>NC_134839.1:50204586-51509169 GCF_965363235.1 Mytilus galloprovincialis
TTGAGCTTGAGATCGCCGCTTACAGAAAACTGTTGGAGAGTGAAGAAAGCAGGTTTGTTATAAACAAAAACTGTTCTTTTATTGTTCCGTTAATGTCTTCTAAAAGTCAAGATAAATTTGTTTAATGATTATTTTCTTTAGTGCTCAATTATTGCACATTTGGTTCAATATAATGAGTATAAGATAATGATGAGTGTACATATCAAAGTTAATCAACGCTACTTGATAAAATTAGAAAGCAGAATGCAGCGCTTTTTGTTCTTTTTTCTTCATGTTGTCGAGTATACAAGGAAAACGAAAAGAAGGATTATCATGAACAATTTGTTTATAAGATTTGAAAACAGTAAAATACTTTGCAATATATTATCTTTCTTTAAAAAATTACATAAACAAAATTAAGAAATAAGATAAAAATGGTATAAAACTGTTTCATATTAATTTGAAAAATATATTTTTGACTTTCAAAAATAAATTACAAGATAAATCTTTTAAGTATACTAGTAGTCAATTTGATGAATTATAAGGAAAAAGAAATGTGAATGTAAAATACTACTCGGAGTATAAAAACATTGTTAAAGTTAAGTCACAATACCAGTATCTAAATGAGAGATGAGAACAAAACATGTTTATTTATTACAAAAAGACTTTTAAAGGCAAGTTTTAGCGTAAAAAAGGTTTAACAACGTCATGGAATTATTAAATTTTAAATATTGGCTTTTTAATATTGTCCATTTAATAGCATCTTTTCAAAACGTAATGGAACATTTTGTTTATCATTAAATGATAGTATTCTCTTTAGATACATAATCAACTGTACTATTCTTTCACATAATATTAACATGTAGATATTGTGATGCTTTGTTTTATGTATAAGATGTTTTACAGTGACCTGTTTAATAGGTAAAAACTCTTTGCACTCGCACTAACCAAACTCTGCCTAATGATTTTTCAACCTAATGATTTTTCAAAAGGTGACGGTATTTTCAAGAATTTGCTTTTCAATTGATTTATCACTGCAAATGAGCAAAATGATTTCTTTAAATTATCAATAAGTACCTGTTTTACATACCAGGCACATAACTTAATCATATGAAAAGATAATAATATGAATTTTTGTTTAATATATACCTGATCTAATTACTATTTGTAATGACAAGTGGTTGTTCAATTTTATTGCTGCATTTGGATTTAAAATATCAGAGTGGAACGGTTACGACGACTTGGAATAAATGTTAATAATATCAGAAGTGTTTTTCGTGGCTCACCAGTAAACTATAAACCAGAACCGTCTTACGAATATAGCACCGGTGTTTCTGCTGACGATGAACAGACCGAAAGGGACATAACTCCAGACGATGAAATTCCACCTGCTATTGGAACAACAATGAATGATGGAATGGGATCGAAATTAAATGAACCGGAAGTAGAACAGAAATCGTATAGCGACCAAGAAACAGTTAAATGCATTACACCAGAGGAGACGCTTGAACCTAACGAAATGTCCAAACAAGAATATCCAACAGAAAGTTCAAAATGTACAACTGATGGGGAATGTGTGGAACCAGAAGACAAAACGTCAAAAGAATCTAAAGTTGAAAGTATAGAGTCCCCCTTGGATCATCAGAGACAGCAAGATAATGAAATTCGTACCGAAATTTCTGTGAAAAGTACAAATGATGACGAACGTGAGATACTAGAAGACAAAAAGGAAACAGAATCTAAAGTTAAAATTGTAGAGTCCCCTTTGGATCATCAGAGTCAGCAGGAAAATGAAATTCGTACGGAAATTTCCGAGAAAAATACAAAGGATGACGAAAGTGAGATATTAGAAGACAAAAAGGAAATAGAATCTAAAGTTGAAATTTTAGAGTCCCCTTTTAACCAGAAGAGTCAAGAACATGAAATTCGCACTGAAATTTTGGTAAAAGGTACAAATGATGCCGAATGTGATAGATTAGATGACAAAAAGGAAATAGCATCTAAACTTGAAAGCTTAGAGTCCCCTTTAGATCACAAAGAAAAAGAAATTTGTACGGAAAGTTCTGGAAAAGACGTAGAGGATGGTGATTCAATTAACAAACAATCTGAGTCAGAGATTAACCAGCCCGATCAAATAGTTAATGATGAGGTTATGAACGATAATATGCCTGAAGAAAAACAGTCGGTAACTGATGATAAAACTTCCGACAAAACTGACGACAGTAAAGTTGTTGTACAATCTGCCAAGGAGTATGTATCAGCAGATCCAAAGCCACAGGAAACCAAAATAGATCCCGTTCTAAGTAACAAATCGGACGAAGTTCAACTAGAAACCACTGATAATTCGGTAACATACAAAACAAATGACAATATCATTGAAAATCCAAATAATGAAGTCGGTACTTATGATTTGAGTAAAAGTCCCGATGCGTCTTCAAAGGAAACAGTAGAAACACAAAATAATGAAAAGGTCGGTTGCGATGGTGATTCAAAAGGACAATCTGATGACTGTACTGTTGCTGTTAAAGCTTCTCCTGGTGAGATTGATGTTGATAAAAAAGTACAATTTGATGACATATCAAAACAGAATAAAATGGATGACACAAAACAAATCAATGTAGATGAAACTATCAATAACGAAAGCATAGGACATGATGTTGTTTTAAGCAATGATGTCTCTTCTCATGATAAACAGGGAACAGAAGCCAGTACAACCATAGAACATAAAAATCTAGAACAAACAGCAGATGCAGTTGATATAAAACAGGAAGGAAAAATCAATGATGGAATTGAAATTCAGGATCAGACCGAGCAAATTAAAGATCTAAACGAGGAACCAAAAAGCAACATATTAAATAAGCCACAAGAACTAGGACAAAGTAGAGATGAAAACGATGTTCATGAAATCGATGAGATAAAATCAAATCATTCAGAAATAAGCAGTGCTAACCAAAATCAAGACGAGAATCAAACATCAAAATCTGAAAGCCAAACAATCGCCGAAAAAACGAGAGATATTATAGAAACATCTGGTCATGATGATAAGAAAACTGTAAATGGTGATGGACCGTTAGATGAAGACAATAATCAAAATGTGAACCAAAAGAACGATGAAATGGACAATGATGAAGGTTACTTATGCTTTATGTATACACTGTTTTGTTCACCTGCCAATTTGTCAAACTTTGATGCTGCATGTTTGTGCATTTTGTTGAGTCATTGTTCCATTTAATATTCATTGTCTTCATTCATTTTGTTCACATAACAGGTCTCATATATTAGAACGAATACGAGGAGCAAGTTATTATAGACGTTTCAACGATGAAAATTTTCCTATAGACATTATAGGTACTGTAGAGATTGAAAATCCAACCGTCCAACCGGAAGCATGTGATCCGGACGACCCACCTGATAATAATCCGGAAGGTACTTTCAGACACATTGCAATTGGTGAATGTTGTTTTCCTTTCCTTTTGTTCATTTTTACTTTTTGTTTCTTCCATACAGAGTAGGCATGAGGAATGTAATTGAACAATCCATGAACACACAAAGTAGAGGAGCAGCCCAACTTTCTGAAATGATCTCAGAATACGAAACTAAGGGCGGTTCGTAATTTTTTCACTGAATAGAGGAGCTAGTGGATCTACTAATGAATTATATCGGTCGATTTTACTAACAGTCAAATTATTCTACTGAATGCACTTGTCTATTATATTTATGGAAGATAAACATGTATATTCTCATATACAACTAATGAATTATATCGGTCTAGTTTTATTTTACTAACATACAAATAATCATATTGAATGCACGTTTCCATCATATTTTTTTTAAATAAACGCACCTATTCTTAGTACCGTTTTAATAGTAATTTCACTTTCTAACAATTGAAATTAAGTATATTTAATTTTTCATGAAGATATAAATAAGAGTTAAATATGTGATTTTATATATTGAATTACTGGGTAATCTATGTCATCAATGAAAAATCTTTATCCAATTCCCCATCCCTCATTTTATGCCACTTTACCATGGTTGGTGGAGCTTAGGTGGTGGGTACATAAGCTTTAGCCATATAGATAGTACTATGACTAGTTTTGCTCTCTTCCATATCGGTAGATGCATGTTTACTTTCATGAATGTTACATCCGTTTAATAGTTATTTTATTTTATTGTTTTATTTTAAGAAACTTTTCATTAATCTGGAAAATTTGAAATGCTTGACACACTTTTTTTTTGCAATTATAAAATGATTTCATGTATAACACATATTTTGTTTTAAACTATTATACTACTAAACATGTAACATAAATGGAAGTACTACACTCGATATAAGAAGAGGGAAGATTCTCATTTCAAACATAATTTCATTCTCATTAATCTTTTGTTCGTTGATTTTTCTAACTTCAGAGAGCTTTAGTTTGCTTCCGTGTGCTTTGATTTATTTTTACTTACATGTTTACATTTAATCAAGAACTTTGTATACACGTTTAAAAATACTTTGAATGATATTTGGAAATCTTTAAACAGTTTCATTTCATTAGACGAACTATCTCTTGTTAATTTTTATGCATGTATTACATATATACTCAGAAGCTATTATTCTACAGCTTACTATTGCGTTATGTAATAGCTTGTTTTAAGACAATTGTTTCTGCAAATTTAAACTTCTTTCCAGACGTAGTAACAATTATGATATAGCTGTTATACTCACATGTTATACCGTTATATAGCTTTTTTAATTATATATAAATTGCTACAATATGAGCCATAACCGTAAAAATATTTGTTAGTGTAAAATTTTAAAATATCAAGTTTAATATTCTCAAAAGTTAAATACAATGCTTTAAGTCAGTAGTATTGCATGTTTAATATTTTCAAGTCATGTTGGAGGATAACTGATTTTCATATAATCGTCATATTTGTTGTTTCAGAAGTGTTCTGTATATTTCAATGACGCTTGCGAATATTTTCCCCATAATGGCTTATTATTACTTATGTTAATCGTAATGAACTATGTATTAAAAGACAATGTGTGCTATTGTTTCTAGATTCCCACTCTTCCATGAAAATGATGAGGGGAGAAGTATCAGCTAAGACAACATACCAGAAAACATCGACAGGACCAGTCTCAATCGCTGAAGTACACCCAGAAGGAAAATATATCACTTTAGAAAACACCAGTGCACAAAGACGGGTAGGTTGAAAAATCTGAAAAAAGTATTAGAAACGACAATAAAAAGTAGCATTCATATTTTTCCAAAAGACAGTTGTATCTTTTTTTCCAAATTACAAAGATATTTAAAAAGTTTTCTTTACAAATCACGCATATATCAAATAAGATTTATTTTCAAATAACAAAGATATTTAATAACATAAAAAATTAAATATTTTTTTGCAATGCATTTTCTTAATGCATTGGATAATGTTTACTATCATTCAAATATTTATTGTATTGATAAGTGCTGATTATTCCCTTATAGGAGATCAATTTAGATGGCTGGAAGTTGAAACGAGAGCTTGATGGACAAAAGGAATATGTCTACACATTTAAAAACTTTATTTTGAAACCAAACAAGTCTGTTAAGGTAAGTTTAATTATTTAGTTCAGAAGAACTATTATAGTACTAAATTTAAGTATATTTACCTCAATACATTATATTATTATTTGAACTACAACAGAGGTAGTCTAAATTGGTTTATAACATGTTTGAAATAAGACATTTATCTTATAACATATCTTATATACTAAAGATATAAAAAAAAATCTATTTCAACCATAATACATTTTTTTTTCTTTTTGCAAAGAATGAAAGACTATTAATATGTATGTAGGTTTTGGAACTTCTACATTGAATAATTTGCTTGTTTGGTACCAATTTTCAATGCAGGCGAACCAACAATTTAATAATTAAAGCATGCAAGATTAAAATAAACATCATTTATGATCAATTAAGGACAAAAATAGTTTATCGATGTTCAAATCTTATAACTGGACGTTCAGGTCTCATACATGTAAAAGAGGGACGAAAGATACCAGAGGGACAGTCACAGGCTTTTTTATTTTGCCTTTTTAACATTTTTTTTTATTGAAGCTTCACTGATGATTCCTTTGTAGACAAAACGCGCGTCTGGCGCAAAAATTAAGTGTCAGTCCAAGAATCTATGATGAGTTTATCTACTCCCTTGAAGTAATTGAACCCAATCCTGATCCTACAAAAGTGACATAATTTAATTCCATGTACTGACTTGAACTAATTAAAATATTTTTTGACTATTTATAGATTTTCGCACGTGGATTTGCATCTGATGCTGGAATCAACGACCTTGTCTTCCGTGATTATGAAACATGGGGTGTGGGATCAAATGTCCAAACATCACTTATCAACGAAAATAGAGAGGTAATGAACAGCTTATGATATTTTAGCTTATCATTTTTAGAATAGGAAAAAGCAATAAAAAGAAAAACCAACATATTTTCACAGAATCTTTTTGTTTGCGTTGAGATCTTTCATCAGTTATGATTTATTTTGAGAATTTTTAACTTTGTTGACATGTTATAAGCGGAGATCAAAAGTTTAACATATAAGTTTTAGTGTTGATTTAACTATAATGCATCTTGTATTTACTCTCGAATGTCGAACAACTTACTCAAAGAAGGTAGTTTACCAAAGGAGATATGGGGTAGCATCAATGAGATAACATCACAAAGTTTCAAATTATCCAACATCCTATATTTGCATATTTTCAATACATTTATATTTGATAACAGTTTGATCTAAAACACATTTATATTTCAATGTATTTACTGATAAATATGCTTTTATTTTATAGGAAAAAGCAACCCACAGACAGAAAACAGCCTACAATTAAATTAAAGAACAGACTGGCGCAGTGAATAGATAATAATCTGGCTTGATTTATATTGCTTATTGAACCTTATTCAGAATTTGCTGAAAAATGTTTTGGATAAAAATATTGTAAAACTGTTCATTTTATTTGTTTAAATTTTAATTATATAGAGCAGTTGCAGCCAGTAGTAAAACCATAAAACAAGTGGAACCTAGCTTTATTTCAAGGTGTATTAGTCGCTTCTATTGAGATCAAAGGGTTTGTGATATTATGGAATGATAATGAGAGAATGTGAGGTTTATATATAAATATATATATAATGAGTGACAGAACTTTTAGAGATTTTTTTTACATTTATATACATTTGCCTTTATTTTTTAAATTTTTATGCAATTTTGTCTTTCCGTCAAAATTTTCTCAATTATTTTGTTTATATATATATATATTTCATGCTTTTGGAATATTTACCAATTGTTGTCAATGTTATGTACTAAGCTTTCTATGTTGGTCCTGGTAAAGGTACCATGTTTTGTTCACTTGAGAAAAAAAGTATGTTGTTGCTATGGTTATAGTACGCGGACGGATGAAGACGAAATTCACTATTTATATTGTAAAATTAAGATGGAGCTGTCACCAATTGTCTTGCCTTTTTAATAAATTATTCACAATTATGTTCTCGTTATTTATATACATATAGTATACGTTATAAAACACAAGGTACATTTAACAAAAGTCTATCATATGGCTAAAAATACCAACAGTAACGCAAGCACAACATCCTTAGTAATGCTAGTGGCGTGCAGCTATGATCAAAGTTCTGTTTGAAAGCATTTTAAACTCAAACGAGTCTTAACAAATTAGGTTTTACAAAATGCATAAGAGAAAGCGCTGTAAATTCAAACTTACGTGATAAAAAAACTATTTACTGATAAACACAATGACAAAAAATTTGCGAGAAGAAGCATGGTTAATACTCTACTGCCAGTATCAAACTCAAGCATGTTTGGTAGTATAAGTTTAGCCTACAGCGGGTCATACTCGGACATCTTTATGGAATTTTCATATTCGGATGTTTTACACACCAAAAAAGACAAAGTTTGGTTATACTAAATATAGACTTGAATTTCAGCTGTTTCATAAAATTTCAAAACGGGCATAACTCAGTTATTGAATCGATCTATTTTGATAGCCGTACTACTAGGTCGAACAAATCTATTCATAACAGTACATTCTAGGCTTTTAGTCAGCACATGTGGGATATATTGTCTTAAAATAATGATTTTATGTATTTTATTGACGTAATGGCTTGTGGAAACCCTTAACCGCAAACTAGGATCCAAAATCCTCTGTTACCAATGATTATTATGAATCCTTTGACTCAAAAAATTGTATGTTATCTATGTTATATAATGTTCAGTAATATTGCCAAATTGGTTGAGCAACCCACACAGACATAATTGGTTAACATAGCAATTACTGTGATCCCGCAGCCAAAACTGTGTAAGCATGCATACACATCAGACATACAACACAAATAAATAAAACATTCTGTGACTAAATCAGAAACGTGCTGTCCAGTGTGAGCCAAGGCTCCGTGTTGAAGGCCGTACCTTGACCTTTGGTTTACTTTTATGAATTGTTACTTGGATGGAGAGTTGTCTCGTTGGCACTCATACCACATCTTCCTATATCTATAAACATTCTAAGATGTACAATTATATCAAACTATGGCACCATAAATAATGATTGTAGTTGATAATAAAGTCAGTACGGTAAAGCATAATGACATATACACATTCCAGATAAAATGTAAACACAAGAGTATGCAAAATGAAAACAACAGTATAAAAACCTTAACATGTCCGAACCGTATCTGGTACCATCCACATAAACATAAAGGCACGAAGCGTTTTTGGAAAAAAGGAAAGTTATCTGGATGAGAATATGGATGGAATAAGGCAAAAAAGCCGAGGCGTTGTAATCGTATAAACCAGGTCTACACATGCAGGGCAGACATCACCATCGAAATAATATAATAAAACAAATAAAACCAGCGCAACTGACATAAAGATCATAAAATAGTTCCATACACCAAATATGGTTGACCTATGGAATATAGTATTAGATAAAAAGATCAAAACTTAAAAACTTAACTTTGACTACTGAACCATGAAAATAAGGTCAAGGTCAAATGACATCTGCACGCTAGACATGTACACCTTACAATCATTCCATACAACAAATATAGTAGACCTATTGCATAAAGTATGAGAAAAACAGACCAAAACACAAAAACTTAACTATATCCACTGATCCAGGAACATGAAGTCAAGGTCAGATGACACCTGCCAGTTGGACATGTACACCTTAAAGTCCTTCCATACACCGAATATACTAGACCTATTTCTTATAGTATCCGAGATATGGACTTGACCACCAAAACGTAACCTTGTTCACTGATCCATGAAATGAGGTCCAGGTCAAGTGAAAACTGTCTGACAGGCATGAGGACCTTGCAAGGTACGCACATACCAAATATAGTTATCCTATTACTTATAATAAGAGAGAATTTAACATTACAAAAAATCTGAACTTTTTTTTCAAGTGGTCACTGAACCATGAAAATGAGGTCAAGGACATTGGACATGTGACTGATGGAAACTTCGTAACATGAGGCATCTATATATAAAGTATGAAGCATCCAGGTCTACCACCTTCTAAAATATAAAGCTTTTAAAAAGTAAGCTAACGCCGCCGCCGCCGGATCACTATCCCTATGTCGAGCTTTCTGCAACAAAAGTTGCAGGCTCGACAAAAATTAAGAAGTCTACAATTGAAAACAACGTTCAAACCTATGATTGCGTTGCCATGATAAAAATCGCAATTTTTATACGTGTGCATGCAAAACAAACTTGGTGGAGGGGTCTAAATACAGTACAAACAACATTCAAAAAAGGTGAAAAAGTATATTTTGACAAAACGCATCTGACTATCAGGTCGAACAACCGATATTTTTAACCATGCTGACTGCCATTGACGATTGCCAAATAAACGGATCACCAGATGTAACAAAATATATCTTATTATTAATTTATTACCAAACATAACCAATAAACTTGCGGAAAATATGGTATACCGCAAACATGAGGTGCAAAATTTTGTAAAATTTATAGATATATCTTAAAACAGTCAATTATTTAAAACACTAAAGACATTTCTAATATATTAAGGTAAATAAGAAGATCACGGTCTAATAATATTTTGTGGTTGAAGTTTGTTGACTGTAACATGAATCAAATATAATTTATTTTAAGTTGTAACTTGTTTTAAAATTTATTTGTATAGCCATTTCGTTACATAAACGGATGCAAATTTACCTACTGTTATCGTCTAATCTGTTACAAGTATGAATATAAATATACATATGCTTCTTTTATAGTACTTTATCTATATACACCTACATCATATTATAAACATGGCGTCTTTACAGGACAAAGTCACCATCATAACAGGTAAAATCTCTTTTTCAAACTATATATATATATATATATATTAATTGTATTTACGTGATGATGTCTAACAAAATAAGGATTGTTTTTCTTGCGAAAAAGGCACAGGCACTTGTCTCAGATTTTTTTTTTATCCTATATACCTTATTATAACACTGTTATATCAAGGTACTATATAGGGGGGAATTCTGAGTCAAGTGCCGGTGGAAAAAGGCCTTGAAGAATTCTTCAAAAAAAAAATCTATGGTCTAAGATCTTTACATTATTTGTCTTATTGCTCCTATAAATATCCTTTCCAATACTCTTCAATAGCAGTCATTCTTTTAATTGCTGCTGACGAAATGTTGAAGAAAGGTCATCAATTTTACATCAAATATTGTTTTTTTTTTTATATTTATTAATCAACATGTGTGTAAGAAACAAACGATTACTTTATACATGCATGTATGTGTATAAATCATTGGTACTACAGGTGCAAGTTCGGGTATTGGAGAAACAACTGCTTTACTGTTTGCTGAGAGCAAAGGAAAGGTAGTTCTAGCAGCTAGAAATGTCGAGAATCTTGAGAAAGTAGCATCCTTGTGTAAAACTAAAGGACTATCTGATAGTGATGTAAGTTTCATTTGATATAAGAAGATGTGTATATGAGTACCAATGAGACAACTCTCCATCCAAGTCACAATTTGTAAAAGTAAACTACTATAGGTCAACACGAAGCCTAGGTTCACACCGAACAGCAAGCTATAAAGGGCTCAAAAAATGACTAGTGTAAAACCACTTAATCGTAAAAATCAAAGTTATAATCTATATATAAAACGAGAAACACTTATGAACCACATCAACAAACGACAACTCCTAAACATCCGATTCCTGACTTAGGACAAGTGCAAACAAATGCAGCGGGTTTAAACGTTTTAATAGGTACCAACCTTCACTATTATCCGAAACATTAGTGTTACATCACAACATATAAAGACACACAGTCTATAATTATTATCATTACAAGATATAAAACCAGTTAATGCCTCATTGTTGTTTACTTACAAGTACAATTATAACGTCCAGTGGCAAACATTTCCGCATTTTCATGACTTAATGACTTAGTGTTCTTTGGCGTGCAGAGGCCATGGTATTCACCAATAAAGGCATCGGATTTAACGGCCGAACGGATTTTATTGTGTATTTATACATCCGAAACAGAAACGGGTACAGTGTCTGTCCCTATCAAACATTATATTGCCTTTGTTCATACTAGGCATTTTAAACTTTTCTTTCTACCGAATAATATTTGATTTATTCTCTTCCAAGTTAAATATTAAATATTTGCCACTGGACGTTTAACTACACTGCTCAATAAAATTAAATTACAACTCATATTAATGCTAATGATGTTTGCGCTTTTAAACTTGCTATGCAGTTTTAATAGAAAAATTTAATACTGGTACACATATATATATATAATGACATGGTTCTTACGAATCTTATTCGCCGAATGTATATTATTAAGCACTGATTAGTTTAAAAAGGTCTAGCCGCTTAGTACAATATTAAGAAATCTATGACATTAAAGATGAAATTAATTGTGAGATGAAGATGATGATGATGATTACGAGGAACATTAAGTTTATCTGCTACACATTCAAAATATCGTTGAGATTTATCTTGAAAATATAAGTGTTCCATTTTGAAATGATGAAGAATGTATTTGATTAAGTATGACTTTTATTTTGGTGACTAGTCTGAATAAATTACTAAATCGTAATGCGTGTTGGGTTTAGCACGAATGTATCATCTTTTTCAGGTTTTGGTTATTCAGTGTGACGTCACTAGTGAGGACAATTTGAAAACATTAGTCGATGAAACAGTAAAGAAATTTGGGAGAATAGATGTGTTGGTATGTTATATGTTAATCTTGGATAGAAAACCAAAAAAAAAAAACAGCTCCACAGAAGTAAAACATAACAGTTATTTTTGTCAAAAAGCCATCGACAGAGTTAAACATTATCGATTCGAACAACACTATGTTTGTGAATGTTTGCAAAATTTAAATCATTTACAAAAGAAAACCAATTAAGAACAAATAAAGACAATATAGTCGTAAATCGATAGAAAGAAAACAAATCCAGGATACAAACCAAAACCGAGAGAAACGCATCAATAATAACAGGAAAACACAGAAACAAAAGGATCACTGAAGTGCAACAAAAACAAACGCAAATGCATATAGAAACGAACAATCTGAAAACAACTGCCATATTCCTGACTTGGTACAGGACATTTAAAAAGTTAATTGTGGGTTGAACCTGGTTTAATGGCATTCCAAACCTCCCGCTTTATGACAATGTTAAAACATATCGCTAAAACAGAAATACAGCACAAACACACACAAGAACATTCATAATAGAGAAACGTACAAACAAATAGCAGTGACCTCTTTAAAGAAATGATATGTTTTTAAAAATGCTTCATACCAGTTGCAGTTCCCATATGCATTCTTCATATGGGAAAATTAAAATGAAAAAGGTTCAGATAAAAACTGATTTGATAGAACACTACAACCATGACAACACATCTACAACTGCTATACAACAAACTGTCTTCTGTTTTCTATTTTTTTTTCTCTCAGATAAATAACGCAGGTAAAGGAACCCTGGGTAATGTGATGGCAACACCTGAAGCTACTCTAGACGATATAATGAATGTCAACTTTAAATCTATTTACAATTTGTCAAGACTGTGTGTTCCTCATCTTACTAAAACCCAGGGTAAGTAGAACAAATTAAACATCTTAGATTGATTGAATTGTCATTGCTTAAACACACTAATCAGCACAACAAAAAATATATATTGCAACGAAACTTTTTACCACCTGATATCTTCAAGTGATAGCATCCTTTTAGAGACCAAAACGTTTATATGTCAAAGATTCAGCCAGTAAATCCTTGTTCGGGCAGTACACTTAATATTTATCAACACAAACATATACCATAATTTGTTCCTTTTGCCTTAAAAAATAATCATAATAATCAAATGTATACATTGTATATTATGTGGAACTTCTGACAAGTTCAAGTATATATAATGTCTGAAACAATTCACAAAGAAACATTTAAAATTGTTAGATATAAAAAAAAAAGAAGATGTGGTATAATTGCCAATGAGACAACTCTCCACAGTAGACCAAAAATGACACAAAAAATTAACAACTATAGAGTCACCTCACGGCCTTCAAGAATGAGCAAAGCCCATACCGCATAGTCGGCTATATTGGCCCCGAAATAATTGTTTCAACATTTATTATTTTTCTTTCAGATCTATGATTTTTTTTGATTTTTTTTACATGTTTTCTTACGGTTTCAGTATTTGCTTATTGTTACTGGAAGTTTTTTTTTACAAATAACGGATTACAACTGAGCGTTGACAAACAGTATTTTTTTTATTAGTTGTGTTTGCTTTAATTTTGTAATTGCGCCATGTCATAAGCTGAAAACGATTACCACTTAGTCTTACAATCCTTTCTTTAATCCAAAGTTAATACATTATTTTACCTTCCGAACCTATGTAGGGACGGATCCAGCCATTTTAAACAGGGGGTTTTCTAACCCAGGACAAAAGGGGGGTTCCAACTACATGTCCCCATTCAAATGCATTGATCGTCCAAAAAAAAGGGGTCAAAACCCCGGACCCAGCCCCCCTCCCCTTGATCCGCCACTGCGATGTTACAGTACTTAATGAACACGCAATGTCAAGTATCTTTCGAGCCGCGTCACATGCATTGCACGTTGGCCAGCTTTTATATTTTACATATTTATCTAAAAAAATGTTTTTATCAAACGAAATTTCAATTGTCTTACTGTAAAATTCTGAAATATTTCCCCGTAAAGTTCCTTTTACATTTGAGAATCAATACGTGAAAAAGATAGATACACAATTGTGTTTTTAAATGAGGAATAGCAAGTCAAAGGGAGATAACTACTTTTCAAATTTTAGAAAACAACAAGCTTAGTAATTCTTTGACACAGTGTGTTTTCTATGCATTCATTTTTAGGTGTATTTGCAAAACTGGGTGTAAGTATGGTGGGGTATGGCGGGCGGTTTCAACTGGAAAATGAGTGCTAGTACCATGTTTGGTTTAACCAACTATGGTTGTCAACTAAGATCCCTGAATTTCAAAGAAAGACTGCACACTTATTGAAGATATGCAGCCTGCAAACCCTTTTGAGGTTGTGCACCTTTTTCAGAGTGTTTTAAACAAATTTCTCCATTTTTCTGTAAATTTTTCAATTTATAATCCTTATATATATTGTATTAATGTACATCATATACCATACTGTATCCCATTCAATCCAGCCATTTGATTCTTTAATCTATTTTATTTAGTGTTAACGTAACTTTTGAATCTTGTCATATACATACTTATCAAGCATTAAATTAATATGTGAAACATGAAAAATTTTAACAAATAAATACTTGTAATTTAGATTTTTACTTTTTTGAGCTACTCTAAAAATTGCAAAGTGGCATAATTGTTTTGAAGATTTTTTTTTTCCGTTCCTTAGGACTTTGACTCTTTCAATATTTTCCACCGATGTGCAGCTAACTTCCAAATCCTTAAAATTGTATGTTAACCACTAAAACCACAACAAACGTACCATGTTTAATTCCGTTAAAATCATTTAAAAATCTAAACGGCATACAACAAACGAACATTGAAAATAGACGTTTTAACCCGACTTCATAAATTAAATGCTATATATTTCGCGATATTCATTACACCATAGGCGTCAAATTATTTGCAACATTATAAACTTGCGTCAATATCACAATTAACTATTAGTCAAATATCTCTATGGACGAACGGGTTTGTTATGCCCCACAACTGAAAGTTGAGGGCATATTGTTTTACCCCTGTCCTACCGTCCTTCCGTCCGTCCCTCCCTCCCATTATGGGTATATAGAATAAGTTATTCCGCATACCTTTCCTACAGTTTGAATCCTAGGAAGTTTTCACTTTGCTGTCTGTTTGTACATATCTTGAAGGTGTGCATGTGGTCAAGGTTTTAATTTTTATTAATTTTGCTCTTTTGGGAGGTTGTTGAACTTTGTCATTTTTTTCGAGTAAGCTCCTCCTATAGTTTGAATTCTAGGAGGTTTTCACTTTGCTGTCAGTTTGTACATGATATATTGCAGGTTGTAGTACATGTGGTCAGCGTTAGGATTTTTATTTTAATTACACCTTATGTAAGAATCTTGCGTTTTGATTGGTTGATAGCCAATGTATTTTTCACCAATTTACTGTTATCAAATGAATATCGTTCCTTTTTTAACGCCGCCGGGGTATTTGCAAAAAGGATATGCCTTTTATACCCTCTCTAGATCTGCCGTGGTATTTGCCAAAAAATATTCTATCCGACTGGACGCTTGTATCGTCACGATCATCAATGCGTTTTTGAACATTAAAATTCGGTGTAATTACACAGATATAGCATGTTCTTGAGGGGTGTTTGCAAAAAATACCAGTCTTGAGAATGAATTTCCCTCGCCTTACGACTCGCGAAATTAAATATTCTCTCGACTGGTATTTTACGCAAATACCCCTCCTTAACATGATATATCTGTTTAATATTTGCTCTTTTGGGAGATAGTTGGAGTTTGTCATTTTTTGGAGTATTTATTTGTACAAGAGGTAGTCCTACAGTGATCCATAAACCTATGCGCTCCCATGCTAAACATTGTGTTTTTTTAAATAAAACTTTACATCTGCAGGGGCATCAATTGTGTCTCCAAGACACAATACTAATACAAAGAAAGTCTCACACTGACTTTGTTATAATACAGTTACTTCAGAGTGGAGTGCGGGGGCATCACTTTGTCTATTTTTTTGTATACATCATATCATTTGAAGTTGTTGTAATTTATTTTATTTAACGATTTTCAGGGTCCATCGTGAATGTTTCGAGTATAGCGGGACAACGTGCAGTAAGTACATATTTTAAGTTTGCCCAAGAGACACAAAAAACGAACAGAAGACAAACTAAATCATATAAAACACAACGTAGAAATCTAAAAACTGAGCTGCATATTAAACATAACCAAAAAGTTTGGACCAAAGTGCCTGTACACTCAGGAATATCACAGTTGTTGACCATTCTTTTGCTGTATTTTATTTTTTGCTTTTGCCATTTAATTAGGGACCTTCCGTTTTGAACTTTCCTCGGAGTTCAGTATTTTTGTGATTTTACTTTTTTCAGGTGCTTATAGCATTTACATGTAGCATTTATGTCACGGCAAGACATATAATAAAACAATTATTAAGTCTGGTGGACGATTCATAGACATGTCGGGTACCTAACAGAGAGAGAGGAAACATCTCACAGTAGACGAATCAATAAAATTCACAAAAAACAAATTAAATTTACAAAAAACAAATTAAATTCACAAAAAACAATCTATTTAGAACGTTATATGCCTTTCCTGCTTTATTTTGTTGCCGGATTGCTGTTTAATTAAATTTGTTTTATTCATTTTACTTCCAGCACTACAATCATGATGTGATATTTGTGCTGAATATAATTGTTATGTTTTTATTGTTACAAAGTGTACTAAAATTTAGATGGGAGTCTTATTTTTTCACAAATAGATTTTTTACTTTTGCAGGGTCCTAACTTATCTGCCTATTGTATCTCAAAAGCTGCATTGGATATGTTTACACGCTTGTTAGCATTAGGTATGTTTTTTAAACGTATGAAATTAATTTTCCCATAAAAGATTGTTGTATTTTTTTCATAAATAAAAGAGCCGTAGTAAATAAAAATGGTCAATGTATATATATAGAGACACATATAGTGTACTCAAATTCTATAATGGTATTATAAACAGAAAGAAGCTAAACTTAAGGAGAAAGCTATATAATTACTGAACGTAAAGGCCCTACTCTCCAAACTTAAGGAGAAAGCTATTTAATTACTGAACGTTACAAACCTTACAAATCCGTTTGGGATTCGAACAAATGACCTCTCGCTCTCGAGGCGAACACCCCCACACGAGACCAACCAGGAGACAGTAGTGATCGGTAGTACAGAATATCATACCAAAAACTAAAATACAATACACAATTCACCTTCACAGAATTCTCACAGTTACAAAAGCGAGCTAAAAGTATCTAACCTAAATTGGATGCGTGAAATTATATTGTAAGTTAACCTACACGTAAACATGGAGCTGCAAATTTTTGCACCTGTCCTAAGTCAGGAATCTGATGTACAGTAGTTGTCGTTTGTTTATGTTATTTATACGCGTTTCTCGTTTCTCGCTTTTTATATAGATTAGAACGTTGGTTTTCCCGTTTGAATGGGTTTATACTAGTAATTTTGGGGCCCTTTATTGTAGCTTGTGTTCGGTGTGAGCCAAGGCTCCGTGTTAAAGGCCGTACATTGACCTATAATGGTTTACTTTTACATATTGTTATTTGGATGGAGAGTTTTCTCATTGGCACTCACACCACATCTTCCTATATTTATGGTCGACTTCAGGGTAGATTTTATGGATCAACGTTCTCGGCAAATTAAAAACTCTTGCACCTATTATTTGAGTGGTCCGAATATTGCCAGCTGTTTCTAGTCTAAATTTCTGCCCCTATTCAATATATAATTACCCTCATTTTCCAGTGGTATTTTAAAGTTTCACGTCCAACCTCACTGTCGGCCTCCTATTGTACGACCAACCTATTGCATTTAAAATTTATGATAATATTATGCATCTAGGTCGGTTCGATTAGAAGTTCTGAAACAAGCTGTTTAAAAAGCCAATTGTTGGAAGAGTTTACTTACTGTTTTATAATACTAACAGATCAAAAACATCAAGTATATATATAGCATTAAGTTGTGGGGCATACTATGATTCATTGGTCAGTTATGAATGAGGTCTGTATGGGGTTTTGATTGCGTGATTTATTAAATAAGAAATCGTTATTTTGAAAAGTTGGCAAAAAAGTATAAATTTACCCCCTAATTTTATAAAACTATCAATTGGTGTTATTTAGAAGCTATTTTTTTTTTTATCATAAATAAATAATTATATGATGTAATTCCATTAAATCCGTCCGTTTTCATTTCAATTTTGTAACTGTTATTTGTATATATCCGTCTGAGTACTGTTTAACTATCATGCAAGTTGAACATATTTAGACTCGTCCAGTTCAGGGGAATTAGGTTTCTGCAGGTGCTTTTCATGTACTTTTCTTACATTTTTGCCAGTTTGTAAGTCAGTAAAAGTTCAATGATTAAGTTAATATTGATATTAAAAGACCTCCTTACAAAAAGGGCTGTTCAAATCCCCTCGACCTTCGGGCTCGGGGATCTGAACACCCCTTTTTGTTCGGAGGTTTTTATATCAATATTAACTTATCATTGAACTTTAACTATTACTAAAGGCCTCACTCTCTACCCTCTTGGTTTCTTTTGGGTTCATGATGCTCAATTTTAAATGTTCTATGTAATGTGTTTAACGGCTGTGATGGATTTAGTCGTTTATAACGTTTTTTAATATGGAATTGTCAGAGCTTTGAATATCTATAAATGTATCTTTAGCATTTTAAAAAGAAAGATTGTCTCATTTCTTTTCTTGTTTGATAAAATTTCCTCGATTGATAATAAAAATGTATGGTATGCATACCATGAACCATGATCTTGATTCTGAGTAAGAGAAGTCACATACATAGTATGCATTACCAAAGTACTCAGCGGGCTTACTTAAAGGATAATAAAGGTTAAAAAGGACTGCGTATTTATACGACCAGTAACCAAACTGTCTTTTGAGCATCAGTGCACCATCGGAATAAAGATCAATGTGACTATATTTAGATATCATAGTAAACCTTTGGGGTTCTTTGCAATAACAAAAAACAATTTTTCCTGTAACTAAAATACATAATACGACAATGCACGACATGGACGTCAAACCTAAGGTGCCATGCCATAGTGCAGTGCACTCATATTCCTAATTATTATTTTTTTTTTGCATGTTTAATGTACAAAAATATAGAATGTTGTTAACACCAATGATTCAATAAAGATAACACATATTTTTGCAAAATTGTGCGGCTTTAATCTATTAATTATGGGTGTATTCTTTACAGAATTGGCTCCTCAGAAAGTACGGGTTAACTCGGTCAAGTAGGTATATTATTCTTTTATCTATATTTGTTTTATTCAACTGATCGAGATTATGAGGTGAAGCGAGATTTCAAAATTGATTGCATCCCATCACATATTTCAGTGTTGTTTTTTTTTAATTTTATTTTTAATTACGAAGTTTTACATGGTCAGCTGATCTTTAATAGTAAAATAAAATTACCTGTTAATATTTTCACAACTTTTCCAGAATAGGGGCGATTTATATATAATAGCTTTTTATGTAATTGTATAAACTCTTTCCAATTGTTGACTAACGTAAGTCTGTTCACCTTTTACTGCTTGTCTGGTACATGTAACCTGCTCCAATCTTTGCTTTGCGACTGTCTTCTGTCGAGCAGTGAGCCGTTAATCCTAGGCTACAATTACTGCAACCACATGGATAGCATTACGATGTTTCACATATTTTAGACTCTTCTTAATATTTATACAAATAAGAAGAATGTGGCGGGGTTAAACTAGTTTGAAGGCGTCAACCCTCTCCAAACTTGGGACAATGGTGTTACAGTAAAATATTGGAACAAACAATAATCAAAGTACTGAAGTACTGAACATCAGAGGACCTCAAGTTATGTTGAATTATTAATAAATGACAGGTGTTTATATTATACCTACCAGACAGATATGTTCACCATACAATATAGTACAAATATTAAATATAATTTGTTATCATATCTGAGATACTGACTTGAACTAGGAAACTTAACTTTGTGAATTATCAATGATTACGTGGTCAAATGAGAACTGTTAGATTGGCATTATGACCATAGTTGCACACATACAAAAATCGTTAGCATCTATAATACTAAAATTACGAGGTCCAATTTGTCAGCCGTCATCACGTAAAAACGACGAATCAAAGAATTCAACTTTATATATAACTAATATAGTACAAAGGTGTAGATTAAAAATAACACCACTCTAGGCCCTTTTGTTTTCCATGTAATTAATATTGCCAATAATTAAGAAGTTCCGGGTCGAGTCCGATATCGATACCAATAGTATATTCACCTGTTACCTATTTACCTTATCTGTACGTTCCGCATATCAGGCGCACCACCAAACGGTGTATTCATGATTAATATGCTATATACACGGGTCATAATCACAGGGTTGACACTACTAAATTATCAAATTGTTACCTATTGTAGTATTTTAATCAGTAAGACTTTCTAAGATAACAATACGAATACTAAAAATCTGTGACAAAAAATAAGACGTATAGGTACAGTTTACAATTTGTTAGCGGGCATGGCGTTAAACAGCGAATCAAAGAATTCAACTTTATTTATAACTAATAAAGGACAATGCTGTTGATTAAAAAAATATTCCATTCCAGGAACTTTTGCTTTCTAAATAATTAATATTACCAATAATTGATAAGTTCCAGTTCGACGGGTTCAAACAGAAAGACTCTGATAGCAGAGAAAACTTTGTATCTTTTAATCTGCATGACTTTATCAGATGGCCATTCTAATACTAAAATAAGGCTTGCGCATAGTTACAGACTTTAATTCAGTCACGGACCCGCGATATCACGGGTGTGTTCTAGTATAACTTATAATAGAGCATCAACATAGCAAACAACTCTTCGAGTAGCTATATAGTCACTCATCACTAAACTATGAAAAAGAGGTTCAAAACAATCATATCAAAACAGATAAGTTGTAATATTGTGGTTAATTAAAAAATAAAGTGGCGAAAAATATATTGTTTTGGCGAAAGAGGTGGCTAAAAAAATAATCGATCCAGGGGAAACCCTGGGTCTAAAGATACCAGATGAACAGCAAACTCATAAATCGAAAATAAATTTACAATTCCATGGCTAAAACTGAAAAAGACATGCATACAAATAAAAGTACACTAGAAACAACATAGAAAACTAGAGACTGAGCAACATAAACCACACCAAAACTTGAGGGGGATCTCAGGTGCTCCGGATGGGTAAGCAGATCCTGCTCTACAAATGGCATTTATTAACAATGTTTGTACATGTAGTATCAAGGTCTTTTTTCTGAAACATTTAGCTTTTGGATCATTGCTAATTAAATGGATGTTAGCACAGCAAGATTACTATCCCTTATTCTAGATTTTTGTTGCAGTCAACACAAACTCTTTAAATGTTCATAAATAGCTTCACTGAGTTATCTTGGTTTTATTGTAACACAGTCAATCATTTATCCATTATATTTAAAAAAAAAAAAAAAAAAAAAAAAATCAGCAGCAGCTATACATGTACATTGTAGGTTCTGTTTTCTAATTATTAAATGGTTCATTGTAAATACATGTATTACAATGTATTATATGTACATGTAGATAGCCATTTGCTAATGATGGTATTTTTGTTAATTGAATTTCACAACATCTGGATAGTTTTTCAACTGTTAGTCTTTTTTACTTTGTTCTGGATTTAATACTTTGGATACCACTGGTTTAGCAATGAGAAAATTTTGCACTATGCATATAGAACACAACTACCATATGAATGTGTCGGTCCTTTGTAAGAAGCCTGTAAAACAGGCCTTGTGATTTTTTGGTGTATATCTTGATTTCCCGTTTGTACATTGATGTGGCCATTAGTTTTCTTGTATATATTGTTTAACATTTGACATTTCATGGCTATTTCTAACTGATTTTAAAATGTATAGTTTTTTTCTGATTGTAAAAATGTTGTATGGTTATAAGCTTTATTTCTTTTTCATCATTTTGTCTAGAGCTGGTGTCTCAAGTTGTCAACAACAGTTTGGTTTTAATTTTCATTTATGAATGTACATGTACATGTAACAATATAAAACAGTATATATACATGTATAATATCATTCCATCATTAATATTGGTCATTGTTGGTATATATTTATCTTTAAGTTTAACAATGTACTGTAAAAGAGCTATCTTCTAACAGATACTTAGTATTATGGTTATTGTGAAACCACTGATTCAAAGGACAAGTTTCACTTATTGCCCAAAGTGGCCTAAACTATAAAACTCCAAAAAGTTCTCAATTTGGTTCGTAATTTGGGTCTATTTCAAAAGTCTTAACACTCAATAAATCAGTTCTTTTCATAAAAGTACATTTTATGTTCCAAATATGTCAAAATGTGATGATTTTGGGCAATTTTCAGACCTGAAAGCTTTAAGCCTTTAGCTATACCTACCATCCAAAATGTTTTGTAACCAAAAGAATCCAAATCTGATATATATAATTCATCAGTATAAAAACTTTTTGGATCTTGGATGGCAGCCAAGTTTAATTATGCCAAAAACAATTAAAGTTTTACCATAGTTATCTGTGGTATAATTTTCACAATTATTCAATGGTTTTGTTGTGTCTGAATTTCGAATAGAAAAATAAAGATGGCAAGACCTGAACGAGGCCGCCTGATTTTTTAAAGTAACATATGAACAACAGAGTCCGTGTGGGGCCACTAAGCTAAACTGTCCGCTTTGCACCAGCCAATATAAATGAATGCCTAGGGTGGGAATCGAACCCACATACACCAACTCTGTTGTCCCTATATTTTTTTTTAATGAACTAAAAATTGTCAAGAACAAATTTAAAAAAATGTATAAATGTGTTATTTATATTTCCGAAAATCATATTCACATATTACGAAGTATAGAAAAATATATCTTCTATTTCAACTCAATCAGCTGGTATTTTCAAAATGGCGACAGGGAACGTAAACAGAGAACTTATTTTCATATTGTGCCAGATTAAATATTCCTGGTTTTGCTACGATAATATGATAGACAAATATTCTACAAACGGTTTTAAACAAGTTTAACTTAAAATCAAATAATTAAAATATATAAATTACCTTTCTGTGTATAAATCGGGAATTTCCTGTATTGATCGACTCTCTCGTGTTTCTTCAAGCTCGCTCTTGATGATGAATGCACATTGGTGGTATTCATCCGCAACAACAATTTTTTGCTACGTCATTAATATTAAAGATTGTTTGACTAATAATCTAATATTTCTAACGACAAAACATTTCCATATTTTTAATTGGTATTGAATAAACATAAATTTTCTAAGTATCCATTGAAAACATGAATTTAAAAGAAGCGATAAATAATTTTATTTTGCACACCTATAATGTGCGGATCAATAATTTTTAAAACTCGGTTATCATTCCAAAACTAATTATATATGCATATTCCTTATAAGGATATATTCAAATTAGGTGGAAAATTAGGCGATGGAAATACACCCGAGGCCCTGACGGTCCTCTGATGTAAAAATCAGACGAAATCAAACATATACACATAAAAACTCAGCGGCGACGTCGGCGAGTACTAATACATCACAATAACAAAAGGGATTTGTCCACATTATCTTTTGTTACCAAAATAATTGTTAACTCGGCATTACGTAAATTGTACTTTCATTTGTTTTTCTTCATTTATATTTTTTTGTGCAGCCCGGGATTCATTTTGACACCATTCGCCGAAAATGCTGGATGGCCAAGCTCCATGGCTACAGATGTAAGTACAATACACGTACAAACCATATTCTATAATAATCATTCGACTGATGTCATCTATTTCCTAGTAAGCAATATACTGCTGTGACTGCTCCCCCTTGATATTTTACCTACCATGGATTCTATGACAATTCAAGCGCACACTGTTGCAAAATGGATTCTTAATCTTTGCATACAGTAAACAATCAATTACTAGTATCTATAATGCGTATCCGTTGTTTGTTAATATTATGACTGCAAAAGGTAGATAACAAAAATTACCGAACTCCGAGGCAAAATCAAAGTGGAAAGTCCCTAATTAAATGGCAAAATTTAAAGTTCAAACACATCAAGCTAATGGTTTTACATCTGTCATATTCCTGACTTAGCACCTATGTAGAAAATGGTGGGTTAAAACTGGTTTTATAGCAAGAGAAACCTCTTACTTGTATTGAAGTCGTATAAAATTCCAACGAAGTGTACTACAAGTAAAACTTGAAAGTTGTAGGTCTCTCAGTTTTTTAAAATTCATTTTTGGGCCTGTTGGTTTCAATGCTTTTAAATATTTTAAGTATTCGTCCCAAACTTGACCATCTTATTAAAGATGGCCAATGAATGTGTCGTCCGCATAAAATTCAGTACCGAACATTTTTTTTTCTACATTTGAGTTTGAACCGCTTCTTATGAACTGGTCCACGATGGCACCCCGCTTAGTAGAAAGTGCTTTTCTACCGGCAGGGTTTTATGGTAAAACTCAACTACATATTTCAAGTTCTTTAATGTTCTTTTTCAGTATCTCGAGCGGTTGAAAGTGCTACAACCTCTTGGTGGTGCGGGCAAACCCGAAGACGTTGCCAAGGCAATACGATTTCTAGCATCTGATGAGGCATCATTTACTACCGGACATTTACTCTTTGTCGATTCTGGACGCCATTGTGGACTTCCAGTATAATGATATGAATGTGTATATTAAAAGCCTTCCCAATATGTTGACTTTTTTTTATCTTAATTACACATAATTTTACAGAACAAATCCCTGTCTGTAGTAACGTTATGGATTTCAATGAAAGTAATCCAGGTATTGTAAGTACTGGTAAATAATCATGGCACGGACCAACGGTCTAATTTATATAAAAAGCTAGAAACAGCTATAAATGAACCACACCAAGAATCGGTAACCACTGAACATCCGTCATCTATAAAAAAAAATCTGGATTCGTGTTTCACATTTAAATATACATGTAATGCAAAACATTGAAGCAAAATGTAAACATATGAATAAAAGGTTAGGACTTACTGTCTTGCAACAAAGCCAATAGGTTAACAACCAGAAAAAACAATATTAACCATAAAATTTGGGTGTAATTCAAATGTATTTATCATGAGCATCATGACGCGTGTCACATAATTATACAGCAGGAGTTATTTACCTTCCCGGAGCACCTTGGGTCACCCTCGTTTTAGTAGGGTTCGTGTTGCCAAGTATGTTTTTTCTATTAGATGTTTATTGATGGTATTTTCGTCGTTTTCTTTCTATTTTTTTGTTTGTTAAGGCTTTGTTTTTTATCTTCGAAATGAATTTTGGTTGCCCTTCTAGGTTTTTTTTTCTAGTATAATTTAACACGTGTTTTATTCATTTTGTATAAATCTAGCCAATAAGCTACACGTATGCTTATAAAATAAATCTTGGACGAAAGTTTAAATATCAGGACAAGAAGTTTTTGAAGCAGTCATACTCAAATGAAATAAATGGTGTACAAAACGTAGTCATCGTGTTTCATTAGAAAGAACATTTAAAGTTTCAAGGGCCTATGCAATCCTTATATAAATTTAGGTAAATATGATAGACTGTCAAATCAACAAAGTGACCACGTGTCGTCGAGATATTTCTTGCTTGGAGATGAATAAATTTGATCACGTTTAAGGGAAAACGGTACTATTTATTCTGCCATAGGCGACAATACTAACATTTTCTAAATTTACTACTTTTTATAATAAAAACCTGGATAAAACAGTTATGTGTGGTGTTAGTCCTTTATTACTCTATTTCAAAAATTAAAGCAAAATAGTATCATGACCAATTTCCAACGGAGCTTGTTTATGTTATCCATGCGCACCGTCATTTTGCACCAAATTTATGAAATTTTGGAAGCCTTTTCGAATAATTATCTAGAAAATATTTCAAAAGCTTTTCAAATTTATATTATAAATATACACACTGCAGTTATTCATAGATAAATAAAAAAATATATTGTTCCCTTATATCCAATCACTGCGCTCCTAAGTTGACTTCCTTCACTTGTCTTGGGTACACAAAAGGCCAACCTAATGCTGGGAAAATGTAATACTACCGTTTTCCCTATACTGTGACACAAAGCTATGAAGAATTCTTATGACACCATCAATGCAATTCTGGATTATTGTGGAAACCTTGACTATAATTAATACTTGTATGTCCCCATTACTTAAAGAAACATGGATCATTTTATGTCCCAACCCCTACATGCTGATTTACCTCTTTCTCTACTTCTTTCAGATAAGGCTTAATAAACAACCTGTATCCAGTCATATCTTATCTTATTAAAGAATAATAATAAACAGTTCCATTAAAACAGATAAAAATGACAATTCCATTCGATTTGTATTCATTTTACCCCAAATTTACAACAAAAGTACAAATTCAAGATTTTCCATACCAATCCATATCCAGAAATCAACGCCACTTTGCTTATTTGAATATTATACTAAAGAAATCGGATACGGGTCACGGAAATTACATTAAAATGATAGGGAATTTTGAAAAAATGTCTGTTTTAATTTTAATTTAAGTGATAGACAGGTTGCCGGGGCAGAAAATGAATATACACAACAATATACACCATTTAAACGAAACATAATGACTGTTGTTGCAAAAATACAGGTTCCTGAGCTATTTTAAAAATCGAAGCGAGAGGCTTTTAACATTGCAGTGTAAAATACAGGCTAAAATGGCTGAAACGTCAAATTTGCAAACTTCGTGTTGAAA
This sequence comes from Mytilus galloprovincialis, assembly GCF_965363235.1. Classification (NCBI taxonomy): domain Eukaryota; kingdom Metazoa; phylum Mollusca; class Bivalvia; order Mytilida; family Mytilidae; genus Mytilus; species Mytilus galloprovincialis. The sequence continues at coordinate 50,231,609 of NC_134839.1, forward strand.
ATTGGCTTACAAGGTCATTACAAAAACAGGTTGCCGGGTGAAATATGAAACTTGAATTTCCAAAGAATAAGCAAGTCCAAACCTTGTATGTGTAGTCGTTGAACTCTAGGTTCCCACGTAAAATTAAAATGTCAATATTTCAAGAAGAATAAACTCACGAAAGCACGAAAAATTCACTAAATTCGCGTTCATTGTTTTGATTTTGACCGCCTGACAACTTTACGGAAATATCAAAGTGATTGTAAATAATGACTCTGTGACGGGCAACTTATAATATCCGTGTTTTAAAGATTTTAATGATATCAAGCCTATCAAGTCAGTCCAGTTCAAAGTACTATCACGTGGTACAATTCTCATTTACATATTATGAACATTAATTAGCAAAACCACTACTAATTTCTGGCTATGCTCCATTCCATGCTTTAGTATATGCCATATTGTGGTGCAAAATTACAGAGGTTGTAATAAAATGCATTATTCTGTCTTCAGATGAATAAAACAAAGATATTAGACACTTAAAACGTTAAATATACAAAATACTCAGCTGTAAAGTTGCATTTGTTGCCTGTATTAATCTATGAAAAAGTGAATTATGTCCCTTGGGAGTATTAATTTCCAACATAAGTCCTTTCAACAGTAGAAAGTTAAACAAATATACATGCCTGATATAACAAAATATAAAAACTACCTCTCTTTTTCTTAAATGGACAATTTAAACACTGAAAATGCTTCTAGTATGACTGAAAATTACCTAACTCTATAAACAGTAAAAACTTAACTAGACAATTTCCTATTTAAAAAGATTATGTCCAGAGAACTACCCAAGTAATACATTTAGGGAATTACACAGTAGAAATTGCAAATATATCGGTTAAAAATATTTGTCGCGACTTGAATTCTGGGTTTTCCAATTGAATTAATCATTGCGAAAGGTGAAAACAAATACAAAAGAACAACAGGTTGGTGCAGTTTATACAATATATAGCATATTCACCTGACGATATCAAGAATTTGGTATTTAGTCAAATCTTAACCGGAAATTGTGATTCTAAAATTTATTAAATGTAAATAACATGTCGAAATATTTAGGCTTGAAATATATATATTTTTGGATAAGTTAATGCAAGCACACGAGGTGTATAGTGTCTTATACGATTACAGGTTTGTAATGTTTAACAACCATATTACATCAGTGTGTAAACACGTTAATTATGAGCTTTGAAAGTCAAGTAGTTCGAGCATTTTTCTGAGTAAGTGTTAAAAAATTTCAAACAAATATTCTTTACTGTGGTTAGAATTCATTAGTCGTCAGTATCTATAGATTAACAACTTGAGGTTATATTGATAATTTAGAATCTTCCTTGAAGGTGGCGCACGAATTCGCAGCTAAATAACTTGATTGATGTGTCATTTGTATACAAGAGTTATATTCCTTTGAACTATGAGTCTATGTTTAATTTCATAAAGTCAATATGCTGATTGTCTACCTTGAACAGGGTTATAATTATATCTTATAAATATAGTTTTTTTTTATTGAATTTAAAATCGTTACAAAATCTGTAATGTACTAGATACTCGTATTTTTCATTAGTCTATCAAAGACATTTATGTATATCTATAATTTCTTTTATTTGTTTTGAAATGTTTAAAATTAATATACCAATATAAAGAATTATTTTGTTATCTTATAAATATTTTTTTGTTATCCGTAAGTATTCATACCGTGTTTATCCGTATAAAATAAGCAAGGTCAAATCTGCCTTCATCATCACTAATTTTCTTAGAGCGATGAGACAAACTGCTCTAAATCACAGATCACAGGCACTCGTTACAGAATAAAACTTTCCTTAGTTATACCTTAATATTCTGAAACAAGTGACTATGTCACAGAAAAAGCATCTTCCCAGTTTTCATGAAATTGCTCTCTATTAAAGCCATATCCTGGAAATTATTAAAAAAAACCCATTTTTTCCTACTTTTAATTTGAGGTACAATATGCCGGTGAAAAACATTAATTGTGCTGTCATGAATACACTGTTTCAAGTTTTGGTATGCATCAAAAAATGTCCAACAGCATTCGTCATCGTACTCGTAAAGGCATGTGTTTCCAAGATCGGTATGGTGTATACTATTTACTATACAAATCCTTGGTGTATACCATTATGCCAGAACTCAAATGAAGCAGAAATCTGATGTAACTTATCTGCTTTACTCGATCCCTTAAGACAAATACATGAAAGAAGTGTAATAACGCCTAACACAAACACAAAACAGTACACCATAGCCACCATTTTATTCCAGAAGCTTCTAACTGATGCCGAATGCTATAGTGTAAAATTGTAATTGGGACCTACCCAAAACAATTAGAACTTTTCTGAAAAAGACTATAAATGAAAACAGAACTATATCATCTTCCTATAATGATTGAATGTTAGGAAAATTGACCAGAGTTATCTTACTTTAATCACAGAGAGGGGAAAGCAAACAATTTTTAATTTAAGCCTAATTAACATAAAAACAATTTTCCATTAACAAATAAAGTTACCTTATTGAAATATAAGGACTTTGTTAGCTAAATCTATTAATTTTATTCAGAATCAGAATCAGAATAATTTATTATAGTGTCACATACCAATATAAAACACAATGAATACATGTAATTACATAATATGCAATTAAAAATTAAATATTACAATTAAAATATTGGTACCCAGCCAAATTACTGACTTATGAGACACTTTAAAAATATAATACATATCATAAAACAATTTAAACTAATGTACTGAAATATAACTATACACAATACCTTCTTCGATAAAACATTTGATATAACGTGTTAGCTAAAAATGGTTGAATAGAATCATTTGACATTAAAAAAATAAATTTGTCCTGTAAATCAAGATCGTTAAAAAAAATCATAAATATCACCAGATTTTTTCATTAAATCATATCTTAAATCTGCATAAAAATCGCACCCTAATAAAAAATGTTTTTCATCCTCAACACAATTATCTGTACAATATATACAAGTACGCTCATTTAAAGGAATTTTTGGCTTGGTGTATCTACCCGTTTCAACTGCCAGTGGTAAACAGCCACTTCTAAAATTTGACAAAACACGTCTATGCTGCCTGTTACGAACTAATTTTACATAAGAACTAAATTCTAAAACATGTTTATACTCTCTATAAATACGTAATTTATTACCATTACATTGATTTCTGTCATTAAACATTTTTTCAACCCTCTCATTTTTATCTTTCTCACATAGTTTAGATTTGATCTCTTGCAGTTTATGTTTGATGGAAAAAGTATCATTAATAACATTTTCAATACCTAAAATTTGTGCTTTCTTTATACAGTTTTTATCCCAAGACCTAGAACAATCCTTACTCCACACATGAACCTTATATGTAAGTCTTGTATCGTAAGTTTTGCTCACTCTAAGAAAAAGTCGAAAAGTTTCCAAAATCTGTGATGATTTCGTACTTTTAAGTCCCATATCACTTTGAATGGCTATATTTGACGCATTTGAAGCACTTCCTAAGAATAACCGACATGCTTTGTTCTGTATAACTTGTACCTCTCTCCAATTTGTATGTCCCCATATTCCAGAACTATAGTATAGAACAGGCTCAACTACAGACCTATAAAGTTTCGTAAACACATCATAACTCATTCCACCACACGAAATAAATTTAGCATATAAGGCTGAAAGTGCTCTGCTTGCTGATTTCGTAATTTCTCGTACTGTATGTTTATAATCTATAAAAATTCATTTAAATGTAGTCCCAAATATCTGTAGGATGAAATATAATTAACTGATATATCTCCGCATTTAAATTCAACGGCAGATCTAGCAATGTTTTTATTACGAAAATGAATAACTTTCGTTTTTTCTGTATTTAGAGTCATTCTCCATTTCCTACACCAGGTGTTTAAACAGTCCAACATTCTTTGTAAATTCTGCTCATTTGGAGCTATCAACGCAACATCGTCAGCGTAAAGAAGAATAGACACATTTAAGTCACCAATATCTACACCAGCATTAAGCGAGCGAATATCATCCGCAAGATCGTTAACGTATACAGAATACAAAGTAGGAGACATTTTACAGCCTTGTTTTACACCGTATTGAACCGGAAAAATATCTGTCAAGTTGTTTCCTAATTTTACAGCACTTTGTGTCGTATCGTAAAGAGACTGAATTGCTTTTAGAAAAGTTCCGTTAATACCAATTTTCATCAGTTTATACCACATGTCCCGATTAACATTATCAAAAGCCTTCTTCGCATCCACAAAGCACACGAAAGAATCTTTCCTTTGTAACTTTCTATTTTTAATAATTGTTGTTAGTATATATAAATGATCCAAACAACTTCGGTTACGTCTAAATCCATTTTGCTCTTCTGCTGACATGTCATTTTGTTCTAACCAATTTGTCAATCTTTTATTCAAAATATCCGCATATATTTTGCACGGCACTGATATTACCGAAATTGGACGATATTCAAGTGGATTAAGGGGATCCATTTTCGGTTTCGGAATCGGAGAGATCATACTCGTTAACCATTCACTCGGAACGTGCCCGTCTATGAAACAAAACTAAAATAATTTTATATAGCAAGTCTATACACGTGTCATTTCGCAAAATCTCACTCGGTATCTCATCTTTTCCCGCGGATTTACCTTGCTTGGCTCGAAAAACGGCCTCGCGTACCTCATCCCTTTCTATAGCTCTATTAAGTTCAGTTGTATCAATATTATTGTCATTGACTAAATTATTCCTATTTTGAAGTTTATTTTTAATGTCCTTAAGAAATTCATCATCATACGAACCATTCATATCAGCACTGTTGTACAGCTTTTCATAGTCTATTTTCCATTTTTCTAATACAGAGTAAATGTCATTTATAATTTCTCCTGTTTCTGATCGAATTTGAAACGTCTGTCTCGATTTGCGATCATTAGCAAGTCCTAATTTGCCGATAGACTTCCAAAATTCAGAAGAATTTTTTTCGCCAAGTTTTTGAAGTTTATTTTGTTGTTCTAGCTGATAATTTCGTTTCGCTTTACGATTTAATTTGTCGAAATCTTTTCGTGATTGAATAAACCGAGTACGGAGTTTAGATTTCCCAATAGATTTACATCGCTTCCATTGCCTCTCAGCATCACACGTTTTGTTCCACAAGTCCTGTAATTCCTCTGACCAATACGGTTTCCGCTTACACTTATTCGTTCGCATATTAGACACGGGCGGTTTCAATTCTTTACATGTTAGCTCCAATTCTTTAATAAGTAAATGTTTCAGTTCGATAAAAGCCTTAGTCTATTCACGTCTTTACTGCGGTTTAAAGCAACTTCAATTCGACATATAGTATCTCGTAATACATTCTGCATATTTTCACTAGAAAAAGGTTCGTTATTCAATCCATCTAGCTTGAACTTTCTTGGACCTTTAACCCGATTTGCTCCTTTACCGTTCTCGTTTTGTTCTACTTCCGACATATCCGTTCTAACTCGTATGCCCCATTCTAACAGTGAATGGTCCGGAATAGATTCGTATCCGACAAGAGATAACTCAGTCACTAAGTCTGACATTGTATTCACTTTAAAGTTAATTACCTCATTTAACTGTTCATGTGGAGTAAGGACAGTCACATAGTCTACAACAGATTTCCCTGTACCTTTAATATGAGTAAAATCTTGCGAGCCAATTCGCCCATTTACCATACACATGTTACAATCTACTAAAAACTCAATGAGTAAATCACCATTTCTATTTGTACATTATCAACACCTTCAATAAAATCTTTGGCATCTCCACATCTAGAGATTATTAGATATTATGAATTTTTATGACAATAGAGAAACATGCTAGATTAGGTGAACGTTTGTCTGTAACGACCACTGCTCACTACTTACTTATTAAAGAATTTAAACTGTGGGGTAACCAAAGGTTCTTAACACCTTCAATAATAAAATAATTCGAAAAAATAATCAGGAATAACCTTTATGTTTTGATTTATATTATTGATATAAATCATAACATCGTGTTATTCCTGATTAATTTTTCGAAGAACTTCATTTAGGTGTAGAGAACCTTTGGTGACCCCACAGTTTAAGTGTCTTTAACAAGTACATAGTGAGCAGTGGTCGTTACAGACAAACGTTCACATAATCTGTCCCAGTCAATGGGATAATCTGGGTCGTCAATCAATGGTCACAGCCACACTGTTTTGAATATGATTCTATTTATTACAGAGCATGCCAGTATTTATATCTATGTATACTTGTTCAATAATTGTATTATTTTTGTAAAAGGAGACGGATTTGTAAAAGCAAATTCATGTTTCGGAATCCTTAATATTATTTCATTTGTATAATATCGTTTAATGTTGATTTATCTGAATAAATATTGTTTAAACTAATGGTAAATTTCATTGTGCAATGAATGTCAATTTCAGAAGGACGCGGGATTTTTGTTAGTCAACCAATATAACATAACATAATGAAACATACATGCAATGTAATTTTTCGCGCCTGATAATGCCAAGCTTTCTCTGCTACGAACGATATGCTGCAAAAAGCAAAAAAAAAAAAGATTTTTTTAAGAAATGCGTTAAATTCAATTTTTGCTATTCCTGTTCAAAATCTGAATAAAAATTTATAATAATAATATTTTAGTTTATTTTACAAGGCGCTTCTGTCAATTGTCTTTGCGTCTTCACCATCGTCAACCAATGGCAAAGCAATAGAACTATGACGTTGTCATCTTTCTCTGTCTTCTCTGTGGCGACGTTCCTTCACTACGCCATAGAAAGTCACAAAATATTTCCAGGATATTTTCGTTGATTTTTAAGAAGATAAAGAAATGAATTCAGTGTTAATACCAGATATTATATGTCGGCTTATGTCCGGTCCATATCACAGGTGAGTTAAGTATACTGACAATGCCTCTCTACATCATTTAATTTGATAACCGAAGAATTAATTTTGGTTAAATATTTCTATTTTTTTATCTACGAGTTTTGATTCATTTCATTTATCTTGAACTTTTAAGACATCTTTTCTCTAATTTTATTTATTTCTAACCTTATTCTCGATGCTTTCTTTTTTCTTGTCATATTTTCGCAATTTATATTCCTATATTTTGAATATATTGCCTGTCATTCTTTATGCTGTTAACCCCATCCATACAATCAATTGCCGTGCAGTTTCAAACTTTTATGTAAGTACATAGTAAATTAAGAATTTTTCTAATTGCAGTATTACTAACTTTACAACATTGTGCGAAGAGCTAGAAGACCATATTGATCCAACAATAGATGAAGTACGTATGGAGAAGATGATCAGCATCATGAAGAGATTGAGAGATTATAAAACAGATGAAGGTAAGTTTTTGTTGCCAAAGACTTCTACATATATGTCAAAGAAGATGTTTTATCTTCGAAAAAGACAAAATATTCAAGATTATTTTGGTAAGAAATCCTGTTTATACAATTATTTTCTTGAGAATTTTAACTTCCCTAATTTAGTATATGGATATATTGTATCCGAGACCACGATTTTATTATTTACCTTAATCAAAAAATAGGTTGTTTATTTTCGGAGATAAATACAATTCGATGTTTTTATGAAAAACTTAAAGGCTTGCGAATTCCTCTGTCATTGACCAACATTTAAAAAAAAACACCATGTTACAGATAGAGTGATCTTTTATATGGTACTGAATATTTGATTCTAGAAATAATTTAGCAATGGACAATACAATATCTTTGCAGTGTTTCCTAAGATGAACGAGTTATTTTATATGTTGACGGAGACAGTTTTCAGTGTTGTCGAGTCCCAGGAGAATTGGTCACTCTCTGAATCAGATAAGCCATCAGTAGCCAGGATGATTCTTGACAAATTTCAGAAAATGATAGTAGGAGGCAGAATTCTGCCAAAACAAACGTGAGTTCAAAGAATTTACTTTTCGGATAACATCCTATCTTAACAAATTCAGATTTTTCAATATTTGAAAATATTTTGTTTGTATTTTAGAAATTCGCTTCACGAAAAACTTTTAAAAATAAAAGTTAAAACAGAAATTGGAGAATTTTATTTTTGGATAATATTTTGTCGCTGCTTGAGAAATTAGAAAACCGATTCGAAGAAATAAAATGAAAAACATGCGGAAACACAAAAGTTCGAGTGATTTATTTGGTAATTTAGAGTATAATTTTATCAATCAAACTAAATTTCATTTGTTTTCTAATACAATTCTGTTGCATTTTAGGTTAACGGAGAAAAAATGCCACAAGCGGCATAAACAAGTAAGAGAATACAAAGAAGTACAAGATTTAACGAAATTGATAGAGAACCACGAGAAAATTTATCAGGAACTTCAAGAACAGCAAAAGGTAAACTAACGTCAACAATTTTGATATTACAGTAATACGAAACAGCGAAACAACGAAACAGTAGAACCAACAATAAAAAAGCAAAGCAACCAAAAACTGCGGAAAACTGAATTAGAGAACCAACAGAATCAGCGAAACATATTTGTCTTACGGAAAGACTTATCGTAGTGTTCTACAATAAAGGACGTTCCGTTATTTTGTTGTTTCATTGTTTTATATTTGATTTCGTATTTGTCCATTGTTCTATAGTTCTCAAGTTTAATGTAGTAACCGCAAGCAATATTTTTGTTTTGTTTTGAAGACTTTTTCAACAAATTTATTCATCTGATAGTTTATTATATTTTTTCTTCAGAAATGTAAGGTCATCAACGACAAGGTGACATTTGTTACAGACTTACTTCAGCGTAAAAAAACCTTCTTCGCAGAATATGAAGACAAATTCTCGTCTAAAAATCATGAGCGGAGAAAGGATTATATTGAGTTTCTTCAAGAGAAGTTAGAGAGAAAGATGGAGAAAGCTGCTGAGACTACGGGAAAGTATCAAACTTTGCTTTATGCTGAAAGTGTGGCCAAAGATAAAGTGAGACAGGTACACATATATAAATGATAATAAGAAATAAATAGTAATCACAATTCCTTTTTTAAAGAATTGTCTGGGGGAGGGGAGGGAGAGAAATATTTTTCGTAGTTATTCCACAAGACTATCATACATGAATTAAAAATCAAAATATGAGAACCACATTTTCCGTTTACCGATACTGCGAACTCAGTTAAATTGGAAAGGAGAAAAATAGTTAGGAGGCTCTGGGGTTTGTTAGTCTGGTATGATTTTTTTTTAAATTTTAGTTTATTTATAAAATTTATAAATATGTTTTGGAGTTTAGTATGACGTTCATTTTCACTGAACTAGTACACATTTTTATTAAGGGGTCAGCTGTGACCCACCTATTATAAGTTTTATCGCACCGCGGATAAATTATCACGTTGTGATTGGTTTAAAGACGTCACGTGGTGACCCCATATTATAAGTTATATGGTTCGCTACTGACCCCATACGGATCCATAGAGGGTTAGTAAAATCCATAGGGGGTGAGGCCGGAGGCCGAGTCCCCTATGAATTTTATTCACCCTCTATGGATCCGTAGGGGGTCAGTAGTTAACCGTATAACGAATTTATCGGACTATTTTTCAACAACACGCAGCAGAAAAATTCTAGCGTGCGATAAATTCGTTATACGGTCCCCCTACGGATCCATAGATGGTTAGTAAAATCCATAGGGGGTGAGGCCTCTATGGATCCGTAGGGGGTCAGTAGTTAACCGTATAACGATTTTATCGCACGCTGGACCTTTTCTGACGTCACCATTAACGCGTCATCAACCCCTATGAAATTTACTAACCCCCTACGGTCTCATAGGGGGACACCACGTGACGGCGCTAACCCAATCACAACGTGATATTTTACCAGCGGTGCGATAATTATTATCATCATATACTGAGACTGAATAACATGTGATTTTTAATGTATGATAATAGCATAAAATTAACGTAAATTTCATATTTTTCGAATTGGTGCTTAGCGGGCTGATATGAAAAGTTTATCACATGCTTCGATTGTTATCACATGCCTTTCCGTAACGTTATCGCATGGCATTCCGGTGATACTCGGCATATTCCGGGAAATACACTTAAAGGTGTCTTACCACCAATTAAAAGTCCCTATCTGTTCAACCAAATTTTACAATTTTCACAGCTTTCTAAATATTTTACCTTAAGTTTAACTTCATAGAAACCAGGTATATCCTGAATTGTACATGTATCAGCTTTCTACATGCCAATTTTCAACAGATGTTTAAAATCATTTAAAAAAGAAAAGGTCTTCCGAATAGAGGTACCACTAAAAATAACCCCTGGTTTTCTGGAAATCTTAAATTAGTATACAGTAACTATGGAGTGCATTAATCCTCAATTTTTAATGCAAACTCATAAACAAGTAAATTTTAGCTCAAAATGGTCTTAATATATTTCTCTTTCACCAAAAGTTTCATTTCTGCCAATTTGTTGGTTAGTTTAAGTAAACAATGACATCAAATGCACTATTTTTTGTCCGAGAAGGCCTACTTTTAAATTTGAAGGAGTAATTGGTGGTATGACACCTAAATGATACGTTTTCAGCGAAAAATATTACAAAGTAGTGTACAAAAAAATTATTTGGATACTGAAAAGTATATTGTGTAGAATAATAATAATAAAAAAAAAAAAAAAAAAATAAAAACCAAACAAATTACTCAATAAATGCGGTTTTTTTTTTATTGAAGTTTCAAACATAATTTAGTTAGTTAATTTGAAAAAGTTGACTTCTCCAAACAGTGTTCATTATGTATATTGTTGATTTTTTTTTTTTTTTTTTTTTTTTTGTCGATTCGTCAATATTGAAATGTTTTCCTTCTCTGTTGAGGCATATGGTAAAAAGATTTCATATCTAATGTACTAAATTTGGGGTCCGACGTCCATGAACTTTTCACTCTTTGCACTTCTATTTTGGGAACACGTAACAGGATCAATACATGATGAATCTGTTATTTTTCTCCATTGTTGAAGCATATGATAAAAAGATCATAACATGTCATTTTTCATATCGCATGTATTATCAGCCCTCGGTCAATATCAGCCCTCGAGCCATGCGGCTCTAGGGCTGATATTGAACCTTGGGCTGATAATACATGTGATATGAAAAATGCCATGTAATAATCTGATATTATTACATACTATACGAGTAATTTATAAATAATTTCTTTACAGTTGGAAAGACAAATTTTAGATAGTCTAAAATTCGGATTCAACGAAAAGATATTGAGTGGACTTGTTTTTCTGAAGCGAGTTTTGTCAACCGTTAACACTGAAAGGTAAGCTTATCTACCTCCAAATTGATCCTTAATTTCAGAGGATATTTTTTTTTCTATAAATCGGAAGCATATGATTAGGAGTAGGCATCATTCAAACATCATGTATTATATACATATATATATATATATAAAAATATGTATGTAGGATTAAACTAAAATGATATATATGTATAATTTTGTGAAGACAATTATTTTTAATGACAAAAAATTGTAAAGTGAACCCCGCCTTTTAATTATTTTTCCAACATTTGGTATCATATTGCAAAAATGAAATAAACTAATTTCTCGTTTTAAAAATTGTGTTTTGACTTGTCACACATATCACGCCATTTTTTGTCTCTTAAAAGTTCAAATTCTTTATTGTAAATTCTCAGACACATTTAGTGTTACAAGAGGAATTTAGTACATTTTATTTTGAACTATATATAACTTGCATGTTTGTTTACACAGATCACATGACATGATGCAGCACATCCAAAAGCTAGAATGTGAGAGCCAACATTTAGTTACCAACATCGTAAATACACTTAGTTCAAAATACAATAGTGTATCACCCCAGGTACTTATTTTTATCTATGAGTATGTTTGTATATGAAGACGTTAAACTAGAAACAAATAAAATGCGCGGAAATAAGCAAATCTTATACGACTCTGCTGCGCATGTATGACAGTTAAATAAAAGGCTCCCTCGCAAATAATTCCAACTTTGGTCCTCATTTTATAAGAATATTGAAGTATTTGAACAATTTAGTGAACTAGAGAGATATTATAAATATTATAAGATTTGTTGCAAATTAAATAAGTGTTTGAAATTTAGAAATTATTGTGAGGTGTTTATTAATGCTTACCATGTGACTTCCTGATTATCACAATATTTCTATATACATGATATATACGTATGTTATTTTAAAGTCATACAATCGTTATGATTCAAAGGCTCGCATTTGTATGCTCCACGTAGTAGCATTATATTTTGCCGTTTGTGCGTCTTTTAGTTCATTCGTCCGTCTGTCCCGCTTCAGTTTAAAGTTTTTGGTCAAGGCAGTTTTTTTGATGAAGTTGAAGTCTAAGCAACTTGAAACTCAATCTTTCTAATTATATATATTGTATAAAATATAGATTATAAAATGTTCAGTTTAATTTAGTTTGCTCATATATTTCTATTTACAAGGAATTTCATCTTCAACATAGATTTTCTCAGAAACTTCCAGACTGTGAATTCACTGGATACCAAGAAAGCCTTAGGCAAATCAAGTTGAAAACATTAAAGAAAGGTGTGCAACAGGGCACCAGTCATGATAGTAAGTGTCTTTAGTATAATATCTTCATAAAAGAATGTAGGACATGCATTTTATTCTTGTCTTTTTCCATAGTCCGAGATTACTCTGACGTCCAATGGCTGTTTTTCCAGACAAGCTGGGATCGTGGGACGGCCCCAGCTTGTCCGACAAAACAGCCGCTGGACGTCAGAGTAATCTCGGACAACTTTTTCCATTGAAACGGAAATGGTAATCATTACATCATAGTACGTCTGACACTTTTATATCACTTTGCAATATTGCAGTATGTTTAAAAGTTCACTCGGTAATACCATTTTACCATCGAAACATTTCTTTCTTAAAACATTTTCTACCTCATACAATTTTTCAGAAATACTATCATTCTGAGGTTTTTGAGACACATTATCCACACCCTGGGGTATTTCAGTATTATCTACCAAATTAGGGGGAATTTCTTCATCTGCTAGAATAGCGGGCTCAGTGGCATCTACATTTGGGGGAGGTTGAGTATGCCATAAAAACCCATGTTTTAAACGGTTGACATAAACTAGGTTCTTGACTAGTTTTCCATCTTATTTACTGCGGATTTTAACATGAATGTCTGAAAGTTTTTTGTGTAATATAGTTCATGTGTCTTTCTGTTTGCTTTTGTTACCATTTGTTGTTTTCGTTTCTTGAGAATTTCTACGGCTACTTCTCGTGATTGGTCCAGATTTTCCAATAAACGAATTATATAGTCACGGCAAGTCACTGGCAAATCAAAACTGTCAAAACTTATATCTAGCAAGGATCTAGGACATCGTCCATGTGTGAGAAAAAATGTATATCCAGTACTGTCAAGACAAGGTGTATTGTTGTACGAATATTGTATAAACGGAATAAATCGATCCCAATTGTTAGTCATCATCAATACGTTTGAAAATAGAATTCACTATAGTTGACATCATTCGCTCGCTCTGACCGTTACACTGTGGATGAAAACTAGTTGTCTGTGTTTTCTTTACATCTAAAAGACGACAAGTTTCGCGAACAATGTTTGATAAATAGTTCGTTCCACGATCAGAGTGCAAAGTTTTACAAATTCCATGACGGCATATGACATTCTTTGTAAAGGTGTCTGCTACGATAATAGCGATAATGTCTTTAACAGGTATAAGTTCTACATATTTGGTCAAGTAACAAATAAATACAGTACATATTTATTTCCATTGGTTACAGTCTTACGCACTGGTCCTAAAATATCAGTACTAACGGCTTCAAATGGTTGACTGGGGACAGACATAGACATTAATTTAGCTTTTGTTGATGTTTGTGGTCGCTTACGTTGGCTGCAAGACTTTACCCAATCTATAACATCAGAGTTTAACGACGGCCAGTAATATCATAAGTGCGTTTTGAATAAAGTACGATTTATGCCGCAATGATTACCGTTTAACAAATTTATTGTTTTGTTGCCTTTTTATTATGTATAAAACTTTAGAATGCTTTGTTTTTGTGCTGTTAACTTATCTTATTTTTTCTTATTATCTTTTATTATAATTATCATTATTACAGGCAAATAAGTTAATCTTTTCTATGTTCAATCTGTCGGAAAAAAATCTTGTATACTTTTTCTGTACCTAAAAATATTTTAGTTCTTCATTTTTTGAATGAACAGAAGCCAACAAAGACGCAGCAGCTTTTACCCACTGCTTCACACGTCAGACATATCTTGATACACGTCACTTGAATAATACACTTCCAGGCATTAGTGCAGCATCTTTTGAGACACACCCAGGCTGTAGTGCAGCATCTTTTGAGACACATGCAGGCTGTAGTGCAGTACCAAAAGGTAACTGGTATACTACATTTTATTCCGATTCTATAATCAGTTATTATGATTCATAATCACCAAGGAAAGAAACAAAAATAATGACATATGTTATAACGTATGAAATAAACGTCATTATCAGCAATCAGCAAACCTTTCAAACTTTTTTAAAACTGTTTTATTTGACTGTTTATTGATGACTCATTTTAGACGATTCACGCGGCTGCTGTGCAAAATGTCAATCCTGGTATCTATGATGAGTTTATAAAAAATAAAACTATAAAACAAAACAAGAATCAAAAGTTAAAATAGTTTTAAAAAGTTAAGGATGTACTTAGGTGAGGTTACTAGTAGGTGAAAATTAATAAAGTAAGAAGTTAAAATTGATACTATAAGCTGGTAGAGCATCAATTAAGGATAAAAATAAGCAAAAAATATTGATAGGTCATGGACCTCCTTTTCGAGATATTTGAGATTTAAAATATGGCGGGAAAAGGCTGACTCGGACTTTTACCTTATATTTGCATCGGTATTATTAGGTCTCAAAACAAAAGAAAGAAAATTAAGAATCTTCTAAAATTTTGGTAAATGACCTTTCATGAGCTATTAAGTCTTATATGAAAAAATAAATGGGTGTTATGGGGCAAAATATTTTACATTGTATTGTATGGAAAAACACCAAGGAGTCCGAACATTTGACACAAATTCCAAAATCTCACCTAAGTACATCCTTAAGGGTATATACCATATTTTCAAGTCTATATTTCTTAGTTGGCATTTCAAATTTTTGATCACTGAGAGTTCATGTAAGCAATCAATATCACAAATAACATTGCCAAGTGCAGCAAATCTCGCTTTTAAGTCACATATGGAATAGAGTTTTGTAATGCCCCACCTATGATCATTATGTTTTTCGGTCTGTGTGTCCGTTCGTTCGTCCGTCCGTCCTTTCGTTCGTCTCTCCCTCCGTCTGTACGGTCCACTGAACATAGAAATTGGTAGTGCGAATGGGGCATCCGTGTACTATGTTTTACAATATGATTGGACTGTACTACAAAAGTTTCATTCTTAGTTGCGCTTAAATATGTTTGGAAAAGAATTTGGTTACAATGTGCTTTTGATTTATTAGGCCAAATAAAAAATATGTGTGTTTCCTATTTCCCTACCTACTCTATATTTTAAGCTAAGAAATAGACTACATGTAGCTACAAGTTTTTTTGTCATTTTTCAATAAGCTAGAGCTGATGTTAAAAACAGAATTTCTCTCCCATAGACTCAATGTGAAAAAAAATTGTCAAATGAAAAAAAATCCCGGTCAACCTATCCACAGGCACTTGTCTCAGAAAACTTTTCCCCATATACCTTAATATAACACAAGGTACTTAACTTGCATTTTAGAAAAATGTCAGGTGGTGACGAAGTTCCGTTATATGCCGCTTTATAGGCTGTCAACTCCACTAAAACTTGTTCTATCGTAAATCTAAATTGATTTATCTTTACAATGGTGTATAACATGCCTACATTTGTTGTCGGAATCATCCGTAGCAATCCTTCCAAAGTATGTAAATCGTAATAATTTTGCAAACCACTGAAGAATTGGCAATAATTAAACGAGTCACGTCTCCTTGTATATCTCGGTTTCCGATTGGTCAATTCTATGGGAAAGTCTAAATGATTCTCGGAGTTATCTGATCTTGTTTCGTTTCATACGTAAAGTCAAGAGAGAGTCTGCATGACATTGACGTCATGGGAAAATTTGTAACTTATTAGACATACCACAAACAACCAAACAACACTTGTTCGATTTTTTTCACGGTATATTATACAATTTCACTAACTATATGATAAGTTCCATTCGTACGAAAACTAACAGTTTTTTCTGAAACAATTTTTATAATTAATCATTTACTGCGAGACGTGTATTGCCAATTTTGTGTAGGTTGACGAAATAATGACGATTGACATACTTGGGTAGGATTTATACGGATGATTCCGACAACAACACTAGGCGTGTTATACACCATTGTGAAGATAAATCAATTTGGATTTACGGCATAACAAGTTTTATGAACCTACATGTATCCTATTTTTTTCAATGATGTAATAGGAAACACACATATTATTTTATTAGGCCTTATGCGTTATTTTTAATGTTGTAGGGATGATTGTTAAACAAAAGATTGCAACAGCATCTAGTGATGTCTCATTTGGATGGTACAAAATGCATCCATGGCAACAAAAGAAATGGACCTTCTTTCTGAAGAACTCAATACAACATTGTCATAATCTTGAACAATAATTCTTCATATTATAAAAAAGAATCTGTACCATTTTGAAAATAAAGAATATATTATTTATATTTCTTTTTATGAACTGTGATTTTTACGGTTTGTATAATTTCGAATATTGTATACGTTTTGACTAAATAGGGCCATTGTCGTCTTTTCTCGACAGAAAAGTTGTCAGTAACTCCAATTATTCTCCTCGACAATGGTAAACACATTAAAAAACAATTTTCTAAGATTTGAATACAAAAATAAGTTACTGGTTAAAGTTAAACCGAATGCAGCAAACACAGTTATTTTTGTTTTAACCATAATACAATTCAGATGCTTTGTGGAATATAAACTTCGTTTTTTATCATGTCTACGAAGAAAACTTGTTGGATGTGTAACATCGCAGGCAACGTCTGGTCGGAACGTCGAATCCGAGACCTTGCACAGTGAGCACCATTACCAGAAAACTTCTGGTCCATTCTTGTTTATATTGTCTTAATCATTTTTTCATCTTCATAACTCAAACTTATAATAAGATTGCCGTGTTACATTTCCAACCAAATTTCAATATAAAAATTACTACTGATCCAAACGTTGTACAATCGAATATTTTCTTTGTGTATCATTGTAAACCAATGAAAGCACATCACAGGTAGTAACATTCAAACAAAGTTTTTCATACAAAAATACATTTTGTTTCAGTTTGTCTTTTCCATCCGACTTTAAATTCTGGTAAGAAGAACTGTCTACTGGTTTTTTAACACATATTTATTTTCACCTTCAGAAACACCAGACCAGTTTAGAGATTTGAAACCAAATGTATCAGAAAATGTCAGTTACCTTTCAATATAATTCTCTAAAATCTATCTTGGTTTTCTGGGCTTAAGCAACTGATCTTTTTTTGAGTAGTTTCAATATATGAACATACATAATGCATCATTTCCCTATGTCAAATAAATATCTGTTCTCCCACCCCAACCCTAGTCTTTATATTAACCAGGTATTATTGTTCTTTTTTAGCTCACCTGGCCCGAAGGGCCACAATCATCTTTGGGCTATCTAGTTTTAAACATGTGTCCGGTCACCCGGCCATCAAATCAAGATGGCCGCCACGGCTAAAAATAGAACATAGGGGTAAAATGCAGTTTTTGACTTATAACTCAAAAACCAAAGCATTTAGAGCAAATCCGATTGAGAAAAATTGTTTATCAGGTCAAGATCTATCTACCCTGAAATTTTTAGATGAATCGTACAACCTGTTGTTGGGTTGCTGCCCCTGAATCGGTTATTTTAAGGCTGAAATTTTGATGTTTTTGGTTATTATCTTGAATATTATTATTATAGATAGAGATAAACTGTAAACAGCAATAATGTTCAGCAAAGTAAGATTTACAAATAAGTTAACATGACCGAAATGGTCAATTGACCCCCAAAGGAGTTATTGTCCTTTATAGTCAATTTTTAACAATTTTCATAAAATTTGTAAATCTTTATTAACATTTTCCACTGAAACTTCTGGGCCAGTTCATGTTAGATAGAGATAATTGTAAGCAGCAAGACTGTTTAGTAAAGTAAGATGTACAAACACATCACCATCACCAAAACACAATTTTGTCATGAATCCATCTGCTTCCTTTGTTTAATATTCACATAGACCAAGGTGAGCGACACAGGCTCTTTAGAGCCTCTAGTTTTATCATACTCTTAAACTACAATTTTGTAAAATTTTATAAAAAAAATTGACCGAGCATTTAATATTTAGGTAAATATTGCATGTAATGCAATCAAAACCGTATGGGACTGACCTGATATCTAAATCTTCCAAGGCTAATCCCTACCTTTCTTATACACAAAATATAGTGCATTAATCATAGCATTCTATACATCTATCCAGAAATTTATCAATGTAATATATGCTCAGATATGCAAGGCACGAAATGATGTTTCACTTGTCAAGAAAATTACCTAATTTTGCAAGGTGCAGGAATCTAATATCTGTTCTAAAAATAGAATAATGTCATAATGTTAAAATCATCTTTAAAAAAATTGGAGTTATCTTCCTTTGTCTAGAATTGCTGTTAAATCAACTACAACTAATGCAATAATTAATTTTACTTCCCACTGATGGTTGCAGTCTTGCAATTGACTGCTTCATAGGCTTACATGCAAAACAGCTGATCTTTGAAAATCAAATAATAAAAAATGCTACATAGAAAAAAAATTTCATGTTTATATCATGTATGTACTAATCATGCTAATGTGAAATTGTGAATTAATCGGCCAAAAAAAGTGGATCATGCCACGAAGAATAAAAAGTTACGTAATCCTGAAGTCAAAACAATTTTTTTCTACTTTCTGTTTGCTGTTTTTCTAGGCAGCACCACTTCCAGTAAACATGATATCCTTCCACAATGATGGTTTTGCAGAATGGATAAATATTTTATTACTATCGCCTGCCGTATAATGCTTCATTTTTTTTCTCCCATTGTCATGTAGTCCGAGATTACTCTGACGTCCAACGGCTGTTTTGCCAGACAAGCTGGGGCCCTCGGACTAATTGTCATGATGATGTCATATACTTGTAAAGGTTTTTTCGAGATGCTGATATGAAAATCCATTTATGGTACCAGCGGTTTTCTCAACCCTCAATCTCGGTATCTAAGGGCAGCGCTATAACCAATGGAGTCAAAGAAGATCTTCCCTAACCAAAATACTTAGACTACCTATATATCTTCAGGTCTACAACACTGAATTATTCACAGGTAAAGAAATGTGTAGATATAATATATGCACGTAAAACTTGTAAAGGTAAAAAGTATAATATTGTCTGAATCAATCTTCCGAGTTTAATTTATAGGATTTTTTTCTCTCACTAATTTTTCCATCTCTCACCTGAATGATCAATATCCATTAATTTATTGAAGTTAAGTACATCAGTCTAACCTCCGTGAATGATTGTGCAGCCTTCGCTTTCATTGTGTTTAGTTTCGCACGTTCTAGCTGGTAGAGAAATATTAAAATGGCATGGTACATGCTCGGGTGCATCAAATTTATAAAGACTAAAGATTTATTGGTGTCCGTTTCTCATTATAAATTTGTTTGAAAAAGTCATTTCATGTGATTGCGTAACAGTAAATTTGGTCTGGTAGTAAAATGTGTCCGCCAGACATTGTTTCCTAGTTAATCAAGTCCATGTCCATGATTTTACTAGGAAAAGAAGTCCTAGGATAAATTTTCCTAGGAAAATAAATCCATAGCTAGTAAAATATGTCTGGTACTCATTATTCTAGTAGGAAAAATTGTCCCAAGACTTAATTGTTTTTCTATTAGTTTTCCTGTTTATAAAAATCATTCAAAATGGGGAAAAAAATCTTTGTTGAGATTGGAAAGTGTCATTATGTGTCCTATTAAAATAAAGGACATATACATGTATGTTATTACCTAGACATGTTAATGACATGGACAGGATTATCGGATATCCTTCGAAAATTTATCTGGGACATACATTGAAGTTAACTAAAATATTGATACACAACTGTAAAAAAATATTTAACATAACAGTTTAATCTACCTTTTAAAATAAAGAGCATTGACATTTTTATGGAATATTAATGACATGGACATGATTTGCTAGGAAAAATAGTCTGGGGACAAAAATTCTATTAAATGTGAATGCACAACTCTTTACCAATGTTAAAACATGAATAGTGAGTTTCCATTGTTTATAAAAATTTCCCTTTTAGAATAAAGGACATGGACATTTTTACCTAGGAATTTTGAAAACATGGACATGATTTCCTAGGAATTTTGTTTGGGGACATACATTTAATAAAAATAAATGGCCCATAATATTTTCATTTTTCTTTTAAAATTAAGAGCATGGACATTTTACCTAGGAATATTAATTACATGGATTTGATTTCCTAGGAAAACTAGTCTGGAGACATTAATGTTATCAAGGATATAAATATGCAACTCTTAAAACAACTTTCAAACTCAAACATAACATTTTAAAAAATTTCCATTGTTTATAATATGTAATTGAATTTATTATAGAATTTTATAGGACATGATTTCCTAGGAAAATTGGCCTGGGGACGTAGATTACTAACATAGGACTAAATATACTAGTAAATTATGTAACCATGGACTTTTTATACTGTCTAGTTAGTAATATTTGTCCGCCCAGACATATTTTACCAGGACAAATTTATCTTACAATTGCGACAACTTTATAGGGATTTTTATAATTTATAATAACCGCCAAAATAACTCTCAGTTTACCTGTGATATTGTGTAAACAGTAAATATCATTGAACTATAAATAGAAACAATCGAGTTCAAATCCGGGTCATGAAATATAAATAAAACATTGAAAAATTACGCAGCTAGGACCTAGCAAATATGCCGACAGAAGTACAGCATGGATTTACGGGGGAATGTTTTCCTGATCATTTCAATCTCAATGCCAGACCTAAAATAAAAGAGCAAAAACCTGGTCAGCTGTCCGATGAGGAAATAGAACAATTTTTCACAAAGGTAAGTTCTAACAGCAATCAATCATTTTATTAAAGTAAACAAAACAATTATGCGATCTAATGTTATTGACATTGTAGTACACTTGTATCATTTGTTTGTTTACACTATCACATCGTTTTACACTATTATAATTGATTTAAGAATTCGTCTAACTTTTAAACAGTCATCGTCTTACTTTTCTATAAACATGTCATTCGACCGACAATATAATGGCTAATGTTTAAACTGCACACATACATATATATTTTTTGTGTACACACATACATTTATATAATAATAGTTTGTTTAATATTAAAGTCTCTTATTGGACGAAGGGTGTCATACAGCGAGTACCGAGTAGACGGTCATCCACAATCGATCACATCTTTTTGACAGGATAATATTTTTCACTCCCCCTATATGAAAATCCGTTATTTTATTGTTTTTCTAAGACTTACACAAATATACTGTAATTCCATTCTCAATTTTATCTAGAAATAGCATTCCTAATTACCATAAATTATTTTACTATCTACACTGAGCGGTCACTGATAGTGTCGAGCTCCATTATTGATCATTATTGAAATATTATTTGCGACAGGAAGGAAGAAAAAAACAAAGTTATAGGTCTTTTGACATTTTTGAAGCGCCAGTAAAGTTTGAAGCAAAAAAAAAACCAAGATTCCAGAAAAGTGCACTTTCTGGCGCTAGCAATATTTCGTATTCAGACACTATACATGATATATAGTGTGCGTTGTCAGGTATAATTCATGAATATTATATGTTGTTAAATTAAAAAAAAACCATTTCTTTTCCCTTATTTAAATTAATTCATCCTTCTGACCAAGGAATTGTATATTTAAGATATTTAAATATTATGCAATAATAATTCCTTGTTCAGACATAGTAAAATCTCTGTCTCTTTCATTTCATTATTAATTTAATCTCAAAGGTTTACACTACATAACACGTGTGAGTACTAATTACACAGTTTTACAATATGTACAAATTACAAAACATGTGTCTTTATCTGTAATAATTGCCTAAATACTTTAACAATCAATTTCTTATCTTTATCCTTTTAAGTGTATACTGTATATGGTATTTTATTTGTGCCTTGCTATAAGTGCTACGTAATATTAGGTCATTCAAACTAAAAATTAAGATACTAGGTTTAGTTAGCATGGTTTTTTGTACATCAATCAAACGTCCGTCGAATGTATGTTTAACTTTATGTATAAAAAAAGTATTATTATAGTGAACAAAATATATTTATAACAATAAAAGTGTGGACACAGATTACTGTGGATGGTAATTGTTTATTTGTGTAATGTATTGTTGACTGTGTTTAAAAAATGGTTGTGACAAACCAGATAATTACCAGTCTATTTCAGTCTATGTTTCCCTCGTAGAGACACTGTAACAACCATCTTTTACGATATTAATAAAGAGATGTCACATTGGCCATGGTTGCCAATGAGACAACTATCTATGCATCCATGTAAGATTTCGTAGTGAAAGGTAATTGCATGTACATTGCATACATACTTGAATGTTACTCAACATAATAACTCTTATGTTTTGAATTCTAACTGGTAACTTATTGACCAATATTGTAATCTGTTACACAAAAGATACGTAAACATCCACGTACTTTGCACATTACAAGTAAGTTACGATGAAAACTTTTACCGTTATTGACAAAACTCCTTCACAACATGCTCTAAAGAACAAAAGTTAAAAGTATTTAAAGTAATGATATGCCGTAAAAATAGGCTTAACGATTATGCCTAAACCTTATAAGAACGACAATTTGATTTTCGGGAGAGCGTGAAGGGATTTAGAAAATGATTATCCTGGCCTGGCCACGATTTATAGGGCTGGAAATGAATAACCTTGGATAGGCTGGGATGAAAATACACAAAAGCAAGAAAAAATTGTTCTAAAGTGATAAAAACAGCGAGAAGAAAAATAAGCATGCTTAGCGACATATCGAAATGAAGAGTCATTGGACAAGGTCATGTTTTTTTTTTTTTTTTGACTGTATTTGACGTCTTTACACTAAATCCATTGGATGTGGGATGTGAACTGATTGATAATTAAATCTTAGATGCATGATTTTTTTTTATAAATTGTTAGTAGCTTTGAGCTAGCTGCCAGTAACTGGAAGTACTCTCAGATATGTACCTAGTGTCTTTTTGTTGTTGGGATATACAAGTACCTGGCCACGTCCACTCTGTGTAGAATTTGTATTTGTATTCATCTTATGAGTTAAGCCTTTTTCAACTGCTTTTCATAGTTCATTCTTAAGTTGTACTGTTTTACCACTGTCCCAGGTTAGGGGGAGGGTTGGGCTCCTGCATACATGTTTAAATTAGCCACATTCTGTATGTATGTGTCTGCCCATAGTCAGGAGCCTTTGATTCAATGGTTGTCGTTTGTACATGTTTTACATATTTGTTTTTTCGTTAATTTTTTGTACATAAACTAGGCCGTTAATTTTCTCGTTTGAATTGTTTTACATTGTCATTTCTGGGCCTTTTATATCTGACTATGCGGTACGGGGTTTTCTCATTTTTGAAGACCGTACGGTGACCTATAGTTGTTAATTTTTGTGCTATTTGGTCTCTTGTGGAGAGTTGTCTCATTGGCAATCATACCATATCTCCTTTTCTTATAATCAATCCTCAAAACATCCTTCTGCCTTTCAAACTATCAAATGGTCATTCCCTCATTTACCATGTTTACTTGATTGTATGTTTCAGGGATATGTCGTTATTGAGAAATTCTTCACAAAAGACGAGTTAGAACCCTGTAAAGATGCTATCAATGATCAGCTTGAATGTCTTGCACAGAAGTTGTATAAAACAAAGAGAATTAAGAGTAAGTTTACGATAGGAATGAATTATGCATTTGTACCGGAAGTTAATACTTCTGATCAACATTAAACCATAGATGTAATTACATCTATAAGAGTTTAGTCTTTTTGTCGATTTCGAGATGATAAATTCGTCTGTCCCATTTTTTAGTTCGGTTTTAGTCATTAAGCTAGTAAGAAAAATTAAAGCCAGACGATAATAGAGAAAACCAGATTTTATATCCGTTTGTCTGACGGACGGTTATCCCCCGATTTCATGTTTTGCAAATCTTAGTATAGTTTTGGTAAGCCCTTTCAAAAGTACGGAGCCCCGCTAGGGACATGCAAAGACAAAAAAAATATATTGTGCGCACAACTTAATTATATTGTGTGCACAACTTAAATATATTGTACGCACAAAATAATATATTGTGCGCACAATTTAAATATATTGTGCGCACAACTTGAACATATTGTGCGCACAATATGATATGGTGTGCGCCCAAAATTAGGAAAACAGTTTTCGCTTGACCATGAACTCATTTTATTGATCATTCAACAAGGTTAAATGTTCGTAGTTTAGACGAAATCTCAGATACCAAATGCAATAGTTCTCCTATATTTGGTTGTATGAAACGATTTTAATGTCTAAATGTCAACTTGACAGGTGTCATCTGACCTTGACCTCATTTTCAGGGTAAAGCGGTCCGGCAAAGTATTTTTTTTGTGTTTTGGTGTATTTCTCGGATACTATAAGCATTTAGCTAGATATATTTGATGTACAGAATGTTTGTATGATGTAATTGTCTATCTTGCAGTAATATTTATCTGACCTTGATTTCATATTCATGGTTCGTGTTATTTGATTCTTGTTTGGTCTGTTTTTCAGATACTAAAAGGAATAAGTGAACTTTATTTGTTTTATGGAATGATTGTAATGTATATATATTTGTCTGACCTTGACTTTATTTTCATGGTTTATTGGTCAATTTTAAATATCTCAGAATTGGACTATTTTTTTAGATACGATAATAAAGGTATAGTTTAAATGTATTTAATGTACAAAATAATTATAAGGCGCGCATGTTTTATAAGGTTTGTTTCTCAGATACATTTGGTTCTTCAATACAGCAAGAAAATCTCGCACCCAAAGGCGCGCTTCAGCTGGCCCATAAACAAAAATATGTACTAGTTCAGCGATAATGGACGTCATACTAAACTTCTTCAGTGTTTCTCGTTTCTCGTTTTTTATATAGATTAGGCCGTTGGTTTTCCGCTTTGAATGGTTTTACACTAGTAATTTTGGGGACCCTTTATAGCTTGCTGTTTGTTGTGAGACTAAGCTACGTTTTAAAGACCGTACATGTACCTCAGACCTGCCAACTTTTGAAAATCTCCATGGGGGATTTAGCGCGCGACCAGATTTTTAAGGGTTACAATTTTAGCGACGTTTCTGTGTGCATTGTTTTTTACTCCTAAAATAGTCTAAGTTCTCTTCTCTTTTCTTTTGGTATACTAATGATGAGCTTGTAGGCCTTGATTTCTTTTATTTGCATGATTCTTGTACTATTAAATTATAAAATTGACAAAATAACTGAAGAATAGAGAAAAATAACATTAAAAATAAAGGATTCAAAGTAGACCCCCCCTTTTCCCCCTCCAAAGACCTTCTTATCTATGAACCTTGACTCAAAAGACCTAAAACTACATGTCCTAAAGTTAGAAGGATGAAGACTGATTTTGATTTAGTCTTACTTATGGTCTTATCACAGTATCAATGAGAAAATGGATAAAATTTGAGTTATCTTTCTTTGTATTCAGAGGTGCTCTTACCGGCGGAGGCTTATACAGTAACACAGTAGAAGTGAATACAAAATGGCGTCGATTTTAAATCAACAGACACACAACGTCTGGTTTCAAATATTTAACGGATTTCAAGATAAACGATGTTTTCTTGAGAGTTCATTACATTACAGTTCTCATCTTTCAATTAATTATGATTTTGTTGTAGAACTACGGCAAATGTTGCAAATTGTGCTTGTATGATAAATTGATTAAAATTGAAAGGCTGTTTGACCAAATTTGTGTATACAAATTAATTTTGAGGACTGTTACGTCCCATTAGGTAATCTGATTACTTACAACCACTAATTATGACACCTGTTGTGACTGTTGATTATCGGAGGGTCGTTTTTGTCATAATATGTCCCCAGGTAAAATTATAGATTTTTTAAAATTGATCAAATAAAACTTCAAAATCGGTAAACAAT
The DNA here is from genome assembly GCF_965363235.1 of Mytilus galloprovincialis. NCBI lineage: Eukaryota > Metazoa > Mollusca > Bivalvia > Mytilida > Mytilidae > Mytilus > Mytilus galloprovincialis. The sequence goes on from NC_134839.1 coordinate 50,257,931, forward strand.
AATTTTTTCGGGTATATTTGGTGAAAATCGGGATTTTGACTAGTTTTACGATCCCGATATCGGGATTCGGGTTGAGGGATAAAAATCGGGATGATACCGCGAAAATCGGGATAGTTGGCAGGTCTGGTACCTTGACCTATAATGGTTTACTTTATAAATTGTGACTTGGATAGAGAGTTGTCCCATTGACAATCATACCACATCTTCCTTTATCTATCCAAAATATATAAAAGAAACTAAAATTAAAACTCATAGAGGACCAACAAAAAGGCCAGAGGCTCCTGACATTGGACGGACACAAAAATGCGGCGGAGTTAAACATGTTTTGTGAGATTTCAACCCTCCTTTTGTACCTCTAGCCAATGAAGATAAAAAAAAAAACAAAAAAAAACAGCAATACCGACAGTAAAACTCAGTTTAAAAGAAGTCCGTGTCCGATGTCAGAATAGGTAACAAATGAAACTTAACAAAATGACAATGATGCATAAATTAACAAAGGACTACTAGCAGTTACTGACATGCCAGCTCCACACCTCAATTAAACTGATTGAAAGATTATGACTGTCTTAATTATTTGAATATCAAGCACAATCTCTCCCGTTAGGGGTTGCGTATCATACCATCATAAAATATAAGAGAAGAATATAACCCGTATTTGTATGAGCTATGGTGTATATGTATTATGTTGTCTCATTGGTACTCGCATCGATCGCGATCAATCGGGCCACAAGTTTTTGAATAAATGATGCCCCAAAACGGACCATATTTGGAAAAATTGAATCAAAATTGTTTCGTTTGTTTTCAAAATATACCAATGAGGAATACTTTTTCATTGACTATTCCTAAATTGCTTCGTAACATTTCAGTTTCATAATGAATACGAACAATATTCTGTAAAATTGTATAATGAAATCGATCAAAAATAGATACTATCAGTGACCTCTCTTCTTTTAATCAGAATGAATCTATAACTTGGCCATTTGTACACAACTCTTAAAAAAATTCTAAATCATAATAATAGCATATTGTTCTATGTCGGAAACTTGTTATTCAGTGGTAGTCGTTTATTGGTGTGGTTCATATATGTTTATCGTTTTGTTACAGTCATTTTGGGCTTTTTATAGTTTGCTGTTAGGTGTGAGCCAAAGCTCCGTAATGAAGACCGTACTATAACCAATAATTGTTAACTTTTAATAAGTTATGATTTGGATGGAGAGCTGTCTCATTGGCACTCATATTGCATCTTTTGATTTACTCAGTTTTATCTCTATTTGATCACAACTTCATGGTGAATTTCTTAGACTGAACACATCGTCACATTTCAATTACGAACAGTACATTTTGGGTCAAAACCGTACTTAATCATGAACAAACATAATCATCTTTAATGATAAAAAAACTTGTGTACGTGTATTCAGTTTTCAGTGGATTTGACTTACTCTACACTTTTACAATGATATCTTTAGAGAAACCACATTATTCTTTAAATTAATGACACTAAAACTTCATCATAAACTATAACCAAATCATTAACCATAAACAGTGACGGACGGATGAACGGACGTAAAGACTTTTAAATATAATGGCCATCTCTATCGTCGACGGATCATAACAAAATCAAAGCCGTGAATTGAGGAACATGTCAGTCTTGTGTCAATCAAAAAAATCTTGAGATTTTCAGAAATAAAGTATAATGCATAAGTGCAAATAGTTGTTGTATATTTGTTATAAGAAAGTCTAAATAGGTTCGATAGTGTCCTCGCTCTATTACCAAGTATGTTTCAAACCGTTCCAATAAACTCTGATATAAAGTGGAGGCTTCCGACGCATCTGTTGGTAAACCAAGTTTCAGACGAAATAAACGTAAATTATTCAGTATTCATGTCAGGAGTCGATACAAATGCACTGATGATTTTTTGCTAGAGTATTTCCATGTAATCTAGCCCCATTTCAAAAGAAAACCTTATGCATTTCTCCATTCTGTCACTTTAAAAAGGAGACATTGAAGCCCCGTACCATGTGTAATGTCAAAGAATTTAACGCACACTATATTATGTTAAAATTTATTTAAAATGTGCGCACAATATATTTTTTTTCTTTGCATGTCCCTAGCGGGGCTCCGTACAAAAGAAGTATTTTTTTTTTGTTTAAAAATAAAAAAAAATGAGAGGAAGTTTCTGGGCCTCAATGCAAATTAGACTAGTACTAATTGAATTACCCTCTTTAAATAAAGATACCAAATGCAATAGTTCTCCTATATTTGGTTGTATGAAACGATTTTAATGTCTAAATGTCAACTTGACAGGTGTCATCTGACCTTGACCTCATTTTCAGGGTAAAGCGGTCCGGCAAAGTATTTTTTTTGTGTTTTGGTGTATTTCTCGGATACTATAAGCATTTAGCTAGATATATTTGATGTACAGAATGTTTGTATGATGTAATTGTCTATCTTGCAGTAATATTTATCTGACCTTGATTTTATATTCATGGTTCGTGTTATTTGATTCTTGTTTGGTCTGTTTTTCAGATACTAAAAGGAATAAGTGAACTTTATTTGTTTTATGGAATGATTGTAATGTATATATATTTGTCTGACCTTGACTTTATTTTCATGGTTTATTGGTCAATTTTAAATATCTCAGAATTGGACTATTTTTTAGATACGATAATAAAGGTATAGTTTAAATGTATTTAATGTACAAAATAATTATAAGGCGCGCATGTTTTATAAGGTTTGTTTCTCAGATACATTTGGTTCTTCAATACAGCAAGAAAATCTCGCACCCAAAGGCGCGCTTCAGCTGGCCCATAAACAAAAATATGTACTAGTTCAGCGATAATGGACGTCATACTAAACTTCTTAAGTGTTTCTCGTTTCTCGTTTTTTTATATAGATTAGGCCGTTGGTTTTCCGCTTTGAATGGTTTTACACTAGTAATTTTGGGGACCCTTTATAGCTTGCTGTTTGTTGTGAGACTAAGCTACGTTTTAAAGACCGTACATGTACCTCAGACCTGCCAACTTTTGAAAATCTCCATGGGGGATTTAGCGCGCGACCAGATTTTTAAGGGTTACAATTTTAGCGACGTTTCTGTGTGCATTGTTTTTTACTCCTAAAATAGTCTAAGTTCTCTTCTCTTTTCTTTTGGTATACTAATGATGAGCTTGTAGGCCTTGATTTCTTTTATTTGCATGATTCTTGTACTATTAAATTATAAAATTGACAAAATAACTGAAGAATAGAGAAAAATAACATTAAAAATAAAGGATTCAAAGTAGACCCCCCCTTTTCCCCCTCCAAAGACCTTCTTATCTATGAACCTTGACTCAAAAGACCTAAAACTACATGTCCTAAAGTTAGAAGGATGAAGACTGATTTTGATTTAGTCTTACTTATGGTCTTATCACAGTATCAATGAGAAAATGGATAAAATTTGAGTTATCTTTCTTTGTATTCAGAGGTGCTCTTACCGGCGGAGGCTTATACAGTAACACAGTAGAAGTGAATACAAAATGGCGTCGATTTTAAATCAACAGACACACAACGTCTGGTTTCAAATATTTAACGGATTTCAAGATAAACGATGTTTTCTTGAGAGTTCATTACAGTTCTCATCTTTCAATTAATTATGATTTTGTTGTAGAACTACGGCAAATGTTGCAAATTGTGCTTGTATGATAAATTGATTAAAATTGAAAGGCTGTTTGACCAAATTTGTGTATACAAATTAATTTTGAGGACTGTTACGTCCCATTAGGTAATCTGATTACTTACAACCACTAATTATGACACCTGTTGTGACTGTTGATTATCGGAGGGTCGTTTTTGTCATAATATGTCCCCAGGTAAAATTATAGATTTTTTAAAATTGATCAAATAAAACTTCAAAATCGGTAAACAATAATTTTTTCGGGTATATTTGGTGAAAATCGGGATTTTGACTAGTTTTACGATCCCGATATCGGGATTCGGGTTGAGGGATAAAAATCGGGATGATACCGCGAAAATCGGGATAGTTGGCAGGTCTGGTACCTTGACCTATAATGGTTTACTTTATAAATTGTGACTTGGATAGAGAGTTGTCCCATTGACAATCATACCACATCTTCCTTTATCTATCCAAAATATATAAAAGAAACTAAAATTAAAACTCATAGAGGATCAACAAAAAGGCCAGAGGCTCCTGACATTAAACGGACACAAAAATGCGGCGGAGTTAAACATGTTTTGTGAGATTTCAACCCTCCTTTTGTACCTCTAGCCAATGAAGATAAAAAAAAAAAAAAAAAACCCAGCAATACCGACAGTAAAACTCAGTTTAAAAGAAGTCCGTGTCCGATGTCAGAATAGGTAACAAATGAAACTTAACAAAATGACAATGATGCATAAATTAACAAAGGACTACTAGCAGTTACTGACATGCCAGCTCCACACCTCAATTAAACTGATTGAAAGATTATGACTGTCTTAATTATTTGAATATCAAGCACAATCTCTCCCGTTAGGGGTTGCGTATCATACCATCATAAAATATAAGAGAAGAATATAACCCGTATTTGTATGAGCTATGGTGTATATGTATTATGTTGTCTCATTGGTACTCGCATCGATCGCGATCAATCGGGCCACAAGTTTTTGAATAAATGATGCCCCAAAACGGACCATATTTGGAAAAATTGAATCAAAATTGTTTCGTTTGTTTTCAAAATATACCAATGAGGAATACTTTTTCATTGACTATTCCTAAATTGCTTCGTAACATTTCAGTTTCATAATGAATACGAACAATATTCTGTAAAATTGTATAATGAAATCGATCAAAAATAGATACTATCAGTGACCTCTCTTCTTTTAATCAGAATGAATCTATAACTTGGCCATTTGTACACAACTCTTTAAAAAATTCTAAATCATAATAATAGCATATTGTTCTATGTCGGAAACTTGTTATTCAGTGGTAGTCGTTTATTGGTGTGGTTCATATATGTTTATCGTTTTGTTACAGTCATTTTGGGCTTTTTATAGTTTGCTGTTAGGTGTGAGCCAAAGCTCCGTAATGAAGACCGTACTATAACCAATAATTGTTAACTTTTAATAAGTTATGATTTGGATGGAGAGCTGTCTCATTGGCACTCATATTGCATCTTTTGATTTACTCAGTTTTATCTCTATTTGATCACAACTTCATGGAGAATTTCTTAGACTGAACACATCGTCACATTTCAATTACGAACAGTACATTTTGGGTCAAAACCGTACTTAATCATGAACAAACATAATCATCTTTAATGATAAAAAAACTTGTGTACGTGTATTCAGTTTTCAGTGGATTTGACTTACTCTACACTTTTACAATGATATCTTTAGAGAAACCACATTATTCTTTAAATTAATGACACTAAAACTTCATCATAAACTATAACCAAATCATTAACCATAAACAGTGACGGACGGATGAACGGACGTAAAGACTTTTAAATATAATGGCCATCTCTATCGTCGACGGATCATAACAAAATCAAAGCCGTGAATTGAGGAACATGTCAGTCTTGTGTCAATCAAAAAAATCTTGAGATTTTCAGAAATAAAGTATAATGCATAAGTGCAAATAGTTGTTGTATATTTGTTATAAGAAAGTCTAAATAGGTTCGATAGTGTCCTCGCTCTATTACCAAGTATGTTTCAAACCGTTCCAATAAACTCTGATATAAAGTGGAGGCTTCCGACGCATCTGTTGGTAAACCAAGTTTCAGACGAAATAAACGTAAATTATTCAGTATTCATGTCAGGAGTCGATACAAATGCACTGAAGATTTTTTGCTAGAGTATTTCCATGTAATCTAGCCCCATTTCAAAAGAAAACCTTATGCATTTCTCCATTCTGTCACTTTAAAAAGGAGACATTGAAGCCCCGTACCATGTGTAATGTCAAAGAATTTAACGCACACTATATTATGTTAAAATTTATTTAAATTGTGCGCACAATATATTTTTTTTCTTTGCATGTCCCTAGCGGGGCTCCGTACAAAAGAAGTATTTTTTTTTTGTTTAAAAATAAAAAAAAATGAGAGGAAGTTTCTGGGCCTCAATGCAAATTAGACTAGTATTAATTGAATTACCCTCTTTAAATAAAGAATGTATTATTATTATTTTTATCGAAGAGACTGACTGAGATGACAGAAACATCAAGGCAAAACATAAAAGAAAGAGAGCGAGAGAATATTACCAAATAAAACTTATATGTAACCTTAAATACTATAATTATTGTAAAAATCAATTTGTCAGTGATATAAATTGTATACTGAATTATTTTCTATAATGTGTAACTCCTTGATACCATTGTCAGGTGGTAGTGTAGGGGTACATGTATGTTAAATCCAGACTGTGGAAAAACAAATAAAAGATAAAAAAAAAAAAACATAAAAGAAAATAAAGACATGTAGGGTATACGCCAATTAGTCAGAAACCCAACCACTCAAAATTCAAAAGACATCGATAGGTCAATTTGGGACAATTAATTTAGTCCCAGTTAAAATGCATGACATGTTTGGCACTGAACCTTAAGCAAACTACTAATCAAAAAGTCTATTAAGGATGTACTTAGGTGAGGTTTTGGAATTTGTGTCAAATTTTCGGACTCCTTGGTGTTTTTCCATACAATACAATGTAATATTTTGCCCCATAACACCCCATTTATTTTTTCATATAAGACTTAATAGCTCATGATAGGTAATTTATCAAAATTTTAGAAGATTCTTGATTTTCTTTCTTTTATTTTAAGACCCAAATAATACCAATGCAAATATAAGGCAAAAGTCCGATTCAACCTTTTCCCGCAATATTTTAAATCTCAAATATCTCGAACATTTCGAAAAGGAGGTCCATGACCTATCAATATTTTTAGCTTATCTTTATCCTTAATTGATGCTCTACCAGCTTATAGTATCAATTTTAATTTCTTAATTTTTTAATTTTTACCTAATCTCACCTAAGTACATCCTTAAAGTACAGAATAGTAGGAAAAAAACTGTAAACAGAAGTATATATACATTTGTACCAATATAGATATAATTTTTCAGATTTATACAGAGAACTTGGATTTTATGAGAGATTAACAGCAATAGAGGCAGAATGGCCAGGAGCAAACATTCTCATGCATAAAGGGGATGGTTTACCACAGGTTAGTTACATCAGAGACATATAATACTGTATTATATGTCTCTGGTTACGTTCAGTTATAAATGGGAATTTATTACTTTTATTAAAACTTGTAGCCTTGTCGTTAAAACTAAACAGTCGCTTAAACATTGGGAAACATCCTGGTTAAAGTGTGAAATGTTCAACGATTGAGAAATTTTATGTCAGTGACAGTCTGTGGCATTAATACAATTTTTGCCTGCTGATTAAATAATATCAGAATACCTTCAAAATTGAACTGCATTGTTCTTTTCTTATTTCTCGTTTTTGAACTATTTTTTTACTTATAAATGTTTATATTATTACAGGCATTCAAAGATCTATGGACAAACGATCGTCTGTTAAATGTTGTAGAGCAGCTAATTGGCCCAGAAATATCTGGGCATCCGGTATGGAATTTGCGTACAAAAACTCCTCAGAGCGAGGCAACAACCGTACCATGGCATCAAGGTATTTAAGTATAGTAAATTTGCATAGAAATGTTAAACTGTGTAGCTTACCTTCCATTTACAAGAGCGGGTTATAATTCAGATATTTCATGGTGCAAAACTGTAAAATAAAAAAAAACTTATAAAAGATGCATTAACGGATCACATTGTCTTCAATAATCGTGTATTGTTAAACACTAGAATTTAAAATTTCCTTATTACATTAGATTTCATAAACGTTTAGACCTTTGTAAAACACATACAAGGGAATATGACCATACCTTTTTTATGTAGTTGTACTTGTGTAAACTTTACTTTTTTTTAGACTGTGGTTACCTTGACAATGACTGTTACAAAACCCTGCAGCCGACAGCATGGATTCCATTGATAGACGCTACTGAAAAAAATGGTTGCATGCAGGTTTGGTCACCATTTATTTTGTATCTGTGCTTTTGTTTTATATATAATTTATCACACTAAAGAAAAATCGTGTAAAAAAATATAACTTGTCTGAAAGCAAGATATTATTTGAATCTGGAATAAGAATGATAAGAAATGTGTGATGAAAACTTTCCCAACAAAATAGGGTTAGTCATGCACACTTGGCTACGGTTAATTTTGCTTTTACATATATACTTGTACAATCTAACCCCTTGGCCATGCATGCATGGCTAGCCCTCCTAGATAGAGCTAGTTTCCATCATATATTTCTAATCAATTTTTCAGAATTCAGTGAACTAGTATATATTTGTTTAGGTGCCAGCTGAAGGACGCCTCCGGGTGCGGGAATTTCTCGCTACATTGAAGACCTGTTGGTGACCTTCTGCTGTTGTTTTTTTTTTCTATGGTCGGGTTGTTGTCTCTTTGGCACATTCCCCATTTCCATTCTCAATTTTAGGATTATTCCTGATTCAAATAATTCCTTGTTTGGAGAAGATTTTGGTTTTTAGTTGGATGTTTGTGCTTTCTTTTTATTGTTTTGCACAATGTTCTTTAGAAATGTTAGTTGTTACATGTAATATTATTTTTATATCCTTTAAGTAACCAACAATATGCAGTACTTTCACTTAAGAATGCAAATATTTTTATGAACTCAAGAAAACAAAACTGTATTGTTTATTTGTCAAAAAGACCTTCATGACTGTGACAATGATAATTTATTATTGTCCAGTTGTGGGCCATGCAATTATTTTTATCGTTGATGACGATATTTTTGTACATCTTCGGTATTAAATTTTATAGTTTATTTGGTTTATCTTTTTTTTCCTTTATGCTGTCTTGAACAGGTTCTCATTAAAAACTGTCAAGTTTGGATGAATATTTAATGATAAAGTAGCACCGGCATAGATAGTGTACACCTGTGTTTGGACAACGTATCAGTATATATTGTTTACTTAATTTGGAAGTTGTGCTATGGATGGAGAGTTGTCTAATTGGCACTCATAACAGAGCTACTTATGTTTATATTCTTAGGAAATTAATTAATAATGAATTATCTCAATGATTTGACATTAAATATTTAAGTAATAATGCAGTTTATTGATACATTATGATTTATCGGTTTTATGTTTAGGTGGCAAGCGGAGGGCATCAGAAGGGTCTTGTTGCAACTCACCAATGTTGTTATGGCAATACATGGTATGTCATGCTAGAAGAAAAGGAGATGGAAAAAACATTAGGTTTGTGAAGAATATTACTCCTCACTTAAAAAAAAATAAAACATTGTTTAAAGACAATTGTTCCTGGAACTACCTGAATTAGTGAAGATAATGCTGAAAGAAAATTGAATGTTCAATTTTCAGGACGTTAGTTCCTATGAATACGATCCTTTTAAGATAATTGATTGGTATACACACGATAACAATACTGAAAAATAAAACAAAATACTACACATGTACTGCGCTTTTATTGCATGTTTTGGTTTAAATATTTCGAGATGTGTGTAGATGTTCCAGACCGTATGAGTATTTGGACCGTATGCGTACATTTTCTAAATACTCATACGGTCTGACCGTACGCGTACGGTCTGACTAATATCAAGAAGTTGGTCAAGTTTATTAGATCCAAATGCACATAAAAGATACTGAACTTAACTCTCAAATTGATATAAAAAAAGTTTAATTGTAATTTAAGTAAAAACTTTATATTTTAACTATTTAAAAATGTGGGAGGACAATTGTTTTAGAATATTTAGCAGCTTTACAAAAAACAAAGTGCTAATGCATGCAAGGCTTGCAAACACGTAAATGTAAAAAATATTACGTTACTTGTGGTAGCAAGTGTAGCCTTGGGCGAGAGTACCAAAATAGGATTCTGATATACAATGAAACACATATTTCATTTCGATTGTTCGTTTGTCCATTTTATCCATTTAATTCTTGTAAAACTAAAAATAAAGATAAGGATAAACGTTTGTTTAAATTTAACCCATTTGATCCATAACATGTATGGTCAGCTCGTACTGGACCATACACGTATACTCATACGGTCCGACCGTACGCGTATGGTCCAAATACTTATATGGTCTGGAACATATATATTCCAGATCATGACAGTGAAGAACAGCAAACATCAAATGTGAACCTGTAAATAAAAAGACCATGTTTTTATCCAGTTCTTGATTATAAGTGGGTGGTCTATGAAAATAAAAGTATTTGTTCTAGGCGGGTTTTTTTTACTAAGTATCATTACTTTGCATTGTTTGCATAAATACGAATGTACTGAATTGTATAAGTATTATCATATAAGGAAATTTCTGTATCAACATTCTGCATATACTCAATGAAAATCTAGCTGTTAATTAACAAATTCACATAATTAAAATGTAAGTCAAATAAGGCTCCATCTTATCTAAAAACGTATTTTATTCTGCAACAAGGCTGCATATTTCCAGTTATAAGCTGTAGGTATCGTATATGACGGCTGCAATAATGATGAATCAATTAATAAAAAAAAACACATAGGGGTAAATGGGGGGAAATAAAGAAGAAAATTGGTTTCAGTTAATAGAGTAGGAAATACTGGCTCTCATATAAAGGCAACAGTAGTATACCCTGTTCAAAAGTCATGCAATTGATCACGAGAAAACATATCCGGGTTTACAACCTAATACCGAGGATAGCACATACAATTTGAGAGAAAACAATGGAACAGCAGAAACACTGAACTGCTAGAAAACAAGCACCAACATACATAGTAAAGGACTTTTTGATAGCAACTGCAAAATATGGAATATTGACCAATGGTTAAAACAGAAAACACATAGAAAAATAACTAAATAAAAAATAATAAAAAGACAAAAAAAGACATCCATCTAGACCCTCATTATCCTTTTACACCTATTTGTAGACATTGATTTGGAGAAGGATATCATCACCGTCCCTGTACCTTATGGAGGCATGCTTCTTTTGAATAATCTTATACCACACAGAAGGTGAGTCTATGAACTTTAAACAGAATGAGATAAGCAAAACAGACCAGTGGATATGTTACCATAGTTCTGTGATAACGATAAATGATGTTCCACACATGTATTTGAGACTTCGTTGCACATACACTTTGATAATGCTGGAGTTCTTAATTTATATTAACTTGAAGCTCTTTTGTTTTTTATTCATTTTTATATTTATTTTTATACCCCCTCCGTAGCAGAGGGGCATTTAGATTTACCCTTGTCAGTACGTACGAGGGTACGTACGTACGTCCAACAGTTGTCTACCGTTCTCTAACTTAAGATTGTCACAACCAAATGTTTTGAAACTGATACACATTTGTTATTACTACAAAACACAGATCAAGTACCAATTTGGATAGCGTCATTATTACCGTTTTTCAGTTATGTCCCTATATGATTTTATATGATGGACAAGCCGGAGTACCTTCATGGACATATTACTCACATATTTAAAACAAATTTCATATATGACACCCCGTAGTTCTGCATTGCCAATTTTTAGGTGTTTTCTAACAGAAAAGTTGGTATTTGTATCCTTGATACAAGACATATCAAGAAAAGCTGAATTTTATTGATTATTTTTATATAGTTTACCCAATATGAGTAACCAGATAAGGTGGAGTCTAGACCTAAGATGGCAGAAACCAGACCTTCCAGCAGGATTCTGGGGACTAAAAAGTTCATTATTACTACGCTCAGCAAAAGACCCTGATTATAAAATTGATTGGACCGAATTTGATGGTGTAAACAGACGAGAAAAGCAGAGAGATGCTGTGGCTGATGTACTTCCAGTAAGTATTTGGGTTAAGTTGACTAGTCTTTTGTTAATTATCTTTAGTCACTTCAATCAAACAAGTCTTGCGTAAATTTCAACATGACTAGACTTTTTATAAACTAGAACAGAGATACTTGAATCAAGTGATTCTGAAACTCCCAAATGGTCTTATTGGTTTAAACTTCCTATTGCAAAATCAAAGGTTTGGTTTTACATTAATGAAAAGTCTTATTAAATCCTGATTTGATTACTGTGCAAATGAGATGGTTCTAAGCTGGCCATTCTGAAAAGTTTCTTCCTCAATAGTGCATCATTTCCAACTAAGGAATTAATGTCATACAAATGAGAGGTTTAAGACAAGGTTTAATCCACAATTGTCTACATGAGAAAATGCCACTGTTTCCCATTCATTTGATATGTTTGAGCTTTTGATTTTGCCATTTGATAAGGACTTTCCGTCTTGAATTTTCCTTGGAATCAATATTTTTTCTGTTTTATTTCTTTTGATGTTATACACGACTCAAATAGACTATAAACATCATATACAAATAATAGTAGTAATGGACAAAGATTGCATAACACGAAACACTGAAAGCTTTGTTGCATTATTTGTATAAAAAAACAGGCGAAGATATGAATGGAAGGTTGTGCACCAAATGTTTGTTTTTAGTATTTGTTAGTCCACAGATATGTTTTGATCTCTGGATATCAGATTTAAATATTTATTCTTCCTTCCAAAAGATGAAATACTGTCTTCTCTATCGTATTTCATTTTGCCCAAATTATTTTTAATATACTTGTAACTTTGCGTTCACTGTTCATAATGCTTGCATTGTTTTATAGCCATCAGAGGATTGGGATTTTGAGACTGCATTGGAAGGACCTTGGATGAAGAAATGGGAGCTAACACATATGAACAGACATACTGATAAATTGAAAGATGGGATTTCTGTCAGTTGGCATAACATGACCAAGGCTTAAGACATTTTCCTGCAGCAATTTTATAAATGAAAATTTGTTGATTGAATAATCAAGAAGGAAATATATAATTATTGTTTAAAAAACATTATTGAAATTTATAAAACTAATTGTACCATATGCAATCCTTATTTTTTTAGTATTTTTAATCAATATCCAATCACAGTTATTCACATCCCCTTGAACTTTTGATTATACTTTTATAATCTATGTTTAAATTTTAATACTGTATGCACTGATCAATAGCTACAAATTATTGTCTCAAACTCAAAAGCTATTTAGGGTGACCATGTTTTCTTGAGTATCAAATAGGAGTGAAATAAAATTTAATTGTTTTTCTCAGTTGGGTATTGTCTATATGTTACATAATTGTACAATAGTAGTATTAATTTCTTATACATAATGAGGGATTCAGATAAGAGTGTGTTTTGTACTATATTCATTTGTTAGAAGACACAACATTGAAGGTATAATGGATATGAAATGAAATGCATTTAAATATTTATTAAATGTACAGGCGTTTGAACAATGAACCTAATAAAACCAGTCCGCCAATTCATTTTTTTTAGTTATAAATTATGTAATATGATAAAATTTAGAACTGCAAATAATTTGAAATTGTTTTTTCCCAAATGGCTTACAACCCTCAAAGAAAAAGAAGCAACTAATATCCATGAACATGCTATTAAAATGTATTTCAAGTATTAAAAGTTATCCATCTTTCTTGGGTATGTTAGGTGTTTTTGTATCAGACAAATGTTTGATTTCCTCCTAAAGTTAGAGCAAATTATTATGTGTGCATTGATATTATTACATAACATAGAGCGAGATGCTTGTCATTTAAATGTGAATATTGTTTAAAACGGATAATTTTGTAATGATTTGTCTTTTAAAATAAATTAGTTTAGTTGATGCTTTCTTAAATCAGTTGTCTGATTTTTGAGAACTGCACGTTGTATTTCAGTAAAACATAAAGGTTTTTTACCTTTTAATTGTCATCAGCAAAGTTATATGTCAGAATCTGTTCGATTGACGTTGTGCAATGTGTACCGATTATCAGGTTATCTGCATGTTGATATCGTAAAATATCAGCTGCGAGACATAATATGAAGCTTTTTGTCGAGTGAGCTTAGCGAACGAGATCAAAAAGCCTTCATATAATGTCAAGCAGCTGATATTTTACAATATCAATACGCAGATAATCTGATAATCGATTTATCGGGCTATATTTGCGTGTTTCAGAAGTGTTTTCTTTGTTTCACCAGCACACAAAAGATGATTTGATAAGTTCGGGTCAAAGTTATTAACGTCGGTTCAAACATTATGACGTCGCTGATATGTCCGGGTCAAAGTTATTAAGGCCGGGTCAACGTATTTGACGTCACAAAGACATGATACGGAATAATATTAAGAGCTGAACAGAGTGATATAGACAGTGGGACGACCGATAAATATATATATTGGTCAGGTTTATGTCAAATAATGCTCGTTTTATTGATGTGATACATTACTTATGTAGATTGAGTTTTGAAATATGGAAGACACAATACTCGCTATTAACATAAGTATCAATCAGTACATTCCATTCATGCATTCAGTTGTATAATTTATTAATTTCATTTAAATGTGCACGTGATACGATACTCTTTATAAGCGGATGTAGCTGATAGAACAATAAAAAAAATCAATATCTGTCTCATATTTTTATATTCTTTTTTATTTTTTTAACATATTTGAGATTTTCTTCTCCTTTCAAATAAAAGTGTAAATGCAAACAATTCATCACATGCTTAACCTCATCAATATTAACATTATATGGTAGAGAATCATAATGAGTAAATGACAATAAGCCAAATTGTAAAGTAAGAAATAAACAAACTTTTTTAGCAGAAAAAAATCTCGATTATCAATATTCTAAATTAGATTTTTATATACATTTTTTTTTTCATTTATAAAAAAACCCAGAGAATTTGCAAATATAGAAAGTAAAATATGTCAAAAATGGTTGTAGCAAAATTACTAAAATAAAAATAATTTTTTTCCTGTATTTTTAATGAATATCAAAGATATTAATGTTGTAATTATTGTTTTACTTTTCTATAATTGGAAAATAAGTTGCAAAAACAATACCTTCTTATACTGTACAATAGTTCATTCATTTTAAATTTATATTTAAATAAATGCTTTAAGACCAGAATATGTAATGTAAGTTAATGTACATATTTCAGTACATGACCACTTTGTACACTTGGAGTGGTCCACCTGTAAGTAGAGTATTTATGATTTACCTTAGATAAATTTGCTTTACTTACACGGTTGGTAGTAGTCAAGTTTTGAAAAACGGTATTATTTTCCACTGCTACGGACATTAGAATTTTTTGTTTATGAATTGTTAATTTTATTATGCAATTGTAACAATCTGTAAATATGAATTATAATTTAAAATTTGGAAAGGATGTAAGTTAACATTTAGATTACAAAGAAGATCTAGAGCAGTAATGACGTTATCACAAATGGAAATTTCTGAATATTAAGTGAAATGTGGGATAATTAGAATTTTTTAATATTCATGGGATAGTAATATCCATGAATTTCGTGGGTAAAAACGAATCGAGTATTAAACTGTTTAACGAAACACACAATACATGTACGTTTATGTTCCGACTTTGTCTAAACAACAATATTAAATATCCATGAAAGTATTATTTTAATACAATACGTGAAAGTTGGTGAAAATAAATGAATTCACAATAGATACTTTTGAGATGGAGGAAAGAAAGAATTACAGTTTTAATTCTTCATTAATTCTTCAATAATGATGGAGTAAAACTTGCAATTATGTCCTGTTCCAGGTTTGAGTTGAGTGTTGTGTCATAGATATTAACAATAGAAATTTAACTTCCAAGCCTGCCTCCAAAAGTTCAGGCTTAAACAAAGTTCAATGCAAGAATGTATCTGTGAAAAGTGAGTTTGAGGTGAATCCAAATGAGATAGCTAAATAACGCTTACAAATACAACCGACAAATTGTGTCTGTTCCGATTATCAGGTTGTCTGCGTATTGATATTGTAAAATATCAGCTGCGAGTCACAATATGAAGCTTTTTGTCGGGTGAGCGGAGCGAATGAAATCAAAAAGCCTTCATATTGTGTCGAGCAGCTGATATTTTACAATATCAATATGCAGATAACCTGATATTCGATTTATCGGGCTGTATTTGCGTCTTTTGGAAGTGTTTTTCTTTATTTCACCAGCAAACCGGAAGATGACTTGATATGTTGGGGTCAAACTCATCAACGTCGGTCCAAACATTATGACGTCGCTGATATGTCCGGGTCAAAGTTATTAAGGCCGGGTCAACGTATTTGACGTCACAAAGCCTTGATATGCAATTTTATTAAGAGCTGAGCAGAGTGATATAGACAGTTGGACGACCGATAAATATCTAGATGGTTATAGCTCTCAAAAGTTTTGAGAGTGTTTACAAGATATGTGACAACCGCAATTGTCAAAGTGAAGATAACTTGGGGATGAATGAGACTTCTGTCAAAATACTCTAATGGACTGAATTGTGTTTTTTTTAAGGTATCATGGTAGTATACATGTGTTCTGACATCTCACAATTCAGGTATAAATAAAGGCGACAACAGCTACCGCTAATAAAAAAAGTCATGAAATGAGATTGAAACTTAACGAAATATCACAAAGTTCAAACAGAACGACACTTGGTGCGTCGATAGGTTATGTATCTCTTAGACATGCTCTGCATGCATCATACGCCACACGATTCTAATATCACATGAAGTTAGTAAATAGATCATATCAAACCCGGGAACATGGCAACGCCGGTATTTGTGGGAGTTTACACATAAAACAGTAGAAATTATGTCGGCACTAACCTAATGTTATATTTGATATTAATATTAAAACTCTGTAAAGATAAACAAAAGTACATAATTGCAATAGAGATTCAGAGATGAGGGTAGATGAGCAGTCACGAGATAATGACATATGAAAAGCAGAATATCACCATCTGTAAGTTATAATCATTTCTTCTGTGAAACCAGTGACTGTCAGAAAAGTCTGAATGGGTAAGAGCTGTCAGCAGTCACGCTGGAGAGATAGCTGACAGCTTAGAACAGATTGGTTTGGGCACTCATGGTCAGCTACCCTAAGTGTGGTTTCCGTGAGAGGACACCAGAGACAGCTATAACTCAGAATTAGGAAGTATACTCACAGTCTCCCGAGTGGGGAGGATGAGAGGCTCAATCAAACAAATCAAACGACAACGGCTTGGTAACAAGAATTACACGACAAACGACACAGATGGTGCAAACAAAATTGAGTACAGAGAAAGATGAAGCTTAATGTAATTGTGGATAAATCTGCAAGAACAAACGAGCGCTTACAGATACACTAATCAAGGTCTGGATGCATTCTAGGGACAGTTACAGAGCAACTCATATATGTATTTCGTTAGGAGCATGAAAATCCTAGCCAGGACACCAACCACAGCGAAAGGAATCTACCAGCACCAGTGTCATCACACGACAGCAGCCAAAGCTTGAATTATGAGGAGCATATATAAAGCTTTTCAATATCCATGAATCGATTAAACTTAAACAAATCGGAGTCACAAACCACAACCGAGGGAAACACATGAACTTTAAAAGGAAAACAACAGAACAACAGAAACATTTTTACAAAAGAAAAGCTTACATACATACAAACGGACTCTATAACAACGGCAGTATTCCTGACTTGTACTGGAGATTGTAGGAAAAAGGGTGGGTTGAATTTGGTTTTATGGCTGGCCAAACCTCCGCCTATATGGCAATGTTATCAAACAGGGATGCTTCGCTCTCTTGCTATCATCAATATTATATTTGAAAGGATTATTCCTTGTGTTGGTTTTACTCGACTTTATTGTCAAAGGTTAAATATATAACAATTTTCTTAATTCACACCAGTAAACAATAAACATGTGAATTGCTATAAGTTTGTCCATCGCATCATCGGTCTCTGTCTGTGTCTATGGCCTGTACTCTTGTTTTAAATATCTATAAATTTTGTAAGTTAAATACAAGAAGTTGTTATCGCCTATGCATTTAATATTTGGCCTTTCTCATTAGCAATTATACCACATATTATTTTTCATATAAGCACATTATATTTTGCTCAGACGGGATGTTATGATCCCTTCCCATAGCACAAATACAGAAAAAAAACAACATAGAAAACATATTTCCACAATCGTTTTCTATCATGTATTCTTTTTGTCATGACAACCCCTTTACCGAACTGAAATTGCACTTTTCTTTAACCAGAATTACCTCAAAACATGGAGGGGTGACTTTCGGTACAGTCCTCCGAAAGAGTTTCTAATTATTTTGTTTTGTGTAGGCACATAAGCGATAAAGCTTGTTCTATACAATCTGAAAAGAAAAAAAAAACAGAATTAAGTCATGTACTTGTGAAACCGTTATCTCTCATATCCCATTAGAATACATCATTTATAATTAATGACTTTGAAATAACAATGGATTAAGCATTTGTATGCACATTTTTTTATGGACCTTGTATAATTGATAAATAACGATTTGTGATTGGAATATAAATAATAGGGGTTAACATTATCTTACAAGGTCAATGAATTGGCGAATTTCATCTAAATGAATATAAAATAAAATGTTATTATTTCATAAGGATAAGGTAATAGATAAGACATTCATTCAACACAATGGTAGAATGATCGTGACTTATAAATTAAAGTTGGACGTGGATTATACCCAAACATGTAAGTCATTTACCTTTAGTACTCATTACAACATTGCGAATATTATAATGCATATCACTATTGCAATCACTTTTATGATAATGATGGTGATCATTGTATCAAATAATTAATTATTTTTAGCACTGCTTTCGTAACTGAGAAGGGACGGTTTGTTGAATTGTTTTTAATTTTAATGATAAATGCAAATATAGCTGCTACATCTTACAGTAAATTGATGGCAAGATAAATGCTTGACGGTGACGGTAAATAAGGACATAAATTCGAACGCGCACAATAAATAAAGTAATTTTTGTGTAAACACGACCTTTATAGTGCTACTAAGTGGCAACCTTTTTATTCAAAATATTGCATTAGAGATTTGCTTCTACTTCCCTAACAAAGTGTACGAGTGCTTAAAAAACTTGAATATTCTTCTTATAAATAACATTGCATAGCTTTTTTCAATACCTATGATTGTACAATTCTATAGAGCATTAATAAAAATGTATTCATGTTTAGGCTTCATGTGACACAACAAAAGTATAATTTAAATGGAACCTAAATTTTTTTTATGTCTGCAAGGATCATGTTTTTGAACTTTGGATTTCTAATCATCTTTACTTTTGTTTCCTCGAATTATCAATCTTTTACATGTTTGATATTTTTTATTTTATTTTCTATTAAAAAAAAAACACACAACGCCTCGTTAGTCCCGTGGTAGTTTGTTTGCCTTGTTTGCGATATTTAGTTGTATATTTTTCTTTCAAAAGCTAATGCAAGCATTTAAGGGTATTAAAGAGTAAGGTTTGTCAGCTAAGATTCACAATATTGTCATTGAATAGGTAGAATGTCATGTAGTTCTATGGCCTGTTATCATGTGATATAAAACGTTGTGAGACGTCTCCGTGTTTCGGTCTACTTAAATCATTGTTTTTATTTATATTTGTATCAAACTAACAATATGCTTGCTATACTTGCAACTAGACGTTAAACAGTTATCTATCTGTTCATCTATTTTGAAATATACTCATTATACTGTTACAATTGAAATATATATAACAGAAGCAAAAAAGCATTAGCAAACACAACTTAAAAGTTTCCTTGATCAATATTGCAATAATCTTCGGGAGAAATGATAACTGTGTCAATAAACAATGAAAAGGATGCCTAAGTAGGTGCCACAAGTTAGATTTGGTACAAATGGAATCCATAACTTTTTTTTTATTTGTGTTTATATGAAACGTTACTTCTTAAATATATTTGAGGATCACTCGGTTCCTCTCGAGCATGTAACACAATTTCTGGAAATAGTTTTAATCGTTTTAGTTTTAAAATGTCGTTTTTACACCTTGACGCCCTGAACAATATTTTGTGGACACTGCGTGCTGGCAACTAAACCTTTCGTTGCCTTTGTAAGCTGCTCCCTGATTTGCTTAAAGGTGGGATAAAAAAATAAATACTGTGTTAAGAAATTCACGAACTTATATTAGGAGCGTATAAATCGATTACAACGTTTATGTGCACGACTAAATGTTTTGTAACTGGTAACTGGTTTCTTTTGGTTGTCTCCAGTACGAATCCTTGCTATAATTGCATACCAGTATGATACCCTAAAATTAAGAACAACAATAAAAAAAAAAACGATATTAAGTTTTGCCAATATTTTGCCAAATTCCAATATATATGTGTTCGTACATTTGATCAAATGTTTTACTGTAGTTCATATGATAAAACTGATTTAAAAACCTCTTCAATTCGCTGAATAAACTTAAATGTTTAACATGTCTAAACTCTGGCTTCGTTTATTTTTATCGTAATTCTACCATCCTTGACTGATATCATACTCCCACCTTGGCACACATAACTTTGAAATATGTCAAAACCGGATTTCATTGATATATGTTCAAGACTGAAATCTAACAAGGACATTATGTTGTTAAGTCAAGAAGCAATCACCCAACAACATCATTATAAAACATTCTTTGTTTACTTTCTTTAAGGGAGTTCGCTTCTCAGTTTCAAAGTAATTAACTTTTCAAAGCACTAGTTTATATTGATAGGGAATTGATAAAGGAATCCAAAGAGCAAAAAAAATATATAGGTCACCGTGCTTGTTTTCGAGATATGAGCCATTGAAATTTTGGCGGGAAAAAATTCTCTCTTGACTTTTCATAGCTTTATCATTGACAAGTTGAAGTTCTCAAAAACTGTTAAAAAGTAATTAAAATTTTATAAGACTTTTACAGATGGCTTATCATTATACATGTAAAAGATTTTCAAAAAGAAAAATGGGGGTCACCGGGCAAATTTTTTCAAGGCATTCAAATGGATAAAACCAGAGGATTCCGAAAATCTGACAAAAAATCCAAAACATGACAAGCCAGCTTCCTTAATGAAAACTCTTTGCTTAAAATTTACATGAACGACAATAACAGTGTTAATAATTTTGACAATTATAAATGACAACGCAGATAATACAAATGAACTGAATAGGTCGGTACTTGTAACTTTCTTAGTTGTTTTAATTTATTAATTTTTACAGTTTGTCCATGGAAGGGGGTTTGTTTAGTACGCTGACGCACTCTAATGTAGCCTTAAGTCCAGTGGTAATTGTTGGTTGTTGTATGCTGCAACTGTTTTATGTTAACTTCAACCAGGCCCTTTGTTTTCGTGGGGCCTACAAAGTTGTAGAAAATTAAACAGATTCGCTTTCAACATCAAATTCTTTAAGTATCAAAAAGGAGGAAACACAAAAAGCCGAACAACATTACAAAAAAAACAACATTAAACAGTCAACCACTGACAATTTTACTGATTGGAGACCGGCACACATTTATGTGGTAGGATAAGATTGTTTTAATCTCACACCTCTCCATTTCGATCTCGATCAATGTCTAATAGTATGCATATACATGCAACAGTGATATACCGCAGTTCAAAAGTCACGTATCGATTAAGAGAAAACAAATCCGGGTTACAAACAATATCCTATTCGTTATTGCATTAAACTATTTCAACTGCTTTGGCTGTGTTGCATGCATATAAATAGTCATACTATAAAATACACAATCGTAACTTATAATTGTCTAGCAGCATTTATTTTAATTTTTAAAACTGAGGAAATAAAAAGTGTATGCATATCAAACTTGGTTTAACTTCACTGATATTATGACAGGATTCTTATTTAAGCAGTTCACTACCTTGGGTATTCTATTTTTTCAATATTAATAAGCAGGTTACTGGATGAAATATGTATATATCGCGTTTGTATAAAAATTCTGTACCTTTAACTGAAGAAACATTTTTATCTAGTAATGTGCCCAACAGTTTTCATTGGCTGTCTGATTTCTTTCGGTTCTTTCATTATGTGTCATTTTAAACTTATGTAATTGTCGTCATTTTTTGTCAGAATTTATTGAATTACAATTATTATTATAATTATAAAAAATAGTTATTGTAACGCGCAAACCATAGATAACGTGAACTCTCTTATGTTCATTTAATAAGAATAAAGTATGCTTCTATAATATGCAACTTCTCATTTATTTCAGGATGATTTACCTAGTTCTTATTACTGTAACATTAATTTCGTCAGCTGCATGTGAAAAACTATGTTTATATTGTGACCATGTACCTATTCCTCAGGATTGTTCACGTGTTGTGAGATGTGGAGCCCATGAAGTAAGCACTGATCTAGATTTGTTATTATACATGTCCTTGGGTAATATACTTAAATGACGTTAAAACTGCATACCAATCAGATTTTGGAAGATACTAGGAATACACAAAATAGCAATAACAAAAAATCGTTCTCGAAAATAATTGATTCCTTTTTAGAACTTTTTCGCAATTTACAATGTTTAAGTACTGTCCTTACTGGTTATTAGCCATGTGCATTTCAGACTACTTACTAGTAATTTATGCCATTGCAACCCATGAACTGTCAGTCAAAATACTCATCATAACTACGAATAAATAATTCAGATCTTAGTAAAGACTAAAATAAAACAGCAGATTAATCAAAACTTTACATTTTGATAAATTGAACTGCATTTAAGCTGACATTGTACATAATA
This sequence comes from Mytilus galloprovincialis, assembly GCF_965363235.1. Classification (NCBI taxonomy): domain Eukaryota; kingdom Metazoa; phylum Mollusca; class Bivalvia; order Mytilida; family Mytilidae; genus Mytilus; species Mytilus galloprovincialis. The sequence goes on from NC_134839.1 coordinate 50,280,615, forward strand.
TTTTACAGGATTGTTATGTAGAAAAATTTGTTACACCTGATGGATATAAATATTATTCTTTGGGATGTCGGGATATCGATGTAAGTTTTCATTCATTTAAATGATTGTATATTACTACCCTTGAATAACATGATCGCTGCCCTGAGGTGTTGATTTTGGTCTGGAGCTATGGTAACTCCTGTGTAAAACTCCTACTGAAGAGGAACGTTTATTGGATGTGTTTTTATAGATAAGCTGCTAAGTCCATTCGCATTTGGGACGTAAATTTTGTAGCTAATATAACGATAATTTACAGATTGCCAACCACCAAACTAAATAACAACAAAATAAAAGAATCTGATCAACATGGAGTTACAAAAAACATTCGTGAGCAGGAGAGATCTCTTGTGATTCTTCCAATAGAAATTGTATGCAAAATAAACATAGATACCAGCATGTGATATTTAGTTTTTGATGTCTAATTAATTCATTTGCACACATACATGATGTCCTCAGAGATTAATATAATCTCAATATCAGATCACATCATTTGTTTTCTGTGCACGTTTATAAATACTATCAAAGTTATGTACTATAAATTAACCAAGCTTTATTCTCCACGTAGAAATGTTCTGGGGTATCGGCTATTGGTAAAAGGAGTTCCGGAAGCCTCGTGTTGAGGGACAATTCACCTGTAGAAGAAGCTAACGATAATGGGGACACATCATTTTGCCGTGCATGCTGTAATGGAAAAGCTATCTGTAATGTTGACAATTTGTGTGGTTCACCAGGTGAATAACAACTTATACCAGATGTTAAATGGAAAAAAAACCATGATATAGAAAATTTAAGAAAACAAAAACAGTTCCATTAATCGATTATATTATCCGACCTTCAAGTTGATTTACTAGTATAGTATATCTATTACAATACAATGTAAGGGTTGTTATTCTTTAAAGATAAACTGTTTTTAAGACAAAATTTTAGGCATTTTCAGTCTACACAAAGATACATACTTTAATTTCCTTTTATTCATACAGAACCAAACACATACGGCGGTCATATTTGTTTCCATTGTGCACAAGTGGAACATCCAGGAAAATGTAACCAGATAACTTTATGCGGCCAAGGTCAAGTATGTATTTTTTTCCTATTTTCTTGTTCTTTCTTGCCATACTTTTAAAATGTAAAATTACAAAAGTACTGCACACTGAAGAAAACTCAAAACGGAAAGTCCCTAATCCAATTGCAAAATCAAAAGCTCAAACACATCAAACGGATGGACAACAACTATCAACTTCCTGACCTAGTACAGGCATATCTCAAATAAAATTAAGTCTAGTGTTTTTAACATTTTTATTCCAACGTCTCTGGTTAGAATTTTGTAGTCGGAATGAAAGTTTGTCCTACAATATTTTGATCCTGTTATCTATGGTGAATTTATCTACCTAATAAATTCTACCTTTGAATATATATAAAGCATTTCCTTTTAGAATGTGTTGTTTCTAACATATAACTATTAACAATAACATCAACGGTTTAATATTACAGAGAGTAGGGTGTTAGGAATAGTAAAGTTTTATTAAAAATTTTACACTTTTTATATTTTATGCCATCATCACTTTGCTTACTGCACTGAAAACCCTGAATCACGTGGTCACCTACTTACAACGTTTTGTTAACAATACTTACTTCTCATTTACTTAATGAATGGCTATTATTTATTTTGAATTCATTAAACCATAATATAATTTTGACTCTTCACATTGAATAATCCGCGAAACGGATTACGTAAAATGTGAAGAGTCAAAAATTAATTTTATGGTTCAATAAATTCAAAATAAATTATTGCCTTTCATTATAAATAAATTTCTATCAAAAATAAGGCTCAAAGAACTTTTATATTATTTATATAAACAATAACAACATACACACTTATTTTTTGTATTATGTTTGCTTATGAATAAACAACGTCAGAGTGGGCAGGTCGCCATAAATATTGACAACATTGAAAATAAAAGTAATACTTTAACCAAACAGAAGACAGTAAATACACCAAATTCATTTATTAAGTTTTATTCGTTATTGACAACACAACTGTTGACACTAGTGGCGCAAGGGTAAATTGTCCATAATAAAACACGAGTTCTTCATTAATTTAAGCTGATATCTAAGTACGTAATCCGATAAATAATTACACAAACAAAAATGAAGTCGATAGAATCAAATAGATATAGTATGTTGAGCGCCACTGATGAGTTATATGAAGACGAAACAACCGACGTTGTCTTGTGTTCAAGAATGCAAACTTCGTATCTCTAGATTTTTTTATACCATTATGACTACATTTAAATATGAATTGTTTTCCAACTCATTTGCAGTCTTGTAAAGTAGTCCAATACATAAACAGGTTTTCCAAGAGGCCGAATTACAGTTCCGGATGTGAAGAACGCGACGTAAGATTATACAGTCACCTATTTTTTTTTACTAAAAAGAACTGATTAGAATTCAGAACGAATTAACAAACTGACGCTGCTTTATGTGATATTAATCGTTTAGAAAGAGTTTGCTGATAAGGCGGAATAGTATTATGAAGTCACATTGACTTCGCAATTGTTATTGGGTCCGAATAATGAAGTTTTCTGAATTGGTCCATTTTTATTGAAATAGGAGTCGAGAGATACAAAAGGGACATGTAAATGCACGTATAAATGAAGAATTTAAAGAGAATTTTCTGAACGACTAAGAAAGTATTCAGAAAAAAATGAATTGGACAGGAACTACAATATGAAAAAAGCAAAAGATTCTGATACTTCATAGAAGTAGCATCATATAAGATTAACCATTTTTCGTAAAGCTTATGCTATATTGTACTGCTTTCAAAACAGCCAAACCTTTCAAGGATTGCGTTCAATCCAGCATTAGAATGGGAATCCATTAAGAAGATATTTATCTTTCATTTATAGTACAATAAAAACTGATAATGGAAATGGAAAATGTGTTAAAGAGACAACAACCCGACCAAAGAGCAGATAACAGCCGCAAACTATCAAGAAACCCACAACTTTTCCGAATGATTTGAAATACAGACATATTGGTCGGGTTGTTGTCGCTTTGACACATTCCTCATTTCCTTTCTCAATTTTATAATGATATGATGCCATAATGTTTTGGGTCTATTAAACATAATTAAAAAGACTTTAATACAAAAACGGGGGAGAATAACATACTGCGGGTATAAAGGCGATATAGTGTTTTTATCATTAATATATTCACCTGATAATAATAGCTGCTATCTGTATTGTATCTTTTCAGGAGTGTAATTTACTAAATGACAGCACAGAATGTTGCGATTCAGATTTCTGTAATGATAACCTACGTATGTTTTCTTTTCCTTTCTTTATTATATTACAATTAATGTCTATTGACGCTTTATGTTGATTTTTGTACATACGAATCGTTTTTGGTCAATACCGTTTACCATGTATTCACAGCGATCAAATTTTATTATAACATTACACGTAAAACGTTAGCTAAAATATCTTTTAAAAAACGACTAAATTCCCTTATTGTGTTGCTTCTCTAACGAAAGGATCAGATTTAACAAATCAAAAGTACACATCATGAACGGCATGCATTGAACAAATTTTCTACATTATCTTTCATAATAGTGATAAAAGGTACCAGGATTATAATTCTTTACGCGTTTCGTCTACATAAGACTCATCAGTGACGCTCATATCAAAATAGTTATAAAGCCAAACAAGTACAACGTTGAAGAGCATTAAATACCCAAAATTTCAAAAAGTTGCGCCAAATACGGCTAAGGTAATCTATTTCTGGAATAAGAAAATCCTTAGTTTTTCGAAAATTCAAAGTTTTGTAACAGTAAATTTATAAAATTGACCATATAATTGATATTCATGTCAACGCCGAAGTGCTGACTACTGGGCTGTTGATACCCTCGGGGACGAAACGTCCACCAGCAGTGGCATCGACCCAGTGGTGTAAATAGTTACATGTATCAAAGGTACCAGGATTATAATTTAATACGCCACACGCGCGTTGCGTCTACATAAGACTCATCAGTGACGCTCAGATTAAAATAGTTAGAAAGCCAAACAAGTACAAAGTTGGAGAGCATTAAATACCCAAAGTTTCAAAAAGTTGTGTCAAATACGGTTAAGGTAATCTATTCCTGGGATAAGAACATCCTTAGTTTTTCGAAAAATTAAAAGTTTTGTAACAGTCAGAAAAAAACGTTTAAAACCGAATATTTGAAAGCAAAATATGTATAAGAAATAAGACAGTTTAAGCGCTATTGAAACAACTTATAAATCTGTGTAATTCAAATACATAATTTCTTTGGATTTTTTTTAACTAGAGATTCCAGTTTTTAATCTCTATGCCCTCTATGGAAACTGATCTGGTTGAGGTATCTGTAAATGTTAGTATTCTGGTATTCATTTTAGCTTGCAAAGTAAGACTGAACGATAATCCAGTTCTAAGTATACCATACATAAACCAAGATGGAGATGTGAAATTTAACTGTACATTTAGGAGTTCAACATCTAGGATGGACGTTGTGTACAAAGTGTCATGGACTGTAGATGGTCACCCTTTAAAAAACAGAAATGGAATTGATGAAGTTACTTTATTAAGTTCATACGAACGCGTTGCTATTTTAGATGCATACAATCTTAATGGAAACCTTAATAAAATGGTATATTATCACATTATAAAACCGTATAAGACACTTTTTAAACAAACATGCATCGTAAAGGTGTAATACCACCAAATCATAGTATGTCACATCCAGTTGCAAACAACAAAGGGTTGAAAAATATTCTCTTTAACTTGACAGTTTTAGGCAATTAACCCTACATTTCGTTGCAATTAAACATCGCTTGGTCATAAACCTATACATTGGGTGTTTCAAAGCATCATCTAAGTTTTAATTGTTGTTTCTATAGAATAATTTGGAAGCTTGAGGTAACATGGTTCATGAAGCTTCTTCAAAAAGTGCAATTTTACGAAGAATAATAGCGGAAAATAAATGGTGGTATGACACCTAAACGAATTAAACTTTTATAAGCCTGGTACCTTTGATAACTATTAGTATGTCGAAATGACCTTTTGTATTGTTTATAGTGTATTTCTCTATCCTGGATGTTCTTGCATTTATTTTTATTGTAATCCTGTCACGTAATGTTGTCATTTTAGTGTTAATTTAACATTGTCATGAAAGCGCGAGGTTTTCCTAGCCACAAAACCAGATTCAACCCACCATTTTTTTTTTAAATGTCATGTACCAAGTTAGAATATGGCAGTTGTTATCTTATAGTTCTTTTCCTTTATTTTTACCAAAAGTATGATATAAACACATCCACGTCAATGAGACAGTCACTTAGCGATAGAAACTACTTTTATTGTCAATAAAAATTAACACGTTGTCTTTGAAAGCGGCAGGTATTTAAATTTTGACTTAAATCGCACAATATGAATATTTAAAAGAGGGACGAAAGATACCAAAGGGACAGTCAAACTCATCAATCTAAAACAAACTGACAACGCCATGGCTAAAACTGAAAAAGACAAACAGAAAAAAAATAGTACACACGACACAAAATAGAAAACTAAAGAATAAACAAAACTAAATAATTAAACAAATACTATTAGAGATCTACCATCACCTCCACATCTTGACAAAATTCATTAAAATATTTTAAAACACTACCACTTACGAGTTTCCTGATTTTGGACAGATACATTCGAACTATAAGAAGATTGTTGAAATTTCAACCTATTTAAAAATAGATTGGTTGAATAGCAAATTGAACATACCACATACCAGATATACAACAAAATCAAGGTTCTTTGATCAATGTGATTTTACAACAACAAAAAATTAGGATATTATGTAATTTTAAATATTGAAATCTAAAATTTAGCACTTTATCATCAATTCTCTACTTCATATTGAATATAATTTAAGCTCCGGTGTAAGGTTGAACCACAGTGTAGTATTGGTGATCCCTTACCTGGATCACACAGTAATGGCTACTGGGTAGGAATAAAGGTAAATATTGACAAACATTTAGTTGATTAATTTATCTTCCTTGCTTAGCTGCATGTAGCAAATATTAGGCGATATTTAGAACGACTGGGCATTACTAGTTTTGATAATAAAAAAATCGACTTTAAAAGAATTGGAAGAAAGCTATACACAATATGACAATATTTGAACAAATAATATTACGTTTGAGCTGTATGAAGTGAAGAGATTATGGGAGAAGAAATGCAAGGAAATTAACACCAAAACGAAAAAAATAATTGTAGACAGTTTCTACTGCTTAATTTATAAAGAACACAAACCTCTTACGTCGAGTACAATTAAGCAATATGAAAATATGTTCAATTTATTTTCACTATCTTAAATGGGCGTAAGGTAAATTCTGTCCCATTAAATTATTAGAACAAATTGATACCTTTCAATAATTTCACACAATTTTTACTGAACAAATATTAGTTGTACACAAAGGCAATGCTATCTTGCCGGGTGTTGTAAATAAAGTACTCATTTCATTCATCATTTGCTTCTACAGGTATCCCCACAAAGAATATCTCATATGGTAGAACAGAATATAACACTGGTATCAACATTACCAGTAATCAGTAGTGATGGGTTACATAAACTATATGTTGGTCTACAGATAGAAAGTACAGGTATTAATGATTACAAGTTTAAATGTCATAAAAATGTCACATTGATAAGAGATGAAGGGATTTAAGCCACTGAAATAGCGACACAACAACACAACAATACCAAAACGACATCCAGAGATTATCAAACGCTCAGCAACAACAAATTAAACATATATCTATGTATTATGCTGGTCTCTAAATTACCCTGGTTTAATAATGAGATGCTACTCAACATGCTCAATATATTCCATTCAATGCCCTATTGACCCTCAATAGAATTATAAAACTATAATAAAAACAACTAATAACTAGGTTCCTGTTTTGGAACCAGCCATTTAAATGATACGGAGTAAAAGATTACTAAATAAGTATACCAGACTTTTGATCTCTTGAACAAGATGTTTTTTGTTCCCATCAGACTCATTAGTGGTACTCGATTTAAAAAGTGTTAAAGGCAAGATTTTATAATAATTCGAAGACCATTGCAACTTCAGGTAAAGTGAAGATCGTGTTGTTTTCCCGTTCTCTATGTAGCTTCATCTTGTAAAGCGTTGGGTAAATTCATAAATTCACTTTCGATAGAAACAAAAAGAACAGAATTTCCATTTTAACAATTAAACTGATATATGAGGGAAACGATGAAAAATAGCACCTTTAATCACTTTTAAGGCCATAAAATAGTGAATATAAAATTGAGAATAGAGTAGATAACAGCAGAAGGTCACCAATACATACTGTTTGTGTGGCACAAAAATGCTGCCTACAGTAAAATTCAGAAGCTAAATGAATTAGTAAGGAAATTAAAATTGCAAATTTCCGCTGCTGATGATAAAACAATTTATATTATCTATTTCAGGTCAGAATTTAACTGCGTGTAAATACCCTTTTGAATGGGATCCGTTTACTAGAAAGTACATCAGTACGATACCTGTTCATATTCTGCCACACTCATTTTACAAGACTTCCGACAAGTTATTCTTTAGACAACTGAAGGATTTAAATTTTCCAATATTTCGGAACTACAATTTGCCAATTGTTCAGATAGGAGTAAGTTTTCATTAACAATAACAATAATACAATTGAGAAAAATATCACTACAAAAAAGACTAAATGCATACACTTGTTCATCTTTATAACAATTAACGTTTTTGTATAACCTGAACAGAAATATTTAGCATAACAGAAAGCATACCACACCTGCAATATAAAAGAACAAACCATACTATGTTCGTCCCCATAGGCGATAATCAAATACGTTTTTTAACATTTACCATAGAACTGACTGTTTTTCGTAGTATTCTTGTATGAGATGAAAGTTAAAAAAAAAATTTAAAAAATTTAAATATACACTCATACATATATCTTAAAAACAAACTAATCGAAAATACCATCATATTAGAAATTGGTACACATTAAGAGCCTAAAATTTTGAAAGGTTTGGCCAAATATAACTGACATTTGACAGATACTATAAATAACATATTTTATATCATCTATGCATATTAATTTGAACTTTGGACTTTTCAAAGAGCTACGTTACCAGCCATGATGTATCCCATAGGTGTGAACTTAAGGAAGGACATGTAAACGTGTTTGACAACTCGTAAGCATTTACTTACCATCTTAGGAATATTGCAAATAATTTTTTATATGAAGAGGGATATCATAAAGTCTATGCAAATACGCCGTTTTAGATTCCAAAGAAGTGTCGGAAGTGTCATTGTTTGTATATGAAAAAGAAAATTACGTCATGACAGACGTTTAATTTCAAGTATTTAAGACGTTATTAGCTAATCCTAACGTTTTTGCATCATAATCTAAAACGACGATTTCATCTTAACAAATTAATTCATAGATTTTTTTGAAGTAAAAAAAAAATGAAACGAATTACACCATTAAACTTGAGGGTATGAATAGAAATACATATAAGAGGATAATGGGCGATACAAAATAACAATTAAAAAAAGATTTTTTAAAATGTGAAGAATACAGAAATAAAGATCCCATTATGACTCTCACGCTTAACAAGTGAGTTGTTTCAGTAAAAAAAAATTGCCGATCTGCCTATCTTTTAAACAGCAAAACTCAATATCTCCCCTCACGAAATTTATTATATGTAGTTAACCTGTGTCATCGCATTGTAAAGAGAAAAAAACATGTTTGATGTATTATGTAGGATGGAGGGTTATTTCGCTGTGTTAAGGACCTATTTGTTAACTTATGGTTTTTTTTGGCTCTTTGACATATATCCCATTTCCATTCTCAATTTTATGATGATTCTTCATGTAGTACATTGAATAGCCAGTTGAAGGTTTTACATAGATATCTAAATACAGTTGGAATAACCATGTACGCGTTGTTTTACATTAACTCACTTGAGTCTCTCCGACTAAGTTTAAAAAGACTTAAGTAAGGAAATACGAAAGGAACACGATCCTACATGCAGTACTTACAGTCATTTCAAATTGTAATTTAACATCACTGTTTGCTAGATAAATTTTTTTTGTGTCCTATTCTTTTTTATTCTATAGTAAAATAGATTACCTTTCTTTTCACTTTAAAGACAAAGAAAATTTAACTCTATTGCCTCTCTTTTTCTCTTTTTAATAGGACACTAGATGCCTCAGCATATTCATATTTAGAACTTTACAAAACAAATTCCACACCCACGATTGAGGTAAGTATAATATAACCTAGCATTAATTTACCATAGTTTTACGGAATTTTCTTTATATCAAGTACCACTGAAGCAAACATTACGTCAAGAACTTCGACTTTATCTGTTCCTAATTATTACTTTGATGTCACGGAATATTTATGTTTCAGTAACAAATAGGAAGAAAACATTTGCCAATTGAATGTAGCTTAACAAATGTTACTCATTACATCCTCCAAGGCATCTGAGAGGTAAAAAAAGTAGTTCCAATTACAAATCGTAAAATTAAGAGAATCTTAGATGGAAATATCAAATGTAGAACATTATAACTAATGGTTAATGCTAACGAATACAATTGTGTTAGTATTTATTATCAGCTGTAACACTAGGCAATTACTTAATACACATTTATCCTTCATTTTAAATAAACGTTAGAATAATTTACTTCGACAGTTCATTTATATATCACTTTGTCAGTAAATGTATCTCATAAAATACACAGGTCCAAGTAAAAAGACAACCTTGTGGCAATAAAAACTGCTCTTGTGCGATTATTGTTCGTGAAGGGAACGACGCCGTACAAATAGATACTTGCGGGCAGACAACATCAATTATCCCAGAAGTTACGTATTTATCAAACACTTCGGAAAAACACATGAGCATGCAACAAACAGATGACGGATTATTTTTTCTAGTGAGTATACTATTAGCATTGTTTTGTCATGTTTATTTACGATTGCGGCAGTTTAACGAACGCTTATGACAATCTGAGTCGGTTCTTTATATAGTATTTTCATTATGTTTTGTATGCATATACGCTGTGAACTAAACTTTCAAAAAAGTAATTAACACATAAACATTATTCCTGTAAACTACTTATAAGTACACTTTTTTTTCAAAATGTTATGGTTGTTGATCGTATTCAATAAACTCATCATAGATACCAGGATTAAATTTTGAATTTACGCCAGACGCGCGTTTCGTCTACAAAAGACTCATCAGTGACGATCGAATTAAAAAAAGTTAAAAAGGCCAAATAAAGTATGAAGTTGAAGAGCATGGAGGACCAAAATTTCTAAAAGTTTTGCCAACCCTCACAGTTCATTCAAAACCTTTCTTATACGAGACATGCTAATGTTAGTTTACTTTTTTTTAATATTGTACATGTCATAATGGTTATCAAGCAATAGCATGGCGAAACTATTTCATTGCATCATTCTGCATCGAAAATTGCTTGAAATGTTTTTTCTAAAACATCCAATTACTAGTAGTATACACTCATTTTCTTGGTCATTTAACTAAAATATACAGAATTTATTAACCGGTTATATATTAAAACTAATGTATACAAATGAGCACATATTTCACTTGAATAATACTCATTTGTGGGTTTTGGAGTTACGTTCGTCATAAATTACAGGTCACAGTATTGTCTGGTTCAAATATAACAGTAAATTTGACCGGGTCGGATCCAGACATGCATGTAGTGTTGTCGATCTTAGACCAAGACAAGAATCCTCCTGGCGGAATTTGTGGGAATGAAACATGGTTATATATACCTGGTATTGGAAATGTAGCATCAAATGGTCAAAAGGAACCAGAATTTCTTAAAGCATGGACGTAAGTATCTCATCATTACACCTTTCATTTTTTTCATTAAGTTTATTATGGCACTTTTTTTCTACATTTTTTCTACTCTTTATTTCATATATAAAGTTAAATCTTTGTTGTTGGACTTTACAAACCAGACGATTAAGGAAGTAGATACTTTGTGTTTTTTCTTATATTATTTAATGGTTTTGTATCGACCGAAAGCTCCGGGAAATGGTATAAACTAGGAAAGTCCCTTGTCAAATTGCAAAATCAAAAGCTCAACCACTTCAATCAAATGGATAACAACTATCATATACCTGACCTGGAACAGACATTTCCTTTTGTCGAAAATGGTGGATTAAATCCTCGTTTAAAAGCTAGCTATACCTTTCACTTATTTGACCATCAGATGAAGTATGCAACTTCGATGACCGTTGGATAAAATTTCATTATATTGACAACCTTTTGTTAACAAAACAAACAGTCATAACAGGTAACAATGTCAAAACGATGGGTACAGCAGTAACCGTTGTTAATTTTAATCACTATTAAAATGATTAAGTATGTCAACAAAGAACAACAACATGGCATATAGACAAAACACATTAGCAAAAATAAAAAAACAAGAATACAAAAAATGACTATATTTTATTGGCGGAATGTATAAGTACCTAGCCACGACAACAGACTATTACCAACAATGAACTAAACCGTAAAGGTTATACTTTATAAATAAGACAAATATAAGAACACTTTTACACGTTATCAAGATAATACACTACGTAAAAAACATATTAATTGAACTTCAATACCATCGAGTGTTATTTGTGAAGTTGATACGGAATATTTAAAAAAAGGTCTTCGTATCTTCCAAATAGTTTTACATAGTTTGATTATTGCGATTCATAACTGCATTTTAACTATATTACGAAATGTTAAACTTGGTATTTCGATATCCATGCATTAGCTATAGGGTCATGCGGTATTTACAAACATTGTTGATTCGATTTTGTTCCCTCCATGGCCCGATATTTTTTAGTCCTGTAGTAAAACAATTAAGGTCATTCAGCAGTATTTTTTTAACTTTCGTTCTGATCCATCTTTCAAACATATTAATTACATACGTTATCTACCAATCAGTGGAGCATACACTTCAGAGTTATCCAAAATCTTCTCCCCTAAATGGGCGCTTCATGATAACGTGTTTTATTTATTAACGAAATTTACTATAAACGATATGATCAAATCAGTTGAGTTATTGAAGGTAAAATATTTGGATCCTCTATTGTAATTTGAAAAAAATACCGTCAAGGAATCATTGGATGTTATTTTTGTTAACTTTTCAACATTTTTATAAGGTATTTGATATTCATACATTTTTGTCACGATTATCACGATATCAATTTCGGATGGCTCATCTTTGTCCGAAAACTCAACACCGTTTATGCTATTACTGTCGATAGGGTAATAAGAAATGATTGACTGTGTGTCCCCGCTGAAGATAAAAATAGTAATTTGGTACTGGATTAAAAGAAATTTATATCTCGTTATGAAATTTAGAAACTATTTTTATATTCCACTGATGTTTAGATCTAATTATTAGTTTGGGTTTGGTTATATTATTGATCCTTTTTTAAAATCGAGTTTGGATTTTAATAAACAAAGTAAAGACATGTTTTTATGTCGACATACGCATGTGGAGCAGTAACATTCATACCACGAAAGGCATTTGATAGTTAACTAATACTTTGAAGTCGTTTGCACCAAACAACTGCACTTCATTATATTCTTCATTGATTCAAATGTTGTTTGTGTTTATATCATAATTTATTCTAATTTTCTAGTTGAAAAAGATTTTTTTTCAAATTTGCCTAAATTATTAGAATTTTCAAATAAAAAATATGACATATTTGAAGCTATTTTATATATACCTATTCTCAATATAAATCATTAACAAAACCAAAATGTGAATAAATCGTTTCAATCATTGTGAAATAACAACAGCAAAACGACAATAAATGAAGTTATTCTACGAATGCAGTTGGGTGAATAAGACAGCTGAAAGGTCATGTTATCTATAGTAACCGAATGTAGTTTTGTTTTAAAATTTCTAATTTCAGTTTACCACAGAATGCAAGCATGTTCAAAACTGGTATTTCTTTTGATCAAAATAACAGCATAACGGATATTGGGTATTGTAAATGTGAAGGACCAAAAATATCTTGTGGAACCATCATATAAAAAATAAAAAATAAATGAAAAAAATATAGCCATACTTATTATGGTCAGGTTACAGAAAATGGGCCAAAGATTTTGTTTTTGAATACACATGCCTTATGTTAATCTTGAACAAAGAAATTGGAAAAATAATGCATTTGTCTCTTTTATTTTTTGAAATGTTGTCGTACCCATTCTTTTGAAATAGATTTGTTTTTAAAGCTCATAAAATGGGTGAAAAGCGTTATCAAAATACACAAAATTTGTATGTCTGCATGTCTGCATGTCTGTATTGCCGTCTTCTTTCATATGACATGATAACATGTAATATCACAACTTGCAATAGATGATTGTATCATAAAACTTTACAAAAGATTGCTTTCGGAATGAATGTTTGCAAAAAGGTATAACAAAAATACCAGAAAATTTACATGAATGACAAGGTGACAACTTAAATTGCTAAATAACAAAAAAAAAACGCTGCTCAAAAATCATTACAACATAGAAAATAAACGAGCTAATGCTATGAATTGCCTCTATGATTGTTTTTGATATACTAGCATTCGAAATAGATAGAAACGTTAGCGCGTACAAGTTGTGTCTGTATATTTCATATTTGAAATCTATGTTTAGAAATAAATTTCTAACTGTATTAAAATTCCGCAAATACGTTTTAAATGTTTAGAGAATGATTATGATTTCATGATAGATACCAGGATTGAAAATTTTTACAACTAAGGAAGATTCATTAGTTATGCTCGAGTACAAAATGGTATTAACAATATATGTATTCTTTAAAATTCTGCTGAACTTCTGGATAGTTTTTATTTCAGTCTGTTTCTGAAATTAACTCTAACATAACTTTTGATTTTTTAACCTTGCACACCACCATTCCCTATGTGAAATTATAATTGTTTTGAATATACATTAAACGACAAAATTTCTTCATATGTAACGTTTACATTTTCTGACGCCAAACACGCGAAACAATGAATGTGTTTTTTTTTAATTTGAAAAATGCTTTTTTGTAAATGTTTGTTTGTTTTGAGATTGTAACACAGTGATGACTGCTGTAATCATTTTGTGACTATTTGATGATGCGACTGTCATATAAGTGAGAGGCTTAGCGCTATACAACCAGGTTCAATCCACAATTTTCCACATTTGAAAATGCCTGTACCAAATCAGGAATATGACAGTTGTTGTCCATTCGTTTTATGTGTTTTATCATTTGATTTTACCATTTGATTAGGTACTTTCCGTTTTGAATTTTCCTCGGAGTTAAGTGGTTTTGTGATTTCACTTTTTAAAAGGTGTTTTAAATAAACGTTAGCTTTTCAATTGTTTAAATTCATCGTCTAACAAATTGACAAACGAGAAACATAGGTAATAAGGTTATATACGGGGATCAAAAGTCAAGACAAGGTATGCTTTTTCCCACGGTGTCGATGGCATCGGCGGTTTCAGCGTAGTCAACCATGTAGTATGTTGTTTTGAGGTCAGTTAATGGGAACCACTAATTGTAAATCAATGATATTTATCATGCAGTTGTATTAGCATAATCATGTCTCATTTTCATGGTGATTATTTGGCCCCACATCTTATGTTTTCGAAAATACCGCTCTGCTCTTGTCATGTAAAATTTTAGTACAGAAATGTTGTCTTTTCGTGAATATTACAATTACAATTTCGTAACTGAAGGCAATGAGACATTAAGATTTGCCTTCGACTGTCCGTCTGTTCTTGTATCTGTCTTTATTTCCGTCACTTCGTACGTCCGTTCGTCCAATTTTCGTTTCCGCACTCGAATTCAAGTTTTCCTGGTCTTTATTTTATGAAACTGATACACAATGATTGGAACCATAAGTCCGAATTTGGTCAGTGAGCTATATACCGTTTTATAGTTATCGTCTTTTTTAACTTAGCAAGTTTCGACATTGTAACTTCACATCCATATTTTGTGAAACTCATATTCTATGATTTGAACCACGACAAGGAGACAGAGTTCGAATTTGGGCAGTGAGTCATTTACCGTTCATAGATCGTTCTGGACTTGTGCTTTATTTTGTTTAGAATATTAGGTTTAAATGGTGGTTTTCGTGTACTTAGACACATTATTCTTTTATATATATACAATTTAAAGAAAGATTGTCTCAATTTCTGCACATGTATTACAATCTTCTTTAAAATCTATTCACATTCAGTGTTAAAATCGGGATAAGGTCCATTGAAATTGCTCACTTCATAATCGTTAATCTTTGCTGCATATCAATCGGTTCCTTTGGGAATTTTTTACATGAACTTTTCTGATGTAGATGCATTTATAAACGGATACGAATTCTAGAGATGTATACAACCAGCATAAACGTAAATTGAAGTAGCTACTACAGGATTTTATTTGAATATCAACGTTTTTACACAAAGGTCATTCAACCATCAGTACTCGACGTTTGGTATTTCTGGAGGTAAATGAAAATATTACATGGAAAATATGTTTTATTTCAATGAAATTTTTACTATGTATTGAAAAGAAAACAGGTTCTTAATAGGTAGAATATAATTTTGTCCGACAGAATTCACCTTACCTTCTACATGTATCAATTTTAAGTACTCTACTGATCTCATAGTCGACACGTTCATTATGGAAGTTGTAAAAAAAATATCTAAAGAAAATTTATTAGCAATTTATCTTTTTCATTATCAAACATATTTTTTAAATGAATGACCACCTTAAGTAGAAGTTACATCCGTGGTTCAAGTTGTACTGCCAAGAATATTTTGTGCATGTGAGAAGGTTCTGATCGGCTTTTGTGACCGTTTAAAATATCTAATAATGTACTTAAATGTAGTTTTTTTTCTTTCGCTTTCTTGAAAAAAAAATGAAAAGAAAAAATCGTCTAGGTTCTAATACATTCAATAACAAGCAACTTAAAACAACTCCCTCTGTGTTGTTTCGATGCGCGTTCTACAATACTGTTATTTGAAAACATGTAGAACGAAAAACAAATAAATAAGCGTGCTCCCTGAGATCTGTTTCTGGTTTAAGGCACTTGTTCAAACTGTTTGTGTGCGCGCAAACCCTTTTACGGGACAGTGTAGTACCAATAAAAATTAAATACTCATGCAGTTGCTATCAAAACAAAAAAAAAATAACTTATAGCCATTTTACCTTCCGGAGCACCTGCGATCTCCCACGGTTTTTGTTTGTGTTCGTGTTGTTCAGTGTTTTGTATCCTATGTCCATTATCATCAACATCAAATTATTGACTATCAACAAAGGTAGAATTTTCACTCTTGTCAACTGTCCTTGCAATAATAAGAAGTGTCAAACTCTAAAGAGTAACACCCAACATTTTCAGAGACGCCTTAGCCAAGATTGCCAAGGCTGAACCTAATTTATTGCCTTAAATTTTGTGCTTAACAATTGTATATTATGTGCGTATCTGAAAATTCTTTCTCCTGGTAATAATCGTTTTTAAATTTGTAATTTACCTCTTCGCAACTTGTACATCAGGATTTGCTTACCTTTCTGGAGACAAGAGATCACCCCCTTTTTATGGTTCGTGTTGCACAGTCTGTATAATATGTTTTGTGTACAATTGTTTGTTTGGTGGTCTTTTTCTTTTTAAGGCATGGCGTTGTCAGTTGTTTCGACTTATGAGTTTAAATGTTCCTCTGGTATCTTACGTCTTTCATTTCCTCCCATTAAGGATGACTTCACGTTCCATATACATATATATTTTTTAACAAACCAAAGCACGTTATAACCAGTGGAACAAGCTATTTGTTGTTGATACTGTAGAGGTCATGGCGATTCATATGTACTTATGAAAATATTTTAAGTTGTAGCATAAAAAAACAGTAATAGGCAAAACAAATGGATTACCGCTTTCTTGCTTTCTTTATAACCTTTACACCGAGAATCAAATTTTGATATAAATAAAAATCTATAAAAAGACTTGTATGATCTAATAGTCATGTACCGACCGTGCAAGAACTGTATAGTCAGTCAAGGTCGTTAAAAACTAACATTTGTTGTTGTTAGTCATGTGGAAATCACGAACCATGCGAAAACGTTATACAAAATGTCTAGTTATATGTTAATAACTATAACATAATTTACAGTTACAGGAAAGACATTTTCTGTAGAAAAAGTAATCTTGAACACGAATTAGAATCATTGTATTATGTTCGACAACTAAACAATGTAGATGTGAGTCCTGTCAAAGATCTTTTCATTATATGTATTTATACTATTTTAATATTGTTAGATGAGAGGAAACAGCAGTTGACCGATACTCAAATCTCAAAAACCAATTAAGAAGATACATAATATAGATACACCAAATAAAGAGCGAAATAGGTTTCGTCGACCTATTATCACTCAATTTCTTCCCGCGTCAGATTGAAGTTCTTACTTATTTGTATTACGTCAAAACTTGTTCGAAGAAATCAATATAATCCCTCCAACCAACAACCATCTTATGCCACCACTGATTAAGTTATCGAAAAACATGGAAAGCTGAACCTATTTACTAAAGAAGCACTAAGTCAGGCCAGGCCAGAAAAAACATACAATTCATATTTTTAAACAAACAAAAAAAAACGATTCTACACATGCTTTAACATTGTAAATAACTTATTGACACTTTCTTTAATATAATAAAACAAATATATGAAATAATAAAAAGAGGTAATTGTTGCTCACCTGGCCCAAAGGGCCAAGTGACCTTTTCTCATCACTTTTATTTGTTTACAAAAATCTTCTGGTCTGAATCTACTGGGCCAAATTTTACCAAACTGAGCCAAATTCATCATTGTGGTATCTTGTTTTAAAAAATGTGTCCAGTGACCCGGCCAACCAACCAAGATGGCCTCCATGGCTAAACATAAAACATAGGGGTAAAATGTAGATGTTGGCTTATATCTTTGAAACCATTTATAGCAAATCTGACGGGTTAAAATTGTTTATCAGATCAAGATCTATCTACCCTGAAATTTTCAGATGAATCGGACAACCCGTTGTAAGGTTGCTGCCCCTGAATTGGTTATTTTAAGGAAATTTTGCCGTTTTTGGTTATTACCTTGAATATTATTATAGATAGTGATAAACTGTAAACAGCAATAATGTTCAGCAAAGTAAGATCTACAAATAAGTCAACATGACCAAACTTGGCCACAATCATCATTAGGGTATTTCGTTTTAAAATTGTGTCCGATGATCCTGCCCGCAAAGCAAGATGTCCGACATGGCTAAAAATAGTTCATAGGGTAAAATGCAGTTTTTTGCTCATATCTCTGAAACCAAAGCATTTAGAGCAAACATGTCAAGAATAAAATTGTTCAAGATCTATCTGACATGAAATTTTCAGACCATTTAGGCAACCTGCTGTTGGGTTGCTGCCCCTGAATTGGTAATTTTAAGAAAATTTTGCAGCTTTTGGTTATTATCTTGAATATTATTATAGATGGAGATAACCTGTAAACAGCATTACTGTACAGCAAAGTAAGACCTAAAAAAAGGTCAACATGACCAAAATGACCCCATAAGGAGCTGTTGCACTTTATAGTAAATTTTTAACAATTTTCATAAGTTTTGTAATTTTTTACAAAATATTTTCCACTGTAACTACTGGGCAAAGTTCATTATAGATAGAGATACTTGTAATTGTAAGCAGCAAGAATGTTCAGTAAAGTAAGATCTACAAACACATCACCATCACAAAAACACAATTTTGTCATGAACCCATCTGTGTCCTTTGTTTGATATGCACATAGACCAAGGTGAGCGACACAGGCTCTTTAGAGCCTCTAGTTCATATGTTTTTCAGATAAGAAGTGTCTTTTTTGTCATTTCTCCTAGAACTAGTTTGATTTTAGGCAATAAAAGACAGGATGCAGTATATTTGTAGTATTAAATGTCATCTTGGTATAAAAATTGAAATTACATGATTTAACATAGAAAGCAATGAGCTATGCATAAATAGTTTATTCCTTAAGTTTTGGGATCATTTATAAGTACTATGATATCATTGAGATATTTGAGTATTTGGTTATTTGTAAACATTTTGAAATGAACTTTGTTTTCATAGGATAAATGTACACTTACAGTAGAACATAGTTGATGTCTTGATGTATTAAGCGCCATACAACCATTCATGAAGATTAGAAAAATATAATCAACAAGCATCACTTAATATAGGGGGTATAGGGTGTAGGTGCTTGCAGGGAATAATCGTGAATAAGATATTGTTTTACGTTGAACGCTTTATGGCAATATTGAATATACTGCTAAAATGACAAAATTACATGAAATGACAGGTTCAAAAAATGCAAGTACATTCAGGACAGAGAAATACATAAATTACCCAATTATTGCATAGAATCGGCTCCCATTATTATACATTTTCTATCCTAAATTGATATTGAAAGTGCTATCATAAAAAAAGTAAGGTTCAGAAAATGAATGAATCTTTCGTATGTTTAATATTGTCAATGAGTTAAAAGTACATATTTGTCGATTTTACCGCTGGATGATTGATCTTTTACGATTTTGAGACAGAAGCTGGTTTCCCAATGTAGCGGTTGACAACTTTTAAAAATAATCTATGGCCCGACTCTGAGGTTCTAATTATATATAAGTACCAAGCGGATTATACCAAAGCCCGTCAGACGTAACAGCAAGCTAGGGCACATAGTGATGGACTTTTCCTGCGAACTGTAAAAATAGTAAAAAGTAAAAACACAAAAATACAGAACTCCAAGGAAAATTCAAAAAGGAAAGTCCAAAATCAAAAGTCCAAACACATCAAACAAATGGATAACAACTGTCATATTCCTGACTTGGTACAGGCATTTTCTAATGTAGAAAATGGTGGATTGAACCTGGTTTTATAGTTAGCTAAACCTCTCACTTGTATGACTCGCATCAAATTCCATTACATTGTCAACGATGCGTGAACAAAACAAACATACTCAAAGAGTAAAACTGTCTAAAATAGGGGTACAGCAGTCAACATTGTGTTATTATCTTAATCACTATAAAAACAACAAATGTAACGAAGAAGCACAAAAAGGCATACATCAAATTTAACATCCTCATCTTGCTTATCTTATACGATTTAATTTATCTATGTAAAGTCTACACGTAGTCAGTTATCTAACAAGGTTATTAGGTAATAAATAAAACATTGAACTAATGAAATGATCGTGACTTACGGATCAATGTGAGACGAAGATTATAACCAAGCATGTAAGTCATTTGCTAAAATAAGTACTGTGGATTCATTATTATTCGTTGGGTACCATTTTTTGTGGGAACAGGTTAACCATGAATTCAAATCTTCAACGAATTACAAATTTCCTATTGGGTTTTTTTATGCAGAGATTGGACAAAGCACAAAACCAAAATATCAGTGCAAATGTAAGTTTTCATCAATCCACGAAATGTGATACCCACGAAAATAAATAAATACACAGTTCTAAACTTTAGTATTTTTGATGAGTTTTATTATTTCTTATAAACAAATTGGAATGTATATTACATACGACATTTAAATGCTGAAAGGCAATCTTCAACGCGGTGTTTTCATGTCTATATAATGTTACATTCCACTTCACATTTTTTTCCAGTCAGTTTTATTTTTACATTCTATTACATATATATATATAAAGTCCTTTAACAAGACCACGTTACAATTATCGAATGCAATTTCCGACTAATAAACAGGTTTTAACTTTTAATGGACAAAACAAGAGGTTCCTAAAATGAAGCATTTCATCCTTCAGAGCTGGTCTTAGTTCATTTTTTGCATTTGTTGGAATGTGCTACTGTACATTTTAGTTGGTGGCTGGGGAAAGCGTTGCATTTTCTTGTGCTAATTTTGATAATTCGATCTAGTACTGTCTTCATTAAAACAAAAGAAAGATTGTGTTTTTCATATCCGTATATTATGCACATTATCTTAATAATAGCTCAACCATATGTTCATTCTAATAGAATAAGTTAGTTTTTAAGATAACAAACAGTATCATTCACTCCAGGAAAATATTCCGATTTCTTATTACTGTATCGTTGATATCGTCAGCCGCAGGTGGACATCTGTGTTTACAATGTGACCATGTGACAATTCCACAGGATTGTTTTCATGTTGTTAGGTGTGGAACCCATGAGGTAAGTACTATGTACACATCCCTATTTGTACAAAAAAAATAACTAGTGAAAACCATTAACACGGGAAAACCAACGGTCTATTGCATGTATATATACGCATATACAATCAAAACAGTTTATATTAATCATATAGGAGCATAAAATAAACTGTGTATGTAATATTTATAATTAATCAAATACTGCTTCATTTTGTAGTTTGTCAAAATAAACATAAAGTTTTTCACCGATCTTACAATAGTTACCTCAGATAAAGTATGGAAAGAGCTTTATTGGTTAGAGTGAAAAGTATGCTTTATATTGTTTTACAGGATAGAAAACAATTGTTTATAATACAATCGGTAACACAGATATATGACATTGTGTGCTTGTAATAGGGACCGAAAACGCGTAACGGTTATAGTTTATACCGTTTTTTGTAACAAATTTACAATGTCTTAACATAAACCGTTGGAGACTTTAAGTTTAAGCAAACAAATAAAAACATGATGAACATACTAATGACAACAAGAGACAAATAATGTACAAAACAATCTAAACAGAGATAATATGATGAAAAGCTAAAAAGATATTGAATGTGTTGAACATTAATTGCGGATATGTGGCAATAAACTCATCATAGATACCAGGACTAAATTTTATATATACGCGCGTTTCGTCTACAAAAGACTCATCAGTGACGTTCGAATCCAAAAAAGTTTTTAAAAAGCCAAATAAAGTACAAAGTTGAAGAGCATTGCGATCCAAAATTCCTAAAAGTGTTGCCAAATACAGCTAAGGTAATCTATCCCTGAGGTAGAAAAGCCTTAGTATTTAAAAAAATTCAAAATTTTGTAAACAGTTAATTTATAAATATAACAATATCAATGATAATTCATGTCAGCACAAAAAGTGCTGACTACTAGGCTCAATTGATGATTGTCTCTCATGACATAAAAAAAAAGTAAAATCACAAAAATACTGAACTGCGAGGAAAATCCAAAAAGGAAAGTCCCTAATCGAATGGCAAAATCAAAAGCTCAAACGAATGGATAACAATTGTCATATATCTGACTTGGTATAGGCATTTTCATATGTAGCAAATATTGAAATGAACCTGGTTTTATCGCTAGCTAAACCTCTCACTTGTGTGCCAGTCGCATCAAATTCCAAGATACTCATGATAATTATAAAAAAATAATTCACATCTAATAAAGTTTATGATAAAAGCATATTAATCAAAACAACGACATAAATAAATAAGACTGCATTAAAGCTGACATTGTACAATATATTTTACAGGATTGCTTTGTAGATAAATTTCGTACACATGAAGGATATGAATATTTTTCTTTGGGATGTCGTGATATCGATGTAAGTGTTTCATTCATTTTATTGGTAATCTATCACTTCCCTTGAAACATTATTTACAATGTATATATTTCATGCTTATTTGGCCTTTTTAACTTTTTTGAATTCGAGCGTCACTGATAAGTCTTTTGTGGACGAAATGCGCATCTGGCGTAAATACAAAATTTAATCCTGGTATCTATGATGAGTTTATTTTTCGATCCCTGAAGGTTGATTTGGGCGTATAACTATAGTAGTTCTGAGACTTTTTGAATACGACAGTAAAATTCGCACTAAAGAGGGGCAGTTTTTTGCCTGTGAGAGAGGTGTATAGATAGATACGCCGCCACGGCTGGCCCGTATGGGGACGTTAACTGTGTATCTTATGCAAATAAAATTAACTGAGTGCAAGTCATAAGATCGATTAAATAGCTTAACTTATTAAAATAATCTGATTTACCCTGACCAGCGAATACACTCTCGAGCTCTTGTTTCTTCAGAAGATATTTTATGTGAAATACAGTGAAACATAAGGCCTGATTAATTCATTTGAACACATGAATGATACTGTCAGAGATATATATGATCTATTGTATTTTGTGCTCGTTTATAACTACAGTCAAAATTATATTAATAAATTAACCAAGTCTTTATATTCTGTACGTAGAAATGTTCTGGAGCTTCCGCTATTGGTAAACGGAGTAACGCAAGCCTTGTGGTGAGAAAAAGTGTTCCTGTAGAAGAAGCCAACGACAATGGCGACTCATCAATTTGCCATGCCTGCTGCAATGGGAAAGCCATCTGCAATGTTGAAAATTTATGTGTTTCACCAGGTGATTTACACGAAAGTAGATGTGCATGTTAAAGAAATAAAAAATCATAAACACCAAACCAATCCTCTAATCGTTTAGGGTTTCTTACCTGTAAATTCAAATTGTTTAAACTCACATATAAATAAACGAAATATATTCAGAATATTTCACCGGTTTTAAAGTATATCATAAGTTCAAATTACTAATCATATTTAGGAGGCTTTCGTATAAAAGTATGAAGTATTTGAGTATTAGCAATAATAGGATTCAAAAATACTACACGACCTCGACATCATTTTGAATGTTATGTCCAAGAGTCAGATTTAAACAAATCTTTTGCGTTTACAAATCATAATTTATGAATTATACCAGCTAGTTATATTGCTAAGGTATAACATTTCCTATATGGTGGCATTTCGATAAAGAAAACGAAAAATTCAGAAAAAGGTTTGTCGATTATATCTTTTATGTAAATCTGTAGGGGGAATGTGTTACGCTCCGGAAAGGAGTGTATCAGTATCAGTATCGGATGACTTTCAAGGACTGAAAAACGGGGAAATATATAATTATTATAAGAGATATACTGGTAAAGAGGACAGACAAAATAGTAAAAACCATATCACTATTTTGAATTAAAAAAATCAGAAGAGGAAAAGAATCTACTTATATTTGAAAGATTTAAATACAAACTTATAAGAAAGAGAGAGACATTTCAAAGGGTCATGTGTTTATCTGACTGCGTATGACGTCTTAAAGCTCTATCCATTTGAGGTGGACTGATTGATACTTTAGTCTGGGAATAATTTATTTTTAGTTAAATTTGGGACAAGCTTTTAATAGATATGAGTACTATATATATATATATATATATATATATATATACTGATAAATTCATTTATTCATTCATATATACATGTATACATAATAATTATAAGTCTAAATTATTAACCGAGTGTTTTTATTAAAGGACAACGCTGATTTCATTTATCATGCTTAAGTACGGTGACCTATAGTTGTTAATTCATGTGTCATTTGCTCTCTTGCGGAGAGTTGTCTCATTGGTAATCAAACCACATCTTTTTATTTTTATGATGTGTTCTTTTTTTTAAATATTGTAGTTTAGCTGGTTTGTCTCGAAAAAAAGGTATAAAATAAATAGGATTGTTAATCTTTAAATGATTCTAATTATCATTGTTCTTTTTATATCTGTAAATTGAATAAACTCAGTAAGACAGTGTAACATGTGAATGTTTATATGCTACTAGAATGCTCTTGAAATGCAAAATTCTCGGCATCTTCATTCAACAAAAAGAATTTTCTTTTTAGTCGCTTGAAATAAAAAAAAATCATACATTTATCTACTTTTTCCTCGTTTATACAGATATTAGAAAATGCACAGGTCCATTAGTTTATTTTACCTTAGCTTTGAACCATCGATGCTCTTCAACTCCGTACTCGAATTTTTCAAGGGCTTTTCAACTTTTGATTTGAGCATTACTGATGAGTCTTTTGTACATGTATATGGAACGTGTTTTTGGCGAACAAAATTACAAGCCCTGGTATCTTTGATGATATCTGTTTACATACTATACATCTGTTTATTCATACAGATCCAAACACATACGGCGGTCATGTTTGTTTCCATTGTGCCCAAGCGGACGATCCAGAAAGATGTAGCCAGATAACTTTATGCGGTCAAGGTCAAGTATGTAATTATTGGTTTTCATATCATTTAGTTCACATCCAGTATCCAATATATGCTACATGACATCGTCTTATCGTCGCTAGAGCAATCAAACAACTACCACTAGCTACCACTAGAAGAACGGCCTATTCCAAAAGGAGTTTTCGTTAGTAAATTTTCATTATTAATTTGACACTTTTTATGCCATCATACCTTTGTTTACCGTTCTGAAAAAGCTGTATCATATGATCAAAGGTATGTTCGATTTTTCGTAGCCACGTCCTACTATTTCTATGGCTTTCATATCAATACTTACTTCTCATCAACGAAGTTTCACTTGTTATTGACAACACAACAGTTGACACAAGTGGAACAGGCGTAACTTATCATGGTGTTGTCAGTTTATTTTCAATCTTTGAGTTTGACTGTCACTCTGGTATCTTTCGGCCCTCTTTTTTATCCTTCCTAAATTAATGAGTTATGAGTGATTTAATTTATATATATATCTAGGTAAAAAATAACAATGAATAATCATGTAAAAGTAATGAAGTTAAAGGAGTAGAATTAATATGGTATATGCGCCACTGATGATTCTTATGAAGATAAAACGAACGACGGCGTCTTGTGTATCGAAATGCAAGCATTGTATCCTTACTGATTTTGTTTACCATTATAACTGTACATTTAAATTAGAATGGTTTTTTAATCATTTTGCAGTCTTGTAAAGTGGTCCAATACATCAACATGTTTTCCAAGAGGCCGAATTACAGTTCTGGATGTGAAGAACGTGACGTAAGATCATACATCTATTTCTTTTTATTAAAAGAAATTATTGTTAGTAAGAACGAGTTAAAACAATGATGATCTTTTATGTGAAATTTACTGTTTAGAACGAATTTTAACTGATAAGTAGGAACAGTATTGCGAAGTCACATTGACTTCGCAATTGTTATTGTCTCCGAATAATGAAGTTTTCTGAATTAGTTCATTTCATTGAAATAATTTTTTTCAAACGACTAGGAAAGAATTCAGAAATAATAGAATTGGAGAAAGACAAAGATCTGAAACTTCATAAAAATTGCATCATATAAGATTAACCGTTTTTGTAAAGCTTATACTATATTGTGCAACTTGCAGTAAAAGCTATACATTTCAAGGATTGTGTTCAATCAAGCTTTGGAAGGGGAATACCTTAAGATGATAATAACTTCCATTTATAGAACATACCCTCAAACTATCAACTTTTTTTAAAGATTTAAAATGCAAACATAATAATATGGGGAAAAAACCTACTGATACTGGCTATATAGCGTTTTTATCATTAATACATCCACCTGATAATATTAGCTGCTATCTGTATTGTATCTTTTCAGGAGTGTAATTTACTAAATGACAGCATAGAATGCTGCGATTCAGATTTCTGTAATGATAAACTACGTACGTATTCTTTCTTTTCTATACTATAAAATAATAAGTGCTGTGGTATGACTACCACATACATTAATTATCAAACGAATCGTATATTAGTACACATAGGTCACCGTATGGCCTTTCATAATAATAAAAAAAAGTCACCCGTATAAGGCCCTGAAGTGAAAAACGAAAAAAAAATAAGGCCCGATTTATTAAAAAACAAACATTGGACTAAGTCATTGAATTTTAAGATCCATACTTGAAACAAACATAGTTGTGAATGTGCGTGGTTCATCTTTTTGTGAGTGCTCATTCTACCCCTAAATCGTTCTAATATAAATACAAACGACAGAAAGAGCCAATCTGTGAATACTTACTCTTACAATATATTTCCAGTTGAATTAATGTCTATTGACGTTTTATGTTGATGCTTGTACATACGAATCTTTTATGTTCAATACCATTTACCATTTATTCAGCGATCAAATTTTATTATAACATAACACGTAAAACGTTTATGTGAATCAATAGCTAAAAATATCTTTTAAAAAACGACTAAATTCGCTTAGTGTATTGTTTGTCTTCAGAAAGGACCAGTTTTAATAAATAAAAAGTACACATCATAAATGGCATGCATCGAGGATATTTTCTACATTATCTTTCATCAGAATCGTTTAAAACCGAATATTTGAAAGCTAAATATGTATAAAAAAAAACAAGACAGTTTAAGCGCTATCGAAACAACTTAAATCTGTGTTATTCAAATCCAAAACTTGATAACTATTTTTTTTCTTCTTTGGAATTTGTTTAACTAAAGATTCCAGTTTTTAATCTGTATGCCCTCTATGAAACTGATCTGGTTGAGGTATCTGTAAATATTAGTATTCTGGTATTCATTTTAGCTTGCAAAGTAAGACTGAACGATAATCCAGTTCTAAGTATACCATATATAAACCAGGATGGAGATGTGAAATTTAACTGTACATTTAGCAGTTCAACATCTAGGATGGACGTTGTGTACAAAGTGTCATGGACTGTAGATGGTCACCTTTTGAAGAACAGAAATGGAATTGATGAAGTTACTTCATTAAGTTCATACGAACACGTTGCTATTTTAGATGCATACAATCTTAATGGAAACCTTAATAAAATAGTATATTATCACATTATAAAACCTTATAAGACACTTTTTAAACAAACATGCATCGTAAAGGTGTTATACCACCAAATCATAGTATGTCACATCCAGTTGCAAACGACAAAGGGTTGGAAAATATTCTCTTTAACTTGACAGTTGGAGGCAATTAACCCTACATTTCATTGCAGTAAAACATTGCTTGGTCATAAACCTATACATTGGGTGTTTCAAAGCATCATCTAAGTTTTAATTGTTGTTTCTATAGAATAATTTGGAAGCTTGAGGTAACATGGTTCATAAAGCTTCTTCAAAAAGTGCAATTTTACGAAGAATAATAGCGGAAAATAAACCGTGGTATGACACCTAAACGAATCAAACTTTTATAAGCCTGGTACCTTTGATAACTATTAGTATGTCGAAATGATCTTTCGTATTGTTTATAGTGTATTTCTATTTCATGGATGTTCTTGCATTTATTTTTATTGTAATCCTGTCACGTAATGTTGTCATTTTAGTGTTAATTTAACATTGTCATGAAAGCGCGAGGTTTTCCTAGCCACAAAACCAGATTCAACCCACAATTTTTTCTAAAAATGTCATGTACCAAGTTAGAATATGGCAGTTGTTATCTTATAGTTCGTTGCCTTTATTTTTACCGAAAGTATGATATGAACACATCCACGTCAATGAGACAGTCACTTAGCGATAGAAACTACTTTTATTTTCAATAAGAAATTAACACGTTGTCTTTGACAGCGGCAGGTATTTAAATTTTGACTTAAATCGCCCAATATGAATATTAAACAAATAATATCAGAGATCTACTATCATCCCCACGTCTTGATAAAACTCATTAAAATATTGTAAAACACTACCACTTACGAGTTTCCTGATTTTGGACAGGTACATTCGAACTATAAGAAGATTGTTGAAATTTCAACCTATTTAAAAATAGATTGGTTGAATTGCAAATTGAACATACCACATACCAGATATACAACAAAATCAAGGTTCTTTGATCAATGTGATTTTACAACAACAAAAAATTAGGATATTATGTAATTTTAAATATTGAAATCTAAAATTTAGCACTTTATCATCAATTCTCAACTCCATATTGAATATAATTTAAGCTCCGGTGTAAGGTTGAACCACAGTGTAGTATTGGTGATCCCTTACCTGGATCACACAGTAATGGCTACTGGGTAGGAATAAAGGTAAATATTGGCAAACATTCAGTTGATTAATTTATCTTCCTTGCTTAGCTACATGTAGCAAATATTAGGCGATATTTAGAACGACTGGGCATTACTAGTTTTGATAATAAAAAAATCGACTTTAAAAGAATTGGAAGAAAGCTATACACAATATGACAATATTTGAACAAATAATATTACGTTTCAGCTGTATGAAGTGAAGAGATTATGGGAGAAGAAATGCAAGGAAATTAACACCAAAACGAAAAAAATAATTGTAGACAGTTTCTACTGCTTAATTTATAAAGAACACAAACCTCTTACGTCGAGTACAATTAAGCAATATGAAAATATGTTCAGTTTATTTTCACTATCTTAAATGGGCGTAAGGTAAATTCTGTTCCATTACATTTATAAAACAAATTGATACCTTTCAATAATTTCAAACAATTTTTACTTAACAAATATTAGTTGTACACAAAGGCAATGATATCTTGCCGGTTGTTGTAAATTAAGTACTCATTTCATACATCATTTGCTTCTACAGGTATCCCCACAAAGAATATCTCATACGGTAGAACAGAATATAACACTGGTATCAACATTACCAGTAATCAGTAGTGATAAGCGGCATAAACTATATATTGCTCCACAGATAGAAAGAACAGGTATTTAAAATGATTACAAGTTAAAACGTCGTAAAAATGTCACATTGATAAGAGATGAAGGGATTTAAGCCACTGAAATAGCGACACAACAATACCAAAACGACATCCAAGAGATGAACAAACGCTCACCAACAACAAACATATGTCTATGTATTATGCCGGTCTCTAAATTACCCGGGTTTAATAATGAGATGCTACTCAATATATTCCATTCAATGCCATATTGACCCTCAAAAGAATTATAAAACTATAATAAAAACAATTAATGACCAGGTTCCAGTTTTGGAACGAGCCATTTAAATCATACGGAGTAAAAGATTATTAAATAAGTATACCAGACTTTTGATCTCTTGAACAAGATGTTTTTTGTTCCCATCAGACTCATCAGTGGTACTCGATTTAAAAATATTAAAGGCAAGATTTAATAATAATTCGAAGACCATTGCAACTTCAGGTAAAGTGAAGATCGTGTTGTTTTCCTGTTCTCTATGTAGCTTCATCTTGGAAAGCGTTTGGGTAAATTCATAAATTCACTTTCGATAGAAACAAAAAGAACAGAATTG
This sequence comes from Mytilus galloprovincialis, assembly GCF_965363235.1. Classification (NCBI taxonomy): domain Eukaryota; kingdom Metazoa; phylum Mollusca; class Bivalvia; order Mytilida; family Mytilidae; genus Mytilus; species Mytilus galloprovincialis. The sequence continues at coordinate 50,310,738 of NC_134839.1, forward strand.
CCATTTTAACAATTAAACTGATATGTGAGGGAAACGATGATAAATAGCACCTTTAATCACTTTTAAGGCCTTAAAATAGTGAATATAAAATTGAGAATAGAGTAAATAACAGCAGAAGGTCACCAATACATATTGTTTGTGTGGCACAAAAATGCTGCCTACAGTAAAATTCAGAAGCTAAATGAATTAGTAAGGAAATTAAAATTGCAAATTTCCGCTGCTGATGATAAAACAAGTTATATTATCTATTTCAGGTCAGAATTCAACTGCGTGTAAATACCCTTTTGAATGGGATCCGTTTACTAGAAAGTACATCAGTACGATACCTGTTCGTATTCTGCCACACTCATTTTACAAGACTTCCGACAAGTTATTCTTTAAACAACTGAAGGATTTAAATTTTCCAATATTTCGGAACTACAATTTGCCAATTGTTCAGATAGGAGTAAGTTTTCATTAACAATAACAATAATACAATTGAGAAAAATATCACTTCAAAAAAGACTAAATGCATACATTTGTTCATCTTTATAACAATTAACGTTTTTGTATAACCTGAACAGAAATATTTAGCATAACAGAACAGCATCCCACACCTGCAATATAAAAGAATAAACCATACTAGGTTTGTCCCCATAGGCGATAATCAAATACGTTTTTTAACATTTACCATAGAACTGACTGTTTTTCGTAGTATTCTTGTATTAGATGAAAGTTAAATTTAAATATACACTCATACATATATTTTAAAAACAAACTACTAGTAATCGAAAATACCATCATATTAGAAATTGGTACACATTAAGAGCCTAAAATTTCGAATGGTTTGGCCAAATATAACTGACATTTGAAAGATACTATAAATAACATATTTTATATCATCTATGCATATTAATTTAAACTTTGGACTTTTCAAAGAGCTACGTTACAAGCCATGATGTATTCCATAGGTGTGAACTTAAGGAAGGACATGTAAACGTGTTTGACAACTCGTAAGCATTTACTTACCATTTTAGGAATATTGCAAATAATTTTTTATATGAAGAGGGATATCATAAAGTCTATGCAAATACGCCGTTTTAGATTCCAAAGAAGTGTCGGAAGTGTCATTGTGTGTACATGAAAAAGACAATTACGTCATGACAGACGTTTAATTTCAAGTATTTAAGACGTTATTAGCTAATCCTAACGTTTTTGCATCATAATCTGAAACGACGATTTCATCTTAACAAATTAATTCATAGATTTTTTTTAAGTAAAAAAAAATGAAACGAATTACACCATTAAACTTGAGGGTATGAATAGAAGTACATATAAGACTATAATGAGCGATACAAAATAACAATTAAAAAAAAGATTTTTTAAAATGTGAAGAATACAGAAATAAAGATCCCATTATGACTCTCACGCTTAACAAGTGAGTTATTTCAGTAAAAACAAATTGCCGATCTGCCTACCTTTTAAACAGCAAAACTCAATATCTCCCCTTACGAAATTTATTATATGTAGTTAACCTGTGTCATCGCATTGTAAAGAGAAAAAACATGTTTGATGTATTATGTAGGATGGAGGGTTATTTCGCTGTGTTAAGGACATATTTGTTAACTTATGTTGTTTTTTTTTTTGCTCTTTGACATATATCCCATTTCCATTCTCAATTTTATGATGATTCTTCATGTAGTACATTGAATAGCCAGTTGAAGGTTTTACATAGATATCTAAATACATTTGGAATAACCATTTACGCGTTGTTTTACATAAACTCACTTGAGTCTCTCCGACTAAGTTTAAAAAGACTTAAGTAAGGAAATACGAAAGGAACACGATCCTACATGCAGTACTTACAGTCATTTCAAATTGTAATTTAACATCACTGTTTGCTAAATCAGTTTTATTTGTGTTTTATTCTTTTTTAATCTATAGGAAAATAGATTACCTTTCTTTTCACTTTAAAGACAAAAAAAATTTAACTCTATTGCCTCTCTTTTTCTCTTTTTAATAGGACACTAGATGCCTCAGCATATTCATATTTAGAACTTTACAAAACAAATTCCACACCCACGATTGAAGTAAGTATAATAGAACCTAGCATTAATTTACCATAGTTTTACGGATTTTTCTTTATATCAAGTACCACTGAAGCAAACATTACGTCAAGAACTTCGACTTTATCTGTTCCTAATTATTACTTTGATGTCACGGAATATTTATGTTTCAGTAACAAATAGGAAGAAAACATTTGCCAATTGAATGTAGCTTAACAAATGTTACTCATTACATCCTCCAAGGCATCTGAGAAGTAAAAAAAAGTAGTTCCAATTACAAATCGTAAAATTAAGAGAATCTTAGATGGAAATATCAAATGTAGAACATTATAACTAATGATTAATGCTAACGAATACAATTGTGTTAGTATTTATTATCAGCTGTAATACTGGGCAATTACTTAATACACATTTATCCTTCATTTTAAATAAACGTTAGAAAAATTTACTGTGACAGTTCATTTATATATGACTTTGTCAGTAAATATATCTCATGAAATACACAGGTTCAAGTAAAAAGACAACCTTGTGGCTATAAAAACTGCTCTTGTGCAATCATTGTTCGTGAAGGGAACGACGCCGTACAGATAGATACCTGCGGGCAGACAACATCAATTATCCCAGAAGTAACGTATTTATCAAACACTTCGGAAAAACACATGAGCATGCACCAAACAGATGACGGATTATTTTTTCTCGTGAGTAAACTATTAGCATTGTTTTGTCATGTGTATTTACAATTGCGGCAGTTTTACGAACGCTTATGACAATCTGAGTCGGTTCTTTATATAGTATTTTCATTATGTTAAATATACATTTACGCTATGAACTAAACTTTCAAAAAAGTAATTAACACATATTAAAGCATTATTCCTGTAAACTACTTATAAGTACACTTTTTTTCAAACTGCTATGGTAGTTGATCGTATTTAATAAACTCATCATAGATACCAGGATTAAATTTCGTATTTTAGCCAGACGCGTGTTTCGTCTACAAAACACTCATCAGTGACGCTCGAATTCAAAAAAGTTAAAAAGGCCAAATAAAGTAAGAAGTTGAAGAGCATTGAGGACCCTGACAGTCCACTCAAAACCTTTATTATACGAGACATGCTTATGTTAGTTTATTTTTTCTTTAATATTGTACATGTTATAATGGTTATCAAGCAATAGCATGGCGAAACTATTTCATTGCATTATTCTGCATCGAAAATGGCTTGAAATGTTTTTTTGTAACATCAAATTACTAGTAGTATACACTCATTTTCTTGTTCATTTAACTAAAATTTACAGAATTTATTAACCGGTTATATATTAAAACTAATGTATTCATATGAGCACATATTTCACTTCAATAATACTCATTTGTTGGTTTTTGAGTTACGTTCGTCATAAATTACAGGTCACAGTATTGTCTGGTTCAAATATAACAGTAAATTTGACCGGGTCGGATCCAGACATGCATGTAGTGTTGTCGATCTTAGACCAAGACAAGAATCCTCCTGGCGGGATTTGTGGGAATGAAACATGGTTATTTATACCTGGTATTGGAAATGTAGCACCAAATGGTCAAAAGGAACCAGAATTTCTTAAAGCATGGACGTAAGTATCTCATCATTACACCTTTCATTTTTTTCATTAAGTTTATTATGGCACTTGTTTTCTACATTTTTTCTACTCTTTATTTCATATATAAAGTTAAATCTTTGTTGTTGGACTTTACAAACCAGACTATTAAGGAAGTAGATTATTTATATTTTTTTATATTATTTAATGGTTTTGTACCGACCGAAAGCTCTGGGAAATTGTATTAACTAGGAAAGTCCCTTGTCAAATTGCAAAATCAAAAGCTCAACCACATCAAACAAATGGATAACAACTATCATATACCTGACTTGGAACAGACATTTCCTTATGTCGAAAATGGTGGATTAAAACCTCGTTTTAGAGCTAGCTATACCTTTCACTTATTTGACCATCAGATGAAGTATGCAACTTCTATGGATAGAATTTCATTATATTGACAACAAAATGGCATATAGACAAAACACATTAGCAAAAATAAAAAAAACAGGAATACAAAATATGACTATATTTTATTGGCGGAATGTATAAGTACATAGCCACGACAACAGACTATTACCAACAATGGACTAAACAGTAAAGGTTATACTTTATAAATAAGACAAATAAAAGAACACTTTTACACGTTAGCAAGATAATACACTACGTAAAAAACATATTTACTGAACTTCAATACCATCGAGTGTTATTTGTGAAGTTGATACGGAATATTTAAAAAAAGGTCTTCGTATCTTCCAAATAGTTTTACATAGTTTGATTATTGCGATTCATAACTGCATTTTAACTATATTACGAAATGTTAAACTTGGTATTTCGATATCCATGCAATAGCTATAGGGTCATGCGGTATTTACAGACATTGTTGATTCGATTTTTTTCAAAAATATTAATTACAAACATTTTCTACCAATCAGTGGAGCATACACTTCAGTGTTATCCAACATCTTCTCCCCAAATTGGGCCCTTCATGATGACGTGTTTTTATTTATTAACGAAATTTCCTATAAACGATATGATCAAATCAGTTGAGTTATTGAAGGTAAAATATTCGGATCCTCTATTGTAATTTGAAAATAAAAATACCGTCAAGGAATCATTGGATTTTTTTTTTGTTAACTTTTCAACATTTGTATAAGGTATTTGATATTCATACATTTTTGTCACGATTATCACGATATCAATTTCGGATGGCTCATCTTTGTCACCGTTTATGCTATTACTGTCGATAGGTTAATAACAAATAATTGACTGTGTGTCCCCGCTGATGATAAAAATAGTAATTTGGTACTGAATTAAAAGAAATTTACATCTCGTTATGAAATTTAGAAATTATTTTTATATCCCGCTGATGTATAGCTCTCATTATTAGTTTGGGTTTGGTTATATTATTGATCCTTTTTTTAAATCGGGTTTGGATTTTAATAAACAAAGTGAAGACATGTTTTTATGTCGACATACGCATGTGGAGCAGTAACATTCATACCACGAAAGGCATTTCATAGTTAACTAATACTTTGAAGTCGTTTGCACCAAACAACTGCACTTCATTATATTCTTCATTGATTCAAAGGTTGTTTGTGTTTATATCATAATTTATTCTAATTTTCTGGTTGAAAAAGATTTTTTTCAAATTTGCCTAAATTATTAGAATTTTCAAATAAAAATATGACACATTGAAGCTATTTTATATATACCTATTCTCAATAATCATTAACAAAACCAAAATGTGAATAAATCGTTTCAATCATTGTGAAATAACAACAGCAAACGACAATAAATGAAGTTATTCTACGAATGCAGTTGGTTGAATAAGAAAGATGAAAGGTCATGTTATCTATAGTAACTGAATGTAGTTTTGTTTTAAAATTTCTAATTTCAGTTTACCACAGAATGCAAGCATGTTCAAAACTGGTGTTTCTTTTGATCAAAATAACAGCATAACAGATATTGGCTATTGTAAATGTGAAGGACCAAAAATATCTTGTGGAACCATCATATAGAAAATAAAAAAAAAATGAACAAAATATAGCCATACTTATTATGGTCAGGTTACAGAAAATGAGTCAAAGATTTTGTTTTTGAATACACATGCCTTATGTTAATCTTGAACAAAGAAAAATAATGCATTTGTCTCTTTTTTTTTTGAAATGTTGGCGTACCCATTCTTTTGAAATAGATGTGCATTTGTTTTGAAAGCTCATAAAATGGGTGAAAAGCGTTATCAAAATACACAAAATATGTATGTCTGCATGTCTGCATGGCCGTCTTCTTTCATATGACATGATAACATGTAATAGCACAATTCGCAATAGATGCTTATATCATAAAACTTTACATAAGATTGCTTTCAGTATGAATGTTTGCAAAAAGGTATAACAAAAATACCTGAAAATTCACATGAATGACAAGTTGACAACTTAAATTGCTAAATAACAAAAAAAAAACACGCTGCTCAACAATCATAACAACATTGTAAATAAACGAGCTAATGCTAGAAATTGCCTGTATGATTGTTTTTGATATACTAGCATTCGAAATAGATAGAAACGTTAGCGCGTAAAAGTTGTGTCTGTATATTTCATATATGAAATCTATGGTTAGAAATGAATTTCTAACTGTATTAAAATTATACAAATACGTTTTAAATGTTTAGTGAATGATTATGATTTCATGATAGATACCAGGATTGAAAGTTTTTTACAACTAAGGAAGATTCATTAGTTATGCTCGAGTACAAAAAGGCAAATAAAGTGCGACGATGGAGAGTACTCGGTTACCCTAAATTTTAGAAGATATGTGTATTAAAAGATATGTGTTTTAAAACTTTTAAATATTCCGTCATGTAATGTATTGAAATTGTTTATGTAAGGTCACTACAGAACTTAATTAACAGATGTAGACCGTTATCATCGCGTCTTATCATGTGACTGTGTAATTTGTATAAGTTAATCAGTTGTATTAAAACCATGAAACTGTGCATACGACTTTATTATCTCTCTAGCAATTAGTAGCTATTTTATAATGGCGACGAGACAAATTGGATTTACAAATGAACAATTAAATTAATTATTAGTATTGATTAGTTCCATAATGGCATCGGCATTACCTGTGTTTCCAACTTTCAGTTTACATGAAAGTGCTGCTGATCAGCGCCGGAAAAAAATGGACAAAACGACTTCAAAATTTACTTGTTGGAATGAATATCAAGGATAAAGTGAGACAAAGAGCGTTACTTTTGCATTACGCAGGGGAAGAAGTAAATGACATTTTTGATACCTTACAAGAAACTGGAGAGGATTACGATACAGCACTTACGAAGCTTAGCGAATATTTTGCACCGAAGAAAAACGTTGAATACCAAATATATAAATTCCGTCAGGCAAAGCAAGAAACAAATGAAACAATGGATGCGTTTCATGCAAAGTTGAGACAATTATCCGTCAACTGTGAATTCAATGATGACAATCGGGAAGTAAAGTCTCAAATCGTTCAAGGATGTTCATCTTCAAGACTGAGAAGAAAAGCTTTAAGAGAAGATATGACTTTGGAACAATTATTATCTTCAGCACGAGCTCTAGAATAATCTGAAAAACAAGCAAACGAAATCGAGAACAAAGAAGAGAAACTCGAGACCAACGCTTTACACAAGAAGAGAAATTTTCGGAAAAATCATCCAAGATATTTATAACAAGATAAGCGTCCGGAACAACGTGTGAATCAACAACAAATGTAGGCATTGTGGAGGTGAATTTCCACACCGAGGGGAATGTCCTGCTCAAGGAAAATCCTGCAACTTTTGTAAGAAGCTTAACCACTTTGAGAAGATGTGTAGGTCAAAAAGAAATGCTCATACTAAACGATCTGTTAATTCGCAAGAGAATTCAGATTTTGAAAACAATTTTGAATGTCAATCAAAAATAGATAGTAGTTCAGATGATGAATATGTTTTCGGACTACAGATATAACCGTGTGCCTATCTTTTACAAAATGTAATAATTCTAATATTTTTTCAAATTAGGGAAAACGTTGATATGATTGATTGAGAGGACTTCTGGTAGTTGTTCTTGACGTTTTTATATTTTTCGATAAACGACGTTGACCGAACTTTTTTTTGTAACCAATGTGAACAAGATGGCGGCGATAATGTCAAAATCACTTCGCGTTAATCGTTTAATTTAAAAATAATAAACACAAAACATGCATTTGAATGATAATAAGAGTTTTTGTAGTTTATTTTTATCAGCTTGCAAATTTCATTGCGTACATATGTTTGCATAAACCAACAAATATGTTCATGCGCCAGGCCAATTCAATGACACACATATACAATTAACGTGTGACGAGAGTTAAAAAATAAATTCATTATCTCTAATTTTAAAGAATCATAAGGATTAAACGCCATTTCAAAGGAATTTATTAGTGTATAAACTCGACCAATTCACTCACAAATAAATAAAAAATCAAAACAGTCATATTTATATAAAACAAAATCAAAGAAATAAGGTGTATAAGAATAACGTGTTAACTGTAAATCTGGCATACTGGCATGATAATGTTCCATTTGAGCCTACAGTTTATTACTTTATGAATTGTTTAACATACATGTATTAATAATTTCATGTTCCTTTTCTAATCATAAGTGTTTAAATTTAAATGAAAATAGTTTCGGTAGGTATACCCAAATGCGACAGACGGTCCATAAGTCGATACAGTTGTTATCCATATGTTATGCGAGTGACGTTAGCCAAATATTATAAAGAATTGAACTGAAAGTGTTACTTAGTTCTGAACAGTTAAAAAAACTAAACTAATAAAATCCGGTTAATTCAGAGATTTATTTTTAAGTCAGTTAAGATCTCTTCAGTTTTATCTTCAGATTGTTTAGTAGGTTTTTTTACCTTTAAAAAAAATACTGAATGGTGTGAAACTTTTTTATTAAAAGAACTGGAGTCACTGTAATCAAAACGGTCTGAGCAGAACTGAATTAAAACACAAAAATATTTTTAAAAAAACTTTTATCAAGACTATTGATTTTTAGTTTAAGAAATTTTAGATGATGTTAATATCAAAACGAAGTTTTAGACTAAACTTTATCTTCTTGTAAGAGTGAACGAATAACATTCTTTTAAGTATTTATCATCCGTAGCACCAGGCATTTACTTGAAAAAGTTAGAAAATATTTATATATCACTTAAATAAACAGTAAATGTATCTCATAAAATACACAGGTCCAAGTAAAAAGACAATCTTGTGGTTATAAAAACTGTTCTTGTGCGATTATTGTTCGTGAAGGGAACGACGCCGTACAAATAGATACCTGCGGGAAGACAACACCAATTATCCAAGAGGTTACGTATTTATCAAACACTTCGACAAAACACATCAGCATCTACCAATCAGATGACGGATTATTTTTTCACGTGAGTAAACTTTTAGCAGTGTTTTATCATGTTTATAAAAGGTTGAGGGAGATTTATGAACGTTTATGCCCATCTGTGTCGGTTCTTTATATATATTTTTTTGCATTATGATAAGTATGCATGTACGATATGAACTAAAATTTCAAAAAATTAACTAACAAATAAGTACTATTTTTGTAAACTACCAATAAGTACACTTTTCTTAAAATTTTATTTTAGTTGATCGTATTTAAAACCTTACAGTTTATATATCTGGTTCACTTTTCACAAGAAAAAAATGAAAAAATAAACCAAAAAAACGCTCTTCAGAAATGCGAAAAGAACAAATTTACACATTATTAAAGAACGTTTAATATTTTCTTATTTTAATGTTTATAACACGTTGACCGGGTCGGATCCAGACATGCATGTGGTGTTGCATTCAATTCTTTTCGTATACGAGACATGCTATTGTCAGTTAAATGTATCTTTAAAATTGTAACGGTTATCGATCAATATAATGGCGAAATTACTTCAAAAATTAATTCTGCATTGAAAATGGCTTCAAAATTTTTTTCTGTAACATGAAATGACTATATACACACTCATTTCCTGTTAATTTAACGGAAATTGACAGAATGCATTACTCGTTATATATATATAAAAAAATAAAAACAAATGCTTCATAAGCAGTATACATCTGAGAACATATTTCACTTGAATAATGCTCTTTTGGGTTACTTTCATAATACATTACAGTCACAGTTATGTCTTGTTCCAATATAACAGTAAATTTGACCGGGTCGGATCTAGACATGCATGTGGTGTTGTCGATCTTAGACCAAGACAAGAATTCTCCTGGTGGGATTTGTGGGAAGGAAACATGGTTTTATGTACCTGGTATTGGTAATATAGCATCAAATGGTCAAAAGGAGCCAGAGTTCTTTGAAACATTGACGTAAGAATAAATCATTACATCTTGCATTTGTACCATTAAGTTTATTATGCCACTTTTTTATTTTCTCTACATTTTTTATACATTAACCCTATATCTCATACAAAAAAGATTTAAAATTGTTGCTGAATATTAAAAAGCAAATAATGATGGACCTAGAATTTTTGGATTTTTTTAATATTTCCACATGGTTTTATACCAACCGAGCAAGACCTTCGTGTGTAGTCAAGGGTCGTTAATTTTATTTTATTTTTTGTTAGATGTTAATACACATAATATTTTCATATTATTGTATTTTAGCTGAAAGAGTAGCAAACGAGAAGGCAGGCTTGGACCCTTTATTCCCCTTAAAATTCTTAAATCACAAATGTTTGAATTGTCCATGTTTTCTACCAAAAACATGTTGTTAGCAATTAAATATGTCAGTCTTGCGCATTTATTTTTTTAATTTCGTCTTAGATTTTAGCATAAGGGCTTCAAACTTTACAAACTTCCGCTAAAACAAATTTCAGACTTTGCATTTATATTCAGATATAAGCCTAAGCTCTACACGGAAAGATATTTACCAAAGACACTATGAATTTGCATAAAAAAAATCGTTTATGTTAAGGCCTGCGCTCATTTTAACATTGTCCAAAAACTATGCGTGAAAGGCCCTTCTAGGTTTCGACTCCCGTTTCAATGACATCACATTGACCTGTGACCAATCTAAACAAAAATAACCTTGGTAATCAGTTTGTGTCATCTGGTCCACTTTTCACAAGAAAAAAATGAAAAAATAAACAAAAAAACGCTCTTAAAGCTCTATCAAACTCCAGCTTAATGTAAGTCAACAATGTTCGTCAAAATATCCCTTTATAATTGAAAACTAGAAACATGTTTAAAATACACATGTTTCTGGAAATCCTTTAACAAAACAAAACGTTAACTTTCAAATTCATTTGACAAATATCTTTCCTCAGAAATGCGAAAAGAACAAATTTACTCATAATTTAAGTACGTTTAATATTTTCTTATTTTAATGGTTATTTGTATACCCTGTCTCAGACATACACGTATCGTTTGTTTGTCCAGTTTTATCCTTATATTACCTACTCCCAATGATGGTGTTTGTCCTTCATAATAATTAAAAGAACTTTCCTTAATTTTTAATTTTCAGTATATTTAAAAAAATCACATCATTCGTTATTTTTTTCTATTAAGTAAGAAGCTACATTGTATTCGTAGTAAGTCGGTTTGAGATAACAAACACTACAGAATAACGACAGTAACTTATGTCTACAAAACACAAAACATCTAAAGCTATAATTTGAGCAAACACAAACCCCTACTAAGAAGAATAAGTGGCATTGCTCATGTCAGCAAAAAAATTAAAAACTCCCAGGAAATTTAAAAACCAAAAGTCCCTTTTCAAATGGCAAAAGCAAAATATCAAACACATAAAACGAATAGATAACAACGGTCATATTTCTGACCTGGTACAGGTATTTCTTCATTCAGAACATGGTGAACTAAATCAAGTTTTAAAGCAAGCCAAAACTTCCAATTGTAAATGCACTGATAAGATTTTTTTTCGATGATGTCGTATTCGAGAAAAAGAAGATGTGATTGTGGGTAAGACAATTGGAAACAACGGTCAATCAACTCGTAATGGCGTCTGTATATTCTTAAAACGATGGGATCAATTTAACTACTTGAAACTTTTTTAATGGTTGTAAGCCGCCATAAAAAATCAAAAATCATGATAGGAAAAGAAAGCTCTGGAAAATTGTATTATCTTCAAGTAATGGGAACTCAAATCGAAAAGGTCCTTTCTAAATGGCAAAATGAAATGCTTAACCACATCAAACAAATGGTGACAACCGTCATATTCCTAACTTAGTACAGGCCTTTCCTTATGTCAAAAATGGTGGATTAAAACATCATTTTTAGCTAGCTAACTTGTGTGACAGTCGCATACAATACCATTTTATTGTTAACAAATTGTGAACAAAACAAACAGACATAATAGGTGAAATTGTCAAAAATAATGGTACAGTAGTCAACGTTGTTTAACTTAATCACAATAAAACAAACAAATATGTCAACAAAGAAAAACAAAATGACATATAGGCAAAGCATATAAGCAAAAAAAAAACACAAAATTTTTGCGGATGCAAATATTATTTAGATTAGTTGTTTTGCAATGCATAGTTGATCTACAACAAAGCATTTGTTCACAATTTACACATTTTCATTTCCCACTTTCTACCAAACTTGATAGAAAAACACTATGACCAGTCTGACAATATTTTATGTTCATAAACGTATGTGTAGGGATTGTGAAATGACAACAGCAACCCAAAATTAATGAAATTACAGGCCTTTCCTTATGTCAAAAATGGTGGATTAAAACATCATTTTTAGCTAGCTAGCTTGTGTGACAGTCGCATACAATACCATTTTATTGTTAACAAATTGTGAACAAAACAAACAGACATAATAGGTGAAATTGTCAAAAATAGTGGTACAGTAGTCAACGTTGTTTAACTTAATCACAATAAAACAAACAAAAATGTCAACAAAGAAAAACAAAATGACATATAGGCAAAGCATATAAGCCAAAAAAAAAACACAAAATTTTTGCGGATGCAAATATTATTTAGATTAGTTGTTTTGCAATGCATAGTTGATCTACAACAAAGCATTTGTTCACAATTTACACATTTTCATTTCCCACTTTCTACCAAACTTGATAGAAAAACACTATGACCAGTCTGACAATATTTTATGTTCATAAACGTATGTGTAGGGATTGTGAAATGACAACAGCAACCCAAAATTAATGAAATTATTCTACGAATGCAGTTGGGTATATATTCTATGAATGTAGTTGGGTGAATAAAAATATCTTTTTAAGGTGAAAGGCCATACTATCTATTGTAACCGAATGTAGTTTTCTTTTCAAATTTCTAATTTCAGTCTACCACAGAATGCAAGCATGTTCAAAACTGGTATTTCTTTTGATCATAATAACAGCATAACAGATATCGGATATTGTAAATGTGAAGGATCGAGACTATCTTGTGGAACTATCATATAGCAAATAAAACTGAATGAATAAAATATAGCTACACTTTTTATGGTCAAGTTACAGAAAAATGGCTCACATATTTTGTTTTTGCATATAACTGCCTTAAGTTAATTTTGAACAAAGAAATTCAAAAAAGTGCATTTGTCCTCATTTTATTTTAAATGTATCGTACAAATTCTTTTAAAAAATGAACCTTTGTATGCAAATGGGTGAAAAAGTTTGTCAAAATTCATTGAATATGTATACTGGAATGTCTGCATGTCCGTTTTCTTTCTTTCTACGACATAAAACAAAACATGAAGTGTTTATGTTTTATGCAGATAAATTAACCTGATGATCCAAAACATTTGCTGCTCAACAAACATACCAACAATGAAAGTAACGAGCTCATGCTATGATTTGCCTGCATGATTATTTTTGATATACTTGCATTCAAAACAGATAATAAAAAAGGGGGAGAAAGATAACAGAGGGACAGGCAAACTCATAAATTGAAAATAAACTGATAACGCCATAGCTAAAAAAGAAAACGACAAACAGACAAATAATAGAACACAATACACAGCATAAAAAACTAAAGACTAAGCGAAACGAACCCCACCAAAAACTGGGGGTAGGGTTGATCTCATGTGCTAAGGAATGGTAACCAGATCCTGCTCCACATGTTGCACCCATCGTGAATTGTTAGCGCGTAAAAGATGTGTCTGTATATTCATATTTGAAATAAATGTTAAGAAATGAATTTGAAACTGCATCAAAGTTAAGAGAAATTACATAGTTTATGTAAATAAGCGTTTGCTTGTCAATTGTTTTAATTCATGGTCTAACAAATGAACGGACGAGAAACACAGGATAATTAGGTAAATATACGGGAGTCAAAAAGTGAGACATGGGTATTTATATACTTTTAACTTTGTAATTTCGTGTATGTACGAACTTGTGTAGTTTTGTTTTAACATGTAAAGCGCTTAGAGTAATTGTAGTTTTATTAGAATGCGCTATAAAAATGCCTTGTAATAATAATACTAATATGTTGTTTCCGATGATGTCGGTGGCGTCGGCGTTTTCAGCACCAACAATATCTTATGGTGTGGTGAAGTCAGTTTATAAAAACGACAAATGGCAAATCAATGATATTTAGTATGCAGTTGTATTAGCATTTGCATATCTCATTTCCATGGAGATTATTTAGCCTCACATCTTAAGTTTTCGAATATATAGGTCTGTAAAAATAAAAAAATAACTATTTTGATAAAGAAATTATCCGTTAAAAGATTTTTACTATGTTTATGACCCAACTGTAGGCGGCAATGTGGCATTAAGTTTTTCCGTTTTTTCTGCTGTCCGTCCGTCTTTCTGTCACTCTGTCCATCCATCGATCCGTCACTCCATACTTCTTATCGTACCATTTTCGTTTCCGCACTCTTACTTAGGTTTTCCTCATCTAAATTTAATGAAACTGATACACAATGCTAGGAACCAAAAGTCGTACACAGAGTCCGAATTTGGTAAGTGAGCTATATACTGTTTTTTTTTTTTGTTTTTTTTTTTTTTTATAGTTTACCCCTTTTTAACTAAGAAAATTGCATTTTTTTCCGTTTCCACACACTATATTATAATAAGTTTGTCTCATCCATATTTTATGAAGCTCATACACTATAATAGGAACCACAACAAGCTGGCAGAGTTCGAATGTGGGCAGTGAGTCTTTTTTCTCAATTTTCTTTTTCGATATGCACGTCTAGACACGTTTGAATGGAATTGCATGCATGGCTGTACTTGTGTACTAAAAAGGTTTACGTTTATTTTAAGCTGCACGAACATGTATATATACAAGACAAAATCGGGCTTCAAAAAATTATACCAGAAACCTTGTAGATACCCTTTAGCATAGCTAGTCTAAGTCAGTGCTTTTTTTAAATAGTAAATTAGCAAAATACCGAACTCCGAGTAAAATTCTAAACGTAAAGTCCCTACTAAGCAAATAGCAAAATCAAAAGCTCAAAAACATCAAACCAATGGATAACAACTGTCATATTCCTGACTTAGTACAGACACTTGCTTATATAGAAAGTGGTGGATTAAACTTGATTTATAACTTGCTTAAATTCTCACTTGTGTGAAGGTCGCATAAAATTCGATTATATTAACAATGGTGCGTGAACAAAACAAACACGACAGACATAATAGGTAAACATGTCAAAAATAGGGGTACAGAAGTCTAACATTGTTTTAAAATCTTAATCCCTATAAAACGGTGTTCAATCAAACTGGAAGACAATTCCACTTGGGTGCTTGTTGTTGTTGGTTGTGGGTAAACCGAAATGTATTCGACGGGAAAGGAATCAATATTATTTACTTTTTAATGAATAAAAAAAAAATATAATTTTTTTATGAAAAGGACGGTTTCCAAAAATTATTTCGATATAATCTGATGATAAAATTAGATTTGCCACCCGTCACTAATCAGGAGTGTTATTATATCTGATATGGTTTGCTGTAAAATGTGATCTTTGTGTTGTTATATTCTTAGAATGTGTTCTAAACATTGGTTGATCACTAATATTCCTCTGTTGATTTCTGTTGCTGATCCTAAATATATCTCTATTGTCTTGTAAGTAATCTCGCTGTAAATGTGGGTTATCAGGCCGTGTCTGGAATTCTTTATTTATCAGCTTATGCTGTGTTTGATTATTTGGCGTCAACAGCACTCTAACCTATACAAAAGTATTCAAAAGAAAACTAAATACTAGGTAAATTAATTAATGCATGTTAACTGTATTGTGTTATTATTATATGAAAAGAATTATACTATCCAACGCTACATCCGATGATCATATTGTATATTTACATATGAATTATGAGATATGGTATGATAGCCAATGAGACAACGCTCCACCAGGGACCAAATGACATTAAAGTTTACAACTATATGTAACCGTACAGCATATTATACAGACAAAAATGAGATGGTATGTCAATCTGAATGTAGCACAAAGACATCAAAAAAATAAATAAACGAAAAAACAAAAGACGCTTATTTCATAACACAAATGGCACAAATATAATATATGATTTTAACAGATATTTAAGCTTCTTATATCATTGAAACAAAAACTGAATCAGTTAAACAACCCAAAAACTTTAAATTCCAAATTATCTAAGTTACATATTTTTAAATGATGATACAACAGACCCAGAGACATTTTTTATAGACTTGTGCATCATTGTAAATATAACGGAATTTAATGAGACTGTTAACAAAGTGAGAGGTTTAGCGCTATAAAACCAGGGTTTAATCCACCATTTTCTACATTTGAAAATGCCTGTACCAAGTCAGGAATATGACAGTTCTTGTCCATTCGTTTTTGATGTGTTTTGTCGTTTGGTTTTGCCATGTGATTATGGACTTTCCGATTAGATTTTCCTCTGAGTTCAGTATTTTTGTGATTTTACTTTCTACATAAACAGCGATACTATATATTATTACGTTGGAAATGTACATATGAAACGTATTTGCTGATCTTTTTTTTTTTAGAAAAGACCATACTGTATACATGTATGCTGTTTAAGCCTGAATGTTGACACCATTGATAAGATGCAATAGTTTCTGTAAAAGTCAATTATTTTAAATATGAGGATAGATGTAATCGACTAATGGTTTTACATTAACATTATTTTTTTGGGCTCTTTGTAGCTTGCTGTTCGGTGTCTTTGACCTATAAAGATTTACTTTTACAAATTGTGACTTGGATGGAGAGTTATCTCGTTGGCACTCATACCACATCATCTTTTATCTAAATGATGAAAATAGTAAAATAACGAAATTTACTTGAGCATGTTTAGTCTGAAAATAAAACCAATTAGACAAAAACAGGTATTACAATGACACAACCAATGAAACCTCTCATGAGACCTGAATTGTACCTTCATTTTTATATTGAGAATGTATGTTTATTTTGTACTCTACACTGACAACTCACGTTTAACTTGCATACATTTAAAGCCTTTAGTTTTAACTTACTTTTGTTTCTTTTAAAGTTGCACAACAGCAACACGCTATCGCTGATATGATACTGACAATAATTTCATTAAATGCAAAGAACGCTATAAGCAGTGGAACCAACCATTTGTAATCGGAACTGTTGAGCCCATGGCGCTACAAATTGAAATTAATTATTATGTAATTATGAAAATAATATCAATTGTAAAATAAAAATTAAAAACAAAAAACTGCTTATCTTATTTTTTCCACCTACGTTTATTTAAGATGCAAGCGAAAGTGTCCATTCTGCGTTTATTTTGTAGTCCAATACTTATTTACATTTAAGTTCCACCAAATTAATTTTGAATCCATATTGAATCCAAGAAAGAAAACTAGTCTGAACCCACCTCTTAACGATCCATGTACTAAAATTGCATCCATGCGTAAGAATAAATCCATAATAATCGAATAACTGATGTTTTGATTTTTCTCTCCAAATATTTAGAACAATTTAACAATGCACGTAGTCCAATCGACCTTTCTTACTTTTAATTATTATTTTTTTCAGCTGTTTATACCTGTAAAATATTCTAATACCTCATTCCTAAAAAAAAAAAAATTGGACATCGCATGGCGATATTGATTTTTTTTTTTGTCCAAATGAACACATCATCTGTTGGTATATTCTGAGAACGTTTGTGTATATTTATTTTGATTCAGCTATGTTGAAAAACCTGAATAATGTCAAATCAGAAAAATACTTGTGTAGTCTATAAGAAAACATGTAAGATTTCCGCTGCTATTTTTGTTGAATGAGTGCAATTTGGGAACTGTGAGATTATAGAACGAAGATTTCAATTTGAAATTGAATTTAACGGCAATAATAGTGCGAAAGTGGATAGTTTTATTTTTAAATAACTATCAGATAAAATTACATATAGTCTGTACCTACCAATAAAGCTTCATATGCATTTACACATGCACAAGCAGGACCAAACAACGCAGAACATAAAATACTCAATATCAGGAAAGACATTTTCTGTAAAAAAAAAATATCCATGAATATTTAAATTATGTAGACCTCATGTCTTGTCGAAGATCTTTTCATTGTGTTCATTATATTTGTATTTAATATTCAAGTTAGGCGAAATATACCCAGTCAGGATTCTACTTCGTCAAAGTTATCTCCCCATTACGCCAGTTCATTTTCACAATCGTGGAAATGGAAGCCATTGTAGGGATGACGCGCTGCCAATTTTGCTCTCGGAAACCGATAAATTTATCCACATTGCACCATTACGATCCTTATATATGTCAGTTGTATTTTAAAAGACAAATGTATCAACTAGCTAATGAGCATCATTTAATGATCTTGTCTGCATTGATTCAACTTAAAACTATTGTCTGATCGGTTGTCAGGTGGAATTTTCGAAAATTCATAAACAGTTAAAAAAATTCTAATTAAATATTTCGTGGAAGGGCAGACTAGATTTTTTTAGTGGTTGAAGACTATGAACCCTAGTTTTCACACACAAAAAATTATAATTTTTCGAAGATATGCATTTTCATCATCCAACTTGAAAGACTGTCGTCAAGTACTTTCAGTAAAAAAATAGCTATTCGAACACACCTACTCTGTTTTTGTGATTCATTAGATAGGCATTTCACTTGACCCATATATTTCATCTTTTAGTACTGTGATTTTTTTACGTTATAAAGTCAACCTGTAGATTTGATATATAAAAATGATAGAATCTGAAGCGAGACGATGTATGAAATATTCTTGCTTTTTACGATATCAAGACAAAATATTCAACTCAAACACGCCCTAACACAAAAAGGTGCACTCGATTTCTCTTTTCGATACAATTGTTACCCATTTTTTGGAATTTTTTCTTGAGTCACATAATGGAAGGGCAGACACGAAAATTACGGAACTAATAGATTGATATGTTTTCCGTCCGTGGTAAATTTTTAACAAAAATCGGAGGTTATGCAATTTCTACATCCAACTTGAAAGATACCCATGTCGTCGACTTGATATCTAATTGATCTGCTTAACTATGTAGTAAATAAATTGAAAACTTATGCAAATGGTGTTTTTAAAATAAAACACTTCGTAATTGAGAAGAAAATTGTAATTTTGTTTGTTTCTATTAACTTTTAAAATTTTTGTCAGTATATTAAACATTACAGTAAGCATTTATCGCCTTCTCTAACAAAGAGCTTCGATTCTTTTGTTCTATTTCAACAGGGTTTCCGACTGTACCAAAGGGACATTATAAGACATTATAAATCTGATGTAACGCTATGGCAAATAAAAAAAGTACTCTGCAGTAAGAACCCACGTTCAATTTCCATACATTTCGAGCCCTTAGTTTCAAAAGAGGGATGAAAGATACCTGACGGACATTCAAACTCATAAATCGAAAATTAAACTGACAACGCCATACCTAAAAAGGAAAAGACAAACAGACAAACATCAGTATTCAAAACACAGCATAGAACACTAAGATTGAGATACAAAATCCCTATCAAAAGCCGGTGGTAATCGCGGGTGGTCCGGAAGGGTAGGTAGATCCTGTTTCACAAATATCACCCGTCGTGTTGCTCATGTAAGTTCGAATACGATGATATATATAATTCGATTGGTCACTTTCGGGCAAAGCAGGACAAGATTGTGGTCTTGACGATTGGAACATATTGTCATCGATTACATAAGTATGAATACGAAAAAGAGGTTTTATTCCTTAAGTTTTGGGGAACATAATATATAGTTTCCACAATTAGGGTGCTATGTTATCATATATATCTTGAAGTATTTTGTTATTTGCAAAATGTTTGAAATCATTTTTTCTTTTTTTTTTCATAAAATACATATTTACTCACAAAGCAGTAAACACTGGACTTCTTTTGTCTTGATATATTTAGTGCCATAGTACCACACATACAAAACTGAAAATATGTTTTCATATTTAAAGATTGAACTACTAGTATCTGGTCCATATTATTCTTTAAATGAAATGCAAATACATGTATAATGCGGGGTTCACACATTGCCGATAATTGCTCCCGTTTGAGATCAGACAGCGATACGACACGAAAAGTGAAAAAGTCGGATTAGTATCCTCAATTATCTGGAATGTCCTATTATTGTCTGAACGCAGTCGTTTTAGTTCGTAACAGATTCCTACTCGTCGGGAAGGGTCCAAATAGTTCGGCAAAGCACCCCGACAGTTAGGTGCGTCCCATAATATTCGGGAAAACTCAGCCGATTTTGTCTAGTCGGATTACAATCGTGCCTATGTCGTGACAGATTCTGCTGTATCGGATCGAATTCCTAACAATGTTCTGTGTATTCGGAATGGTGTCCTGTGGAACGGGAATGATCTGGAGAAATTTTTCATTGATGTTTTTCTGCCGATTGAGTCATCATTGCATCCAGATCTTGTCGATTTCGAACCGTTCCGAAACAGTCCCGTTATTAATTCTAAATTCGTCAATGATACCCACGTCAGAGTCCCGACAATTACAGAATACAATACGACTGAGACCAGACAAAGCCGTTTGCAATGCGATAGAGCGGACCGTGATAGGATTATGTTCCGACATTACCTGATCATCCCGAGTATGCCGACAGTTTTCGAACGGATAACTTCCGTCAGCGTCGGTTCACTGTCTTGTCACTATTTTGATCTCTGTCGGATTACATTCGGTAGAATCAGGACGCAGTCGTGACAGACTCGGGTCAAATTTTACCTGGCGAAAGATACAAATCGGATAAGAAGCGGATTTAGAACGGGATTATCGGAATAAATTCGCTTGGAAACGGTTGAATGTCGACGCTTCCTGAACAATATCTGATTGTTGTCGTGATTAAATTATTTTTTTTACAAATTTTAATTAAAGTTTGAATTTCCATCCACGATTCATAGGATCTTGATCAGACTTTTAATAAATTTTAATCGGGAATGGTCCTGTCAAGGACGGCAGTAAAAATCGTAAATGTGTGACCCCAGCTTAACAAATTAGAATAAAAGTGTGGAGGTATATTGCTTTGAAGGAAAAAAGTCAAGTATGTTTGAAAAAAAAAAAAAATTAAAATAAAAAAAAACAATAAGATAAATACAAATAATTATCATTTAAAATAAAAACATAAAAAACAAATAACAGAAAAATTGACTGATGCGTATGAAGGAAATAGTACTGCTGTTTTTCCGAATAGTGAATATTGCGTATCTTTATTGTGAAGGTCATGATAGTACAATATAACATATTTACTGTTAAAGGCAAAGAATTTTGACAAACCAGTACGTGAAAACTAAGCTTTAACTTAGTCAAGAGAGCAAGATTATCTCATATGGTTTGATCACCAGTCCTGTTTAATCAAAGACTTTTTAATTTGTGGTAATATTGCTGTTAATCAACCGGTCACACGGCTTTTTAGAATATGACCAAACACTATGTTTGGTTAAAGTTAGAATAAAGGTGGCTCGGTAATGTAATGAGTTTTTATTTAGACTGCTATGTTGTGATAGTTGTTTTTGTTACGAATTTGTCGTCCTACATATGTAATTCTTACCGCTAGAAATTAATCAGTTAATTTAAGTCTATAAATCAATCAACCTAATAAACAAGAACCACGTAAAAGTTTAACACATTTCCCTGTATGTATTTCATTTCAAGACCGTATACTTCAAACATTATCTATGTAAGTTCGTCTTGTCTTACCCATATACCACACCACATTGGAGTAGACGATACGGTGATCTGCATTGCTAGTTCTTGTTTGTCATTTAAGTCTTTGTCAGTATATGTTGGAGATTCATCCATCACTACATAAGTAACTATATTAACCACTCCTAGAATCATGCACGTGACACCTAGTCCAACATGTATTGCTCCAATGACCTTGATGCCAGAAAAGGGGAACTTCTCAAGACTGTCAACGTCAAATCCTTCAAATTGAGTAAATTCTTTCTTTTCCATCATGTGGCTTACTTGACTAAAAAAATGTTTGACATTATATGAAACAGTGACAATCGCTTCAGAGATAATGAAGGAATATTCACGAAGGCATCTGGTCAAAGGTGCCAATTAAGTTCGACAATCGTGTAACTATGAAATTTGTTTATAGAATAGGGTGTTGCAATGTTACATATAATAACATAATTGTGATTTAGAATAAAGAATTTTGTCTAGCTGGACCAAAAACGGCAATCCATTATATAACAAATTAAAGACGAACAGATATTGCCAAGTTACTTGTCATTTTATAAATAGTCAGTATTCTAGGAAAAGTATAGCCATTGCTGTTAGTCCATGTGTACGTAAACATATTTAATGATTGCAGATTTCTGTACAAATGAGTCAAAACGACTTAAAATGTAAACATCCAAATATTTGCTGAAAGATTTGATAATAGATAAAGATCATTTATTGAATTTTAAATTGTTAAACTCAAATATGATTAATTATATGATTTTTTTTTCAGGGTTAGATGATCATGTTATGGCAGCAACTAAAATAAATAGTTCTACAAACCATGGAAGTAATATATTACTTCCATGTACAAACTAACATCAACAAAAGAGAACATAGAATTAGTAAACGATCGAGATAGAAACCCAACAATTCAAGAGTTCATCATAAAAAATACACACAAGATTTATGTATATATATCATAACAAATTAGCATACCTTAGTGCTATAACATTAGAAATGACGCGAAAAAAGTAATGAAAATGAAAATATTGAATATACGTATATGAAAAAATTAAATATAAAAAAATGGAAAAATGGAGAAAAAAACCGGATATTTCTATATGAAAAAATCAAATAATTACACATCAATTACCTTCTTTCTTGTTCATATTAGGAAACCTCTTTTCCGATATCCTGTGTAGGAATTTTATCATTCCAACTACTATCATTGAATAACCAAATTCTTGTATTTGTAAATGATTTACAGCATTAAATTTAATACTTTGACCGTAGTCAAGTAGTGTTGTGACAGTGTGAGGATCTTATTATTACTTTTAAAAGCAGATATAGTTCGTATTTACGATGTCCCTTTAGTTTCAAATATTTAAAATCTCGCTCAAAATATTACATATGTCATCTCTGGCACTCAAGGGGCTCCATAGTATCCTTGTTCGCAATCGGCTTTCTGTTTTCTGTTGAATAAAATGAACCAATTTGGAAATCGAAGTTGTAAATGTATAATATTTCTTTATACAAAAGGTCGTATCTTGAACGGAATAGTTTTTTTCTTAAATGTAAGATATATTTTAAAGGAATTAGTATATAATTCACTAGTGCTTAGCCATTTTAAAAAATCAAATCCGTTCATTAATCTAAACTGAAAAGCAACGTGTCTATGCAATTTGTGAGTTATCGTAAAATAACTATCCCGGGGACTTAACTTTAAGGATGTGGAACAGGATGAAAGAAATGTGGTGTTGGGTTGGTGTCTCATTGACGTATATAATGTACCCCACATCTATTTGTATTTATATTTATGTTAATGACGATCAAAACATTATATATATTGAGAAACCTTGATATTAACTTTTATGATGTTCTCATTACCTTAAATGGGACATTAATTGAATACATCTTTACATTTACTAACATTTTAATAGCATTTATTATCTATAACGAATATTGATTGTTTGTTACATAACAGTGTAATGTATGTTCAACGATGATTCAAAGTTACCCTTTATTTGTAAGTCATCGTGGTCAAAACTTTATTTCCTTAATAGATGTTGATACGAAAATATATATATATATATATATATATATTAACATAATACAGTATACAACATGAACATGTAAAAGTCTTTAAATGCACATATAATAGTCTTTTACTTACACCATTGATTCGTATTTGGTCATTATAATTTAATGGTGATTTCGTACCTTGTAATTAATCCCCTTCATTGATGTGGCGATTAATGATAATGGTTGTTGGTTACTTAACGTCCAGTGGCAAATATTTCATGCATCTTCAGGTCGAGCGAATGATGAAAACAATGGTGAAAACGATAACAGCTTTTTTATATAAAAATTAACAATATTTGAAATAAATTTACAAACCTTCTTAAATATGTATTACGACATTGTGATGAATACGTCGGTTTTCAATCCATAAAATTTCTAAATATTCTATTTATGGAAATATGTTTCTTTGTATATAATTATACTTAATGCATTTTAGTTGTGATTAAAACCAACGAAGTGAAATGAAATGTAACATGTCAATTCAATTTTTCTTTTGATTTTAACTTTAAATAAAAACTATAATTATTATTCAAGAAGTTATGTACTTTTATGAGGAAAATAATTATCATTACGTTTTATCTGTACCATTTTGTGACGGTTTAAGTTCTCGTATCGTCTCGTACTTCCATATAGTGTAGCGGGGCTATAGTTCGGTAAATGCACTGGACCCAATATAAAAATTGGGGGAAATGTAAATTGTAAATGTCTTCTAGATGTATTTTGGTTTTATTTGTATTTGGGTTGCTGTCTTAATGATTTGTACACACATTTTTTTCTATACAGATGTTGCAAATACTCTACAAAGAGTATTAGTCTATTTTTGTTTCAATATTGAAAGTCATCATTGAACATATTAGTTTTATTTTATGGTTAATAAGGTGTGAAGTAATATTATGAGGTCTGGACCTACGTCACAATTTAAAGTTATTATTAAAAGGTTTTTGAATAAACAAGGAAGCAATTATTAATAAATTACTTTACCATTAACGAAATAAAGTGTAGTGGGGAAAACACAATGTGATGGGAAATTACTTTTTTTGCTTACAGTTTCCAATTGACACAAAATGTATTTATTCTCATTACATTAATACTAGCTTTCATGCATTCCCGATAAAGCAGACTCAAAATAAAGGAATAACTTGGTACTGATAAATATATAAAACGAATCAACTGTCTAAATGGTCCAGTGCTTTTACCTACTTACCACGATTCCTCAATTGAAACTTTATGTATACTAAATAACAAAAGTAAGGCACCACGTCCATTAATTTCCTTATAGGAGCAAAACTTTCTGTTGCATTTAACTTTACCAAAAACGATTGAAATTGGTCAAAATTTTGAATAAACTTTTCTGTAGTCATTAACATCAAATTTTGTAAAAGGGAGAATTTTCATTATTTTAAATTTTAACCTAAGAAAAATATTTTAACAAGAACAAACAAATGTTTCAAATATTTGAAAACTCAAGTCTTGTGTATATTTTATCACATAAAAACGAAAAGGACTTTGGTTTTCAGGATCTCAATCATTTATGGTCATCTGAGCAGTTTGTGTACTTAACATCTCTATTTACATGTCACAAAAGACGGATTTTATTTATAATCACAGAGCGGTCATTTCATGTCACTGAACATAGGGTCACAAAGTTCATATGTATACATAATATATTATAGATTGAAAACTACGTTCAAACCTATGATTGCGTTGGATAAAAACCGCAATTTTTATACGTGTGCATGTAAAACAAATTTCGTTGTAGACGGGTCTAAACATAATATATATAATATATATAACAAGTTATAAACAATGGTAATTGTTTATTGGTCTGATCGGAGGTCAAGTATTTTTACAAAAGAATGTTAATGGTGAATAGCTGTACACAACTTTTTTCGAACAAAAACATAAAAGATCGATGTATAACACTATTATTTTGTGTGACCAACAAAATACAGATTTTGTCTAAATTGTCAGGTGACAGGAAAAGATGACCACAAAATTGAATTAAGGAAATGGTAAAACACAATAAAAAACAGCCTTCTTATTTATTTCTTTGAACAAAGTATATTGATAAAAGATATGAAAAATATGCTACAGTTACTTTAGCCCAAAACTATAATTTCGAGAACAAACTATTAGGGGAATGTTAATGTTAACTGTTTGCCCTTTTCATTTTTAGCCATTGCGTTGTCAGTTTATTTTCGATTTATTGGTTTGGCTGACACTCTGGTATCTTTCGTCCCTCTTTTAAAGACTTTGTTCGTGAAAGAATTCCTAAATATCCCCTCTTAGCATCTCATCCTTGTCCAGTAGCAAAACCTACAAATTTTATCTATGCTTAATAGTTCTTGGCAGTTCTAAATCTTTGCAAAAACTGAAAGGAATCTTCAAATCAGCAAATATAACAACTAAATAAAATAACTTTTACACAATTACGACTTTGTATGACTCAAAAAAAGTTTTGGTTTATCCCATGTTTTGCGAAATTATACATTGTATGTTACCTTTTTAAAGTCGTTTCATTTCCGTTGGTTAATATAGTCTAACGTTTGATTTCGTCCCCCTTTTAAAATGTGCATTAGAGTTAAATATTTTTGTAAATACTTTTTTCCTTATTTTAAATATTTTTTTTCAATATTGTCATCGTCATTTCCCGAATTACTAAAAGGCCCTTTCCTTAGTATACCACAACCACTGAAATTACTCAAAAAAAATGAATATTCTTTATTTAATTATGAGTGATTGACAAAATGTCAATATTACATAAAACATTATTATACAAATAACCCTTATACGTCAATCGCGGAACGATTTGACATTTTACAATGTTATAAGAAGCGAGCGATCATTAAACTATGTTGTAAACATATCTATAGGGTGTAGTTGATAGTTATATTGTTTCAGTCTTTCGTGTGTGATTAGCAAGTACAGAACCATCATGTTTCGTTCTCTGATTTTAGTATTGACCATTGTAAGTATTCAATTTATTTCAATTTTCTGTCTTTAAACAAATAAAATACTGTTAATAGTCCACTTCAATGATTAATTTAATATCCTTAAAGCATGATTTTTTTTTGTGTACAATTTGCGCAAAAATATGAAAAACAAATAACTTGTATTTTAGAACACCAACATATGATGCCAAGCACTATTTTATTTAGCAAACACCGCGCCCAAGTACGTCCATTATTCATTTTTCATTTGAACGTCGTATGCTTTGCATCGGAACTAAACACATTTATTCTAAAAACAGTTGTTGGCATGACACGGGTTATGTTCTTCTCATATATGTTATGATGGTATGATACTAAACCCCTAACGGGAAGGATTGTGCCTGATGTTCATATGATGAAATCATAATCTTTCAGTCAGTTTAGTTGAAGTCTGGAGCTGGCATGTCAGTTAACTGCTAGTAGTCTGTTGTTAATTATGTATTATTGTCATTTTGTTTATTTTCTTTGGTTACATCTTCTGACATCAGACTCGGATTTCTCTTGAACTGAATTTTAATGTGCGTATTGTTATGCGTTTACTTTACTACATTGGTTAGAGGTATAGGGGGAGGGTTGAGATCTCACAAACATGTTTAACCCCGCCGCATTTTTGCGCCTGTCCCAAGTCAGGAGCCTCTGGCCTTTGTTAGTCTTGTATTATTTTAATTTTAGTTTCTTGTGTACAATTTGGAAATTAGTTTGGCGTTCATTATCACTGGACTAGTATATATTTGTTTAGGGGCCAGCTGAAGGACGCCTCCGGGTGCGGGAATTTCTCGCTACATTGAAGACCTGTTGGTGACCCTCTGCTGTTGTTTTTTTATTTGGGCGGGTTGTTGTCTCTTTGACACATTCCCCATTTCCATTCTCAATTTTATTTAAGTCAGATTTGATTTATATGAAAATATATCAAAGTTTACACAAATATTTGGCTCCTTAAAGTACAACGATTTAATCAATATAATCATTATATTTGTTTAACTATACTTTTCTTTTGATTTCCCTAAATTATATCACAACTACCAACGTTTTTATCTGTTGATAAATCCCTTGCTTTTAAATGAGTAGGATTGCGGGTTCATTATAATTGTAAATCTAGAAAGCGCATAGGACGTTTGAAATTATTCCAAGTTTTATTTTTATTCTACATATCATTAAAATCTATAAATGCACACCGTACCTTTTCGTTCATGTGGAATATTAAAGTCTTACAATTCATTGTACATACCGCCATCCTATTTTTTTTTAAATACAAATTAACTTAAAAATGTCAATGTTATGCAAGATAGCCACCAAAATCAATAACTATGAGCTTTAATTAAGTAGCAAGAGGAGAACAAATTGAAAATTACCAAAACCCTTTCTATAGGCTACATGTAGGACAATCATTTACATCATTACACGAGTTAGTTTTTGTCCCTTAGTTGAAAACCATTGGTCAAATTTCTATAAGCCTACCCTCTAGATAAACTGGATATAAATCTTGTGAAGGGTGCACAATGCTCTCTGAGCTATTATTATCCCTTGCAAAAACTATGTGATGGGTTCCTGTGTGCCCGTTTCAATGCTAAATCTATGTTTTTACTCAACATATCTTTGCATTTTTGCAAGTAACAGTTCAAATTTCCTACAATTCGTCCCGGTCAATTCAGTGCAGAACCTACTTAATGGGTATATTGCTAATTTGTTTGCGTACTGGGTATGCATAAACAATTGCAACTAAACATTAAGCAACAATAAATAAACAATCATCCTTACGTATATAAGTGTATGAGCTTGATAATTATAAGTATGTTACTTGAAATGTGTTTCTCGATCCAGTTTAACTATTACGCGTTGCGTTTTAAAAAGATATGCAACGAAAATAAGCGATATAAAACGGTTAATTTATTAGCATAATAAAATAAACATTGTCAATAAATTATATTTTTAATCTGTTTTACTCATGTTTGTACTGTAAGGGTGAAAATCATAACAATAACAGACAATTAAATTTCTTTCATGTTCTATAGATACATGTTTATTATCAATCACATTAGAATGCAAGATCATAAAAATAATGCATAAATCATTCCAAGTAAACAAATATACACTTGATGTATTAAAGTGATAGATTCATGTATTTATAATAGATTATCGTTGATCATCTCAACGAGATTTATTTTCTCGCTTGAGCCGGTACGGTGAAAGCGAGAAAAGCAATCGAGTTAGTGACCAATGATTATCTGTTTATCGCTATTTTACCTATGACGACGATGTCAATTTCATGTCAATTTCCTGAGCAACGCCACGTGCTACCTTAGTTTCTAGCAATAATTTCCCATCTCAAGCGAGTAGCATGATATGGAAAATGTACAAAATAGCGATAATAGTACATAACGCTATAAGACACAAGTAGGTACCTACAGATAGTTCTCAGCGAGAGCACATAAAATAATTCGTGGGATAGGGTAGTTCTAGATACATCCTTTATTTTCTTCTGTTGCTACGCATGCTTTTTTCCGCGCTAAAATTTATTTTCACTTTTGCACTCATTTGTTTGCTGCACTTTGTGTTTCAGAATATATCCATTTTCATCCTGTCTTGTGCAGAATTATTTATTAGCAATTCTTATCGCTCCCTTCTCCTTTGAAATCAAATTGTCGTTTCCTAAAGAAAGCCATTCGCATGTTTCGTCTTAAAATATTTGCATTTGGATAGCATGTTAAATAGTGCACTAATTGCACTGGTGTACATGCACAAGCCATCCTATATAATGATCTACTTGAAGTATCATATTTTAGCCCAATAAGGAAATACACTAAGTATACGAATATCAAAATCAAAGCTTGCAGATTTTTTATACATATTGTAGTACACGAGTATTTAAAATGGAAATTAATACAAATTACGGACATTTAAGTTAAGTCTGGTATATTGTGTTGTCATTTATGCTTCGGTTGTTAATTTAAATGTTGAAATTTTTTATCATGTTAAAAGGCATGTTTCCTTCTTTCATTACAACTAAAATCACATAAAGTTAACATTTAAACAATTTGTTTGAACACAATTTGATGTTTGACCTTTACTTTATAATATGTTTAAAAACTTACAAGACCACATGAAGGAAAATAATGAGAAATTAATGTGAATTATTGTTTCAAAAGTACGTGTAGAATAAGCCGTAACATTAAACAGTTACCTTAATAACACGATCTTTATTTTTTTTTTTTTGGGGGGGGGGGGGGGTTTGTTCGTTTTTTTTTTATATATATATTCAGTTTTTGTTTGGGTGGAGGGGTCTTAAACCATTCTTATTTCCTCAACAAAAAAAAAGAGATATAATTTTAGGTTTACAATAATTGAAGAATAGTAGGTGGAATACTTAATTGTGGTTGATTACAGTTCAGTGGCAAGTATTTCATACAGAAACAAAGTGGAAAACAATTTAATCAATTCATCGCGAGCTGTCCGGAATGGAGGGCGGTAAATATAGACGTCCAATAAAGACGGAATATCAAATCTAACACATCTATTCTAAACGAAGGTGCTGCAAATTAAGTACCATTATTGTATGTTCTTCATTCGGGATGTTGATTGAAGGTCTTCAAAAAGAGGGTAAAATGTCTTATAAATTGTGGAACAAGATTATGTACATATATGCTTCGGCATAACAGGAGATATTATTGTTCAGCAACTGTATTCTGTTTTTTTTTCACTTGCAGTGTATTCTTTCAACAACTGGTTTCCATTTACAAAGTGACCCAAGTATAGTCAATAGTATCTGTACGGTAAGTCGAACAAAACTTCTTATAAAACATTTTATAAAATACATGTATGCATATGTTTTTTTTTTAAATCTTATAAGCATTAGAAGGAAGATAGATAGCGACATAAACAACTTTTCGAATTCGAAGTGAAACTGACAGTACTATGACGGGGGAAAAACAAACAAAATCAGGAAAATAGAAAATCTTGCAACAGTTGAAAACATGCAATAAACTGAATTAGTTAACATCTAGAATAAGGCGCATAAATCACCCAAACGTACAATAATCGACAGAACTACGAAGAATTGGTCCAGTTATATGGTTATATATTTGGGTAAACGCTGTTCGACATTGGACTTTTCTGAAAAGGTGGTAAAAAAATCAATTCGGTGTACAGTACTATGTTCAAGGTACAAGACAGTCGAACTTAAGCTGATATGTTTTATTATTGAAATAATAATAAGAAGATTTTACCATTTTTAGCAACAAGTTCGACAGATTTGCAGCTATGTAGGTTTGGAATGTCGGGGTAACCAGAGATTCGATGCAGATCAACCACACGCAGTTTGTGACCATCCTGGTAGAAGAACACAAGGATATTCACGTAAGTCAGATACACAGATTGATTTGAAAATTCTGCAAGTTATGGCGTTTGGAATAACCACTAACTTTTATGAGAGTCTGGAATTAACACTTTTGAGAAATTGAGGATAGAAGGCAGTCTAAACAATGCCCTGTCTATCTCGATTCCGTTATAACTCTAAGCGAATCAACAATCATTGTATTCTCAGTAGAGCATTTCAACTTCACCTACCCCTACGAGCTCATTCTGAAATCAAGTAATCACAAATTGCAATTACTAAGTGCATTTTGTTCAGGAATGTGTACATGTATACTATTGAAATCAGAACATGCATATATTTGTTTATAATATACACTTTTTTTATGATTTATTTATTTTTCAGCACAAGCAGTTTACCAGTACATAATGCAACAGAGAAATACCAGTACTGGACGATGATCATTTTACCTAC
Source organism: Mytilus galloprovincialis (assembly GCF_965363235.1). Taxonomy (NCBI): domain Eukaryota; kingdom Metazoa; phylum Mollusca; class Bivalvia; order Mytilida; family Mytilidae; genus Mytilus; species Mytilus galloprovincialis. Next base: position 50,342,338 of record NC_134839.1, read on the forward strand.
AATAAAGGCTAACGAGAGAGTTGTTGTCAAACATGGCAGTGGACTATTTTAAAGAATTTAAAAAAAAAAAAAATTAATCCAAATAAAATGTTCAAATATATACATTTCTTTTTTTATTCTTATGTATATCACCTAGAGTAAAAAAAAAGAACAAAGATAGAAGATACGAAGGAAGCATTCATAAAAAGTTGAATGCAAATAGACAATACTATGACCAAAACAAAACGATAATAATAAAACAACAAATACTAGAAAAATAAATATTGTCTGAGCAATATGAACCTTACCACAAAAAAAAAAAAACGATAGCAATTTGAAGTGCTCCGGCAGGATGAGCAGTTCCTGTTTCATAAGTAGCACCCATCTTGTTGCTTAAACCGAGAATATGAGGAAGGGGTTGAGTTTACAAAATGTGGAACATATCTGTAGACATATGTGACACATATTGTCCATACTGACCAACCAAGCCATGATGGCGTCTGTAAATCTTTCGAAGGGATTTTTATCAACCAACAAGTTTTCGTGAAAACACCAAAACTTTTTCTAGGATGTGTTTCTATCTATAAAGTGAAAAACCATTTAACTTCGAAGGGGAGTGGTAAGGTTGTTGGGGTTTTTTGTCCGAATCAGAAATATTTTTTTTGCGCAACGCTATCATTCAATTATTTATTTTTTTTCAAAATTTCACACTATAAGAAATGGGCGTTGCTAAACGGCGGAAACGGAAAACGGAACGGAATACGGAATGGAAAAGGAAAACGGAAACTGTGGGTATTTTATCTACATAAGCATGTTTTATATAGTATTACACTTGTTCACAAGAAAAAAACACCAGAGGAATGAATTTAAAATAAAAGATTTTAAAGCAAAAAGTATTGAAATAATTACCAGGAGATAATGAGACTATGTTTTTGAAATATTGAAGTATGCTGTTTGGTATTTACATAGGAAAACATTATATCTTCTAGAATTTAAATCAATAAATACGAATTGATGTGCAAAAAGTGGCGAACCATCAGTAGCCTACATGGATATATACGATTTGCACAGTGCCCTCACCGTCATGTCCTAAGGTTTTCAAAATCAAATTGTCTACGCTGCTAAATAGCCTAATTCTCCTCTGAAAATTCAATTCCTCTCAAGCAGCCGTGAATTTTGTTTCATAATATTACAATTGAAAATAGTGTCACCCATTCAGTGTGCTGTTTTACTATAGTAGAAAACATACAAAGATAGGTGAAAAATACCAAAGGGTTATACAAACTCAGAAGCCGAAAACAAACCGTCAACGCCATGAATAAAAAAGAAAAATGTCCAAAAAGACCAAAAGACAAACAGACCAACAATTACACACAAAAACACAACATATAAACTAAAGGCTGAGCAACACGAGCCCCACCACAAACTTCGGGTGATCTCAGCTGCTCCAGAAGGGAAATAGATCCAGCTTCACAGGTGACACCCGTTAACATAGACATGTATTCATATTCATTCACACAAAAGCAATATTGAAATTTGTAAGTTACTTTTATTTATATTGGTAGTCTTTTATGATTTTGGTGCTCTGTCAAGACAACTGAAAATTCATTCTGCTCTGTTCTTTTTTTATGACGGAATGATACTTTATTTCACACTACGCATCTGATCGTTTGGATGTTTCTACTGGCCATACATACGTTTTTCCAAAATATCACTAATATCATTTACTAAATAACACCTGACCCAGAACAGTTCATTGATATACCACAGAATCAACGGCCTGTTGGACATATTTGATGTTTTTTTTAATTTTCCACGACTTTTTGCTTGCGTACGGCCTTCAACAATGAGCATAGCCCATACCACATAGTCAGCTTTAAAAGGTCCCGAAATGACAATTTAAAACATTTCAAACGAGAAAACTAACGGCCTTATTTATGTACAAAATAATGAACGAAAAACAAATATGTTACACATAAACAAACGACAACCAGTAAATTATAGGCTCCTGACTTGGGACAGGCACATACACAGAACGTGGCGGGGTTAAACATGTTAGCAGAATCCCAACCCTCCCCCAACCTAGGACAGTGGTATAGCATAACAACTTAAAAGAACGAACTATAAAAATCAGTTGAAAAGGCTTAACTCATCAGATAGACACAAATACAAGTGGACGTGGCCGAGTACTGTTGCATCCCAATAACAAAAAGACACTAGGTACAGATCTGCGAGTTCTCGAAGTTAACTGACAGCTAGTTCAAAGCCACTAACAACTAATAAAAAAAATCATGCATCTAAGACGTAAATCATTGATGATATTATACTAATCTAGACGGTATTATGTTTGACTATACTATGTGTTGCAGCATCTTGCAGAGAATGCATGTTTGAGATACTTAATTAGCGGAAATGCACAAATGTCTCTTGTTGTTTATTCATCAGGTATCAAGCTGGTATTGATGATTGTTGAAAAATTATTGAATAATAATAAATTATGGTAGCTGCTAATTCATTTTATATTTTTTATGACTATTTTGTTTTTTTACATTCTATGACCTATTTCTTCAGGCCCTCATACTTTTTATGTATAGCATCCATATTCTAATTTTGTTCACGCCCATACTTAAGTTATGGTATTATTTAGTGGTACATATTTAGTTGATGTCTTCTTAGTTGATACAATTATAGTGATATGTTCATTCAATGTTTTTGCTCTGGCATGGTCGTTTTCTGCTGGTACTAAGGCCTGCTTTAGTCTTTAGTGGTATACTTTGAGAGAGTTTTTATCTGACCTGGCCCTGCTAAGTGAGCTTTTCTCGTCACTTGGCGTTCGTCGTCCGATTTCGTCTTTGTTAACTTTTACAAAACTTCTCAGTCTCTGAAACTACTGGGCCAAATGTTATTGAACATACGTCTTTTAGGGAGTCGCCTGATAGTTTTGGATAAAGTTTGCAACAATTACCATTTGTGTATCTAGTTTAAAAACTGTGTTGGATAACCATGCCTGTCTGCCAAGTAAGCCGACATGGCTTAAATCTAGTTTTACTGTGTGTATTGCTTAATATGTATTTGATATTCATATGATGAAGACATAATCTTTCAATCAGTTTAATTGAGGTCTGGAGCTGGCATGTCAGTTAACTGCCAGTAGTCTGTTGTTATTTATGTATTTTTGTCATTTTATTTATTTTCTTTTGTTACATCTTTTGACATCGGACTCGGACTTCTCTTGAACTGAATTTCAATGTGCGTATTGTTATGCGTTTACCTTTCTTCATTGGCTAGAGGTATAGGGGGCGGTTTGAGATCTCATAAACATGTTTAACTCGCCTGTCCCAAGTCTTGTATATATTTTTTGGTCTTTGGTCTGGTTGTTGCCTCTTTGACATATTCCCAGTTTTCATTCTCAATTTTATTAGAAAGTTGAGCTTTACCTAATGTCCATTCACATGAAAACGGTAAAATGACTTCTTATAGGAGTTATCGACCTTATATTACGATTTTTTTCACTTGCATGTTCGCCTGTTATATTGAAATATATGATAGATAGAAACTTTTAATAGCAAAAACGACCAGCAAGACAAGATCTACTGATTTTCATAGTTCTTTATTCCCATCCTTAAATTCCGTCTATATAAATGTTTCTTTCCGTTTCCGTTTCCGTTCCGTTTTCCGTTTCCGCCGTTTAGCAACACCCGAAATGGGGGAAATCTGGATTCAGTATATTTCTTTTGTCTTCTGATTTAGCTTGACCACACTCTTTTTCTTCTTCATCAAATCGGGGATCCGAATAGTTTTGTTTTAAGGAAAAAACTATAAACCCTTTTTTAAGTTAAATGGTCGTTCCCTAATTTGTTTAATTTTGAAATCTTGATAATTCACTATTTACTAACATTAATAGCCATATTTTGTATAATATGTACAGTTTTCGGTAACCATGGTCATATTTACCACTAAATATCTTGAAGCGATTTCAATGGTTGGTTGGTGGACTGTTGGCTTGAAGAAGATATTTCACTTAACAAATCCATAAAAAATTAGGAAATTTTGTATAATTGTCAGTGAGACAATATTGATACAGAGGTTGAAAATTGAGAGATTTAATCCATCAAAGTCAGAATGGCATTGATGTAAGTAACCAAGTTCTTGTATTCAAAAACATTATATAGCTGATCATCTAAACTATGTTTTGACAAGAAAAGGGGGATCAACTATGACCCCTTAAAAGAAGGGGTGTATATGGAAGACTTGTTATCATTCACAGCACTTACATGCACTAAATGGTCAGGGAGCGTGCAGGATATACATGAACCTCTTATCAACCATACTTTATATATCCCGCCAGAGCCAGAACTAAGTCACTATTGTAAGTGTCTTTCGGACTAGCAATGTCCAAGCAAAAAATAGACAGAACAATAATCTCGTGTCATCTTTATATTGACCCATCTTCGTCTGTTGGACTAGTTTATGTTATTCATGTTTTACACTGTTAAGACTTGTGATTTGTAAATGTAAGAGGACTTAATATAACTTTCTGTGATGATTCTATTGCTTGATTTATTTCAACCTGTTTTCAAAGAAGTCTGGTACACGATGCAAACTTAAGTCGATCCTGTACCATTTGTGGCATCTGTAAGAACAAATCCGGTAATGAGTCGAATTCGTTAGGTCACATTCGGGGATAAGGGTTTGCGATTTGGGTTACGACAATTGGAACATATCTGTCGTCATCTGTGAAACAAATATTCGATAACAGTCAATCAACTCGTGATGGCGTCCGTAAAATTTTAAAAGGATGATTTCAACTTAGTCACTTAGAACTCTTGTTGTAATATCTTCCTTGTGAGCAGTCCTCTATCAGGAAAATCATGATAGGAAAATCATGATGTTAATAATTTAGAAAAACGTTTCTTCGAGCACTTGGAAGACAGCAAGAAAATGTTGTTTGTAAGAGTATTTATATAATTAAAGTATTAAAGTATCCAATGCAGTTAAGAAAGATCCAGTTCTTCCTCTTTGGTTGAAATTCCAAAGGAGCATAGACTTGATTATGCAGGGTTCACTACTTTGTTAGTGTCGTGGGGTATATGTTGAGTTTCCAAGTGAATTGTCAATACCTAATTCATTTAATAAGCAGTTTATTTAATTTGTCTGAACTAGTATATATTTGTTAAGGGGCCAGCTGAAGGACGCCTCCGGGTGCGGGAATTTCTCGCTACATTGAAGACCTGTTGGTAACCTTCTGCTGTTGTTTTTTCTATGGTCGGGTTGTTGTCTCTTTGACACATTCCCCATTTCCATTCTCAATTTTATTGGTTTGGGTCTTTATCTGCTGGGACAACATTTTGATATTTACAAGAGAGGCCGCGTATTTATGTTTCCCGTATGAAAATAACGCATTTAAATATAGCATTTAATTAAGCATGTAAACTGGAATTCTCGCTGCACCTTAGACCCACCAACTGAATGTTAAGTCAAACTTCTAACTTTGGGTTTGGAATGCAATATCACTTCACATCCAATGGGGAACACCATCTCCAGGTTAATGGAACAGCAAAGGGAACAAAAATGGCCCCTTCTGTTGCCAATATGTTTATGGGCAAATTAGAACAGCAAATTATAAACACTTCTCTTTATCATTTATCGACTTTAATGATATTAAGTGGGAGAATACTTAACTTTAACTTCATGTGTCCATTCAACATGCCAAAGACGCCTCACTAAATTCAATTAGGAAATGTCGGACTCTATAAGATCAGACTATTTTTGACACAGCTACACTAGTGTAGGATGGAATCATATTTACACATATAGGAAGATGTGGTGTGAGTGCCATATCTGTATTGCATAGTAGCAGACAAAAATCAATATCTTTCTTTCACGAATTTTCACAGAAACCAATGTACAGAGAGTATGTCCTCTGTCAGGCCATCAGAATAAAGTGGCTGATCTATTTTGCTTTGCCTATATTACTGTGAAAAGGCGGTTACAAGAGCTCCGTGGTCACCCAAAAAAATCATGACTTTAGCAGAAAACATATGGTTTCTTTCGTGATAAGAAAATCAGCCGAGTTGAATTGTTAACAATATAAAGATAAACATGACAAAAGGTGTACAAAAGAGTCCCGTTTGTGCTGACATAAAATTTCAAATTTGACAAATAATCCCACATTACCCGCTAAAAACGACTAGAAATCGAAAATTATCCGAGAGCCACCCGTACTGGCTTATCGTAGTCCCAAAGGCTTTAAAGAAATGATAGTGGGATCCGATATATCCTCTAAACAAGACTCTTCGTCATCTCCTATAGTGTAAATGTGATAAACAGTGTGTTGGTGAGTCCGAACAACATTTCACAAACGTATGAACGGCTATCGTAGTGACTATACATGCAATAAAAACAATAATTCACTTTAACCGTAAGAGGGGGGAATAATCATGGTTTACACTAGTATTTTTGGGGGGCCCTTTATAGCTTGCTGTTCGGTGCGGGCCAAGGCTCCGTGTTGAAGACCGTACCTCGACCTATAATGGTTTACTTTTATAAATTTTGACTTAATTGGATGCAGATTTGTCTCATTGGCACTCATACCACATCTTCCTATATACATCTTCTTCCTCTCAGTCGACGATGGAGAAATCAAAACTCAATCGACTATAATCATCAATGACAAAAACACTGTTTGGTCTACGGAAAAGAGAGAATAACTCGTTTGGATGAATCACCAATAAATCTCTTTGAGTAGCAATGGGTATGCAAAAGATTTTTTTTGATAAGAGTGTCCAAACATTGGTTTAATAAAAGTTTAATTGTATTCTCTCCAGTATGTTGGGGAGTCAGAACAGCCATTTCACAAACGTATGACCTATCGTAGTGACTGTGAATGTAAGTCCGACATATATCTCAATCGACGATTGCCATCCTCATGCCACAATATGCATGCCAATCTCAATCGACTGACTATGAACATCATTGATCACGGGTAGGAAAGAATAACTTGGTTGGCTTGATCTTTAAAATAATATTTCTTAGTAGTCATGGATATGGAATTGGAAAAGGATATCCAAATGAAATGTTTTCAAACAAGAGTTTAATTTTCTGTTTCCATGTATTATTCGATATTAAGTTTGATTTGCAAATGGTCAATTTAAAGTTCGTGTCTGTTGGGTTATATAATAAATGTGGAAGAGCATGCACTCGGCTATAAACAGACAACAGTTGTATCCTGCTGTTCAAAAGTCATATATAGATAAAGAGACAACAAACTGATCCATGTCACAAACTCAAACCGAGGGAAACACATCAACTAAAAGAGGAAAACAACGGAACAACAGAAACACAGAACTGAAACAAAAACAAAAGCCAACATACAAAGAGACGAACAATTTGATAACAACTGCCATATGCCTGACTTGGTACACGACATGTATGTTATGGCTGAACAATTTAAAGATTTTTCTCAGATTTTCAAATATCATGGTATTTATACAGCCTATAAAACATTAAACAGGTTCAATATATGATGTTCTGCAGGATTTTATATAAATTTGAACGGTAGTCTTCTCGTGGTGAAATGAGAATTTTCTAAACGTTAAAACTTCATTTTATTATATACCTACTGTTAAATTGATATTTAAAGTTGTCTTTGCTTTTCAAATTTTTCCAACTAATTAGTTGTTGTGAACGATCGATACAACTACGGGGTTGTAATACCGATCACCAAGAGTCTTTCCGAGTGTGTTCGGGTAAAACGTTTAATGCTCTTCAACTTCGTACTTTATTTGGCCTTTTTAATTTTTTTTGGATTCGAGCGTCACTGATGAGTCTTTTGTAGACGAAAAGCGCGTCTGGCGTAATACTAAATTTAGTCCTGGTATCTATGATGAGTTTATTTACTACCATGTCATGAAAAATCATCTCGTTTGTCCTTAAAAAAAAAAGAAGAACTAAGTAAGTAAGTAAGTTGTAAATAATAAGATTTATTTTAAGCAGGAAAAAGGTATGAAGGACAAGAACTGTAGACATAACAAATGTAAGAGGACAGAAAAGAGTCTATGAGATACTACACTCTACGTACCATTAAGCGGAAGTTAGTGAAATACCTTTTCATATATGCAAGGCTTGGTGGAATTTCTTAAAGCTGTTAATGGGTCGTGCAAGGCTTGTGGGATTCTCTTTAAGTTGTAAATCGGTCGTGCAAGGTCTTCAAGCAGTAAATCGGGCTTACAAGGCTTGGGTAAATAAAAAAATATTTCCCATGCCTATTTCCTTGTTACAGGCTGGTCTAGTATTACGTCAATTTAGATTGTTTACAATTTAAATAAATAACATAAATATATATATGTGATTAATATTTGCATTAAAATAAAAATATGTAATTCTAATGAGACAGGGTTCATTCACCTTCGGCCTTCTTCTGATTTGAATTATTTTGAATTACTATTATTTAAAATAATTCACAAATAAATGTAATTGAACGTATTGTTGTTCTACTCGTTTCATTTAAATTTGGGTTTTTTATAATAAATTCATAATTACCGAAAACAATGTTCCCCGTAAAAGCGGTTTCTTACGTCAATCTTAATAGATCATTTGTCATGTCAACCTCAATTTACAAATGATTTACTTCTTACTTCATAACCTTTACAATCCCATTGCAGCATAAGTATATATAAATGAATGAATAAAAGAAAAAAAAAAACACCAAGATAAAATTGACCTTCATCCATTAAAGACTTTATTCTCTTCCAAGTCGGAAAAATGGTAAGAATTTTTTAATTTGAAATTATTAGCTGTGTGAATACGATATAAAAATGAGGGTACATTTTATATGGCCTTCCAAATACCGTGTCGATCCCTAACATCACTGAAGAGACATTTATTGTCGAAATCCGGATCTGGTGTACAAAAAATATTAACACCTGGGCTGCGTCGGATAAAAATCGACCTTATGCAAATAAATATCAATACATCTGTTACCCTCTTTTGGGTTTAAAAAAATCTCCAGGGGAAGTCTGTAACTGTTTCAAAATTGATTTGTAAGAAGAACCCTACAAAACAGACCAACATTCACCTTTTAATTTTGTAAATTTAATGTACCAAAATCGTTCAAAGTCTTATATGTCTACATGTTAACGTACACTTGCATAAGATCGATTTCTATCCGACGCAGCTCACCTTATGTTTGTGGCATAACATCGTGGCCACAAGTTACTTGTTTTCTGTTTAGTATTAAATTTACATTAAGATCCATTTTGTTACATAATGTTGTTTGTGCTGTATTTAGACCCTTCTACAACGAAATTTGTTTTACATGCACACGTATAAAAATTGCGGTTTTTATCCAACGCAATCATAGGTTTGAACGTAGTTTTCAATTTAGACTCGTGAATACGATATACATATATAGACAACTTATATAGAATGAAATTCAAAACAGTGTGGCTGTGGCTATTGATTGACACGTTAAATTCATCCATTGACTGGGACAATTTAGGTGAACGTTTGTATGTAACGACCATTGCTCACTGTGTACTTTTTAAAGACACTTAAACTATGGGGTCACCAAAGGTTCTCAACACCTTGATAAAGTAATTCGAAAAAAATAATCAGAAATAACACGATGTTTTGATTTATATAAATTATATAAATCAAAACATAAAGGTTATTCCTGATTAATTTTTCGAATTATTTTATAATTAAAGGCGTTAAGAAACCTTGGTGACCCCACAGTTTAAATGTCTATCGTAGGTACGTCGTTAACAGTGGTCGTTACAGACAAACGTTCACGTAAATTGTCCCAGTCAATGGATGAATTTAATGTGTCAATCAATGGCCACAGCCACACTGTTTTGAATTTCATTCTATATAGTAATCTTTCACTTAAATTGACATCTAGCGCAGAAATTAATCTAAAATAAGTTAAATTCTAGTTTCGGATATACCAAAACAATAGTTTCTTATTTATAACGAATTAATTTACCATTAATATAAAGGGGAAAAACACAAAGGGCTTCGTTAAACAAGGAAAGTAATACACAGTAATTATTGTAAAAATTGGTTCAGATCTAAATAACCGTTTCAGTTAAAAACAATTCAATGTAACGCTACATGTACGGTGTCCGTCGGCTGATGTCTGCTCTTTTCGGGTTGTTGTCTCTTTGGCATATTCCCAATTTCCATTCTTAATTCTATGTCTTGGTTTTTTTTCTTCAGAAAATACAAATTTTGGTGTGTTTCCTGTTTTGTCTAATTGCCTCATGTACATCACAATGGTCCGGGTCAGGTGGAATATCACATGGTAACAATGGACCCAAGTTAAACCTTGGTCTCCATCATACCAGAGGAAGATGGAAATTCAGTGGATCAGGATCAACCAATTTTGGGGGTAAATGGAATGTGGGTCTTAAAGCTACTTTCAAGTTCAAACGATCAGCACCATTGGTAAGTATTTAAATCAAAACATCTCCATTTTGATTTTTACCATCAGTGTCTTTTTTATATTGGTATTTTTCGCAAATACTTCTCCACCATGTCTGTCTGTTATAAAATACCTTTCTTGTGTACACGGGTATACATGTAAATACACCGTATAGACCGGGTTAATTTGGAATCGGCTTATTTCTGCGATTACAGGGTGAATTGGTCACGGAAATGTTAATTTAGTTTATAATTCACGTAGTAGATGTTCTTTTTCTGTTATGCATTTAAAATATATGTTGAAATCAAGAACCGAGTGTGTGGATAAAAAAAAACACATTAACATTAGCTTCAATACATAGCCTCCATTAATAAAAGGATGGAAAAACAAACTCAACACGTTTTTGCCATGTCATCGTCAGTTCGTTTTTGTCTAATGAGTTTATTTATTCACTTAATTTCATGAAACACAACTTTCATTGACAATAAACACACTTCGAAGGCTTGCAACTCATATCAAGAATGTTAATATATTTTTTCTGTCTTTCCGGGAAAAGTGAAATATTTCAACCACTCAGGATCATAGAATAACTATAATGAAAAATTATAGTAAATATCTATATACATGTATGTAATTAATGTTCCATGCACTTTTTTTCAGCCAATGTTTAATCTATCGATCAGAGCCAATCCATGTAGATTTGACCTTTATGACCAAAATAGTGATGGTTTTATAACTACAGAGGAAATTCATGCAATATTTGAGAATGAAACACTAACACGAACATTATTCCTGGCTTTGAGTGGTGGAAAAGGTATAGGATAAAAGTCAGATACATGTAGCTAAAAATTTTACAGATTCAAAAACATAATCTTATCCATAATTGTTAAATAGATCGACACGAATTTTTGAAAAAATCTTGTAGCCTATAGTTTTGGAGTCTGAATTATAATAATTTGAGAATAATTGAATAACACGACAAAATTAATTTTACCATTACTGTATAATTACATTAGATGTATGTTTCATTATAATACGTTATTCTGATTGGCTACACTGTAATCTCGCGTTATGCCTTAAGCAATTGCATTACCAAATAAAATTTATAATTTATGATGACACAAGGTCCCACAATAAAGTGCACAGGTAAATTTAAAAAAAAACTTGATAAAAATCGTGTTTTCATGATCCTAGCTAAAAAAGTTATTATAAGTATTGAATGTTTCTTTTTGTAACTTCATAGGGTTGTAAAAGCGTTGACCGTGCGCACATTTTTAGAATGAAGCGCTTCCGCGCTTCATACAAAATGTTACAGTACTTCGATCAACGCTTTTACATCCCATTGAAGTTACAAAAAGAAGCATTCAATTCTTAAATTTAAACCGCATTTATGTAATCTTTATCAGTAGTAATGAAATCTTAGTTTTTGGACAAAACAAGAATGTGTCCAAAGTACACGGATGCCCCATCTTTAAATTAGAAAGATCATATCATAAGGAACATGTGTACTAAGTTTCAAATTGATTGGACTTCAACTTCATCAGGAACTACCTCGACCAAAAACTTTAACCTGAAGCGGGACAGACGGACGAACGGACGAACGGACGCACAGACGACCAGAAAACATAATGCCCATAAATGGGGCAAAATAAAGCAATTTATCAACCCTGATATTAAAATCATATGCTCGGTTTGGTCTTAACCACATGATAAATAACGATATTATACCTAATAGGAGGCTAATCCTATTCGATAGTTTTAAAAATTGTGATGTTGAAAATCAAAATGATATCGTCGAAATCATTTCTTTACCGCGACATTAACTATATAAACTCCGTGGATGGTCACACAAAGTTTACATGTCACATAGTGTTGATATTATATATTTCTGGTATCTTCGTGTAATCTTTTAAGGACTTTATTGTGAAGGGGACAATACCTTTTTGTGTTAACCTGTTATGGCCCTTTTGAAGTTGTTGTTAACTGTTATCTGAGATCAATTTAAGCTGTTAACTGTTTTCAACCCACTATGTTAACTGTTATCAGCTTTTTTTCATTTTTTGTTAACTGCTTTTTCCAAAATCGAGGTGTTGTTATCATGTTAACTGACCCCCTATTGACAACCCCCCCTTTATTATGTATCTCAGTAATATCATGGCTATATTAAAATGTTATCTTTTCTATATAATCAATTTTCAAAATTTGTAGGAATGAATTTCGGCTTATTTGAAAAAAATGGAAGATAAAAAATCACTTTGTTTTTTTACTTGCAGTTAATGGAGGGATAACTAAAGACGTCTTCGACATCATGTCGCCTGCTGTTATTACAGGATGTTAGTTGTCCTCAATGGTTACTATATCAGAAGCCTCGATTTGTAATACAAAATTGGAAATCCTATCAAAGAGCATTTTACCTCATTATTTATCATGAAATGTTTACAAACGAATGTCTTATTGATTATTTATATTTTATTTTTCAATAAAATTCTATTCATTTTATTATATAAACTTATTTCTCTAATTGTATGCCAATGCACACCTGTCCGAACGTATTGTATAAAAAATAACTGTAGCTCTGTATTTGAGCATTCAGTTTTCGGGTTTTAAGTTCTAGGTAATCTTGATTCGGGTTGATCAAGGGATGTGATTCGGACGCATGAAGTTTCGAAAGTGTTGTTTTTATTTTTTTTTATACCTATGTATTAATATTTTACTTTATCTCTTGTTGCTGATAGACTTGGGGTAAACCTTGACCTACTTTCCAATTGTACAAATGAGGGTATTTTTGTTGCGTGTTTGTCTCATTGGAATGACGCATTTGGGTATGGAATACGGGAGATGGAATCAAAGACTTTAAAATTAGAATTTGCTGCTTCTGTGCCATGTCGAAGGTACACTAGAATCAATTGATCAACTAATAATTATTCAATTGATAAACAAGATTTTTTCACCAAGAATAAACATTTATCCATCTGATGAGTTAAGCCTTTTTCAACTGATTTTTATAGTTCGTTCTTCATGTTCACGATACTGTTATACCACTGTCCCAGGTTAGGGGGAGGGTTGGGATCCCGCTAACATGTTTAACCCCGCCACATTTTTTATGTATGTGCCTGTCCCAAGTCAGGAGCCTGTAATTCAGTGGTTGTCGTTTGTTTATATGTTACATATTTGTTTTTCGTTCATTTTTTTACATAAATAAGGCCGTTAGTTTTCTCGTTTGAATTGTTTTACATTGTCTTATCGGGGCCTATTATAGCTGACTATGCGGTATGGGCTTTGCTCATTGTTGAAGGCCGTACGGTGACCTATAGTTGTTAAAATGTCTGTGTCATTTTGATCTTTTGTGGATAGTTGTCTCATTGGCAATCATACCACATCTTCTTTTTTTATATTTAAATATCAAAGAAGCTTTTCAAAAGAGAAAACCGTCTAAATAAATATGGACACATAATGTTTAAAATACAACCAAAAAAAAAAACCACATACAATACTATCTATAAGTAAATATTCGAAAATCTCTCCAATATTAAAAATGTTACAAATTGCAAACGCCGCAGAGGCCATTTTAAACTAATCGATGGAATAGTTTACTTTCTTTTCTATACTAATATATTTCGTTGGAAACTTAACAGTAGCGGATCAAAGAGGATTCCGGTGGTTGGAACCCCCTCCTTTTTTATCAACGTTTTTGATTTATTTATTTTTTATTTTCGGTATTTTAACGCCACTTTTAAGCACCGCGTTTAGGCTATTTCGTGGAGGCCAGTTTTTATTGGTGGAGGAAGCCGGAGTGCCGGGAGAAAACCACCGACCTTCGATAGTTTTTAGAATTAATTGCATAACAGTGTGGTCGACAGTAAAACGTTTGTAGGTTGTAACTTGTTTGTCAACGGCTATGATTTTATGCTCACCCAGTCTGTCAGAGGCCTTCCAGTGGGGATTGAAATATTCACTTGTTACACATTCCGATACATAAAATGAAACTTTCTTTTTACAAAGCTAGAAAGGAATTTGTTTTAAATATTTATTATAATCATCACATACAACCGTGTCATTTATAAGAATAATAATGTTCAGAGATGATATTATTTAATAATAATAAAAAAAATAGGTTTATCCATTGTAAAAAAAAACCTATTAAGTTGATGGGGTTAATTCACAAAATATCTCATTGATAAAGAGCACAACTACTTCTACGGTGTGATCATTTAAGAATGGCCTACTATTTATTCAATGCGTATACATGTGGGTTTTGTTTGTGAAGAGTTCTGGATAATTAAAAAATCCTTTGATTTCTTTGTTTAATACCATAAAACGATTCATTCTTTCAGATATTTGTCACTTTGCCTTTATATCTTCAAGTCCAACACAATTTCTCACGTTTCTTACAAAACTTATATTCTTGTGATGTATTCTTTTGTTGAAAAAAAAAATGTATAGATATAGATAGATATAGGAAGATGTGGTATGAGTGCCAATGAGACAACTCTCCTCCCAAGTAATAATTCATAAAAGTAAACCATTATAGGTCAAGGTACGACCTGCAACACGGAGCCTTGGCTCACACCGAACAGCAAGTTATAGAGGGCCCCAAAACTACTAGTGTAAAACCATTCAAACGGGAAAACCAACGAGAAATGAAAAACACATATGAACTACATAAACAGACGACATCATGCATTGTAACTTTTTAAGCCAATTAAGTAAAAAAAAAATAATCTGAAAGGACGTGCGATATCATATTAGGAAAATTGATGGTCAAACCATAACAAAAAATCAAGTAAAGAATTTTAAGTATTCAACCTTTATAGCTTGCTGTTCGGTGTGAGCCAAGACTCCGTGTTGAAGGCCATTTTATTTATTTTCAAATTACAAAGGTTATTCCTGATTAGTATTTTTAATTATTTTATTTAGGCGTTTAGAACCTTTGGTGACCTCACAGTTTAAATTTCTATGATAAGTACGTCGTGAGCAGTGGGCATTACAGACGAACGTTCTCCTAATTTTCCCCAGTCAATGAATGGCCATAGCTACACTGTTATGAATTTCATTCTAAATGAGGACATATGGTTTTAACCCCCATCCCCACCCATATTATCCAGGGTTGAAACCCCTTTTGACTAGACTGTGAGCAGAAAAAACGTTTTCAATTTTAATGCGTCAAATATGTTTACAGATTTTGCAAAACATTTTCTCATTCCTAATTGACAATATGAATTAAGTTCAAAGTTTTTTCTCAATCTGAATTAACAATGTGAATTAAGTCAAAAGTACTTTCAATTATTATTATTTATTTTTTTTCCGTTCGTGTTTTTTTTTTTTTTTTTTTGTATTCAAATTTGTACATATTGTGTTATGCAATAAAATTGTATTGGTATCACTATCTCTCCTTAGGGAGGCTAATAAAGATATATATATAGAGAGAAAAAATAACTAACAATTATATATAAAATATATACTATTAATTAATTCAAAATTAATCAGCTTTTTTATAAACTGCACATACGATTTTCTGTAAAATGTTTACTAAAGAGATTAACACAATATCAAACCAATATACGGAGTGTACTGTTTAAAAGACATTGTACACCGTTTTAAACTGCACTGGTTGTATAACCGGATAAAAATGCTTGTGTGACATAATTTTTCTGATGACACCGTTACAAATTGACTATGAATACGGGTTTGATCTACTGTGTACTTGTTACACTTTGTTTGGTACAGCTAGTGGAGATAATAAATGGAACAAGTTGTCCATGCAGTGATCCCGGTCTTTGTAAGCCGATACAGAATACATCACGTAAAGAGGTTTGTTAGTTTTACTTTCGATTTATCAATAGGGCGGTGATGGCCTTTATTCTGCCAGTTTAAATGGAAACTTTACTTTATCTATACTATAGATACAATTTTCACATAAAATAATAAATACTAATGGACTTTTTATAATTTCTTGATAAATTAGTATATATTCTGATAATTTGTACACAAATATTTTTTTAATAATAAAAACGGTAAAGATGTTATACGTTTGTCCAAGTGACTTCTTTTCCAAACTTTCCTGCATAAAATATAAGTTGAGTTGTTTCCCTTTGTCTGTGTTGACTCTGTGTTGTAATTAATTTTTATTTTAAAAAAATTTAACGTTCTGGTTTTAAATTATTTTAGTACATTATCTTACTAGATTAACGTAGTGATATTGTTTCTTTTTGCAGTGCGATTCTGCCAGCTGTCACTGTCACAAATGTTAAAATGTGCTTTAATTATTAAACAGACATTTCGTTTGGAACTAACTTTGGAATTATTCCTTTTCTCGCAGACTGTCTTATTCCCGATTCATGTGAAAAACACCTATACTAAACAACTGGCACTGGTTTAAATATGTAAACAAAAAATCAGTGTGGCAATGTTTGGATGCATCATTTTTCATTCATTCTTAACATTTGTAAGCATTCAGTCTGATTTTCTTAAGGAAAAAGCTGTTGTATTTTTTTTTTTTATATCTACAGTAATTGGTTTTGTCGATTACTATACTAGAAAGGTGATATGAGTCGTATTTTAACAAAATATTCGATCATGTTGATTACATGAATTTCAACCCTCATAAGTCTCCATTAAAACAATTCTATTCTAGTCGGTTCAAACTAAAAATAATGTCATTGTTACTCTCGGTCTATACTCTGACGTAAAACAGCCGTTGGACGTCAGAGTAATCTCGGACTACGTTACTCTCTGTGCTGTTCCGTTGCTATACATATTTTCGATTGGCAAACACTGGTAGGATTGGAAGTCATACTACTGAATTGTACAGATAATGTGACAGGTCTTCCTGTGAACTGCAATGTACACTTCCTAAAATAAATCTTGTGCAGCTTATCGGTCGAGTACAAAGAAGAGTTCACATTCATATTCATGTTAACATGTTCTAGTCCTCATATGTAACATTTGTCACTGGACATTAAAGACCAAGCTATTATCATCATCACGCCAAATGCTTACAACTTGATTGTATTAGACATTCGAAAATAGATTTTTTTTTCTTCAGATCTTTGTATTTTCCCTGAGAAATCACAGCGAGATCTGGTCAGAATATGATTGGTCAAAGATTACCACCGTAGTAATGACCGGATACATCAATCTTGATTTAATGTGCCACGCCCATAAAAATGGAGCCAGGGCCGTGATTATAGGTATGATTTAATAATTCATCTTTGACATGAGTGAATTGATCTTCAGCAAAATATACTCAAACAAAATAAAAGAAATGATGTATATGGGCCATAGGTAGACCAGACAGCACTCGCACAACACAATACACCAAAAAGATCATCTACAGATCAACAAAGGGTATTCACCACAGTAATAGTGTCCATAGTATGCAATATGTCGATTTTCATAAAGGGTTATTAATTCTAATTTATATATTTTATCCTGCAATTGGGTGTTCTACTATACAGAAAAAGCCCTACAGATATCGCTATGATGTATCTGTATACTATACAGAATCTGTATACTATACAGATATCGCTTAAAAGCTCCGCCCACTGCCGAACTGAGTATTCATTTTTGTATGAACCTGCCACGTGGAACCTGCGTGATCTCAGAATGTGTATTGCAGTCGCATTCCAATGACGTACCAATTGCGAATTAACGATTACTTTTATACGTTCTGATGTCTTTAGAGTAATAAGAGTCACACCAGTTATCTGATAACATAGATCAACATACACACAAGAACAGCAGTCTTCACTACGATGACAACTATCGATTTCAAAACGTGAATGTGTATGATTGTATAACAAAAACAACCATGTGGATTTCAGCATGCATGTTTAGTGAATGTCGAGTCTGAAGCGTAGGACAACTCGTACACTCCTGTTTCAAATCGGACATTGTTTTGTTATTGTTTCTATTGTTGAATTTAGTTGTTATGTTAAAATATATAATTATTCACTTTGAGCAATGTGTTATTGTTGACCATACGAGATTTTTTTTTTGCGAACCTGTCTTCAGCTGAATGTGTGATTACTGTATCGTATTACTACACGGGCCTCGAGGGATTTTAAATCGAAAATAAATGCAAAACATGTGTTTCGTGTCTTTAAACACATATAATATACAGAATTTATTGCAGGTAAAAGACAATAACTGTTTAGTGTCTTTAAATATCAGCTGTATTTGTACTCGGCTCGAAACGGGTGTAGTAGCTCACTAAAAGCTCGCATACACCTTGTTTCTTGGCCTCGTACAATTATTGTCTATATAAATAAAATAGCTATCACTTGTATCGCTTAATTTAGTTAGTACATTTTTTTTTATTGTAGTGGATGTCGTTGGTTGACTAGATTATTTTTTCGTTTATTGTTTTGAGCATGAGTCAGGCTGTTGGTTTATATAATTTGATACATGTTTCACATTTTGTCCGGGTAGACTCTTTTATAAATTTCTATTGCCTGCTTATTACTGCAGTTTCACCGTCGTCCTTAGTTATGGCAAGCCGTTCTCGTCAAAACTATGTTTAAACAATTTTTCGAAAAATTTACACACTGAGAATTACAACAGAGCACACTAAGATTGAAAAACTTCAAAACGCACACTGAGAATTGAAAATTACACACTGAGAATTGAAAATTACACACTGAGAATTAAAAATTACACACTGAGATTTCATAACTTTTAGACGCACTGAGATTACAAAAATGAAAAACGCACACTGAGAATTGAAAATTACACACTGAGATTTCAAAAAGACACACTGAGAATAAATAAAGTAACCGAAAACACACACTGAGAATTTGAAATTACACACTGAGAATTTAAAATTACACACTGAGATTTGTGCGCACTTTTTATGCGCACATATCTAGTTAGCATACTTAATCTGAATCTATTACAAGCTTAATACAACAAGGGGACAGAACTCGTTAGTTCTTCGATTTGGTTCCAAATTAATAAAAAAAACTTTAGAAATACAAGAACAAGAAAAATACCCACTTACTCTTATTACAAAATAACAATCTGCAAAAGAATGCAGTGACATGTTTACTCAAGTGTCTATCATAGCATATAAACGTAACAAAAATATAAAAGATTAACTAGCGAAATCAGGGAAACAGTTGGAAGACTTTTGAAAAGGGACCCACGGTTTTAAGTTAAAAAAAATCCCGATACACTGGTAGTTATGATCTGAGTTATAATAGGCAACAAACTTATGAATATGAGCGATGTTTAGTCTTGAAATTTATTACGAATGTTGGTTGAAGGAATCGCATTTCATTATAATGACAAGAGTTCTTGAGATCAAGATATTAATCTGTTGAATTATTCATTTCATGAATATTCATTAGTTTAATCTCAGTGTGTATTTTTGAAATCTCAGTGTGTAATTAACAATTCTCAGTGTGTGTTTTTCAATTTATTTTATCTCAGTGTGTCTTTTTAAAATCTCAGTGTGTAATTTTGAATTCTCAGTGTGTGTTTTTTATTTTTTTAAATCTCAGTGTGTAATTTCGATTTCTCAGTGTGTTATTTTAGGTTTTTAAATCTCAGTGTGTATTTTTTTCGAAAAAAAGGGTTTAAACATAGTTTTGACGAGGACGGCTTGCCATACTTAGTTGTCTCATTGACAATCGTACCTCATCTTACTGTTATGTTGTCTGACAAATAGAATAGAATACAATATTAATTTGTAGTTTGATTTTAATCGAAACCAAACAATTAATAAGTCTGTGTTGAAAATCTGTAGTTTTTTATAACGTTTGTTTTTTGAGGCCACTATTATCTAATTTACTATCATATACACACGTATATTTTTTTTATAGAATTTTATGAGTCCTTTATGTTTGTGTCACTTAATTGACGCCATTTGTTCTTACTTACAGCTAACTACCCAAAAGCAAATATGACCAATTCTACTGCTCGGGCAATATGGGTAGAAAAACAGTTACAATTGGTCAAGAACAATTATTTAGATGGTATCAACATTGACTTCGAGGATGCCATACTAAAAAATGAAACCGATATTCGTGATGCTTACGTTATGTTGGTTTTAGAAGTATACTCAGCGTTTAAAAGACTTAGTCCAGTTTATCAGGTAAAACTATTTCTTTAAATTTGTTGTAAATGACCAGAAGAAGACGTAGAACAAATGTTTATGAGACAGTTAATTAAACAAGTTATCACAAAAACATGATTTTGATATAGAGAAATCAATTTGTAATCTTTAACGAGAAAAAAAGAATAACAAAAATACCGTTCTCCAAGGACAAATGTGTCTATGTGTGTTTCTATTCCGAAGTACATAAGATCACACCCGGCTTTTTTGGCGGAGTTCATGTTGTTGAGTTGTGTACTATTGTATGTCTTCGTTGTTTTTCATGTTATGCCATGGCGTTGTCAATATTTATTTACTTAAGAGTTTAGATATATATATCCCTTCGATATCTTTCGTTTCTCTTCTTCAGTATACATTATTTCATTTCCAGGTAACAGTTGATGTTGCCTGGTCACCAGCTGGTGTAGATGGTCGTTACTATGACTATGGCAATATTGGTTTATTTGTTGATTTCTTGTTTGTAATGGCGTATGATGAGCAGAGTCAGATACGTGGTCCTTGTATTGCTGGGGCAAATTCACCTCTATACAATGCTGTGAAAGGTAAGCCAATCAAATCGTTATCTTGTGAATTCATAAATAGGAATAAGCCCATCAAATCGTTATTTTGCTTATAACGTATTTGAAATAAGCCAGACACGTCGTTATGTTGTGAATAGACTTAACATTGTTTTGAACTAAATGAGAATAAACCCGGCAACTGCTGTCTTGTAAATAACCATATAGTAATAAGCTTGAATGATTACATGTAAATAAGATTGACAAATCGTTATATTGTGAATAACTAAAGGGAATAAGCCCGACACATCGATACCATGTTATTAATTAAATTGGAATAAGCCCGACAAATCGCAACTTGTGAATAACTAAATTGGAATAAGCCCGACAAATCGTTATCTTGTGTATAACTAAATTGGAATAAGCTTGACACTTCGTTATCTTGTGAATAACTATTAAAATAGGGAAATGGGAACTGCATTTAGAAAGGAGATTTTAGACACAAAACATGGAAAAATATAAAGACTTTTTCCCGATTTTATTGATGTTTGTTTTTGTTATATTTTTGTATGTAAAATATGGATAAGCATTATTTAAATATTCGACCAAAGAAAAGCTGACGACTCATCGGTCAGCATATTTTTATTTAGAATATGTTGTGTCCTTGTAGGCAAAATTAATCGTTCGAGTGTTAATATCACAAGTAACTGTTCATTACAATATCTATCTAGTTTTGTAAATATTCATTAGAAAAAAAAGGATAACATGAAAGGTAATAAATTACTTAAGAAACAATTGATGCAAGCTATACTTTATTGTAGTTTTAACATGGGTAGGCATTATATTCGTGATTATTTTTGCCCGAGCGATAGTGAGGGATAAAATAACATGAATTTAATGCCTACCCATGTTAAAACTGCAATAAAGTATTATAGCTTGCATCAATTTATTTCGATTCTAATTAGGACAATATAGTTAATTTCTATGTCCGAGATGTACATGTATAAGGGTAAAGCGATTGTGGAGGCTCTATCATGAACCTCCCTTTTTAGCTCACCTGGCCCGAAGGGCCAAGTGAGCTTTTCTCATCACTTGGCGTCCGTCATCGTTAACTTCTACAAAAAGCTTCTCCTCTGAAACTACTGGGCCAAATGTAGCCAAACTTGGCCACAATCATCATTGGGGTATGTAGTTTAAAAATTGTGTCCGGTGACCCGGCCAACCAACCAAGATGGCCGCCATGGCTATAAATAGAACATAGGGGTAAAATGTAGATTTTGGCTTATAACTCTGAAAACAACGCATTTAGAGCAAATCTGGCTTCGGTAAAATTGTTTATCAGATGAATCCGACAATAGGTTATTGGGTTGCTGCCCCTGAATTGGTAATTTTTAGGAAATTTTGCCGTTTTTGGTTATTATCTTGAATATTATTATAGATAGAGATAAACTGTAATAAGCAAATTAAGATCTACAAATAAGTTAACATGACCAAAATGATCAGTTGACCCCTAAAGAAGTTATTGCCCTTTTAAGTAATTTTTTTACCAATTTTTCTTAAGTTTTTGTTATCTTCTACAAAAAATCTTCTCCTCTGAAACTAATGGGCCAAATTAAATCAAACTTAGCCACAATCATTCTTAGGGTATCTAGTATTAAAATTGTGTGCGGTGACCCAGCCAACCAACCAAAATGGCCACCATGGCTAAAAGTAGAAAATAGGGGTAAAATGTAGATGTTGGCATATAACTCTGAAACTTTTAGAGCAACTTGTGAAATCTGACAAGTGGTTAAATCGTTTATCAAGTCAATATGTATCTGCCCTGAAATTTTCAGATAAATTGGACAACTGGTTGTTGGGTTGCTGCAAACACATCACCATCACCAAAACACAATTTTGTCATGAATCCATTTATGTAATTTGTTTTATATGCACATAGACCAAGGTTAGCGACACAGGCTCTTTAGAGCTTCTAGTTTGTTTGTAAAGAAGCAAACGACTGTCACTGTGATTTTTCAGGGGGAGGAGTTTTTGAACAGCATGAACGGTTGTCGTATCTAGGTCAAATATGTCAATTTCGGAATGCAACACATTACAGTCATAATAAATGATTAATTATTCTGCCGTAGTCAATATACGCATGTGCAAAAAAGAATTATTGGATTTAGGGCATGGGTTTATTCATAAAGCGAAAGAAGCACGCCATATTAGAATCACTTCTTATTCATCTTTTCATTTTATAATGTTTTAAAGTCTGTATATGTGTTGGTATACTATTTATAGGTATAAAAGCTTACCATCAGCTAGGAATATCGCCTGACAAACTAGTATTAGGTGTACCATGGTATGGATACATGTATACGTGTCTCAATCTAACTAACGTGAGTACTTTAGCATTTGATTTTTTTAAAAGCAATTTTGCGTCACGACAATTCTTATTTTTAACACTTAAGGCAAACAATAAAAAGAACATGAACCCTGCTCTGCTGTTGAAAACATCATGTCAGCTCCATTTTTATGCCCCACCTACGATAGTAGAGGGGCATTATGTTTTCTGGTCTGTGCGTCTGTTATTCCGTTCGTCCTTCCGTCCGTTCGTCCGTCCGTCTGTCCGTCTTTTCTTCCCACTTCAGGTTAAAGTTTTTGGTCAAGGTAGTTTTTGATGAAGCTGAAGTCCAATCAACTTAAAACTTAGTACACATGTTCCTTATGATATGATCTTTCTTATTTTAAAACAAAATTAGACTTTTGACCCCATTTTCATGGTCCACTGAACATAGAAATTAAAAGTGTGAGTTTCAGGTTAAAGTTTTTGGTCAAGGTAGTTTTTGATGAAGCTGAAGTCCAATCAACTTGAAACTTAGTAAACATGTTCCTTATGATATGATCTTTCTTATTTTAAAACAAAATTAGACTTTTGACCCCATTTTCATGGTCCACTGAACATAGAAATTAAAAGTGTGAGTTTCAGGTTAAAGTTTTTGGCCAAGGTAGTTTTTGATGAAGCTGAAGTCCAATCAACTTGAAACTTAGTACACATGTTCCCTATTGGTTGATCTTTTTACTGTTAAGGCCAAATTAGATTTTTTAACCTATTTCACGGTCCATTGAACATGGCAAATGATAATGCGAGTGGGGCATCCGTGTACTTTGGACACATTCTTGTTGATTCTTTACCTGCCTGGTAGCTTATATACAACATTGCAATATACTGAAGACGAAAGCTTTATTAATATACAATGTATAATATGATGATTTAAATACAAGTTATTTTATTTCAAATAGAGGACCAGATATGGGCATAATCAGTATAATGATTTTTTTATATTAAGTAATTACAATACCGATAAAACAAAAGAACAACCTGCAGCTCATGCATAAAATGTAATGCAAGTATATAGCCATATATATCATATAAATGTTTAGTATTTGTTCACCAATCCATGATCCAGAAGCAGCATCACATTCATTACAGAATAAGCTTCTCGTCGTGGCTGATGCATAGAAAAATATAATAGCTGTTTAAGTAGTCATCAAGTGAGGGCAAGTGTTTAAGGGCACTCAAACAAATATGAGATATGAATAAAGGGTTCGTTGAAATTACAAAATATCAACCAAAGAAACTCAGTGTTATATTTCCTTTGCAGTATGTTACATTTTAAAATTTAAGATTTAACTAGAATATCATGATCCCGAGAAATGGGCTAAATGTTGAATTATTTGATATTTAATTTTCACTTAATGAAAAGATTTGATATTAACATTTAGGACGACGTCTGCTTCATAAAACATGTGCCATTCAGGGGAGTTAACTGTAGTGATGCAGCAGGATCACAAATAAATTACTCCAGTATGAAGATTTATCTACCTCATTCACCTGACGGAATAAAATGGAATGATGTTACAGAAACACCTTATTTCAACTTTAAAGTATATGTAAGATAAACCTTTACAAAATTTTGCAATAAAGATATTGACTTAAGTTGTATATGTATGGTATTTTTAATTTCGTTGTGTAGGTGATGAACAATACAACAACTTTCTTGATTTTTTAGCCTAAAGAACGGAACTTGACATAAAACCGGAGATATATAAATGTCATTATTTTGTCAGGAAATCAGAAATATTATGAGTTGTTTTATGCAACGAATTTGAATATAAAACATCAGTGAAGTTAATGTAACATATGTCTGATACACAGGTGCATTGAAGTGGATGTAAAAGAGGGGAGATGAGAAAGTGTCAAGAAAATAAAACCCATCAACCACAGTTTATATAACTGAAGTTTGATTTTAGATAATATTAAATCTAGTATACAAGCACATACATTTTGATGAAACAAATCTTTATATCTGTTCTTTTATTACAGAATTTAACATACCAAGTCCAGTTTGATAATCCAGCCAGTCTTAAGATAAAATTCCAAACCATACAGAATTTAGGAGTACGAGGTTTTGGTATGTGGAATGCGGATGCAGTTAACTATATGGACAACTCTACAGTCGGAATAAAAGAACGGACGGAAATGTGGGGAGCTTTTCCGTCATTTTGATATTTGAGATATTCGGAAATGAATAAAAATTGTTATAATATTATGTTAAATTTTCATATTATATTTTTTCACAAATAAAAGTTTAATATTTTTCGTTATTAGTGTTAACATTATTATTTATGAGGAAGTTTTAAACGGCAATACAAATTTTTAAATTTTATGTGAATTTTTTCTATAGTATAGACAGGATAAAACTTTACTCATGCCAAGAATTTCTTTATTTGAAAAAAAGATAAATTCTACACATTTTTTTGAAAAGTGCAAATTTAACAAAGAAATCAATAGTGGTATTACACCTGTAACTCTTGTTACCATAATAATATTAACAAATTTTTAAATTTTGGTTCATTTGTACGTTTCGGAGTTGTGTGACGTCAATTTTTGCTGAAGCCAGCCTCTGTGTGATGGATTTTCTTGATGTCTTGAAGATCCATTGGTGGCCTTTGACTGCTTTTTGCTCTGTGGTCTGGTTGTTGTATCTTTGACACATTCCCCTTTTCCATTCTCAATATTATGCATGATTTCAAAAAGATGCATTTTTATACGACCGCAAAAATTGAAAATTTTTTGGTCGTGTTGGCGTCAGCGTCGTCGTCGTTGTCGTCATCGTCCGAATACTTTCGGTTTTCGCACTATAACTTTAGTTTAAGTAAATAGAAATGTATGAAATTTAACCACAAGGTTCATGACCATAAAAGGAATGTTGGGATTGATTTTGGAAGTTTTGGTCCCAATAGTTTAGGAATTAGGGGCCAAAAAGGGCCCAAATAAGCATTTTCTAGGTTTTCGAACTATAACTTTAGTTTAAGTAAATAGAAATCAATGAAATTTCGAAACAAGGTATATGACCACAAAAGGAAGGTTGGGATCGATTTTGGGTGTTTTGGTTCTAACTGTTTAGGAATTAGGGGCCAAAAAAGGGCCCAAATAAGCATTATTCTTGGTTTTTGCACAATAACTTTAGTATAAGTTAATAGAAATCATTGAAATTTAAACACAAGGTTTATCAACACAAAAGGAAGGTTGGGATTGATTTTGGGAGTTAAGATCCCAACAGTTAAGGAATTAGGGGCCAAAAAGGGGCCCAAATAAGCATTTTTCTTGTTTTTCGCACCATAACTTTAGTATAAGTAAATAGAAATCTATGAAATTTAAACACAAGGTTTATGACCATAAAAGGAAGGTTGGGAATGATTTAGGGAGGTTTGGTCCCAACAGTTTAGGAATAAGGGGCCCAAAGGGTACAAAATTAAACTTTGTTTGATTTCATCAAAAATTGAATAATTGAGGTTCTTTGATATGCCGAATCTAACTGTGTATGTAGATTCTTATTTTTTGGTCCCGTTTTCAAATTGGTCTACATTAAGGTCCAAAGGGTCCAAAATTAAACGTAGTTTGATTTTAACAAAAACTGAATCCTTGGGGTTCTTTTGATATGCTGAATCTAAAAATGTACTTAGATTTTTTATTATTGGCCCAGTTTTCAAGTTGGTCCAAATCGGGGTCCAAAATTAAACTTTGTTTGATTTCATTAAAAATTGAATAATTGGGGTACTTTGATATGCCAAATCTAACTGTGTTTGTAGATTCTTAATTTTTGGTCCCGTTTTCAAATTGGTCTACATTAAGGTCCAAAGGGTCCAAAAATTAAACTAAGTTTGATTTTAACAAAAATTAAGTTCTTGGGCTTCAATGATATGCTGAATCTAAACATGTACTTAGATTTTTGATTATGGGCCCAGTTTTCAAGTTGGTCCAAATCAGGATCCCAAATTATTATATTAAGTATTGTGCAATAGCAAGAAATTTTCAATTGCACTGTATTCAGCAATAGCAAGAAATCTTCAATTACACAGTATTGTGCAATAGCAAGAAATTTTCAATTGCACAGTATTGCGCAATAGCAAACAATCTTCAATTGCATAGTATTGTGCAATAGCAAGTATTTTCAATTGCACAGTATTGCGCAATAGCAAGAAATACCTAATTGCACAATATTGTGCAATAGCAAAAAATTTTCAATTGGAGTTATCTTTCTTTGTCCAGAATAGTAGTTTAATCAACTTAAATCATTGTTTTATACAATATACAATGTATATTCACTTTTACTACCAACTGATAAATTAAAACAATCTTTACCATTCAGTGAAAACAAGCACTTTTTTTACATTTTAATATTTTATGATGTATTTAAATGAGTACTTATTGTTGCAAACTCCATTAGAAATTTGAATTGAGATCAGTTTTGGAATAAAGGGAAAGGGGCATGTGAAAAAAAAAATTGGGTGGGGGGGAGGGTGTTCAATTTTTCTCATTTCAGATTTCATAAATAAAAAGAAAATTTCTTCAAACATTCAACAGCAAAGTGAATTGCTCAAAGGCAAAAACAAATTTTGAGTTCATTAGACCACATTCATTCTGTGTCAGAAACCTATGCAGTGTCAACTATTTAATCACAATCCAAATTTAGAGCTGTATCAAGTTTGAATGTTGTGTCCTCTGCGGTCGTATAAAGCTGCGCCCTGCGGAGCATCTGGTTTGTATATTGGCAGTGTCTATTTTGCAGGCACCGGCAAATTAGCAAATATGCCATTTTTCCCGCTCTGTATATTTTTGCTGATGTAAATTAAATATTTAATCATTTCTTTATAAACTATCTATAAATTTTACTATTGCTGTAGTTTATGTAATTCTTGATCATTCTTATTTTTCCACGTGTTCGTAACAGTTAGACCTATATTGCGTTATGTTCCACACCTGAAAGTTACAGTTAATTCGCTCGTGAAAATCAATTGGCCAACTGTAATGAAATGTATTTATCAACTGTTGTCTCGGTCTAGTTAATTTCGACCTGAATATCATATTTTGTTAAATATGAAGAAATATACCTTTAAATGTCAATATTTTCTGATAAATTATTTTTCAGAATACAGATAACTTTAAGCATCGGGATTTTCGATATAGAAAACACCGTATTTTCTATATGTAACATGAAATGAAATATTTGTAAATGCAAAATCATTTCATACATATTTTCCATTTAAATATATGTTTTTTATATTTCATAGACTTGACATGAACAATGGGTTTTTATCCTTTCTTTGGAAATAACATTACATTGCAAAAACATTCAACTCTTATTTAAAATTGTTTCAATAGTTTCTCCTAAGCTCACATTAATTCGTTATTTGATCATTACATCTGTTAAAACACCCTAAAAACCAAAATAAAACAAAAAGTTGTATTAATTGTGAATTAATTAAAGATAATTAAACCAAAGGCCTTCTGCTTTTCTTTTGTTATTTGCAGAATGAATATTAATTTAAATAAGAAAAAAACAAAGTTTTAATCCTCGGAGACATATAGTATCGGATACAAATGCGGGCCGCTTTTTTCGGCTAAGAACGATGCGGGTACTTATCACAGTTAGATCAATGGTTCTTTTATAATCATAATAGTTATTGAGACAGTCATCACCAATTATTTGTTATTTGTAATAATTTTAACCAGATTTTCCTCGCCTTTGAATTATGTTTTCTTTTTATATAAGGATGTTTAAATTGTATTGGCTGGCCTTAGGCTACAACGGAGATGATACAATATCAGAATGCGGGTGTCACACTCGGCCATATGTCTCGACTATTGTTAAAACCCAATGAATAAAAAATAACAGTGTTCTGTTTTGAACCATGATAAAGTGTTAAATTGGGAGAAAGCGATGAGACTTTGATTGAAAGGGTTGTCTCGTGCCGCGATCACTGATCTATAACGACTGGTCCCACTACCTTTAATCTTATTTTTACATGAATTTGAATTTTTACAATGAATATAAAATTCACCTTATCGGTTCATGTTGACAAAACTTTATAAAAAGTTAATGGGATGCAATTACACTAGTCAAGATAGCTATTTTTATCAAAAACAGTTAATTGAATTTTAAAACTGGTCTTTTGATTATTAAAACTCTTAGGTTTTCTCTGTGAATGATATTTTTAACTGTGGTTAAAATCAATTTTGACAACCTTAGATAAAAACGATAGCATAAAGAGATCTAGAATGATTTCACTTTTTCCAAACTTATGGCCCCCTTTGGGATAATTTATAAGATAGAAAATGTTAAAAACACATAATAACTTTTTAAGCAATATGAAAAAAAAACATTGAAGTTTGTTGGAAACTTCAAAAGAAAATACATCTGAGCAATTACAGCAGTTATATTTATTTAATATTTTATTATTTAATAATTTTTTTTTATATTTATCGCAATTTGATGATCTTTAATATATATATATATATATAACATAAAATACAGGCCCGGAGTCTTGTTTATCGAAGGTGTCCTATCGGTACACATGCCCAAGGTTAGCTTTGCATATACCCTTCCCGTTCAACTTGAACGTTAGGAGTAATGTCCTTTAATTATCATTTTAAAAAGTTTTTAGAAAAAAGGGGAATTACCTAGGTACCGCTTGAACAAATCCTCTAAGATACTAACGCGTCGCCAGTAAACTTAATTTGCGACCATCAAATCCCCAATTGATGCCGTCGGAGCTTAAAATACAATACAGTTATCTCCTAAATGATATGCACGATACATCATCACACAACCGAACAAACACGGCAAAGTTACAAACGCGTAACTGCTTCGTGTAATTGATATTTTTTATTCAACAAAACGCATATTGTAAAGACGAATGGTGCATATAAAAAGAATTATGGAATTTTATATTTATTATACTGATATTTATCAGCTTGAAAAACAATTCCCCATATTGGGCTCACTTGATATTCTTGCTGATAAAGTCATTCGTGTATTCTATAATACGTCAATGAGACAGCAACCTTACGACATACAAAACATACAATTTTCAACAATACACAAGTTGCGTATTTAAACACCAAATTTAAAAGATCGGCAATCAACATTGATTTCCCTATTAAAACTAAGGTATCGACAATAATTTTTACAACAAAACAATGTTCAAACGTACTTGTTTTAAAGCGCTTCGACGTTGCTTATAAAAAATAAACTAAAATACACAGGAAATCGAAAGCTAAATAGAGTTTCTTCGACTTTATTAATGTATTATGTTACACCTTCATGCTACCTGCTATCTGTATACAGATACAATAGGGCCTGTGTTCCCGATTGCTTTTAAAATCATTGTTTTGGCTGCCGTGTTCATAGAGGCAATAAGGCCCTTATTTGGCCTAAAAATTACTGCAAATTTAAAAGTTATCATATATATTCTTAAATAACTGAAAACTTGACTACGGTATAAGGTACTAAGAAAAACAAAACAAATTTGACATCGAACAAGTTACCATGGCAACAAATCATGACTTTATTCGCATATTTTGTTCAATTTCGTGATTTTCCTTGTTTTTTCAACAAATTTTAAGTATATTTTAGATTGAAAAAGTATGTGCGCACTCAAGAAACAACTTTCCATTTTTGGTGATACATTTTTGATGATATTATGCCAATAGTTATAATAAAGCTTCTGTTAAATTATTTTGTTGTTTCTTGGCTGTGCGGGATGTTTCCACAACGGAAATAAAGATAGAAAACTACATATTAAATTCTGTATTTTTCATCGTTTTTGTGAAAACAGTATATATTATGACGTAATTGCGACGTCATCAGATAAATAACTTTATGTTTTTCATTTATATTGCTTGACCCTATGCATTTCTAAACATTATGTAGATATAGAAAGATGTGGTGTGGGTGCCAATGAGACAACTTTCCATCCAAATAACTATTTAAAAAAAAGTAAACCATTATAGGTCAATGTACGGCCTTCAACAAGGAGCCTTGGCTCACACTGAACAACAAGCTATAAAGGGCCCCAAAATTACTAGTGTAAAACCATTCAAACTGGAAAACCAACGGTCTAATCTATATAAAATAAAAAAATTAAAAAACGAGAAACGAAAAACACGTATAAATTACATAAACAAACGACAACTACTGTACATCAGATTCCTGACTTAGGACAGGTGCAAAACATTTGCAGTGCCAATTTGAATTGGTTATCAAACATTTTATTTTCTTGGGCTAAAACTAGCCCTACTCCGATTGATCTGCGTATTTTATTGTATCTCCCTTGTCGATAAAACATGTGAATCAAATACCAAAGTTAATAATGCACACATAAAATTGTCTACAAACAGGCTTTTTCTGAATTTAACAACATAAATATTAAGATATGTCCTAAGACGATCTTGTAAGACACGTCTTTTTGTTCTTATAAAGAGACTTTCAATGAGAAGGGCATCGACTTTCGATGACAGGGGCCCTAAATTTAATTTGTGCCACACGGTTATTTTTTTAGTTTCGCCAAATGTGTACTTATTACGTAAATGCCGATTGACTTTTACGTCAGATTTCAATAACAATTTAAGGCTCGATTACAAAAACTTGCAGCGACGGGACCTAAACCCCTAATGTGGTCATTTAATTGTCTAGGTTCATATTGGATTTCTTTTCTGGATTCTTTGATATGCAAGCCAATATTTGTCTAATTCTTTTTCTTTATTTGCTGATTTTCTCTATAGTGCATTTTTGTGTCTATTACTCTTTATATTTCAACCAGACCTTCTGTTAGATTCCTTCGAGGTGAACATGTGAGAATTACAAATGACCATAATTATTTCTACTATTTCTACTATTTTACCCCAGGTAACCCCTGAGATTTTTAAACGGTTAGAAAATACCAATTCTATACTGAAGGTGTAAATTTTTAATTATACTGTTCTATGTATTATTGACTGCACAATTTTTGAAATAGCTATATATATATATATAAAAAAAAAAAAAAAAAAATGAAAGAAAAAGATAACATTAATTGTATTTTATTGTTCGTTCTTATGAGTGCTTATTACTGGTGTTATTCGACTGTAGTTGTGACATATTTTCGTCACATTCTGCTGCTAAACAAATAAAATCAATCAATCAATAAATAAATTTTAAATAAATTTTAAATCTATTATACCTTTTCTATCGATTTCACTAAAAAAAATAGTATGTATTCCCCTTATTAATTACAATGCTCCATCCAAGTCACAATTTATAAAAGTAAACCATTATTAATTATATATATTTTATTGCGAAATTAACCCTTTACAACGAAGTCAAGCGCCGGCATCGTACTGACACCTGCAGTCTGGTTAACTTGCGTTTGTAGGATTGCACGTGGTCGCTAACTATTTATATATCGGATATAAGAAGATGTGGTGCGAGTACCAATGCTCCATCCAAGTCACAATTTATAAAAGAAAACCATTATAGATCAAAGTACGATCTTCAACACGGAGCCTTTGCTCACACCGAACAGAAAGCTATAAAGGGCCCACAAAAAAAATATGTTTATATCTTTATTTGTGTTTATACCGGTATATATATTTACGTCGGTAGTCCTCGGAGTTCGTGTCAATGGTAAGTTAGATGACGTCTAGTCTAAAATACACATGAAATGTTGTTTCATATTATCGAGTCCATGCTTAATTTACTCTTTGTATTTTGTATATACATTTTTGTTTGTGATAATCGGTGTACATGTAGTTGACATTCAATGTCCCTTTAAGTGAAATATGGATATTCAAAACAGGTTAAAACATGGCGAAATATTTGATACTTGTTTCATTTGTGTAACGTATTTTTATCTTGTATTGATATTACTTTCTTTCTTAATGCAGTTGAATTTAATTTCGAAAAATGATTTTATATTTGTCTTCTTTATTTAATTATGAGTAATTCATAAATGTTTTGATTTGGTTTCTTTAAAGTGTCTTTGAAGTTTCATCACTCAAAATTCAGACTTTCTATTATGTGTTTTTTACTCCTTTGACCATTATATCTGCAGGTGTCGTATTTAGGAGCATATTTTTTGGCTAAAAAAAATTTGTAAGAATACACGTTTCTTTTCTGCAGGTGCAATTATTTAAACATTAAAAAACTTGATTTAAGCATGAAAAACTGCTCGCTGTAATCAGTCTCTTGATATTTTTTTTTTTAAATAAATGACTTCATTTCAAATGTTCGGAAGAAAATATATTTTTAGAAAATAATGATACCTGTAAAAAAAAATGGTACCCGCATTATGCATCAAATATCCGTTATAACAAAGTACCGCCCACAAAGAGTCACGTGCCAATAATATCGTCCTACCACAGTGACATGTGCATAATGTGTTCAATAAATTGTTTATTTCTTCTAAAGAAAATGAAGCACGTGTTTTACAAGATTTACAGCTTGATGACAAGATATTATCAAAATTAACATAAATTATGTTTTTCATTAAATGTAAAAAAAAACAACTTCAAATAAATAAATCTGGATTGAGAAAGTTTCACTTAGACAGGCGATCCTCAAGAAAGATGGACAAATTTGAAATAACTGATGAAATTCTAAAATTATGTTTATACGGAAATTTAATTAAGGATAAAGTTTCTATTGATGGTAAGATTATAGGACTTTATTTAAACAACTAAATAGTCAAATGTTTCGGAAATGTATTATTTATAAAAGAATTTTTTTCACAAATGTTTTTAAAAAATTGAGACATAATAATGCGTTTGTGTCTTATTTTTTTTAAAATTTACTTTTTTTAAAGTTATTTATTCATATATAAACTCATATTTGTTGAATGCTTTAGAAGTTAGTTTTTTTTTACTTTGAAAGTTTTCTTGAAAATTTATATGTTCGGTGCTGTAGTTCCACATTTTATCCAATATATGTTATCTCACGAATTATGACCATGCAATGTAAATATGAATTATTTGACATTGATATTTGTTAAAACCACCTATATATTAATCTCAGATGAAATTACTCTGCATTTGAATAGTTTGCTATACAAATAAGAAGATGTGTTATGAATGCGAATGAGAAAACTATTCACCAAAGTCTAAATGGCGTGGATGTAAGCAATTATAGGTCATGTGCACTGACTTCAATAATGAGAAAAAGCAATTTCGTATAGTCATAAGAAAAAAGATTAAGACATAAGCACGGATAAAAGAAAGCTAGTTTAAAGACATTTACAACTACT
The DNA here is from genome assembly GCF_965363235.1 of Mytilus galloprovincialis. NCBI lineage: Eukaryota > Metazoa > Mollusca > Bivalvia > Mytilida > Mytilidae > Mytilus > Mytilus galloprovincialis. The sequence continues at coordinate 50,376,959 of NC_134839.1, forward strand.
AAATAAATCATGTTCTCCCAAATTAAATTATCAATAAGTACACATCCAACGGATTTAGTATAAAGCGTCATAAATTGATGGTCTTTCCTACCGAAGCTCGGCCTTCTTTCCGAATTTATGTTTAATCGTAACTCAATATGTATGTCATGTATATGCTGCTTGTTCTTTTGATATTTATTAACCATAAAAGGATTATTTTTTTTCATGGTATGTAAAGCTAAAATGTTGATTTGTTTTAAAAAGTAAAATCACAAAAATACTGAACTACGAGGAAAATCCAAAACGGAAAGTCCCTAACAAATAGCAAAATCAATGATAAAACACATCAAACGAATGGACAACAACTAACATATTCCTGACTTTTTCAAATGTAGCAAATGGTGAATTGAACCGGGTTTTAAAGCGCTAAACCTCTCACTTGTATGACAGTCGCATCAAATTTCGTTATTTTTACAACGATGCGTGAACAAAACAGACATAATTATGGCTATAGAAGTCATCATCACTGTGTTACAATCTCAAAACAGACCAACGTTTACAAAAATGCACAAGAAGCATCTATCAAATTAAAAAACACATTTAATGTTTCGCGTGTTTTGCGTCAGAAAAGGCAAACGTCACATGGGAAGAAATTTTGTCGTTCAATGTCTATTCAAAACAATTATAATTTCACATTGGGGATGGTGGTATGCAGGGTTAAAAAATAAAAAAGTGAATATCTCTTCCTTTGCAACATTGATAATAATAATAGTAAAAATGCGAATCTGTTGATTAATCTGCTCATGTCATTCCTTTATTGTTTTAGACTTTCCATCTTTGCCTCTTCCCCATCAAGTTAAAATAGGTTTATCTACGTTGCCCGGATGTAAATATGGCGTCTTTGCTAGGACCGTAATACGCACCGGAACAGAGATGGGACCATTCGTTGGACACGTGAAAAGACCATGTGATGTACAGAATGTTAGTCATAATCCTAGTTTGTGGGAGGTAAATAAAGTAAATCTTTTATGTTTCAAATTTTAAAAAATTAAAAAGTCCAGTGGCAAATATGTCAAGCATATTCAAGGCAAGAACAAATCAGGAAATGATACGACTGGGGGGGGGGGGGGGGCATGAAAAGAAAATTGATACATCGAAAGTTTAGAAGTGCTTTCTAAGACTGACTATCCTATAAGTACAAAAACATATAGATTTTATCATTTATTTTATATATGTAACTAATGAATGCATTCGATAAAATAATTGATACAATCACTACCCTGTTTTGAGTCAAAAATTAAGGCAACGGTAGTTTCCCATGTTCAAGACCACAAAATTAAATTACAGAGACAGACCAATGTAACAAAGTTAACAATATCTTAGGGAAATTCTAATGAACACCGGTAGGAGCCAGACTACGTGAGTCGACAAATAAAGCGTCGGCTCCTGCTATGCATGCATCATGCGCCATGTATGCATTTCCTTAAACAACTAATCTGGTATCAAAAGATGGAGGTCCGAGAAAAAATGTCGTTAGTAAATTGAGACGTGTACAGAATACATTTTTTTTTTTACTAATTACAATTAAACAATTTTCAACCAAGTATAATTGTATGCCTCACTAGAAGTTTTTGTAAGCCGGGAACAGTACGGTTTGTTTCATGTACTTGGTGCGTTGTTCAGTATGTCCAAAAAAAATTGCAAGATGTATGATAAAAAAAAATATTGCGATGTCTTTCAGGTATTTGACACAACAGGCCATTTACTACACTTTATTGACGGCGGACATTATAATCCCGCTAGCTGGTTGTCACTGATACAATGTGCGAGATCTGAACGAGAACAAAACTTAGAAGTTACACAAATCGGAGCCAATTTGTTTTTTAAAGCATCAAAGGTGATTATAAAAAAAAAAAATGAGTAGTCTTTATATTACAAAAGACTTTGTCGTTTTATTATATTTCTTTATTTGCAAAACAGACAAAAACCAATTTTGGTTATGGCAAATACATTGACAAAACAAACATGATCAAACATAATGAAAACTCGACAATATTATAAGAGAAATTAATAATTGATAATTGAAAATTGAAACCTAATCCAAACACGTTTTCGTTTCATTCTGAAAAGAAATGTTTGTAAATTGTCGTAAACCACACAGACAACATGTCTGTGAAGGAGAACAAGTCGGAAATTTTGGACATACTGCTGTGTAACAACTCTAAGTTATTCTGAACGAGATTGGAATTGTCTTAACTTATACCCCAAAAATTTAATAAAGCCCACTCAAATACATTGTTAAAATGGATACCCAGTGGCAGATCCAGAAAAAGGGGGTTCCGGGGTTGGAACCCCCTTTATTTGGACGATCAATGCATTTGCATGGGGACATAAGGTTGGAACCCTCCCTTTATCATTGGATTGGAAACCCCCCCCCTCTTTTGAAAATGGCTGGATCCGCCCCTGTGACCAACACACCTATTTTTGCTGTGAAAACGTCATCTTTTATGATTCTGTAAAATTATATCTTTATACTAGATTTTTGTTAGTTTCACAATATATGATATGCATTTGACTACAATCTATTTTGTTCTTAGGATATTTTATGTGGTCAGGAATTATTGGTTTGGTATGGAATGACACATAGTTTGTTTATGGGTTTACCACTTCAAAACAAGACAGAACGTAAAGTCATACCAGGTACATAATAATTTAAAATTTAGCTTACCAAAAAAAAAGCTTGTTTTGAAGTATTTTGTTTGGTGTAAATTATTTCGTTCGTTCATTCATATTTATAATCAATTTTTGTTATCGAAAACTCTTTGAAATTTGTATAAAAAAGATAATGATGTATCAATGATGCACGCCAACACAAATGTCACAAATAGCAACAAGATATTTAATACTAAAAAAGTCAACATGTCGAGTTTAACATTCAGCGTGGATGTACAGCATGTCATACTTTACACTTTCCAAGTCTAAATAAGTCGTGCAACATAGACATAGACTATTACAATTCTGTCATCAACACCATATTTTCAAAATGTTATTAAATATAAACTTATTACAAACAAAAGTCATCAGGTGACATTTTTTCTGGCGTTGAATATAAAGAGGCACATGGACAAGTGTAGGAACCAAAGTCTTTATTTTACCGGCAACGGAAGTAGAATTCGCCATGCTGTTTAAGGTCGTGGTCGGTGGCAACAGGTGTTAAAAGTTTTTGATAAGGTCATGCATGCGAGATACATCTTTGCTATTAATATATAACTTGCTAAAACGTCTTGTCTTACAACAGGCTTCCCACAAGGGGCATTAGCACGAAGATCCGGATCTAACGTTTTTGCTGACTGGACGCCAGTGATTGCGTATCAATTCATCTTATAAGTAGATATCGGTTTATGGACAATAAATCAGATCTTAACATGTAAAATTTTCTACTTTCAGAAAACAGCCAAAGACCTATAATGACAAACCCCAAAGAAGTTATTAGTAAACTCAAATGTGTACTATGTCGGCGGGGCTTTAACTCGAGGAGTAATTTAAGATCACACATGCGCATTCATACCTTAGAAAAACCATTTGCCTGTAAATATTGTACAAGAAAGTTCAGCCAATCATCAACACTTAGAAATCACGTGAGATTACACACTGGTAAGTATTACGACAACAACTTAGGGTTGCAGTTGTATTATTGTTAAAGAGATAGTTAACAGGGGAAAAGTTTATCTTCTGTGGGTTGCAGTTGTATTATTGTTAAAGAGATAGTTAACAGGGGAAAAGTTTATCTTCTGTTATATACACAACATAGAAACCGGTAATAAAGTTGATGACTATGCGGTAGGGGGTTTGTTCATTATTAAAGGCCGTACGATGACCTATAGATTTTAATTTCTCTGTTATTTGGTCTCTTGCAGGTAGTTCTATCATTGTCAATCTACCCACATCTTATTTCTATATGTAACATAACTATAATTACATCCTATTTGCAAAATATATATTTGTTTATAAATTTTCCATATCACAATGGCTATGTACAATTATATCCCTTTTAGTTCTTACTACGAATAAATAACATTCAAGTTGTTTTAATATTTGTTTTTCTGTTTTAGGAGAAAAACCATATAGTTGTTCATGCTGCAAAAGTTCCTACTCACAATTAGCTGGACTCCGTGCTCATCAAAGAAGTGCCCGACATCGACCGACTGTAGGAGAATCAAAGTAACGAAGAACAAGTTGATACCAACTAGATTACTTAAAGATAATCCAGGAATAATGAAGAGTTATCTAGTTAATAGACAAGGAAAAGAGTGATGGAGAGTTGAACTTGTCTAGTTTATAGATAAAGCCAAGAGAAGTTAATAGACAAAAAGAAAAGAGTGATGGAGAGTTGAGCTTATCTAGTCACAGATAAAGCCAAGAGTAGTTAATAGACAAGGAAAATAGTGATGGAGAATTGAACTTGTCTAGTTTATAGATAAAGACAAGAATGACGAAGAGTTGTCTGTTTATAGATAAAGACAAGCGTGATGAAGAGTTTATTCATTGGCAATCAATGCCACATCTTCTGATTTTTATAAGACAAAACACGTGAATGGTCGGTATCAAATTATGGTGTTAAATATGTCAAAAGCTATAGGTGTAACCTACATTTTGGGTATCAAGATACTATTATTAAGGCAATATACTGCAGTCAAAATACCAAAGTTTACATCGTGTATCGAAGTTAAATGTAAAGAGTCGAAGTTTACCGTAAACAGTCTTTTACCGTAAAGAGTCGAAGTGTACTTAATTCAGGACAAAAATGCATAGTAGTCTTATTCATGTTGTAAGAGATCATGTATTTCACATACAATGTACGATATTTTTGTAAATTTTAGATTTTACGTTTCCGAGTTATGGGGTTTTATTCATTAAAAAAAGAGGTGATTTTAAAGCTTTAGGACAATGTTTTGAGCAGTAATCATGGAACTTTGGCGATTAGTTTATTTCTATTAAGATAACGATCCTTAAGTTTTTCGTGAATTTTTTATATAACCTTGAGAAGTTATTAAAGTTCATTCTTCGAAAAAGCGACCGGCGTATCATGCGCTCATGATGCAGCTGTTTCACGGGTGTCATTCGGTTTAACGAGAAAAATGATCGTGAAAGAATATCTAACGGCGGTCAAGTATTGAGAGACGATCGTGAAAGACATTTAATCGAGAAGACATATGATAGGTCAATAAATATTCTAATTTAATTAACACAGACAAATTAATGACAAAATAAAACTGTCTGTCAAAATGGTTCAACATTATGGTCAGTATGTGAGAATATTCAGTTTTAAAAGTACATAGTTATTAAAAACAACAAAAGGCAGAATGCTTCTCGACATTTCAATGACATAAAAAATGTAAACAAACATGATTTTTTCACAAATTCGACTAGAAAAACTACTTTTATCCGAATAAGGGCATTCTATTTGAATTAATCAAATGTTTCTCATAGTTATTTTGTATAAACATAATCTGAAACTTGGTAAATAAAGAATTATTTACACAAAAATAGATTTTTCGGATCGTGAAAGATCACGTACCGCATTTTTGAAGATCGTGAAAGGGATCGTGAAAGATCTGATGCTACGACGATGTTCAAATTATTCTTCAATTATATCATAATTAATATTTGTTATTGGTACTGAGAAAAGCTAGATAGGTCAACATCCTCAATAGGTTTAAAAGGTTTCATTTCAAAGTATTAATATTTTCAGAAAATGAAATGTGAAATAGTTGGATGATTATATGATGAAGCTTTTTATTGTCATGTGAAGTACTCACTTATCACGAGTTATGGGATACCCACATTTTGTATATTGGATCATATAAACTATACATGTATGCCCGTCACACAGGATTCACCTGACCCCGAATTTGCCTCATTTCATGGATGAAGATTCATTTTATGGTAAAGTCCGTATCGCGGATTCGTTAAGCTTTATGATAACTGTCTGTTGTTATGATTGTAAGGTGTACATTTTCGACTTCTGTAAGGTTTCAAATAACATCGAACTCATTATTATGCATCATTCGGCAATGTTCGTTTTATGTTGTTTAGCCTTTTTGGATATATACCTGTATGCTATAGCGCCAAGGTATTTCGTGTATGATGTACATGTCTGTCTGCATGTTTCATATATGACCATGATGACTTCAATTGTAGTTGATATATTGCATGATAGTAAGATGTCTATGTCTTGCTGTCGGTCAGGGTTCATATACTTTTGACCTTATGTTTCGAAATAATTGGCCAAGCATAACTTTTACATTTGTCAGTTTCTAAGGCACTGTAAGAATCGGAACACATTTATTTGGTGTACAGGATATTTGTAGAGATCTGTATGACATGGTATTCTGACGTTGAACTCTTTTTATGAACCATTGACAATCTTAAGCGCATTTGACACTTCTAGTAAAACCCTTGATGTTAAAGACGTTCAACAAATATACTATCATAAGTAAAGCAGACGAGACATTACAGCATTTGCGCTCTGGTATTCTATAGTCTGTAATATATGGTTAAATCAATCCACATCTGCGTTGTATACAAAGAGCTGAAGAAGTACTGTTGCACAAAATGTTGGTTATGATCGTTCAATCTCAAATTACTCATGAAAGATGCTGTTTTGCTGTAATTTTTTGTTTGATGGATATCATTTTGGTTTAAACGTTGTATATCCATATTATTGGCTAAATAGTGTCGGTATGCCTGAATTGCACTTGACCGATTCTCAGAGCTGAATCTTCCACACTTATTTAAACACGTTTTAGTTGTTTGTTTTTTTTTTTACTTTCGAGGTAAAGTGTTGAAAAAAACTAATAGTTTTAATGTTCATCCTTATCAAAATAGTTACAGGCTTCAACCAGTTGCAGTTTTATCAAATGGTAAAAAAATACAGATTTCTGATTGCTAGTATTAACATGATTAAGTCTGGTCACGCATTATCTTTCACGATAAAAATAATGCGTTGCCTGGTCTTTCACGATCAAGTTTGATGGATATTCAACAAATTCAAGGTTTTCATATACAAACTAATGCTTTTAAGGGAAGAACATACTTTAGTTTTACTGTACAATCAGATACGCCAAAGATTTAATTTCAAATATATCATCATCAACTGAAATATGACCATTTTAGGTACTAAAAGCGTGTTGTTTGTAATTAATTTCATAGACATGCATTGCGCCTTTTGTGTTTTTTCATAAAGTACTGCATATTTTCTTTATCTTATTTCACAGTTATGATGAGGAAGTTAAACCATTTTGACAGACATAATTCTTTGTTCGGATTCGTTCCGCGTTTTGAAAATTCAGCGATTTTTTCAAAGATTCTGAACTAGAAATTACATGAAATGTCTTTCACGATCCGTTACCAGAGCTTTCACGATCGTCTCACAAGACTTGACCGCTGTTAGATATTCTTTCACGATCATTTCTCTCGTTAAACCGAATGACACCCGTGTATTTATTAGAGTAGATGTTATGGACAAGCAGGTAATTATGTAATTAATATGAAATGCTTATTTGACCTTAGTTGCGTTAAAATTATAAAATTGTCTGAGAATGGAAATAGGGAATGTGTCAAAGAGACAATGATACGTCATTTTCACTAGATAATGCGGAAATGTTCGGGTGATAAATGTAATGATCGGAGACAGTTTCATATATAGAAAAGTTTCATTGAAGTAGATAAGATGAGGAGGTGGTAATCGGTTTCAGTTTTAGTATGTGTGAGTTCATCATCATTATTTTCTATAGCAATGTCTAGAAAATATTGATCAAAGTTCATTTTCAATTTGAAAATCATCATGATAGAATACGTGCAAACAAAATCGTAATAACTTTGGTGCAAAAGTCCTAAAACAATCAGCTAGTTTTATATTGTATATATAGTCCAATTATATCTACATCAAATGATTACTGTTTTTGTTTTGGAATTAAAAAAGTGTTCTGATTTCTCTCTTTTTTTTATTCAATTCAATTCAAATCAAATCTTTATTGCCATAAAACTACAAATTTATAGTATGTCATTGTGACACAACATAACAAAATGAAAATTTATTGATTATTAATGTATGTACTGGGCGTAACAAGTTGAAAACTTATACTATTTTAAAGCAGGATTATGTTGGTGAAAACTTCTGCAAGCTGTTGATGGCTTTTAGTTTTAGTGAAAGAAGTAACTTAGATGTGGGGTGGTTTCTTTTAGGCTTGAAACTGGACGGTATGAAAATTGGAAATTGGGAAAAGAGATGTTGCTTTCAATGTTTAATACTGTAGAAGATGAATATCATTTCATTTAAATTTTCCTTGTTTCTTATGATGTTAGACAAATGCCATTTTAAAAGTTTTTGTTATTCATATACCAATTGCACCCATTTAATAGCTGACCTAGCTGTTCATGTAGTGGCGGATCCGGGTGGGGGGGGGGGATTCCGGGGGTTGGAACCCCCCTTTTTTTTGGCCGATCAATGCATTTGAATGGGAGCATATAGTTGGAACCCCCCTTTACTCTGGGTTGGGAACCCCCCTTTTTAAAATGGCTGGATCCGCCACTGTCATGAAATGCATGCTGTGAATCACAGTTTATGGCCAAACTCAGAAAAGCGAATAAAAAATCCGTTTAATTGATATATTCAACAGCACTCAGTGGCGGATCCAGAAATTTTCATAATGACCTAAGAGGGGGCCCGCTCCAGTCACGCTTCAGTGATTCCTTATATAAGCAACCAAACTTTTTACCAAAGCCCCCCCCCCCCCCCCCTAAATCCGCCTCTGGCACTAACTTAGACTTACCGTTATCTTAGTGATATTTGTTTGCCAATACTTACTTTTAATATAAAATGAAATGATAACTGTCCTTTCCTATATTTGTATGTATAGAGTTAAAGACATTTTAGTTTTACTCAGGGAAACTCAAATATTAGCGATCTAAGGGACGATTTTTCTTTCCTTGTTGTTTTTCTTTCTTGAACAGCAATCTCAAGATGTTTGTAATTCCAACTCTTAAGCTATGCCCGTGTTAAGAGTGAGGCTGCTGATTTTAAAGAGCGTAAGCAATGTAAACTGGAAAATTATCAAGTCATGGATTTCGTTAATAGTATTACAAATAATTAAAACATTAATTTTACTATATTCTTTCTTTGATAAAAAGATTTAGCTTGGAAGTTTGAATGTTCTTATAGAAAACTTAATACAAACGGGACTACATATTCTAATTTTTACGGCGATGTTGTTTACCGAGCCCGTACATTTAGATTAGTAAACTTGTTGATCCTTTAAATAAAATTATTCTAAAAGATTACCTATTCAATACCGAAATTAGATCTTTGAATATTGTTTTTTGAAAGTATACATATTGATTATTCAATAAATTACAACCCAACTCAATATTATTGCAATACAAATACAAATACCATGGATTCATTGATTTCGTGGGTAACAATTTTTGTAGATTCAGGAATAAATGTATATTCATGGATATTTAATTTCGTCTGCATACGCTATTATAAATGATTATCATTTCGTTGAACATCTGAATTCGTGCTTTGTCTAAACAAACCCACAAAACACACGAAAAGGAGTAGGTTCAGTAAGACCCCTTTTTGGCCCAAAAATATAGGAAAGTTTTAAAAAATTGTTTAAATGTATACCTTTAGTTATTTTTTGGAAGGTATAATGCCTCTGCTACAAAATATGGGCTGTTTTTGTCATTACAATGCACATATATTGGATACTTGCATCATTAAGTCATGCTAAATTACTGAAATAGAATGAAATTCAAAACAGTGTGGCTGTGGCTATTGATTGACACATTAAATTCATCCATTGGCTGGGACAATTTAGGTGAACGTTTGTATGTAACAACCACTGCTCACTATGTACTTTTTAAAGACACTTAAACTATTGGGTCACCAAAGGTTCTCAACACCTTAATAAAATAATTCGAAAAATTAATCAGAAATAACACGATGTTTTGATTTATACCAATTATATAAATCAAAACATAAAGGTTATTCCTGATTAATTTTTCGAATTATTTTATAATTAAAGGCGTTAAGAAACCTTTGGTGACCCCACAGTAAAAATGTCTATCGTAGGTACGTCGTGAACAGTGGTCGTTACAGACAAACGTTCGCGTAAATTGTCCCAGTCAATGGATGAATTTAATGTGTCAATCAATGGCCACAGTCACACTGTTTTGAATTTCATTCTATAAACTTGATGTCTATAATACTTACCCTTATGCTGTCTATAACCCAAACCCTTATGCTGTCTATTCATTCTTGATATTGAAATGTAAGTCATGTTTAATGATAATACATAACATATATAAAGGTCGAGGATGAACACGGATGCGGCCACTTTCATTTTTGACAAAAACCATCTAAAAAGTGCCATGTTTTGGCATGTTTGATAGATTTATCATATTTAAGCTTGAATCGGAGCGTTTTTAATGAGTGAATCAGTTAAAATCTTTCACAAAAAAAAATTGAATCTATTGAAATAGACATTTTAGTGTTTGAAAAGTGTCCAAAATCTGTCGTCAGATGAACTTGAAATTTGAGGCCAAAACCGGCCCTTACCGGACCTACTCCTTTGTATTATACGGATATAAAAGTCAATTCGCAGTATGACAGATACGAACCAACGACAACCACTGAAATATCGTAAAAAGCTGATGAATAAATCATTAAGTTGTGGTTTTCATCAAAACTAAAAATAATAAGTGATCTTGTTGATGAGACAAGTATATATGCGTTTACCACTATTTTCAAAACAAATTATATTCCCCTAAACCAAAACGTTTCTACCAAAGCACTGGACGTCACTGCGCAATGTTACAATTTACAACCATTCATTTTAAAAAGTCCAAAGAAACATACGGAGAGATAGAAATGCACAATCAAAAGTAAAAACTACCGAACTCCGATGTTCAAAACGGTAAGTCCCTAATCAAATGGCTAAATCAAAAGCTCAAACACACCAAACGAATGAAATTCAATAACAACTTGTCATATTCCTGACTTGGTATAGACATTTCTTATACAGAAAATGGCGGATTAAACCTTGCTTTATAGTTAGCTAAACCGCTCCCTTGTATGACATTCGCAATCCATTATATTGACAACGATGTGTGAACAAAACAAACAGACATAATAATAAGTAAAAATTAAAAAAAAAGGGTACAGCAGTCAACATTGTGTTATAATCTTAATCACTACAAAATCAAACAAATACATGTATGTAACAAAGAAACATAAACCATAAAAAGGCATATAAACAAACTTAAGCACATTAGTAAAAAACGAAAGACAAGAATAGAACAATATAACACAATAATCAAAACGATTTTCATGTCAAAGTCATTTATTTTGATGAATAAATTCACAATATTAAATATAAAAACGATATATAAAAGTCTAAAAAATATTTCAGATTCCCCAATATTTTGGTTATTTTTTTTTTTATTATTTTTTTTATAATTTGTCCACCTAATTTAAAAATGGTGATGAAGAAATCTAATATTTGTTGTACGTAAAGGTAATCACAAACCCTCTCTTTGTTGTTCTATTGGCCGAACATTGATTGGCGTTTTACAGAACAGTGCTTTCAGGCGTTGTCTAAAGTCTTTGATGCAAAACACATAAATGAATGGATCAAGTAGAAAATTCAAAAGAATCATAGAGTTACATCGAGTCATCCATGACACATCAGATTCCGATGGAACAAATATAAGTGAATAAAACGCAACAACAGAACGCGGTATATTCGCTAACAGAGAAAGAGCTGTTGTGATGGTAAGTGTGACAATCGTCTGCAGCTTTAAAGACGAGTTTGTTGATTGGACGGAGTTTTGTGACTTGATCTCTGTTCGCCTCATGACACGTACCATGACAACCGAATAAACAGCAGCCATCAAGAGATAAATACACACCATCGGTATATCTACTAAAATCAACATTAAAGTGTCGGTGAAAGTTATAGCTGAACATCCGTTTGTGTTATCTTGTGTTGTTATGTCTAGAATCACGTGGAGTATTGCTACGCAGTGAAAAATTAAAAACGCAACAACTATACCTTTGTTCGAGGTCAGGTTTTGGTAAAACGCATTTTCAGATGCAAACGTTGCATGCAGTCGCTCCAAGCAAATCAATACGCATTGATATAATGAGAAGACGAATGTTCCCAAAGTGAATCTTGTTAATGATTTGCACGGAGGGATATAACTGGTGTTCTCAGAACTTAGTTCTTGTAGTATTATAACGATGAGCAGTTCTGCCAAAGAAAGAGTATCACTTATGCTCAAAGACAAAACAAGTTTCTGAAATCTCACTTGCTTCAAATTTGTCGAAGTAACCAACAGTGAAAGTGATATAATATGAGGCAGAAATGACGAACCGATCACTGCCACACGCACAATCTGAAGCCCATCCATTGCATGTACTATTGCTAACTTCAATAGTTTAAAGTTGTCTTGCATATGTATGTGAGATCCTCATCTGAATGCTGATTTGTCAATAAGTACTGTTAAAACATTATATTCTCTCTTAAATAGGTTCATCGTTTCAAAGTAATACGTGTTGCTAACTATATGTTATGAAACAAAATAACCGATAATTACATTCATTTTGAGAAATTAACACATTTTCTTTTCGAACAAAATTTATCAACTATAGGTAATTTAACAAAACTATGTTATTGATCATCAATTATATAAAATTTCTCATTATCTATCATTTGTATATATGGTAGTTTTCTCAATCTATGGAATAAACTTATTATAAATCCCATTCCTAAATCTAACATGTCAGACGCGAGATATCCCCTTTGTAATAGAGGGATCGCCTTTGCAGCAATGTACTGGGTGACGAACAGACTGGTTTCCGGCAACACTATACAAAGAGATATTTTATGGTATAAACTAAATAATCTTGGTGTTGTGCAGACTTTTGGTTCTGCTATTAAGTGAATTGTATACAAATGTTTTATATTCTGTAATTCCACAGACTGATTTGACGTAAACTACAAATATACATAAAAGCTTGAAAAAAAAGATGTCCCTTATCGCCCATTTTTTCCAACTTGTACATTGATGATTTAGTGACTTTTCTTAAGTCCTATGACTGCGAATAGAAATAAGTGATGAAAAACTGTGCATATTCTTCTCGTGTTTTACTTTATGTTTTAAGAATAAAGGAACATTCAGAAAAAACGACCGTGTGAGTGCTATATAAGCCAGTCGATGTCGTTTAAAACTCCCATCATCATCATCATCCAGAAATGCACTTCAGACGGACGATTTGACTCAAGTTGATTATTTTGGAAATTTTTAAAGTTGATTTTTTTTATGTCTCTCTAAGTTAAAGTTTTGTTATTTTACAAATCAATGTAAGAGATTTCATAAATTTTCGCTGCTTCATCAAACCACTCAAGTGATTTCCTCACATTCATTCAATTCAAGTTGTATAATATTTGGATGTAGTTTGCGTTTTTGTAGTTTTATTTTATTTTAATTTTTTTGGTAGGGGGAGGGTATCGTGTTGCTCCAGTAACTTTTCGTACAATTATTTCTATGGTATCTTCCGACTTTCTTTATATGCTCAGAAGCAAGAGATTATCCGCATTACCAGTTCATTTTTATAAAGACTTACTTGTACTTTACAACAGAACACCTTCATAATAATCTTGTATTGCATTGCCTTAGAATTTTACATGTTAGAACAAAAGCCCTTTCAAACAGAAGTAATAAATATAATTTAAAAATGCTGAATCGAGTATACCTATCCATCCGATCACGTGTTTGCACAGAAAGGTGAAGGCTACAAATGATCCGTCGGTTTACAGGTAATTTGAAAATCCAGTAATTTGAGTAAACATATATAATGCATAATATTGGTCAGTGATGGAATTTAGAATTAAGGAGTTAGAGAAAGGACTAGTCGGTCCGGAGTCAGAATGATAGGTCCGGGTAGGGTGATACGTCTTCCTTCAAACTGTTACCTGGTGAACTAGCACGTTAAAAATCAAGCTCAATGTGTCGTTCTAGTACAAAGTACGGTTCAAAATTCGTATCATACGCACATGTTCTGGTTGTAAAAATACATTTAACTCCACACTGGACGTGGAGCAGCCATCCTTCATCATCATTATCACTTGCATTTTTCTGAAACTGATTTATAAAAAAATGTAAACACTTGTTTCAAGCAACCAATCCGAGAGAATATGATACAGCGAACACGAGCCAGAGTCGATAAAATCATTGACGGATTTCGAGGTGTATGTGATATACACCCTTGAAGTATGCCAATAAATATAGGACCTCGTTTGCCATTATCAGATCATATAAACCAGAAAAAGGATAATGTGTTCCTCTTTATCAAAATAAATGGTCTACGTCAGCAATATTAGTATATTATTTATGCTGTTATTGGAAAGTTCATAATGTATTTATTATTAACATAGGTTTTCATAGCTTTTAATCATCCTAAACATGCTTGAAATATTTGCCACTGATTAAATGATATATTTTAATATTTTGTTTGATCTTTTTGTTCATTAAATATGTTTGTGATAATATAATATTTCCATGTAGATACTTTTTTTCTTTCAGACATGCAAGCAATTTGCACATATTTCTTCGTGGTAGTGTCGGTTGTATCGGTAAGATAATCTGTTATGTATATTTAAGGTTTTTCTCTGACCGAACGAGGCTGTATATTAAACAAACCGTACAGTCAAACGGAAACCCTCCTTCAGCACAGGGTTTCCTTTCAGATCCTTTCAGCTGGGAACTGGCAGTATATCTCACAATATATAAGTTCCCGCTTTAGAAGTATGCCGACCATGCGAGGGCTATATAGCCAGTCACGGTCGTTCAATCATCCTCTGCTTCAGACAGAAGTAGACTGTGTACCGGTATAACCGCCGTCAAACCAAGCTGTTTATTAGGACAGTGATTCGAATCCTGAAAATTTTCAAAAATCTACAAAATTGATTTACCTCTATGATTGTGCGTTTGCTAATTGCAAAAGAGTCGACAAAGCGAGACGTAGGCGTTCTGTTTCCGGTGGTGGTGGGGTCAACAATATATTAGTTTGTGATTATAACAGTATATAGGAATCCACTGCTGGGTAGACAAACATGTTTGGTATGCAGTGCATTAATATTCGCACCCTCTACTCAGTCCTGTCTCGTGCTCGACAACAATATATATATTATAAGCTCATAATAATAATCGAAAAACCAACTTCACTAATTGTTGATATCGATATCAGGATATGATATACCTCCCCCCCCCCCCCCAAAAAAAAAAAAAAGTCAATAAAATTTGTATAATTATGTGACACAGCATGCATTGAAAATGTATCAGTATCATAAAAAACATCCATGCATTGGAAATGTTCCAGTATCATACAAAATATCCATGCATTGGAAATGTACCAGTATCATACAAAATATCCATGCATTGGAAATGTACCAGTAGAAAAAATATTCATGCATTGGAAATGTACCAGTATAGATAATAACAATGCATTGGAAATGTGCCAGTATAAGTAATTATCATGCATTAAGGGCATACGATACAGTTTTGATCCCGTATTTACAGTTTGATGAACATTTCCATATAGGCTATGTTTTGCCTGATTAAATCAAATATGTAATAAAAAAAATATACCTTCATGTGCTACTTTGTGAGTTAAATGAGGTCGAAATTTTGTATATTTGCTCAAAATTTAGATCTGTGGCCGTATTTTTCCTTTCGAAAGAAAGCCATAACTTTTTTGTTTTGAAAGATAAACACAAACTGTTTTTTGCTAAATAATTTGTAATTTCTGTATTTTATAAGTATCATAAAAAATTTATGCATTTTTTATTCAGAAATAACTTATCAAATGGTCATGAATTGAGAAAAAAACGTCATTTTTTGCTGTATATTTATCAAAATTAAAAAAAATTGCACTATTTACAGTTTTATAAAATTTGGTTCACATAATCTCCCTGCAAAATGAAACAAAATGCCGTTTTAAAAAATAGGGGTCCATGCACTCGTTTTCAAATTAAATCAGTTTGAATGATAAAAATCAGTCGAAAAATGCATCTTTTCCCGATATGTCACAGTTTGACGTCGCGAAAATAACATTTTACGTTAGCAACGTCATTACCTCCCCTGTAACTGTATCGTATGCCTTAAAAAAAGAAATGTATCAGTGTAAAATGTTACCATTCATTTGAAATGTACTAGTATGCACTGTACTAGTATGAACTATCTATACTTTTGTTATTTTAATTTACAGGCAGACTACAGTAAAACGCTGACTGGCAACTTCCCTTCACTCGATGATAATATAGTTGCAGGTAGGTAATGATATACTGCCAATATTTACGCATAGACATGGAGTATAAATTATAATGGATATCTATTTAAACCAATTAAGAAAAGATTTCTTATATTTTTTAAGATTTACAAATTCAGGGCGATAGTTTTGATTAGTCTTGGGAGATATGTTCTTGGTTGTTTGTTGACTGCTAATTTGATAGGAGAGTTACGCAAGGGAAGCAGAAAATACATATAAAATACTGGTTCTAATCAACTTAAGATATGCCAACAAAGCAACAACAAAAAAATTGACAAAAGAATGAGTAAATCACATATTAAATCAGTCATTTGTAAAACTGACAAGTTTTGACTTTGCAATATTGAATAAAAGTTTCTAAACCAAAACTCTTCATAAGCAAATCAAAATCGATATGTAAAGAACAACATATAAAAAGAAGCAATCTTGATATTGTCATACAAGAGTATATTGAAACATTTTTTGATAGGTGGTGCAATATTTTATCTCTCCTGTTAACATGTTCAAAAGAATTTTTGGGTTATTTAGAAAAAGTTTCAATAAAATATTAAGCTTGTTTTTCATGGCAAATAAGATGGTTTTCAAGATTAAAAACTCATATATATATTCGTTCTGTGTAATGTTAGATTATTTGTAATTTTCCCATGGTGTACTGAACGAAAAAAAATACCTCTAAAAATTGTTTTTCAAAGGTTATAAAAATAACCACAAACAACGTAAGTATTAGATAGCATTTTACAATGTTCATCATTGATCTCTTTCTATAATAAACCAAACATCAAGTAATTCACTCGCATGTTGGTTGACTTTGTCGTTTTGTTTTTGGTAAAAAGGACGTACGTTAACGATATATCACCATATTAGGTTCTATCCTGTTACCCTTTATGGTACAAATGTATCCTAGCACCAATAGCAGTGTTGTCTTTTGTATAAATGCTAAATTGCAAAGATTTAGACGTTGAATCCTTTAAATGAGTGCAAACAAAAATATTTCATTATGTGTAAAAACAATGTAACAATATAAATACAATTTCTTTAAATCATTTCATTTAAATATTGTCTGTCCTGGTACTGTAACCATAGTAACAGGATAGACACCTTTTCATTTCAATAACTAATCCACTTGATGCATTGGTAATGTTTTCTTACGTTGATTTTAGTTTCCAATCCGTAATTGCACTTTTTACAAGAATTGTTGTAAATAATTAAGTTGTTAGTAACAACATAGACTTGTTAAAGGGTAACCCTTATTTTTGTTCCCTAATGTCTTGATTAATTTTCTCTGCACTGTTATGCAAGACATGTGCTGTTTTATATTTAAGGATGCTTTGAGCTTTTGAAATTATCAAGGAAATTCAACGGTTAATTTAGTATCTGAAACATGATAGACATTCAATAATTTTCATGTACGCCTATTGAAAAATGTTACAAAGAATAATTAAGGAGATTTATCATTAACATTCGAAAAAAAGTTCCTTTTGAAGATATCAAGACGATAAGAAAATACGAAAAAAATACACTGATCCTGTATTCACATAAATTACGCAAAAATCCAATTTAAACATATTTCAAACTAGATCTAAATCATGTTTATTATTGATGTTTTGACTCATAAATCCTAATTGGAAAGCTTTATAAAAATAAGCATAAGTGTACTGAAAATTCTACTCTTTTTTTAAAAAAAATTACCAAATTGTGAATGTATAGAAACTGATACAGTTTAACGTCTAGTCAGCATAATCCAAAATTCTTATGTCAATTATCCACAACAACATATCGTTGCATACATTTGTGAGCTTACTGGAAAGGGATTGCTAGAGAACCTGAAACAATTTAAATTATAAGAGAGATATAAATAAAAATGAAACCCGTTTTAAGAGACCGATAAAGGGAGAAGAAAAAAGTGGTCTCTTAAGACAGTTGGGTTTTTAATACAGGATCAAACTATTATATGAAATGTACTACAGAGGGATCGGAAATTTATGGTCTTGTAATACAGGTGGTTTCTTAAGCAGGTTTGACAGTATATAAGAAAGATCTGATAAATATGATTTATTGTATTAAATAGTCGACCCACATTGTTCTCATGACGCCAACCATCCGGCTAATGTGACTGTAACAGCCGATATGGACGTCAATGTATTCATACACTGCGAAAACGGAAGAACGTTTCATGTGGATCAGGATGAAGATCAGGTTCATTACATAGCTCATGTTCACTACTCCGGGAACGCATCTGGTGACAACTGCGTATTTCATGTATGTATATATATTAGAACTAGTCCATATAATTATGATATTTGAACGTTTTTTAATAATGATTAAAAAAAATTAAAATTGAACGCCTTTTTCGTCACTGAAAAAATATAAAATAGCCTTTCAAGACGTCATATTATAAGTTATATGGTTTGCTACTGACCCCTACGGATCCATAGATGGTTAGTAAAATCCATAGGGGTAGAGGCCGTATGCCGTTTAACCAATCACAACGTGAAAAATTACCCGCGGTGCGATAATAAAGTATTTGACTACATTGGAGCATGTTCATTGTTGTTCATAATAGTTTTACGTTTGACCGTGGGTTGTGGTAAAACATACAGTTGTTAGTCCGAGATAGCTCTGAAGACCAATCTCGGACTATGCTGTTGTATACAACAGATTTGTATCTGCCGTTCCAATTGCCATTGGAGTACAATGCATTTTGGAAATTAAATATGATATGTAATACCCATAACCTGTGATATGGTGTGGGTCACTTGTCTGCATGTCAACTGAAAGATATGGAAAAATACCCCAAAAAATCAAGGATTTATTTAGGAAATTGCTTTTTCTGACATTGTTGCGGCCTTTATAACAAATAAGTATATATTTTCATGTATTATCAGACCTAGGTTTTTAGCAAGGTCATGTTTCATTTGTATCGTTTTTGTGAGTGTTTCTTTTTTCTATCCATTCCTTCAAAAAAATATTCAAATCCCATTAAATTTTATATCTTTTCTTCTTCAGAGCAATAACAATTCACAATTCTATCAGGTGGCTTTAGAAATTTATTTCATACAAAATGGTGTGTTCCAGTATAAAGATGCCTACATTGTCACGTGTTCATATGCAGAGTATGGAACCAATGAAACTCAAGGAAATGAAGTTGATGTCCCGTATGTATTAGGTAGCAATCATTCAACTTCAAGGGGGTTGTGTTTTTTTGTCTGAGCTGGATTTTTTTTCCAACGCTGTCACATTTTCAAAATTTATCACTATCAGGTAAATGGGAAAATCTGAATTCAGATTTTTTTTTTGGTCATCTGTTTGATCATAATATTTTTTTCATCAAATAAGGGATCAAAATATTTGTTCTATGGGAAATCCTTTAACCACCCATCCCCTCTTTGAAGTTAAATGGTCGTTCTCTTATGTCGTAAATGTATATTTCTTTTTAAAATCTGCTTCAATGGTTCAATAGAACTAAAATCAATTAAGTGGTGTTTGTTTGGTTAGTTCTATCAACAACAAGATTAAATAAATCATACTCTTTAAAATTGCTATTCTATTAGTCAATAAGTTTTTTTCTCCGCTGAGCACAGCATATAAAGTGGTCATAGCAGAATTTGATCAACTCCCAACTTCACCGGCAATGCTCGTCAAAATGCATACTAGACATCTAATCACTTGGAGTTCGGATAATTTTGTTTTGGTCATTGACTTAGGTATATACCTTGTTAGGTCTGATATAAAGCAGGATGCAGTCATAATTACATTTTATCGTTTTTAACATTTATGGCATATCTTCAGATTGATTGCCAAAACGTTCATCAATCCGTTAAAACAAATGCATAGTAAAGTTAACCGCCCGGTCTCGTAGAAGAGTGATCGCTTCAACTTGTTTCTATACCGAACGGGTTAAAGTAAAAAATTGTGTTTGCTGTAGCGAAGCACGCAGCAGTTCGAAATAAGAGAAAATACTGGTTGGCTTTGAGGCCGAATAATTTGTCCCGATAGGGTGACATAACTTTCCCGCTTCAGTGAGTCAATCTAGTATAAAGCAGCGAGTTCATATTCATATATAAACATTTTTCTGTCCTTGTATGCATACAATATTTGTCACTTGACGCTAAACAAAAATCAATCGTCACCAATATTGACAATCATACCACATCTAATTACATGTATATAAAACTTATCGATTTCGTACTCAGTTATACTCATTATTCATCTGTGCACATTTAAACTTATTTTGCAGCATCGTAGCTCCGTATGAGACGTATAAACATCTTCACCGTGTCCACAACCATACACATACCAATGATTCATCGACATTTAATGTAGATATTCTAGATAACAGAGATCAAATCGTTATTGGTCAAATACCACTGGGAAAGAAAATCAAAATCCGTGTTACGATGACAGGTAAGTAAATAGTGCGGCACCTCTTCCAACTGAATCTCACTACATAGGGATATTTCGTTAAGAGTGTATACACCGGGATCAAGATGAGGATAACAAAACCAAAGAAGAATAATTAGCCAAAATAAAAGGAAAAGAAAAAACGTGCAATTAGTAGAGAAAATTGGCATAAACATTTCATTAAATAATACAGAATTGAAGGCCACTGAACGCGTGTAAAACATGACAAAGAGAATGCTTGATACATAGACATACTACAAAACTAATATTTCCTTGGAGGTGTACTTTCTGAGCATACTTCAAATAAGCTCCCTGACCTTTGTTAAAATGATGTTATCTACAAACTACTGATCTATCTAGTAAGAAAAACGATCGTCAATAATTCGCTTTGAAAAATTTGAGAGAATATTTAAGTTTTACTTGAAAAAACTTTTGGTCTTTTTTGACAGCTGGTTCAGCTGCCGAGGTAGGATTTCATGTGTTCATGTGTGAAGCCAAGGGTTCTGAAGGAACGCGACCATTTGCGTTTATTAGAGAAGGGTATGTATACATCATTGGCAATCTATTTCTTAAATTTATTATAACTGTCATAATATAGAACTTGTACAACTAGCCTCACTGTGATTGTGCTAGACAAAATAAAAGTAGGCGCAAAATTAAAACTACATGTAGTTGCAATTATAGGTTCGCAGTGTTTGCTTAAAAGTAAGTATACTAAATACGTTTTTCTAGCTGTTACATGTCTGTAGTTCAAGATTGATTGTTATGTTATTTATTTGTTTACATTATACATACATAAACAAGAGCTGTTTTGTGGTTATAATTGGGTTCGAGTACTATCTCGAGGGAGGAGAAACTTCAATATACGTACACTTTTAATTTCATACCGGTCGGTTTTATTTTTTGGAGTAAACCGGAGTCTCCATGAGTATAGCACTGTTATGTGGCTAATAACGAGTTCTAATACATTTAAGTAGGGCGACGTTAGTTTTCTCGTTTGGATTGTTTTACATTGTCATTTCGGGGCCTTTTATAGCTGACTATGCGGTATGGGCTTATATTCTGAGACAAGTGCCTGTGAACACAGAATAGAGAATAATGAGGGTGATAAAATACAAAGAACGGAGAATAATAGGCAAAAAATAAAAAACGAGAAAAATGACATAACAATTTCAGAATAGAGATATGAAGATCCATCCAAAAACTATTATGTTGTCAACATACATTTTTACAGGTGTGGAGAGGGGTTCATTATTCCGAAAAAATTAGGATTCACCTCGAATGGTCTGACAGCGGAAAGTCCATTTTTTAAAGCATTTGGATTATATGGGAGCCCAGCAGTGACACATGAGTGCCATTTCTATGTGTGTCATGAAAATTGTGATGGGGTATGTGTATTTATATCTATTACATAAAAAAGTGTGTGTAACATTTTCTTGGTATGGCCTTACCAGATATATATAATTATTATGTATGGCTCTGACCTAACAAGCTGTCTGTCTGTTCGGTTATTTTTTTTAAAGTTTGTTTGCTGTAGAGTACTTGCAGAATTTTTTTCACTTTGTTGTGTTGATGGAATGCATTCAAATACGTTAGTCCCTTTCTAATATCTCTAGTTAATACCATTTATTACGTTTGCAATCTAGTTCAAATGATTATTGCTTTGAAGCCCAAAAAAACAAAATAGATTTTTAAAAATCGAAGTTTTCTGGACTCGATAATATGTATTAACATTTCGTGAATATTTGTCTGGGCGCCATCTAATTAACCATCTAGATGACTTCCGAAGACTGCCGATGGTCATATAACCCTATATTAACATAAATATAAATAGGTAGCGGCCACTTGAATTTGATTTGTCTATGACTGTTTAATTTCGTATTGTAGGTAAAAAGTATGTCTATCATCGTTTTTACCTGCCTATGAATAATTTTCTTTCTGGGTTGAATCAGTCAACTAAGTAGTTCATCATTGTTTTACTTTCAATGTAGACATTCTTTTCCTTTTAAATTAATAAATGAAAACATTAATAACCAATCTCAGGCTAAGGGGTTAAAATTGAAGGTCACATGAATACGAATTGAATGAGGTCGAATTATTCACCTGCAATCTGCAAGTGTTTAGCTTATGTCAACAAATTTAATGAAATCTGCCGCTGAAAGCAAATTATTATTTCACTGTACATGTATAACTTTCATTATTAATGAATAAAAGAAAATCATATTTTAATGTGTTTTTGTATGTCTTTATACATGTAAGTGTCTTAGTAGTATGTCCAAAGATTTTGGACCACAAACGTATTTAAAAAGGAACTGAAGATAACAAATAGTCAATAAAAGGCGGGTAGAAGAAACAAATATGCAAAGATCATTCTTTCTTGCGTTATCTGGAGTCGAACTGAAAAAATAATATCTTGAATTTTTTAAATTTGATACAATATTTGTATGCCCCACCTACGATATTAGAGGGGCATTATGTTTTCTGGTCTGTGCGTCCGTCCGTCCGTCTGTTCGTCCGTTCGTCCGTCTGTGCGTCCGTTCGTCCCGCTTCAGGTTAAAGTTTTTGGTCAAGGTTGTTTTTGATGAAGTGAAGTCCAATCAACTTGAAACTTAGTACACATGTTCCCTATAATATGATCTTTCTAATTTTAATGCCAAATTGGAGTTTTTACCCTAATTTCACGGTCCATTGAACATAGAAAATGGTAGTGCGAGTGGGGCATCCGTGTACTGGGGACACATTCTTGTTTTATATTAATTGAGGCTTGTTTTAATCAGCTTTAAAAATTTGCACTGGTGTCAATAATAAATTACCAAAACTAACAGACATCCACAGGTCAACGCAACTTGCCAAGGCTTATAACAATAGATGTTCATACAATATGTTACATCGAGTTTAAAAATAAAGTTTTATCTAATAAAATAAGATCTGTCACTTTGCTCCGTTAGATGTGTTTGTCGCGAGCGATTTTGGTTAGATTTTAATAAATGAAATAAATTTAAAGTCGACTATAACATGTTTAAACTCGCAGCATTTGTATGCAGCTGTCTTAAGTCAGCAGCCTGTTTAATGGTTGTCGTTTGTTGATGTGGTTCATAAGTGTTTCTCAGTAATTTTTATTCAGATTAGACCGCTGGTTTTCCTTTTGGAATTGTTTTTCACTAATCATTTTGGTGTCCTTTATTGCTTGCTATTCCTTGTGAGCCAATGCTGTGTGTTGAAGGCAGTATTTTGAGCTATAATTGTTTACTTTTTACAAATTGTGACTTAGAAGGAGAGTTGTCTCATTGGCACTCATATCATACTTTCTTATTTCCATTAGACTTTTCCCGCTAAAACCAAATATGTATACTCAAATGACAATATACAGTAATTAAGATACAGATTGGAAAAACTGTCAGACGAGGAAACTGACTATCGATCTTTTTTTTTTTTTATTTCAGAGTTCCTGTATCTATAGTCATTTTCCAACCGGTAGTGCACGTCGACGTCGAGATACTTCTTTTGTATCTCATGACCGGGGGATGCAACATTCGGGAACAGGAAAACCACGGGTTAGGCATTCTGTTAAACGGATAAGAGCAGGTATTATTTTTTTAAAGTTTACTTGAAAAAATTGTGTTCTGACAAAAGTAATGATTACTAAGTAAATGATCAAAATTAAAACAATTAAAAAAAAACGTCTTTTAAAATATTAATATTTGTTTTGTATATTTTCAGTGGTTTAAAAGGTTCGAGTTCTAATATTACAAAAAAAAAATATAAAATGTTCAAAGAACTGCAATTGTCTTTCATACATGTAACAATTTAACACTGTCTATCTTAATCATCAGGTATGACTTCTGTAAATGAAGACATTGATTTTGCCAACCATTTCAACAGTTTAAACGATGATACAAACCAGCAAAAGGTCAAGTTCAACAAAGATGATAAAATATATGAAACTTTAGAAAAAAGTAAAAAAAACACCGTTGGCACACATGAAAGTCGGAATACAAATGCAGAAGTACCGTTTGCTTCTTCCAGAGAAAGAAAATCTCTAAAGCCTTGTACTAGAAAAACAGAAGAATCAGGAAAATCCATGAATGATGGAACTAAACAAAGGAAACTGATGTCTTCTGAAGATATGCAACACAACTCCCTAAGAATGAAGATTTTGTCCCCAGAACAGGTGCAGTTTGACCGTCCCGAAATGGAACTGCATGTTAAGATTCTAACAATTATACTTATGTCAGCAGCGTCAATTGCTTTAATGGCGATGTTTGTAACTGTCACGTGCATCTTGTATAAAAATTCAAGCAGACTTACCACACTTATCATACAGGACTGAGTCTTAAAAATACAATGAGACGGATATCAGGCATAAAGATAAAGATGGTGTTTTCTGTTAATAAAATATATATAATCATGTCTATGTCGCTTTTGGTCATACAATTGTTTGCGGGCACAAGGTGGCCAGTGGCCATAATACATATTTGAACCCTTTTCTCTATAACTACATTAGCAAATATATAAATTAGGACTGTTATAAAAAAAAAATATTGTACAAATTTAAGTCTAGTTGGACATGAAGAATGTTTTCCTAAATGGCGTTAAAAATCTTAAGGATTTCTGAAAAGATAGGAGATGTTCTGGGTGTTCAAATAGATAAATGTATTTAACTTTATTTTATCTATATGTGTGTGTGTTTGGTTTAAATTTTGAGAGTTTTCTAGTAGTCTGTCAATTTTGCCAGTTTTAGTTATTTAAAGAGGGTTTTATTACTTTATTGTTTAAAATGAAAAAAAGAACAGTCGTTATTGTAAGAGGGTGGTAAAGGGGGACCTAAACACGGAAACACGTTACATAAAAATCGCAAAAATGTTCCACGGAAAATAAAAATCGGGAAAAACGGAGAACGAGATATAAAATCGTTAATAATAAGAAAAAAGTTCTAGAAGTTATTACTCACCCGTTCTTGGAGATCATGCAGTTATTATTAATGGACGCAAAGACCCTGCGGTCACCTATTAGTGTCCTGTATTTGTGGAGGAACCCCAGTGTCTTGAGAGAACAATCGACCTCCGGTAGTAAACTAACAATCCTATTCAATAAAGATTGTAGTCGAATGCACATACCATGTGCGGGACTCGAGCTATGAAAACCTCAGTGTTGACTGGCTAGTGACACAGTAGTTTGATTACCTTTCAGATTCTAGACTACATAGACTTCTCGGCTAAAGAGGTCTCGTCAGTATTAAGATCATTGTACTCCAGACCTTTTATTTTGAAGCCCATTTCCAGTATACGGATATGGAAAGTAAATTGCACATTTGATGGAAAACACAGAAATATTGCTGCCAAAGTTAAAAACGTTACTAATTTAATACAAATTGACAACAAATACCAACCAAAATTTGCAAAAACAATTCAAAACAGTGCCTCTGTGGTAAAAATAGGGCACTTTAATATTAATTTTAAATCTTGTTTTGCAATCGGTTATGTTCCTTTCAAGTTGATAAGTGTTGTTTCTTCACTGTCAAAAATACAAAAAGGAAAAAAGGAAAAATCTTCCTACAAATTAAAAAGTATATTCAAAATTTTGGTCATATTGATTTATTTTCAAAATAGTTTATTCGATTGTTTTCATTTTCCGGATAATTCAATAAAAAAAAAACTTCAGGTAAAATAGCCATAGCATCAATAACCCCCTCAAAGGGCGAATAATCCCTTTAAAGTGTCAAATGACAATGATTATAGTCAAACAGACAGGGTTAGGGTTATAGACAGCATTAGGGTTAGGGTTATAGAAAGCATTAGGGTTAGCCGTTATAGACAGCATTAGGGTTAAAGTTATAGACAGCATTAGGGTTAAGGTTATAGACAGAATTAGGGTTAAGGTTATAGAGAGCATTAGGGTTAGGGTTATATACAGCATTAGGGTTAGAGTTACAGACAGTATTAGGGTTAATAGTACGGTGACCAAGTAAGGAAAAGTCGCTTATTTAAGGAGTTTAATCGTCATTCGGACTATACGGCTATAAATCACAGTATTGGTAGTTCAAAGGTTACACTTCACATTTTGACTTGTCAAAAAATCGTACGGTGCAATTTTTGTAAAATGGGCTTTGAAGTTCGTTCCCTTACTTTAAAGAAAAAATTACTTTCAAAAGAATTTAGGCCTACATTCTAAAAGAACATTCGTGATATGCTTTTTGTTATTATATGCATTGTTGTAAAACCTTATTTTAACAATTTCAAACAAAGTTTAGCAAAATTAATCTGTTATTGAAGAGTTTTTGTAAAAATTGAACACTACGAATATTTTGCATTTAATAGAGTACGTTTCAATTCATTTTCGTCATTTAATTTTACGATTAAACAACAATTTCAAAATCATTTATCTCAGAAGCATTACTTCGACTTGTGCATTGAAACAAAATATACACTACAAAATGAAGATACAGGTTACAAGTTTTCCTCTAGAAATTCGACTTGTACAAAAATATTGAACCGGACCGATACTATTATTTTAATCTATAAATGATATTTCGTATAACAACGATTTTTCATTGCCAAATTTGTTCAATTCGATCTTTTTTGTCAGTTCATAGTCCTATTTCGTGTTGGTTATCGTGTCTTTTTATGTATTTTTAAAAGATTTCTTATTTTCGTATGTTTATTTGATATGGTTTTTTTTCTTTTTGATATATTTTACAAAGTAAGAACCAAGTCTGAATTTGGACATGTACTTATCTGGAAAATGTTTGAATTATAAAGTCCTTTACGATTAGGTCCTAGTAAAAAAAGGCAACACATGCGTTTTAATTTTGAAAAGTGTATCGTCTGCCAGAGAAGAAGTACTGAATCACTTCCTTCACTGTAAAGAGTGTCTGTTGAAAGACTTAATTATGGAATCTGCTAGCAATGTGTTAAAGAGTGTGGGTCGTTTGATGAAATTCCTGATTTGGTGATCCAACTTGATTCTAATGTCTCTTGTGCACTTTCCTTACCTTCCTTTGTCCCATCACTCACAACTTACACCAGTCTGAAAGGTGGTATGGCATTGCTCAAATGTATTGATGATAACAGAAAGTAAAAAATTTGGTGACCTTGCAGCTGACTATTATAAAAATATGACCCAATGATTTTCTCTAGCGCACACAGTAGCAGACATTCTTTTACCGCTACGACATGAACAACTCAATAAAGTTGTCTGCTCCAAAGTAAAGCCGCACAAAGATTACAGCTTCCACCAAAGTGTATCAGATTATTGAAGGGAGAAGGATTCCTCTCTCTAATTTCTTTGGTAGTTTTTCTTCTTCACAACTCTGACAAATCCCCTATGATTCCACCTTATAGTGAGCTTAACTTAGCCGGAACGGTTGTAAATCCGAAATTGTCGGAGTTATTTCAGACAATAGTGTTAATGACTGTCGTAACTTGGTAAGCACCCAACAAGGGCCAATACTCGTATAATAACTAATGCCTTATACATGGACATGAAAAGAACCAGGACTGAGCGACAGAATAATCATACGGACCACATATACGGGTGTGATTGTTCTGTGTGTTCACTACTACAAACAGATGACACATGCATGCGAGTTGTAGATGCAGATGGGGAACATTAGCAGTGTAAAGAATAGTTGAAGAATTTTACCCATTTACCAACTATGTGCTTGCTTTTCCCCAACAATTTATAAACTGACTCCTACTGTACACACTCTTACCGGATGCGACACAACTTCGTCTCTGTTTGGAGTAGTGAGAAAATAGTATACAGGACTTTGAAGGACACGCATGACTATTGTAGTTACAGAGCTTTGGGAGTACTGACGAAGATGAAGCTCTTGTTTGTGCAAGAATTTAGTTTAGAAGATGCATGATCTGAAGAATATCTTTAAATCATGATATGAATAAAATGCGCGTCAAGCTTGCCACCAGTAAAGATGTAGGTTTAGCCAGGTTACCTCTCTTTGAATCGGCAATTTTGACCGCATCACACATTGCTAAACCCCCTGTTCCGTCATCTTTAGAATAAGGTTGGCGAAAATTAATTAATTCTTTACACACTGTTTATTTTGAAGGGCATATTTCAGCAGAATTATTGCAGGATCTTGTGTGTTCATGTGAGGGAAAATCTCCATGTGAAAAGAGTTTGTTCACAACAATTAAAACCTTAGATGTACGGAGCTTTGCTCCTGTCAAGGGTCAGAATTATGTAGAAATTCCTTGACAGACGAATCGGAAGATATTCCTTGAAGAAATCTGCTTTATGGATCATTTTGATTGGATTTTTTAATTGTAGCTGTTTTTGAGAGGTAATAAGTGGTTTTTGGTTGCAATGAATTACATGCATGAGCTTTTGCAAAATAAACGTTCGGTATAGAAGGCTTTAATCGAAAACAACATTTATCATTTATTGCTGAGGTTGAATGTCGCCCGGCAAGGTAACTTCAACGGAATTTGTATTGATCTTGTATAATAGAATGGGATCATACAACAAGTGTTTGAAAAACGCCAATTTTCAGAAATAATCGATTAAGTAATAAGATTCCTTTTTTTTTTTTTTTTTTTTTTTTTACATTTTAGAGATAATTTGTCAATTGATTTGAAATTTAATACAAAATGCTGCTGATATCTTTCAATTTTGAAAATATAGAAAGAAAACAGTATGTTGATCTTTGACCTTAATTTATACAAAACTGTTACCCCATTTCTTTTTGGCGACATCGATATTCCAAAAGTACTCATTTTTCCGGATCCAATGATATATGATATAGCCATATAGTATGTTTCACGATTAAATTTTAAAAATATTGGGTTTGGTCACCGTACTATAAGGTTATAGACAGCATTAGGGTTAGGGTTACAGACATCATTAGGGTTAGGGTTATAGACAGCACTAGGGTTACTGTTATAGACAGCATTGGGGTTAGGGTTATAGACAGCATAAGGGTTAGGGTTATAGACAACATTAGGGTTAGGGTTAAAGTCAGCGTTAGGGTTATATACAGCACTAGGGTTATAAACAGCATTAGGGTTAGGGTTATAAACAGCATTAGGGTTAGAGTTATAGACATCATTCGGATTATGGTTATAGACATCATTAGGGTTACAGTTATAGACAGCATTAGTTATAGACAGCATGAGGATAAGAGTTACACATCATTATGGTTAAAGATATAGACAGCATTAGGGTTACGGTTATATACATCATTAGGGTCAGGGTTATAGACAGCAGTAGGGTTAGGGTTATAGTTATCATTAGGGTTAGGATGATAGACTTCATAAAGGTTAGGGTTATAGGCAAAATTAGGATTAGGGTTATAGTCATCATTAGGGTTAGGGTTTTAGACAGCATTAGGGTTAGGGTTGTAGACATCATTAGGGTTAGGGTTATAGACATCATTGGGGTTAGGGTTATAGACACCATTATGGTTAGAGTTATAGACAGCATAAGGGTTAGGGTTATAGACATCATAAATGTTAGGGTTATAGACAGCATTAGGATTAGGGTTAGGGTTACCGACAGCATTTGAGTTAGGTTGATAGACATCATAAGGGTTAGGGTTACAGACAGCATTAGGGTTAGGATTATAGACGTCACTAGGGTAAGGGTTACATACAGCATTAGGGTTAGGGTTATAGACAGCATTAGGGTTAGGGTTACAGCATTAGGGTTAGGGTTAGGGTTACAGACAGCATTAGGGTTAGGGTAATAGACAGCATTAGGTTTAAGGTTACAGACAGCATTAGCGTTAGGGTTACAGACAGCATTCGGGTTAGGGTTACAGACAGCATTCGGGTGGGTTAGAGTTATAGACAGCATTAGGGTAGGAGTTAAAGACAGCATTAGTGCTAGGTATATAGACAGCATTAGGGTTAGGGTTATAGACAGCATTAGTGCTATATAGAGACAGCATCAGGGTTAGGGTTGTAGACAGCATTAGTGATAGATATAGACAGCATTAGGGTAAGGATTATATAAAACATTAAGGCTAGAGTTTTAGACAGCATAATGGTTAGGGTTATAGACGGCATCAAGGTTAGGGTTATAGACATCATTAGGGTAAGGATTATAGAAAGCATGCTGGGTTAGGATTTTAGAAAAAAAAATAGGGTTAGGGTTATGGACATCATTAGGGTTAGGGATATAGACAGCATTAGGGTTAGGGATATATACAGCATTATGGTTAGGGTTATAGACAGCATTTGGGTTCAGGTTATAGACAGCATCATGGTTAGGGATAAAGACAGCATTAGGGTTAGGGTTACAGGCAGCATTAGGGTTCGGGTTATATATTTGCATTAGGGTAAGGGTTACATACAGCATTAGTGTTAGGGTTATAGACATCATTAGGGTTAGAGCTATAGACAGCATTAGGGTAGGGATTATATAAAGCATTAGGGTTAGGGTTATAGACAGCATTACGGTTAAGTTTTATACAACATACATTATGGTTACAGTTATAGACAGTATAAGGGTAAGGGTTATAGACTACATTAGTGTTAGGGCTATAGTCAGCATTAGGGTTAGGGTTTTAGACGGCATAAGGGTTAGGGTTATAGACGGCATCAAGGTTAGGGTTATAGACATCATTAGGGTAAGGATTATAGAAAGCATTCTGGGTTAGGATTATATACAGCATTAGGGTTAGGATTTTAGAAAAAAATAGGGTTAGGGTTATGGACATCATTAGGGTTAGGGATATAGACAGCATTAGGGTTAGGGATATATACAGCATTATGGTTAGGGTTATTGACAGCATTTGAGTTTAGGTTATAGACAGCATCATGGTTAGGGTTATAGACAGCATTAGGGTTAGGGTTACAGACAGCATTAGGGTTAGGGTTATAGAGGTTATTAGGGTTAGGGTTACAGACAGCATTAGGGTTAGAGTAATAGACAGCATTAGGTTTAAGGTTACAGACAGCATTAGCGTTAGGGTTACAGACAGCATTCGGGTTAGGGTTACAGACAGCATTCGGGTTAGAGTTATAGACAGCATTAGGGTAGGAGTTAGACAGCATTAGTGCTAGGTATAGACAGCATTAGGGTTAGGGTTATAGACAGCATTAGTGCTAGATAGAGACAGAATCAGGGTTAGGGTTATAGACAGCATTAGTGATAGATATAGACAGCATTAGGGTAAGGATTATATAAAACATTAAGGCTTGAGTTATAGACAGCATTACGGTTAGGGTTATAGACAGCATTAGGGTTAGGGTTATAGACAGCATTACGGTTAGGGTTATAGACAGCATTACGGTTAAGTTTTATACAACATACATTATGGTTACAGTTATAGACAGCATTAGGGTAAGGGTTATAGACTTCATTAGTGTTAGGGCTATAGTCAGCATTAGGGTTAGGGTTTTAGACAGCATAAGGGTTAGGGTTATAGACGGCATCAAGGTTAGGGTTATAGACATCATTAGGGTAAGGATTATAGAAAGCATTCTGGGTTAGGATTTTAGAAAAAAAATAGGGTTAGGGTTATGGACATCATTAGGGTTAGGGATATAGACAGCATTAGGGTTAGGGATATATACAGCATTATGGTTAGGGTTATAGACAGCATTTGGGTTCAGGTTATAGACAGCATCATGGTTAGGGATAAAGACAGCATTAGGGTTAGGGTTACAGGCAGCATTAGGGTTCGGGTTATATATTTGCATTAGGGTAAGGGTTACATACAGCATTAGTGTTTGGGTTATAGACATCATTAGGGTTAGAGCTATAGACAGCATTAGGGTAGGGATTATATAAAGCATTAGGGTTAGGGTTATAGACAGCATTACGGTTAAGTTTTATACAACATACATTATGGTTACAGTTATAGACAGTATAAGGGTAAGGGTTATAGACTACATTAGTGTTAGGGCTATAGTCAGCATTAGGGTTAGAGTTTTAGACGGCATAAGGGTTAGGGTTATAGACGGCATCAAGGTTAGGGTTATAGACATCATTAGGGTAAGGATTATAGAAAGCATTCTGGGTTAGGATTATATACAGCATTAGGGTTAGGATTTTAGAAAAAAATAGGGTTAGGGTTATGGACATCATTAGGGTTAGGGATATAGACAGCATTAGGGTTAGGGATATATACAGCATTATGGTTAGGGTTATTGACAGCATTTGAGTTCAGGTTATAGACAGCATCATGGTTAGGGATAAAGACAGCATTAGGGTTAGGGTTACAGGCAGCATTAGGGTTCGGGTTATATAAAGCATTAGGGTAAGGGTTACATACAGCATTAGTGTTAGGGTTATAGACATCATTAGGGTTAGAGCTATAGACAGCATTAGGGTTGGGGTTATAGACATCATTAGGGTTAGGGTTATAGACATCATAAATGTTAGGGTTACAGACAGCATTAGGGTTAGGGTTATAGTCAGCATTAGGGTTAGGGTTACCGAAAGCATTTGAGTTAGGTTGATAGACATCATAAGGGTTAGGGTTACAGACAGCATTAGGGTTAGGATTATAGACGTCACTAGGGTAAGGGTTACATATAGCATTAGGGTTAGGGTTATAGACAGCATTAGGATTAGGGTTACAGACAGCATTAGGGTTAGGGTTATAGAGGTCATTAGGGTTAGGGTTACAGACAGCATTAGTGCTAGATAGAGACAGCATCAGGGTTAGGGTTATAGACAGCATTAGTGATAGATATAGACAGCATTAGGGTAAGGATTATATAAAACATTAAAGCTCGAGTTATAGACAGTATTACGGTTAGGGTTATAGACAGCATTAGGGTTAGGGTTATAGACAGCATTACGGTTAAGTTTTATACAACATACATTATGGTTACAGTTATAGACAGCATTAGGGTAAGGGTTATAGACTTCATTAGTGTTAGGGCTATAGTCAGCATTAGGGTTAGGGTTTTAGACAGCATAAGGGTTAGGGTTATAGGCGGCATCAAGGTTAGGGTTATAGACATCATTAGGGTAAGGATTATAGAAAGCATTCTGGGTTAGGATTTTAGAAAAAAAATAGGGTTAGGGTTATGGACATCATTAGGGTTAGGGATATAGACAGCATTAGGGTTAGGGATATATACAGCATTATGGTTAGGGTTATAGACAGCATTTGGGTTCAGGTTATAGACAGCATCATGGTTAGGGATAAAGACAGCATTAGGGTTAGGGTTACAGGCAGCATTAGGGTTCGGGTTACATTAAAGCATTAGGGTAAGGGTTACATACAGCATTAGTGTTAGGGTTATAGACATCATTAGGGTTAGAGCTATAGACAGCATTAGGGTAGGGATTATATAAAGCATTAGGGTTAGGGTTATAGACAGCATTAGGGTTAGTGTTGTAGACTTCATTAGGGTTAAGGTTATAGACAGCATCAGGGTTAGAGTTATAGACATCATTAGGGTTAGAGCTATAGACAGCATTAGGGTAAGGATTATATAAAGCATTAGTGCTAGATATAGACAGCATTAGGGTAAGGATTATATAAACATTCAGGTTAGAGTTATAGACAGCATAACGGTTAGGGTTATAGACAGCATTAGGGTTAGGGTTATAGACAGCATTACGGTAAAGTTTTAGACAGCATACATTATGGTTACGGTTATAGACAGTATTAGGGTAAGGGTTATAGACTTCATTAGGGTTTGGGCTATGGTCAGCATTAGGGTTAGGGTTTTAGACATCATTAGTTTTAGGGTTATAGACAGCATTAGTCTTAGACTTATAAACAGCATTAGGGTTAGGGTTATAGACATCATTAGGGTTAGGGTTATAGACATCATTAGAGTTAGGGTTATAGATAACATTAGGGTTAGGGTTAAAGACTGCATTAGGGTTAGGGTTAAAGACAGCATTACGGTTAGGGTTTTAGACATCATTAGGATTAGGGTTACAGACAGCATTAGGGTTAGGATAATAGACAGCATTAAAATTAGGGTTAGAAACCATTAGCGTTAGGGTTACAGGCAGCATTAGGGTTAGGGTTATAGACAGCATGAGGGTAAGAGTTAAAGACAGCATTAGGGTTAGAGTTATCGACAGCATTAGGGTAAGGATTATAGACATCATTAGGGTTAGGGTTATAGACAGCATCAGGGTTAGGGTTATAGACAGCATAAGGGTAAGGATTATAGACATCATTAGGGTTAGGGTTATAGACAGCATCAGGGTTAGGGTTAAAGACAACATCAGGGTTAGTGTTATTAGTGGGAGATATTATGGACATAATTGTGCAAATCGTGATACAAGCATGAAATTTGGTATAAAGGTTGACTAAATGATATTGATAAAAAATCCGCTGCTGGCCAGAAAAAAAAATCAACTTTTCAAGATGGCCACTACACATTTTGGAAATGGCGTCATTACAAATTGACAATGATTCGTTAATCCTTTAAAAGGTGTGTTATATGTAAAATCTAATGTTAGATTTGATAAAAAGCAAAAGACAGTTCCTAAATTACGACTAGACAATACATTATTGAAACTTTAGGTGACTTCCGGTTTCAAAATGCCGGTAAAAAAGTCAAAAATTTCAATTTTTATACTTTCAAGCAATTTCACAAGGGATGTAAATCCTTGAAAGATGTGTTATAAGTATAATCCAATGTAAGTTATGATAAAACTTTAAAAACAGTTCCTAAATACGACAAAACAATACATAAATGAAGAAAAAGAGTGATTTCCGGTTCCAAAATGGAGGCAAATACTTTTATAATTTTATCAACTTTATAACAAGTGAGAACACTCTTTATTAAGTTTAAATGCCTAGTTTGGATAAAAAGACAGGTTGCTTATCTTATAATTATCCGATAGTTGCCTAAACCACAACCCG
Source organism: Mytilus galloprovincialis (assembly GCF_965363235.1). NCBI lineage: Eukaryota > Metazoa > Mollusca > Bivalvia > Mytilida > Mytilidae > Mytilus > Mytilus galloprovincialis. Next base: position 50,412,541 of record NC_134839.1, read on the forward strand.
TACAAGGAAGGGCAGAACGGTAGCATTTACAGTCACCAATGCCTCCGCATTTCAAAAGTTCCTGACACGAGGATGCAACGGCAGTCAAAGAAGTCCATTTCAGTTTCCAATTGTCATTGATTCTTTCTTTCATCCAACCCCAGTGTTCATGACTTGTACATGTACCTGTCGAATACATGAATCAGGCTGAGCCCAAACACCCCCCCCCCCCTTTTGATTTACTTCTCTTTTGATGTGCTCTGGAAAAGAACCTCTTGTAGGCGGAATTGCATCACAATGCCGCTGCTTCCTGGCAAATAATTCACATCGTGCCTCGATTCATAATTAAGCCAAAAAAAAAAACGTCCTTTACATCTAGAAAAAGACCTTCCATTGTTAGCCAAGCTGACCTCTTCCCTTTCCCACGACAATTCGACAAAGTGTCATATCCACTGAATGCATGGACGAAATGAAGATCAGCTACACAAGGACCAAACGCATTTGATATGTCACGTACAGGAAGCCATCAAAAGTCTTTATTCCGTTCATAACCTATCCACAATGTGTTATACCTAGTTTTGCTGCAATTCTTGATACTATTATATCTGTGTCAGTACTACCTTAAATTACATTTTACAACATTTCTCATAATCATGCCGAACCATGAGTAACATACACATTTTTATTAGTCTCAATTTTGTCAGCAAGAAACTTGTACAATTTCGTTTCGTTGTCATCTTCACAGAGAAAACTACTCCAAACTCTTGGTGTTCTACCAGAACAAACACCTTTCAATCTGGCACAAAAACCTTGCCTTTGTCTTGTCACAGCCTTAAACTTATTCATTTTGTAAACATCAAATACCATGTCTACTCTTGAATACTTATCGATGCAAGATTATATGTAAAGCGGAATGACATCATTTGCATAATAATCAAATATTTTTGCCTAACTTTGTGACCTGGAATTAACCTTTCCTGCCCCACCGACGATAAATGCGTCCGAATTTGGATCAGCAAATCGCAAAATGTTTCAAGTAAACCCATTTGCAGCGATTTAATACCACTATTTCAAGAAACATCCTAAGATAAAAACGGAGGAGCAGTTTGGTTTTTATGGATAAAGAAATATTCTATGTAAAACTGTCTACTGTAACAAGAAATGAAAAGTCTAGAAAAGTTTCCCAAACACTTTTAAGGTTCTCTAGCTTTGTTTTTGACAAATACGTTTGCAGTTTCATTTTGCGGCCAACATAGGAAGTTGTTATTTTTAATTTGTTATAAAAAGCAGGTTCTCCTTCGTTTTGCATTTGCTTCAAAAGATCTTCGTATTTTTTGGACCAATATATTGGAGTTTATTTACATATCTTACCTGTTCAACAATTTCCTAAATGGAGTATTTTTTTACAAATCTGACGACTCTTTTAGAAATGAATTTCTAAACTCGTTCATCACTTTACAGAGCCTTTAAAGCTGTTTAAAGACATCTTTTTGTGTTTGCGTAGTTATCATTAGGTCGTTCATCTGTTAAAGAATGACCCAAACCACAAGATCTTTCAAATTCAGCTTCTAGTATACTGACTCCTGGTCCAGCTACTATCCATTTGTCTAAATGGGATCTTCGGTTAATCCTAGAACACCAACATCGCCTTCACAATTGCATTATTCTGTTTTTGTGTCTGATCAATTGTGTTATAAGAAAGAAATTTGCTGGTCTTACATACAGTGAAATTATCATTTTCAAATTTCATTGCCACCTGTGGTTGATGTTCGGGAAGGGAAGTCATATCTTGGAGATGGGTCGGTAACGCTCGGGCATAATTTACACGATCAAGACCAAAAACAATACGCTATCATGCTTTATATGGACTGTTTGTAAAGTACGAAATCTCACTCATAAAATGAGCATGATAACAAAACCAGAAGAAGTTCTTATTTTATAATTGAACGCCAGGAATGAAACTTTAATTTAGCTTTCATAATCCGAAATTAACAGTTCAAGCAAAATACATGCAGTTGTCTGATGCGCCTGTCTAGTCCTAGATACATTTGAACATACATTAAAAGAATCTGCCGTTCTTGATGTTGCAATATTGGCTCCAGCGAGAGCACATGTCCATCCCCAATCACGCAATATATCACCTGGAGAGTTTTATAAAAAGTCATTTCAATGTGCAATCCACAAAACATGACGATAAACTTATCTTTTCCCTACAAATCAGACCATTCCCAGTGAATTTACTTAGGCATTTCCAAAAGTGGCTGATTTGCAGTTACAATTGATATTTTTCCGGGATTCACCACATTTTTGCCTTATTCATCGAATACCTGAGAATTGCCTGGTAGTGCATACAAATCGCTCTTGATGTCTATAAATATTTTGCACATGCGCAAAAGTGTTAAACACATGTGTATCATAACTTTGAAAAATGTTATTAAACCAATTCATAATATTATCATTAGAAATCCAAAAACACTAAATATATAGTAAATAGTTCAAATGTTTTTAAAAGAATTTTGTAACATTTTCACGCATGCGCAAATACTGGATATGTCAAATATTCATTTTTAATAAATATGTGATGTAAGGAAGGTAGCCGCCAAACCTGATAATTGGTTTTTACTAAACGAAGTTCAAAGAAAAGTTTTCCAGAAAAATCAGTATTTTCAAACTAAAGAAAACAGTCATTTTAGAAAATGTCCGTGGCCATCTTGAAATTTTTATTTTTTTTAATGGCCAGCAGTTATTTCTTAAAATGTATATAATAATGATGCTTTGTGGTAATTTTCATGCTTGTATCATCATTTGCACAATTCCCTCGATTTTGCTTGCTAATATCTTCCACTATATAGACAGCATAAGGGTTTGGGTTATAGACAGCATAAGGGTAAGTATTATAGACATCAAGTTTATAGAATGAAATTCAAAACAGTGTGGCTGTGGCCATTGATTGACACATTAAATTCATCCATTGACTGGGACAATTTACGTGAACGTTTGTCTGTAACGACCACTGTTCACGACGTACCTACGATAGACATTTAAACTGTGGGGTTACCAAAGGTTTCTTAACGCCTTTAATTATAAAATAATTCGAATAAATAATCAGGAATAACCTTTATGTTTTGATTTATATAATTGATATAAATCAAAACATCGTGTTATTTCTGATTAATTGTTCGAATTACTTTATTAAGGTGTTGAGAACCTTTGGTGACCCCATAGTTTAAGTGTCTTTAAAAAGTACACAGTGAGCAGTGGTCGTTACATACAAACGTTCACCTAAATTGTCCCAGTCAATGGATGAATTTAATGTGTCAATCAATGGCCACAGCCACACTGTTTTGAATTTCATTCTATATTGTTTAGAGGTGGGGATTTCGACCCAAATGAGGATCCAGGGGGGCTACCCCAGCCCCTTTTTTCGTGAGGATTGGTTGTATAGGGAATCACTGAAGTATGACTGGAGAGCCCCCCCTTTTTTTTAGGTCAGTCAGTGGGCCCCTTATATTCTTGATCTGCCAGTGACCATTACAAAATACAAGCACATTTTCAAATTGAAGGGGGTCAGGATAACCACCTAATATTTCAGTTGATTTGTTCTATTCTCCTGTTACCTTTTCTGAAGCCTGTGTGTGTCTATCACTTACCTGTTTTATGTAATGGTCATTTGAAAATTGGAAAAATTAAATCCCATAGGCTTTTATAGGCCCCTCAAAATACCCAAGTGCACAAACAAAAGATTGATGGCTCCACTAGACATGTTCGTCTAACATTTTATGAAACCCTAAGTAAATCTGACAAGCAGTTGAGTTGTCTTCTTAGATGGTTCGATTTGTCTCGGGGACGAGTTGTCCACATTTCTTTAAACATCCCATCAACATCAACTTTATTTGGCAAGCAGTGATAAACAGATTATAATAAAAGAAAGGAATTTAAATGTGCATAGATTTAATTGAAATCAATTAAATAATGGCAATCTTCCAAAACACAAAGAACATCACAATTATCAAAACTTACTTTATAATATCAAAATACTTACGTTTCTTGTAAGTTAAAATACCACCAACTTATACTACTATATATAACTATATTTCCTCTATTCTAGAGATTTGGTGTACAATATCCCTGCACCTTTTGCCATTTTGGTGATGTAAACGACTTGTAAATAGAGATTTTCGGCAATGAAATATTTCTTACAATTGTTCTTTGACATCTTAGCCAAAAGCACATGGGGTAATAAACTACATACAGATTTCTATTGAGCACAACTTCCTATGTCCAACTTCAAAGATTTTGGGTGGTTTGACTGCCATTTAAAGATTTTCTGGTCATATTTTTTGTATTCCAGAATTGAAAGTATGAACAAAGTGCCCAATTAGTTATTCATAGCATATTAGCCACCTAGATAATAAGTTAACAATAGCACTCTTTACACCATTCAGTGGGAAGAACACAAATCTAGGGTGGTAGCATAAGACAGCTTAACTGCCTAAAAAAGTATTACAGTGACCTTTAGTTGCCTCCATCTATGGCATCTGGTGGCTTGTTCTCTCATTGTCTCTAGGTGAACACTTTTATGGCTCACAATACCACATCATCTTATTTCTAAAGTGAACAAATGTTCTACTCAAATGGCCATATATGTGACTTAAAAATAACGAAATATTTCTTTATTTTCAAATCAATTTATTGAAAATAATTTGTTATACAAGTTATATGTTTTAAAATATTTTTTTCATTATGAAAATGAGTTTCTATATATAGTCAAAGAACAATACATGAATACTAACATTATATGGATAGTGTAAGAATTTGAAATCAACCTTCTGTTGTGATTGTGAGCAAGAGACATTCCATAAAAACGAGGAAAGTTGATACAAAAATCAATTTGATAATTCTTCAGGCAAGTTCCATTTCAAAATACATGATACCCACAGATGATAGGACAAGCAAAATATTTTTCTTCAAATTTTGATAAAAAATTCTATTCCCTATATGGGCCATTGAAAAAGCTGGTCTTATGACCTTGACCTAATGCCTTAATTTGTTGTAGAGGTGTGATTATGGGTTGAAAAAAATGAAAACTAATGAAAACTAAATAAAACAGTAATTCTATTTCATTAAAACAATTCCAGTTTCAAATAAAAAATTTGACCTTTTACTTCTTCAGTTCCAGTATTCAGTCAGACCCTATAGCTACCTTAGATGGCTTCCTGTAGAAATTAGTTTAACCTAATGTTTCATACCTGCACAACGTCAGGACAATAATTTGAATGTTGTTTGTACATCTTTTCTCAGAGAAGCCAGGAGTGGGGTGTGGGTATTGTCTGTTGTACTGACCAATGTTTTTGGAAATTCCTTTTATACTTTGATATTATAGCATTAACATAAGAAGATACCTTTGAATCATGATATCAAATAGATTCACGGATTGATACAAATACACATCTATTTGTAACTTAAGAGATTGCAGTACATGTTAATGAATTGCCTGCCATGTGACATGATGTATAGAATTCAATCTTGTGATCCTTCAACAATCCAAATTTGGGACAACTTTTTATCAAGTTTTCCCACCTTCACCCCTGTCAGGAACCTGTGGGAACCATGAATATCTAAATAGTTCTTTAAAATGAAAGTACATGTATAACCAACTCTAACTGGTATAAAATAACAAGGTCAAAGAAATACTTTTAAAAGTTACATCTTTTTACAATAATTAAAACGTAAATGTACATCTATAAAACAGAATTAAAATAAGAATTAACAGTGACAAACAGAAAATAATATAAGTCTGTTTCAGAGTTAAATATTTAAAATGACATGAAAGCAATTTTTTAATATACAATTAAAACCAGAAATACACATTTTCATCTCTGTCAACAACCAGAGGCACACCTGTGCCTGTATTGCTTCCCTTGTCAATTTTTTTTCAGTGGTTTAAAGTTAAATCATAAGAAATATCTAACAGATTTAATTAGCACTTAAGACCTAAACGTTGTTTTACAGCAATTGATATTGTATAACTCAACAATTTATGTCAACTTAGTGCAATGATTTTCAAACATGGAACATTTAATCAGAAGGTAATCTTCACTTATCTGCCTATTAGTGGAGTCTCAGAAATCTGTAAATGCTGCCACTATCACAATAAGTTTTGCTGCATAGAAATTACGAATTTTTTTAGTAAAATACTAAACTCTAATCTTTTCAAGCCAAAATCAGAAAACTTCATTTAAACAGAAATAATTCAACAATTAAACTTCAGATGGATATTATTCTGCAATAATATATAAAGTTCAGAATTTTAACATGACTATTATTTCTATAAAATTCACAGATATTATATAGCTAGTTCTATATTTGTATCACATTTTCAAAAGTTTTATTTTTTCTTCCTTTTAAATTAAAGAATATTTTAACAAAATTTCTAATATTCATAAACCGGGCAAGACTATGTATGAACAAAATTATTCAACAATTCACTTGGAAATAATATAATACATAAAGTTCTGTTCTGAAAAGGGATAGAATAAATTACCTCCCTCATATTAGCCAATCAAAATCTGGCATGTTAACTTGAAGTATAAAAAGATATCTTGTTCTTCGTTAATGTTTGACATAACAAACATACCTAAATAAATTTCTGTGAAAATCTAATACTGTGAATTCATAATATTCGTTGGATACTAATTTTTGTGGATTTCGTGGGTACATGAGAACCACGAATTCAAATATTCAACGAATTACATATTTCCTAAAGGAAACCACGAAATCAAATATCCACGAATATGCAAATTTTTCTCAAACCACGAAATCAAATATCCACGAATAAGCAAATTTTTCTCAAACCACGAAAATTGGTACCCATAAAAATAAATGAATCCACGGTATTAACTTGTATACTATCGCCTTATCACAAAAAGCTTTTAAACTTTTAGACTATCAACAAATTAGTGTGAATACTCCACTTTTACATCTAAACAAACAATTATCTTTCTACTTAAAACTTTCATTTTTTTTTTGTTTGAGGCAACAATACATATATACTTTTTAAAGAAGTAAACATTAGATTTAAGGCAACAATACATATATACTATTTAAAGAAATAAACATCAAAGACAAACAAGCTATAATTTCCCAATCAAATAATTTTTAAACCAACAAATTTGATATCTTTACTCCAATAACAACTTACTATTTCAAACGATTTAAAACAAGAATGTGTCCCAAGTACATGGATGCCCCACTCGCACTATCATTTTCTATGTTTAGTGGACCGTGAAATTGGGGTCAAAACTTTAATTTGGAATTAAAATTAGAAAGATCATATCATAGGGAACATGTGTACTAAGTTTCAAGTTGATTAGACTTCAACTTCTTCAAAAACTACCTTGACCAAAAACTTTAACCTGAAGCGAACGGACGCACAGACCAGAAAACATAATGCCCCTCTACTATCGTAGGTGGGGCATAAAAATATCTATTTTCATTTAGATTTGCAACAGAAAGTTTGGTAGCACTAAAACTATTTATATATACACAAAATAAATGTATTACCATAGCAACCATTTATCACATTTGTTCATGTTAAACAAGTTATATATATAATTTTTCAAAAATAATTTACATTATACACAGTGAACACATAGGGGTTCCCAGAGACTGATAGCCAGATCTAAAATATGCCAGATAAAACTTAAATCATGTACAAAAATAATAAAAATTGAACTTTTTTCAGTACTATCATAAGAAAAACATTCAAGAACGGATTGCAGCATCTTTAAAAGTACCATAATATGTGTTGTATGGTACTTTTTTTGAACCATAAAACAGTAGAAAAAAATTAAGACTAAAATATTTCATTACCACCTTTTTTTAACAAATAGATTTTACTTCAAATATTATGTTTAGTACATGTAAAAGTGACACAAATTCATCAATTTCTGTTATTTTTTTTTTATACCTTCCTTGCTGTTTATGTTCAGAATGCTTTGATTATTTATATTGGCATAATACTATAAAAGGCATGTATCAAAATAAATCTATTACCTATTCCAATCTATGAATGTACACAAGTATCTGGCATATTTTTGATCTGGGAGGATTTTCCAGTAAACAAACAAACTATACACATGAACAATAATTTACATAAAACATAATTTATATTACATTAACACTCAAATTTTATTCAGGATATAAAACAATCCTGTTCCCTGGATCGACTCACATAAAATTATCTAGTTCGATTCTCAGATAATAGAGAATGTATAAAAAATTGGCTGCCTTCTCCAAGTTGCTGACATTTAAAATAAAGAATAATTTGTATGATAATTAAGAATAAGGGAGACAATTAAAATTCTGATTTTTTTTGGACATGTGAATTGGCATATATGTATCAAAAGTATCATGCTTATAAAGTTGGCTCAAAAAGGGTTTGGAAGTCACATGTTTTTATTTTACATGTATTGTATGACATATATCATGTTTTTTTCAGTCGGCTCAAAAGGCTATTCATTCAAGGGTTTCGAATTCAAATTAAATTATTTCACAATAAAGTAAATTGTCTGTAGTTGGTCAATATGATGAGGTACCATCAACTAGACATCCCAAGGGGCATCAAGCAGTAACTTCTAAGGCCCTGTGAATTGCCATACAATAAATAGTGGTTGTTTTAGATCTTGGTAAATTTTCATGTTTAATTTTCTTTTTCTTTAAATCAACACTGAAATAAATTATAGCCCTAAGAATTTTCAGGACAGGAAAAATTAATGTTTTTGGACCCTTGTCATATACATGTAATCTAACTTCAATAAATATATATGAACTTTTGTACATGAAAATATATAAATATAATTGTAAATCAGTGTTACTTCTTGAATGTTGAAAATGTTAACAAAGTATTATCAAATAAGAGTACTCTTCTGAATAAAAAATAATAAAAATTATTTGTGACCTAGACAATGATGAATCAAAAAACCTACACTGATACAGCTTTCACTAGGTATTTCTACTACATTATAATTTTCATAAAATTACTCATATACTTTGAAATTATTGAAAAATTATTTTTGTAGAACTCAAATAATTTAATCATTTTTGTCTTTCTTCTCATCATACCCTTTACAAATCAGTAATGTCCCACTTATTTCAAAGCATTACAATAAGTAAGGTCAAGAAACATATATCTTCAAAGTATTTGAAATTCATTTAAGAATATTAATTATCTGCTTCAATCAGTTTTAAAATTTCACCTATCTTAATTATGATATTCATGATATATTTTGAAACAATCGCCTTTTACAGCCATTGCATGCTAGAGAATGCTTTTTCAATTAACATCATTTCTATAAGTCTTAACAACTCTAAATAGTTGATAAATTCTGAAGGTTTATTCAGATTACTGAAAGCAATTTTGTTTTTGTATTTAACCAAATCAGTAAATTTTGCAAATTTCATGCAATAAGCATTATTGACAAAAAGTAATGACATATATATCTATATCCATGAAATGTACATTTAAAAGCAGAGTTTCATCATTTGGTCTGTAAACCCTCCCACTGAATTAAATACTTTGTTTTCCCATCATTAGTGACATGTTTACCAAACACATTGTATTTCTCACCTTTTTTGAGACGATCAGCTGCCCCAAAGTACTGACACATATTATTTCTAATCTGAGCCATATTAACGGGCTCTGATTTCACACTTTCTATTGTTTGCACATCTAGAACATTAAAATATGATGTAGTAACTCGTTTCCGCTTACTCTGCCGCATAGGCTCTGTGGGTGTGTCCGCTGCTTTACGCTTACGTCCACGAGACTTTATAATATTCTTTATCTCTACTTTAGAATTCCCTGAGGTGATCGATGGTGGTGGAGTGGGTATGGCCTTAGTTGGATCGTCTTTAACGGATGAAACAGCTGACTCGACAGAACTCTGTGACACAAGATCGCTCTCGTACTCCATAAACAAATAATTAATAATTTCATTTTTTCGTTTATGATGTGCAAGTTCTTCTTCTTGTTCAAAGAAATGTTTAAAAGGATGATTGAAACCATCAAAGTTTTTGGTAGGAGGTATAAGAGCCTCCAAAGTGTGTTGATTGGCTACTATGTCTGTAGGTACAGAGTTTTCACTGTCATAACCTTTATATTCTTGATTTCCAGACTGAAAGAAGACAAAATAACATTAATAAAAAGAACAAACATTATTGGGCATATATGTTGTGTACAAATTGTAATGTACAAATTATAATTTGTACACAAATTTTGTACAAGTTGTCAGTGTTTTATTTACCTCTTAACACAAATGGATGATGCAAGCTCAAAGTCTTTTGTTTTGCATATTTCTGTCATATTTCCACAACTTCATGGTACAGTCTAACACTGAGCATTGATACAAACACATTATATAAACTCAGGGTTCGACACTAACGCTAGCCCGCTAGCCCGAGACTAGTAACTTTTGTGTCGGGCTAGTAAATGTCCGTTGCGCGGTAGCCCGAGGGGCTAGTAAATTTATTTGTCATTGAACATCAATCTGTTGTACTTTCGGCAAAGTACAGTCCAAACGCCGGTCAAATCTGACAACTTCGTCGAATATTGTCTACACTGGTTCCAGGGCCTCTTCATTTACATACAGATACACATACTGGAGGGTAAAATTTCTACCGTAAACCAGTCGTTATATATAGTCAACTCGGCCTAAGATTACTCGGCCTATAAATTAATGCACCACGTTTCAAGATAACCCGTTTTGAAATAAACATTAATTATACTGCATATACATTTTGGTTTTATTATATTTTATTATTAATCACATCAGAGATCCTGATAAATCGTGTGCATAGTTTAGCCTTATCTAATACATAGTCGTCACGTAAATAGTTTAAATTGGAAATGTCCTTTCGTTCTTAAAATAGAGCATTGAAAGGTTCCCTGTTGAAATTTTCCTTTACTCCAAAGGTACACGTGGTGATGAAAACTTTTCGATCTTCTCTGTCTTTATCGAAATAGCATTTGTCATGTCGTCATAATTCTTTTCGTATTGCTCAGGATTTATCATTACAGTTGCAATGGACTGAAACGAAAGTAAATTTCCGGTAATAATATTAAATGTGATTAGCTTCTTTTTGAGAGCTGAGGGGTGATGATGATAACAAGACTTATCTATTGGAATCAGAAAGCGTCCATTGTACAAACCAAGATGTATGCATGTCATAATGCATTAACGAGAACAGGGTTAAAACTCATCATGAGACAAATCAGTTGGAACATGAAGACTCAGCATTAGAAACCAAAAGTAAAATAGGGGACAAGTCAACTTATTTATGTAAATAAAATCAAACAAAAACATTGGCTTTTTTAATTTGATTATTTTAGTTGATGAGTTTTTTGTAAGCCAAAAAAGTGTCCCATGAAATTGTGTCTTCTTGAACTATATTTCACAATTCATCTGTGAAATTTCGTTCACAGGACAGAATATCACATTTTTAAATTGAAATTTAAATCAGGACAACAGAGATGTAAACAAAAATGGAAAGTGGTGAATATAAACAGCTATATGACTTTTTGTGTGATGGTCAATACCCTTCAGAGTTTGATATTATAATAATGAAAGAAGATCATTTAGAAGGAAGGCCAAGCAATTTGAAATTAAAAACAATGAAATGTTTTATATACATGTTGCCAAAAAAAAAAACACAGGAGAAAACATTAAAACTTGTTATTCATAAAGACAAACTGAAACAGGTATTGTACCTATGCCATAACGAGAGTGGATGCAATCTTGGGGTTAATGAGACCTCTTGTTAATAAAGGGCTGCGCTTTAGCGCATGAGACGCCCGTTGCTCTTTTAACTTGTCTTTTATGCTTTAAATGAATTTATATGATCAACTAGAAATATATATACAAATCAAAAGGGATGTTACATTAATATATTCACCAAAGTTTCATAATATCCCCCTTTTTTAAGTATAAAAATTCATTACTTAAGAAAACGTAAAATCTGAAATTTATAAAAATTGAAAGGGAGCTTACATCAATAGATATAAACAATTCACCAAAGTTTCATGGACATTGGTGAAAGCCTTTTTGAGTTATTGTCCGAAGTGTTGAAAATCCCCCTTTTTTTTATGAATAAAGCCCCATAAATCCAAAACTTAAAATCTGAAATTTATAAAAATTGAAAGGGAGCTTACATCAATAGATATAAACAATTCATCAAAGTTTCATGGACATTGGTGAAAGCCTTTTTGAGTTATTGTCGGAAGTGTTGAAAATCCCCCTTTTTTTTATGAATAAAGCCCCATAAATCCAAAATTTAAAATCTGAAATTTATAAAAATTGAAAGGGAGCTTACATCAATAGATATAAACAATTCATCAAAGTTTCATGGACATTGGTGAAAGCCTTTTTGAGTTATTGTCCGAAGTGTTGAAAATCCCCCTTTTTTTATGAATAAAGCCCCATAAATCCAAAACTTAAATCTGAAATTTATAAAAATTGAAAGGGAGCTTACATCAATAGATATAAACAATTCACCAAAGTTTCATGGACATTGGTGAAAGCCTTTTTGAGTTATTGTCCGAAGTGTTGAAAATCCCCCTTTTTTTTATGAATAAAGCCCCATAAATCCAAAACTTAAAATCTGAAATTATAAAAATTGAAAGGGAGCTTACATCAATAGATATAAACAATTCACTAAAGTTTCATAGACATTGGTGAAAGCCTTTTTGAGTTATTGTCCCAAGTGTTGAAAATCCCCCCTTTTTTATGAATAAAGCCCCATAAATCCAAAACTTAAAATCTGAAATTAAAAAAAAAACGAAAGGGAGCTTACGTCAATAGATATAAACAATTCACTTAAGTTTCATGGAAATTGGTGAAAGTGTTTTTGAGTTATTGTCCGAAGTGTGGACGACGGACGGACAACGGTATACCATAATACGTCCTGTCTAAAAGACGACGGGCGTATAAAAAATGACAATAAAAAAAATGTTAAAACAATTCACTGATTCCTACTGTATATTTAAAAACAAATCTATCTAGTCTTATTATTTTTTGTAAATTAAATTATTTGGTATTAGACAAGACTTTTAATGCAATTTGGACATGATTTCACTATGAAAAAATATCCATCAAAGGTCCAAATAGAATATAGTTTTAAGGGACACTTTTACACAGAAGTAGATAAAATGTCCATGGACATCATTTCATGGGGGACACTATTTAATCCTACATTAACACACACATTTGTTTTGATGTTAATGTAGATTGTCACTTTCTTTGTGGTTGGTCTATTGTTCTGTTCAGTACAACATTGTCATTAATTAATTTGATGTTGCAGGGTTATTTGTAAGTTGAATGTGGTGTCAGTCATTAAACCACCCTATAAACATAGTCCAGGTTTTGTGGTAAATATCTTTAATTTAGGAACTATTTTTTTTTTAAAGTAGGTCTGGAATATACAAATGTTAATGTTTGACTAAAAATGTTAACACAATAAATATTTAAGATATATCATCAATTCATTAACAGTAAAAATGCAAGTTTTGACAAATTCCTGCCGTTAGATTTCTTTGGTGTTAATTTTTTTTAAATTTTTTTTTTATGAAGATATAAACAAGTATGCAATAGTTATTTTTCAGACTGAAAACATCTTCTTAAAAGGCCTCAGAATGCAGGATTTTGCATTTAAATTTCAAAAAATTTAGGGGGGGGGGGGCATGCCCCCAGACCCCCCTAGCAAGTTCACTGGCCTAAGGCCAGCTCACTGGGCCCACTCACTGGGCTACCTGACACAGAACAGGGCTAGTTGAATATAATTTTTACTAGCCCTGCGGGCTAGTGACTACAAAAGTTAGTGTCAACCCCTGTTAAACACAAACAGACTTTTTACAGATATGATTTGGGTATAAGGAGAACTAGAGGCTCTAAAGAGCCTGTGTCGCTCACCTTGGTCTATGTGAATATTAAACAATGGACACAGATGGATTCATGACAAAATTGTGTTTTGGTGATGGTGATGTGTCTGTAGATCTTACTTTACTAAACATTCTTGCTGCTTACAATTATCTCTATCTATAACAGTACTTTCTGTGGAAAATGTTATTGAAAATCTTCTCCCTTAGGGGGTCAATTGACTATTTTGGTCATACTGACTTATTTTTAGTTCTTATTTTGCTGTACATTATTGCTGTTTACAGTTTATCTCCATCTATAATAATATTCAAGATAATAACAAAAAAAACAGCAAAATTTCCTCAAAATTACCAATTCAGGGGCAGCAACCTAACAACCGATTCATCTGAAAATTCCAGGGCAGATAGATCGTGACCTGATCAACAATTTTACTTCCTGTCAGATTTGCTCTTAATGCTTTGGTTTTTGAGTTATAAGCCAAAAACTGCATTTTACCCCTATGTTCTATTTTTAGCCATGGCGGCCATCTTGGTTTGTTGGCCGAGTTACCGGACACATTTTTTTAACTAGATATACCCCAATGATGATTATGGCCAAGTTTGGTTAAATTTGGCCCAGTAGATTCAGAGGAGAAGATTTTTCTAAAAGATTACTAAGATTTACGAACTAGAGGCTCTAAAGAGCCTGTGTCGCTCACCTTGGTCTATGTGAATAGTAAACAAAGGAAGCAGATGGATTCATGACAAAATTGTGTTTTGGTGATGGTGATGTGTTTGTACATCTTACTTTAATAAACAGTCTTGCTGTTTACAATTATCTCTATAATGAACTTGGCTCAGTAGTTTCAGTGGAAAATGTTGATAAAAATTTACAAATTTTATGAAAATTGTTAAAAATTAGACTATAAAGGACAATAACTCCTTAGGGGGTCAATTGACCATTTCGGTCATGTTGACTTGTTTGTAAATCTTACTTTTCTGAACATTATTGCTGTTTACAGTTTAACTCTATCTATAATAATATTCAAGATAATAACCAAAAACAGCAAAATTTCCTTAACATTACCAATTCAGGGGCAGCAACCCAACAACGGGTTGTCCGATTCATCTGACAATTTCACGGCAGATAGATCTTAACCTGATAAACAATTTACCCCACTGTCAGATTTGCTCTAAATGCTTTGGTTTTTGAGTTATAAGCCAAAAACTGCATTTTACCCCTATGTTCTATTTTTAGCCATGGCGGCCATCTTGGTTGGTTGGCCGGGTCACCGGACACATTTTTTAAACTAGATATCCCAAAGATGATTGTGGCCAAGTTTTGATTGATTTGGACCAGTAGTTTCAGAGAAGAAGATTTTTGTAAAAGATAACCTAGATTTACGAAAAATGGTTAAAAATTGACAATAAAGGGCAAGAACTCCTAAAGGGGTCAACTGACCATTTCGGTCACATTGACTTATTTGTAAATCTTACTTTGCTGAACATTATTGCTGTTTACAGTTTATCTCTATCTATAATAACTTTCAAGATAATAACCAAAAACAGCAAAATTTCCTTAAAATTACCAATTCAGGGGCAGCAACCCAACAACGGATTGTCTGATTCAACTGAAAATTTCAGGGCAGATAGATCTATACCTGATGAACAATTTTACTGATGTCAGATTTGCTCTAAATGCTTTGGTTTTTGAGTTATAAGCCAAAAACTGCATTTTACCCCTATGTTCTATTTTTAGCCGTGGCGGCCATCTTGATTTGATGGCCGGGTCACCGGACACATTTTTCAAACTAGATACCCCAAAGATGATTGTGGCCAAGTTTGGATTAATTTGGCCCAGTAGTTTCAGAGGAGAAGATTTTTGTAAAAGATGACTAAGATTTACGAAAAATGGTTTAAAATTGACTATAAAGGGCAATAACTCCTAAAGGGGTCAACTGACCATTTCAGTCACGTTGACTTGTTTGTAAATCTTACTTTTCTGAACATTATTGCTGTTTACAGTTTAACTCTATCTATAATAATATTCAAGATAATAACCAAAAACAGCAAAATTTCCTTAAAATTACCAATTCAGGGGCACCAACCCAATAACGGAATGTCCGATTCATCTGAAAATTTCAGGGCAGATAGATCTTGACCTGATGAGCAGTTTTACCCCATGTCAGATTTGCTCTAAATGCTTTGGTTTTTGAGTTATAAGCCAAAAACTGCATTTTACCCCTATGTTCTATTTTTAGCCATGGCGGCCATCTTGGTTGGTTGGCCGGGTCACCGGACAAATTTTTTAAACTAGATACCCCAATGATGATTGTGGCCAAGTTTGGTTTAATTTGGCCCAGTAGTTTCAGAGGAGAAGATTTTTGTAAAAGTTAACGACGACGGACGACGACGCCGGACGCAAAGTGATGGGAAAAGCTCACTTGGCCCTTCGGGCCAGGTGAGCTAAAAAGTATAATATATATACAAATAAGAAAATTATGGATTATAGGAAAGTTGCATTTTTTTCTCATAAACTACTTTTAGAGTGAATTAGAATAAAATGTTAAAGGCCAGGTGACATAAATATGAATATAAATTAAAAATGTATTATTGCAAGATGCTATTTATCAGGAATTGAGTTGCCCTAAATAAAAGTAGTAAAGAATTGGTGGATGTGCCATTTGCAATGAATCTGAAAGAATTAGAGAATAAAATATGTTAGTTTTAAACTAGAGGCTCTAAAGAGCCTGTGTCGCTCACCTTGGTCTTGTGCATATTAAACAATAGACACGGATAAATTCATGACATAATTGTGTTTTGGTGATAGTGATGTGTTTGTAGATCTTACTTTACTGAACATTCTTGTTGCTACAATTATCTCTATCTATAATGAACTTGGCCCAGTAATTACAGTGGAAAATATTTTCTAAAAATTTACAAAAATTTATGAAAAATGTTAACTAGAGGCTCTAAAGAGCCTGTGTCGCTCACCTTGGTCTATGTGCATATTAAACAAAGGACACAAATGGATTCATGACAAAATTGTATTTTGGTGATGGTGATGTGTTTGAAGTTCTTACTTTACTGAACGATTTTGCTTCTTACAATTATATCTATAATGAACTTTGCCCATTAGTAACAGAGAACTATATTTGGTAAAAATTTACATATATTTACCAAATTAATGAAAATTGTTAAAAATTGACTATAAAGGGCAATAACTCCTTAAGGGGTCAATTGACCATTTAGGTCATGTTGACTTATTTGTAGATCTTACTTTGCTGAACATTATTGCTGTCTACAGTTTATCGCTATCTATAATAGTATTCAAGATAACCAAAAACGGCAAAATTTCTTTAAAAATTACCAATTGGAGGGCAGCAACCCAACAACCAGTTGTCCAATTCATCTGAAAAATTCAGGGCAGATAGATATTGACTTGATTAACAATTTAACTTCTTGTCAGATTTGCACTAGATGCTTTGAATTCATAGTTATAAGCCAAAAACTGCATTTTACCCCTATGTTCTATTTTTAGCCGTGGCGGCCATCTTGGTTGAATGGCCAGGTCATCGGACACATTTTTCAAACTAGATACCCCAAAGATGATTGTGGCCTAGTAGTTTCAGTGGAGATTTTGTAAAAGATTACTTAGATTTATGAAAAATGGTTAAAGATTGACTATAAAGGGCAATAACTCCTAAAGGGGTCAACTGACCATTTTGGTCATGTTGACTTATTTGTAGATCTTACTTTGCTGAACATTATTGCTGTTTACAATTTATCTCTATCTATAATAATATTCAAGATAACCAAAAACAGCAAAATTTCCTCAAAATTACCAATTCAGGGGCAGCAACCCAACAACCGATTGACCGATTCATCTGAAAATTTCAGGGCAGATAGATCTTGACCTGATAAACATTTTTATCCCATGTCAGATTTCCTCAAAATGCTTTGGTTTTTGAGTTATAAGCCAAAAACTGCATTTTACCCCTATGTTCTATTTTTAGCGGTGGCGGCCATCTTGGTTGGTTGACCAGGTCACGCCACACATTTTTTAAACTAGATACCCCAAAGATGATTGTGGCCAAGTTTGGATTAATTTGGCCCAGTAGTTTCAGAGGAGAAGATTTTTGTAAAAGATTAATTTAATTTATGAAAAATGGTTAAAATTGACTATAAAGGGCAATAACTCCTAAACGGGTCAACTGACCATTTTGGTCATGTTGACTTATTTGTAGATCTTACT
Source organism: Mytilus galloprovincialis (assembly GCF_965363235.1). NCBI lineage: Eukaryota > Metazoa > Mollusca > Bivalvia > Mytilida > Mytilidae > Mytilus > Mytilus galloprovincialis. The sequence goes on from NC_134839.1 coordinate 50,430,684, forward strand.
TTGCTGAACATTATTGCTGTTTACAGTTTATCTCTATCTATAATAATATTCAAGATAATAACCAAAAACAGCAAAATTTCCTCAAAATTACCAATTCAGGGGCAGCAACCCAATAACCGATTGACTGATTCATCTGAAAATTTCAGGGCAGATAGATCTTGACCTGATAAACATTTTTATCCCGTTAGATTTCCTCAAAATGCTTTGATTTTTGAGTAATAAGCCAAAAACTGCATTTTACCCCTTTGTTCTATTTTTAGCCGTGGCGGCCATCTTGGTTGGTTGACCAGGTCACGCCACACATTTTTTAAACTAGATACCCCAAAGATGATTGTGGCCAAGTTTGGATTAATTTGGCCCAGTAGTTTCAGAGGAGAAGATTTTTGTAAAAGATTACTTTAATTAACGAAAAATGGTTAAAAATTGACTATAAATGGCAATAACTCCTAAACGGGTCAACTGACCATTTTGGTCATGTTGACTTATTTGTAGATCTTACTTTGCTGAACATTATTGCTGTTTACAGTTTATCTCTATCTATAATAATATTCAAGATAATAACCAAAAACAGCAAAATTTCCCCAAAATTACCAATTCAGGGGCAGCAACCCAACAACCGATTGACCGATTCATCTGAAAATTTCAGGGCAGATAGATCTTGACCTGATAAACAATTTTACCCCCATGTCAGATTTGCTCTAAATGCTTTGGTTTTTGAGTTATAAGCCAAAAACTGCATTTTACCCCTATGTTCTATTTATAGCCGTGGCGGCCATCTTGGTTGGTTGACCGGGTCACGCCACACATTTTTTAAACAAGATACCCCAATGATGATTGTGGCCAAGTTTGGTTTGATTTGGCCCAGTAGTTTCAGAGGAGAAGATTTTTGTAAAAGTTAACGACGACGACGACGGACGCCGGACGCCAAGTGATGAGAAAAGCTCACTTGGCCCTTCGGGCCAGGTGAGCTAAAAATTAACTATAAAGGGCAATAACTCCTTAAGGGGTCAATTGACTATTTTGGTCATTTAAACTTATTTGTACATCTTATTTTGCTGAACGTTATTGCTGTATACAGTTTATCTCTATCTATAATAATATTCAAGATAATAACAAACTAGAGGCTCTAAAGAGCCTGTGTCGCTCACCTTGGTCTATGTGAATATTAAAGGAAGCAGATGGATTCATGACAAAATTGTGTTTTGGTGATGGTGATGTGTTTGTACATCTTACTTTACTGAACATTCTTGCTGCTTAAAATTATCTCTATCTATAATGAACTTGGCCCATTAGTTTCAGTGGAAAATGTTAGTAAAAATTTACCAATTTTATGAAAATTGTTAAAAATTGACTATAAAGAACAATAACTCCTAAGGGGGTCAATTGACCATTTCGGTCATGTTGACTTATTTGTAAATCTTACTTTGCTGAACATTATTGTTGTTTACAGTTTATCTCTATCAATAATAATATTCAAGATAATGACCAAAAACAGCAAAATTTCCTTAAAACTAACAATTCAGGGTCAGCAACCCAACAACGGGTTGTCCGATTCATCTAAAAATTTCACAGCAGATAAATGTTGACCTGATAAACAATTTTACCCCATGTCAGATTTGCTCTAAATGCTTTGGGTTTTGAGTTATAAGCCAAAAACTGCATTTTACCCCATGTTCTATTTTTAGCCATGGTGGCCATCTTGGTTTGATGGCCGGGTCACCGGACACATTTTTCAAACTACTAACCCAAAAGATGATTGTGGCCAAGTTTGGATTAATTTGGCCGAGTAGTTTCAGAGGAGAAGATTTTTGTAAAAGATTACTAAGATTTACGAAAAATGGTTAAAAAATTGACTATAAAGGGCAATAACTCCTAAAGGGGTCAACTGACCATTTCAGTCATGTTGACTTATTTGTAAATCTTACTTTGCTGAACATTATTGCTGTTTATAGTTTATCTCTATCTATAATAATATTCAAGATAATAACCAAAAAGAGCAAAATGTCCTTAAAATTACTAATTCAGGGCCAGCAACCCAACAACGGGTTGTCCGATTCATCTGAAAATTTCAGTGCAGATAGATCTTGAACTGATAAACAATTTTACCCCATGTCAGATTTGCTCTAAATGCTTTGGGTTTTGAGTTATAAGCCAAAATCTGCATTTTACCCCATGTTCTATTTTTAGCCATGGCGGCCATCTTCGTTTGATGGCCGGGTCACCGGACACATTTTTCAAACTACTAACCCAAAAGATGATTGTGGCCAAGTTTGGATTAATTTAGCCCAGTAGTTTCAGAGGAGAAGATTTTTGTAAAAGATTACTAAGATTTACGAACTAGAGGCTCTCAAGAGCCTGTGTCGCTCACCTTGGTTTATGTGCATATTAAACAATGGACACAGATAAATTCATGACATAATTGTGTTTTGGTGATGGTGATGTGTTTGTAGATCTTACATTACTGAACATTCTTGTTGATACAATTATCTCAATCTATAATGAACTTGGCCCAGTAATTACAGTGGAAAATATTTTCTAAAAATTTACAAAAATTTATGAAAAATGCTAAAAATTAACTATAAAGGGCAATAACTCCTTAAGGGGTCAATTGACTATTTTGGTCATGAAAACTTATTTGTAGATCTTGTTTTGCTGAACATTATTGCTGTTTACAGTTTATCTCTATCTATAATAATATTCAAGATAACAAAAAACAGCAAAATTTCCTTAAAATTACCAACTCAGGGCAGTAACCTAACAACAGGTTATCCGATCCATGTGAAAATATCAGGGCAAATAGATCTTGACCTGATAGACAATTTAACCCATGTCAGATTTTCTCTAAATGCTTCGGCTTTTGAGTTATAAGCCAAAAACTGCATTTTACCCCTATGTTCTATTTTTAGCCGTGGCAGCCATTTTGGTTGGATGGCGGGGTCACCAGACACATTTTTTTCAATTAGATACCCCAAAGATGATTGTGGCCAAGTTTGGATTAATTTGGCCCAGTAGTTTCAGAGGAGAAGATTTTTGTAAAAGATTTCTAAGATTTACGAAAAATGGTTAAAAATTGACTATAAAGGTCAATAACTCCTATAGGGGTCAACTGACCACTTTGGTCATGTTGACTTATTTGTAAATCTAACTTTGCTGAACATTATTGCTGTTTACAGTTTATCTCTATCTATAATAATATTCAAGATAATAACCAAAAACAGCAAAAATTCCCTAAAATTAACAATTCAGGGGCAGCAACCCAACAACGGGTTGTCGGATTCATCTGAAAATTTGAGGGCAGAAAGATCTTGACCTGATAAACAATTTAACCCCCATGTCAGATTTGCTCTAACTGCTTTGGTTTTTGAGTTATAAGCCAAAAACCGCATTTTACCCCTATGTTCTATTTTTAGCCATGGCGGCCATCTTGGTTGGTTGGGCTGGTCACGCCACACATTTTTTAAACTAGATACCCCAATGATGATTGTGGCCAAGTTTGTTTTAATTTGGCCCAGTAGTTTCAGAGGAGAATATTTTTGTAAAAGATTACTAAGATTTACGAAAAAATGGTTAAAATTTGACTATAAAGGGCAATAACTCTTAAAGGGGTCAACTGACCATTTCGTTCGTGTTGACATATTTGTAAATCTTACTTTGCTGAACATTATTGCTGTATACAGTTTATCTCTATCTATAATAATATTCAAGATAGTAACCAAAAACAGCAAAATTTCCTTAAAAATACCAATTCAGGGGCAGCAACCCAACAACAGGTTGTCTGATTCATCTGAAAATTTCAGGACAGATAGATCTTGACCTGATTAACACTTTTAACCCATGTCAGATTTGCTCTAAATGCTTTTGTTTTTGAGTTATAAGCCAAAAACTGCATTTTACCCCTATGTTCTATTTTTAGCCATGGCAGCCATCTTGGTTGGTTGGTTGGGTCACGCCACACATTTTTTAAACTAGATACCCCAAAGATGATTGTGGCCAAGCTTGGATTAATTTGGCCGAGTAGTTTCAGAGGAGAAGATTTTTGTAAAAGATTTCTAAGATTTACGAAAAACGGTTAAAAATTGACTATAAAGGTCAATAACTCCTAAAGGGGTCAACTGACCATTTTGGTCATGTTGACTTATTTGTAAATCTAACTTTGCTGAACATTATTGCTGTTTACAGTTTATCTCTATCTATAATAATATTCAAGATAATAACCAAAAACAGCAAAAAATCCCTAAAATTACCAATTCAGGGGCAGCAACCCAACAACGGGTTGTCGGATTCATCTGAAAATTTGAGGGCAGAAAGATCTTGACCTGATAAACAATTTTACCCCAGCCAGATTTGCTCTAAATGCTTTTGTTTTTGAGTTATAAGCCAAAAACTGCATTTTACCCCTATGTTCTATTTTTAGCCATGGCGGCCATCTTGGTTGGTTGGCCGGGTCACGCCACACATTTTTTAAACTAGATACCCCAATGATGATTGTGGCCAAGTTTGGTTTAATTTGGCCTAGTAGTTTCAGAGGAGAAGATTTTTGTAAAAGTTAACGACGACGGACGACGACGACGACGGACGACGGACGCCAAGTGTTGGGAAAAGCTCACTTGGCCCTTCGGGCCAGGTGAGCTAAAAATGGTTAAAAATTTACTATAAAGGGCAATAACTCCTAAAGGGGTCAACTGACCATTTCAGTCATGTTGACTTATTTGTAAATCTTACTTTGCTGAACATTATTGCTGTATACTGTTTATCTCTATCTATAATAATATTCAAGATAATAACCAAAAAGAGCAAAATTTCCTTAAAATTACTAATTCAGGGGCAGCAACCCAACAACGGGTTATCCGATTCATTTGAAAATTTCAGGACAGATAGTTCTTGACCTGATAAACACTTTTACCGCATGTCAGATTTGCTCTAAATGCTTTGGTTTTTGAGTTATAAGCCAAAAACTGCATTTTACCCCTATGTTCTATTTTTAGCCATGGCGGCCATCTTGGTTGGTTGGCCGAGTCACGCCACACATTTTTTAAACTAGATATCCCAAAGATGATTGTGGCCAAGTTTGGATTAATTTGGCCCAGTAGTTTCAGAGGAGAAGATTTTTGTAAAAGATTACTAAGATTTACGAAAAATGGTTAAAAATTGACTATAAAGGTCAATAACTCCTAAAGGGGTCAACTGACCATTTTGGTCATGTTGACTTATTTGTAAATCTTACTTTGCTGAACATTATTGCTGTTTACAGTTTATCTCTATCTATAATAATATTCAAGATAATAGCCAAAAACAGCAAAAATTCCCTAAAATTACCAGTTCAGGGGCAGCAACCCAATAACGGGTTGTCAGATTCATCTGAAAATTCCAGGGCAGATAGATCTTGACCTGATAAACAATTGTACCCCATGTCAGATTTGCTCTAAATGCTTTGGTTTTTGAGTTATAAGCCAAAAACTGCATTTTACCCCTATGTTCTATTTTTAGCCATGGCGGCCATCTTGGTTGGTTGGCCGGGTCACGCCACACATTTTTTAAACTAGATACCCCAATGATGATTGTGGCCAAGTTTGGTTTAATTTGGCCCAGTAGTTTCAGAGGAGAAGATTTTTGGAAAAGTTAACGACGACGGACGCCAAGTGATGGGAAAAGCTCACTTGGCCCTTCGGGCCAGGTGAGCTAAAAACTGCATTTTACCTCTATGTTCTATTTTTAGCCATGTCGGCCATCTTAGTTGGTTGGGCGGGGCACCAGACACATTTTTTAAACTAGATACCCCAATGATGATTATGGCCAAGTTTGGTTAAATTTGGCCCAGTAGTTTCAGAGAAGATTTTTCTAAAAGATTACTAAGATTTATGAACAAGAGTGCACACACTGAAATGTCTCGCCTTCTTTACTAATCATTGATATTATGTTGATAGTCCTAAGTATAAAGCTTGATTACAACTGTCACATAAACTTAACATTAACCAAGATAGCTAAACAAAGACCAATGAACCATGAAAATGAGGTCAAGGTCAGATGAACCATGCCAGGCAGACATGTACAGCTAACAAAGCTTCCATACAACAAATATAGTTGACCTATTACTTATAGGTTAAGAAAAATAGACCAAAACACAAAAACTTAACACTGTGCAATGAACCGTGTAATTGAGGTCATGGTCAAATAAAACCTGCGGGACTGACATATAGATCATAATATATTTCCATACACCAAATATAGTTGACCTTTGGCATATAATATTAGATAAAAAGACCAAAACTTAAAAACTTAACTTTGACCACTGAACCATGAAAATGAGGTCAAGGTCAGATGGCATCTGCCCGCTAGACATGTACACCTTACAACCATTCCATACAACAAATATAGTAGACCTATTGCATAAAGTATGAGAAAAACAGACCAAAACACAAAAACTTAACTATAACCACTGAACCATGAAAATGAGGTCAAGGTCAGATGACACCTGCCAGTTGGACATGTACACCTTCCAGTCCTTCCATACACCAAATATACTAGCCCTATTACTTATAGTATCTGAGATATGGACTTGACCACCAAAACTTAACCTTGTTCACTGATCCATGAAATGAGGTCGAGGTCAAGTGAAAACTGTCTGACGGGCATGAGGACCTTGCAAGGTACGCACATACCAAATATAGTTATCCCATTACTTATAATAAGAGAGAATTCAACATTACAAAAATTTTGAACTTTTTTTTCAAGTGGTCACTGAACCATGAAAATGAGGTCAAGGACATTGGACATGTGACTGACGGAAACTTCGTGACATGAGGCATCTATATACAAAGTATGAAGAAACCAGGTCTTTCACCTTCTAAAATATAAAGCTTTTAAGAAGTTAGCTAACGCCGCCGCCGCCGGATCACTATCCCTATGTCGAGCTTTCTGCAACAAAAGTTGCAGGCTCGACAAAAATGGTTAAAAATTGACTATAAAGGGCAATAACTCCTAAAGTGGTCAACTGACCATTTTGGTCATGTTGACTTATTTGTAGATCTTACTTTGCTGAACATTATTGCTGTTTACAGTTTATCTCTATCTATAATAATATTCAAGATAATAACCAATAAATAGTTGACACAGCATAGGTTTCTGACACAGAATGAATGTGTTCTAATGAACTTAAAATTTTTGTTTTCTCTTAGAGCAATTCACTATGCTGTTGAATATTAATCCTCTCAAAAAAATGTTTGAAGAAATTTTCTTTTTTATTTATGAAATTTCAAATGAGAAAAATTGAACCCAATTTTTTTAATCACATCCCCCTTTCCCTTATTCCAAAACTAATCTCAATTAAAATTTCTAATGGAGTTTGCAACAATAACTACTCATTTAAATACATCATAAAATATTAAGATGTAAAAAAACTGCTTGTTATCACTGAATGGTAAAGATTATTTTAATTTATCAGTTGGTAGTAAAAAGTGAATATACATCGTATATTGTATATAACAAAGATTTAAGTTGATTCTGGACAAAGAAAGATAACTCCAATTAAAAAAAATCTTGCTATTGCACAATATTTTGCAATTAGATATTTCTTGCTTACTATTCTGGACAAAGAAAGATAACTCTAATTAAAAAAAAATTTGCTATTTCACAATATTGTGCAATTAGATATTTCTTGCCATTGCGCAATACTGTGCAATTGAAAAGACTTGCTATTGCACAATACTTAATATAATAATTTTAGATCCTGATTTGGACCAACTTGAAAACTGGGCCCATAATAAACAAGAGGCTGTCACAATGACAGCAAACCGGATTTATTAATATTTATTTGTGTCCTGGCAATATCACAAGAACCATTACTGATGAATGGTGAAAGTGAAAATCGTCAATATCAAATTTGACCTCCATTTTGTCATCAGTATCAACATCTTAAAATTTGAAAAGCTTAGATTGAATGGTTCATGAGTAAATGCAACAACGTGAATTGAAACGCCATTTCACAATCTTTCAAGAACCATAACTCCTGAACGGTAAAAGTAAAAATCGTCATTATTGAACTTGACCTCTAATTTGCCATCAGTAACAACATATAAAAATTTCAAAAGCTTTGGTTGAATGGTTCATGAGAAAATGCACGAACACGACTGGAAACACCATTTTTCAATCTTTCAAGAACCATAACTCATGAACGGTAAAAGTCAAAATCGTCATTATTGAACTTGACCTCTATTTTGTCATCAGTAACAACATATTAAAATTTGGGAAGCTTTGGTAAAACAGTTCATGCATAAATGCACGGACACGACTGGAAACACCATTTTTCAATCTTTCAAGAACCATAACTCCTGAACGGTAAAAGTCAAAATCGCCATTATTGAACTTGACCTCCATTTTGTCATCAGTAACAACATATTAAAATTTCGGAAGCTTAGGTAGAACAGTTCATGCGTAAATGCACGGACACGACTGGAAACTCCATTTTTCAATCTTTCAAGAACCATAACTCCTGAACGGTAAAAGTCAAAATCGCCGTTATTGAACTTGACCTTCATTTAGTTGTCAGTAACAACATATTAAAATTTTAAAAGCTTTGGTTGAACGGTTCATGAGTTAATGCACGGACAACATTTGATGACGCCCGCCCGCCCGCCCGCCCGCCCGCCGTACATCCCCAAATCAATAACCGACATTTTTGTCACAAAAATCCGGTTAAAAATCTAAGTACATTTTTGGATTCAGCATATCAAAGAACCCCAAGATTTCAATTTTTGTTAAAATCAGACTAAGCTTAATTTTGGACCCTTTGGACTTTAGTGTAGACCAATTTGAAAACAGGACCAAAAATGAAGAATCTACATACACAGTTAGATTTGGTATATCAAAGAACCCCATTTATTCAATTTATGATGAAATCAAACAAAGTTTAATTTTGGACCCCGATTTGGACCAACTTGAAAACTGGGCCAATAATCAAGAATCTAAGTACATTTTTAGATTCAGCATATCAAAGAACCTAACTGATTCATTTTTTGTCAAAATCAAACTAAGTTTAATTTTGGACCCTTTGGACCTTAATGTAGACCAATTTGAAAACGGGACCAAAAGTTAAGAATCTACATACACAGTCATGACAGTTAGATTCGGCATATCAAAGAACCCCAATTATTCAATTTTGATGAAATCAAACAAAGTTTAATTTTGGACCCTTTGGGCCCCTTATTCTGTTGGGACCAAAACTCCCAAAATCAATACCAACCTTCCTTTTATGGTCATAAACCTTGTGTTTAAATTTCATAGATTTCTATTTACTTATACTAACGTTATGGTGCGAAAACCAAGAAAAATGCTTATTTGGGTCCCTTTTTGGCCCCTAATTCCTAAACTGTTGGGACCTAAACTCCCAAAATCAATACCAACCTTCCTTTTGTAGTCATTAACATTGTGTTTAAATTTCATTGATTTCTATTTACTTAAACTAAAGTTATTGTGCGAAAACCAAGAATAATGCTTATTTGGGCCCTTTTTTGGCCCCTAATTCCTAAACTGTTGAAACCAAAACTCCCAAAATCAATCCCAACCGTTCTTTTGTGGTCATAAACCGTGTGTCAAAATTTCATAGATTTCTATTAACTTAAACTAAAGTTATAGTGCGAAAACCAAGAAAATGCTTATTTGGGCCCTTTTTGGCCCCTAATTCCTAAAATGTTGGGACCAAAACTCCCAAAATCAATACCAACCTTCCTTTTGTGGTCATAAACCTTGTGTTAAAATTTCATAGATTTCCATTCACTTTTACTAAAGTTAGAGTGCGAAAACTAAAAGTATTCGGACGACGACGACGCCAACGTGATAGCAATATACGACGAAAATTTTTTCAAATTTTGCGGTCGTATAAAAACAGCAAAATTTCCTTAAAATTACCATTTTAGGGGCAGCAACCCAACAACGGAATGTCCGATTCATCTGAAAATTTCAGGGCAGATAGATCTTGACCTGATAAACAATTTTACCGCTGTCAGATTTGCTCTAAATGCTTTGGTTTTTGAGTTATACATGTAAGCCAAAAACTGCATTTTACCCCTATGTTCTATTTTTAGCCATGGCGGCCATCTTGGTTGGTTGGGCGGGGCACCGGACACATTTTTTAAACTAAATATCCCAATGATGATTATGGCCAAGTTTAGTTAAATTTGGCCCAGTAGTTTCAGAGGAGTAGATTTTTCTAAAATATTACTAAGATTTACGAAAAATGGTTAAAAATTGACTATAAAGGGCAATAACTCCTAAAGTGGTCAACTGACCATTTTGGTCATGTTGACTTATTTGTAGATCTTACTTTGTTGAACATTATTGCTGTTTACAGTTTATCTCTATCTATAATAATATTCAAGATAATAACCAACAAGAGGCTGTCACAACGACAGCAAACAGGATTTATTAACATTTATTTGTGTCCTGGCAATATCACAAGAACCATAACTGATAAATGCTGAAAGTGAAAATCGTCAATATCAAATTTGACCTCCATTTTGTAGTCAGTATCAACATATTAAAATTTGAAAAGCTTAGATTGAGTGGTTCATTAGTAAATGCAACAACGTGAATGGAAACGCCATTTTACGATCTTTCAAGAACCATAACTCCTCAACGGTAAAAGTCAAAATCGTCATTATTGAACTTGACCTCTATTTTGTCATCAGTAACAACATATAAAAATTTCAAAAGCTTTGGTTGAATGGTTTATGAGAAAATGCACGGACACGACTGGAAACACCATTTTTCAATATTTCAAGAACCATAACTCCTGAACGGTAAAAGTCAAAATTGTCATTATTGAACTTGACCTCCATTTTGTCATCAGTACCAATATATTAAAATTTGGGAAGCTTTGGTTGAACAGTTCATGCGTAAATGCACGGACACGACTGGAAACTCCATTTTTCAATCTTTCAAGAACCATAACTCCTGAACCGTAAAAGTCAAAATCGTCATTATTGAACTTGACCTCCATTTTGTCATCGGTAACAACATATTAAAATTCGGGAAGCTTTGGTAGAACAGTTCATGTGTAAATGCACGAACACGACTGGAAAAACAATTTTTCAATCTTTCAAGAATCATAACTCCTGAACGGTAAAAGTCAAAATCGCCATTATTGAACTTGACCTTCATTTAGTTGTCAGTAACAACATATTAAAATTTCAAAAGCTTTGGTTGAACGGTTCATGAGTTAATGCATGGACAACATTTGATTGCCGCCCGCCCGGCCGCCCGCCTGCCGTACATCTCCAAATCAATAACCGACATGTTTGTCACAAAAATCCGGTTAATAACAGCAAAATTTCCTTAAAATTACCATTTCAGGGGCAGCAACGCAACAACGAAATGTCTGATTCATCTAAAAATTTCAGGGCAGATAGATCTTGACCTGATGAACAATATTACCCCTGTCAGATTTGCTCTAAATGCTTTGGTTTTTGAGTTATAAGCCAAAAACTGCATTTTACCCCTATGTTCTATTTTTAGCCATGGCGGCCATCTTGGTTGGTTGGGCGGGGCACCGGACACATTTTTTAAACTAGATACCCCAATGACGATTTTGGCCAAGTTTGGTTAAATTTGGCCAAGTAGTTTCAGAGGAGAAGATTTTTGTAAAAGTTAATGCAGGACGACGACGGACGACGAGGACGGACGCCAAGTGATGAGAAAAAAAATAATATAAGAACTAGGTATCCTTATTTTCTGTTTTAGGACAAGGAGAATAGCACTCAATGTAAGGTTGAAGTATGTAAATTTGAAATTAAGACATTAAACGATACATTTTAGAAGATAAACTTTTATCACCTGTTGCAAGAAGGTGTGTATCAAAAAACTTATAACTTGTACAAAAACCCTGTACAAATTATAATTTGTACAAACTTACATCTTGTACACAACATATATATTATGCACGAAAGATTCATTATTATTCATGGGATACCAGTTTTTGTTAACATATTTTGACCATGAATATAAATGTTCCACGTAATACAAAATTTCTACAGACTTGTATATATGATATTAATTTCCATGAAAAATATATGAATCAACAGTACAAGTACTCAGCCAACAATAACTGCTGTTTTTGTAACTATGTTTAAGAAACAAATAAAAATCCAAAGTGATTTTGACATGATCAATCAAAGATTCAACTTACACACAAGTAAGAACTCTTAAAAAGTAATATTTACTTGTGCAAGTAAATTTGTCCAGTTTTAAATTTTCTTTTCAATGTTCATAAGTATTTTATTTTCTGCTTCTACAAAAAGGTTCTTTAGATGCAATTAAAAAGACTAATATTTTCCCCGTGAGGCCAAAACCAGCCACAATAAGAAAGATTAGCATAAGCACTACGAAATTGTATGCTTAAATTTAATTTCTTGCCTTACAAACATTGAATATTTTAAATTGTACATTGTGATGACAAAATTTTCAAGTATATTTCTATCTGATTTGTCAAAATATTCTATAACCAATATTTGTATATACAATAAAATTTACATTTAACTGATAGGAATGGATTCCCTGTTTACAAATAATACTTCTATAGCAGACATATTTTTGAAGCTCTTATTCAATCAGATGAAGCACTTTTAAAGGATATTACAGTCAGGAACCTGTTGTTCAGGGGTTGTTGTTTGCTGATGTTTCTTATTTCTTATATAGATAAGACCATTGTTTTCCAGTTTAAATTGTTTTACACTAGTCATTTTGAGGCCTTTATAGCTTGCTTTTCGGTATGAGCCAAGGCTCTGTGTTGACGGCCGTACTTTGACCTATAATTGTTTACTCTTTACACATTGTCAATTGGATGGACAGTTGTCTATTTTGCATTCATACCACATTTTCTTATATCTATTAACAAGTTCTTGTAGAATTTTAAAACATAAGTACTTACTGCCGACTGAAGAAGATTCCTGCGTACTTTGTCAGACTTGAATGCTATTGAAACATCAATTTCTAATCCTTTCTGTTTGCTCTGCCATGGTAAGCATACAGGTGATGTACTGAAAAATTTCAAAATATCCTAAAAAGGCTATTCAATTTAAAAGGACGTGAAATTGTATCAATGGATTTCCATACCCCATAAAGAACTCCAACTTTTGGCAAGTGCACAGGTTTAATTTGTATACAATCATAAATTACCCCTGATGTTACAGTTCAGCGCAAAGAACAATAATTCATTCAATCACTAAATCTGAATTATTTTAAGTGATCATAATCATAGGTAATACACAGACATGGACCCCACCTCTTTCTTAATATTTTAACCTTTTCACTTATTTACTATATTTTTGATAGATGTAAAGGCTGATCCAAGTCTTCAAGGCAGTTAAACCGTAAACCTTTTTATCAACAATCTAATTTCCTTTTATGAATCTTACCACTGTGAAGGCATAAAACATTTAAAGTTTTTGCCTTTTTCTTTGTATGACATCATCACCTCATGATTGACCTGACCAGTGTGAGGCAACATTACCATAGGTGCAGGTGGTGGTATCCTCACTCGTAGACCAAAGCAGGGTTTACCCATAGGCTTCTTCCTGTTTTCCTTCTGATTAGTAAATCTGTAAAATAGTTCATGAACATGGTGAATTCATCAAAACTCATTTCAGATGGTCCCATTGATAGATGAACAAGAATGTGTCCCCAGTACACGAATGCCCCACTCGCACTATCATTTTCTATGTTCAGTTGAACGTAACATTGGGGTAAAAACTCTAATTGGCATTAAAATTAGAAAGATCATAGGGAACATGTGTACTAAGTTTGAAGTCGATTGGACTTCAACTGGACTTCAACTTCATCAAAAACTTTAACCTGAAGCAGGACAGACGGACGGACAAACAAACGCACAGACCAGAAAACATAATGCCCCTCTACTATCGTAGGTAGGCATAAAAATATTGTATGTCGGAGGAGGAGAATCTTATCTGATTTCTTAGAATACTTAATAAGTTATTTTGTACATGAAATAGGCCCTTTGTTCTCTCGTTTGAATTGTTCTACATTGGTCATTTGGAACCTTTTATAGCTGAATATGCAGTATGAATTTTGCTCAATGTTGAAGGCCGTATGCTGATATATAGTTTTTAATTTTTGTGTCTTTTGGTCTACTGGGGAGAGTTCCCTCATTGACAATCATACCACATCTTCGTTTTATATATATTAAATGACAAACCAATATCAGTTCATAACTAGTTTAGGAACTCTTTAATTGTTCATTTTTTTAAGAAATAATTCTTTCATGTTTATTTTAAACAAGGTATACATTTCATTTGTTTATTTTTATATACAGAGCTTCAGCTAGGTGAACAATAATGAATATTGACAAAATTTAAAATAAAGTACCTACCTATGTTATAAGAGCACAGAGAATGCTTTGAAATTTTTTTCATACATCACATTACATTTTCATTTGCTAACTTTCCATTCCTAATACAGCATGTTTGTTTCAATAAGAGAACTTTTTTCAGGTTCATAAAAAAGATGGAAAACAAGGTTCATTTGAGGTAACATTATACATGTTTTATTCACTTACCTTGATTTATATCCATTCAAAGAGTTAACAACTTTTTCACGTATACTGTCCTTGTCAGCTGACAACTAGAAGTGGAATGATAAAGTGTTATAGAGTTTATAAAGCAGCAACAAAGTAAATTATTAGTTTCCATAAACAATAATGACAATTTTCAAAAGGGATGGAGTGCATAAATTTTGTTTCACAAAGTTGTTATACAAGTCACCATGGTATTCTTTAAATCTTGAATTAGGATAAACTTCCTTTATTATATACTGTAAATTCAGAAATTGTTGTGATGTTTTTATTATTGCAAAAAATGCGACACGGTTATAATCACAATAATTTAAAACTTGCATTTTGAAATTATTTATATGAATTTTATAGGTTTTTTCTCAATATCGCATAAATTAAAATCGCATTTTAGTCTAAAGTTAAAAAATCGCAATAACAAATGCACATAATAATTTCTGAATTTACAGTAACAGTTGTTGTTTGTTTATAACAGGTCATAGTTCATATGTAATTTACATTTCCTTCATTCATAAATTTTATATAAATGTTTACTAGAAGTCTGAAATCAGTGTTCATTCTTATAGTCATGCATTTAAAGAAAATCTAACATTTCACAAATTTCGTAAAAAATTCATCAGCAACCTTTGCCATCGTCACATCAAATTTTTTAAGAAAAGCCATCAACAGTACAACTTTAATGAAACTATAGTGAAATATTGTTGCTACAAGAACATCACAGATGTATTTTATCTTATATCATTGGGATTCCTGAATTTGTTGTGAAAAAATATTGAAAATTCATACTGTAACAAATTTAAAGAATTTTTTGTGTGTGTTGGAAAATGTTGTATATGGCAGATTTTACAATAAGAAGGAAATATTGTTTTTTTGTATCCATCAAAAAAGCAATTGCTGAAACTGTGAAACAGACTGTGTAATGGAGTAATGCATTATGGTATTGAATAAAATGTGTCTTTCTGAGTAAATAAAAATAAAAATTACTCTGTGTTTGTGTTTTTTGTTAGAATTAGAGGATTTTCAATTTCAAAATATTGGACATGGAATAGACATCATGACCTACTTTACTGACATCCAGCTTATTTGGAGTGGAATTTTGAAGTATTATTTATAAGTGGAGCCTAATAACATGGACTTCTATTTTAATAAAAAGTCTTCTTTTGTGTTTTAATCATAACTTTAAGGCAGATTTTTATTGGTAAAGGCTAAAAAAGGTAATTTAATAATATTGTTGCTAACGTCACGTCTTTTCCGTCCATTGTGGTATGTCACGATCGCAATTTTCTTAATGGTTCTCAGACAGCCCATTGTAGTTATTTTTATCCCGGGTTTTATAAATAATTGAAAATAGCAATCATATTAAATTTGGATGACGTAAGGGGTTCAAAGGACTTGAGGAATCAATATCATTGGCTGTTTTATTTTTTGCGAACGTTACTGCTCGACGTTTCCGTCCAAATCAGTGTCACGTGAGCAACATATATTTAGATCTGTAACTCTCCTGTATAGGAGTTACGATATCGCCCTTTGCAGAAATAGATTTGGAGTCAGTTCCTTCACATGATGGGGAAGCAAAGAAGGTAAGTTGTATGTAATATCGTTACAAGAGGACCTTAAATGTATTCCGTCCACCAAAAAGACGTTCGCAACAAAATGTAATGTCATGATAGTAGATGTTGCTAATGTTACTATTACGAATTGGTTTCTTGTGTATTCATTTGATATAAAGTACACCTGCCAATGACATTCTGTATATTTAGAAATTCTAAACCAGACTGTACAATTTTATTACTCCAGGCGTATATTAAACATCACTGTGTGCATACATTTTAACTTTTAAAGATGTTGTTGCTCATGTGACATGTCCAAATGTCGCTAACGTTACTCATTTTTTGGTTTCTTGTGTATTCATTTGACATAAAGTACACCTGCAAATGACATTCTGTATATTTAGAAATTCTAAACCAGACTGTACAATTTTATTACTCCAGGCATATATTAAACATCACTGTGTGCATACATTTTAACTTTTAAAGATGTTGTTGCTCATGTGACATGTCCAAATGTCGCTAACGTTACTCATTTTTGTCTCTGTCACGTTAGCAACATGAAAGTAGGAGACAGATCACAATACTGTAAAATCTGCCATATTTCAACATAAATAAGTAGTTTACACTTACAGAATTTACTTGTAGATTTTCCAAATTACTTGTGATGAATTCTACAATGGTATCAACATCAAAGAATTTGTTCCATCTGCCTTCTATTGTTAGGTTGTATAGAGTTAAGTGTACAACATCCACCCTGTAAATAGTCAAAAACAAGCATGAAGCATAATGTTCAAAGGCATCAAAGGTAAGTTCAGTGCAATATTGCAACATTGGAATGCAAAAACCATTTGGAAAATCAAAATTACATTTCGTGATTATTTGTTTGATACTGTGCTAGTGCTTTTTCACAAATTTTTTTTTGGGGGGGGGGTATAAAATACATTTCCAAAGGACAAAAGTCCACCCCAAAAAAATCCACTTTGTTTGAATTCATGCAATTTTTCATATATTTTATATTTCCAAAGTGAACAATGTCCATAAAATTCAATAGGCAGTCTTTATAACATAATGGAGACATTTGTTGGATGCATCATATCACTATTGGAAAAATAAGTAGGGAATGGACACAGATGATGCATATAACATTATATAGGGACAGTAAAAGTCACGCTTCTCAAATTTGTATTTGATCTGATTAATGTGGTAATAAGCATTGTGTATAAGTTTCATACCATCTGGTTGCAGCCAACTTAAGTAAAGAATGGAAATGAAAAATTCACCATTTTTTTTCATTTGTAAATGTACACGGCTCTGGTACAGTAAAAGTGACACCACACAAAAATTGAAACTTGATCTGTTTTGTGGTAATAAGTATTGTGTATGAGTTTCATAACATTTGGCAAACTCAAGTTAGAGAATGGAAACCAATTTCGGGATGTATGGATGGATGGACAAGGGAAAACTTAAAGCCCCCATGGTCACCTTATATTAATATTAATCAATAAAATCATCATACTAGTCTAACTGAGGTTCAAATAACCTGCATTATTCACCAAACTTACCATTTCAAATCTAGTCTTTTGATGTATTCTGGTCCAGTGTTGCAATGGGAACAAACAAATAAATAAAATCTGTCACCATTCATCAGAGGGTATTCTAAACATTGTATACAGGCTGGAAAATAAGTAAATTAATAAAGATTAGCCTGGTGCAGCCAAATATTTCATTAGTCATATTTAAGTTATCTTTAATGCATTTGAAAGATCTTTTAAAAAGAAAGAAACTACATTTTATTTCATGGAGATTGGATGTATAGTTTTTGAGGTACGACATTTTGAATGTGTTGAATATGTTATATTTTTAGAATGGTTCTATGATAACTTTAATACAGTAATATGGCACCGAAAACAGTTAAAAAAGCAAAAATCAAATAATGAAAATAACAGAACTTTTTAATGCCTCAACCTTTTGATGTAAAATTTTAAATACATATAAAGAAATATAAGAACCTTAAATGAGAATAAGAATTGAATTTTTTTTTGTGTTGGAAATTGAAAAAAATCCATAGTTACCATGGTAACGAAACAGAAAAAAATGAAAATAACTGCTTTGAGGGCTTTTTACTTGCAATAGTATCTACATAAGTCAGCTTTTTTATAGGAATTGTTAGTTTATTGATAAAACAAGTTTAGGGGTTCAATTTCTGCTGTTGTTTTCTGATATTTGATTATAAAATTTTCAGTTACCATGGCAACAGAAAGCATTATTTCGTATTTTTCGTGAAAATTTCTTCTCAAATGATAAAAATTCAAAATGTTGAAACTTTTCTGTAACTACAAAAGATGAGGTTTATTTTTATGACAATTTTAGAGTTAAAAATGCTTACAAAATATAATAATATATGTATTTTTGTTTCCATAGCAACAGTACAAATTCTGAAATTGTAAAAAAAATTAAAAAAATATCAAGTTGTTACGACCAAATCTTCATACATCTTTAATGAATCTGAACAGCTTGAATATAAGAAACACTGACTGAGTGACATTTATTGATACAATTATTGTAGTATTGAGTTTACTTATTGTTGAAGACTGTATCAGTATGAGGATAAATCTCGGTCACTGACTCTGGTAGATGGTGGATGGTTGTCTCATTTGCTAATATATATCATCCTTAATTTTTTTTAGTTTATAATGACTTTTTGAGTTTTTCAAAAGCAAAGAAACCAAACACATCTTTTTTGGGAGGGTAATTTTCAAACATTTGATAATTTTCATCAAACATCGGAGAAGAATCTTGTACTAAATTTGAAATACTATCATGTAACTTTTGGTAATATTGTGACATGTCAGTTATAGATGCATCATTACAATCAAGAAGTTTCCATAGTGGACGATTGATATGGACATCAACTAAACCAAGAGCTCTAACACCAGCAAGGGCAATTTTGAATTCAATGTCAGCATTCACAGATAGTAACAGATTGTTACCTGTACCATACATTTCAATAAAATCTTGGATATGTGTCAAATGACCATATACTGCTCTTGCATTTTGAAATAAAATGTTAAACCTATTCCCACGGAAAGGTACAAGATAATTTTTTAAACCATTTTCAAATAAATAGGCATTAAATTGCTGTGGCCTACCAGCAGTTTCACAACCATGTATTTGCAATAAGTTACAACACGAGCGTATTAATCTTTGCGCAGCAGACTCACTCCTTGTACCCCAATTACTAAATTGTGACAAAGTTTTCATACCAATTTTTTCTGCTGTACTAATTTCTTCAAATTTTTTCAACGATTTGTTAGAATAATCAGCAAAATTTGTTAGTAAATGTAAACCACAATAAAAATCATGAATATCTATAATTGATTGCTGACATTCTTCATTTAAAGTTTCCCAGTTTTCTAAGGCTTTGGGTCATAATGATTTACGCCATTCTTCAAATAGCTTAACATACGGTTTGTTTGTTGGAACTCTATCGCTCATAGTATTATGAATAGTTTTTACCATTTTGCTAATGACTTTTGCTAATATTTCAGGATTTTTTTCATTAGTCAATGATACATAAATTTCACCTAATTCGTTAAACAATGCTTTTGTTGCATTTAATTGTGTTGCACTGTTTTCTGTTGCTAAGTCCATTAAACTTGCTGAATATGTTTTTTCTGAAGTTGTTATGTCAAAAGTAAAACAAGAGTGCACACGCTGAAATGTCTGGCCTTCTATACTAATCATTGATATTATGTTGATAGTCTTAAGTATAAACATGATAAAGCTTTATTACAACTGTCTCATAAACTTAACATTAACCAAGATAACTAAACAAAGACCAATGAACCATGAAAATGAGGTCAAGGTCAGATAAACCATGCCAGGCAGACATGTACAGCTAACAATGCTTCTATACAACATATATAGTTGACCTATTACTTATAGTTTAAGAAAAATAGACCAAAACACAAAAAATTAACACTGTGCAATGAACCGTGAAAATGAGGTCATGGTCAAAAGAAACCAGCGCTACTGACATAAAGATCATAAAATATTTCCATACACCAAATATAGTTGACCTATGGCATATAGTATTAGATAAATAGACCAAAACTCAAAAACTTAACTTTGACCACTGAACCATGAAAATGAGGTCAAGGTCACATGACATCTGCCCGCTAGACATGTACACCTTACAATCATTCCATACAACAAATATAGTAGACCTATTGCATATAGTATGAAAAAAACAGACCAAAACACAATAATTTAACTATAACCACTGAACCATGAAAATGAGGTCAAGGTCACATGACATCTGCCCGCTAGACATGTACACCTTACAATCATTCCATACAACAAATACAGTAGACCTATTGCATATAGTATGAAAAAAACAGACCAAAACACAAAAATTAAACTATAACCACTTAACCATGAAAATGAGGTCAAGGTCAGATGACACCTGCCAGTTGAACATGTACACCTTACAGTCCTTCCATACACCGAATATACAAGCCCTATTGCTTATAGTATCTGAGATATGGACTTGACCACCAAAACTTAACCTTGTTCACTGATCCATGAAATGAGGTCGAGGTCAAGTGAAAACTGTCTGACAGACATGAGGACCTTGCAAGGTACGCACATATCAAATATAGTTATCCTATTACTTATAATAAGAGAGAATTCATCATTACAAAAAATCTGAACTTTTTTTTCAAGTGGTCACTGAACCATGAAAATGAGGTCAAGGACATTGGACATGTGACTGACGGAAACTTCGTAACATGAAGCATCTATATACAAAGTATGAAGCATCCAGGTCTTCCACCTTCTAAAATATAAAGCTTTTAAGAAGTTAGCTAACGCCGCCGCCGTAGCCGCCGCCGGATCACTATCCCTATGTCGAGCTTTCTGCAACAAAAGTTGCAGGCTCGACAAAAATGTTCCCCCCACTTGCTTGTGCCATCAAACTGCAACGTGTTTGCAGAGTCCTTGCTTAAAATAGTATCTGCCAATTGAAATTTTTCCATCAAATTAGCTTGCAGAGCCATTCTTTTAGCAAATGTAACTTCTGGCATATCATTCAGTTCTTGACCAGTCATATTTTTTATGACTGATTTAATTACATTGCTGCACATGTTACAGCTTACACCTAATGATATTAATTCCATATATGTTTTTTTCATTTCATCACAAAACTCTCGCGACCCATCTTTTCTCGTTTTAAAAATAGGTATTTTTGTGCATTCTTCAATTATTTCCTGTAGGATGGTATTCGATTCTTGAAGTTCCTTGTTTTCATCGCGCAATTTAGAAATATTTTCATTCTGTTTATTTTCAAAAAGTTCTGGTTTTGACTTAAGATATGATATTCTTTTTTGTAAATTTCTTTTATCCTCTTTTAAGACTAAGATTTCTTTTTCACTTTGCGTTATGCTTTCTTCCATAAAGGAAGATTTTTCTTTTTCATTTGTTAAAGTTTTGTTTATTGTCTCTAATTTAGTGTCTCTTCTCTGAATTTTTTTGTTAATGTTCCTAGTATTATACTTTTGAAGTTTGTTTATAACAGTTTCATATTTTTGTTTCAAGTCTGAAAGTTCTTTGTCTGATATTGTTTTATCTTTTATGATTTTATTTAGTTGATCAGATAATTGCTGATTTTCCTTATATTCTTGTGTAAGTTCTTCTTCAACTTCTTCTTTTTCATGTTGAAGTTGGTAATTTAAATTTTGAATTTGTTGACAGCACTTTATTGTTTTTAATTTCTGTTTCGAACACTTAGGATTTTCACAACCCTCTGCCAAGTTGTCTGTTGAGCTTGCTTTATTAGTACCCATTTTTGGGTATGTATATGTTTCATTCAAAAACTGTTCCGAAAAGCTATAGCCCTTTCTACTCATATCTAAACGATTCTTTAATAAAGATTTAACGGAGTAACGCATGGCATGTTCTGAAAAAGTTTCGCTTTTAAGCCCCACTATATGATGAACCCACTTTGTTAATTCTGTGAAAGTGTAATTATTTGAGCTACGAAACTTTTCAAGTTCATATACAACACCATTCGTGACTTGACCACAAACAAAATTATACAAATTATTTGAAAAAATTCTGAATTTTGAACAATGAATTCCTATGATGGTTGAATCTTCTGACAACAATAGAACTTCTCTTAAAACTTTTTCTTTTAATTCTTCTGTATTTGCTTTATCAAACTTGTTTTCTATCTTCCTTATCAAATCACTTATTTTACTTGGTATCTTTACTCTTGAGTTTACTTTCTTAAGAAGACTCAGTAACTTTTCTTGTATATTTTGTTGTTCGTACCGAAGAATATCTCGTAACTGAATCACGAACACATAATTAATGTCTGAAAAATAAAAACTAGAGGCTCTAAAGAGCCTGTGTCGCTCACCTTGGTCTATGTGACTATTAAACAAAGGAAGCAGATGGATTCATGACAAAATTGTATTTTGGTGATGGTGATGTGTTTGTACATCTTACTTTACTGAACATCCTTGCAGCTTACAATTATCTCTATCTATAATGAAGTTGGCCCAGTAGTTTCAGTGGAAAATGTTAGTAAAAATTTACAAATTTTATAAAAATTGTTGAAAATTGACTATAAAGGACAATAACTCCTTAGGGGGTCAATTGACCATTTCGGTCATGTTGACTTATTTGTAAATCTTACTTTGCTGAACATTATTGCTGTTTACAGTTTATTTCTATCTATAATAATTTTCAAGATAATAACCAAAAACAGTAAAATTTCCTTAAAATTACCAATTCAGGGGCAGGAACCCAACAACGGGTTGTCCGATTTATCTGAAAATTTCAGGGCAGATAGATCTTGACCTGATAAACAATTTATCCCCCTGTCAGATTTGCTCTTAATGCTTTGGTTTTTGAGTTATAAGCCAAAAACTGCATTTTACCCCTATCTTCTATTTTTAACCATGGCGGCCATCTTGGTTGGATGGCCGGGTCATCGGACACATTTTTTAAACTAGATACCCAAAAGATGATTGTGGATAAGTTTGGATTAATTTGGCCCAGTAGTTTCAGAGGAGAAGATTTTTGTAAAAGATTACTAAGATTTACGAAAAATGGTTAAAAATTGACTATAAAGGGCAATAACTCCTATATGGGTCAACTGACCATTTCGGTCATGTTGACTTATTTGTAAATCTTACTTTGCTGAACATTATTGCTGTTTACAGTTTATTTCTATCTTTAATAATTTTCAAGATAATAACCAAAAACAGTAAAATTTCCTTAAAATTACCAATTCAGGGGCAGCAACCCAACAACAGGTTGTCAGATTCATCTGAAAATTTTAGGGTAGATAGATCTTGACCTGATAAACAATTTTCTAATAGTCAGATTTGCTCTTAATGCTTTGGTTTTTAAGTTATAAGCCAAAAACTGCATTTTACCCCTATGTTCTATTTTTAGCCATGGCGGCCATCTTGGTTGGTTGGCCGGGTCCCTGGACACATTTTTTAAACTAGATACCCCAAAGATAATTGTGGCCAAGTTTGGATAAGTTTGGCCCAGTGGTTTCAGAGGAGAAAATTTTTGTAAAAGATTACTAAGATTTACGAAAAATGGTTAAAAATTGACTATAAAGGGCAATAACTCCTATATGGGTCAACTGACCATTTCGGTCATGTTGACTTATTTGTAGATCTTACTTTGCTGAACATTATTGCTGTTTACAGTTTATCTCTATCTATAATAATATTCAAGATAATAACCATATAACGGCAAAATTTCCTTAAAATTGCCAATTCAGGGGCAGCAACCCAACAACCGGTTGTCCGATTCGTCTGAAAATTTTAGGGCAGATAGATCTTGACTTAATAAACAATTTAACCCATGTCAGATTTGCTCTAAATGCTTCGGTTTCAGAGTTATAAGCCAAAAACTGCATTTGACCCCTATGTTCTATTTTTAGCCATGGCGGCCATCTTGGTTGGTTGGCCGGGTAACCGAACACATTTTTTAAACTAGATACCCCAATGATGATTGTGGCCAAGTTTGGTTAAATTTGACCCAGTAGTTTCAGAGGAGAAGATTTTTGTAAAAGTTAACGACGACGGACGACGCCGGACGACGGACGCCAAGTGATGAGAAAAGCTCACTTGGCCCTTCGGGCCAGGTGAGCTAAAAAGTAACCTACATTTTTGTGAGAAAAAAAATCCCCTACCCCTCTTGCTAGGATATTAAATTGTCTTTAAATTTCATTTTTCTCTCTCGAATATCTTTATTTTTTATTTTAAATATCTTATCAGGAAAGCATTATACTTATCTGAAAAACAATGAAAAGGAACCTACATTTATTGAAAAAAAATGCATCCCCCTCTATTGCCTTTTATTTCATTATTATATAAAAATTAGATCACTTTTTTTCTTGAATTTATGCGACAGTGTGGGAAGTTTTTTTTTCGAATAATTAATCAAGTTTCATTACAAATATCTAGTTTATTTGATGTTAGGAAACTATATTTATTTTATATAAGTTCTTCATAAGAGGATTGCGTAAAATCGAAAGTGAAACTTGATTTTCGTATTGTTTATTAATAGTTCACATAGTTCATTCATGTTACCGTTATCCGTAAGTTCTTTATTTTAGCAAAGAAACATATATCCGTATATTACTGTGCTAAATTACCTATGTTTTCACGTTTACACGCGTCTTCTACTGATTTAAACACGCCATTTATTTGCGCTGCAGCTACAGAAATCGAATTCATTTTTATCTGGAACGTTATCGACTTTCAGAAAATTTTGAAGGTAGTGACCTTTTTTCAACGAAGTAAAGTCAGTATCGCTTTAGTTTCGCATCTTTTGACTAGTTACTGTTTGGAAAGAGCTAAGTTTTAAATTTTTTACACGTATAACTTTTATCAATTACTTTTATAAAATTAATATTGAAAATTTTAAACGAAATTGTTTTTTAAATTTAAAATTTTGATACAGCTATAATATCTTCAAGAAAGTTATACGAAAATAAAGCTTAAAATACGCGCTTTCATTTTATGTTAATTTTAAATGTGTAAACAAACGGGCGAAGGTGGCAAATTTAGTCAGAATTCAAGATCGCTCTAAATTTACGCTGTCCAACTATCATACCGCGTATAAATATCGGTAACGTCGCCGAGTTTTAACATTCGGAGGGTAAGTGTTAATGTACAAATGTTGAATAAAAAAACAGATGAAATTAATCTACAAATGATTCTCTTTCGATTGGTATAATTTTCGTAAACATATTAAAAGAGGAAAATAACTAAAATAGCGTTTTAAAATCTTAGACATTATGCAAAAATCGTGACGTCTAACTGAACGTTACACTACACATGCACCAGGCTATAAAGATTGCACAATCAATAAGAAGGTCCTTCAAAAACATAGTAAACTAGCTATAAATTAATACTGTGAATTTATTATTTTAGCTCAATATCAATTTTCATGGATTTCAAGGGTACAGGTGAATCACGAAATTAAATGTTCAGTCATACATGTGATTCTTCCTGCGGGAGTCAAAATCTCCTGCTTTTCAGACCCTCTTCCGTCCCTCCTCTTTAAATTTGAAATCTTCCGCTTTTTCGAAAATGTCAACCTTGTAAAATTTTCAATACAAATTTTTCCTTACAAAATCGATTGGGACAGAGAAATAGTCCGAGAAACTCGAAATTGATATGGGAAAAGTCTGAGAAAAACAGAAGTTTCCTGTTGTGTCAAATCGTAAAAAAGTTAAAATCAGCCTGAGGTGTTTAGGATTAAACTGTATATACAACAATAAATCAAAGATAATAGGCAATTACCTGGTGATCAACTAGCTAGTTTAAGACACAAGCCTGGTTGATTTAAAGTGAAATACTGACAAAGGATTAAATTGACTAATTGTACAAGTTGTATAAACAACGATTTATTTGATGCTGTTGAAAACATGGAACATTTACTGAACCTCAAAGACTCAAATATGATATTTATGGCTCGTTTTCTATCCAAGCCAATGGAATACCTATATAAGTATAGTTGTCTTGGACTATTCTAAAATTTTAGAATTTGACAAAATGCAAACCGTATTTTATCACAAATACCCCAGCAGCAAATAAAAGAAGACCAAGTATCTAGCCAAATTCAACTCTGCCTGGAGATCTGATTTCAAATGGTGGAGATCCAGTACCAAGGGCCAAGACCATGCTTACTACACTTCATGCAGAGCTGACTATGGTTGCCCTAATGAGTATGACTAGACCAAACTTATGGAGACAGCTACCAACAGCAAGCCTACAACTCTTTCAATTTAACACCTTCTGTTACAAGCATGTTCAGTAGTGGTACCAAAGTTGACAATGTAGCTTAATCAGAGATACTTTTTGCCAACTATGTATGATGGCTGATCACTTTATCTTGAATTATTCATAATGAATAAATATTTGAAAACCCCTTATCTTTTCTTTTTATTAAGTAAAAATGGATATGCAGGTGTTTAGAGGTATGGAATTATTGTTCTTTTAACCAAAAAAAGGAAGATATGCATTTTAAACATACAAAAAAAAACCATTGCGTACGTCGATAAAAAAGTCAATAAAAATCTCCAGTTATGAGACCAAAACTCCAGCTGATAATTTCCAAAGCTCCAGTTGTGGCTTGACAACTCTGTCACATATATGTTCACTACGAATAACAAATTTTCTGTAGGCTTTTATAACTTTTTTTCCAGGATATCATGACTTTTCTCATGCTTACCTTAAGAAACTAAATCGTAAATATTAATTGGATACCTATAATAAATCAAGGCACAAACTGAATTTGTAAAGTCTTAGACATACATGTATCATTAGAATCTAATGTCTCTTTTAAGTATATTGTCACATACCTTCATGAAACCATTGTCTACACCTACAGCATTGTAACATCTTCAGGAACCAGCTGTAAAGAAATGAAAATTAATTAGTATGATATTCTGTTAAAAGTAGCAAAAGGCGCTATCAAAAATCAATTAAGGATCAAAACTCTTGAACATAAAAAGTGATTTTTTTTAAAAATCAAACTTGACCTACATATAACAGTTTGAAAAGCTTTGATTGAAAGGTTCTCAACTTATTGGATAGGAATTACTTTAAATACCCCTTTCCAATCAATGAAGGGCCATAATTCCTGAATGACAAAAAATGAAATCAATTTTGAACTTGGTCTCAAATTTGTCATTAATAAAACATATCAAAAATGTGAAAAGCATTGGCAAATGGGTTTATAAGCTATTGCACACCAACCACATAAAGTGAAATTTTGCAATTGATTAAGGACTGTCATTCTTCAACAGTAAAAATTAAAATAATCAATATTGAACTTGACCTCCATTTTGTCATCAGTTACATAAATTAATTTATTGTGTATCTTTAAAGTATTTAATATACAGATATGTTAGAATCCTGTGACTTTTCTATAAGTCAGTAAATTAATACCTTCCTGGACCCCCACAATAACAGTAACACTGTTCAACATTTGTCTTGTGCTGAGCATCCCAAGTTAACTTGTGTATCTGGAAAAATAAAGAATTTATCATTTACTTACATATACATTGATTTCATAAGTAATAAACACTTGATTATTCTCAAATCATAAACATGTATTTTAAAGGGGCACTAGCTACGAGATATATTAAAAAACTAAAGTAAGATTTTTTTTTGTTCAATCAATAATGAAAGTGAAATAGTGAAATAATAATTCGCTTTTTAGCAGCCAAAATGGTTAAATATTGTCAAATTAAGCGAAGAAACATTGATAATTACTCATTCACTTGCAAGTGAATTAGTCGACCTCATTTAATCCGTATTCATGTGAACTTAAATTTAACCCCTTGCTAGAGATTGACAAGGCATGCATTGTACGTGTACTGGTTATTTAAAGAAAAAGAATGTCATCAATGAAAATGAAACTACGGTAAATCTTTTGATTACTGATTCGATCCATATAAAATCATTCTTATACGGTTAAAAACAATGAGAAACATATATTTTTAATCTATAAAATAAACTCAAACAGACCTAAAAAATCCAATTGCACGAATTGGTTTAATCTATTCATATCTTTATTCATGTTTACATCGCTTATATGGTCATCTGAGGTCAAATCGATTGTTAATTAGATGGCGTCTGGACTAAAATACACACGAAACGAACCTACATATTGTCTACTCCATGCTCTGTAAACTGTTTATTTTAGACTTTTGGTAGTTTGGATAAATGTTTTACATTATTATAAATCAAATATGAGAATTTGAGTCAAATCGATGACCACGAATTTGACAGCTAGTGCCCCTTTAATAAACTTTTGATCTTTTACATATATATTAGTTTATTTTCAAACCTTTAAATTTTCTGTAAAACTCAGTACCTACTTGACAAACCAGAAATAGTTCTGTAATTTGAAGATAATACTTGTACCTAGCACCTTTTTGAATAGTGGTAGCTAAATAATCTTAAATTCAACTGATTTATGCCTAAAGCAGAGCTAAGGATTTCTTAAACTTGCAATGCAGTTTAATGTTTTGTTCCATGTTGATTTCAAGCATTAAAAATTTTGTCCTTTGCCTTCCCTTTTTATTAAATTTTCATATCAATTTATTTCAGGACTTAATGCACTCTCTCTTTTTACCCCAATACAATTTTCAAGGATATTGATGATGTAATAGCTTGTAAGGTCAGAAGCTTTTAAAAACAATGGGCTGAAGGTTTTTTTTTTTGTTTACGAAAAGGCATATCCTTAATCTGAAAGGACAAATTTCATGAGAATGAAATTCCTGCACTACGTCTTTGTCAGCAATATCAAAGAGGTTTGTGTGTTTTCTATATGTAATATAACATTTTATTGATCTTAGCTCATTTATTCATTTCAAGCATTTCTAATTAAATAAAAATAAGTAGAACAAAGCGCTATTAAGAATATGAAGGATGTTTTATTTTTGACATTCGTTTTTCTAATCGTTCAAATTTCACACACAAAAAAATGATGTTATCTTAATATTATATACACACAGGATATTCTGTCCTTTACTTACATCATATGGGAATGTTTGCTTCATCTTTTGTAATGCTTTTGCTGAAAAAAAGAATATTTGACATGAAATTAAAGATCAATATTTATTCGTTCTAACAGTTTTTTGTACCTTCTCTTGTTTTTTTAATTCTAAAAATATAAAGCTTTGCACATTTTATTTATTTTGATTGATTTTAACTTAAATATTTTTTTAAAGCTTTCTCAAAACTTGTTTTCTGATATCGGCTAAAACATATTCAAGATGGTGTTGTTTCTTTAATATGTGTAATTTTATTACTTCATGTTGCCCCATTAATTTGGAATAAAGTATCTTCTATTCTATTCTAGAATCCTATTATTAGTAAGACAGATTGTCTTTCAGATCGGTGATTCTAGGAGGCTAACTGACTCACCATCTGGTCCATTCTTTAAAGCACCACCTTTCTGAAAAAGTCAAAATCTATAATTATACAACAAATAATACACAACAAGATTTTTGTATCCTATACATCAACGTCATATTCCATGTTTTCCAGTTTTGAAATACGGCAGTTTACACTTACTTTTCCTCTCCAGATCATAAATTTTCATAAAATTAATAAGTTCATCATCACTGTACAACATCAGAAAATTATGATCTAGAAAGTACAAACATAAGTTTAAGACAATGTATATGGAGAACATGTCCATGGGACACGGATGTAATGTTTTAAAGGGACACAATTCAAGAAAAGTAAAAGTGACGACACCCAAATTTGAACTTGATCAGAGTTTTGTCGTAATCAGTATTGTGTAAAAGTTTCATATGATTTGGGTGAGACAAACTTAGGTTAAAGAAAGGAAACATAAAAATCAGCAATTTTTCTATTTGTAAAGGGGCATAACTGTAGAATGGTAAAAGTGATACCACCCAAATTCAAACTTGATCAGTTTTTTTTGTGGTAGTAAGCATTATGTTAAAATGTTAAAGCATTAGATTGAAGCAAACATATAGAGAACAGAAACCAATTTTGGGACTTGCGTATGGACAAACAGAGATTATGTACTAATTTATTCCCTTTTTTAAACAAATTACTTTACACCTGCCAGATGTTATTTTCACTCTCATAAAAAGTTGTGTTAGAATGTGTCAGAAAAGCATTAAAAAACATAGACTTCCAGTAACTTCACAATAAAATGTTTGTTTATAATTTTTGTCCATAAATACAGCTACACTCCCGCCAAGATGATTCCCGCAAAGTCCATCTAAAGACGCGGACTATCGCGACGGGGAAATTCAATTTTTACCGATAATATGCCGCGAAAAGTCCATTATGGTCGCGGACAAGTCAATTTTTTATCGTGGACCTTCGTGGAAATCAATAGAATATATATATTGTAATAACGCAGAATTTGATGTTATCGATAATGTTTAATTTTTGTTACAATGAATGTGCTTGAGAATTAATTATGGCGGTCAAAGCTGGTAGCGAAAATTTGTCAGTTTATTGGTTGTGTATTGTTATTTAAAATCACATTGACCCGTAATTACTCCTCTTGTCCTGTTGTTAGTTCTATTCAAGCTCAGGTAAAGTTTGATTGACATTGGGCGGTCTTTCGTTTGTACTTTTGTCTGAAAGGTAATGCATACCAGGAAAATACTAAAAATAGCCAATGAACAGGTGATCAGGTAATAATCGATTGTGGAAGGAGGAGCTACATTAATTTGTGTGGTGAGACATACCTGCCGGAAAATACACAAAAGTCATACGAGAAGTTTAAACCAATGAACGGGTGTTCAGGTAATAATCGAATGTAGAAGGAGGAGCTACATTACAATGTATGTTGACTGATTTTGAACTCATTATCTTTAGAAATTTGTAAAGAGATTCGTAAAATCATTAATGTTACAAGTTATTAATTATCAATAAAAAAAAATAGTTTAAAATCCTGCGACTAATTATTTTTTTTTACTTTATGAGGGGGGTTAGGGGGGTCCTGGTCCCGAAATCCCGGGCTTAAAAAGACAAAATCCCGTGGTCCCGAATTTAAATAAATTTAAATCCTGACATCCCGTATTTCGAAAAAAAAATTTCCGATCCCGAAAGGATCAATCTTGAAATCCCGAGCTTAAAAACACCCGATCCCGTTGTCCCGATAAAGATCCTACCCCCCCCCCCCCCCCCCCCCCCCCCTTTCTCTTTTATTGTTACCGTAGAGAAAAAAAATAGTAATTTTTAAAATGTGATATTCATTTTATCATCATAATGATACTTGTCTTACAAATTGGGCTTATTGAAATGTTGAATGGTTTTTGTTTAGGTTTTTACTGGGAACAGTTTATCATAATATATATGTTCCTGGTTTTTACAAACGTGAGTTCTTGAAAAAAAGAAAAATATAAATAATTAAAATAATTATTGATACAGCTCATTCGGATTTTCAATGTCACGCTGTATACAACTATGTACATTTTATAGGCTCACTTACTGTATCGCATTTGATTATTGATTGCTTTTAGTCTTTATGTCAATTGACAAATGATTCAGTTCATATTTTTGAAAAACACTACTACGTAATAGTACGGAAGAGGCTGACATCTGGTGATTTTTAAGTGAATTGTTTGATCGTGGAGAAACATTTTTTTGTTTTGTTGTAACTGATTATTGTATGGTGCATGTATGTTTAAAAAATCTAAAAGGACATCAGCAAAGACGAATAGAGACACTTGTTATACAAATATCTTTCTGTTCACCATTTCACAGAGATTACCGTATTGATGGTTAAACGTCCAGTGACCAATATATCAATGCATACTCAGAATAGACAGTTCAATATAACCTGCATGGGGCGTGTGCTTAACATTGTAAATCCTTGATGTACTTATGTAGACAAAATGTTCATGTTCTTTATTAGTGAAAGTTTCTATTATAATTAGGAATTTTTGTTTCTTTAAATCACGGACACTTGTGGGTTGGATATGTGAGTATATTTTTTAAGAAGTGAAATGTACTGGTGAATTTGAACTCTTTGACAATTTCGTAACAAGTCTGAAAGGATGAAGATTAAAATTTGAATGGCTTATGTACTATGATCTATTTTCTTATATTTTCTACTTTATTTCTTGGATAGATAGTTGTCTCATTGGCAAGCATACCACATCTTCTATATTTGTATGCATAACCACTTTTTCATATTGATTTTTATCGTTTTAAAAAATTGTTACAACAAATAAAGAATCTTTTTGAAAAATTTGGTGGCCCTGAAAAGGGCCGTTTTACAACTGAGTTAACAGAGGCTTTATCACTGGAACTGCAGACCTTTCAATCGCTTGATGACATCTGGGTCAGTCTTTAGCTTATTGTTGAAATACGCTAGCGATTTACCCCTTGTTCTCTCAGGAAAAATCTTGTCGGGCAGATGACCAGTTGCTGCTCCATTCATCAAGACACATACAGGTGCAACCTTGTATATATGATCAATGTACATGTTGCATTGCTCTACTGTCATCTTCTCGCACCAAAAGGTCTGTAAAGTGTCAACAAGCTCCTCTTTTGTTTTGGGGTCTACACGGGCAACATGACGCTTCATTTGAT
This sequence comes from Mytilus galloprovincialis, assembly GCF_965363235.1. Lineage (NCBI taxonomy): Eukaryota > Metazoa > Mollusca > Bivalvia > Mytilida > Mytilidae > Mytilus > Mytilus galloprovincialis. The sequence goes on from NC_134839.1 coordinate 50,463,440, forward strand.
TCCATACCATTTCTATGGGGTTCAAGTCAGGACTTTCTGAAGGCCATATATCCCACCAATTTATACCGTTGTCGTTCATAAATTCTTTTGCCATTTTTGACTTGTGCTTAGGGTCGTTGTCTTGTTGGAATCTGTGCCCATCAGGAAACTTTACCCGAACATAAGAAAGAAGGTTGTCCCGTAAAATTGAGTTGGTGAAAAATTCTTTTTCCATTATATCTTCAAAGATAGTCAGTTTTGACGGACCCCTCCGACTTATGGCACCCCAAACATGGACTTTCAGTGGATGTTTAGGCTTTCCATGAACCATTGGAGCAGAATCTTTCTCTCTGTAATAATTGGTCTTATTTTGGAAGGTCTGTATGGAACTTTCATCAGAGAAGATTATGTCTGCAAAGTCGTCATTTTCGTCAATGAGGTGTTGGCAAAAATCAACACGTTTTGGTCTGTTTGCCCTTCTCACCATCTGGCCATACCGCGGTCGTGAATGGGTGAAGCCTGCAGCGTCGATGGCTATTTTGGTGAGCGACAGACTCAAGTTGGCACCATCTGCAAGTAGGGCTTTGTGGATCTGCTTGCTTGACATGGAAAAGTCTGACTTGATAAGTTCTTTGATGAGTTCGGCGTCTCTCTCAGAAACTTTTCTGAAGGTTCGTTGTTTTGGTTGGACATGAACACCAAGCTCGGAAATAAAACCCCTGTCATAGGCTCTCAGCCAGTACCGTACGGAATGACGCGAAATGTTATGGCCCCTGGACCTCAATATTCCAGTAATTGCTTGGATTGTGTTGCCCGACTTTCTCAATACTGCGATTTCTTGTTTGATTTTGTCGTCTACTCTGCCCATTGTTACGATGAAACTGATAATTTTTCATCAAACAGTTGGTATTTTAATAAGAAATCAACATGTGACAGCGAATTCATAAATTTCTTCAGATGGTAAACTGAAAAATATCAAGCCATAAAACCCTGTTGCACAATATATAAGGAAATGACATTATACTGCCCCCGGGAATAAACGAACTGGTCAACGGATTTCAACCAGGTAAATGTACATGTACAGGTATTCAGCTGATCAATACCCGAATATGTCATCGTAAACAATTTCCAAAATAAATTCTCACGGTTGTAAGAATATTATAAATACCCGTAAATGTAACAATTGGCAACACATATAAAATACAGATTTATTTTTGGCAGAATTTACTTACCATTTTTTTTTAATTGAAAACGTTTAAATTCTTGTACACATCTTTGTCGGAATTTATTTATTTAATTTTTTTTTTATTAATTTGATCTTTACGCTTCTTATACAACTTACTTTTTTACAAAGATAATCATTCTCTTACATGTATTTATTAAATGACACAACTGAAAGAAAATTTCCTTTTGCAAATAACTTTATCGGAAGAGAAGTCTATGAAACCTTTTGAAAATAACAGGTGTCAATAGATGTTCAGTTGTAAATTCTTACCAAACATCATACATGTACTCTCATTTTCACGCCAATTTAAACATCTAGCCTTTAATTCCGGTTACCATGCATATATATTGTATCAATTGTGTATTTTTTTCATTCGCCGAATATGTATTTAATATTTGTCACTGAAGGTTAAACGAGCAACCATAATTCAATCAATCGATTAAAATCAACATCTTTTAAATACATATTTTAGTCAATACGGACCTTGAATAGGAATCCAGTTTGACAGAAAACTAATTAAGTAATACATTTATTTTGGAATACTATTGTTGTGAAGATGAAAGAGAAAATTTGTTTTGATATAGAATAATTATAATAATCTTTATAGAGTCCAATCTAATTAAAATATTGATCTCTTATTAAGTTCTACTACATATTAGATTGCTTTATAGTCATAATTACGGCATATTTTAATTCAGGTGTAAAACTAGCATATCACACTTTTTTTTATTCATGCAAATGCATTTGTGCCCCCATAATACTATAAAGCAACAGGAGACTGCGGAGTTTAAAACAAATAAAAATTATATATTTATTCAATAGTTTGAAATCTTTTCACAAACTTTGGAAGCACAGGTGTTCAGCCAGACATAGTGTCGCCTCTTCGAAATCATCTGTAATACACAGTAACGTGTCAAGGCAGTGCACGTGTTCTGGGAGTAAATTTTTGGTTTTCCACCAATGAAATTTATGGAATCATTAAAAATCTTCGTCTGGGCGGTGCCAAATTTACTGGCAATAAATACGGAGGCCAACAAAAAATATTATCATTTCAGTTATCCGTTAACTAAAATATATACCATTTACTACAACTATGTCTTTACGTGCCCTAACCAGAGAGCAATCTGACTTTGCTGTCAGATTTGTTAACTGTGGGGGTGTCATGTACGCCAGAGAGTCCACATAGCAACAGAAGACAGAATAAAAGTAAATGAAATTTACCGAGTTAAGTGGAACAGTAAAGAGTACGCTAGTGCCATCATCCTTGGTTCTGGTGACTACGCGGCAATGTCAGCCCTAGTAGAAAAGGCAAAGCAGGACAGACGGTTTTCTCTAGCAGCCGAGAGTGATGATCCTTCAAGCCCACCTGTCGAGAGAACTCAACCCAAAAAGAAAAGACAGACCAAAAAACCAGCAGTTAAACCATCAGGTCCAATACGTCAAACACCAAGCAGACCAAAGGCTTCCAGATCCAAAACTGTACGACCCCTAACTAAAAGTGGTAAACCGGCAGCAAGAGTGATTAGGGTTGTCACTCCCCCAGGGTTTTACGACCCGTTACCAGTCATCAGACCACCTAGACGTCGCATTGCCACTTCTCAACAACCAGCATCTGCTGAAGGTTCCAATCAGACTCAACCAGCAGTCCCCCTACCTGTACCAACTTCTAGTACGCCAGTTGCCATCCGTGGGCCAAATCCGACAGCACCAACTCCACCGCTAGTATCGCCCTTTACACCAGCCAGACCAACCCATTCTTCTAGTCATCTCGGTCCTGTAATGTCTGCACTAGCAGCAATAGGTTCATCAGTAACATCAATCCAGAAAAACCTTGATACTATGAACAGAAAAAATGATACAGTACTCCGTAGGTTAACAGACCTGGAAGTCATGTGTACAAGACTGGCGAGGCAACAAGACCAGATTTTAGCCGGACAACATAGGCCCACCATTCCAGCAGCAGTTGTAGACGACCAACAGGTACCTGCCATACCAGACTTGTACAACATTCCAAATGAGGAGCTGACAAGAATCAAGGTTTCGGCAAAGAGCTCTGGTAATTTTGCGGCTGCCTTAACAAAAAGGTTTTTTCCAGAATTGTACGGCATGGACAACCTGCGCTACTTCTACAACTGGAATGGTGGTGGGAAGCATGGAAAGCGTGAACTGGACCCAGCCAGGCGAGAAATAATTCGTCAATTTACAGTTCGGATGTACCCTGAGGTCCGTCAGGAAGACATCTTCCGGACGAATGTCATCAATGCTGTGAATGAGATGCTGCGTCGGCAGCCAAAGAAGCAAAGACCTGCACTTGCTGCTGTCCAGATTGAGAACAATCCACCAGAAGCTGACACCCATTATCAAGAGCTAGACTTCAACGCCCTTTGAGGTGTATACAGTTTACACAAAGACTACAACGGTCCTTTTAAGGACCACACAAATCTTTCAAAAAGATATTTGAAATTGTTGCATTAAATTAAATACAATAAACTTAGCTCTTCTCCCAGTCCATCTTCTGTCTTTTCCTCTATGCTATATTACTACAAATTATGTCTTTTTGTTTGCCCAGCATTACATTTTCAATATACCCTACTAAGTTTGATAAAGCTTAGTTTTTGGCAAATCATACGACAAACATGTTTTCCACCATTTTTTTCTTATTATTTACATAATGTTCCAACCGTTATCTTCCAAAATGACATGCATTTATTAATGCAGAAAATAGGCATCCGAGTTTACAGTCTGTCCTTTGCATCATATAAGTACATGTATAAACCCCGGGTCTTAACCATGTCTTGTAGTGCTCAATGTTGAATGCATACCAAATGCCATTTAAACTCTATTTGATAACTGTCCTGTTGTCTAACAGTCCCAGGGTTTTAAAGACTGGTATATTGACCGGGGAATTAATTAAATAAACGTGCTAACCAGCAACATCGCTTAAAGAAATTGCACGACAATATACGAGATATTTGTCACTGGACATTTTACAAACAACTTCCAACCAGTCCAAAATGAGTAAAAACGATTGTGTTTAATAATTTGGTCATATTTTTATAATTATAGAATTTTAGCTGAAAATTTTATTACAAATAAAACCAGCATTTGTTTTTATTGCAAAATGATTGAAAGTGTTAATGGATTAAATTTTGTACTTTATTCAAATGAAATCAAAGACAATAATCAAACAATCCAAGTGACGTATTATCCTCCTGAAATAAATGTTTGCATAAAAGACTCAATTAAGAACATGTGAAGCTTGGTTTAAACTATCATTCAACAATTTAATAAAAACACCTATCAATTTCTGTTAACTAACTTCTGTTTACCTGTTGAAATATAAATCGGACACGTACTTGTTTATAACAGCAGGTGTCTGTTGGCCGACGCAGGTCATGCGTTTATTAACCTTTATTGGGGTAATGATTGACAGGCATTGTAATCTTTGTAACTTCCAAATTGGGGTACAAAAAAGGTAGCATGTTTTAAATTTATTAAACAATTTACCACTTTTTATTGGAGGATTAAATTAAAATTATTTTTATAATCAGAATAAAAAGAAATGAGTTATCGTATCATACATATTTTTTATGAATGCGTAAGCCTTTAAAAAAACAAATGTATTTTTTATTCTAAATGTACACCCAGTTAGACCTTGTTGCTTATCTATTGAACTCACAATAAGATCCAAATTAAGGTACACAAAGGTAGCGTGTGTCAAATTTGATAAACAATTTAAATCTTTTTTTCGGGAGGATGAAATTAAAATATTTTATCTTAATTCAGAATAAAAAGTATTTAGTAATCGCATATCATACATTTGCTTAATGAATAAAAAAACCCTTTAAAACATTTTTTGTTATTATTCTGCACGTAGACCCAATTACACCTCGTTGTCTTATCTCATTGCACTCGCATTAAGACAGCTCACATTGTATCAGCTACAAAATGTAGCATCACGTAAGGAATTATTTTAACCTGTAAATCAACCGTCATCGTGGACTTCGCGGACCAGATTTGGATATTATTTAGGTAAAAGGTCGCGATCTTTTAAATGCGTCCATCACGGAAATCCACGATCTTTAATTAATTTCCATCGTGGAATCGCGTGTTTTGGTGAATCCGCGATAGCTGGACTGTACATACATTTTTTGTACTTCCTACAAGTGAGGGTATACCCAAAATTATCAAGGATACAAGTTCTTCTGTCCCCTTAAAGCAGATTGAGGATACCTTTTACTTTAAGCATGTTAAGTGGGACCAGTAAATGTAAGATTACTATACAGAAAGCTAAAGGTGGATCATTGGTATATATTTCCTCAGATAGAACTTTTTTTATACTTGATCAGAATGTAGATTTTTCCATGCTTTTTTTCAAAAATACAAAAAAGAAATATGGGTCAGGGTGCTATATTTTAAGCTATATGTCGTGCAAAATTGATTAACTTTGCATAGATTGTTCATGAAAAAACACTTTTTTGTGAATAAAAAGACATCTTTGAGATGGAATTTTGAAATGAAATATGAGAAGAAAGGTTTTAGGTTTTTAAATATGCTTTATGAAAATACAACGAAAAAATGGTGCCACAGACCTTGTTTTCTTGCTACAAGTAAAAAACAAAAATTTCTCTATCATTCCTTCAAAAAAAAAACTATTTGAGGCACATCTCTTTGAAATGCAAAGTAGACAATTTGATTGAAGCAAGCTCAAACATTTGGTATATGATAAATCAGTTTGAATAATGCAATAAATAACTTATTAGCCTTTAATCCAATGAACAGTTTAACCCATTAATGGCCAAGTTGTCTCCAAATTTGCAGATTTAAGAAAGAACAAGACATAATGAAACTACTTTTTTACAATTCAAGATGGTGGTATACAGTTAAGGAAAAAACGTTTACATCTGAAACAATTTTAAATTATTTTTTTCTAATTGTAGAACTTATTCCGTTCTTAACTTTGCATGAAATACTTGTCACTTTACATTATGTATCCAACTCGTAATAAAAAGTAAATCCATTACCAAATTAAGAATCTATCTGAATTTTTAATATCGAGCAACCAAATGGTTGGTTTAATAAACAACTACCTGCAGTGTTTCCACAGACTCTTTACCATGGTGCAATATAAATTGATTTTACAATAGAAGGTTTCATATAAATGCTGGGCTATACTTTGAGGTAAACAGTGCTATTTATAGTACTGCGGAGCACACTACCTATGTGTGTAAGATACCATACCTTAACTGCAGCAGCAAATACACAGAGGCGGCAACACCATTCCACATCTGGCTGTAATACTTCTGCAGAAATATTAGGGTTGTGACATTCCTGATGATAGCCTACAACCATATTAAATTGTCAAACATTTTATCTTAAAGGAAACATTTTATCTTAAAGGTCGTTTTAATCAAAGAGCTGAACATGATTTTCAAGCATAAAAAAATTTCTATTCTAAACTGGTTACCGTATATTTCTTTCCACAAGTATATTACCAGTATCCGCCCATCACACCGGGGACATCAGGTATTAGTACACTAAATAAGTTGACCAAATGCAGCAACGACGAATGTAGCTATTGCCCTTGGATCAATTTCCGAAAGTCTTTCACAAGCATTCACAGAACGCAAATATAGAAAAAAATATATTGGGGACTGCAACACACCAAATATCATTTACATGATAACATGCAAGTCTTGTAAACAACAATATGTTGGCAAAAGCAAACGTCCTTTTAAAAATTGACTCAGCGAACATCTCCGATATGTCAAAAATAAGTCATCGGAGCCCACTGGTAAACATTTCAACCAGACAGGGCACAACATCCACATGTCTTTGGAAATCATCGAAGTCCTCTGGAACGATCCTAATGACCACACATCAAAATTCCTTAGGGGTAAAAGAGAGGATTATTGGATCCTCCAACTCAAGAGCGCTAAAACCCATTGGAATCAACAGTTTAGAGACTTCCAAATTTCCGTGCACCACTCACTCTATTCTCTATATTACCAGTATAAGAAATGCATTGTTTTATCTGAATAACTTTGCTAATATCAATTTATTTTGCCTAATAGCTAAGAACTTACTATGTTTACTTTTACAATAGTGGTTTTTGAATAATTGTTTCAAATTCAAAAATCTGAATGCCTTACTTCTTTCGTTTTTCAACTATTATGTCTTATGGTGGTTTTTTTTGCAGTAGGGGTTTGGCACCTCATAATTTGAAGTACATTTTTGTATATTCCCATCCCACCCAAATATCATGAAATATCTTTTTATTCATATCTAAATTTCTGTATGCATAGGTCTTGTGTGTACATACCACATACTGAATAAAATAATTTAAATCCTACCTAGTCCACAGTTGTCACAGAGAACTATTTCATTGGGTTTATCTGACACATCTGTTTGACATAGGCAACAGCTGACATCTCCTTCATTGGCACCTGGAATTATAAAACAATATAAAATTACCCAACAGACAATGTCACAAGAAAACAAGTTGTCATGTGAGCAAAGTTATTTTGTCACCAGATTGGCTTCAAAATTATACCCCCCCCCCCCAAAACCACCCCATACAGTAATGAAAAAGTCAAGGATGCAACATTGTTTAAGCAGGTATAGAAATAAGTTGTGTCCAAATGACTATGGTGACAAGATCCTTCTCAACCCCCCCCCCCAAAAAAAAAAGCATCATCTCCTCTTATTTAGTTGTTTATTGGTGTCAAAATATATGATTTCAAACTTAATTATTGAAAATGACACTGAACTTGTCGTTCTTCATACCTTTCTGTAGATCTTTAAATAATATCCAATACTCAGAATCGTCCTCAAATCTAACATAACATTTTCTTCCACGCTCATCGACCTACAAATATTTGAAGATGTTTTTAAACATTTTAAAATACAGCATTGTTATGAACAGAAGTATATATGTATATATATCATTAAACAAATTAATTTTTTTCTTCTGTACAGAGAGCAGCATATGACGGAAATGTGTCCAGTGTCCACATTTAGGGAAACAACTAAAACACTTGACAGGAGGCAAGCAAAACATAATATGACTTTTCAATTTTTGATCGATTGATTGTAGGTTATTTAACGTCCAGGCGCAAATATTTCATGCATGTTCAGGACGAAAACAAGTTTTCAATAAATACAATAGGTGGGTCTAGAAATGAAAGAGGCCTTCCGGGATGATGGTTGGGGAAATTTGGACTGCCACTGGAAAATGAGGGTATATTGGACAGGGACAGAAATTTTGTCTTGCAACAGGCCACCTACATACCCCTTAAAGAGTTGTTGCAAGGATTCTTAACGTGCAAAGATCGTGGCACTCACTTTACACGAGACATAGAATTTAACATCCCCATTCTGACTGGACGTGGCTGCAAACTTGATACATTCTGTGGCTAGCGTTTTACTGCCAGTTGGGAGAAGACCAAGTGACCATATTTCATTTCCCCAGTCAACCTTGGTGGGTTCAATTTTTTCCCCAATCTTAACCCATTTTACATGTTCTATGGATAATTTTATCATGGGCTGGCTGAAAAATTTAAGTTTGCTGGTGTTTTGATGCAATAAAGCGTTAAACTGAGAATAACAAAAAAATTTAATTAAAATGCAGAAAATTTATTTCAATTAATTTTTTTTCAAAGACGGTCAAAACAGAGATTTATTTTTTTCTTCATAAAAGGCTTAAAAATATAAGACACTATTCTTTTAAAGTAGCAATAAGCATGATAAAAATTGTTTCGATTCTTAACATTTTACCTAAGTAGAACAGACCATCATACTATCTAGCCAGCACTTAATAACATTTTACCTTAAAGACAGTTCCTAAGTAGAAGAGACCATCATACCATCTAGCCAGCACTTCCTGATTAATTTGAAATTTACATGGACTCAACATCACTTTCTTCCTCTTTCCAGAGGAGGGTCTACCTCTATTTCCTCCAGAACTCTTCCTCTGCCTTCCTACAGGTTTTCTTGGTCTAACAATTCGCCTATTTGCTTTATCTTCTTGTAATTTGGCACTAGCTGGATGCAACAATTGTTCATCAAAGCTGAAATTAGATATGGACGGATCATTTGTTTCGGAAGATGGAGTTGCTGGTTCTACTTTGACCTTGACTGGACTTCCTGCTTGCGGTTTAAGCGGACTGTTATTTTTTGTGGCACAAATTTCAGTTAGCTGCTTAAGATCTAGATTAGAAGCTGTTGGTCCTTTTGTCGAAGTATTGGTACCTTTCTTTGAAGCCTCACTCTCAGAATTTCCAACCGGAGTTTTCTGTGGACTAGATTGACCTTCTGCATCGCCATCTACTTTTTCAATAGTCTTTTCTTTTGGTGAAGTTTTAACATTTTCATTATCAGATATCTCTGTACTTGTTTTCTTCACCACTGTTTTACACTGAACAACAAAATTTACAAAAGTGTCTATAAAACTATTTGGCGATCTTTTTGATTGACAGCTAGTCATGCTAGTGGGCGATGTTTTACAAGGAGAACTTGTAGGTGAATTCTTAGCTGCAGAACTACTGGGTGAATTTTTAGATGGTGAGCTATTAGGTGATTTCTTTGCTGGTGAGCTACTTGGTGATTTTTTACCTGGTGAACTATTCATCATTTTTTTACCTGGACTCTCGTTATTCAATTTTCTGCAGACTGGTGAGATTTTTCGCTCAGCTTCATCAGCATTTGATTTTAGATGCTGAGGGGATTTCTTCGGAGAAAGTTCATGATCAGATTTCAAGTTTTTTGGAGAGTAATCCTTATAATTTTTTGGACTTTCTTTTGCTGCTCGTACAAGATTACGCCTGGGACTGTTTACTAATTCGGATTCTAAACTTGCTGGACTAATGATTCTAGATCTCTTGGGATTAGGACTTTCTAAATTTTCCATTTGTCTTTTTTTCCTCTTTTTATTACTTACTGCCTGAGACATGGACATTTTAGGACTGTTCTTACCTATTGTTCTAGGACTATATCTCAATGGAGAAGGTCTACTTCTGATATTATCAATCTGACGTCCTCTTCTTGGACTTGACCTTTCAGCTTTTGGACTGCAGGTTACAATTCTATTACAGTCTTTGAAAACTTCTACATTTAAAGGTTTCCAAACTGCCCTGGGGCTTGAAGATTTATCTGTCAACTTGCTGGCTTTTGGTGATAAAAACTTAGAAGGTTGTGTGCCATCTAATATGCTAGATTTAGAAACCCTGCTTGGACTCGCCTTATTCATTTGATTCCCTGCTCTGCCTTTTTTAATTGATGATTTTGGACTACAACCTAATGGGCTGTAACCTACTGGGGTTGATTTTTCACTGCTTGAACAGTCATTTGTGAGATCTATTAGAGATGAAGCTGGAGAGTCATCTATAGCAACATAGCAAATTTTCCGAGGACGTTTTCTGGCATTTTTAGGTGTTGACTCTAATTTTTCATCCCACAGTGGTGGTTGAACTGATTTTGTTTGAACTGGACTATTAGATGCAGTTCTGGCTCTCTTTGGGCTACTTTGCTTCCTACTTCTTCGTCCAGAAAGTCCTGAAACTGAGGTTCCAACATAAGATGAAGCTACTGAAACTGTTGAAAAGAGACTCATGTTGGAATTAATATCCAATGAACTGGTCTGGATAGTCCCAGATTTTGCTATATCATCCATTGTTAAACTGTCAATAAAAATGTTATTTGAGTGAAATGAACTTTGATTTTCCTGTAGGTTTTGAGCTGATGACCCTAGGGAATGATTTCCAAAACCACCATTTTCAACATTTATAACTGTAGGATTAGTTTGTCCTCCGATTTCTACATCTAACCTGTTAGTTGTTGTACTTTTGAGCTTAAATGCGCCATTTAATAAACTACTTCCTGGTTGTGATGGGGAGGAATGTGGTGACCTAATACGTTGACTTGTTGCTGCTGGTGATGAGGATGGAGACTGTCTGACACGATTTCTTAGTTCTCTGCCAGGTGAATATTCCATTACTGAAAAAAATACAAAAAAATTACTTTTTATACTTTTATTAGTCTTACAATTTTAGTGGTTAAATAACATACCATGGGAGTGTTGACTAGGTTTGGCAAAATGGATATTTCTTAGATTGTCATCTATAAAGCAAGTGATTCATTGGGAGTTCATTAGATCACATTTTTTTTTATAGATTTGTCAACAATGGCAGAACAAATTTAACACAAGATCATTTTGTCACTATTCTCTCTCTTATTGGTTGGGTGTCAGAGCATGGTGAATGGTACACAGAAATTTTCTGTTATTTTTGTGAGCAAACTGGTTTACTGGAACCATCAACTTACATTATCTGTTAATTCATGAAATTAGGATTTCCCCATCACAATTTTTTATTTTGTTTTTTATATTAAAATAAGGGAAAAACTCACAAACATGACATGGCATTAAGAAAGCAGTGCGACCTCTGCTGAAGAAATGGTATATTATATTTGATAAAATGAATCTATATAAATGCTGTTTCAGGTTAGGCAATTTTGATGGGCAATTGTCAAATTTTCAAAATATGTACTTCTGTTTCAGGTATACTGTATACAGCATGGTGATGCAAGCATAAAAGGCATTAGTTTGAGTAGTCAAAATAATTATGACGTCTTGAAAGGCTGTTTTATTTGTTTCTGTGATAACATCATAGGAAGGTGTCACAATAAAAAATTAAATAGCCTTTAAAGGTGTCACAAAAATTATTTGGACTAGTTTTAGGTAAGCTAATTTGTACGACTTTTCTAAAATAGAGTTGATAAGACATTATGAGAGATTCTGAGGGCAGCTAGATCATTAAATTACACGATTATACCAGGTATCCCGAAAGGGATTAATTAACCTTACAGGATCTTGTACGAGGGTGGTAATGGGGGTACCTTTATGAGGAATAACAGTAATTCTTGCCAAATGATGTTAACGGTAATTTTAGGTGTATGAAGATGAAATATGCACTTTCTTTTAGACGATAAAAAAATCGAATGATATTGTCGAATCATGTAATTTTTTCCCAAAAATAACAGCGACGATAATTATTTGAGACCTCTGACGAATCATGGTAAAATTTTAATCAATTTGACGCTAGCAGTAGCCGAAAATTGCAGTTTGACAACCGATGGTAAAGGGCATTCCTACCCTCTGGCCTCATATGTCATTGCACGGAGCGTGCCATTTTTAAAGTACCCGACAATATGTGCAAAGGAAGCACAGGAGTTCTTTGGGCTCATCTCCTTGGGAATAAGGAAATAATCTATGGTTAATATGCAGTTGTCTACCATGTCTACAGTGAACATTATCAATGTTTGTATTGACTAAAATTGTATCCTGCCATGAAAATGGGAAAGGAAACTGAAAGTAGCCAGCTCTAAACTCTTCGGATGATCGCAATAATGCAATCATCTATGATGCAATTTTCACGTTTTTAACTGTCTTTTTGAAAAGGAGTGTTGTTTTGCTGACAAAGCAGTTGTTTTTTCCTAAAATCGTATATATATATATATGTGGTCAAAGTTTGTATTATTTCGTTTACATTGTGCTTCTATCGCTGTTTCTGATTGCTGTGATTATTTGTGAGTATAATCGAACCAAAACTAGAGGTTACAAAATTGCTAGTACTTTGTGCTGAGGACAAATATTCAGGAGTTTGCTTCTTTTAGAGTGATAACTTGCTCTCTAATATACAATCATGTTTCTCCCGCCATCTTTAAGGCGTATGAATTTTCCATATTTCCGGTTTTTAAGAAAATACTGTATGGTGATTTCATTCATTACTGATAGAGATATCTTCTTTATATTGAAAATAATCAATTAACTTATAGCTTTTTTCTGATATCTTATCAAATGAACATTGACGATGAATAATTGATTGGGATTCTTTCGTATGTCGTGAAGTTTAAATGGCGGGAGTTTTGAATTTATAACCGCTGGAAATTGTCTCCCCTTTCGCGGAATTTACACATTTCTTTCAAAACAAACTGAGACTTGTTGAATTCGTGGTTCACTCGAATCAGAGACATATATTACAATTCTAATGTATGAAAATTAAGATAGTTAGGTAATATACTAATATTGATTACAAAAATGAACGATGCCGTTGATTTTTGCTATTAGTATAAAGATCTATAAAGTATAACTTAACAATAAATTCATTCAGGGATGTTGGATATCATGTACTGATTGATAATTTTGTCTTAGTGCATGATTTTTTTATTCATCATTTGTTCATTGTTGTTAGTGCCTTTGAACTAGCTGTCAGTAACTGCGAGTATTCTCAGATCTGTACTTAGTGGCCGTTTTGTTGTTGGGATATAAACAAGTAACCGTTCACGTCGACTCTGTGTTATGTTGTATAGCCTATTTCTATTTGTATCCATCTCATGAGTAGAGCCTTTTTCAACTGTGACTGATTGTTATAGTTCGTTCTTACATTGTACTGTTACACCACTGTCCCAGGTTAAAGAAGGATTGGGATCCCGCTAACATGTTTAATCCCGCCACATTCTGAATGAATGTGCCTGTCCTAAATTAGGAGCCTGTAATTCAGTGGTTGTCGTTTGTGGATGTGTTACATATATCTGTTTTTCGTTCATTTTTTTGTACCTAAATTAGGCCTTTAGTTTCTTGTTTGAATTGTTTTACATTTGTCATTCGGGGCCTTTTATATAGCGGACTATGCGTTATGGGCTTTGCTCATTGTTGAAGGTCGTATATTGTTGTTGATTTCTGTGTCATTTGGTCTCTTGTGGAGAGTTGTCTCACTGGCAATCATACCACATCTTCTTTTTCATATATCTCTTAATCTGCCTTATTTAAAGAACACTTTAAATCTGCATTGTTCCCCACCCCTTGAAAATACCACGACTTCAGTTTTATTAACATTTACCTTCAGTCTCCATATGTTACATGTGGTACTCTTCAAATTTGTTCAATATGTTTTGTAAGTCTTCTTTTGATTCTTTTGATTCAGACATGAGGACAGTGTCGTAAACATATTAATCTTGCAAGTCGTTCAATAAGAGAGCAAACAAAAAGCGACAAATTCTCGCCTTGCCTTTCCCCATATCACATGAGAAATAGTCTGATTTGTAATTATATTTTACGCATTGAAAAATGACATGATAATTTTTGACTTTAGTACCATTAAAAGAAGTTTATACCAGAAAGCCTCTCTCCAAACCTTTGCGCAATTCAGTTTCATATTTCTATACTACATTTTTTAAATAGCATATTCAAATAAACAATCGGTTGTCAAGGCCGATTTTCGGAATCCAAATTAATTGATTTTCCTTCAATAAGAGTTTTTCTTCAGAGAACCGACATAATCTTTCAATAAGTATAGCTGTAAAAACTGTAAAATAGGGGCGAAAGGTATCAGAGGGACATACAAACTCATAGATATATAGATCGATAATAAACTGTCAACGCCATGGCTAAAAAAAAAAGACAAACAGACAAATAATAGTACAAATAAAAAGACATAACATAGAAAACTAAAGACTAAGCAACACGAAACTGGGGGTAATCACAGTTGCTCCGGAAGGATAAGCAAATCCTACTCAACATGTGGTATGTGGTAAATAATTTACAAAGGCAACTCAAGATGGTTATCGGACAGACATTTTTGGATCAAACTGATTGCATTTACCTTTATATATAGATTTTGTATTTACAAGCCAAATACGAAGTTAAATAGCTTTTCATCAAGCAGAAGAAACAAATCTGCATTAGATTAAATGTATTCGTTTACTACATAATCTTTACCACAGGCTTTGTTGTTCTTCAGATTTTTAATGCATTTAGCTATTTCTTCTCATTGGTAGTATGGACATTTATTTCATCATTTTTTGTTGTTGAAAGTTGGACAAGTTCGCAAGCGGAATATTTGGTTGCTTTTTTCCCCTGTTTATTCCCCATGCTCCTATTTAAAAGATTTCAATAGTCTTTCGGTCGGAAGTTTTCATTTATACTGAAAGAAAGTCCCTGTTTAAGATTACTACACATTAAATTTTGCTTCATATATATACTTTTTACCATTCGAATCGCGTGTCTTTTATTATCGCTTCTCTGCTTCTGAAACCTGCTCGTCGTGACATATGCATGGGTATAACAAAAATCAGAGAGACAATATTTTAGTAGACTGTAACTAAATATGATTGCCATACATGTACAGCCAGTATGCTTTGCAAATGCAAGAGTTGGACTGTAACTAGATAGTATTGCCATATATATGTACCTGTACAATTCCTTTACATTCTTTGTTGACTGAACAAATTTAGAAGCAGATGCATTTGTATAAAATCATAATGCCTTTGAATAATTTTTTAAATCATATTTTTTACATTTTAAAATATATATTTGTTAATTGACCGGATTCAGTTTCTCTACTGGATTTTTGGTCATCTGATTCTGACACGGGGAGGATTGTTGTTATTGTCTACCGCATTCAACAGTATATCACTTGTCCCTTGGTGTGTCCTGTAAATGAACAAATTTCCATCTTTGAAAATTTGAAATATTAATCAATGCGTTTAGTAGTATATGGGAAACGAACTTGCGACAGGTTTAGGATATCTTTGCTAAGATCGACCTACGGCAGTTTTGAGACGAGGTCTGGGATAGTTTTTAGAGGATCATAAGACATGTCATAAGATATTCTAGTATCTTATGTCTCTTATGACAGGTCTTAGGATAGCTTCGCGAAACCGTCCCATATTTTATTTGACAAAAATCTTATCTCAACAATGTATTAAATTTTTAATTATTTCACACAAGCTAATTTATATATTGAAAATTTTAGATTCACATAATTTTTAAATTTGTTCAGTAATTGTTAACAAAGAATGTAAAGAAATTGTCTAATTTATGAAAATATTTAAAATACGTCACAGATATGAAATTTATATGACAATCATTTGAATGACTTATACTTTGTAGTCTTGTCTCCAATTATATTTTAAAATGTTATGTTATGATAACATGTTTATCGCGAAAAGGCGAAATCGAGAAATCGCGAAATCGGAAAGAAAAATTATTTTGCGTTTTTGCGTTTTTGCGTTTTCGCCTTCGCGTTTTCGCGTTTTCACCATATAGAATATGAAGGGCGAAACGCGAAATGACCTCAACCGGCCACCATATCTTACTTATATTTTAGCACTGTACAAGGTCATGCGTTTCTCAGACTTCTTCTTACGACACTAAATCCGTTGTGTTCGTAATAATTGATTCACCAGCCAGAGCCAATCTAATTTAGATGTTCTTATATCACAACTCGCGTGCTTGTATTGTTATGGCGAAATCAGAGTTTTTATTGTAATTAGCTTGAGTCCGAGAGAGCGTGATTAATGTGTTAAATCAAGTTAAGATAGTTGCAAATTGGCTTTTTTTAAACGCGGGTAGCTATCAATAACCACTACGAGTCTATTGTTTTTTTATGTAAGTGTTTTTTGTGCCTCGTACCGATCGTTTGAGTTAAATCAATTGTAATTGATATGGCTGTTTGTTCTGATACTTTTTGTCTTTATTCTATGAAAAAAGTCAACTTTCGAAGATCTGTTTTATTCATAAATTTTGTGAAATATTTGCCTATTGTCATCGTGAGACTTTAAACAGTCCCCTTATAAAATAATCTTAAGGTTAACAAAAGAGGCTGTCCCGATATTATCCCTTTCAAATTTCATTATATTTTGGACATTTGAGGAAGTGATGAAATATACGTTCTACGTGACCACAGGAGCACAATGGTTTTCGATAAGTTTTTTTAATAGATGGTCCCTTAATAAGAAGAATCTAGATTTTGCTTTGGAGTTTTAGTTTTGCAAAAGACTTTTACAATATGTCAGGGACAGGTTAAGCGCTCACAAACATGTTTTACCCCGCTACATTCTTCATGGTTCAAGTCAGGAGCCTGTAGTACTGTGGTTGTCTTTGGTTTACAAAATATGTCTCTGTCATGTTCTTCGTAATGTTTATTTATCAATTAGGCCGTTAGTTTTTCTCGTTTGAATTGTTTCAAGTTTTCATGTAGGGACTTTTTATAGCCTTATATATACAATATGAGTTATTTTTTCTCATTGTTGAAGACAGCACACTTGCCTGTTTTTTCTCAGTTATCGTGAACCACTTTGTTTAAACTCTGGTAATCATTGGCAATCTGACACAGCATCTCCTCCATTTTAATGATAGAATGCTTTCATTATTCACGTCTGTCAACGGGGCTTAAATGTCATATTTCCTTTCTATGAATAGCATAGATTATCAGAAAAAAAGATGTAAAAAGGTGCATCGTCAAAAAATATAACTTCCCAGAAAAATATTAAAATTCTCCAAATTTAGACACAAGATTAAAATAAGATTGTGATTCATCTACAGTATCAAAATTAAACAGTAACATCTTAAAATCAGTGAGTAATCACAAGAAAGTTAAAAAAAAAGTTGACACATGTTTGAGCAAAAAAAGTCAACAACAAAAAAACAACATAAAAAACAACAACAACAGAACAAAAAAAAAAAAAAAAAAATAATAAAAACAAAGTAAAAAAAAAATCCCTTTCCAATTTCTGGTAAATGTGGACAAGTACATTTCAATAAATCTAAGTTGCAAGCCCCTTTATCTATTAGTTCCAATTATTGTCAAACTGATTCTTAATATAAATCATTGTAACAGCACAAGGACATATAACTAACATATACGTCCTTGAACAGCATGATCAAGTTAGTTATTTCTCAAAAACGAGCAATTCATTTAAAAAAATATTTCATGTTCTATTCGTAAATTTTAGAATGTATTATGTGTAACAATACTATATCTATTTATGTAAATAAAAACCAATATATAGATTAATATATTTCTAAATAAATTAGGGTTCACGAAAATGTAATTAGGGACCGTTTGCGGGATTTGTTATACAGTTTTTTTTATAATGTAAATCATTTGGAACATTTCTGGTGTTATCCATCTCATTCGAGCATAATAAATATTGCCGGGAACTTGTCCAAACTTGGGTCTAAGCTTAAAACTCATACCCTTTCAATCAATGGGGAATTTATGCCGCAAACCAAAAGACAATAGACAAAGGTATCAATAGCAAATCCTTAGAATCGTAGTATGGATACTCACACTTTTTTTGATTTTCTGACACTTGTTTTATAGTTCTACATGATCATGATGATAGAAAATAGAAGAAAAAAAATAGAAGACTTTATTTTGATTCAACAATTATATAGCATGAAAACACATACCAATAGCGGATCAAGGGGAAGAGTCGGTGTGTTGGAACCCCCCCCCCCCCCCATTTTTTTGGACGATCAATGGATACACTGTAGTGCTAAATCCTGGCTGAACTTTTGACGCATACAACAATCACTTTTCCATTGTGGCGTCAGACATTTTGTTTTATGACATCAAAATTTTACGGGAACCTGTGTGATATCCAGTAATGGCTGATAAATAGCGATAAGGTGTATTTGAATGGGGACATATAGTTAGGGGAGGGGGTCCTGATCCCGATCCCAAAATCCCCAGCTTAAACACACAATATCCCTAGGTCCTGAATTCAAATAAATTTAAATCCCGATGTCCCGAAATTTGAAAAGAGAATTCCTGGATCCTGAAAGGGTCAATCCCGAAATCCTGAGCTCAAAAATACCCAATCCCTGAGTCCCGATACAGGTTCTATCCCCCCTCATAGTTGGGACCACCTTTTAAATATGGCTGGATCTGCCCCTGCACACAAATAAGCTCTGGTGAAATTTTTTATTGAATATTAAAGCATTTTCAAAACACATAACAAAGCATCATGCATATGTGAAATAAACTATGAACAGACTCTTCGCTTCAGGCTATATATACATGTAGAATATCAGTAAGACAGTAACACCATTTCTTTCTGTCAGATCCAAAAGTAGATGTCTTGTTTCCTATGTCAGTTCTCCCTATATATTAATTGTACATGTCTGCTATGGGTTTGAGTGTCCTGGGTTTATTTTCCCATTGACTTTGTTTTCCCTGGGTTTATTATCTCTATTTAATACCAATTCTCTGTAAGGACCATACTATTTAAATAGGAGCTTGGAAATGCATGTTCTTAGAATTCAGTCATACTTTGTCAAATAATTCATCTCATCATATAACATAACTGCAAGAAAAAAAAATTGAAAAAATTTAGTGCGTTACCATGGTTACGGGAACCTGTCGATTCCGGCTCTGTTTTAGGCCTTTTTTAAGGAAAAAAGAGCATTTTTCAGTCTCAAATAAAACAAAACAACTAAAAATTGAAGGAAATGCAATACCATTCATGCATTATACACTTTATTGGTAATATTTTTACTACATCTCAATCATTTCAGTTTAACACATTCTCAAGAAAAAAATAGTACAAACATGTGCTAATTTCAGAAAATCCACAATTTCAGAATTTAGCATTTTTTGGCATAATTTAATCTAATTTTACTAAAAGTTGTCAACATAAATTGGAATTGATCTTTTGTTCACCAAGTAGGTATATCATTAATAGATTCAGGAAAAAAATAAAATAAGTGGGGTCTCGATGGGCGATCCATGAAAAATCATGCTAAAAATAGCATGAATTGGAATTAGGTCAAATTGAGCCAATACAACCAAGATCTTTATTTTAAATATTTTTTTTCACAATTGCTTATATAATTGATCAGTAGTTAAATGGATCACTGTGTGGTTTTCAAATTATATTAAAAAAAGATTCAAAGTTAAGGGAATGCCTTATTTTGTGTGCATAGCGACATATTGTTACCATAGTAAGATAATTTTTTTTCAAAAAATCCAGTAATTTATATGAATACAAAAAATTCCTAAGGATAACAATGAATGAAAATTCTTTTTTTTATTTATAGATACTATTTAGCTAGATGCATATATCAATACTGATAAACAGCTATGTAAAATATACCATAGAAACAGCTGTACCACCATAGCAACAATACCAACATCAACTTTAAAATTCTTGTTTCACTTGATTTTTTCATTCGACCATCATCAAATTTTCTATGATCATGTTTTTTTAACAGAACTTGACAAACAGGTGACTTTAAGAAGTAAAATAATTAAGTTTATCATATAAGGATAAACTGTTTTAATAAAAGTTTAACTCCATTTTCCGGAATCAATCCTAATTGATTCTTAATTTAATCACATCAATAATACGTCATTTCGTGACGTCATTCATGCGTTATTCAAACAAGTGCAAAACTGCCAACATAGCTAACGAAAAGGCACAGTAACATACGTGCTAAAGAAAGTAATTTATTTAGATATGACGGAACACATTTATCAAAGATTGGTAATGATATTTATCTAAATAATTTACAAGGAGCACTTGAACAGTTCATGAGATCCGGCGGACCAGCTGTTTTTCCTCAGTGAAATTGATATTATTATGAGAATTGTCTTAAATTTAGATTGGTTTAATAACAAGTGAAACTCGGTCGGGATTTTAAAGGGGCACCAATCAGTTTAATTTGGGGTTGTTTCAGGGGTAATTTCTTTGGCAGTGAGTGGGTATGCCCCACTCATTTGGCGGGATATGGCAAGATGAAAATGGAACATGTCCCCACATTGTACGTTAGCTTTTATTTGGGGTTATATTCTTCTGTGTTCCACAGAGATTAGATTGGGTCTTCTTTGAATGTACCAAAGAGACCGGTTCCTGAATTGGTCCCAGTTTGGAACTTAAGGTGTTCTCTTTGAATTTAATAATTAATAAGCTGCAATGGAAACCAAAGAGTTCTTGGGGGGAATATTTGCTACGTATCGGGGTTCATTTTTCATACGATCTCTCTATTTAGCATTTAACGTAGAGGATTGTAGCTTTCATTGCCTACCAGTGAAGCACAGGCTTGCCAAAAATAATGGTTCGGCGGTTTGTACGTTCATCTTGCCTTATCTTGTCTGCGCAAAAAATTTAATACTGTAGCCATATCATTCCACATTCTTTGTTGATTATTATATTTATCTTTGAAAACAAAAGGAGCCGGTTTTACATTTCACACATACTACTATGGTAAAGAAAGGGTTTGATTGCACATGAGACATAATTAAGAAGAAAGCAAAAATTGGTTGATCGCCCATGAGACATGTATTTAATATGAAGCAGTTCGGATCTTTGATTAAACTTCTTACTATTCTAAAGAATCTGAGTTTTAACTACTTTTTGATGGGATATGGTTGATGATCAATTTGAGTTTTGCAATATAGAGATCACAAATGGTTTTACACTCAGCATGTAACCTCTGAGAAATGCTTGGAAAGTCTATTTCTAACTGTCTTTTTACATCATATAAATAACCTTTGTGTGAATCATTTTCTAATATTCTATATTATATCTTGTCTGTATTAATTCGTGTCTATTGAATATAGGTCAACATTTTTTGTTTAATAATATAACAATAAGATAAATTATGACTGCCAATGAGACAAATCAACATCCAAGACCAAATGTTGTTGATAAAAACAATTTAATGTTACCTTATGGTCTCCAACATGGAACATTAATCTTTAGATGTCTTTCTTTTCCCACATAAATATAGATTCTTACATTGATACCAGTGGATTATCGGATTTATCCAATCGAGATAGTTAAATTATCAATTTTAAAGTTCGAGCCGCCTCGGCGAGTACTTTAAAATTTATAATTTAACTATCGAGATTGGATAAATCCGATAATCCATGAGTAACTATGTAAGAATCTGTTTCTCTAATGATTAAAAAGATATTTTCTTTTTTTGTTTACCGAAAATCCCCTTCGAGTGCCTTTCACATTGCACGAAGTTGTCAATTTCATTAACACCTGTTATCATATTTTGGTTCATCCAGTCAGCCAAAAAGGTCATGACCCTTAAAATCAACCAATGATCTTCTGAGATCACCAGCAACCACACGTTGATTAAATTTTTTTATACAATGGGTTCGAAAAGGGATAAATTTCCATAGAATTAGAGAAATAATATTAATCCCTTAATTATTTTTTCAGAAGTTGTATAAAAAACAAAATTTGTAAAGAGGCCAGACTCAGCCCAAACTGACAGCTTTAATAAATCTTTATAAAGTGTAAAATTGACAAATAACAGATAAGATAATAAGTAGCATTGAAATTTAGTTGAATTGAACTTATTTAGCAATTTGCTGCAAAATTTTAGTTTTCAGTTCATATTTGCTGTCTTCCTCCTCAGCAGATTTAAAATCCCCAGGTTCAGAATTCCTGTCTTTCATTGCAAGTCTTGAAAAATAGGACGAAATTTGTTGTCCAGTCAAATAGTCATTCCTTTTGAAAAGGTACTGATCTTCTTCCTTCATATTTCTCATTTCCTCTGCTGCTCTAAAAGGATCTACCTTACTGCCAGTTCTTTTTCCTGCATAGAACCTATCATGCATGTATTTCCGCTGAGCCTCACTGAAAATTACTCTTTTTTTTTTGGTTTTCAGAGCCCATCCCTGACGCAGCCCACTTTCTCCTACAACTGAGTCTGATGGTATTGACACTGACTGGGTATTAATGAAAAGGCTATTTACTTTTGTGCCATACATAATTTTAGCCTTGTCATGAACAGAAATGACTTGTAGATAGTTACAATCTCCCAGCAGAAGGTGGTTATCCAATGTCTCATTAGAGCTAAATGATTTGATGCAGCCATCTTTAGGACAATCATAAGAAATTTTCCTTCTCTTTGGTTTAGGTTGTAGATCTTCATCTTTAAAAAAAAGTATAAAACTGTCAAATATATTACTGAAGCCTACAATTAATTAGGTGATTTATTAAAATGAGTGTTATCACAGGCTGGGCAGAAATTACCTTCCTGTCCAGGAGCATTATCACTTTATGTTAATAGTGTCAAAGCTTTAGTTTTCATATTTGTGTATACATCTGCATGTCTTTTTATGTTCCTGTGTGCTTGTATCTTTTTATTTAGGTTGTCAAGGTATTGAACATTTTGAAGTCCCACTCAAAGTTGTTTTAGGCATCTTTTTCTGCTTTTATGAATCACATTTACAAGTCATCTGTAACTTTCCTCTACGTCTCAGTTCTAGGATCATGTCATAAACTTAATAAAGTTGGTAAATGCACTGAGGTTTCATTTTAGATCATGACAACTATTTAAAATTTAGCCAATGACATTCAGTATAATAATCACAACATTAGTGCAATGCTTATCTCATCCAGTAGGAAATATTTTCCTTATCTAATTTAATATTTTCTTAATAAAAACATACTGCCAGCTGAATGCAACATTATTGTTTAGGATTTCTTACCTTCAGTACTCAAAGATCTGCTGACAGTTTCCTCATTTGTCCAGTTCAATTTGATGAGAAGTTCAGCTGGCTTAGGTGGAGACCCCAGAGATTTCCAGGGAATAAGTTGTCCTAAAATAAATGAAACAATTATTTTTTCTACCAATAGGAGCTAAATGATAACATACCCTTAGATGTAAATGAAACACTTAGCAAAGTCATCAAGTCATAATCATGCAGAAAATATTGGTCACACTATACATGCCTACAGCTATCACTTTTATGACTGGTAATGGTTTCCTGAGGGACAGTATATGGCTGCAAAAGCTTGAGTTGTTTCGAGGTTAAAGTGATCAAATTATTGGGTTGAATTATAAATACTTCTTAAAACATTACTGATAAAGCACGATATACTTTGACAGGTCTAGAACTGTTAACTTTTTATACATCGGGACTTAGATGGATACATTTTTTGTAGTTGTCTTATCGACACTGATACCATATCTTCTTATTTATACTGAGAAAGTATCTTTATGTAATTCACAGGTCCCTTTACCTTTTCCTATTTTGTACGCTTTCCATACTCTCAATCCATCAGATTCAAATTGGAAGTTATGGAGTTGGGTAATTCCTGCAATTGATTTGGTATTGTTTTTTTCACCATCAATAACGGTTACTGTGTCCACAACTTTAACTCTAAATTGACCATTTTGTCTTGCATCTATGGCCTAAAAAATATAAGTTGTTGATACATGTAAGTCTGAAATCACATTTATATAAGACCCATAATAGATTAGTAGGGTTTTTATTTTATGATGTATTAATTTCGTAACAAATTCGGCATCCACAAATACAGGAAAAGAGAAATCACTGAACTATTTAGCACTGTTTTGTCACTGAAGTTTGTCCATCAATTCATAGTTTAAATGACTTATGAAGTTTGTTTACTTTAAATAATTTCTTTTTGCATGCTAAAAATTATACACAATATTCAAGCTTGATACTGTGAATTTGGATTGTGATCAAATTGTTTATATATTATAGGTTTCTGACACAAAATAAATGTGAACAAAGATATAACAAATCTATTTTGCAATAACTGTGCAATTGAAGATTTGTTCTTGAAACTTTTAAAAAATTTGAAATTTGAAAAAAAATTATAAACCCCTTAAAGAAATTGGAAAAAAATACTCCCCCCCCCCTTTTTGGACCAATTACCGCAAAACTCAATCCCTGCATAGAAAGCACCATTCACTTATACATAAGATATTATTAAAAAAAATCCATGCCCTTAAGCTTAAGCTGTTGTCTGGAAACCAAATGTCTTCGGACGACAAGGATGAACAACAAAGTAATACCAAAATACTACTGGAAATATTTATTAAGTTGTTTTGTGGTCATATAAAAATGATGAGATATCAAAATTACTTGATATATTTACAAATTTAATATATATACATACTACTTTCATTTCTTCAGCTGAAGTAACATCATGACCTTCATTTATGTATCGCTTGATAACTGACTTAATATGGGAGGCTCTACGATCACATGGCCCTAAAATAAAAACAAAATCAAACTATTAAGCAAATTAATTCAGTATATGCACAGAAATCTGCAGGCAATGTCATAATTTTAACTTTAATTTTTAAAGAAATTCATTCAACATTTTGCCAATTTTCTGTAAGCGGTCCTCATAATGTTAAGTTTTAAAACAAAATAAATTTTGAAAAGATTCAACAGTGAATTTATTATATGCATTTTTTGTCAAGTGTATACAATAAATGCTGCAGATCATACCTTTGCCATCCTGAGCTTCTGAAAAGTTGTATGATTTTATTTTATTGCCAACATCTCTTCTGAGTGAAGCCATCATTAATGTGTTTTTATAGCATCCTGCATTGTCTGAATATATGTGGATTTCTTGAATATCTGGTATCAAGGTATGAAGATCAGCAACAGTATCTTTGATCAGAGATGATGTTATGGGGGAATCTTGAGATATCTGAATAACAAAATGATGACTTAATTAATACATGTAATAAGACAAATAATAACAAGACACATATTTCTGAACTTAAATTTGAACCAACAAATATGCAAAAATGTTTATTTTCAAACTTTATTTTATTTTTTCTTTGCAGCACTTGCGTATACATGTTAATTCTTTCTGCTTCCTGACAAATATTTTCTACAAATTCATCTTGTCATTGTTGTAGGGCAAATTGTTCTGTTTTTGACTAAAGAGTTTGTGAAGTTATAAGTTATTCTGTTATTTGTTGATAGCCCTTCATATGTGAGTAAAACGGGCATAGATGTAGAACTATTATTTGCTATTGGTACTTTCTTTTTGTTGAAGGCCTCCATGCAGGTACTTTCTGATCCAGAAAAAAATAAATATAAGGGCTGTTGCAATGCATTTTTTTTCTTATTTTACTGTATGTGAGTTTACGTGTTGTTTTATGCACATTTACTGCATAGTTTGATATATGCAGTGACAACATGTTCTTATCACAATATTCTAAAACTAACATTAAAAAATTGGTGAGTGAATTAAATGGTATTTAAGCAAGTAGAAATATAGAATCATACCTGAGCTGAAAATATATGCACATGTGTGAAGTTTTTGATGCATCCCTGTTCTTTAAAAACTGACACTGCTATGTGCCAGTTCATGCCTCTCTTTGCAAACCAGTCGGTTTGACCCTCTCTATACTTTCTTGGCAACATCTTCATTGCCCAATCACAGGTCACTAAAACTTGTCCGTTTTTCAAATCTCGTACAAGATCTAACCTTGCATCTTCTTGGTTTCGTGATCTCATTATATGAGCTTTCCAGTCTGTAATGCTATCAACAGCTGACTCAACCTGATTAAAAAAATTAATAAATAAAAAGAGGTTATACTTCAAGCAATTCAACTTGTAATTGAATATCAATTTATAAAAAGATGTTTTAAACACAGATACTGCATTCATCAGACAAAAGTATTTAAAAAATAAAAAAGAAAACCTCTCTCAATGAAATGACATAATGATAACCTACTTGACAAATGGTCAAAAAGGAGTACTAAAAACATGTCTCAAGAACATTCTAAATCCTAACTACATAATGATGCAATCATGTTCTAATTATTTTACAGTAGAAAAAACATGTTTAGTACCTGAAAAAGTACTGCATCTTTGTTTTCCCAGTTGACACTCTGAACAATGGTGGAAATTTCATTCAAGATTTCATCAAGATTTCTGCATTGCAGACAAATTTCTGTATGACTGTGACCACACTGCTCTTCACCTTCACTCAATGCAAAAAGTCTGCAATGATCTGCTATATTTGATTCAGCCTCTATGTGAACCTATAAAAATAATTTGTTTCTGTAATTCAAGTCAATATTTGACAATTTTTTGAAGAAATAACATATATCATGTATATCAACAAGCATTAATTTTATTCTAGAGTCTTATGTTAATTTTTGCATTTCATGACTGATGGCATAAGATAAATACTTGATCTTGAAAAGATCATATATGTTTAGTTGCTACTTTTTAACATATCTCCTCTAAAGTTGGATGGTTAATCAGCCAGCACATCTCATATAGTTTATAAGCTATCTCATATAATTTTCTTTATATCTTACAAATTACATGAGTTTACTAATAAATTATCCCTATGATATTAGCTTGTAAACTACATAAGATAGATATCCTACATAAAAAATGTGAATAAGTTATCTTACATATAAAAAGTTTTAAAAAAGATATCTTTATATCTTATAAAGTAATATATAATAAATTTTATAAAGTAAATTAATACAATGTATCTCATAAAAACTATACTAATTGAGATATATAAATGTTATAAATCATATGACATATCCTACATATTATATGAAATATCTTACATATTATATGAGATATCTTTCATATTATATGATATATCTTTTATATTATATGAAATATCTTAAAGTTACAATAGAAACAACAATGGCTTGCCACAAATAAATCTTAGTTGAATATGAAGTTATATTGTTATGTTCTGATTTATTAGCCATTCAAGTTGTTTTTTTTACAAATTTCCAATATATCATTGTTCTAAATATTCTGGTTTATATGTGCATACTCTATATATATTACCTTAAAGTCTGACTTTAGATAGCTTTTACCACTAAGAAGACATGAAATCATCTCTTTCTTTCTCTCATCAGTGATCTCTAATTTTTCTATAATGTTTTCCAGGTCTAGGAAAGATCTTCCCCCCTCAGCCACATAGTAGTCTAATCCCTCTATACATTTTCGTACAGATGCAGAACAGTCATTTAAAATCTTGTATAATGTTGAGGATCCTGTAAAATGAAGTATAAATTGTGAATCTTAAAGATCCAATTTTAAGTTAGAGGAAGATAAAAGTAATGTTCATGTAGTTATTATATAGAGGTTCAACTTAATTTTTATCATGTGTTGTATATCTCTGATTAGCAAAATTAAAAAAACATTTCAAAGAAAAAATATGCAAACTCTAATATTCTATTATACCTAATGGTTTGATATCTTCTGCTTCACAGTATTGTGTGTACTGTGTTATCAGTGAAGATGGTGCTAGGCTTCTAATGAGGTTTGGAACTTCAACAATCTCTCCTGAAGAAAGTTTCATTGTCTTTGTCCCATAAGGCAAATCCTTTATTATGTTAGATGACAGTATGTAGTCAATAAAATGTTCAAGTTTTTCATTGTCTACCCTGTTCCTACATTTTTTGTCAAGTGCAACTGGCATACCACATCCAACATCGTTTGTATGATGCTTGGCTTTATTGAACTTCCAGGCTGACACATTAGGTAATAACTGAAAAAAGTGATAAAGTAAAATATTTTTAATATTTTGCCAGGAAATTTATGTTTTAGTATTTACTATATAAGTCTAGAAAGTAAATTATTTCCTGTCAATAATATAACATCTGAATTAGGATCTGATAACTACCTTTTTTTATTGGCAAAAATCCAAACAAATTCTAAAAAAAAACACTATTCTTTGATAATTATTAAACCCATAAAATGAATTATTTTTGGAAATTAATCATGAACCTTAACCCTCTAAATATTTGAAAATAAAAATAGTCTTTTATGTAAATGATGCCTATACATATATATATATATTTATCATATACTTAGACTAAATAACATATGATTTTTACTGTATTATAAAAAAGAAGATGTGGTATGATTGCCAATGAGACAACTATCTACAAAAGACCAAAATGACACAAACATTAACAACTATAGGTCACCGTACGGCCTTCAACAATGCCCATACCGCATAGTCAGCTATAAAAGGCCCTGATAAAACAATGTAAAACAATTCAAACGAGAAAACTAACGGCCTTATTTAAGTAAAAAAATGAACGAAAAAAACAAATATGTAACACATAAACAAATGACAACCACTGAATTACAGGCTCCTGACTTGGGACAGGCACAAACCTAAATAATGTGGCGGGTTAAACATGTAAGCGGGATGATTATTATCATTTAATTCACGTAAAATCCGTATGTTTCAAACTGTTGCTTAGCAAGCTGATATGAAAAGTTTATCACATGCTTCAACTTATATCACATGCCTTTCCACAAAGTTATTGCTTGGCATTCTGATGATACTTTGCAAATTCCGGAAAATACACTTAAATGGTACATTTTAATGTTTTATCTAAAACCGTGAAAAATTTAAAATATGAGGACACTATAAAGCAATTCTTTTTTTTTAAATATTTTTAGGTCAATAGTATAAGGGAGATAATTCCAATTGAGGTAATAAATAAGGGAGATAATTCCAATTGACGTAATAAAGAATTGTACTGAAATTCATTAGGACAATATCAGCCAAGCAAATTGCAAGAAATTACTCTCAATCAGGATAAAATTTCACGCAAAGCAGCTAGTATCAATTTTTTTTTCATTTCTATAATTACATGATCTTACTTCCTTAATCTCTCCAAAAGTTCTGTCCTTGCAAATAATAGACAGTATTTGCCTTTGTAAAGTCCAAGACTCAGCTTGTAAATATACTTCCTTCAGTATAAAGCTAGTTTGATCTAATGTTGTAATCTATAATAGTAACAATAGAAATTTTTTAGAAATGTGAGTCAATATAATATACATGTACATACATATATAGTGATATTCCACATAAAGAACCAACACTGACTGAGACTGAACACTAAATCTGTGACACATCAAAACACAATAATTATGTTATTACAAAAAAATGTACATGATCAGTTAGATATATAATAAAGAGTTCTAGAAAATCAATATTTCAATTGTAATGTACATGTACAGATGTATATAGATATCATTAGAGTAATGGGGTCATACATCATTACTACAATTCAAAAATATAAAAAAGTCATGTGGTATAATTGCCAATTAGACAACTATCCACCAAATTTCAAACATAGTAGATGTAAGCAATTATAGGTATTTTTAATAAGGCTAATTTCCAATTGATTTGTTCTATATTCAGGGACAATTGTTTTAACTATAGATTTTAGTTTATCATGTTTAACTGCCATGTTTGCAATTTAAATTACCTGTTCATTAAGAAGAGTTTGTTTTGCCTGTAAAACCATGGTTTCCAATTCTTCCCCTTCACCTGGGCATATTGTGCTGCAAATAGCAGTAAGGCACTCCAATGCTTTGGATACACACTTTTTTCTTGTTTTCTCACAGGAAGTACTTAATGGTGTTGTCTTTTCTTTTACTGGAGAAACATTTGTTATTTCAAGATAAGCATTAAGCTTCTCAAGTTTCCCAATGCCACACACAGAAGCCTCAGAGTGTTGGCTGAATATTGGCTGGCTTTCACTATCAGCATCAGAAAAACAATTTACCTGTAAAAATGATAGAAAACTTGACAATATGAAAGACATGGATGTCTTAATCAATTGTGTTAAATTAAAAGAAGCTCACTAATATTTAAGTTAGGTCATTATTTACCTTTATGTTGGTTTTCTGTTTCTTTAAGACTTTTTGTTAAATATTCTAACAATCAAATAGAAACTTATTGCATTGTGGGAACAAACTTAGGTCAGAGCTATTTTTGTGTAGGTGAAAAAGATCAATCTAAATGCATCATAGTGGATATTTCTACATAAATATATTGCAGTATGGTCTTTGCTCATTGTTAAAGGCCATACAGTGACCTATATTTGTTGATTTTGGTTTCTTGTCTTGTGAAGAGTTGCCTCATTGACAATGACATACCACATCTTCTTTTTTAAATGTACATGTATACACAAGTTCCAATTACAAGCATTATTTACTGTTCAGGCTGTGATTCAATTGCTTATTATTTGTAGCTAAATTTATATTGACCTCAACAATAGTGTGTCGTTCTCGTTTTTCCTCAGCAATTGCAATGCATGATGTGGCACCCTCCTACAAAAATAAAATAAAATAAAAATATTATTTAGAGAAAATGGCATAAATACACCTATGTACTAGTATCCTAAAATAAATGAACAGTTTTGCTATTTTACATTTGCATCTGATTGTACAAGTTTTATAATATCACTTGAAATTGTTGAGACTAAGATGAACATGTACAATTAATAAAAAAAAATAAACATGTACATGTATGCTGATATATAATACATGTATATCCACAAGTATACATTCAAATTGTATTAACAATAGAAACATCTTTAATTCTTCTTATAAACTATGTTTCTGTTTATAATATTTTTGCATAAAATAATTATTACTGCAAATGAGACTACTAAATCTATTGAATAAAATGGATATATTAAATATGTAAGGAAACATTAGTACTGTTTAGAAATGTGAAAAACCCATACTATATACATATAGTTGAACATTGTTGAACAAATAAAAGGTTTCATCCTGACAACTGTGAAAAAATAAGAAAACTGACAGCCTACTTAATTTATAACAAAATAATTTATGGACAACAAATATGAGACTGAAACAAGTAAAATGTGCAACTGGTATAGTTTTTGTAAACCATACATTTTGTAAATAACTTACTGCATAAGATTCATGGCAAATAGTCTCTATTGGTTTAACTGACAACTCTTTTCTGCAGTTTGTGCAAATTGCTGGAAAAAATACAGTTTACATGATTATGTATATATATTGGTGAATACATTTAGTACTAGGAAATTAGAAAAAGTCATAATGGTCAAGATTAAGATAAGTTGGTATAGCTCTGAGGTCCTTTCAATTGATTTTGTTACAATATACCTCTGTATGCGTCGCATGTTTTGTTCCATTCATATATGACATTGTACATGTACATTTGAGAATTTAGAGTATGTGTGGTGTCTGTGTCTCATCCAAAATTGTTGGTCGGCTGTTAAACAATTTATTGTCATCACACATGTCACAGTACAATAGTAAAAAGTAAACTTGCACCAATATTTCACAAATAACAAAAATCCTTCTCTAGGTTGAAGTTTTTTCTCCTAGTTCTTTACAATGAACAAAAACAGCCAACAGTTTACACAGAAAAGAGGCAAAAAGTATTAAACAGGCTTCCATACTTGGATAAACTATATATAAAATTGTGAACTTTGAATTCATCTTCTCATCTTTTATTATAGCTACATGTAGCCTTAACAGTCATGTGAAATTATGAAAGGCAATAAAGGTGTCAAAACATGAAGTATTTTTTCATTTGTTTATTTTTTAAGCATATTCACAATTATATATGTAAAATTGAAAGAGTAAGACTACATTAATTTTACTAGATGTGTATCTGATTTAGTAGATACCAGATTTCACTTTTTTTCTTCATGTCAAGGGAAACATTACTGGATCCCCTCTTTTTTCTAAAATTTTTTTTTACTTTCAAATAATTTCAGCGGGACAAAAAAAAGAGAAGAAAAACTGCAACCCTCCCTCTTGTATAAAATTTAAAGAAAAGCCTGGCCTCTTATGAATTTTTTTTATGAAATTGTTAAACTAAAGAATTGTAACTATAAATTAATATGTTCTTGAAAGAGGGGCGGCATGACCTTTTTAGGGACATCGAGATCAGGTGTTTTTAAGCTTGTAATTTCGGGATTGACCCTTTCTTCTTAAAGTTCAGGATGTCAGATTTAATTTTCTTTAAATTTGGGACCTCATGATTTCATGTTTTTAAGCCCAGGATTTCGGGATCAGGACCCCTCCGACCCCCCTCTTGAAATAAAGCATATTTTATAAAACTACTTACGTGCACCAATAGGCACTACAAGTCCAGTTGTAGTAAGAATATTATGCATGACATCCTTTGTTATTTTTCTGTCTCCTTTAGCCACACTTTTGTGTGCTGAAATTGAGGATGGAATGCAACATTTTCTCCTGACCCATGAAAGACGATTTTCTTCTTTAATATTCTTTAAATGTTCACCACAAATGGCATACTCCTCTGTTTTGTAGGTGTTTAACAGACCGATTTCAGATAACAGTAGATCTGCATCGTCCGATTTCAGAGATGCTAGTAGAAAATTCTTTCCATCACACCCTACACCTGCATATTTACTGTCTTTAAATTTACAACTCATGCCATTCACTTACAAATTAATGTTTTTTCTACTTTTGTTTCAACAGCTCCTCATATGGCTTTTAACTAGGATCTCTTTTGAAAAATTAACAAATGTTCCAAGACATTAAGTATGGATAATATTTTTTGCTTTAAAAAATAGTGTTCAGATTGTGTCTGCCAAACACACACTCCTTACTGACTTTTACACTGAAGAGTTCTGCAAGGGGAAATAACTCTTGTATAAAATGAGGGAAATTGGGGGAATTCAATAGGCCAATGTTTCTAAATAAGCATAGACCCCACCAATTTTTGTTTTGAAATATGTAGTTTTATATTTTTTCTTCCAAATGGGAAAAAAATTTAATTCTTCTGATTTTGACAAAATATTTTTTTTTTGGTTCAAAAATAGGTCAGCTAGACCGAATCTAGGTCATATTACTAAGTTTCATGGGACAACAAACTTATTTTTTTGGCATAAAGTTTTCTTTCTCCAAATTTAAGAATTATTTGGATATCACTCTGATAAATGGAACCAGTAATGGAGATTTATTTATTAGAGAAAGAATGAAAATACATCTTTGTAGTAAGTTAGCTATCTTTTCAAAGGAATTGTGGAGTAAGGAAAATTTGCATGCCGTATCCATGGTAACCAAAACATTTCAATGAATCAAAGTTATGTTTTTCAACATATATTAGGAGGTCCTTCAAATTTATGATGAAATTCAAAAAATATGCAACCATGCATTTCCAGCTAATTTTGGTCATTACAGATAATTGCTTTTAAAAACAAGACAAAATAATGATATATCTGGTAATCAGTTTTTAAATACCACTACAGATATTTTTTTTGGTTAATATAAAAGAAATTTCATATCAAAATTAATGAAAAAATATGTCAGACACCAAATTTTCATTAATTGTTCATTTTCGAGTACTCTGCTCTACCATTAAACTCCTAAAAATGATTCTGTTCTCATGGTTCTAGTGAAAAGTTAAATACGAATCGAACGAAGGATTAGCTAAGAAAGGCTTTTAAATGAAACAATTAAAACTTTCTTAGGACGAATGAAAAAAGAATACATTGAAAATTATTTGAAAAAATTAATATATTTCAACATGTTGGATCAAAATTGTTTGACTGACCAGGTTTCATTTTCCAGTAAAGGGGTACATGTATTACAATTGTAGAGTTTCTCTAATTATCTGTTTTACATCCCAAATAAACTTGAAAATATTTGTAAGAGGCATAGATATCTTATTCATTTCAAATTGAACTGATAGTACTGGTAATTTATAGGATTATTTATTTGATCTGAATTTCATTTCCATTTATTTTTTCTCTCACAGTATTGGATTTGACAACCTGGAAAACCATACAGGTAACGCAGGTGATCATTGGAGTAGTCCGATGGATAAATATGCTGGTAGACATACAGTAGAAACATCTCACCCAGCAATCCATAGTGAAGCAGTCAATTGTCTGGCGAGAATTCAACCTGGCTTTTGTTTGTCTGGCAGTAAAGATCAGGTAGATTCTAGGTTATACTGTTTATCTGGCAGTAAAAACTAATGAAAGATATTAGGCATACAATTTGATACCCCATACACACCTTTCCTCTCAATATGATTCATCATTGACACTACACGTAATTATCAAAACGGTTAGAACGCAAAATCGAATACAAATATGAAGTTATTAGCATCAAAAACAGAAAATTTCAAAAAGTCATGCCATAAAAGATCGGGTACAATTTAGGCATCCTAGAGTTATACTGTTCGTCATGTTCATCTGGCAGAAAAAAAGATGCATTTGAGAAACTGTATTCTACCACTTATCCTATTCGAAATGATATTTTGCCACTTTGATAGATATATTGTTTGGTCACTCTGACATAGACATGATATATAAATCTACATCTACATCTACTTACCTTCAATATGTTGTAGATTACAAGAGGCACATGCCATAAACATGATATTTGGTCACTCTCTTTAGGTCAATCATGTAGGTATGATAGACCATTGTTAATTAAAAAAAAATAAAATGAAGTCAGCTTCAAAATATTTATTTTGAAAATTAAACTATGAATTCATTTATGTTTTTTGGTACCAATTTTTTGTGGATTGATGAAAAATCACATTTTCATGGACATATGGTTTTGTGGATTTGCTAGTTTGCATACTATTCTATATTAGCATATACAGAAGTTAAACATTTATATTTGTGGTTTCCCTGTACCCATGAAATTCTATAAATTAGTATTCTATGAGTATTAATGAATCCATATAGTATCTCTGGTGGACATATCATTCTACAAATAGGGTATTGTGGCTAGAATTGACATTTATATTGCAGCAAAAATTGGTACATTTGTATATGCTAGTGTTATTATGTGTTTTTCTTACAGTTAATATGACCTGTACATGTTAGTGTTGTTAAAGGCATGAAAGGAGAATTGGTAAATATAGATTGTAAATAAATTGTCTGTGCTTGCTCTGTTTTTCAGACATTGTGTTTATATAACTATTGTACCAACAAACTAGAAGATAAATGGACTGGACACGAAAAAGAAGTCACAAAGGTCGGTGTGATTTTTTGTCGAGCCTGCAACTTTTGCTGCAGAAAGCTCGACATAGGGATAGTGATCCGGCGGCGGCTACAGCGGCGGCGTTAGCTCACTTCTTAAAAGCTTTATATTTTAGAAGGTGGAAGACCTGGATGCTTCATACTTTGTATATAGATGCTTCATGTTACAAAGTTTCCGTCAGTCACATGTCCAATGTCCTTGACCTCATTTTCATGGTTCAGTGACCACTTGAAAAAAAAGTTCAAATTTTTTGTAATGTTGAATTCTCTCTTAATATAAGTAATAGGATAACTTTATTTAATATGAGCGTACCTTGCAAGGTCCTCGTGTCTGTCAGACAGTTTTCACTTGACCTCGACCTCATTTCATGGATCAGTGAACAAGGTTAAGTTTTGGTGGTCAAGTCCATATCTCAGATACTATAAGCAATAGGGCTAGTATATTCGGTGTATGGAAGGACTGTAAGGTGTACATGTCCAACTGGCAGGTTTTTGTGTTTTGGTCTGTTGTTCTCATACCATATGCAATAGGTCTACTATATTTGTTGTATGGAATGATTGTTAAGTGTACATGTCTAGCGGGCAGATGTCATGTGACCTTGACCTCATTTTCATGGTTCAGTGGTCAAAGTTAAGTTTTTAAGTTTTGGTCTTTTTATCTAATGCTATATGCCATAGGTCAACTATATTTGGTGTATGGAAATATTTTATGATCTTTATGTCAGTCGAGCAGGTTTTATTTAACCATGACCTCATTTTCACGGTTCATTGCACAGTGTTAAGTTTTTGTGTTTTGGTCTATTTTTCTTAAACTATAAGTAATGTGTCAACTATATATGTTGTATAGAAGCATTGTTAGCTGTACCTGTCTGCCTGGCATGGTTCATCTGACCTGGACCTCTTTTTCAAGGTTCATTGGTCTTTGTTTAGTTATCTTGGTTAATGTTAAGTTTATGTGACAGTTGTAATAAAGCTTAGCTTTATACTTAGGACTATCAACATAATATCAATGATTAGTATAGAAGGCGAGACATTTCAGTGTGTGCACTCTTGTTTTCCTATACTGTGGATTCATATATTTTCATGGGTATCAATTTTCATGGCTTGAGAAAAACCAGCATTTTCTTGGGTATTTGATTTCGTGGTTTTGCCAATCTCTGCATACAAAGCCTAAAGAAAATGTGAAATTCGTTGAAAATTTGAATTCGTGGTTCACCTGTACCTACAAAAACCTCGAAAATTGGTATCAAACAAATAATACTGAATCCACAGTATGAAAATAAAAATATGTGGAATAATTGCTATTAATAGAACAGCTCTCCACCAGAGACCAAACGACATAGAATATTAGCTATTATAGGTCACTATACAGCTGTGAACCTTCAACAATGAGCAAAACCAATACCCATAGCAAGCTTTAACTGCCATGAAATGACAAATGTAAAACAATCCAAACATGGAAAACTAACAGCATGATTTATGTAAACAAAAACAAATATGGAAACTTTTGCTATGACAATGTCATAACCCCAAAGCCATTTAGGAAATTTTCCCTCAACATTGAGATTCAGTTTTGCCATGAAATCTTTACTGATGTCAAGCATATACTGGTAAAAACATTCTTCTCTTTTGTGTACTTTTCAGTTAAAAATTTCCTGAAATATCCAAAAGTATAAAATGATAAAATAAGTATCAATCTCGTCCAGATGACAATGACCTACTTCTACTTAATTTTGTTTTACTTGTTTCAGATATGTTACGGAACATTTTGCCAAAGCATATTCAGTGCTTCAAGGGACAAGTCCATAAACATGTGGAAACGAAACACTCCAAATCCAGTTCAACAGTTCAAGGGTCATGACCTTGTTGTTACAGCATTAGATATTAATAAAGGTTAGTAATTTGTCATGACCTTTCAACCCTTGAAAGCCATGATTTTTTTTTCATATAAAATTGAGAATGGAAATGGTGATTGTGTTAAAGAGGCAACAACCCGACCATAGAGCAGACAACAGCTGAAAGCCACCAACGGGTCTTCAATGTAGTGAGATGTCTAGTTCTTTTGTTTATTGATTTATTAGATTATAACATCTTTTGATTACATAACATTGAGGTATTTGCAATATAGGGCATACAATTTCAGTATTGACCCCAATAATAAAGCCACAAATTGATGTTAGTATTATGTAAAGGTATTTGCTATTTATTTTTTGGAATTTGATGATGACATGAATTTTATTTGCTTTATTTCTAAAAAAAAATCTAGTAATTATAAATACTGGATACCAGATATGATTTTGGAATGAAGGACAGAAAGACTAAGGAAAAAAAGTGCATAAACAAAATTCCATAAAAAAATTTCCACAATTCAGTTTTGATATATTTTTTTCACATCTGTAAATATTCATTAAAAAAAAATTTAAACATTTTTGTATATCTCTTGCACATTTTATATAAATCAAGTTTGTTAATACAACAGATTTTCAAAAATGCAATAATGATCAATTTTATTTTTTAGAAAAAAAGCAGTCATTGGCAGTTAAATGACTTTTCACATGACTGGCTTCATGGTACACAGAAATAAATCTTTTGTATGATAAACATTTGATAATTTAATAAATCTTAAGATTGAAAACCAGAATAACAATCAGATTAAAAATGAGAATAACAATTAGATTGAGAACGAGAATAACAATCAGATTGAAAATGAGAATAAAAATCAGATTGAGAATAAAATTAACAAACAGATTGAAAATGAGAATAACAATCAGATTGAGAATGAGACAATCATAGACTGCATTAGTAATGTGACAAGAAAAATTCCTGTTAAATGTGTTTATTTATTAAATGATTGAATTTACTTTCAGATAACACAATGTTGTGTTCTGGATCCCGTGATAATACAGTAAAGTTATGGGATGTAGAGTCAGGAACCAGTCTTACTGAAAACAACATTCATCGGAATCTGGTAAATACAGTTTTGTTGACCTTTATTTCAGTCTTAGATAATTAAATAAACAAATATTTTGGACTAACAGGCTGAATTTATAATGTTTAAAAGAAGGACAGGTTAATCTGAAAGCATGATAAAATAAACGAATATCAAAAACAATATAAAAATAAAAAGGAAATGATATGATTTCCAATGAGACAACTCCACACCAAAGACCAAATGATGTAGAAGATAAAAACCATGAAAACTGTAGTTCACTGTATATCTTTCATCAAGGAGCAAAACCCATACTGCATGGCAAGCTATAATAGAAAGACAAATGTAAAACAATTCAAACAAGGAAAGTAACTGTCTGATTCATTTACAAAACAATCATATACAAAAAAACAAATATGATATACATAAACCACTGAATAACATGCTCCTGACTTTGGAGAGGCACATACAGAATGTGGCAGGTTAAACATATTTTTTTTGTGCTCAACTTTCCACTACCCTTGGACAGTGGTGCAACAACACAACATGATAACAAACCATAAAAATCAGTTGAAATGGGCTTAACTCATCAGACCAAGCCCTTTTCAGATTTTCAGGGACAGGCATTTGATGGGCACCTAGAGCAGCTGTTTTTTATTGTGATCTCTCTCTGTATAACCAATCATTGCAAAGTATAAAGCCTTAAACAAATGTTTGATTACTTGTTTGTAGGTAACAGATGTAAAGTTTATTCCTGAATCTAACCTGATAGTTCAGACAGGAGAAGATAAAGAAGTTAGGTAAAGTTAATAAAGTATAAACAGTAAATACTGGTTAACTTGTCATGGTGGGTTGCTGTCTGATTGGTTTATCTTTCACATCTCTTTTATTCATATTGTACTTATGTATAAGAAGGATTGCTGCTATCAGTGATTTTTTTGACTGTTACAAATTTCAAAATAAAAATATATTGATTCAAAGCACAGTGAATAACAGTTGCTTATCAACTTTAATTTTTGTTAATCTGTAAAATGTAAAATGTTTAAATCTTTGATAAATTTCTGAATAAGCCTTAACCTAATTGGTGGTCTTGTAGTAGTATGTGTGCACAAACTAAGATATTTATCCCCTTGCTGATCAAACCATAAACAGTAAATTATGATTTGTTGCTTTACAGCAAATCTTGCATAATTTATAAGTCTGTACAATGACAGTTTTACTAGGAATAAAAATTATGGGTCTAATGTAATGGGTATTTATTTCTTAAAACATTGGATCTTGCTTGTTTCACTTTTGAACATATCATATGTAAGTTCATATATGGTGAGTAGTGATTCGGATAACTTTCAAATAAGTAGAAATAAGAAGATGTGGTAGGCAGTGTTCCAGCTAGCATGAAATGGAGGGGCGCCGCGCCCCGCCCCCGAAATTTTGCGCCCCTCTGCCTTTTTTAAGCGCCCCTGCGCCCCTCTGTGCCCTTTTGAAAAAAAGTTTAAAAAACCGATCTTTTTTCCTCATATCGTTGACATTTTGTTGAGTTCTTTATACACACACTTCATTTAGACAACAGATTAAAATATTGTTGACACTTGTTACCTGTATATAATCACCTATTTGATTGAAGTCAATTACTTAATCAGGTGAAATTTACCACCCTGTCTAATCCCTTTGCCCTGAAGCACCAAACATCGAAGTTAAATGAATTGATTATTTTAACACCTGACGATGCAAAATAGAATTAATAAAATAAATGTGAACGGTGTTCATTTCTATTTGTTATTTATAAAATAACGTTCATTTAAAAAGAATCATTCCAATAGGTCAACACGCAAAATGCCGACGAAAAAAAAGAAAAATTGACCAACTCGGAATTGACAAGAAGAAAATATCAAAGACTTGCCAGTCTATTACATCTTTTTTCAAGAATAATGACCATCAAAAGTAAAAAAATAATTTAATTCTTTACCTTTATGAAAAATCGAGAAGAAGAAAGGTTTCTATCAAATAATGCAATTGTTCTTCTATTGTAAATTCCGCCGATTACGGAGCACTCGAAAGTCCGATTTTTATATCATCTTTTCTTAAATTGAAGTCCGTTTTGACTAACTTTAATATTGATATTATTAAATACGCTCAACATGAAGTAAACGGAGATGCTTGTTGGATTGATAATAAACTTACAAAATTGAAATAATTTATTATTGTGCCGATTACGGAGCTTTCGAAAGTCCGATTTTTGTATCAATTTTCTTATTGAAATCACAAGCACTTGTTTCCATCCATTGGAAGACCCCCATCAACGTATATTTCCGTAAATATACGTTGATAGGGGGTCTTCCAATATGAATAGAAACAAGTGCCTGTGATTGAAATCCGTTTTGACAAACTTATTGATTTTATTAGATACGCTCAACATGAAATATACGGAGATGCTTGTTGAATTGAACAGACAACAGTGAAACAATGTATGAGGGGGGGGGGCCTCATGTATGGTTATACAGAGATAGAAACTCTCCTTATTCAATAACAGGACTTTCTAGCTCTTGTGTCATCAGCAGAACTTACAGATCGTTCCTTATCTAGTCTGCTAGAGCTATTTCATTCACCTTGTCATTAGGATAAAAAACCTATTATCTTTATGTACCCTCTTGTTGCAAAACTATTCAGTGTTGCAATATGACATGTACATGTACAACCACTCAGTACAGCAGAGGTGGAGAAAATATTCTCTCAGGTCAAATTGATAAAGACAAGTCACAGGGCAAACTTGAAAACACAGACATTAACAAAAATATTAACTGTAAAATTAAACTGTGATGAAACTAATGTGTGACAACCTTCTTCAAAAAGAAAAACAGAAGATTTGTCATTGTTGTTTAATATTTATTTGCATTTGAACTCTTCTTTGAAAAAATCTGTAGTTCTGAAAGAGAAATGAATATAGTAATGTCTATTATTGCTATCAGTTTGATTTTAACTTATATGTTCTAAATAAATGATTTTTAAACTTGTATATAATAGCTATTTAACTAAGCTACATGCTTGCTAAAAATATGTCTTTATGTGGTAATATTAAGTATTTGATTTTTTTCATTGAAAACGCGCTAAAGTGCCCTTTTTAAAAACGCGCCCCTCTATTTTCAAATCCTAGCTGGAACACTGGTAGGAGTGCCTATGAGAAAACTCTACATCCAAGTCACAATTTGTAAACGGTAAATGGGGTATGATTATAGGTCTAAGTATGGCCTTCAGCACAGAGCTTTGGCTCACATGGAACAGCAAGCTTTAAAGGTCCCCAAAATGACTAGTGTAAAACAATTCAAATAGGAAAACCAAGGGTATTATTTTCATACAAAAAGAAGAAACAAGAAAACTTATGAATTACATCAACAAACAACAACCACTGAAAAACAGATTCCTGACTTAGAACAGGTGCAATCAAATGCAGCTGGTTGTAACGTTCTAACTTGTGCCCAACTTCACCCTAACCTGGAACAGTAATGACAGTAGTGTAATAACAGTTTCATTAAAACATATATGCAGACTTAATGTTACCAAGGGAAGGCAATTTTAAATATTTTTCTTGCATTTTCAATGTTCAAAAACATCAGAATGTAGATTAGAATATGAAGTATCCTCACTCATATATGTTTTTTTCCGAATAGACCTTAATATTTTGTGTATCTTTGTAAACAGTAGAAAAGAACTGTCTTATAATGCCTTATGGTGCCTTTTCAGATTATTTGATACTAGATCATTGAATGTGGTTCATAGTTTCCAACGTAAACAGTACATACAGACATGTTGTGATGTTAGTCCTGATGGTGTATACTGTCTGACCTGCAGTAATGGCTTTGGTGGAAATGGTTGTGAAGCTACAGTTAGTACTGTCATATATAGGTTGTCTTCTCAGATAGATAATGCTCATTTTTTGGGGCATATGAATTCAAAAGCAATCTTAACTTATATTGAAATTTTTATCCATTGACAATTTTTTGAAACATTCTTTGAAAGAAATTTTTGTTTTAATTTTGTTTCAAAAATCATATTTTACATTATAAAGTGTCTCCCAATTTTTTCCTTGTCACTGACAACATATCTGATAGGTATTATGTCTTTTCAAGTTCATTCTGCTGATGTATTTTGAACACATTCTACAGTTATCAAAGGTGGTTTAGACAAAAAATCTATGTAAAGAGGATTATCTTCATTAAATCAGCTACATAAACCGAATTTTCTTACTAATTTATGAAAAATATTTTCTAAATGGCCTGAAGGTTTAGGACTTGCAATTTGACATTGCAGCTGATTTTGTATTCAGTTTTCTTCTGTTTTTTTTTTGGAGAGAGAAGTTTCAGTTACAAGCTTAAGTGTATAAAGAGAGACAACTCTAACTTGTATCAAATTCCAAATAGCCAAATTTCAACAAAACTGACTGTTATTTTTTCAACATTCTGCTTTTATGTATGTTTAAAAAAAAATGATTTTATTTTTTCATATGGATCATAGGTAATGCTGCTTCAAGCAGTTAGAAAAATGAACCCTTAATATTTGATGCCTAAGTTTACCTTTACATGGAATAGAAAACGCTGCCTCATCATTCTTGTTGTTACTTTTTGCTCTGTTACGATTTAATTTGACTTTCAGTCTTACTTGCTTTTATATATAATAATTCTAACACACCCACTCTAATAGTAGAGATGCAGAAAATATAAAGATAATTTATTTTTGTTTTCAAATTTGTCCCCCATAACTTAAAGTCACAAGATTTTTGATAAAATTTTGCATCAAAATTGAAATATTAAATGTCATTATTTAAAAGTGATATTTGCTTGAAGTTAAAAGGTTATCAGAGACAAAATTCTGCAAAATACACAATTGAGTAAAAACCTCTATTGCTGGACATTTTAATAGTGTTTAATTTTTGTTTGTTTGTAGTTATGGGATTTAAGAAGTAGAAGTATAGTTCATGAGTATAAAGGTCACACAGAGGCTATAGATAGTTGTGTATTTTTACCTTACAATGGTACAAACTTAATAGCCACAGCATCAAGAGATTTCAGTGTCAAAATATGGGACAGAGATTCAAAAGGTAAGATGTTTATTTTACATTTCAAATTACAGATGACTAAATGTGTAATACTTGATATAGTGTATTCAAAAACTATATGTGAAAACTTTCTGTGTATGTAAGTTGGAAACATAAAAAGAGCAGAGAGATCATGGAGTTACGATTTAAGATTTTCTCAAATGGATAAATAAAAAAAGGAAGAAAAACAAGTTGCAATAATGTTGAAAATGAAGATGTGGATTATAAAGAAATGAATCATTAACCCAGCATAAAGAATTTCACTAAAATTAAGACCTAGACATCATAAGTCTTACATGATTGACAAGTCTCACATTATATGGCGAGCTGTAAATCACAATTAGTGAACCAATTAAAAAGATTTGACTGAATATCTGATTTCAACACCAATATATGAATATATAAATACCATCCAGAGCAGGCCAATGGTAAACATTTATTTATAGTTACTTCCTGCTTGATAAAATTTTTATTTCCCATTGAGTGTATTTGTAAATGTCTAACAACAAGAGGGAGTTTGTTTTGCAAGATATTGAATACAAATGTTGGCTGTTTGAAAGGAAAAGAAAAAACCTGTAACAGTTAATTTCTATATCAGAGGTAAAAATGAAATAGAGTATTTGCCTACCAACTTCTTTAAAAGAAAGAATTAGTAAAGATAAGATTCTAGGAATATTTAACATTTAAATCTACATGAGTAATCAAAAATTTACTTAATATCATTTTGGTAGTTATTATAATCTGATATTTACTTTTAATTATTTTCAGCATGTATATGTGAATGTGTGATAAGTGGGTCAGGACCTTTAACCTCAATATTATGTTATGGTGAACCATGGTATGTATTTTATCAAAGTCTGTTGAGTAATCTCTAGATAGTTGCCATTTAGGTCATAATGAAAAAGATCCTAGATTATCTCCCCTTTTTCGGAAATCTCAAAACCTGATTTTGGCTATTTTCTTTCATATTGCTGAAAGATTTAACAATTTATTTTCAAAAAGTTCAAATAAAAATGAAACATTTAGAGAAGTAAGAATATACATAGACAATAATCCCTCGGAAAGATAAATTCCAATAGATAAAGGAAGTTCTCTTTCATTGCTTTCATATTGAAAGGCATTTAGCATCAGCCACTGGTAGAATTGAATATTTGACTTTCATATTGTAACAGAAAGAAAATATATTATATAGATATAAGAAGATGTAGTATAAGTGCCAAT
Source organism: Mytilus galloprovincialis (assembly GCF_965363235.1). Classification (NCBI taxonomy): domain Eukaryota; kingdom Metazoa; phylum Mollusca; class Bivalvia; order Mytilida; family Mytilidae; genus Mytilus; species Mytilus galloprovincialis. Next base: position 50,508,276 of record NC_134839.1, read on the forward strand.
GAGACAACTATTCATCCAAGTCATACTTTGTAAAATAAACCATTATAGGTTAAAGTATGGTCTTCAACACAGAGCCTTGGCTCACACTGAACAGCAAGCTATAAAGGGCCCAAAAAATTACTAGTGTAAAAGCATTCAAACGGGAAATCCAACGGTCTAATATATATAAAAAATAAGAAACAAGAAACACTTTTGAACCACATCAACAAAAGACGACCACTGACTGAACATCAGATTCCTGACTTAGAACACATGCAAACAAATGCAACGGGTTTAAACGTTTTAATAGGTACCAACCTTCAACATTAACTGACACAATAGTGTTACATCACAACATAGAAAGACACACTATAAAATATCAATTGAAATGGTTTAACTCAATTAAAAGAAGCTAGAATTGAACTTTTGCAAGTAAAAATGTTCACAGGTCAATGGTTCAATTTTTTTAACAAATTATTCTTCTTTCAGTATAATTGTATCCAGTTTTAACCTTGGTATTCAGCATTTAAAATTTTCATTACAAAACCAGACATTGATAAAAGAAGGGAGTTTTTGATAGGAGCCAATGACAATGTGTAATGAACTGTTTGTGGTTTATAAGTGTTTGAAATATGCATGTGAGCGCTAGAAAAGAAACAATGAATGGTTCTATGGATGTTTGTGTCATAGCATGACTGTTTATGTTAGGGTTTGACTGTTTGTGTCAGATTATGACTGTTTGTGTCATAGTATGACTGATTGTGGCTAAGTATGGCTGTGTGTGTCAGAATATGATATATTCTGTTAGATATTTCAATATCTTTGATTTGTGAAGATATTGAATATTGAAGCAATGATCTATATGTTTAGAACATTCAAATGCTTATGGTTGATTGGCTTGAATGTCTGAGATAAGGCTTGCATCTTTGTTATTGCTACAGTGTATGTTATGAAGAAATGATGCTTTCATCCCAATCATCCCCAGTTTTTGGTGGGGTTCGTGTTGCTTAGTCTTTATTTTTCTATGTTGTATCTTCTGTTCTATTTTGTCTGATTGTCTTTTTGTTTTTAACCATGGCGTTGTCAGTTTATTTTCAATTTATGAGTTTGACTGTCCCTCTGGTATCTTTCGTCCCTTTTCTATTATCTCTATGTAAATTTTTCAATAATTAGGGAAGTTTTTCATAAAATTTATCTTCTAACTGTCTTGTTTTATATTATTGTTTTCCAATGTTTAAAATAAGTCATGTTGATGTACTAAATAGCATAATTGTTGACTTTAGTGTGCAATTATACTGTGGATTCATTATTATTTGTGGGATTGCAATTTACATGGTTTTCATTGGTAATGGTGAACCACAACACAAGGTATTCAATGAAGTACATATTTTCTAAAGGCTTCATGCAGACTTCAGGCCATTCATTAGGAGGCGGTACCCGGTACTTTTACCCTCCTATGCTATTGACAAGTACCGCCTAAATGTAGGAATTTTTATATAAGATATTCATGGAATAAATTTAAAAGTACCACCTAGAAACATGGAAAGTACCTGTCAACATGAAAGATAATGAAACCCCTGAGACTTTAACAAAATAGACTTGGAAATACAATTTTCATCAATTCATGAAAATTGTTACTCATTAAACTAAATAAATCTACAGTAGCTATTTCTGTGCTTGTAAAGCGTTGTTTTTGTGTCTAATGTGTTTTTGTTGTTTTGATTTCCCTGTTTTAAGAGTTTCTTGTTTTGCTTAAAAACTTATGAACTATGTTTAAAACATAAACTTGTGTGGTTCTTCCAAAATAATGTTTTTCTCTTTTTAAGATGAGTCACTTTTGCCAACTCTCCCTTTTACTAACTCCTCAAATCTCTATAAACATATTATTCAAAAACATTTATAAAGTCTATTATAGCATTATCACAACCATTGAACAGATTGGATTTTATATTGGGATTTAGATAGTGAACTTTATTTTCGTAACTATGATTTTTTTTATTTTTTTTTTTATTGAAATATTTGGCATTCATTAATGACCACAACATATCATTCCATGTTCAACAACATTGGAAATATCATATAGTCTTTGCTGGACATGTGTTTTTACCACTTTCCTAACATTTTTGATTATGTTAATGTCTGGACTTTGAGGTGGCCATGATAATTTAGGAATATCATTTTCTGTCTTCCACTGATTTGACTGTCATCACACATGACAGGGGTCGACAGAGAAATGTCTAGCTATCACAGGCCACAAGTTTTCATCTTAAATATTTATATTTCCCTTACAGTTTAAGTTTCCTTTAATTGGTGTAAGAGTTCCCACTCCAACCCCGAAAGATGACAGAAAATCTAGCTTTGTAGGTGTTACCTTTGTTCAATCCATTACATTCTGGTTGTAATCATTCATCAATTGTACGCCACACAGAAACTTTGTTGTTCTTTTCAATCTCTATGTTGTCTCATCACTAAATAAACTTTTTTCCAGTTTTCTCGCATTTTCTAATGCAGTATTTCCCAACAAATTTGTTTCCTTTTCTCATGATTTACTGAAAATTGTGGTTTTCTTTGTAACTGGGTGCCTCTTGAAACCATTAAACTTTAGCTTCCTCCTGACTGTCTTAGAACAAAGATGGATAAAAGCCTGACCATTAAATGCATCAGTGATTTCATATAGAATTTGTAGCTGGTCAGAACATAACAGTCTATGAAGCTACCAATCATCCCTTTGGGATCAATCTTTTTCTTTTAGCTACTTCTCCCATTGTTTCCCTCTGATCTACAGTCATGAAACCTCTTTAGAAACTTGTTAATGGTTCTGCTATTCATTCCAAGCAATATCCCTATCTTATTCCCAGAATAGTCTTGTTCTGACAATCCTAGTATCATTTTGTTCTCCTCTGGTGTCATCTCTTTTCCGTGCAGTGCCATCTTGAAAGCAGACATATTATTTGTTTGTTTACTTTAGTGCAACATAAATGATGCAATCAACCAAATATTTGACACTAGGGGGCACTGTCAGTAATGACTTTTCTATACTATTAAACGAGAAGACCTCATTTTTGGTGTCGCTTCTCTTCTTTCCACAATACATTAATCAACACGCCTCTGTGTCCTATAGGTACAGTGCATAGTCGCATTTGTCATCCATTCATATGATTATTCAGATTGAGTTATTTTAGGAGAAAAATGAGAAAAAAGGCAGCCGGGTATTGTCCCGTCATTGTACGAAATTTTAAGTCAGATTAGACTTCCGGTTTGCGTTTTTCTGTATACTTTGAACATACATATACTACGAATAAATTGTATTTTCAGAATTTTATCTGCTATCACTTTCAAGTTTACTATCCACGGCAGTCACAGAGTTTATTAAATAGACAGGGGCTGTATACTATATCAATGATCACCATGGATCGATTAGTAAACTTAGAATTCAAAGTAAATACGCTTTATTTATATCATTATATAGTAATGAATGTTCATAATATACAGATAAGCGCTAAAATTATTCATGTGAACTTTTGATACTTTTTCTGAAATTCTCCAGTCATTAAATCTTTTACAAAATTCATTGATTACAAAAAAAAAAGAAGATGTGGTATGATTGCCATGTTGAGACAACTCTCCACAAGAGACCAAAATGACACAGAAATTAACAATTATAGGTTACCGTACGGCCTTCAACAAAGAGCAAAGCCCATACTGCATACTCAGCTTCAAAAGGCCCAGATAAGACAATGTAAAACAATGCAAACGAGAAAACTAGCGGCCTTATTTATGTACAAAAAATGAACGAAAAACAAATATGTAACACATAAACAAACGACAACCACTGAATTACAGGCTCCTTACTTAAATAAATGTTTATAACATACTAAATGTATGTTCATATTGAAATTGATAGAAAACCAAAAATTGGGAACTTTGGAAATAAAGGTGGAGGGTAAAAAAAAACATTTTCCTGTCCCCAATAACCTATGACTTATGATACTTTTGCTGAAATTCTCCAGTCATTCTGTATTTAACAAAATTCTTCCAACAACACTTTACATACTGATACTTTAAACTACGTTCTGAATGCCCGCGATTTCGCGGGTGTGTTCTAGTAGTATATAAAGAGTGATAACTCATGGGTAAAAGCTCAGTGGAAATTTACCAAACTAAGCATCAGCCATTTTGGTCCTAGTATTCTTCCTTATCATGTTTATGATGCTAATATGCATACCATTTCATTTGTTTAAATATTTGATTAGTATATAGCAACATTTTTATTTTAAACATTTTTAAGTTAATTTGATCATATATTTTCTTTTAAAAGTTCAAAATTGTATCAGTTTTATATTCTTCAACATGCATTTAATTTGTTCTGAGACTTATTATACATGTTATAGTAGTCTCAGCTTTGTTATTGTATTATTGTTATGATTGTGTGCATTAGTTTTACCCTGTTAATAAATATGGGTATTTATTGGATTAAGATAAAACTTGTTTCTGGTGTAAAGATTGCACTTGAACCCTATTGCCACTAGCTTCACAGCTACATTTAGCTTTTCTTTAAGCCTCTTATATACCTTTGTGAGTACACACAATATAGTGGAGTAAGTGATCATATGCATGCTCATGTCTAGCAACTTATAAATAATACATACTCATATATTTCAGTTACAAAATAATGTACATGTATCACCATACTTGTTCAGATAATATTTTATTAACACTTGTAAGTACATGTAAGTACATGAAGCATGAATCCATCTGTTTTACCCACAGTTATGGGAAAATGTGATAATTTCATAATACAATGCAATCTTTAATTTTAGTTTTAAATTCAAGCAGTCTTTACTCTTGAGTACTGACAGGATTGTTATTACAACTGACACATATGAAGACTGTAAAATAATGGCATTCTGTTAATGATATAGGTTGTGCATTTATTTGATTGTTACTTTTTAAAAGATTTTTTTATTTATGATTGTGTTGTGTGTGTTAAATTTAAACTCTGTGCTTTTTAAAATTAGCGAAAAAATTTAAGTATTTTTATGAGTATTTTATTTACTTTCTAATTATATTGACCTCAAAGGGACCAATAATTTAATTGAAATCTACTTAACCATTGCATTATTCATAAATCAGGCATTTAGTTTGTAGGGAAATAATGGATTATTCTTGATGTCCATATTCACGACAGTATTCTTTAAAAAATCTGATTAGCATACCTAATTATATATAATTATATGAACATACAACTTAGTGTTGGTATGGAACTTTAGCATCATATATGCATCCCAACAGGAAAAAGTAACCCTGACATATTTTTTCTTGCTTTACTGATACTTGTCAAATTTAAAAAAATCTCCTTTAGGATTATATGCACAAGAGGATCTAAAAATTGGATTTTTAGATAGTTTGACCTTGAGCATCACTTAGGAAACATTTATTATCAAAATGTGCATCTGGTGCCAAAAAATGTGTACCTTTTATGTTATTACTCTTATACAAGTCATAAGTAATTTTAATCTTATAATTATTAAATAATACGATTAAAACAGCCCTAATACTACCAAAACTGCATGTGTCATACTGGTGATGTCGCCCTGGTCATATAAATCATGTGATCTATATTGCTTCTTGGCCCAGTCCAATTTTTCCAATACGGGCTGGCAATGAATCCTAAATGACATGTAAACATATATTGTGCATGTAATTCATGATTTATTGCCAGTCCGTATTGGAAATATTGGCCCTATATTCACATCATTGCCAGTCTGTATTGGAAATAATGGCCCTATATTCCCATTTGATGCAAGTAATACAGCATTCTGAACAAGTCTGTATTAAAAAAGTTGGATTATTTAATAAAAGTGTTATGAACTGGCTGTTTCTGTATTGGCACTGGTATAGATTCTCGGTCAGCTGTATTGGCCCTCGACCATACATCAGATCTTAAATCTATACCAGTGCCAATACAGAAACAGCCAGTTGATAACACTTTAGTAATGTACATTGTGTGTACAATGGTTCTGATTGAGTATGCTTCATGTATGTGCTTTAATGTCAATTTGAATCCTTTGAATCCCTGTGTGGAGGTATGGAAATGATTTCAATAATCTGGTCAACATCTCTTAAGACAAAAATCCTTTATAAATCAGAAAAGTTGGGTGGTCTGCCTTCAAGGTGATTATTGTTTCCAATAAGTTTGAGCCTAAATACATTTGTTAGTCAATGTTAGCCTAATTATGCCATAGCTGTAGGTTATTTGACGTTAAGTGTTATCTTTATCACTAGCCCAGTAGCCGGCACTTCTGTGCTGACATGAATTATCATTGATATGGTCATATTTATAAATTAACTTTTATCAAAACTTTTGAATTTTTTAAATATTAAGACTTTTCTACCATAGGAATAGATTACCTTAGCTATATTTGGCAAACTTTTTTGGAATTTTGGGCCTCAATGCTCTTCAACTTCCTACTTTATTTGGCCTTTCTAACTTTTTAAGCGTCATTGATGAATCATTTGTAGATGAAATGCGCATCTGGCGTAAAAACACAATTTAATCCTGGTATCTATGATGAGTTTATTTACAGACTTTCTATCGCTCTGTCCTTCTGTTCTATTTTCATTTGTTTAAATCTTGTGTAGTGGTATTTGTGTCCTCTTACACATTCTTCTTTTATTCTATCTTATCCAATTATTGGACCGTAATTCATTCAGCCTCATGGGAAATCTTGATCCAATGTGCAATTTATATTCATCTTGCCATTCATGTCAAAAGAAATCATTTTTCAGCTGTTTTATTCCCAGTTCTGTTTAAATTCATTCTAAATCACTATCTGATATATTTCAGATTGAGAATGTAAAAAAAAGGCTGACAAAAAGACCAACTTCATCAAAACTACAATATTTCAATGTTTAAAAAATGGCTTTACTGATATACTGATGTCTTTACCGGTATATAGAATAATCATATAGAAATTATTTTTTTGACTTTTTATTGTGATGTTTTGTATTTTATATATTCATCCGTCCATTCTATGTTTTGATTTCTTTACATTTATACTATAAAATATTCTTTATATTTGTTTTGAACAATTGTGTAATTCATATATTTATTAATGATGTTTGTTGAAAAATAAATGCATAAAAGTGTCAAGAAATGATTTGTGTATACATTAATATTACTCTAGATGCTACTCTAGATTTGATGTTTAAAGCATTAATTGTCTGTCCAACTTTCTATCCATCCAACCTTAAAATTTTGTTTTGCAATTATTCTTTATTCTGTGCATCCTTATTGAGACTGCCATTCTGTTAACACATCATACAATAACTCAAATTTGCTCTCATGTTACTTTGACCCAAAATTAGAATTAACAGTAGCTGTAAATCGATTTTGAACAATTTTGGATATGTCATTCTAGAGTTACAGTACATTTTATCCGTTCAATTTTAGGCAATTTTTTACATATCTTGCACGAACTCCAGTGTGCCTAGATTGATTGCCTCAAAACTTTACACTATTTTTTGGAATTAATACATAGAAGTTCATTTTTAATATTTTATAATTTTCTGGTTTGTCATTCAAGAGTTATGGGACTTTATTGTCAGATTTAAGTAAATTTTTCAAATGTTGTATTATAACTTGAGTTAGCTTGGATTGACTTATTGGAAATTTTACATACTTGTTTGAATTTATAAAAATTTGGATATGTCATTCCAGAGTAATGGACTTCAGTATTTCTAGTATGATTGGATTTTATGGAAACTGTTACTATTTCAGACTGGTTTAGGTCATAACTATCCTCATTTTGTCAAGCTGGAATTTTTGTTTAGGGGTCAGCTGAAGTCTGCCTGTCTGTGTTGAAGTCACATTGGTGGCCTTTGTCTGTTTTCTTCTCTTTGGTCCGGTTGTTGTCTATTTGATTTGAAGTACTCACAGTGCTCTCCTCGCGTCATCAATGTCATGAGTCTAAAATGAACTGTTATACAAACAAGCTCATCAAGATAACACAATACTTAAGTTTAAAAGTAAATAAATATGTTTAAACTAAACTAAGCAACAACAACAATTCTATTATACGTTAGTTTTTAGGATATATTGTTCCAAAGTCTAAATTTAAAGATGATTAATGGTATTGTTTGTGCAGAAAATGAGTATATATTTCATTTTGTATAAGGAATATACTTACAATGTATTTAAGAATGCTAGCAGCAGATCTTCCTCTATTTTTTTGCCGGCTCCTGCAAAATAGCGGTCTATATAGAATTTTGCTATTTTGCCGGTCTTATTTCAAATTTTTAAACAGACTATTTGAAATAAAAATTTTATTGAAATTATTTATACACAAATTGGATATGTGGCTAGATGTCAATAACCTTTTAGTCTTTACTTTCGGGGTCTGGTTTATTCACTTTCGGTGAACTGCACTCATTAAATTACATGTTCATACGTTAATATCTGTTGAACAGTGACGTTCGAAAATGGGAAACGAAAATTTGTTATCAAACAAACTTGAATTAAACGCTATGTTCGACTCATATGAAGACTACGAAGAGCTACAGCAGGTTTTGAAGCAGTTTGAAAACGACAACTATGACTGTGGGAACGGGATTCGAGGACCATAAAATTCATGACAACCAGAGCACCAAATAAGAACTTTAATAATATTCTAGTCTATGGTTCAATAAAGTATTGCTGTGTTCAAGGCGGCAAAAACCACAAAACTTCATCCACTGGTAGAATCATCTATTTGTACATGCACAATTTTCAAAAGTATGTATACGTAACACATCTTCAATCTTCGAGATGTCAGCAATGAAGACTTATTTATGATACAGGGATTATCTGAAAGATGGAAATTATGCACATATACTAGATCTCATAGACATTTTAATTCACTTGCCTCCGAAGAATAAAATCACGATATTCTATTATAAGCAATCCCAAATGCAACCGTAAATTGTCACAAAGTGGGAAATACAGACAAGCACAGCTTCTTACCCAGCAGATTGCAACTTTGGTTCCAGTAGCAGCAGGAAACGATTATTTTGGACAAAAAATCCACTTTACAAAATATATACTAAAACATTCGAATGATGGAAAGCGTTGCTAAGTGGTTGAAGTTCTTAAAGTGGATTTGAATGACCAAGTGGAAAGTTTAACCGATAGTCAAAGAAGTGAAAGTAGTGAGAAATAGAATTAGAAATGAAATGAAGATTTTGTGAACGTGCTTTCTCAGTAGTAAGAAATCAGGTTGATCGTTATGTTTCTAAGCTGTTTGTCGTATGTTTAATAGATTAAGATTAACGCATTGTTTTTTTTTAGTTTGACATAAGAAGAATATTTAGTTCAAATGGAAAAATCATGCTTAAATCAAATTACAAGAAACAAAATTATGCTTCAATTATACTTTTTCACAAGAAATGTTGGAAATCATAATCATAAATGGGGATTTATAAACCAATTACATTACAGTTCATATGTACCGGCATATTTGTTGTCTCAATGTTTGTACTTCATAATTCTTGGAACAACACATTTTAGTCTTTATCTCGTCTATAGTGTCAACATAGATTTATTCCGCTTAGCAGACTTTTCCCTCGGTATTTATGATATAAGCAAAGCCATAATATATGTTCCTCATTGGAATTTATTTCATAAAGGAACTTCTATTTTAGCGCATAGTATAAAAGCTGAAATGTGCAGTTACTTATACATACTAAATATAAAATAGTCTATATGAAAATAAAGAAATGGGGTATGATTGGAAATGAGACAACTATCTATCAAATTTCAAATGAAGTGGATGTATAACAAGTGGAGGAAAATACTGGACATTGTGCATTAGAAAGGTAAGGATCCTGAATATTCATACATTTACAAATGTACAAGGTTGTAGTAGGAGGTCTTCATGTTTGTCTTCTTTATCTTTCTTGATTATTTCAATCTTATTATTTTTCTTTTATATTATAGCCGAATAGAGTAATATTCTGTTGTGCTCTTTTCTTTTTATTTGACACACCATTAATTTCTATTCTTTATTTCTCCTTTTTTATGCTGTAACTTTTATTAATCATTTTCCATTTTGTAAAATCCATTCACTCGGAAATCATGTGTACGACATAGTCATTTATGATCATTTATCATGTTTGAATTATAAAGGGACGAAAGCAACAGCATACAATTAAAACATATTGCGAAAATGTTGTTAAACTTTGAACGCACAAAGAGAAAAGCAACAATTATATATATAAAAAGCGAGTAGTTAAAGAAATGTTCACCTATTAGTTTGTGGATTTTACTAACATATGTTCCATTTATTATTAAAATATTTGTACATGCGAAATTATCTTTTACGCTAGATAAATGTTTTAATTTTCAGCAGTTAATTATAGCTAATACACAATATTCAACAAAAATCAATATATTTGTGAATACGTCAGTTCATTTAACACAAAAGAGTCGGACATTTGATATATATAATTATTTATATAGCCATTCTCAGTCAACTTATTGAGTGTGTATCACCATGAAAAGATAGTAAATAAGGGGTCTTCATGCTGTATTGTTGTGCAAACTTAATAACTCATCTTTAAAAAAAACTAAGTTAACGGATCCCTAATGTTAAAAAGAGTACTAATATGATTCTTGACTAAATTGTAGAATGAATTTGCGTTCCTAAACGTTTTCTGAGTTAAAAAGAAGTTTTAAAACATCTTCAGCATGGTAACTTAACTTTTCCATATTGACCATCCTAACACTCACACTATCTATCATATTTTAAATCTATAAATACTTAAAATATGTATAGTTTTTATTAGTTAAAAAATGGCAGCAAGAAAAAATGACACTGACTATTTTAAACAGAAACAAGGTGATAGGATATATCATGAAAGAGCAAGAAAAAGAGGTAACATATTTCATTCTTTTCAAGTTATATTGTAATATATCCAAAGCAATTCAATGAATATTTTGATATTCGATTATTTCTTAAATCTTAATACAAGGAGTAGATCAGACCCCTTTTTGGCCCAAAATATAGCGTTTTACAAATTTGTTAAAACAATCTAAACTTTAAGCTATTTATTGGAAAGTAGAATACGTTTGTCACATACATATAAGCTGTTTTGACAATTATACAATATTGTACAGCAACAGGTACTTGCATCATTAATCATGCACAATTATTGAAATCTCTACAGATTCAGCATTTGTGCTTGTTTTAGACGGGTTTGTCGAAATTGAAGTTGTCGCACTTGTGTTCAGTCATCATAATTGTATATATATGTAGTATTTGATGATAATTCCTGTAGGAAATTTGAATAATTAAATTATAGTTCATACACGACACAATGTATTCTTAATATATTTTTAGACAAATTCAGATGCATACTACTTTACATAAAGGACTACTCTAAAAATGCCTTTGTAGTTTACAAAGATCAAGAGAAACTGTGTTTACCAATTTCGTTCCCAAATTATTTTTAAAAGGGGTAAGTTATGAGATTTTTCTACCGCATCAGCAGTGGGTATTCATTGGAAGTTGAGTAACGCCAGTTAAGGCTGTTTTTTTACGTCATTTGTATCAGATTTGATATTTACGACAACATTTTTTCTGAAGCTGAATTATCGTTAGACAATTTAAGACATTACATTTCCATGAGGTATTTAGGTAATTTAAATTTATAAAATTGTCCTCTTCGCCGCTCCACTACCAGTTACAATCACTAATGTCAATAGGCCAATCAAACACTAGGCCAACAGCCCTACTTCTTGGTATATATTTGATTACTGTAATACTGAGGGCGTACATTAGGGGAAACTCACAAACGCAACCGTAGTTCATAAAGTAATTGAACATACAACTATACAATGCTGCAAACAACTAAATATATGTTGTCAGTCGAATCTCCTCCCTTATCCTTGGTGCCCCGCTCTTTAACAAACAATTTGCAAACCAGAAAGTCTATAATATGTTTTGATCATATGTACAATTTAGATAAAGTCTATCTTTGTACCAAAAGTTACCTTTTAAAAATACCTTTGCTTATTTCACAACTCAAAGATGTAACTCCTTGAAAATTTCCGCTTTGGATAACATATATCTTTTTCGCAGAACACGTACTGCAAAATGCTTATTTATGTTAATCCAAAAAAATATTTTTTTGGGATGATAAATACAATCTTACACTTATCAGAAACCAACCTTCGCGAAAGGTCCTACGACATTATCAGTTAACAACTCTTTATCGTGTCAAATCGTAAAGAAATGATCATAAAAGTGGGAGGTTTAGCTAGCTATGAAAACCAAGTTTGACCCAACCCGTTTTCCGTTCGTTGAATTTAATAAAGAAAAAAGGAAGGAAGGAGTGATAAACGGACGTCAGACAGTTTATTTGAAAAAATGAAAAAATCAATCGAAATCAGCTTATTTAGAAAAAAACCATCTAAATTTGTTTTAGAAATTGACCTGGACAAAAACCTTTAGCTTGACTTTTTGCTTATTGCATCAGATTACATAGTAATTTATCTACAACTTCTTGAAAACATTTTGCATACAAAACAGAACGTATAAACACATTTAAGTAAAGGATAACATACAAACTACTATTTATGTTCTAATTTATAACTTCAAATAAACTTAAACAATGTACAAAATAAACTTTACACCTTTGTATGGGATCAGTTTACCTGACAGTGTGCAGCAAAGCTTTAAACTATTAAAGACAAATGCAAAATAAAGTTCATATGTTACTGTCTGCCTAGACCGCTGCATGTTACAAAGACAAAAACCAATTTTCACTATGTTCGCAATACAAATTATGAATCAAATTAAAGATTCTGTTCTTACAAACATAGGTATTCACAATAAATCAAAATAACACAAGAAAAATACACTTTGTCGGATATGATGGTGGGAAACTGATTTTCTTCATTTAGAAGAAAAATTGCTTTCTAAAGTGATTATTTCAAGAATTTCCGTCATCAAGATATAAAATGTTTTTTTTTTTTTTATACAATCGTTTCTCCAATACTTTACTAATGGTCTGAGACGCTTGATAAATATGTAAAAACCGAGGAAAGACCAAAAGCTAAAGCAGTAAAACAATTGAATGGAATTTATCTTCTCTGGAAAACCCAAAATAATTGTGGAAAGATATCCAAATGAAATTAATAACCCGATTTAAAATCAAACTTATACAGATTATCATTTTTCTGAGTGTATTGCAGTTATTTTTCTGTCTTCAAATTTAATCTTTCTTTTTTTTCACCGATACAATCAAAGTGCTCAAATCTAAATTTAGACGCCTTTTCCCAGAATTTTGGGTTATCATCCTCAGCGGATAGTTAATGTAAGGTTAAAATGGGACATCAATAACACATCCTGAAATAACAAGTTCATTTGCAGATTTGCTAATAAATTTATTACTCTAAAGTACAGAATGATTTATTATTTTTCATGAATGTGCTACTATCAATAAATGAAATAATATATCCATTTTAAATGTATCTTAAATAAAAGGATTTGCACCAAGAAGATCCAAGAACTTAATACTTTTTACTTACCTTCCTTTTACATCAGAGGAAAAAACCTGTGTCAAATTTTGTATGTATTTTCTACTCATAATGTCTGCCGGTATGAAAACCTTTATATTTAACTGATTAGAACGCATTTTACTAAGTATTCAAACGGCACCGTAGACGTATTAAACGTTATCATGGTTTTGAAAGATAGGTATCCATCCCATATCCCCTGCAACTGCATCATTTGAAGTATATTCACCAACTCCAAGAAAAAAACTGCAAATCTGACTTTGATATGAATCAGGATGGTAGTCATATTGTAGTGATCTTTTCTTCCTTTTATGTGGACTTCTAATCTTTTCTAGATACATACAGTGCTTTCTGTAGTCTTTCATGAACCATAGGTGCTGCCCCTATGCTTCTTCAGCTTCTTGATAATATTGAATTCCTTCATATGTTAATTAAATAGGAAACACATTTTAGGAGTTTAAACTAGTTGTATCATGTGTACAAGCTCTATCATCTATATGAACAAATAAGGCATCCACAATTTAAGTCCTAGTTTTGCACAAATTTATAAGTATTCATTGTAAACACTTAACGCACTTACTTTATTGAATGATCTCTTTTAATAGAACAGCACCAATCAAGTCGATCGTGGACGCAAAGCCCAACACGTGTACACACAGGAAGCAACGCACAAGTAAATCTTTCACAAAGATCTGACGAAAAAGTCAAATGGCCAGTTATTGGAAACTACACAGAGGTAAATAAACGAATGCAATTTGAATATGCAATTGTTGATGACCTATAGTTAATAATTTCGTACAATCGGAGACAACTCCCAAAAATTGATGCTTTCTTATTCAAAGTATCTTGTTACTTCACAGTTGGAACCAATTGTTCAGTGACATCATGTGTAGTTCCCCCGAAAGACTTTATTGATAAAAAAAATTCCAAAATCTAATGTTTTATCAACAAACAAACAAATGAACAATAACAATCAATTATGTGTACATAAAACGGTAAAATGATATTATGTATGTTAAATTTAACAATACAGGACATAAAAAGAAATGTAAAAAGAAATATAGATTTTTTTTAATTTCTTATTTGCGTGTTTCTCTTTGACTGAGGAGGTAGTGTTTACATAATAGTAATACAATTTATATAATATATGGCATACAATGCTTTAAGTTAGTGAACGTCTGAAATTAATACATTTTAAGCAACATTCACTGACATCTTAATCATTACTTTGAAAAATGAGATGGATATGTTCATAATTATAAATTAACTGTTAACAAAACTTTGAATTTTTGAAAAACTAAGAATGTTCTACCTCAGGAACAGATTACCTTAGCTGTATTAGACAAAACTTTTAGGAATTTTTGGTCCTCAATGCTCTTCAACTTCGTACTCTATTTAGCCTTTTAAACCTGTTTTTATTCGAGCATCACTGATGAATCTGTTGTAGACGAAACGCACGTCTGGCGTAAATAAAATTTTAATCCTGTTATCTATGATGAGTTTATATGGATCGCATTTGTCAATTTCTGAAACTTTATTGAAAAATGGTAAAATATATGAAATATCCTTAAAATCCTCATTGAGTATGGTACATTTAATGGTAAAGTGTAATTAATTAGTTGCTTCACATTTACATAGGAGACATACTTATTTTTCTAATTCAGTCTTTCTATATCTGCCTTTTTAAAACAAGAATACTGGTATACTGCTAATTCTTACAAAGTTTGAAATAACAGCTTTGCCTTTATCCAATTTTTAAAAGTTCTCCATTTCAAATTTCTTCTTGAAACACTTGTAGGTTTTTAATTTGTTTCCCTGTTCATCAATAAGAATGATGCCAAATTTTCTGAAATCATTTTTTAGTTTTTTATTTATAGCAAAAGTTGTTCCCAGATATCGAAATCTAAAATGTTAACTGTTGTAACACACACGGTTATAACTTACGAGTTGAGAAATATATATAGACTGTAAAAATTGACAAAAGAGTTGGGACAATTCCACAAAAGGAAAAGGAAAATTGCGACTTTGTCGTAATTTTTGGATTTGGTTTTCCTGTGTAAAACTGATACATTCAAACTTAGAAAATAGGTAACAAAATGATACCTTCATGCGCTACTTTTTGCGTAAACTGAAGTCTGAATTTCAGATATTTGTTCAAAATTCGGATTTGTTGACGTATTTTTTCTTTTGAAAGAATTACAGAACTTTTTTGTTTTTGAAGATAAACATACGCTGTTTTTTTTGTCAAATTATTTGCAATATCTATTCTTTATAAGCATGCTTTAAATTTTTGCAGCATTTTTTAGTAGAGATTATCAAATAAAAAAAAATCTTGAAAATTGGTACCATAATCTTCATACGTAATTAAACCAAATGTCATGAACTTGTTTTATATATCAGGTTGAAAAAAGCATCTTTTCTGATATGTCGCAAAAAAAATGAAAATTTTGACGATCGTAGTGCGACCGTGCAGATCGCAGTAAGGTCGTAGTACAGTCGTGGTGAGGTCTTGAAGATCGTGATGAGCGTGGTCAACTTTGAACATGTTCAAAACAATCGTGGTGCGGTCGTGGCGAAATCAGGTCGTAGTAGAAGCGTAGTGAGAGCGTAGTACGGTCGTGATAAGATAGCAAAGGTCGCTTTACCATCGTAGCGAGAGCGTAGCGAAAGCGTGATTCTATTCGGAGAGACTACGCTACACTCTCACAGCGACGTTACTACGACCTGACTACGACCATCACGTTCTCACCGCGACCCATCTACGCTTCCACTACGACTATACCACATTTGCACCACGCTGTTCAAGACCATAGTACGATTCTAGTACGCCCATGCCGACCTCATCACGCTCTTCGTACGACCTGACTACGTTCATACTACGACCATCATGCACATTATCATTTTCACAAGAAACACATTAAAGCTCTCTATAGGTTTTGTTTGTATGTACATGTAATTTGGACCCCTTGTCCTTTTTCTCCAACGGCTCAACCATGCTTGACACATTTTATCTGTGTCATCCCTGCTATCGTTCTTTAAAACATCATCATTTGAGCTTGATGGACCAGCAATAAATTGTGGTTGGATTTGTTGATCCGACATCTCTACTGGAATCATGATTCTTTACTATCAGATCTCCCTCTGCCTCTACCTCTACCACTACCACTACGCCCACGAGTTCTGGTAGATTTTTGTTGCATGTGTACGTTGTGTCTGAGAAACTTTACGCATCGATGAGAAATAGAAGGAATGATACAATATTTATATAGAACACGATGTTGACGATATATTAAAGGGAGTGTAGTAAGATCGCAGTTATTGAACATGGTATGGTCGTAGTATGGTCGTGGTAAGAGCGTGCAATAATCGCAGTAGAAGCGTGATAAGATCGTGTTGCAATCGGATAAATCGTGGTATGGATGTAGTGAGGACGTGATGAGCGTGGAAAGATCGTGATAATCGTAGTGAGGTCGCAGAATAAACGTGGTATAATCGTAGCGGGATCGTTGTAGAAGCGTAATGAAGACGTAGTAGCATCGTGAAAGCAACGAAACTTTACATTTTCATGCCGCTCATACCGCGACCTTACCACGATCTGAATTTATTTTAGATCGCGGTGAGCGTGGTGCGATCGTGTTCTAGTAGGACTGGGGCTTTAACAGAAGAACTGTTGGTAAAAGGTAAAATAACAAAAATACTGAAAAAATTACTGAACTCCGAGGACAATTCAAAATGGAAAGTCCCTAATCAAATGGCAAAATCAAATGATAAAACACATCAAACGAATGGACAACACTTGTCATATTCCTGACTTGGTACAGGCTTTCTCCAATGTAGAAAATGGTGAATTGAACCTGGTTTTATGGCGCTAAACCTCTAACTTATAAAACCCAGCAGTTTGATTAGAGAAATCTGGATAATTCAAAGCAAAAACATAATCAAAGTACTCATGAATATTATCAAAAATATCAATCAAATAAAATTCCGACGGATCTTCATTTAATTAGTTATAATAGAAATGCTTTTAATACCGTTTTTTCTTAAAATGTTCTGTACCAAGTCAGGGAAATGGCCATTGTTATATTATAGTTAGTTTCTGTGTGTGTTGCATTTTAGTGTTTCTGTTGTGTCGTTGTTCTCCTGTTATATTTGATGTGTTTCATTAGTTTTAGTTTATAACCCGTATTTGTTTTTTTCTCGATCGATTAGCGAATTTCGAACAGCAGTATACTAATGTTGCCTTTATTTAATACAATATAAAAATCCAGCATCTACCTTAGAATAAATGTTTATTACTGTGATAACTATTGAATAAGTGTAAACATATCTTATTGACTAAAATCAAGTTAAACAATATACATAATTTGACATAAACATATCAATACAAGTAAATAACTATAAGACCATGATCCGGAATACAAATGGATCAATATAAGTTTGAATTGAGAATAGAAATGGGGGATGTGTTAAAGGGACAACAACCTGACCAAAGAGTAAACAAACAATCAGCCGCATGCCACCTTTTGGTCTTCAAAACAGCGAGTGAATCCCGCACCGGAGGCGGACTTAAGCTGGCCCCTAAGGTTAAAATTGATTTTGAAGGATAAGAGTTCAGAATATTCAATATTATGATAGATATTTTAATTTGTGCATCTTGCCGAACGGATGAATTAAATCTTTTCCTACTTATTTTTACAGTTATTTTGGTTATTTTGTGCTGTAAAACCTTGGTCCCATGTTATGAAACGGCCTAGCACTCAGACTCTGTTGGATATATGCAGCTGTATCATTTTCAAACAAACTAAAATTCATTACTGGATCTTTAACATGTTTAAATATCAATTCAATTTCCAGCCGATCAGTCGTGCTGAAAATTTAAAACAAAATACATAAAAATAATATTATAGTTATTTTGTAGATAAAAGATCATGAAGTAGCTGGAAGATCTTCAAGTATACACACAAAGAGTGAAAATCGGAACGACCAACGTGAAGAAAGATTAGAAAATCTATCAAATTATAAAAAACAGATAGATAAACGTACTAAAAAGCTCTTAGACGAGTTAGTTGAGGAAAATAAAAAACTCCAGGAGAGAGTTGATCAACATGATTCTATGCTTAAACGACACGAGTCTCTGTTGAATGCTAATACAAAGGATGGTAAAAAACGAGATGAAAAAATTCGTATACAGGAAAGAGAGCTGAAAAAAGCTGTTCGAGACGAAACAAATAGGGCAGAAAATTTCCATAAGGAATTTCAGGATGTACGTGATGAATTGGGTCGTAACAAACAAACAATCCAAATGATCACCACTCAAGCCGAACAAATATCACAAAAAAGTCAAAAACTTTCAGACCAAATAAATGAAGGTTTTGTTGATGTGCTTAAAAATCAGAATTCTTCAGATAATCGAATATTTGATAAATTTGATGCACTTGAAGCAAGACAAATGCGATATTTATTAAAAATCGAATCGGAACAAAGAAAAATGTTTGAAATGATACGTATCATTCAAGCGATGAGAAATCATAGAATAACTAGTGATAATGGACGGTATTTTGCAAACGCCGCAACAGAAGAAAACGAAAACGATAATATTCCCGAAGAGGTTTATTCTGTAGTTGCGAGTACATTGGATGACGACATTGAAATACTTGGACAGCAAACGGATGAAATTACTCCAAACAATAATCCTAGATTGCACAAAACTATAATATCCGAATCTAAACAAATAGTTACAAGAAGTCATCGTTCGTTTAACGAACAACGAAATCGTCGTCCGTTTAACGCACAAGGAAAACGAGGAATGCCTCCGTTCCACCAAAAATATTAAGATAATCATGTTACTGTCGCTTATAACAAATGCATGGAAACCGAATTTTATATTCATTATTAATAAATAATAATAGGACCGGAATAAAGGTTTTAAGAACTTCACATCTAACGGGGGAGGGGGGGGGGGGGAGTGTCATGGACATACCAACCAGAACTTAGCGCAATAACTAGCCATTGTTAAAACAATTGGTTGTCTTCGGCTGTTTCGACTTTGGTCGGGTGATGGTCTTCTCGACACATTACCCATTTCCATTTTCATTATTATCTATTGGTGTTCACATAGTGAGAAAATTGGGAAATTTGTACTCATTTTATGATAGAATTGGAAATTACATTAGGACTACCTCACTAGTATACACTGCCGATCGCACTTTACAATATTAACAAAGTGCTTCAGTGTATCGACTCCAACCACACATGAGGGGGGGGGGGGGTGGAGGAGTCCTGATCCCGAAATTTCGGACTTGAAAACATGAAATTCCGAGGTCCCGAATTTGAAGAAATTTAAATCCCGCCATCCCGAAATTCGAAAACAGTTCCCAGATCTCGAAATCCCGAGTTGAAAAACACCCGATCCCGGAGTCCCGATAACGGTTCTTCCCCCCGCACACATGCATGGTTCCCAAGTCTTTCTCGGTGAAAAAGTGTACGCCAAAAAAGATTCTAAATGGGAGGTGGGTGGAACTAAATACGTAAGTGTTATTCTATCATAAAACTATAATTTGAGAACAACTATTCCCAATTTTAACTGAAATCATAATACTTTCGTACAATGTAGTAGGGAATTAAATTAGGAAATTTCTAAGCTATCCACAGATAAAGAATCTTTCGGCACTTTGTATACTGTTTTTTTCATCACATCATTTCAGATATGAATAACACAATACTACAGTAAATATGTTTACTTCCATTTTCAATTACTTTTTTCTCTCTTTTTGTAAGATTTTCATACTCGTCTATGTGACATAAGTAAACACGAGTAAATATTGATTCTTTGCCCAGTCAGCTGTGTTTAAAATAGACTTCACAAATGCGTCATTAATGATGCCCAAGATGGTATCTAAGGCTCTTGTAGAATGAGCACGACATTCCTTGTCCTTTTGATTGTAAGCAAATTTAATTGAATTAACAATCCAAAACGAAATAGTCTGCGAAATAACCAGTTTGTACGGTTCAATAAAAGATAAAAACAACTTGTTTTCAAATTGACTGCTGAAAGTTTAGTTTTTTTTTAATTAATAATATATAACAGCAATAATGTTCAGCAAAGTAAGATCTACAAAAAAGTTACAATGACCAAAATTGTTAATTGACCCCTGAAGGAGTTATTGCCATTTAAAGACAATTTTACATAATTTGTTTTTCATCTTTGCTAACATTTAAAAATCTTCTCTTCTGAAACTATATTGCACCCAAAACATCTTAAATTTAACTGAATGTTCCTTTAGGAATCTAAATTATAAATTGCACATACATTTTCTATCCATCAACAAACATGGCCGCCATGGCTAAAAATAGAACATAAGGGTCAAATGCAGTTTTTTGCTTATATCTCAGAAACTAAAGCATTTGAGAAAATCTGACATGGGGTTAAAATATTCAAAAGTCAAGATCTATCGGCCCTGAAATTTTCAGACACACCGAACAACCTATTGTTGGGTTGCCACAAAATTGGTTATTTTAAGGAAATTTTGCAGTTTTTGGTTATGATCTTGAATATTATGGAAGATAAAGATGTTCAGCAAAGTAAGATCTACAAAAAATGTTTTTTATACTACCAAAATTGTCAATTGACCCCTTAATGAGTTATTTTACACAAGTTGTTTATGTTTTGTAACTTTAAAAATCTTCTCAAATAAATCTAGTATAAATTTTGTATTTTATTTCCTTGTTCGTCAAGAAACATAGACACTATGGCTAAAATGGAACACAGGGGTAAAATGCATTTATTTGCTTTTGAAGAAAATATGACAGAAACTAAAGCATTTAAATGGCATTTTAAAGCCACTCATTAATATATATTGAAAAACAAAAATAATCACCGATGAAAGATTTATAAAGCAAAAATATAACAGGTGAGCGAATCAGGCTCTTACGAGCCTTTTGTTTCTATTATAGTTAAAGTGCGAAGAATAACTGCAGTTTGACATTCATTTCTAACCTTTATCTAGAAAACTGGTACAAGAAATTTTACCTCTTTAAAATCTCGAACTTAAATTCTATAGGAAATAATTTTTCTCCATTTTTTTTTATACGTTATAAAAAGCATGCTAGTAAATAATTTTACCATTTGTTTTTTTTCGTTTGAATTGTTTTACATTTGTAATTTGGGGTCCTCTCTAGCTGACTTTGCGTTATGAAGGCCATACGGTGACCTGTAGTTGTGAATTTCTGTGTCTTTTGGTCTCTTGTATAGAGTTAGTTGTCTCATTGGCAATCATACTACATCTTTTTATTTTTACATCCTAAAAGTGATTTCTTTTTAAAAAGTTTATCGCGTTGTATGCAGTAATCATTTACTTTTAAGGTATTGAATTTTGTGGCAATAGAGTAGTAATAAGGAAACTGGATTATTATTTTTTTATTGAATAAAAGGGTACATAATAATTGATTTGAAAGGGGAGATGACATTATATTAACTGAAATCGGCTGACTAGCTATCTAATTGCAATCAAGGGAATACAAAAATAGTTTATTTTTAGTATATATTGGTAATGCAAGTTATCAGATTACGCCGGGAGTTACTTAAAGTTAACTGGAATTTTTTCACAGAAAGGAGTATTTAACTATGTGGTTTTTTTTTATAAAATAATTTCAACTAGCTTATTCATACTTCACTTGTATGACAGTCGCATCAAATTCCATTAATTGAGAACGATGCGTGAAAAAAACCCTGACATCATCGGTAAATTGTCAATAATACAGCAGTCAACATTGTGATATTATTCTAATCACTAAAAAAAATAAATTACAAACATGTAACAAACAAAGCACAAAAATACAGTCCAAGCATACATGCTTTTTTGTAACATGTTTGTATGGTTTTGAAAATAACAATTTCAGGAGGAATGAATAATTTTGAACAGTTGACCGTTTATATATTAAGTGATTTGGAAAACTCACAAACAAACATGGTAAACACCGACACATTTTGTTAGGGGCCGTCACACGATCAGACCTTTTATCCAATCAGTGTATTAGGTTATTGTCTGCTACATTGTTTGATTTCGCCTGATGGGTTTGAAAATCCCTTTGATAATTTTCACTTCTCTTGTACAGTGACCTTGTCTAAAACCATACAAGGCCGTACGGTGACCTATAGTTGTTAATGTCTGTGTCATTTTGGTCTTTTGTGGATAGTTGTCTCATTGGCAATCATACCACATCTTCTTTTTTATATTTATTGTATAAATATTATATAAATGCAATGGACAGACAATACCAAATCCAATCAAACTTTGTAGAAATTACACAGAATAATGGCAATGACATCTTCGAAACGATAAATAATTATCCAAATAGTACACAAAAAAAGATTGATTGCCTTTGGAAGAGTGAACAATTTCAAATCCACTTATTCACCTGCGTAATAGATAATACTAAAACTCGTTCTGTACTGGACTGTTGCGAAGTCGAGTGGAATAGTGGACTATATCTGCGTGCATACCTAAGCTTCATAAAATTCCGAACAAACAACGGTATATTGCTGGCTCATCTTCATGTTCCACTAAAGAATTGTCCATTGGATTGACTAAAATTCTGTCCGCAGTGAAAGAGGGTCTTACTGTGAAACTGTTTACTCGCGTAGTGGTGTTAACCATTTGTGGATTCTTAAAAAATTCTAAAGAACTTCTAGATAATTTTAAATCTCGGTCTTTTTCTGAAATTAATTCTATTTAAACTTTTGATTTTTCAACCCTGTATACCATCATTCCCCATGTGAAATTGAAAATTCGCCTGAAAGAAATAATCCACAATGCCTTTCAACATAGAATGAAATTCAAAACAGTGTAGCTGTGGCCATTGATTGACACATTAAAATCATCCATTGACTGGGACAATTTACGTGAACGTTTATCTGTAACGACCACTGTTCACGACGTACCTACGATAGACATTTAAACTGTGGGGTCACCAAAGGTTTCTTAACGCCTTTAATTATAAAATAATTCGAAAAATTAATCAGGAATAACCTTTGTGTTTTCATTTATATAATTGATATAAATCAAAATATCGTGTTATTTCTGATTAATTTTTCGAATTGCTTTATTTAGGTGTTGAGAACCTTTGGTGACCCCATAGTTTAAGTGTCTTTAAAAAGTACATAGTGAGCATTGGTCGTTACATACAAACGGTCATCTAAATTGTCCCAGTCAATGGATGATTTTAATGTGTCAATCAATGGCCACAGCTACACTGTTTTGAATTTCATTCTAAACATGGTAGCATACTTCATAATTTATTACTGTGGGATATCATAAGGCATATTTTGTTAATAGTGAAAAACAAAAAGGTAAAACATGCTACACAGAAGAACAAGTGATCAGTATGCTGGAAATTCTTATCGACAACATATTTGTTGAGTTTGGTGGTAGACTTTTTCAACAAATTGTCGGCATCCCTATGGGAACAAACTGTGCGGCTCTCCTTGCCGACCTTTTCTTATTTTCATATGAATCAGAGTTCCTTCAGACACTTGTCAAAAACAAGAGGATCAAAGAAGCCAGATTATTTAATTACACTTTCAGATATATTGATGATGTTCTTTCCATAAACAATCCGAACTTTTCTAATAGGGTTCCATTAATATATCCCCCAGAAATAGAAATTAAAGAGACTTATGTCTCGAATTTGACTTACACCGTCATTTCAGTACCAGAATCTATGACAAACGAGACGATTTTAATTTTTAAATTATAAATTTCCCCCACCTTAGTAGCAATATACCAACTTCACCTGCATATGGGATATACATTTTTTTTCTAAAAAAGTTCATCGGAAGGTACCAAGACTTTGTTGATAAATATTCCGTATCAACTTCACAAATAATACAGGATGGTCTCAATGTATAGATTCTGCGTACTGACGTTGTTTATCATCTTAACAACGAGTTATATTGGTTTTTTTTATTCGTCTCTGTTCTATTATTAATATTACTTTTACTATTGGATTGTTTTCTGTGATATCCGTTTGACGTGGTTCGGTATTATACATCCCGTCAATGTGTTTGTATTATCTTTCCTTTTTGCTGTTGTGTTTTGTATATATGCGACTTTTTGTGTTTCGTTGGTTCTGATAACGTGACTATGTACTTTAAAATATCCTGTCAGTATGTTATTGTTCTATTATATGTCATTTTATTATATTTCTATTATAAATTAGAAAATACGTGGAACCACAAACGTCAAAATTATTTAATTACGTAGTGAAATGAACCATTTATGGATTCTTATAAATTCTATAGAACTTTTGGACTATTTCAAATCTCGCTCTATTTTTGAAACTAATTCTTACATACTTTTGGTTGTTTAACCCTGTATGCTAACATTGCCCATGTGACATTTTAGAGATGGTTGTTTAAACATTGAACGACAAAAAGATGTGACGTATAAATTTTCTGAAGGAAGACACGCGAAATTGTTTTTTTTAAATTGTAACACGATGATGACTGCTGTACCCATATTTTGACTATTTTATTTATTATGTCTCTATAGTTCACGCATCATTGTAACTATAACGGAATTTGATGACACTGTCTTACAAAGTAAGAGGTTTAGTGCTATAAAACCAGGTTTAATCCACCATTTTCTACATTTGAAAATGCCTGTACCAAGTCAGGAATATGACAGTTGTTGTCCATTCGTTTTTGATGTGTTTTGTCATTTGATTTTGCCATGTGATTAGGGACTTTCCGATTTGTTTTATCCCCTGAGTTCAGTATTTTTGTGATTTTACTTTTTCCTAAGGTCATCTAAATCATATATTTTGTAAAAAGGGGTGACTACGATTTTAAACTTATAAACAATTGGTTTAACAGCTGCAAGTTAGGTAAGGAACTCATGTTAGGTAAAAAAAATCATCTGCCATTGACATCCTTATAAGAAACGCAAGCTCTCAAATAGTCAATTTAAAGAGATATATAAAATCAAATTTGCACGTGCACACTATAAATATTTATTTATTTTTTTGATATTTGCAGTTGATTGTGATTTGAATTAATATTGGTATTGAGTTCTAACAATTAGGATTCGGGCGGCATCGATCATTCGTCTTTTATAGACGAAACGTGCGTTTGGCGTAAAAAACTAAAAAAATCGGCAGGATTAACATGTGTTTACGAGATCTCCCTCTAGCCAACGAAGAACAAAGAAACGCATAACAATACGCACAGTAACACACCGTTTAAAAGAAGTCCGAGGTCAAAACAGAATAAAAGAAATTGAGCTTTATGACAAAGATACATACATAAACAAAGAACTAGTAGCAGTTACTAACATTGTAGCTCCAGACCTCAATTAATCTGATTTAGAGGTTATGTCTTCATCATATGGGAATCAAGCCCAATCCCTCCCGTCAGGAGTTTAGTATTATACCTTCATAAAATATTTGAGAAGAGCATAACCATATCCCGTATCATGCCAAATTTTATCTAAATACTTTATTTCATTGTATGTCGATTTCGATAATATCAAAATTGGATTGATTTTGTGAATGCAAGGGTTATAATAGTAAAAGTAAAAAAACTCACACGACAAAATGCATCCACCTTCAATGACCATTAACCCCAAAATTAAAATAACAGGACTGGTCATTTGAATAAACGGAAAATTATGGTTATACGTCGATGAGACATCAACCAATTGACACAAAACCCAATTAAAAGACATCCTGTAAATCAGATAGGTATAGACATGTATGTTATATACTGCGCATTTTGGTTTGGCTCAAGGTGTAATACCACCATTGATTTCCCCCTATTAGTCTTTGTTAAATTTGCACTTTTCAAAAAAATGTGCAGAATTTATCTTTGTTTCAAATAAAGAAACACTTGGCATGAGTAAAGTTTTATCCTGTCCAGTACTACAGAAAACATTTCACATAACATTTCACTGCACATAAGAAAATAACCATTATTGGAAGTTAACCAATAAACTTTCTCCCCTTATTTTTATCTGTGTACAAGGTTTAGTCACCATGTAACCTCAAGATTACAAAATATTCTATAGAAATCCCAAATAAAAAATAAAGGTGTTTTGAAATACTCAAGACATATGTTTATGACACAGAAATGTTTTACTGCAATACCATGTAGTATTAATTACCTACAACTGTCAAATTCAAGGGAATATTTTTTTCGACCTACTGTCGTATACAACCAGATGTGACGTACCATGATTTGGTGGTATTACACCTAAAGAAGTCATTAATGTTCAATAAACTGAATGTGACTTTTTTTCCTTTGTCTTACTGGTTATTTCAAGCATTTCTGTCCAATTTTGTCATAATCAGTTCAAAAGTTTGAGAAAAATCTAGTATAATGAAAGACGACATCTACAGCGAGTCGAGCAAAATTTCTTCGACAAATCCAAATCAAGTCGCATCAAGATAGAATTGAGTGTGGAACAATAAATGATCAAATATCTATCTTATCTGCCTACAATCAGTTGAATACGATACACAAGATTATTTAAGGAAGATAAATACCACTAATGGACCTCTTTGTCTTCTTTACAAGGTCTATTTTGGTCAATTTATATCTCTCATTTCCTCAAAATTTCAACTTTTTAGGCCAATAAATAAAAATTAAGGGGTAACTTTCACTCATTTATGGTAGAAATGTTATAAGAAATGAGTACATTTTAGCAGACTGAACAATCCATATAAAAGTTTACTGTCTCCAAGGAGGTTTCAATAAGTCCTTATGTAAAAATTAAATTTACGCCGCGTTCCATAGAGGGACATAAAAGGCTTTTCTTTTAGTGAATAATATGTCGTTACAGCATTAAAAAACCCATTTCATCTATTTATAACTATATATTTATTTAAGAATTTCCTAGGTTAATGTTCTATCATACCATAATATAAGAAATAAGGAGACCCCCCCCCCACAAAAAAAAAAAAAAAACACAAAAAACAACAACACTTGGTATGGCTTGTTTTGTCAAATGAATATTCATGTTAGAGTCCTATTTCAAGAAAATTTTCTCATAAAATGTGTTTTGGAGACTCAATCTACTCAGAGTATTTCATTTTTTGTAATATTTCACTTAAATAGCAAGTTATTTTAACACATGAGATTACTCACAAGGTCAAAGGTGCATGTACAGCTTCCCATATTAGGTGTAATACCACCATTAATCTTTGTTAAATTTGCACTTTTCAAAAAAATGTGCAGAATTTATCTTTGTTTCAAATAAAGAAATACTTGGCATGAGTAAAGTTTTACCCTGTCCAGTACTATAGAAAAAAATTTCACATAACATTTCATGGCATATAAGAAAAATGACCATCATTGGAAGTTAACCAATCAAACCTCTTATTTTATCTGTGTACAAGGTTTAGTCACCATGTAACCTGAAGATTACAAAATATTCTATAGAAATCCCAAATAAAAATAAAGGTGTTTTAAAATACCCAAGTACATATGTTTATGACACAGAAATGTTTTACTGTAATAACATGAAGGATTAATTACCTACAGCTGTCAAATTCAAGGGAATATTTTTTTCGCCCTACTTTCGTATACAACCGGATGTGACGTACCATGATTTGGTGGTATTACAACTAAACAGAAATACTGACGATATGATTTCCATTTTATTTTACAACACACGTGTTGAAAAGGACTTGACCACAACAAAATAAGTAGAGCTCATCAATTTGCCATAAATTCATAATTAATATACTAGTATATCGTTATTCGTGATTGTTATTTATTACTGAAGTAATTCACTTTTCTCGGTTTTCGATGGTAGGAACATCACACGCAAATATTTTCTTTTCCGGACAGTTCCCTTTTTACGTTTTGCTATACTATTGGTTTTCATATGTATTTGTATACATGTTGTTAAAATGTAGACACACCATTATTTTAAATTAAATACTGTTTAGTCGTGCATGAAACAAATTACGATTTTTTTTATTCTAGTGAGCCGCAATCAGTTATCACATTGTAAATCGTCGAACAAATTATATATACAAATTTCAATAATGACGAACATTTTTAAGTCAAGGTCCAAACTATAGGACCAACAACAATCCACACTCGCCTCCATAGTTAAGCTGTATCAAAACAAATCTTTACATTTTTATGTATTTTATCAATATGAAATTTCCGGTAATTTTTTATAACTTCACGTTCTCTCGATTGAGAAACATTCTATATCAATAATGTTCACTGGCGTTTCATTTTGGAAACTAGTAGATATAGACCGTAACTATAAATGACACTGATAACAATGACAATCATCTATCGATTTTTTCTCGGAAACGAATGTTTCCATGCATATCGACTGAGCGTTATAAGTCTACTCCGGGATTTCTTCTTGCTGGCCTTTATATTGTGTTTGAATGTTCTGTTTTCAGCAGCATTTGGGTCCAGACAGCTACAGGGTTTACCACATGTAGATGGAATAGATAATACTATTCCATCAAATACTGTGGATTTGCAACAGTCCCCTCCGTCCCAAGAGCATTCCGCGGTATTGTAATCAGCCTGACACAGCCCATCTGCTATATTGGACTACAATATAAAAAAAGCAAAAAACTAAAACATGTTGAACAAATTCAAAACCGAACAAAGGGCTAAATTTTCAACATAATTTTCTACTTTATTCAATTTAAAGAACAAATTCGTTGATCATAGAATAAAATTGAGAATGGAAATGGGGAACGTGTCTTAGAGACAGCAGCCCGACCAAAGAGCAGATAACCGCTGAAGACCACCAATGGGTCTTCTTCAATGCAGCGAGAAATTCTTTCACTCGGAGACCAGTGCAGTAAAAATGAACGTCATACTAGACTCCGAAATATACAAGAAACAAAAAATAAAAATCATACAAGACTAACAAAGGCCCGAAGCTCCTTACTTGGGACAGGCAAAAAAATATTTTTAAAGTATAAAAATGTGGTGGGATTGCCAATGTGGCATCTATCCACCAGATACCACATTCCGTAGATGAAAGCAATAAAAGGTCACCATAGGCCAAACAAGAACACGATCTAAGACAGTTACAGATACTAGCTGGTTAAATATTTGGTACATACATAACTACTTCATACCTTACTACATTCTGCTATGCATGATATAGTTTCTGGGTCTGGTATCCACTCTAGTAACACTCCACATGTTATTTTTCGTACTGGACCTTTTTCTTGATGACTGTCGGTAATACTTGCAAGCCTACCTCTCACTTTATTTGAATGACCATTTACTATTGCAACAGCTTCTGGTAAGAAGCAGTCTACTTCACATTGGTCGCCTAAAATATCAATTATGTTTTAATTTAGGAAATCAATTTAAAATTTAAATATTAATAAATTGAAATGAATTTTGTGCAATTTTGGAAAAACATTACTAATGTAAGTATATGCGAAAGACACGATAGGACTGTTTGCGGTAGGATTCTAATATAACAGAAAACGTTCAATGTATGTTACATATTATTAATGGAAGTACCAGGCTGAAGATTAGTGGATTATATGTTACCGTATTGTTTACATTGATTCATTTATATTGATTGTGAAAAGTAAAATGACTACTACTCAGGCATACTCGGGTCGAGTCTCACATAAACAATATGTGCAAAACAATTCGAAAAGTATACAAAATAGATTTTGTCTTTGGCTCAAAATACCGAATGACCTTAATCATAGGATTTTTATTTGTCACTGGCAAAAAAATAGCTACCACTTCATTTGTAGTTAAGTAAAAAGTGTATATCCTTTCGAAGCATTAGATTGCATACCTGATTTCATTAATTGATTAACAACCAGATCAGCCAACCACTTTGTTCTTCAAATTGTCCTGTACCAGATAAGGAATATAGTAGTTGTTATCACATAGTACGTTTCTATGTTTGTTGGTGTCGTTTTTGTTGCATTTCAGTGTTTCTGTTGTTCCGTTGTTGTCCTCCTGTAGTAGGTGTGTTTCTGTTGATTTTGGTTTGTTACCCAGCTTTATTGTCACTCAGTCGAATTGCGATTTTTGAATAGCGGTTTACTACTATTGCCTATATTGACACATCATCCCGCATACATTATATGTGTGCTTCTTGTTGTGTGGATTGTTTTTATTTTCTCTTATTTTATTCTTTTATTGCGTGCTGTCGTCTATCTATAATTTAAGGTGATATTTGAGGTCTTTTTACATTTTCTATTTGTTTTAACTTTTATAATACTTGCCTACTTTATTACCATGACAGTTGAATTTGACCTTTGTACTCTCAGCAACAGTTGGACATGATCCAGCTAAGGACGATTTACAAATACTAAAACTGTTGTTCCAGGAACCGTCTATTCCACAATTAATCACTTGTTTAACCTAAACAAATAGATGTAAAATCATAATTACCTATGGGATAATATATATTGTAAGGTTTTTAAACATTTTGCAATGTCAACACAGCAATACCAAACAAACGTAGACACATTCAATCTGATATATGAATCATTTAAATAAAGATATATATAAAAAATAACACTCAATTTTGCCCAGTGGGTACGCTTTAAAACTCACCACTGACCAACTGATAATTCATGTCAAGACGTAACGCGTAATAAAATATTAGTTTTCTTTTTTGGTTGCTGTTTTCCATATGGTTTATGAAATTTTAGGTCCTTCTTCCTTTTTTGTAACAAGTCATATTATTTTTTTTGCATGAAAAAGGTCTTACAAAACTGAAAACTAAACATGTTTTGTAATGCATTGTGGCTATATGATTTTGAGAGTTCCTGATGAAGGTTATTCAAGAAAAGAGCTTTGGACAGACGAAATGTATAACGTGTTTTTTTCTTCAGTTTCTTATATTAATATACAGAAAGGACCGAAAATTTATTTAAATATATACATACTGGGTTATCTGGACATATCATTGTACATGTACTGCCTACATTGAACAGATCTGTACATCTATATAAACCTTTGAACACTATGTCTTGCGGTGGACATGTAATTGGTACACAACTTTCACCTTTCCACAATCCATCCTCATCGCATTCAAGTTTATATATTTTTCTGTGAATAAAAGTAATATTCATACATTTCGGGTGTATTAATATGAAATGACATTAATGATAACAGTACAAAGTATTTGCTATTGTTGTTACTTTGTTGGTTTTCTCTTTGAACTGTTGAACAAACTATTAATAAACAGTTGTAAAAGGTATCAGATCGACTAACAAAGGAATTTGAGCCACAAAGTATCGATCTGAGATTGCGAGAAGTAACTAAACGCTATTTCTTAACCAATTACAACTAATTAACAGATAATGTATTCAAGTCTAAAATACGGAACAGTACATATCTGGTGGATTTTTAATAACTAATAACAAAAACATGACTTTGTACAATGCTAAAATATAAGCATTGACAGAACGAAGGACAGCAAAATAGTTTACACACGAGATAGGAAGGAGTGGGGTAGGATTTCTTCAGAACAAATATTCTTTAGTTCATAAATATTTCTTCAGGGTCAAGTATCAAATTGTGAGTGCAACAATTTTAACTTTGCTTATTCGGGAATACAAACAAAAACATGTATCCTGTTTAATTCTACGAAAGAACTATTGTTAGTAGACTGTTGACATGTATTTTCACACACAATAATAATAAAAAAATACAATTCATACCTGAAATTGCTCTTTCCTACTACATGGAATTCTTTCTCACATTTGAACTTGCAGACTTTTCCAAGGCCATGATACCCCCTTTTACATGCTTTAGTCATGAGTCTGGCATCATCGGTGACTGATGGTGCTTTACAGTGTATCTGACAAAACGAATTTGGTAAAGACCAGGTTCCTTCAGAATCACATTGTATTGTTGAGACATCACCTTTAAAGTACCAGATATCAATTTGGTAAAAAATTATTCCTTATAACTATTTCCATAATTCATTTTATGAAAATTTGGGTTGGTGAATAACCAAATAAACTCATCATAGATACCAGGACTAAATTTTGTATATACGCCAGACGCGTGTTTCGTCTACCAAAGACTCATCAGTGACGCTCAAATCCAAAAAAGTTAAAAAGGCCAAATAAAGTACGATGTTGAAGAGCATTGAGGACCAAAATTCCTAAAAGTTTTGCCAACTATAGCTAAGGTAATCTATGCCTGAGGTAAAAAAAGCCTTAGTATTTCAAAAATTCAAAATTTTGTAAACATACGTTTATTTAATATTAACCTGTGAGCTTGATACATGAATCCGTCTTCATTTGTTGAAATTGTAGAATATAAAAAGTAACATAAAAAAATACTGAACTCCGAGGAAAACTCAAAAAGGAAAGTCCCTAATCAAATGGCAAAATTAAAAGCTCAAACATATCAACGAAAGGATAACAACAGTCATATCCTGACTTAGTACAGGCATTTAAAAACAAGAATGTGTCCTCAGTACACGAATGCCCCACTCGCACTATCATTTTCCATGTTCAGTGGACCGTGAAATTGGGGTAAAAACTCTAATTTGGCATTAAAATTAGAAAGATCATATCATAGGGGACATGTGTACTAAGTTTGAAGTCGATTGGACTTCAACTTCATCAAAAACTACCTTGACCAAAAACTTTAACCTGAAGCGGGACAGACGGACGGACGAACGGACAGACGGACGGACGAACGAACAGACGGACAGACGGACGGACGCACAGACCAGAAAACATAATGCCCCTCTACTATCGTAGGTGGGGCATAAAAATGTAAAATGGTGGATTGAACCTGGTTTAATAGCTAGCTTAAACTCTCACTTGTATGACAGTAGCATCAAATTCCATTATATTGACAACGATGCCTGAACGAAACAAACGAACACACTAGATTAGAATGTCAAACCTATGGGTAGAGCTTATATGTGCCGTTTACTGTATAGTTTTTTTAATAGAGAAAATTTTCTAGTACGGCGAAATAATAAAAATATGTTGTATAATCAATTATGTATCAAGTGATATGTGTGGATTGTGTTAACGTATTCAGAATATGTATACTGAAGTCTACATATGATTTTGAGTGTAGTCTCCATATCAATATTCACCCTGTAATCTGGACGGTGCTTTACAGTTGAAGTTGCATTTATCTCCATATTGAAATCCATCTGGACATGAAATACTTGCATACGGAATGTATGGCTCTCCACAGTTAACCGGAACACACGATAAAGAAGTGTAACTCTGCCATGTTCCGTTAACACACATTAATTCATTAACACGACCTTCCAATACGTACCTAAAAGAGAAGAAATTTCGCCTTGTCATATGCCCCTTTTTGAAGATTACTGTTAGTGCTACGGATGTTTTCATTTGGTATTTAGTATACAATTAGATAGATTTGTTATATCATTATAAAAGGAATATCGACTAACACTTATTGGTGAATTTTCATCACGATCATTCCAGATGCTATGATGTACTATCTAAATTAAAAGACACGGACTTTTATTTGTTCACATATAGTGTTGCACATTTGTTTAATTTTTATGGAAAATTGATTTATAGTGGGATAAACACAGATACAACGTTGATCCATAAAGACTTTGCAGATTTATTTAAAGAACAATTATGGCAAAAAGTTGCAGATGTGTCTATATTTCTTTTAATCTCCTCACTATTATTCGCGTGTAATTTTTAAAATGCTTAATTGTTTTGTGTGTGTAACATGAAAGCAAGCCAGTGTAATCTTTATTGGTAATGTTAGTTTGTCGATTTAAAAAAAACCAACATGCAACAAAAATTACTGCCGGAAGAGCTTTTTTCTTAGTCATCAATCATATGTATATACAGTATATTTCTTACCCCTGATTGCATTTGACTGTACATACGCTTCCCTCTCTTTTCCCATTACACATTGGAACACCATGCTTCACACGTGGAGTCCCACAAACAGGTCTGTTACATGATCTATTGAAACACCTTCCTACAGAAGGATCATATAATTCCATAGAGTCACAAGATGCGATCGTCACTGGGTCTAAAAATTTAGAAGACCTCAAACGAGCACCTGCTATGCTGATCCTTGGTGAGGAAAACTTTATCCTCACGCCTAGAGAGAAAGATGAAAAATCAAGGTTTTAAATAAATATAAGCAATTACAATTTTGTATCCAATACATGCTAATAAACATAGAAATGACATTCACGGTACCAATTTAAAAATATGTAACAAATTAGAAAATTCAAACGTTTGTTCAGGGCATGTTTTTTTTCATGAACAGACATGACAGTAAAACAAATGAATGCATTCATGCTTACAAGTTTTTCGTAAAACGTGAAAAATCACAAAAGTATGGATTGCACCTTAAAAATCATTTCTTTTTAAAAATAAACGTGATCAACATTTTTACCCAATACATGTACATGAAGATAGCAATTCCATGCATTCATGCTGACAAGTGTAAACATATAAACGAAAGCAAAAATCACCAAAGTATGGATGGCTCCAAAAACTTATTTCTTCCGACTTGACAACATAACTAGTAATTCATACGAACTTCTAGTCATTACCATGAACTTAAATTTGCCCGATTTTTTTAATAATTGCTATGAGGTTGTACTATTGTTCACCTTTAGTAAGTAAGAATTGCTGTGTCAAGTCATGAATGATTGGCACATGAATCGGGTTGTGTTTACATGAGATAGAATGGAGTGCCGGAGTTAAAGTCTTGGTTATGTTGTCATTGGTAATAAGTTCGATCCTCATCAACTGTTTTCTATTCAGATCATCTAATCCGTCTGATCCGAAGTGTATAATTATTTCTGTTGCAACCTTAGGTTTTCCAAAATAGATCTGGAATAAACATTGTTAAAATATGAATTGATGTTTTACGACATTACGTTTTATCCTGACTTTGATATTAACAGTAGTACCAGGCATTGTTATTTGATAAAGCCGACACAACACGTTTCACTCTTATTAGTTTTTTTCTCACAAGAATGATTGTATTTTTTTATTTACAATTATTTTTTCAAAACTCTTTGAACTCACAAAAATACACAGTTGGTATGGATAAAAATATTGTTTGCAAAATATGAATTTAAGCTTTGAAAGACACTATGTAAAGTACTTTAGCTTAATACAAATACCAGACTTGGGGTCAATTACATTGGAATGTAATTAATTAAATTACACATTGCATTGCAAAAATTGTCAATTACACTAATTGCACAGTTTTTGAAATGTAATTAATTAAATTACAATTACTTTCCCACAGTAATTAATTAAATTACACATTACATTTCATCATAAATTTTTTTAAACAATATATATCATGTATATATAGCATGTGTAAAATATTCACGTAAGCTTAGTTTTAGCATTGCATTTGATCATCATTAATATTTTTAATGTTTTGTCATTTAGTCTGCACCTCTCTGGTCTGAACACTTTGTTTTGACAGGAGCTGATGTGGCAGGTATTGCTTGATCATAAGATGTGTTGACAGAAGAAGGAATGTGTTCCTATTAACTTACCAATACATAAAGGGGTATATTGAAAACTCATAAATGGCTTCATTTATACATAATATAAATAAATAATTAAAAAATGTGTCCATTTTTTTTTACTTTACAATTATTCAAAAGTATTCTTGTCACTAGATTGAAAATAAATTTTAGCACAAACAATGTATAATGTCTAAATATTAGCGATATTTTGCAAATTAGATAAAATACATGTACTAGTGACATTGTCTCTAGGCTGTTTTATTACACATTTAGTCTGATTAATTCCCATTTGTTTTTACAGCTGATAATTTTTATTTTTATAATCCTTTTGTGTATACTAATTTGACAAAATGATTGTATGCATTGATTTAAATTCTAAATGAACAGTCTAAGAAATTTTTACATATTTGTTTTACCATACATACATGTATTGATGGTATGCATACATATTATCAATCTATTTATATGTAAGATAAAGATCTTTCTTAGAAACTGACAACACCAATATATGATTATCACATTTTTTTTTAAAGTTATAAGACTACTAATTTAGCAACACTTCTGTATGTCAAATAAAAAATATTTATATGTACACAATATCTTATCATTAAAATCATAACAGTACATGTAATTGAAATGTAATTCAAAAGTAATTTAGCATTACATGCTTTTTTCATTGAAGTTAATTAAATTACCATTACATGTAATTAAAAAAAATCCTCAATTACACATTACATTCAATTACATGGAACATTGTAATGCATTACACTTAATTGCCATTACATTTTTAACAAGAAGTAATTGTAACAGGATGCTGTTACGAAGTCTCCCAAACAAAGCTCCGATAACTCCCCATTCATATGGTCCCATGTTCATTTGATTTGATTTTTTGTCCCATACAAGAATATATATGGCTTACGAGTAGGGATCTCCACCATTTACAAGTTTTCAAACAGGAGGGGGTGGTGGTGACCCCCAGGGACTTTACCTACATTTCATTTGATTTGTTTTATTGTCCCCTACAAGAAAATATATGGTTTAGGGGTGGGGATCTGGACCGTTTACAAGATAATAGTACATAATCAAATTGAACGGGGTGGGGGTGACCCCCAGGAACTTCCATCTAATTTGATGTGATTCGTTTTATTGTCTCATACAAGAATATATATGGTTTAGGGGTGGGGATCTGGACCGTTTTCAAACAAGAGGGGTTGGGGTGACCCCCTAGGGACTTCCCTTTTATTTCATTTGATTTGTTTTATTGTCCCCTACAAGAATATATATGGTTTAGGGGTGGGGATCTGGACCGTTTACAAGTTTTCAAACAAGAGGGGGTGGGGTGACCCCCTAGGGACTTCCCATTTATTTCATTTGATTTGTTTTATTGTCCCCTACAAGAATATATATGGTTTAGGGGTGGGGATCTGGACTGTTTACAAGATAATAGGACATTCTCAAATTGAACGGGGTGGGGGTGACCCCCAGGAACTTCCATCTAATTACATGTGATTTGTTTCATTGTCCCATACAAGAATATATATGGTTTAGGGGTGGGGATCTGGACCGTTTACAAGTTTTCAAACAAGAGGGGGTGGGGTGACCCCCTAGGGACTTCCCTTTTATTTCATTTGATTTGTTTTATTGTCCCCTACAAGAATATATATGGTTTAGGGGTGGGGATCTGGACCGTTTACAAGTTTTCAAACAAGAGGGGGTGGGGTGACCCCCTAGGGACTTCCCTTTTATTTCATTTGATTTGTTTTATTGTCCTCTACAAGAATATATATGGTTTAGGGGTGGGGATCTGGACCGTTTACAAGATAATAGCACATTCTCAAATTGAAGGGGGTGGGAATGACCCCCCAGGGCATCCCCCTATATTTCATGTGATTTATTTTATTGTCCTATAATCATTTCTGAAGACTGCATGTATCTATCACTTATAGTTTTCAAGTTATATTCATTTAAAAAATTTTGAAAATAAAATCCCATAGGGTTCTATAGTAAAACCCTCCCTGCTTTCTACCCCCCAAAACACCCCTTAATAGACCCCAATGCACAAACGAAAGATTGATGGCTCACCTAGACATATTAGTCTACCATTTTATGAAATCCTAAGTCAATCTGACAAGCGGTTTTGGAGAAACGCTGCGGACAAGTTCATTTTTTAAAGCGGCGGAAGAAGAAGAAGAAGAATAATAAAAATAATAAGAACTGAGCAAAAACAATAAGTCTCCAAACTTTGTTTGGGAGACTTAATTACCCAATCCCTGATAGATACCACAAACGTTTTTATGTATGTTGGCGTTTGTTTATGTTGCAGTTCGATGTTTCTGTTTTTTCGTTGTTTGCCTCTAATAGTTGATGCGTTTCCCTCGGTTTTAGTTTGTAACCCGGATTTATTTTTCTCTTAATCGATTTATGACTTTTGAACAGGGATATACTATTGTTGCCTGAACATATACAAAATACCTCTATCCAATAATTATCCTCCTTTCCATAATTGTTACATGGACTCCAGTATTCATCAGGAACAGTATTGCTTACACACTTCTAGAAAATATACATTTTCATTGGTTGATTTAAACAAAGAAAAGGGAATAAAACAGTCGCCTTAATATTATTACCGAGTTAACTGTTAAAAATCTTATTTTTGCAAAGTTGATGTGCCTCCCTCTGTTTTGGTTTGTGGTCCGAATTTGTTATAGCTTAATCGAGTTATGCCTTTTGAACAGCGGTATACTATTGTTGCCTTAAGTTGTCTAAATTAAAAACTGATATGAATTCTTATATAACTCTCGTCGTAAGGCTATATCGAAATGTTGAATAGGGTTCAAATATGGTCATCACAGACTTCCACCCGACAAATAACAGGACTCTTCTGAAGAGCTTACCGTACTATCTGCATTTAAAAAACAATTGCTGAAAGAATAAAAGATACCAAGCGGGAAATAAAAAACCACAAGTTGAATAAAAACAAAGAACACATTGCCCCAAACCAACCAACTAATGAAAAGTCAAACACAAAACACTACACATACAAACAGAAGATTGAGTTACTTTCACGCAACAAAACATCGGTGGTAATCTTATACGCTCCAAAAGGGTCAATAGAATTTGTTGACGTATCCTCATTTTCCAGAAGCAGTTGTAACTGCCGACTCGGTCTACCCTATTTTCATGACCGACCTATTGGATATATTTCAATAAATTCTCGTTCTGTATTTACATGCTTCCACTGAGTGTTGTGAAAACAAACAATCAATAATTTGAAACTTACTTTTCTCCGAATCAAGAACCTTGAGAATGAAACCACACCAACTTACCTGGTTCCTGGAAGGAATTCCTATGATTAGCGACTCTGGACAGGTATCATCCTGGAATTCTGGATTTGCAACTGCTGTTTTGGCCCACTGGTCTTCAAAACCTGGAGGGAAATAATATCCGCAGTCTGTAACGCTGTATGGCCGCTCAAAATCTTCACAAATACCATCACCATCATGAATAAAACAATGACTAGGTTCTCCTAGAAGGAAGTATAGCAAATGTTAGTAAAGTTCGGTTGAATTTGAATACGAGAATAGGAGTTTCAATTATTTAAACTACAAAGATACAAAATTAGTTCCCAACCCAAAAAGTAACCTGCTACAATTAAAAAAACCGTGACAATAAACTTTATGTAGGGATAGTGAATACATAGAAATGTCGCAGGTCTGACTCACTGTAGAAAGACGAATAGTAAACGATACTAGATTCGAACATCATTTTGAAATTGAAAGAGAATGTTTGAAGTGGTCCATGGGTAAACACACCAAGATATTCTGTTTTATTATGTTCATTGATGATTTGTTAATCATTACATATATTAGCATACCTGCGCATTTAAAGAATTCTTCTTCTTTGCAATCAATATCACACCCATCGCCATCTATTGTGTTACCATCATCACACTTCTCACCACTTTTATCAAAAACAAAAATCTGCATTAATTTTTTTATGAATATATCAATTTGTAGTAGATAACTGCCTTTAATTATTAAACATTATTTACCCAAAAAAAATCACAATATTAACATGATTAATGAAAAGAAATAGACACTTTTCGATAACTGAAGGCCGGGTGTTTAAATCTAAATGTCCCTTGATTAAGTTTTTAGAACAACTGTCGTATGTTTGTTGGTTATTGACATTTTTAACCTTCGTCTTATTTTGATAAGTCTTAAACATAAATACAGAAGTTAAGTAGGTAGAAGTCAAAGTATCTACAGAAATCTTTATGATATAACTACTAGGTTTAAATAAAAAGGGAAATTTCAGAAATCTATGGAATACGAACGACACCGATTTCATTTCATACTGTATTGATTTTTCACAATCTCGATTTTTTTTAAATAATTGTCTCATGAAAAGAAATGATCAATCAACAATACTCACGTGTTAACATGACCATCTCCACAGAAAGACTGACCAACGATAAAATCGACAGACGGTGATGGTACACTTTCATGGTTTCCTGTTACAACAAGTATACTGTATGTATATGTAGTATTATGTTGGATGTCCCTGAAATATTAATAGAATGTTCATATTCTTTTAATAAAGTAAAGGAATATGTCAACGACATTTTTTTTAAATACGTAAATTCTTCATTCATTTCGTGAATTTAATATTGCATACCAGAACAATTTATTCATATTAATGATTCTAGAAAATAAGTCATCTGCAAAATTTCCTAGTTAAATATCAGTCTAAATTTTTTTTTAAAATAATTTCCGAATATTTGAATAAAAGTTAAAACTTGAAATATTTAATTATAAAATGATTTTACCGGTCTGTGAATTCTGTTTTACTGGTCTGAATTAACTGGTTCCCTGTAATTTCCGGAGATCTGATTACCCTGTACTTTTGCTGTCTACACATCGCACATTCTGATGCGGGCGTACTTGTTGATAATTCTGCTGCATCTATAGCTGTGTATGGATGCTGCACATATATTCGTACCTGTACGAGAAAATGTATTAAAGAGGGTTTGAAAGGTACCAAAAAGGACATTCAAACTCATTGATCGAAAATAATCTCACAACGCTAGGGCTTAAAGAAAAAAACAAGCAAACAAATAATAGTTCACAAGACACAACATAGAAAACTAAAGACTAATCAACACGAACCCCACCAAAAGCTTGGGGTGCTCCGGAAGGGTAAGCAGACCCTGCTCCACATGTGGCACCCGTCGTGTTGCTCTTATTATTAAAACCCGATAAATAGTCTAATTCAGTAGGTCATATTCGTGAAAAGGGAACGGGTTTGTAGTTACGACATAAGGAACATATCCGATATCATTTGTGAAACCGATATTCCATACTCGTGATGGCGTCCGTAAAACTTACGAAGGGATGCTTTCATCTTAACCATTTGGAACTCTTGGTTTAATAGGTTCCTTGTAAGCAGCAACCCTCTATCAAGGAGATCATGACAGGAAATACAATCCCGGGAATATCGTAACAATTGGGAGATATATGCTCCGTATGTGTTCTGTATATAACACAATAGCAATGATGTGTTTATAAATTAATGTACAATACTTCTCAGGTAAGGCTTCTTGATATACTGACAACAACCAATAACAGTTACGAGTGTACATTTTTTTTTTTTTTTTTTAGAAAACATGATTTCTACTGCAGTCATAGCAATTAAGTACCTAATGACAATTCATTTTCAAACAACTGAAAGTATAAGTAAATGATGCTAGTCGTACATACCTTTATGACAGGTCTTCTCACATTCAGTCTGATTGACAACGCATTATCACATGAAGCAGGAAAACTATCCAATGGAATCACTGTAAGATCGTCTGTCGTGATTTCTATAAATTTGATTGAATCACCCATTCCTGTCAAAATGAAGTCGTCAACGGATCCAGTATAAGGTACCCATATACTCAATCTAAACAAATGGTTGATACAGTATTCAATGATATCGCTTTTCTTAGTAATTCAGACTTGGTAGCACAGCTTTTTAATTTATAAAAGTTGAAGCTTATAGGGTAAGATGCAATATCTATCTATCGGTTTGCGTTTTTCCCTCTGTTATATGCATTAATGATAACATAAATTCAACGTGTTAAATAGATCTTGAATGAGGGATAGTGCAAAAAAGTGTAATTGTAAGGTGATTTCTGTATGCAGAATTAAAAGAGAGGCGAAAGATACCAGAGGGACATTCAGACTCATAGTTCAAAAATAAACTGACAACGCCATGGCTAAAAAAGAAAACAACAATAGTACACAAGACGCAACATAGAAAACTAAAAACTAAGCAACACGAACTCTACAAAAACTTGGTGGGTGTGATGTCAGGTATAATGGAGAAAGGAATTGTTAAAGACCCAAAACACTCTCGTGGTATGCACTTTCCGGACAGTTTTTAAACGATAACCTAACTATTTTTTCCTGCAAAATAAACATCAGGTATGCACGTGTTCAAATGATTGGAAAGCCAAAACCAAAAATAGTTTGAGTGAATTAAATGCAAATTGGCTTAAACATAGCAACCATAACGGTATAAGGTTGAATTTTCTGACAGAGCTTACTTTAGTTATAGTTCAATTACAAGATCAAGATAAGCTGAAATCACATGTACTACCCGGATGGTCTGAAAATCAACCAGCAGCAATACCGATTCAGTTGTAGTATGAAACGAATGATACATTACGAAAACTCTTCTCCAATCTTCAGACGTTTGTTAATGTCATCACAATCTTAATGGTAAACATATATACAACCAGAACCGTAAATTGTAATTGTTGTAATTTGTATTGGCGATCGGATGTTAAGCAATGACCCTGTTTCAGTAATTTCGTATGGTTTAAACGGTTGAAATCATCTATAAACATTTTAATTGTTTAATACTATACTATTATAAAAGTATTTCTGAATCCAGCTTGAACAAATGGTATATACTAATTATAATTAGTGTCTACGATATACTTACTTGTCAGGTATGAATTTGAAGTTAAACTCAAGGTCTATATAACACTCCATTCTCTGGCAGGTATAACTGTCAGGCATCATCCAAGCCTTGTCACTGGCTGTACATGTCTCAGAATCTGGTGGACCTGAGCAATAAAGTAATTAATAATTGTATAATAACCTTAAGCACTATAAAACAAACACATATGTCAACAAAGAAAAACAAAAAGTCATATAGACACAGCACCTTAGCAAAAACGAAAGACAAGAATACAACAACATCACCATAGCCAAATAACACAATGACGGGATGTATAAGTACCGAGCCACGTCAAATGGATATTACCAAAGGTAGACTAAACAGTCAAAGAAACAAATTACATTGACGAGTACAAAGAACACTTTAATAGGTAATTAAGATAATACAGAATGTCAGTACTTACAATCTAGACTACAACACAATCGTGTATTATTTGTTAAGTTGATACAGAAGCCAGTCAGTATAGAAAGAA
Organism: Mytilus galloprovincialis; assembly: GCF_965363235.1. Taxonomy (NCBI): domain Eukaryota; kingdom Metazoa; phylum Mollusca; class Bivalvia; order Mytilida; family Mytilidae; genus Mytilus; species Mytilus galloprovincialis. The sequence goes on from NC_134839.1 coordinate 50,551,780, forward strand.
AAAAGACAGATTGACTTTAGCAACATAAACTTTTAAAATTGTTCCAATAACAAGTGCTTTGATTTACCTGCAGCTTGCATTGGTTGGGATAAGTACAGAAAACTCTCTGGATGCGATGCTGTGGCATTGTGGGCATACTGAGCAGCACTTCCATCAGGTTTACAAACGTCGCATATAGTTTTTGGAAATGCTTGATTAGAGCCAAGTGGAGATATCCAGCTGATGGTAATACTTACATTGGTAGATCTTGCGATCTAAAGAAAAAATGTAAAATTTCTTATTTATAGCAGATCTATTTAAATAAATATATTTTTCTAAATATAAATTTATATAAAGTCAATTCATTATATGGTGGGATATAAAAACATTGCCGATAATACTGATGTGTAATTTGCTAGATAAAAATTACATCACAAACTAATTGATGTAAAAGTTTAGCTGGTCTTTTCGTAAAACGGACATTTTGATAAGGCAGACTGGAAATGAACCATGCATTATTCATGTTTTAAATGACCGACAACACGTCACATGTATCTATTATCACTTTCGATAGCCCATATTACCCATAATTCTAGCTATAAATAATGCTGCTCTGTATATTGTCATTTTTATGCTCTTTTTTATATACCTTCTTTTCGAAATTTACTTATGTAATTACATCCCGAAGATGTTGATTGAAATGTTTGTAATGGTTTTGGTTTTGAGAACTATGTAAAAATTGAAAAAGAAATTACAACTAAATTACAATAAAACACCAATGACGACATTAAAACGATTCGCATTAAAATAATATTAAGATGTCTATGCTTTTTTACTTGAATGTTAAGGAATATGATTGTATTCTAGTTTGACATTGCTACCCCAACTTCCGATGCAAGATCGATCGTCCGCTCACCGAACTTTCCCGTAGTTCTGCGTTTAATTATTTGCTCGAGTTTATGAGTTTCGGTCTTCGCTTGAAAGTTGTTGCTACTCCTCTTCAGATAGTATCAGTTTCGTCAAATAGACTGACCAGTCTGTCCATTATCTGAAAGATAACCAGAATATCAAAGGGAGACAACAAAACTCTAATGACGACTTACTTTTGGTGGCAGCGGTACTGGTGTTGGTTTCTTTTCTGTCCTCCATGGTTTGTATACAAGGTCAAGGTAACAGTGCATTCGTGCACTCTGGTCAGATGTGAAACTATTTATACAGCTATCTTCTAATATAAGTACACAAAAATGTATATAAGTGTTCCAAGAAAACTGCTTGGCGACTAACTTCTATTTGAGCAATTCAAATAATTTCCCGAAAGGCAGCTAAGTCAAATTCAAAGTTAAAAAATAAATTTGAGTTCATTACCGAAAAAAGCTTTAATGGTTTTATTCCAACTTTTGATGGCCGTTTTCCCATAATGTTTGCAACTAAATGAAAAACAAGCAATCAAATCAACTGATGAGAAAGATTTGAAAAATACATTAAAATTTGTGGAATCAATCTTTAAATCGCTTAATGAATGTATCCATTTATTTCATCCATTTTGTCGATCACTATATATCACGAGATCACAAAGTTCAAAACTGTTTTGACTAACAGTTACACGTAGGTGTGTTTTTAAAGCAAAGAGTTCCGAAGAAAAAAATCAGTATTATAATCTATTATAGTCGGACTTACCAGCATAACTCATGTAGTTATTGAATGGGGTGTTTCTGAAGCTTTCTAGACCACATGTTGACCTTATACTACCATCTGGATCATGGCATTGTTTATTATCTGGTGTAGGTTCGGTATCAGAACAAAGATCTCCAAGTTCTAAAGACGCATGTGTCTCTACACAGGGATCGTCACAATCCATTTCCGATATACCATGGTGCACGTGCCATAGGCCAAGGACATGTCCTATCTCATGTATCAAACCTTTCATTTTACCTGATGCACCAAACGATTCTGGAGGTACAATCACACCACCTATAACATAAAATTGAGAATGGAAATGGCGAATGTGCCAAAGAAACAACAACCCGACCATAGAAAAAAAACAACAGCAGAAGGTCACCAACAGGTCTTCAATGTAGCGAGAAATTCCCGCACCCGGAGGCGTCCTTCAGCTGTCCCCTAAACAAATATATACTAGTTCAGTGATAATGAACGCCATACTAATTTCCAAATTGTACACAAGAAACTAAAATTAAAATAATACAAGACTAACAAAGGCCAGAGGCTCCTGACTTGGGACAGGCGCAAAAATGCGGCAATATACAATTCAATTTTTTTTTACCTCGTTGTTGTTGCATGCAAATCACAAAAAAAAACGGTAGAACAAAGGTAAAATAACAAAAATGCCGAACTCAAAGAAAAATTCAAAACGGAAATTCCCATATCAAATGGCACTGAAATCAAAAGCTCAAACACACCAAACGAATGGAAAACAACTGTTATGTGCATGACACATTTAAAATTTTACAACAATAGTCCAAACTTTTTGACACAATTTGGAACCATCAATAAATTATTATAGTATATTAAAACAAATGTAAGCTAGTGTAATGCTACCTTTTCTATTTTGAAACATACCGTTTATGCCATACACGTGTTTGTCCCAAGGGTATGTGGACAGACCCGCAACATCCGTGTTTATTGTGGAGGCCAGATAAATGTTAAGTTGGCTAGAACTATCCTCGCCGACCATGTCTTGAAATTCATCTTTGCTAAGGTAACCTCTACAATATAGTGTATGTTAATATAATTTTGTTACTTAAGTAAACAGTATTTAAAAAGCTTTGTAACTTGAAAGTTTATTGTTAATTTCGAGAGTAAAAAAAAACAAAACGCCTTAATTGTCAATTATTTTTCAGTAACCGAAGGCATCAATATTGTTTGAAATTATGTTTGAAATTATAACAGTAAGACATGGTTAGAAATTGTATATAAACCATTAGAATCGTCCCCGAAATAAGCAATGAGTAAAACCCATATCGCCTAGTTAGCTATAATAATAAAATTAACGGTACCAATTTTCTTGCACCAGATGCGCATTTCGACAATACATGTCTCTTCAGTGATGCTCGTGGCCAAAATATTTGAAATCCAAAGCTTATATAAAAGATGAAGAGCTATAATCCAAAAGTTCCAAAAAGTATAGCCAAATCCGTGAAAGGAATCAGAGCTTAGCTATAAAAGGTCCCAAGATGTTACACGTAAATCAATTTAAAAGAAAAAAACTAATGGTCTGATTATGTATGAATTATAAAAAATAAAAATAATAAACGAAAACCAAATATAATATTCTGTATTTTGTTTCCGTCTCAATTTTTTTCCTTTTCACTTTGTAATTTTTTAGTCCTTCTTATTTATGGGTCATCCATAATTGTCAATCATATTCCGAAGTATTCAAAAGGTAAGCTTGGGGGAGGGGGTTAAAAAATCAACATTTTTACCGTACACGTTTTTTTTAATAAAAAATAAAACTGTCAGATGTTTCAAATTATTTTCAATGCAACTATATAAAACTAAACTTTAATATGCTTGATCTTCTTTTTATTAAGAGTGATTGATTCTTGTCTTTAAATCTGAAAATGGTTGAGGTACACTTTTTGAAGGAGGGTGGGGATCTGAAAAAGTGTATGTTTTGTAGAGTTTGGAAAATGGTTGGAAATAATGGATGACCCTGACAGATGAATAGTTGTCAGTTATGAAACTGAAGATATGCGAATGGGGTAACTGTTTTCTGAACATCCTATTTTATACTGCAACTGCTTATGATCAAATTATCTACCAAGCATCAAATAATACCAATTTTAGGGGGGGGGGGGGTAATGTCAGAGACTACACAGAAAAAGCAAACGTTAAAATACTTACCGATGCTGCGATTCAGGATTAAAACAAAAATCAGAACCTGGTGTACAGCAATCTCCACCATCCCATTCCCATATAAATTTGTTACATTCTGGATCACAATTGCCATTTGCAATAGATATTAGGTCGCATTCTGCGACTGCCGGAAGTAGATCATCACAATCACCGCCATCATATCCGGTTTTGGCATGAAAACAGTCATCGTCGCAAACATTATCACCAATAGATATTGAATCACATGTGTAAAGCACTGTAGCCTGTCTGAGAAATGTGCTTTTAATATTTTTAACGTCTTGCTTAAATGTTATATTATGCGGTGAGAATGCATCTATAAGTGCTAAATGTTGCTTTTGTAACTGCTTTCTAGTAATTTGTGGCTGGGAACCATCATCGTTCATTAAATTGTAAACTTTATAATTAATTTCTTTAAAATGCCTTAAGTTTGAATTTTCTCTGTACGATTTCAGTAAAACTGGATCATCGCACACTGTTTCGCCACAAGGTGGCGCTTTGATTACAATTTGACTGGAGGTTGATAATGTAACCCTTTGTATAATGTGCGGTGGTGTTTTGAACAACGACCGCCATTTCTTTGCATCTGTAAAACTATCAGATACAAAAAGCCGGTCATCTTTGCCATTTGAATGTTCTAATTCAGAATGATTTTTAGCATAATCCCAGATAAATAAATCTTTTAATGATCCTCGGTAAAAGGTTTTTGAATGTTCGTCCCCTCCAATCAGAATGGTTTTACAGTTTTGTGAAACCTTTTGGAAAATCGCTCCATGCTGATGTCTGTCTACAGCCACTAATGCACCGTCCCTGTACAGCTTAAGTACATGTTTGTCATACGTTACAACAATGGCGGTCCATTCTTCGGGTTTGTAGTTAGTATCTGTATAAACAGTAGATGCATGTTTGCTCCTTTCTGTCTTTAAAGTAACAAAATATTTCTGTCCAGAGTTGAGAATTTCGGGATTACTAGCAATTCCAATTTTTAACCAGTTGTGTGTTTGTTTTCCATTACAAATATCTACAAGCTCTGAAATAAAATATGCCTAACGTATATAAAGCACTTATACATCATACTATAGTAGTTATATCATTAAACTTAAAAGATGTACATGGGTCAGGTTAAGGACTTTTTGTCAGATGTTCAGCCTCCTTGGGTTTTTCCCCTACCATACAGGGTAAAAAGTAAAATTACAACAATACTGAACTCCGAGGAAAAATTCAAAACTGTAAGTCCCTAATCAACTAGAAAATCACATCAAACGAATAGACAACAACTGTCATATTCCTGACTTGGTACAGGCATTTTCAAATGTAGAAAATGGTGGATTGAACCTGGTTTTATAGCGCTAAACCTCTTACTTGTATGATAGTGGCATCAAATTCCATTATATTTGCAACAATGCGTGAACAAAACAAACATAATAGGTAAAATTGTCAAAATAGAGGTACAGCAGTCATCACCGTGTCACAATCTCAATTATAACAAAAACAAACAAATATTTAACAAAGAAGCACAAAAAGCATCTTTCAAATTTAGCAACCACATTCATTGCTAACTTTTATATGTATTTTAATTAAACCCATAAAGCATTAAAATATTTGAAGTCCTGTGACTGAATGGCAAGGTTCGCACCAACTCTATGGCAGAGTCGCGTGTTTGACGTCAGAATGTAAACGTCCCACAGGAAGAGATATAAAATAATTTTGTCGTTCAAAGTATTTTCAAAATTATAATAGAACAATAACATAATGGCATTACAATAGAACAATAGCATAATGGCGGGATGTTTAAAATAGTTTTCCCCCTATCATTTTACTTTTCATATTAAATTCAAAAAATGTCATTTTGGTAAACATGAAAACCATTTATTACTGTACAAAGAACGCTGAACTCCTTATCAGAGAACACTAATTATCCAGTTTATCGTAGTGAAATTAATTTGGTAAATCCTGTATTCTAGAATAATTTAATTTTGGATGTAACGCGTCTTCTGATTGGCTGACGTTATTTTGTTATCAGACCATAGACATAATTTAGTCATGTGACCGTGACGTCTTTGCGGGGTTCTTGTTGCTCAGTCTATTGTTTTCTATGTTTTGTTGAAAACATATTTTTGTTATTTTGTCTTTTAATTTTTTCTACTATGAATGTCCCTTTGGTATCAGTCGCCTCTCTTTTATTGACAAGGCTATACTAAGAATTTAATTATCTTAAACAGTCATACTGGTTTTTTTTTAGATAGAAAAACAACATTTAATAATAATTCATTGTAATAATGAGAACAACGATGTAAGACATTATATTCTAATCCAATTATTTACACTGTATATTGAAGTTGCAACGTGTTGTTTTGTGAACATTTGACACGTTTCAAACGTAAGACAGACATCCCATAACACATTATTGTAATTCCCGCTGGTATTTTATTCTTGAAGCGTTAACGAACACGTTATAAGGCATTATCAAGCGTCTAGACATGCATTTAAGTACATGATGACTGTGGAGAATATCTTGGCAGTTTTCAAGAGTTTGGATTCAATTTGTAAGTGAAAAAATGCCTAGTAGTGTTATCAATCGATTCTGGTGTGTAAGTATAGTAGCCTTAGCGGATCTTTTATTCTATAAAAGGGGAGCAGGACGAGAGGCGAAGAGAAAAATACTAAAAACAAATGTTTTTTTTTTACATATACTCTCTATCCCCCCATTTCGGTCCAACTCTAGTTAGGTCAGGATATTCACCGCGATGATTTACTTAAAACAATATCCAATAGTTGAAAAGAAGTGTATTTGTTTTACTCTCAAAGGCATTGAATCTTACTGAACTAAACATCACTGTATAAGAGAATTTATGATACAAATAGCAAATTAATCATGTGCGTGTGCAAATTTTTGCATCGTTTAAAAGACAATAGATAGCCCTATCTTCTTCGAATAAATTTAGGTTACCGGTATGTTCAAGCTTTCCTCTCATTTCTTTTTATAAAAATTAATACTCTGTATTTGCCTAAATATATTAGCAGCAGGGATGGGGTAATCATAATCTGTAATCGTAATCGATTGTAATTGATTACATTTTTCCAGTAATCGACAGTAATCTGAAGACATTTTCGATTACATGTAATCGTAATTTAATCGATTACAGCAAAATCATGATGTAATCATCGATTACTATCGATTACATTTCGATTACTTTAGTAAAATAGTTCGATGAAATATAACCTATTTTAAATGAAAACATGTATGCATTCATCACTTTGAAGTACTGACATGACTTACAAGTTTATCAACTGCTTTTATATTTCTATCTATTGCCTCAAGCAGAATTATAATTAACCAGATCCCCTACCATAATTTACTTTATATCTATGTATGGCTATGTATCTTTACGCATTTAAAATTTGGCATAATAAAGAGAAAATTCAATCGTAAATGTGAGAACCTCAAAAAATATACATGGAGCTTTTACGGTGAATTTTAGTAAAAGAAATAAAGTTAGAGACCATTAGATTGTGTGCATGAGGCACTGACGCGCTTCTAGTTGAAATCATGATGGTCACTTTCACTTCGAGTACATTTAAAAACAAAAATCCACATTATTCTATTTTCCTTTTATTACACAAACTTTCGGGAGAAATATAGATGAGTTGAATAGAGACCAACGTTTTGCCTTTGAGCAGTCCACCTACTGACCCCTCCAAGAGTTGGTGCATAGATTCTTTGACGTGCAGAGAGCATGACACTCTCATTACACATGCAAGGTATTGCATTAAACATCCCCATTCAGACACGACTTGGTTGCGAATTCACGGCCGACACTCGGCTAACCGAGAGATTGGTCGGTTAATCTATATTGAGTATGCGGCTATATCGGCGGTTGGTCTGTTAATCGTGTTGGCTAAAGTCTGTTAACCAGGTGTTATCGAAAAAATCATAGAAAGTTCAGCATGTTTCATGGTATAACTTTTTAAATATATTGTTATCATAAGAATTATTCATGTCTAACAAAACAATTCAATGTACTGAATGCAGTGGTGTAATTATTATTTTTCTAGCTTCAATGTACGATCTATTAAATGAAAAGGCGAGTTACTCATCAATAAAATACACATTTTACACACACATAAAGTACACAAAATGACACGTTGGTTGAATTTACTTGCATGCAATTATTTGAACATCGAAAAAAGACAGGCATTATGTTTTTTAACCATATTGATATCATTGTGTGAAAAATCTACACGAAAATCTGTGTTTTCGTAACATAAATCAATCTTTATTTAAAACCTGGTCTGTTAATGGGTCGGATGCATAAAACTCGGTCTGTTAATTGGTCTGTTAAGAGTAATGAATGGCAATAAAGTATAATTTTATTGTTATATTGGGTGTGATCGAATCAAATGGGTATAGGCTCAAGACGAGCGGCTAAAATAAACGGAAACATCACATGGGCAGTGAAACATAAAATATACGGAACAACACATGAACAATGAACAATTTAGACAATGGAAAATGAAAGTTGATAAAAATGGTTTCAAAAAGTGTAATAATGTAGTAATATTAATTTCATCCAAGAATGTCGCATATATCATGTGGATTCTGTTTAATTGCCATGAATGCCACCAATTTGCCATCTACATTGGTAACCAGTATATAAATCAGAGATAAACGTCGTAATGAAACTCAACATCAGTAAGTAAAATATATTGGGATGCTAAGATATAAAGAATAGAGAAAGAATAATGAGTAAGATAAATAACATTGAAAAAAGTGACATAACAATTTTAATAGCACAGAAATAAACAACACCCCGATCCGGACCCTCGTTGTATACACGAGAATCTGGATGGAGACGCAGAATATAGAATAATAGATAAGAACAGGAGAGACTGATGCATTGCTAAAAATAGAGAGAACAAATAATATGTTTTTAAGAATACAGACATGAAACCCCTGAGTGTTGAAACAGTAACGGATTGCGATGTACTCATATTGGTGACAAATACTAGAATTTTACATGTGTAGTTCTCCTCTGCACTTATGTAGAAAGGAATTAGACCGTTGGTTTTCCCGTTTGAATGGTTTTACACTAGTAATGTTGGGGCCCTTTATAGCTTGTTGTTCGGTGTGAGCCAAGCCTCCGTGTTGAAGGCCGTACATTGACCTATAATGATTTGCTTTTTTTTAAATTGTTTTTTGGATGGAGAGTTGTCTCATTGGCACTCACACCACATCTTCCTATAGCTAGAAATGGAATGAAATGAGTTAAAACTTAAGATAACCTTATGTAGCTGCATTCGCTTCTTTCCACTTACTTCTTAAGAATGATTTATTAACAACATATGATTAACATGATTAAGTAAAAGAAGAAAAGAATCAATTGGATGGTTCTGACGAATTAGGATTCACGTCCAGTGACAAACATTATGTGCATATGAGAACGACAACACGTTATATGTACCCAGTGCTGTATTAGAAAGACACTTTCAGTCGGATTTGAGAACGTGCTACTCTGAACACACACACAAAAAGTCTGATTGAAAACGTTAATAATAAATGCATGCATATTCCAGCGGCCAATCCATAGAAACATCCTTCCATAAAATGCAAAGAAAGTCAAAATAAAAATGCTCTTACTAGAAGGATACTGTTGCACCGTATTCAGTTTCATTTTTTTTTTACTCAAGTACATCTCATTCTTAGTTTTTCAATGGGAAAATATAAAGGTAGCAAAACTATTATCGTGGCTAAATAACTCTTAACTGACACAATTTCAATTGTCCAACCCATTAACAGACTGTATTCCCATAATTTTCACTAAAACGAGGTATTATTCACGTTATATTACAATTATGAAATATTTACTAATGTCAATTTATTTTTTAGAACCAAAGGACTATTTTGTGTCCTTTAAATGATATCTAAAATTGTTTGTTCGCCTTTTATTAAAAAAATTGCTATGCGTATAAGCATAAATAAAACATACTTGCGCGACGCCTTTTAGTTTTACTGAAAACTGTTCAGACTATGAAATGTTTTTACAGGTGAAAACTGTTCTATGATAGATATCATTTTGTCAGACACTTTTCTTTTTTTTTTTTGATTTGGTTCTTATAATATGCCAAAAATATGTATATTAAATAGAGTTTAACATTACATTGTTCGTTTTACTCTTAACAGACGTATAACCAACCCGATTAACAGACCAATCGCCCATATAGCCACATACTCAATATAGATTAACCGACCAATCTCTCGGTTAGCCGAGTGTCGGCCGTGGAATTTGTACATTCCTCACAGCCACACGAAGACCCAATGTTGGCACAGGTTTTATACCACAAAGACGTGCGAAGTCTAGGGCTATAGTTCTATACTAAGTATCTAATCAAACCTTGGGATTGATTTTGTTTGAAATAAACTATCAATACTAAATACAAATATGGAAAAGTGTAAAATGACAAAAATACTGGAATGAATCATCATTAATATTATAGATCATAATAAATGAACTCATGATAGATACAAGGATTGAATTTTTGTATTTGCACCAGACGCGCGTTTCGTCTACAAAAGACTCATCAGTGACGCTCGAATATAAATAAAGTTAAAAAGGTCAAAAGTACAATGAGCATTGATGACCAAAATTTCCTAGACGTTTCGCCAAATACAGGCAAGGTAAACTGTTTCAGAGGTAGAAAAGCCTTACAATTTCAAAAATTTTCAAAAAAAAAAGTTTTGTAAACAATTTTTAATTAAAACAATAACAATGACAATTCATGTCAACACAGCAGTGCCAATAATAAATATTGTGTTTATGATCTTGACACTTGTATTCATTTTAATTTAAGGATTGCAAATGTTATTTTGTAAAATCATCATTATTTTTTAGTTAACTTATCGAATTATAATGAAACTTCACATATTTTTTTTTTAAATTAATGTTTTATGTCGTCGATAAGCTAAGTTTTGTAACAGTTATAAATAAAAGTAAATCGCAAAAAAAAATGAACTCCGAAGAAAATTCAAAACGGAAAGTCCTTAATCAAATGGCAAAACCAAAGGCTCAAACACATCAAACGAATGAATAACAACTGTCACATTCTTGACTTGGTACAGACATTGTACAGACATCTTATGTAGGGAATGGTGGATTAAACCTGGGGTCTGTTGTTCAACTTGGGATTAAACTAATCAAATGATTGATTTTAATCGAATGATTAAGAAATTTTAACGACACGTTAGCACTAACGACAAGTTGAACAACAGACCCCTGGTTTTATAGCTAGCTAAACCTCTTACTTGTATGACAGTCACATACAATTCCATTAAATCGACAACGATGTGTGAACTAAACAAACAGACATTATAGGTAAAATTGTTAAAAATAGGGGTACAGCAGTCTGCATTGTGTTTAAAGGGAAACTTCGCAAAAAAATCAAAAATTGATATTATGTTCATTCTGTATAAAAATGCTCAAATTCATAGATATTAAAGTTTTATTCTGCTAGATAAGCGATCACCATCGATTTTAAATTTAGAGTATCAATTCTCTGCGTTCGGCCATTTTGTCTTCTTTCTCGATTAATAACAACGATATGTCTATAAACCACAAAGGAACAAAACGACAGTAACCGATGTAGTCGTAATTGCGTGTCGATATCTTGTCACTCGTACGGTTGTTTTATCCGACTAACTTGATACGGAAAATATTCTTATTTTTTTTTAATTACCATGGTCTGTTGTTTTTAAACTGTTAATATTGGAATTAGGTAAAAAGTCAAAGTTGAAATCATAAATAAGTGTTCCGTGAAAATTGTTTTCGAAAATCTAATTTGTTCATAATTCTTTAAAGTAATAAACTTTTTTCAAATAAATTCTGATCTTCCCTCATCTGATCACCAGCATGGCTAAAGGTATTACTTCCAAAGGTATTGTGAGGGGTGTGAGGTGACACGTCCAGGTATTCAAGCGATTTCCTGTCGGGCTTGCAAGTTCATACATCGTTTCACTTCTGCAGGTATTGATCAGTGTACACGGCCGATAACTTTTGAACTATCAGATGTATAATATACAAGTCTGTCTTACTTGTCATTACTAAACTCATACGCTTGTTTATAAATAACATTTTTGGTGTAAAGAATATTATTCATAAAAATATAAATAATACCCCAAAAAATAAGATTTGATGAAATTAAAATCTATTTAAATATTTTTTCCAAGGGTGAATTTGGGAAAATATAATATATACTCGTTGTCAATAGTGAAGGACAGAGTGGAACATACCAGAAATATTGATTTAAAAAATGAACGCACTTGTCGACGATTCGTTTATACGACTGGGTAGGAAGTTACGGAACTATAGCGCAATTTAAAATATATACATGTATACATTGAACATAAGAAAAAAAAAATATTTTGAATAAATTGGTGTAAAAGTTTTGTAAATAGACTAGTTCACGTATGCCAACAGTATGTAATCATCGAATGTCGATAGACTATTGTATACCAAAAGAAGAAGAAGAAGAGAACCAATTTGATTTAAATACAGGTCGATGTATAACTTGCTTTGGTTCATCGTAGTTGTGGACATAGTAAAATCACAGATTTATATTTCAATAAGATTGTTCTCGAACAAAGGAAGGAATTCGTCATCACAATTGTTATATATGCCACTGGACGGACACTAATTATAAAAATAAATTGCTTGTCCGCTAAATAGGGTTATTCTTGTCAGATAAAAGACTTTTAGTTATATTAAAAAAATAGGGAAATATGACATTAAATTGGTTCTTTCTTTTTTTTTAAACATCGTTAAAAAGATGTGTGTCCAAGGTGAACGCCACAAGAACCTTGTAATACTAGTACGAGACTATAGCATGTAAACATTCCTTCTCAATAATATGGTTGTATTGGAAATCTTTTCATACAGATTGACAACTCATGGTCTGATATGCATGTAATATTTGCCACATGACGCCCATAGTTCTTTCTACCATCATCATCTTATTCTTTAATATTGCTGTTAACATCGATGGTTCACACCCAAACAAAATGGGAGTGATTTATACCTTCAGAGCTTCTCTGTGTTATAACTTGTGAATCTTAATATATAGTAGAAATTTCGGTATTGAAATGAATCTACATCTCACAAACAGGATGTTTAAATAACGATTTTGAGTAATCCCCAAACGAACCAATATAAACGTATGGCAAGATATAACCATGATTGAAGGAATTTAGTTTTTGTCAGACGCAAGAACTCATCACTATCATAAACGTATACGTATATATGCATGCAGTTTCAAATATCAAGAACAAGCGGTCGATGTCGATAGTCCGTTTTCTAACTGTTCAGAGTTAGACATGTCACTTGTTCATTCTTGGAAGCCTTTATATTCCCCGTCCAACGATTGGAACTCTTTCTGGTTGTGTTGACTATATATGCTTGTATGGTTATTCTGTCGTTCAGTTATCAGTACAACTGGTTTGCATTTCCTCTCCTTTCCCAACAAACAAACTAACGAAACGCTACTATTCTGCTTTCTCTGGAGCTCTTCCTCAATGGCGCTTATACGTCAGGAAACTTACATGCATACTAATAATGATTGTTTCAAGAACAACGATGTAGGGACGAACTATTCTAATTTCGTCAATATCAGTTATGCATGACTAAAATATTAGTTTTATTACAACAACTGTATTTGGTCTCGAATGTATGTTAATAATCGTTTCCTACCACACCGAGATTTAATGCCAAGCGGTAGACATATTTTAGGTACTACTTCTATTGATCCTACAAAAACAGATGCCAACAATAACGACTTGTAAGGTTTAAATGTGTTTTATGAATTTATTTCAATCTTAATCATCAATTTCTTTGTCTGTTGGAACTTTTAAGATTTTTTCTCAGTACCGGTTTGTTTTTATAAAGGGACATAACACCTTTACTAACCGTGTATGAAATAAGCCCCGCCCCCTTCTTACCTAATATGGAATATAAAGGGACGTAACTCCACTACTAACCGTGTATGAGATAAGCCCCGCCTCCCTACTAACCTAATATCAAATATACACGGTTCGCACGCGGACGCTTTAAACCAATCATATTCCTGGAAATGTATAGGAGGTAAGATAATAATTAATACATGGGTTTCAAAAGTCTAAATGTAAGTATTCTCTTACATTTTTTTGCCTAAAAGACAATCAAAATGCTTTGGTAAAGCTATTTCTAATTTCTAAGTTCCCCTTTTTTATGAGACATAAATCAAGGACAAGAGGTGTATATCATTTCATTCTGACACATGAATTAAGTTTCCCATCTTTTACCGAAAATTGTTTATTTCTTAGTAAATTAATTTATTTGAATTCAAATAAATAATAGCACCAAATATAATTAAATAATTCCACGGCGATCTATTTTCATTTGTCACTAACTTGAATATGTATTTTAAATGTGTGTATTAAATGCTCCCTTGTTTTATAATCCACTGATCCGAATAGACAGTCACACCTGGCAAGGTGTGCCCGAGAGGCGTGGTTAACATGATACCGAAGTGCAAATAACAATTTACCTTTCAACAAGCCATCTACGAGTTTTGCCACAGAACTGTGAATACACACATCGTATAAACCTAGTCATAGCAGAGACAGTAAAAGGTCAATAAGAGTACACCAACATATTGTCTTTACATATTTTGTACTTTAATTTGTTCACCTTATCAGTCCGAAAATGCATTAATTAAAAATAGATTTTTAACATTTTGTGTTGTCTAAAAAATTAATTTGAATATATACGTTTAACATAGAAAATTTATCTCATGAATATGTACAATTGCACGTTTGTGCGTTTTATCTTCTTATTATCGGCTGGTTATTAGATAAAGCAGAAGTCATCGACGCGCTTACGATTACGTTAAAATATCATTAAAAACCAAGACTTTTAATGATTGCATTTTAAATCCCGGCATGCAAAAACCAGGAGAAAACGTCACGACCTACAGGAAGTTGTTAATATTTTTTCATTGATTATTAAATTTCTCCTTTATTACTGCAATTACAGCGATAAAACTTTGTGAATATATATATTAACACATGGCATGGGTAAAATCTCTTTGTTTTTACTGTGCTATAATCTGGATAATGCACAGCAAAGGTGTGCATTAACTACCTCAGATATACTGCACAGTTCAAATCTATTTTTACCTTTAGGGGCGGTTCCTAGATTTTGAAAGGGGCGCTATTCTATCAAATTAAAAAATATATCACCGCGTGTAGCGAGACTAAAAACAATATTGACGATTTTAAGGCAAAACACGATACTTTGTCCAATCCTAGGGTGAACGACATGTTCGTCCCCACCCCGAATCCGCCATCTGCCTTGAAATTACGACACAATTGAACTTTGTACAAACATCGTAGTTTCAAAATAGGAAAAAAGAAAGGTTTCTCATTCTTTTTTTTTACATCTTATCTTGAACATAAAATGTTTTATTATAATTTGCGTACAACATAAATCTTAAATCAGTGTTTTAAAGTCAGAAAGATAGTTAAAACATTTTTTGGTAATTTCCGCCAAAAAAGAAATGTATCTAAGAATATCCGAATAAAAGAAATCTGATTTGGATTAGTTTTAGACTCAATGGAATTTATAACGACTTTTTGAATATCTATTCCCCATATTTTTGGATCGAATTTAAAGGGGGTCATATTTAAGTTTGTTTGAAAACAGGGAGATTAGCTGGAGATCAATCAGACTTCATTTAGATGGACGTGTCTTAAAAATTAATACAGTAGATACAAAGAAATTTGGGGAAGGGGGAGTAAAACATTGGAAAGAGAAACGTATTCTCCGTTTATTCAACATTAAAAATTTAGGTAATATAACTAACATCTTCCTCGGTTTATCTTTCTCTATTAAAGCATAAAATTATCATTGATGGAAAGAAATTCAAAAGCAATTAATCTAAACTCAATAACCCTTCCGGTTATGATTTTTTTTCTTCATACAACGATTTGAAAGTACTCAATTTGTCAAAGTCTTAAACGTCACTTATTAAATAAAAATGGGAATAGATTTAACAGAAACCAAGGATTTGTATAGTGAGATCTCACTATACAAATCCTTGCAGAAACATTAAAAAAAAATCTACCATTAAATCGCAATTTTACAGTAAGTCTAAACCCCCAAAAAAATTATCAATTTGAAACTTACCAATGAAAGTCGTATTTCACCCTTTCTTTACCCTAAAATAAACTTTCCTAGGATCCGTGGATTGCGGAACATCGTCCACATCTAAAACGTTCACGTAAATCAATGACGTCATGTGTTAAAACAGTTATTGGCCAATCAAATCGGTATATAGAATTTAATCTGCACGCGCTCAGGATGACCCTTTAACCCGAACTCCTACGTCGTTCGGGTTAATAAGGGTCACCTGAGCTGTGCAGATTAAATTCTATATACCGACTTGCTTGGTCAATAACTATAACTTATGTCATAATGAACATATTTAAACCATAAGTAAAAAATCGCGAATTTTCCCTTTAATATTAATCACTATAATATAAACAAAATTATATAACAAAGAAGCACATTAGCAAAAATTAAAGACAAGAATACAAAAAATTATCAAAGCACAATAACACAATGACGGGATGTTTTTAAAAGTACAGAGTCACGTCATATGTAACAAAAAATTACAAAAAGGCATATAGACAAAGCACATAAGCAAAAAAGAAAAAAAATATAAAACGTGAACTTTTTATATAAGAAAATCCATTATATTATCAAAATCTTCCTTAATTTGATGCTAATAAATTATTGTCTTCACGTAGACAAATTCGCCGATATTTCCCCGTATGCATTGACCTTAACTACGAGAACTTTCGTTAGAACTTTTAAATTTGGCTACCGCCAAGCGCAAGTTCGAGGGAAAACCGTGACAAAAGAATGTAAACGAACGTGCATAGCAAGCAAATAGTACAAATTGATATGTGAAGAATAAATTTAATACAACAAAACATTTAACAACTGTTAAACAAAAGTTTAATTCACAAATGGAAGCGCATAGAAAATACAAAAATATAACCATGGCTCTATCAATTCACTGCTTCATCTGGTCTGTGTTGGTTGTGTATCAATGCCACGATCCGAAAAACATCGACAACAAACTCGAAAGTTAATTAGCTTGCGATCAATAACCACTGGATGAAATAGTATTTGTAATTAATACGTAATAAATATTTTTTTAAAAACGTGCTTACAGGACTTATTTTGGTATACATGCATGCTTTGGTTCAATAATTTTTCGATAACATTAAAACAACAACAAAAAATTGGTTCACATGACTTTGAATAAGTTTGGTCTGGATTCTTACTTAAGGTGATACATGTATTATCGATGTTTAATCAATTATTGGTATCTTTTAATCTTAGACTTTGGACTTCAAAATTACTACAACGTGTTTATGTTATTATTCCTTTTAACTAAACAGGAGTGTAAAATATCGGACTTTAGACTTAAATCAATACTTAGAACCTCTTTAACGTAAATATAAGAAGTAAATATACTATTTCATACATTTTCGGAGTAAACTTGACTGTATCCGTTTATTTTTGTAATTATTTTTCTCATAACGATTGTAAAAAAGATCGGATTTCATTAAAATTGAAAACTCTAACTTGACATTTCTTAACACACATATTTTAACTTTTATTAAGTAGGTGTGATAATTACATATTAAACAGAAATCATAAGTTATAGCTGATTTAATGAAAATTATAATACTTGTATTTAATAAAGACGTAATCCGATTAATAAGTTGTGAAAACCAAATTATTAATACGACTTTCTTACCTAGTATGGTGACTGGGTCATGTTGTCCTCCCTCGGGATTTAACAATAAACTTAATGTAAAACTGCCACTCGGAATTTTAGAATAAAATGCTTTTAACTTCAGAATTTCTTTTCCAGAAAAATACACAGCGCTCTGGGTGCCAAGTTTATCATAGACACTTGTTGTATCTCTTGGATGTCGAATAAGATGATGAATTTTATCGCCTTTTCTTTTTGGTTTGGTACACACCGTATTTGACTTTTTTCTTAAATTCTCAATTTCTTTGACAACAGCTTCCTTGTGATATATATTTTTTAGAATAGTTTCCTTGATACTTCTTGAACTATTTGTCTCATTGAACATATATATAATAATTCCAATACATATGTATTGAAAAAAGTTATTCCGTGCAATGTCCATTTTGCCGATCTGACAAATATTAATGTTACTTTCTTTTTACAGACTCTCAACAACAAACAAATGACATAAGTTCTAGTGCACCAGACATATCTATTGTTTTCCCATAATGAACATTTAAATGTTTTCGCTGTTTGACGGTTTTCCAATACTAAGAATAATTTTCTAATGGAATTTCACACTATCCAAGACATTCATGAAAAATGTAGTTGTTTACGTACGGATGTACTATTAAGTCTTTGAGATATTTACTAAATAATAAAATCAATTTTTAAATTCGGATGAATATATACAGTGTGAAGTGACCTCAACATATAGAAGGTCATGAAAGTTTGAAACTGTCCAAAACTTGTTAAGAAGAAACACCCCATTGTTACTAGTATAGATTTATAGTACTATTTTAATTAATTAAAAAACAGATTAAAATGGATTACATACCACCCATAAAATAACGTACACATGCAAGGACGATCATGCCGTTTGATTTTGTATTGTAACATGGGATTCTGACCCCATTTTAATCATTAAAGTATGACAATCCGTTAAGACGAACAAATTGTTAGTTGTTTGTAAATGCATAAAAACTGTATGCTTCCTGTAACGGATCTATTATATTATATATTTTTTGTGCGCTCCCCCCTTTTTTAAACGAGGGGTCATGATTCTGAAACAACTTTGCTTTGTTGTAATATTTTTCTAAAGTTTTTTTTTTTTTATATATTTTTGAATTACACATGTTTGAAAGATCAACAAAACTTGAATCATAATATGAATGCACTTTGATGCACCTCCGACTGTTAAGTGTCTCTCATCTTTCTTCAACAATACAGATGAATTAATGATGAAATCGTTACTATTCAAATTATTCAAGGTTAAATTTAATTATTCAAAGTTAAATAATATATGTAAACGCTTATACACGACAGTTGAGCTACAAATACCATTGAGTGATGATATTTTTTCAAATAGATAAAAGTTCTTGTTTTTGCAAGTATTTGAAAATTGGTCCTTTTAATATTTTATTAGGTAACGGTTTAAAAACTTTAAGGTTAAATGTAAAAGTATATATTTTAAAAGTGTTGTCTGCTGTAACCCTATTTTTGACATTTTTTGCCTATTGTGTCTATTTTGATTTGTTCATCCATTGTTTTAAATATAATGGAATGGTATGCCACTGTCATACAAGTTAGAGGTTTGACTTCTATAAAACACGGTTCAATCCACCATTTCTACATACTAAGAGAATACCTTACAACGTCAGGAATATAAGTTTTATTCATCTTTTGTTCTTTTGTTGTTAACAGAATACCTTTAACAATAATAGTTTGGCCTTTGGCATGTGTTTAAAGTCGGAGTATAGACTGTGTTTTGGTAAAATGCAATGTACCTTCAAGTTCATTTCAGTACATGTTACTTCCTCACGAAAAAATGTAAACAAAAAAAAATAATTTGCGTCAATTTAGGACAATTTAAGATTTGTGTTTAACTGATTTATTGACATGTGAATAAATGTGAACTTTCTATTAAAGTCTGAACTTAACTTAATCATGCATTCAGACATTTTTATGTACAAGTCTCGTCTGTATTTTTATAGACAAATTTATAACACCAACGACCAATCTGGGCATTGACCGATGATTATTTAATATTTGATAGGAAAATACATTTAAAATATGTTATTGTTTTCCTTGAACAAGACATGCTATGCTACATTTAGTGACTTCAATATTTAGTTACTGGATAGTGATCAACGGACTGCTACTACAGAAAAATGTTTAAGAAACAAGGAATAGAAAAAAAGAACAAAAAAGTAAAGAATAGAAATCAATGGGTTGATAGATTTAAAAAAAAAAATCTAGAACAATAGGCAAAATTATAAAGAAAGAAAAAACTGAAAAAAAAATTTAGAATTGAAGGACACCCCATCTAAACCCTGAACAAGGAAACAGTAACATAACTAATCAAAATGTTATCCAAAGCTACAGACGATTTAGGGAAAGAAATAAGTTTGAATAAGTCTAAAAAATAAATTGAGGTGATGGCGAAACTGTTTTTTTTTTATACTGAAAAGTAATAGTCCTGCGTCCTGTTACGTCCTTTAAATGGTGAAAAATGGTTGTCCTTGAAGCTGATGTCAGGAGACCTTTGGATTGTTGTGTGTATGTGTGTGTGTGTGGTTATACATATAGGTGTCACAAGTATTAATTATTTAACCAAGATTGAATATAGGAGAGAAAATATATACAAAATAAAAAATCGTGGTATCATATGATTGGCAATTATGTTTCAACTTCTACAGATTCCAAATGTCAAAGATGCAACAATATGTTTGAATTTAATTCATGAATATAATTATTTGTTAAACGTCCAGTGATAAATATTTCATGCTTATTCAGCACATGAACAAATTAACAATTCATACCATAGGTAGTTTCTTTAGCATGCTAAGGTCGACCGATATAAAAGGAATAAGATATTGATGACTGGCATAGGAATTTAAAGGTATGCTATACGGAACCCTAACTGGGTTGTTGTAATGGTTTATTTAAAGGTGCAAAAAAATTATGTCTTGAAAGGTTTTTCGTTTTTACTTAAAGTCTCATTCTAAAGTTAGCAGATAACCATGCATGAATTCGGATGTAAGACTCGATATGAGCGGAAGCATATCTGTGACTGTAGATGATTAAATTTCAATAGAAAAAAGAAAAGATTTAATTGGAGGTGTGCGTCTGTTCAGATGGGGTTCATGGTGTCTTGTTGACTGTTGTTTATTGATTCATCTTTCCCTTATCATGTTGACCAAATGCTATGCGTCTTTCTTAGACTTATGACTTTAGATTGACATTATGCTATCTTCAATATTTTTCAAAAAGTCTTTTTACAAATAATCACACGTAAATGATATAATTTTGCATCCATACATGGTCTTTTTTTCAGACTCATAAATCAACATGATAATAAACTATAATATAGTATTAAAAATACCATTTGATGACTCCGTCATTGCGTCAATACCGTGTAATCAACCAGTCCACACTAATAAACAGCCTTTTTATTAAATATAAAATTATAACAGTTAAGTTATATAAAACTTCTGTCCATAGACTAGACATGTGAATACTATTCCGAAAAAAGTACAAATTGATTTATCATATTTAATTGGTCTAAAATAAGGACAACATATTGACATTAACGTCAAAAAGATGCGGATCAGACGTAACAGACGATACGCATAATACATTTGTAACTTTAGCAGGGGTGTTTGTGTTCTTCATAACAGTGTTATATCCACGAAAATTCGAATGAATGATATCCTTAAAGCCTCGGTCACACCTAACCGGATAGCACGAACGGATACCTAAAGCCTCGGTCACACCTTACCAGATAGAACGAACGGACGCCTAACGGATGAAAATAAAAGTTTTCCGTTGACAAAATTGTTATCCGTTGGGACTTCGTTGATGTACTGACAGAATAAAACGGACGTGTAACGGATGCATAACGGACACACACCGGAAATGCAACGTACGAGAAACGGACACGTACCGGACAGAACGGATGTCGAACGTACATCAAACGGACGAGTACCGCATAAAACGGACACTTACGGAAGCGTACCGGATAAAACGGATGAACAAGATATACGGAAAAATCAAAGGCAACAATAATAAAACATGTAAATCGCATAAATATTCAAAATGTTTCTGTGTTACTGGTTTTGGTTTGTTTTTCAAAATTCCGCCAAAGGGCAGTGTCTGCCCTGAATATGAACTGCTTGATTGTGATGACGTGCCGTTACTCTAAGATCGATTATGAATAATAAGAATTCTTGAACCTTAAGAAATCTGACATACCAATAATTGGCATTTCTGACGCAAAATTTTCAATTGGCATTTATCCGTTTCAGATCCGTTCATCATCCGTTTTATCCGTTATACGTCCGGTAGAAGTCCGTTTCTCATCCGTTCAACATCCGTTAAACGTCCGGTAAAAGTCCGTTGGCGAATTTATTTTCCAGACCTCCAACGGATGTATAACGGACACGTAACGGAAACGAAACGGACGAGTACCGTACAAAACGGACGTTCAACGGACATTTTATCCGTTGGACGTCCGTTCAAAGTTTTGAACATGCTCAAAATTTTCCACCGGACAGAACGGACGTCGACGGATAAAACGTACGCTTAACGTACATGCAACGGATATGGTCGGACGTCTAACGGATAAGAACGGACGTCTAACGGACATGAACGGATTGAAAAAAAGTTATCCGTTAGGCGTCCGTTCGAGCTATACGGTAAGGTGTGACCGAGGCTTTTGAAATTGAATTAATATAACATTTGGTATCCGATCTAATGTTTTATTAACTTATACTGTGAGCTACTCCGCAGAACATTTGTTATAGCAGGGTAGCCCGAAACCCCTAGCTGTTTCCCCCACAATGCAGTATAGTATCCCTAAACAATCTGACCACAGTTTTATTTAAATGTTGAATATTTTGCCGGCATTTGGCTTTCTATACTAATACCACACATAACTGTTTTGTCCAGGTTTTCATTATAAAAGTGGTGATTTTAGAAAATGTTAGTATTGTCGCCTATGGAAGAATGAATACTACTGTTTTCCCGCGTCGTGTACTGAGTATATACGGAACGGGAAACGAGCGCAGTACGGCGATTGCCGCACTAAAATGATATTATGAGTGTACACATGCCTAGTGCTTCTGTCACCGATTTCAACCCATTCGATTCACGGGATCATGGGATGAAAAGAAGACAAATGCTAATCTTTATATAGTTTTATCATTTAAAAAAAACTTCATCATGAAAATAATGTTATTTTGACCATAAGTCTGTATTCATAAATGTTGTTAAGGAGTAACATTCTATTCAATAAATTGTTAATGCTTTTCATAAATAAAATAAAATGTTATGATGAAATTGCACCATGTCGTCCAGAATCGACAAATAGCAAATGTCCGGTAGTAAATGATGCTTCATCAGATGCCAGAAATCGTATTGCCTTTGCGACGTCTTCCGGTTTGCCCGCACCACCAAGAGGTTGTATCACTTTCAACCGCTCGAGATACTGAAAAGAAATTTAAAAGCTAACCAACAAAACTAATCAATTCACTTAACAGTAAGTAAAAACATTAATAACATTGAAAAAAAAATGAAGCTTTACTTATTTGGTGCGTTCACAGCGGATTCCCCTTC
This sequence comes from Mytilus galloprovincialis, assembly GCF_965363235.1. Taxonomy (NCBI): domain Eukaryota; kingdom Metazoa; phylum Mollusca; class Bivalvia; order Mytilida; family Mytilidae; genus Mytilus; species Mytilus galloprovincialis. The sequence continues at coordinate 50,575,099 of NC_134839.1, forward strand.
ATGAGGAACGCTAAAACCCGGGAACATGTAAAGCTAAGAATGCTTAATGCTTAAATAGCTATATGACCAAAAGAATATAAGAATAGCTAGCTCCACAAAAGGTCAACTAAACCATTTTCCTTCTTATAAATTCTAAATTTGTCAATTGGGAATTAAAGAAAGTTAAACGAAAACTATGTGCGTACCAAATCACTGACTTTTGAGCTGAAGATGCTCTCAAGGACTACCAGACTCCGAAACAGGGATGACGTTGCTTCGCTAAACCCAACGCACCGTAGCAAGGCGGACGTTACCAATGAATCGGACATTGTACCGGACTAGCAGTCCATTATCTTAGTGATTTTACAAAGGTGTAGACCACCTAAATTACCACTGATTCGGACTTTGTACCGGACTAGCAGTCCATTATCTTAGTGATTTTACAAAGGTGTAGACCACCTAGATTACCACCGTTTATACTTTGTACCGGACTAGCAGTCCATTATCTAAGTGATTTTACAAAGATGTAGACCACCTAGTTTACCACTGATTCGGACTTTGTACCGGACTTGCAGTCCATTATCCAAGTGATTTTACAAAGGCGTAAACCACCTAGATTACCACTGATTCGGACTTTGTACCGGACTAGCAGTCCATTATCTTAATGATTTAACAAACGTGTAGACCACCTAGATTGAACAACAAATCCCGTTTTAAGAGGTAATATTACAGTAATCAAGTAACCATGAAAATACGGATAGGATTTCCTACTTCCTACCAGAGGAAAAGATTACATGAGATGTATTTGGAATACCCTTTCGGAATTTTGGGTCCCCAATGCTCTTCTATTTCGTACTTTATTTGATTTATTTCTATTCGAGCGTCACTGATGAGTTTTATGTAGACGAAACGCGTGTCTGGCGTACAAAATCATAAGCGGCCTTGTATTCCAGTTGAGTTTTTTTTTTAGTTTACTTACCTTTGCTTGCATATCGTTTGTATATCCAGCATTATCTGCGAATGACGTCATAATAAATCCCGGACTGTAAAAATAAATCAGTTATAGAAATTACATAAAAAGGGACCGTTTTGATACAGCATAATTTCGTATTGGTCATACAATAACATTTATAATCAAGTATTATTTAAAATTCGGATACTCACGGTTTATTGGTACCATGTTATCCAGATTCATGTGCATGCAATAATCGGTAAAATGGTTCATATGAAATCACAAAAAAATAGTTCTACAATAGTCCATGCTATGCTAAAAATGCGTTCGTAAGTTGTTTTTTTTTTTTTTTTTTTTAACTCTGTGCAACCAATGGTTCATCTTTCAATCAGCCAACTATTGTACAAATAACCATGATAACAGGTACACAAATACATTTTTGCTTAATTTGTACTTGTACAAATAAAGTCTCCTGTTACCCTGCTTCATGTTGAGCCAGCGGTAATGTGGATATTTCTTTTTCTTGCGTAAGTTGATTTTGGGGTCCTCTTCGCGGTACGTGTTTAAACTACATTGACAATGTAGTTTGTTGTATGTCGATTTCTTTAAAAAAAAATAATAGAGACAATAGTTTGGATTATAACAACTAAAGTTCAAGTGTCGGGTGTAAATTGCAGGATAATAAACAGCTGCGCCATGAGCGCATGATACGCCCGACGTCTTGTGTGGAAGTTTTATGTAATAATCATAAATAGTTTCTGAGAAAGTTTTAAGCAATAACCATATATTGTTTTTGAGACACGGCGGGACATGTGAAACCCCTAACCCTGTTTTTTTTTTAACAAAAAACTAAATATCACTAAAACCAAATTTTAAATCAAAACCAAAACGTATACAGATCTTTAGATTAATATAACAAAGAAGTGTGTAAAGTTTTAAGCAATAATCATAAATTGTTTTTGAGATACGGCACAACATGTAAAAAAAACCCTCCCCCCTTTTATTTTTACAAAATACTCAATAACTCAAAAATGAAATTTTGAATCATCACCAAAAAGTATACAGATCTTTAGATTAATATAACAAAGACATGTGTAAAGTTTTAAGCAATAATCATAAATCGTTTTTAAGATATGGTGCGACATGTAAAAAAACCCTCCCCCTTTTTTACAAAATACTCAATAACTCAAAAATAAAATTTTAAATCATCACCAAAAAGTATACAGATATTAAGATTAATATAACTAAGAAGTGTTTAAAGTTTTAAGCCATAATCAAGAATCGTTTTTGAGATACGGTGCGACATGTGAAAAAAAAACACACCCCTGTTTTAGTTACAAAGTGCCGTAACTCAAAAAGTTTTAATCTTATTTTCACCAAAAAGTATACAGATCATTTGACCATCATAAGAAACAACTATGTTAAGTTTCATGCAATTTGGATAAGTCGTTCTCAAGTTACGGTGCGACATGTTTACGCCGGACAGACGGACAGACAGACGGACGGACAGACACCGGACGTTTGTATACCATAATACGTCCCGTCAAAATTTTGACGGGCGTATAAACACAATATATGTACATTGTCGGAAAATATATAATTTATTTGTATTCGCTACGAAATAGTAGAAAAGCTCGACGAGCCTCGCTTTTCTTCCTGTTTCTAAAGCTCATACAAATAAATTTTATATTTTCCGACAATGTACATATATTGTATATGAATGGGGTCGTAAGAAATTCTTTCTTTAGTTTTTAACTCTCCCTGGACAATCTTTTGAAAACAATGTGTATAAGAATAAAACAAAAATGTTTGTTTGAACATGGAAACAGTTTAATTCTGATATCAGAATTAGAAAACACACTAGTAATTTAAAATAATTGTACGTCTAGCTTCTTGAATTATTTGGCAAAATCAAATACATGTAAATTCTTGGATCTACTCTGTTTGTTGTGGTTAGTAATGCACTTTCCAATGGAAGTGTGGTTTCAATCGTTTATGGTCTTCTCATTTCTTCGTCTTAAAATCTTTCCGTAAATATTTGTTATAACTTTACTTTCGGTCATGTTCTAAGGTTAGCCTATTATCATGCAACAATTAATTATAATAAAATTACATGTATATGACATTATAATACGTTATTTTGATTGGCTAACAGCAATCTCGCGTCATTCTGAAATTAACCTTCCTTTCAAAATGAAATGTAACATCCATGATGGCACGAGCTTCCACAATAAAGTGCACAGGTAAATGAAAGAAAAACTTGGTATAAATCGTGTTTTCATGATCCTAGCAAAAAAAATGATAAGTATTGAATGCTTCATTTAGTAATTTTATAGGGTTGTAAAAGGGTTGACCGTGCGCAAATTTATAGAATGAAGCGCTTTTTCGCGCTTCAAACAAAATGTACTTCGGTCAACGCTTTTACACTCCAATAAATTTACAAATGTAACATTCAATTCTTAAATTAATTTGATAACGTCTTACTAGAAATTACCCATCGTGTACGCCTGTTTTGGTTAGGTTTAAAGAACTGTTGCGTAGTATCTGATTGTCGGTTGTTTGTGTTTTCGTTTGTTGTTACCCTTATGACCAGGGTGTCTGATCTCTGTCTTTCTTGAGTTACATAAACAATACATAATTGTGCATTTCGTTCTATGCCATGTTCTTTTTTCAGACTGTTTAAAGATCAGATTGATATATACACATGGAAAAAAGTATTGCAACACCTTGATTTGTTAAAACTTGAAAAATCAGCCTCTTTTTTTGGATGAAATATCATAAAATATGTGTATAATATTATTGAAACATAGTTTATGATAACATTGGCATTGAAACGAACAAAAAATGTTTGAAAAAAAAATGATTTATATAACCACAATTTTAATAACAAAATGAAGTGTTTTTTGTACAAAAAATGCATTTTACAACTTTTACTGTAGTCGAACTTTACAATGTCAGACATTTCAAAATTAATCTTCAGATGACTGTTCACATCATGGTTGATCGTTATATGCCAAAAAATTAGTACTTTGTGCGAAGCCTCCATTCAAACGGATAACCGCATCTTAACGTCTTCTGATTCCTGCCATAAATCGACTAATTTGTTGCTAAGTTAGCAGCAACCATTTCTGATGAAGGGCATTGTTTATTTCATGATGTGTTTGAACTGGGGTATCCTTTCGCGCACTTTCCGCCCAATAGTGTCCCATATATGCTCGATATGGTTCAAAGTCGGGCTACGATCGGGCCAAGGAAGATGAACCAAATTCCATTTGAACATTGGATCTTCCTCCACGATGCTAATTTCCAACTTTGGCGGGCTCTGCACTACATTAGATACGGAAAACTGTGTGTCTGTTCGTTAGCAGAGGTCTCCGAAATGGTCTTATCGCACGATAACCAGTAGCGATAAGTTGATCTCGAACAGTTCTTGTTAAAAGGCTCCTGTATGGCCACCACTCTCTTTTTAGGATTGTCTTGTATGCAATGGGTTTCCTTCTGACCAACCTTCATTATGCTTGATTTGCTCTAGCAAATGGTATAGGGGGTCTTCATTATCTCGGAAGGTCTTTAACAGCGTTTATTGCCTGATTTTTATTCTCAAAACGACTTATATTGGAATGGTGATGACCAACAATACGTGCAGTTGTTACAGCGACATCCCTGTTTCTCTTATGCTGATAATCTGCCATCTTGTTGCAGTTAAGAGTTGTCAGGGACCCATTACAATGTGTCAATCACATAACTTTAAAAACTTGGTTATTTAAAGTGTTGAAAACAATGAGGGTAAAAACATCTGTTTTACTGTTTACGGGTACAGTAGCTGCATGTGCAGATAAAAACTTATCGAGTCGATATTTATTGATTAAACTCAGGTGATACTTTAATAATGTTTAACTACTTCTATTTTACCAAATTATATCACAAAAAAATAAAGAGTGTTTTTTTAATTTCAATTTCAATTTGGTGTTGCAATACTTTTTTCCATGTGTATATAAATATAATACTTACTTGACTGAGTTAACTCGTACTTTCTGAGGAGCTAGTTCTGTAAATACATTTTACATTAGATAAGTTTTTCGTTTGAAATGTATGCATTTGATTTTGTAAATAAATCACCAAGACAAATAAGAGGGGTTGGACAGGGGGGTAACCTTCTCCAACCTACCGCACTCTCACTTTTAGAATCTTTTTCTCTCTCCCGCCTATTTTTTTGTCTCCCACCTCCCTCAATAGCTGTCGACCCCCTCAAATAAAGCATGTAAAAGTCATTACGCGCTTTAATATGCACTTATATATGTCCAGACTTTCGTTGTTGTAAATGGGGACTTGACATGATTATGATTAAAATCCCCCCCCCCCTTTCCGTGCCGTTAACCAAAGAATAAATATAAACTCATAGATCCGATTTATAAGTAAAATATAACTAATATCGACAGTCTGGACGTCTCTATAGATAGAAGAAAGGACCAGAAACAGTTCATAAAATACAAGTTTTATGCAAGGCAAACCAAGTTGTCTTTCTTATTACAGAAAATTGCTTGAATTAGAACTACACATATCATTACGGAGAACATTTTATTAATAAATGCAATTAACACTTTAGGATTTGTAAGCGTCTTCCAGAAAAACCTTCATCAGGAACACTCAAAGCAAACGATATATAAGTACCGCAACACATGAAGATCCATATAACCAAAAGGAATCTATACATAACAAAATCCATATAAGGTAAATTTTGCTGAAGTTTCGCAGATCAATAAAGGGAATCGAATATGATGTCATTCGATGGATATTATTTTTTTTGTTGTATCATTGAATTTTGTAACATGATCGTGCTTTAATCAAAAGTTACAACTCGTGCGCTTTTGCTATATTGAATTGTCCAGACTGACTTGCTGAACACATTTTATTGAAGTGCTGAATTATTTATACCTTTAAACATGGTTTCCTTTCATGGAAAAACTGCAGTGGCAGAATTAATGATGTAACACATACCTAAGGCTAACAAGCGTGTAAACATATCCAAAGCAGCTTTAGCTATGCAATAAGCAGAAAGATGAGGACCCTGCAAATTAAAAATAAAACAATGCTACTGCCACGTGACACTAATATTAAAACAGATTTAAGGTATAATACGTAAAAGAAAAATCAACAGAACCACATTGTAAAACAAAAAAGAAGTATTCAATTGTTATTTCATCGATTTTCAGCAGGCTCCCATTTGTAGTTAATGCGATTTCGATTGATTTTGTAACTTTTTGTATAATACTTTTCTCTGCCTCTTTTCCATGTGTAGTTATGATAATATGGATTAAAAACTTTGACTTTGTGACGTTATTTTTTCATGTAAACACGCCACTGTGACTGGTAGGGGCATGTTATTTCATTAGACACTATGCATGTATACATATGTTTATGTACTCACTGCACGTTGTCCTAATACACTAGAAACATTCACGATGCATCCTAAAAAGTAAAAAAAATAAATAAAGTTGTAATTTTATATTAACTATACATATTTATAAATGAATGTACTAAAAAGAAAATCCGGTAAATAACATAAGTGATGTTTAGGTGTGTTTTAAGAAATCTTTTTTGTTCTAATGCAGTTCGAATCTAATTCAGATTATGATGCGTTATTGTTTTCAAATGAAACCTTATAATTTTGTACCATTTTGCAATTTCAGAGCTGTGGCTCGTGAAAACTCGATTATCAATTAAATAGTATTAGTTTGTCTTATGGTGAAATCTTGCAAAAGTGGCATCCAAATGAAATTAAATGAATTTTGCAGGAGAAAGTCCACAAACGTTTCTGAGAATTATCTTTAAAACAAACTGTTGTCTCTGCGTTATCTATCCAAAATTGTAAATGTATTAATGTTTTTTTTCGCCTTCTATGGGTCGTACAGGCCAAATAAACTCATCATAGACACCAGGATTTAAAATGTGTCCCAAAACGCGTGTCGCGTCTACAAATGACTCATCAGTGACGCTCGAATCAGAAAGATTAAAAAGGGCCAAGTAAAGTACGAAGTTGAAGAGTACTGTGGTCCAAAAAAAGGTGTTGATTATCCCCTTAGTATCTATTGTCTCTTTTTTGCAGCTCATCATTGTTCAACTGTAGTCGGTTGTACAAACAAACATGTGACAAACAGTGGCGGATCCAGGGGGGGGGGGGGGGGGGTTCCGGGGGTGCGCACCCCCCTTTATTTTTGCCGATCAATGCATTTGTATCGGGACATATGTTTTGCACCCCCCCCCCCCTTTGCCCTGGGTGCCCTGGGTTAGCACCCCCCCTTTCGAAAATTCCTGCATCCGCCCCTGACAAAACTGTTGTTTGGGCAGACGGATAAGGTGATTGCACATTTGCTGTCAAAAGATACAGTAGATACTAAGGGGATAACCAAAAGGAAGGACACACACACACATGATATATTAGCCCTCACGTTCAAAATTCGTAGACGGCTTAGATATAATTTGCTATTCTGTACTCACCTTGAGTTTTAATAAGATGTGGAACACACAACCTAGACAAGTTATAACTCGATTTGAAGTTGGTTTTCATTGTTTCGTCCAGAGTTGCTTCTGATGTCGCCATCACATTCCCCATGTTACCTTTACCTGCATTATTGACCTATTTAATGAAAATAGATGACGCCATAATCATGATTTGTGTCGATTCTTAAAATCAAAGACATCAGATTTAAAAATAGTTATAGTTATAAATTAACTACCACGTCTAGTCTCTTTTTATTTAACAGTTGTTTTTATACTTTGTATCGATCTCATGAATTAAGCCTTTTTCGGTTGAGTTTTATATTTTGTTCTTATGTTACACTGTTACACCGCTGTCCCAGATTTAGGAGAGGGTTTGGTGTCAGCAAACATGTTTAACCCCACTACAATCTTTATGTGCCTGCAGTTCAGTGGTTGTCGTTGGTTCATGTCGGTCATATTTGTTCTTCGTAAATTGATTTGTTATAAACTATGCCGTTAGTTTTCTCAATTGAATTGTATCACATTTTTCACGTTGGGGATTTTAATAGTGGACTATATACATTGTAATATAGGTTTTCCTCATTGTTGAAGACCTAACGGTTGTCTATAATTGCTTACACCCACTTATGAGAACGTTGGTGGATAGTCGTCTAACTGGCAACCATACCACATCTCCTTATTTTTATATCAATTATAACTTTAACGGCAATAATTGTACTGCCCCAGATGCGCATTTCGACAATTAAAAAAAGTCTCTTCAGTGATGCCAAATTATTTGAAAGTCTCTTCAGTGAGGCCAAATAATTTGAAAATCAAAATTTAATACAATTATTGTAGAACTCATCAAACCCCAAATCACATACAGTACAACAAATTCTGGAATGCTGGTGATTTCCTCGGACAAATGTTGATGCTCTCGGATGTGTTTAGTATTTGACGTCGAAAACATTTGATATCGAGCATAATTGCTTTTAGTATATTCTGTAATGTGAAGTGTTATTTTTAATTTGTTTTACTGTTTTTTTTCTCAATATACATGTAACACTATTAGTAAATTCAATGTTTAAATTTTATTTTTATTTAGTTTTAGTAAGTTATTGAGATCTGGGGGTGAAACTGTAGAAGAACTTGGTTTTAAACTTGAAAAAAAACCCAACTAAAATCTCATTATATTGGACACTGTTGTACATAATTAATGTACATGTAGTACATTTTTGTTTTCGATCATAAATATCCGTGTTACATACCAGAACATCGATTCTTCCAAATTTCTTTACTGTCTCATCCACTAATGTCTTCAAATTGTCGTCATTAGTGACGTCGCATGGAATAACCAATATCTGAGGAAAAAAAATTACATCAATATTTATAGATATTAGTGTTCAACTCAACATTAACAACTACGTTTATATAGTTCATGGACTTTGTACTATGCTTAAACTAAACAAACTACTACGATATGTGTTTGTAATTTATTTAGTCCAATCCTTTGGTGTACATTCTTTTAGCTATATGAACTTGGTGTAGGAAACTACAAAATGCATATTGAATAACTGATAGTTGAATATAGAATTTAAAGGTAAAATATTGATTGATATTTATTTGCTTAACCTCAAGTGGCAGGCATGCACAATCTTGACAATTTGATATAAAACAGAAGATGTGGTAAGTGTGATATGATTGTCAATGAAACAAATCTTCACAAGACTATAGGTCACCGTACAGCCTTCAACAATGAGCAAAGCCCATCCTGCACAGTCAGCTATAAAAGGCCCCGAAATGACAAATGTAAAACAATTCAAACGAGAACACTAACAGAATAATTTATGTATAAAATAATGAACGAAAAACAAATATGTGATACCGAGTAACATACGACAACCACTGAATTACAGGCTCCTGACTTGCAATTGGGACAGGCACATACATAATGTGACGAGGTTAAACTAGTTTTTGAAGGATCCAACCCTCCCCTAACATGCAATAGAAAATTTTGAAAAGTAGGCCGACCAGGATGAAAGGTGGATTTTATTTTGCATTGAAAAAGATGGTACATAATGAAAAAAGATTGAATATTTTGCTCTGGAATAGGTCTCCTGCATACCTCTAGAAGAGCTGTTGTAAGTGTTCGTTAACCCACAAAAATGCGCAACACTCTTCCTACACGAATAATTGTATAGTAATAACTTAGGCTACATGAACTTCTGTCCGACAGTAAGACCAATGGTAAGAGAAGGTCGTTTGCCTACTCGGGATGAATAAATACACAGCCACGTCCTGTTGGAGTGGGGACTTAAAATCCATTGTGTTATTGAGATGACTTTATAAATATTGTTTACTTGTTTTCTTTTCCATTCTGTTTAACTGATGCAAAGTAAATATGTTTACACTAAATTTGGAACGTTATTTAAACTCAAGTTTAAATATTGAGACAAGAACTGTTTAGAAGAGTAATGATGAAATACAAAGAGTCTCATGAAAAGACAGTGCAACGCTTCCTGTGCGTATACCTGATATTTTTTTCAAAATCCAATGGGGGTTTTACGTACAAGATGGCTCTTATACTCCTACATAACCTCCAAGGGGCCTTCATATATTTTAATGTTGTTTTTTTTAGCTTCTTCATACTTTAACAAGCCTATAGCCATTGTAAAATTAATTGTTATGTATAAAATTGTGGACAAAATTGCTCTTTCAAAATTTCCATTTGGGTGCCTCCATGGGGGAAATCCCCCGCAAATAGTGACAGTTAGCAGGTATGTGTGCGTCGGTTCATCAGATTGATTGATTTTTGGTTGCTTAATGTCGGTACATGAGTGGCCTTTTACAACGATAAATGTTACAGGGTGGATTTATACATTTTTTTTATTGCATTTGTTCTCATATAACGAATAAGGATTTAATATTTGAAACTGTTCGTTCAATTTGTAAGCAAACAACATAAATATTAAACGTATTACGAATTACTTGTAAGTTGAAATTTCAGTAGGCTTAAGATAGTTTGCTTAAATTACTAAACTTGCATCATTTTTCGATAATCCTTTAGACCTACACAAGGAGGCTACTTTCTCAAGGTTCTCCAGAGTTCTAGATGCTAGAACTACCTTTGCTTTGCTCTCAGCAAACAGTAATGCAGTTTTTTCTCCAATACCCGAACTAGCACCTGCAATAAATATATGATTTATATTTATATATATATGCATTTATATAATTATGTATTATATCTGCATGTCAACAATTCCATAAAACAAAGAATAACAACCATGTGTAACAAACGTCTAATATTCATATAAGTATTTTACAGTCTTTCTGTATTGACAGTATTAAGGGCATACGATACAGTTACAGGGAAGGTAATGACGTTGCTAACGTAAAATGTTATTTTCGCGACGTCAAACTATGACATATCGGGAAAAGATGCATTTTTCGACTGATTTTTATCATTCAAACTGTTTTAATTTGAAAACGAGTGCATGGACCCCTATTTTTTAAAACAGCAATTTGTTTCATTTTGCAAGGAGATTATGTGACCAAAACTTTATAAAACTGTAAATAGCGCATTTTTTTAAATTTTGATAAACATGCAGCAAAAAATGACGTTTTTTCCTCTATTCATGAACATTTGATAAATATAGAGTTATTTCGGAATAAAAATTGCATAATTTGTAATGATACTTATAAAATACAGAAATTACCGATTATTTAACAAAAAACAATTTGTGTTTATCTTTTAAAACAAAAAAGTTATGTCTTTCTTTCGAAAAAGAAAATACGGACACAAATCTGAATTTTGAGCAAATATACAAAATTTCGACCTCATTTTACTCAAAAAGTAGCACATGAAGGTATATTTTTTATTACATATTTGATTTAATCAGATAAAAAATAGCCTATATGCAAATTTTCATCAACTTGTAAATACAGGTTCAAAACTGTATCGTATGCCCTTAAATAAAAAAAGACTTAAAAAAAGGGAGATTAATGGCGTTTAAACGATGTAAAACAAGGGAGCAGGGGCGAAACTGTCCATGATTCTCACGATTAAGAAACAAATCACGATTATGATTAGTACGTAGTTTACAATTTATTTAAAATTGTGTCCGAAAATAAGATTTAATCTGGAAAAGAAAAAGTCAAATTGGTCATAATCAAACTGGATCTGTGTTAAATGTCTTTTAAATAACATTAAATTTTCTAAATTTTGAAATGATTTGGTTGAGACCAATTGAAGTTATACTGCCGAAACCAAATATTCTGCAATATTTAGCTTATCAAGGAACCATCTATAGAAAAGCAAGTGCAATCTGTTAAATATGACTGGATCTGTGTTTAGTGATCTCTTTATACTAAGGGAGTTACCATTTGATTTTTATGGGGGGGCTAGGATGAAAAATTTTTTCCTGCTTTTTTTTTTTAGTTGTAATCTCTGTCCTGCCTTTTTATTTTTTACTCTATTCGGTCCTGCCTTTTTTTTTACTAGTTATCCTGACTTTTTTTACACAAATTGTCATCCTGCCTATTTTTTTTACCAAGTTGCTCATCCTGCCTTTTTTTTTACTCAAAACTCCTGTCCTGCCTATTTTTTTAAAATTTCATCCTAGCCCCCCCATAAAAATCAAATGGTAGCTCCCTAACAGCATTTTCCTTTCAAATGATTTGGCGAAGTTACTCAAGTAAGCATGCATATACCAATTTATGGACGCTCGTACATTACGGGAGTAAAACGATATGCACTGGTCGCATTTCAGCATGGGCTTATTTAAAAGATGCGGGTTCTATATACTCTTTAGACAGCAACCAAAAAGATATCTTACTAGTTTTAAAAGAGTTCAACTTACAGTCTTCAACAATATTTTTACAATCAATATTTCAAGCTCTTATCCGCCATGAGTCTTAAACGAATTGTGAATTGAAATAAATAGAGTGTATCAAAGTTCTGCCATCCACGCAAAATGGTCTATATAACAAACAACGGTGGTTACTTTTATTAAAGTTCCTGTCGTCCCCCCAAAAAATCAAAAAGTTTATGACGCTAGACCTTTTGTGTAAATATATACATGGATTTTAGAAAGTTGCTGAAAAATATCTCTACCAGTTATGATGTGACTTTGTCCAGTAAAACAAAAGGTAAGATACACGTATAGATATATTATACGGAATTTGATAAAATTTTAAACACTGCTTCCGATAAACACTTTGTGTGACTATACCATGCATGTATACCACGGAGTTAAAACAAGTCCATTATATGATAACTTAGGAATGTATAGGACAACGTATTTGTTTTGATTAAACGTGATCAAATTTATTCATCTCTACCGTCAGGTTCTACTTCGTCAAAATTATCTTCCAAGTACGTACGCCACCTATCTTTTCAATCGTAAAAACGGAGGCCATTGCAGTAATGCCAATGGCGGACTGTCAAGTAAGCTTTTAAAAACCAATCAATTATATATCAAACTGTCATGATTACAGTTGTGTTTTAAGAAGACAAATATATCTACCAGCTATAAAGTTTCACTTAGTGAACTTTTAGGCCTTTTTTTTTAACTTTTCAAAAAGAACTGTTGCCTAGGGGCAGAGATGCAAATTATTGCTTTAAGAAGATAAATAGACTAAGGGTGACTACTTTTCGTTGGAATTTATGTTTATGCACATGAAAGATCCAAACGATTTTTCACCTACCATTATCTACTGTTTTGAAAATATGTCTTCAATTTAAAGTTTACAAATATCTCGAAGCTTCATGCTATAATTTGAGTATTATAAACGCGTACATTAGTCGAAAATATCCTAAATCATGAATCTAAATTAAACTTTCAGAGGCCATAGACACAGATTTAAACAATTCAAATATAAATGTTTATTCTTTTTAATAAAGAATTCAATTTCGTTTGTTTTATTCCAACTGGATCTCAGCCTAAGTACTGTATGAAAGATCTTATATTCCCGTACAGAAGGCCCTTAAAAAAATAATTAAATGCACTTTTCAATCAAACACGTTATCTTCGATTTTCACAAACTTTAATTATATTATATATTTATATCGTCATTCTTATAAAAAGTTTATGTCCTGATATTTAAACTTTGGGTTTAAACTATGTCCTAGATTTAGTTTAAACATATTTTATTTGATCATTTTAAGCAAAATAAACAATTGACATGTAAACACACTTATACAGTTTTCTAACGTACACACTATGAAATTATAACAATATTAGCTTGCATGTAAGGGTTGATTGATTGATTGTTGTTTGCTTAACGTTCAGTGGCAATTATTTCATTTATATTCAGGACGATGCATACGAAAACAATTCCTCAAATATAATACGATCATGAATGAAGACAAAAGAAAACAAACGAAACGAAACGAAACGAAACGAAACGAAAGACAATTTTTAAGATAATGATTGATCGGTTGCTTAACGTCCAGTGTAAAATATTGCATGCATGATTAGAGTGAGAAAAAATTAACAATAAATACAATAGGTAGGTCCTGTAAAAGGGGCCGTCCGGAACGAAGGTCGGAGAATTTGAATTGCAACTGGAAAATGAGAGTATATTGGATATGAACAGAAATTAGGCTTGCAACAGGTTAATTACGGAACCCTCAAAGAGTTGTTGCAAGGGTTATTAACGTGCAGAGAGCATGGCAGTTTATATACATGAGACATCGGATATAACGGTCCCACTTTCATCGGACGTGGCTGCGTATTTTTACATCCTGCACAGCCAAAACGGATGTCCAACTTTTGCAAGGGTTTTACTGCCGGTCGGAAAAAGACCAAGAATTACCATATTTCTATTCCCCAGTCACCTTAGGGTTTTTAAATAATGATAAATAGTGCTAGTATCAGTAATGTTTGAAAAATTGGATATTTTGTCACTATATGCGAAAGTTCAAAGTTAACTAAGTTTATAGTTTAATAATAGTTTTCGTATAGCAAATTATGATAAGGGACTTATATTTTGCCTGAGAAAAAGGGCAGCGCTGATCATTTAAAAAATACGACCCTTTTTATTCCCCAATTAAGTTTTTTTTTATCTTAATTAAAAAAAGTACACCCATTATCCTTGACAAAAGAAATCCTGAATCCGCCACAATGTATAGGGATTTTAGTTTCTCAGGTACATTTTGATTGGTTTGTCATAAAGTTAAAGAACTTTTCATATTACATATATTCAAATTTTATAAAGCATTGTTATATACAGAATATTAAGTACACCAAATTGATTCTTTACGATTTTCACTTAACTCAGAACTATTGAGCACAAGTTGGAAATAAAAAAGAAAGACATTTAAATATACCCACGGAACAAAGGCTGTGCCTCAGTTATAATGCATTATAACCAAATAACTCTGGACTCTTTTTTCAAAGTTCCTGTTTCCCCTTAATGATCAAAATGTGTACTCGTATACCGAATTAATTCCATATTTTGCTATAATACATGTTTTGTTGAATTAAATATATACTTTAGAAATTCGTTGAAAAATACAAGTGATATTTACCTGTTATGATGGTGACTTTATCCTTAAGAGACGCCATGGTAAGCTACAAATTTAGATAATTCAAATGATGTATGAGGGTATTTAACCACCAGGGGGTGCTGCTATTTACGTTAGTTACACTTCGTTTCTACAACACGGAAATTTAAAATCCATGAACTTCAGAATTTATTTTATTATGAAACTCATGTTTGCTCATTAAACGGGATCAAATTTATTCATCTCCAAGCAAGAAATAGCTCGACGATACGTGGTCACTTTGTTGATTTGACAAGTCTATCATATTTACCTAAAATATTATATAAGGATTGCATAGGCCCTTGAAACTTTAAATGTTCTTTCTAATGAAACACGTTGACTACGTTTTGTACACCATTTATTTCATTTGAGTATGACTGCTGCAAAAACTTCTTGTCCTGATATTTAAACTTTCGTCCAAGATTTATTTTATAAGCATACGTGTAGCTTATTGGCTAGATTTATACAAAATGAATAAAACACGTGTTAAATTATACTAGAAAATAAAACCTAAAAGGGCAACCAAAATTCATTTCGAAGATAAAAAACAAAGCCTTTACAAAAAAAATAGTTTTTCTTTAACGACGAAAATACCATCAATGAACACTTAATAAAAAACTAAATACTGGGCAACACGAACCCCACTAAAACGAGGGTGACCCAAAGTGCTCCGGAGAGGTAAATAACTCCTGTTGTATAATATGTGACACGCGTCGTGATGCTCATGGTAAATACAATAGAATAACACCCAAATGTTATGGTTAATATTGTTTTTTTCTGGTTGTTAACCTATTGTCTTTGTTGCAAAACAGTAAGTCCTAACCTTTTATCCATATATGTTTACATTTTGCTTCAATGTTTTGCATTATATGTATATTTAAATGTGAAACACGAATCTAGATTTTTTATAGGTGACTGTTGTTCAGTGGTTACCGATTGTTTGTGTGGTTCATAGTTGTTTCTAGCTTTTTATATAGATTAGACCGTTGGTGTGTGCCATGGTAATTTACCAGTACTTACAATACTTGGATTACTTTCATTGAAATCCAAAATGTTACTATAGAAACGGGTTTGTTCTGTAAAATTAGGTGTAATTAAGATAAATAAAGTCAACATATTGTGAAGGATTTTAATATACACATTCATAGCATTATACTGGAAGTCCACAATGGCGTCCAGAATCGACATACAGTAAATGTCCGGTAGTAAATGATGCTTCATCAGATGCTAGAAATCGTATCGCTTTGGCAACGTCTTCGGGTTTGCCCGCACCACCAAGAGGTTGTAGCACTTTCAACCGCTCCAGATACTGAAAAAGAACATGAAATATGTTGTAGAGTTTTATCATAACACCCTGCCGGTAGAAAAGTACTTTCTACTAAGCGGGGTGCCATCGGGGACTAGTTCATAAGAAGCGGTTAAAACTCAAATATAGAAAAAAAATGTTCGGTAATGAATTTTATGCGGACGACACATATTTCATTGAACATCTTTAATCAGATGGTCAAGTTTGGGACTAATATTTAAAATGTTTAAAAACATTGAAACCAACAGGCCCAAAAATAAGTTTTGAAAAACTGCAAGACCTACAACTTTCAAGTTTTACTTTTTAGTTTAAACATATTTTATTTACTCAAAGTAAAATGTACGGAAGCCGATAAGGGCCATTAAAAAAAAAAAAATTATGTCGTAATTACGACATAGCATGTCGTAATTTCGACATAACATGTCGTTATAACGACATCGCTATGTCGTAATTTCGACATAACATGTCGTTATAACGACATCCCTATGTCGTAATTTCGACATAATATGTCGTTACAACGACATCGCTATGTCGTAATTTCGACATAACATGTCGTAATAACGACATAGCTATGTCGTAATAACGACATAGCTATGTCGTAATAACGACATCACTATATATATTAAAGAATATGTATTATGATTGCCAAGACACTAAATGACACAGAAATTAACAACTATAGGTCATATCATAATGCCCCCAATAACTAGAAAAGCCCCCGCATAATCAGCTATAAAAGAGGGACGAAAGATACCAGAGGGAGAACCCCGAAATGCTGTGTGGCAGACAGTGTTATTAATTAATTATTAGCTCCCTTGGTAAAACTCCAAATTTCATATTTAATGTATTTCATTGTTAAATAATTTACATGAAGCTGAATAAGTATATATCTGTTAATTGCATAGCTTTTGCTATTTGAATTCATTGATTAAAGATATTTATTTATATTGTAAAGTTTAATATTTGTATCGTCGCAAAATCTTTGGTCACCTTCTTTGGTTACCTTCTGTGAGAAACTTATATATTTTATAGATCCTGATTGGACGTAATAAGTAACCGACTGGGGACTACGAGGACTGACCTGAAGTCCTATCAAGGCAAACAAAGCTTTCCACCTCTCATTAAAGAAGTGTACAACTCCATGGTTTGTTGTCATGAGGGTGATTGGACGTATCGATTGCTCTCTATTTACTGTCAAACGATGGGCACGATGTTCCTAAAACACGACATTACACATAAAAAGCGGCGTCGAAGAGGGTTTTTGATTAATTTTTGCAAGTTTTATTTGTTTTTTTTATATGTTGGTTGATTTATTTATTATATTACAAAATTTTTAAAATTTCTGATTCTGGTTCTGTTCGTTTTGTGATGTCATTTTATCATAAATTACCTCAAGTTGTGGAAATCTATTTAATAATGTTTACCCTTTAAGTTATTTCAACTAAAAATGTATTACTGTCGCAAGTAATGTGGAAAAGAAAGATGGGACGGAAGTAGATATAGTCCCCGGGTGGAGTCTATAGCAACATGCGCTATTCTTTTTTTTTTTCGGCAGCAATCATCAACCTGTTTTTCCAAATTTCATAACACGATTTGTTTTAATTATCATGAACATTTAATTGAAACTTTAGCACATGTAACGACGGAAATTAGCGTCTTTCGAACTTTTGGACAAATTGGCTACTGTTTTGTAATGTGTGGAAGCATTTTATTCCTTTAAGACCCAAACATGTATCTAACTTTTGTTTTGATTAATTATAAAAAAATACGCGTTAACTGCTTTGAAAAATGAAATATCAACTTGGACGAAACGGCTACCGTTTGAAAAATGACTGTGTAGAGAAGATTTTATTGAATCAGCAATATTTGAACTCACGAACAATGAGGCAAATACTTGTACTTTTGTTAGATATAATTATTGTCTTACTCTTTTTATTCATTTTCTGCTACTTACAAAATTCACTTTCAGTCGTTGAGATAACGAAAAACGTCGTTGGACATTTTTCTTATTCCCGCTTTATATGAAGCCACCGAGTCAAATAAAATTTGGCAAAAATAACGGCTTTAACGCCACAAAGAACCGACACCTGTCGTTGTTCCTGCCAAGTATCAAGAAGATCAGAGAATAAGAAATAGGATCACTATACATAAGATTTAAAACAGTTTTTCATAAATGTAACGTTGGACATCCGGTTTTTTTCACATAGCTTTGCTAATCTAATCATCAAATATACTAGATATTACTTAGTATATGATCAAGAGCTGTAAAAACATAATTTGAAACATATATATTGAATTTGTTTTAATATTGGTTCGTGTTTTCTAACATTTTTATATTGTTTTGCGGATGAAATTTCGAAGATTCTGTTTTAAATCCTAAAGGTTGTAGGAACATCGTGTCCAACGTTTGAAAGTCGAAAGAGAGCAATCAATATTTCAATTCACCCTTATAACACGAAGGCATGTAATTAGAGCTTGTTTAAAGGTAGGACTGTATGTCAATCCTCATATAATTCCACACATATTTTTTCGAACAAGTA
The DNA here is from genome assembly GCF_965363235.1 of Mytilus galloprovincialis. Taxonomy (NCBI): domain Eukaryota; kingdom Metazoa; phylum Mollusca; class Bivalvia; order Mytilida; family Mytilidae; genus Mytilus; species Mytilus galloprovincialis. The sequence goes on from NC_134839.1 coordinate 50,593,902, forward strand.
GAAGGTTTATAAGACCTTGCCTGACTCTGCATCACTTCCACGGTCAGTTTCTTCAAGGATTTAAATATGATCTATAAATTATATAAGTTTCTCACAGAAGGTAACCAAAGAAGTTGACCAACGATACAAATATTAAACTTTACAATATGAATAAATATCTTAAACCAATGAATTCAAATAGCAAAAGATATGCAATTAACAAATATATACTTATTAAGCATCATGTAAATTAATCAACAATGAAATACCTTAAATATGAAATTCGGAGTTTTACCAAGGGAGCTAATAATTAATTAATGTTAACACTGTATGACACACAGCATTCCGGGGACCCTCCCTCTGGTATCTTTCGTCCCTCTTTTATAGCTGACTATGCGGGGGCTTTTCTAACTATTGGGGGCATTATGATAACATATAGTTGTTAATTTCTGTGTCATTTAGTGTCTTGGCAATCATAATACACATTCTTTTATATACATAGCGATGTCGTTATTACGACATAGCTATGTCGTTAAAACGACATAGTGATGTCGTTATTACGACATGTTATGTCGAAATAACGACATAGCGATGTCGTTATAACGACATGTTATGTCGAAATTACGACATAGCGATGTCGTAATAACGACATGTTATGTCGAAATTACGACACGCTATGTCGTAATTACGACATAATTTTTTTTTTTTGAATGGCCCTTATCGGCTTCCGTAAAAATGGATTGGACACAAGTAAGCCATACTTATGAAGTCCGCTCCGAATGACAATAATTTACAATACAATATTAATATGAGCATGCAATATCAAAATAAACAATATTTTACGAGTCTATCAATTGAGAAAACAAAATGAAACAGAAATAGATGTAAACATTGAAAACGTTGATGATGATGATGATGATGATGACGTGGATGTACCGTAAATACATTTTCTACATAACAAGAAATCTCTCAGACCTTTTGATAAATTCGAATACGTGTTTGAATATATTCACATTTTGTTCATACGAGAGATTCGGATTACCAGATGTAAGTAACTTAACATTTAATATAAGGTCATCAGGAAGCCATCTTAGATTATTCATCAGAATTTCTCTCTGGTGTATATATAAAGAGCAGTCGAAAAGGAAATGGTGTACAGTCTCAATGTTACATCCACAAAAGCAAGATGGATCAGCAATTATATTGACTCTAAACAAGTCATAGTTCAAGAAAGATGAGTAGCATCTGAATTGTGTTAAAATCATATTTAGTTTCCTCGGTCCATATAGAAAGTGCTTTGGTACATCTTTATTTGTGGTATTTAACCTTTTTAAATGGATTTTAAACTTTGCTATAGAGTCTGATTTTCGAAGGGACAAATCGGTATGATTCCATAGGTTAATAGTTGATGGTATAAAAGATTCTTTAGTAAGAGATAATCTACAAAAAGGAACAATGATGTCATTGCCATTTCTCAAGGGATATGTAGTTGTGCTCTGTACACTAGGTGGAACAAGTTTGCATAGATAATCCGGAGCTTGGTTATGTTGAATGTTATAAAACATTTGTAATTTTCGTCTTTTCCTCCTGTCAGCTAAAGTTTCCCACCCAATTTCCTCATACAGAATTTCAGATTTTGTAAATATAGGCAAACCAGTAACTATTCTAGCAGCTTCTAGCTGCAAACTTTCAAGTTTATTAACATATCCTATCCCGCAATTATCCCAAACTTCAGTTGCATATTCAAAGATTGGTCTTATAAATACTAAATAGAGTTTTTCTAAGTTTTTCCTACAAAGCTGATACTTGAGTTTTCTCAAGATATTTAAATGTTTCGTAACACTGATAATCAGATTGTCTATATGACTGTTCCACCGAGCATCAGAGCAAAACGTTACCCCAAGGTGTTTGTGACATTTTGTTGTAGGGATTTCTTTATCATTTAAGCAGAATTTTAAAACGGGTGCATCTTTATTTGAAAAAATCATTATTTCTGTTTTGTCTGGATTAAAAGACATTAGCCACCTCCGTGACCATTCGTTTAGCTCTTCGAGGTCACGATCAATAACAGTTTTTATTTGCTCTTGGTCGTTCCCCGAGTAATTAAACGAAGTGTCATCCGCATAGAGTCTAGTTAGAGATGTGAGTTTCTCTGCAATGTCATTTATATATATTATGAATAATAAGGGACCAAGTACTGAGCCTTGAGGTACTCCAGCTGAAAGACTGCAAAATGAGGATGATGATGTATTAATCACAACTTTTTGTTGCCTATCACAAAGATAACTCTCAAACCAGTTAAGTAGATTACCATGTATTCCGTAAGCTTTCATTTTATGCAAGAGTCCTCTATGCCAAACCTTGTCAAAAGCTCTCGAAAAATCACAAAAGACAAAACAATTTATTTCCTTCTTTTCTAGTGAGTTAAGAATACAATTATACATTTCTAATAGCTGATGTACAGTTGAATTTTTTGGCAAAAATCCAGACTGATATTCATAAATTAGTTTATTCATATGTAAATGATTATATACATGTTTAAAGACAATTCGTTCCATGATTTTACCTACACAGCTTATTAACGAAATTGGTCTATAGTTTGAAGGTAATGACGAATCACCTTTTTTAAAAATAGCAATAACATTTGCAATCTTCCAGCTAGAAGGATACTTACATTGTTGGAGGGATTTATTTAATATTATTTGTAAAGGAACCGCCACTTTCTTAGGGCAAATTTTCAGCATTCTGTGACTAATCAAATCTGGTCCTGATGCCTTATTCGGATCAATAGTTTTGATAATATCAATTATTTCATTTTGATTTATGTATATATCTTGAATATAAGTATTAGTTTTTTCTTTAAACTCTGGAATAGGAACATTTTCTTCCTCGAGTTTAGATATCAAACCAAAGTATTTGTTCAATAAGTCGCACTTCTCGCTATCCTCATAAACTATGTCACTAAACTCCTCATCTTTTATTATGTTTTGTAGAGGAGGAATATTATTTGAACTCTTATTCGACTTTATCAGCATTTTCATTATTTTCCAATAGTTTTTTGAATTTGGAGCATTACTCAATATAAGGTTATCTAAATTAGTTTCAAATCTTTCCTTAGCAAGGTTTTTTAAATTGTTAACTCTGTTTCTCTGTTTCTTATACTTCGCAATATCCGATTCTCTTTTAAATTTCAGGGCATATTTTCTAAAACGGTCTCGTTTTCGAATTTCTCTTTTTAATTCACCATTAAACCATGGTTTATCAGAACTACGTATAGTAACTAATTTAGTGGGAATGCACTCCCTCGCGATATTTAAGAATGTTTCAGTAAATATTCCAGATAGTTCGTCCACGTCTTTATTATCAGGAAGCAGTGCATTCCAGTCTATGTCGTCCATTTTTTCAGAGAATTTAACTTTGTCAACTTTTTCATAAATCCAAATTTCTCTTTTATACGAACGTGTAATAGTTGTCGGACACTCGAGAAAAATTATTGGCGCATCGTGGTCACTTATATTAGAAGGCGTTGGTAAAACATCTGAGATAAAGTACGACAAAGTGTCACTTAGGCAGCAACCATTTGATTTTCTGGGGGGGGCTATGGTTTTTTTTGGAAAAAAAAGTTTGTTTCCAGTTTTTGGAGAAAAAAATAATTTGTCTTTGATTCTGAGAAAAAAAAATTGTTTGTTTCACCCTCAGCTGCCACTATATGTAATGCTAAAATTGAAAGAAAAAAATTGTTTTCGACTTGTCGCGAAAAAAATAGATTGTTTTTCGCCGCAGGCGAAAAAAAAAGTTTGTACAGAAAAAAAAACCATAGCCCCCCCCCCAGAAAATCAAATGGTTGCTGCCTTAAAATAATTGGATCAAGTAGTGTGCTACTGTGATTTGTCACTCGAGTTGGTTTATCAATAACATTTCGTAAATTAAATATATTTAAGATTTCAATTAATTTGTTGTTTTGCGCCTTGAATAAATCACAGTTCAAATCACCCGTAATTACAATATTTTCATTGAATTGATAAGCCAATCCTATTGCATGATTTAAGCGTGTCCAATAATGACCGTCGTTCGTTCGATTCGGGAGGTCGATAGGTATTGCAGAGTAAGAATGTTTGACCTTTCGTACGGATTTCAACCCAGAGGGTTTCATCTGATTGATTTTCAAGATCATTTCTACGGAGAATACCAATATCGTCTTTAACATAAATGAGGAGGCCGCCGCCAAAATTGTTACGATCTTTTCTGATGATTTTGTTTGAAAATGAATTAAGTTCGATGTCTTTGTCGCATATATTTGGATCTAAGTGAGTCTCTGTGAGAGCTAAAATATCAAATTCATCGCTGAAATTGTCTAGGAACTTTAGTTTATTCCTTATACTACGGATATTCAAAGTGCATATAGAAATAGTTTTTTCATTGACCGTTAAAGGTGTATTCGATTCCTTCATTTCACAAGGACCAGGATTTGTTTCAATATTCCCAATAATTAGGATTAAGTGAAGTACAAAAAACAGAAAAACTATGTCGATGTTTGGATTTAGTGATTGTAGAAGAAAAAGCGAGAAGAGTAAACAAGTGCACCGTAAGTTGGTTATCAATATTTCGTAATATGAACTTGACCGACAGTCGAAAAATTTAGAAGTCTTTTTTCTTGTCATATGAAATGAACCTATAGCTGCCCTGTAGTCTTCTATACTGTTACCCATTTGGGTTCAGTATAGCAAATAAGTTACAGCAGAGGGCAGCCACACGATCCAAGCACACATGTAAATACACATACAGCATCATCATCATCATCATCAAAGAAACAAAATGAAAAAATATATACAAGTTTTACTAGTAGTCACTTCGTTGGAATTTTATACGACTGTCATACAAGTGAGAGGTTTTTCTTGCTATAAAACCATTTTTAACTCACTATTTTCCACGGATAGGAATTATATATACTAGACAGTAATCATTGATTGTTTACTATATGCAAAGATTAAGTCCTTTTTTTGTACAACAGTTTGCTCTTGAATTGTCATAGAATCCATGGTAGGTAAAATATCAAAGGGGTGCAGTCCCAGCAGCATATTGGTTACTAGGAAATAGATGACATCAGTCGAATGATTATCATAGAATATGGTTTGTATGTGTATTGTACTTACATCTGTAGTCATGGCGCTTGGCCATTTAGCATTTTCGAAGAATGGTGTCAAAATGTATCCGGGGCTGCAAAAAAAATATATAAATGAAGAAATTACAAATGAAAGTACTTTTTACGTATTGCCAAATTAACGATTATTTTGGCAACAAAAGATAAAGTGGACAAATCCCTTTTGTTGTTGTGATGTATAAGTACTCGCCGACGTCGCCGCTGAGTTTTTATGTGTATATGTTTGATTTCGTCTGATTTTTATTGTTTGTTCCAATATTGTACTGTAACACCATTTTCCCAAGTTTGGAGAGGGTTGACGCCTTCAAACTAGGCCACATTCTTCTTATTTGTATGAATGTTAAGAAGAGTCTAAAATATGTGAAACATCGTAATGCTATTCATGTGGTTGCAGTAATTGAAGCCTAAGATCATGGCTCACAGCTCGACAGAAGACCGTCGAAAAGCAAAGATTGGAGCAGGTTACATGTATATACTAGACAAGTAGTAAAAGGTGAAAAGGCTTACGTTAGTCAACAATTGGAAAGGGTTTATACAATTAATACATATGAAACTATTATATATAAATCGCCCCTATTCTTGAAAAGTTTTTTTGAGGTAATTTTATTTTACTATTAAAGATCAGCTGACCATCTAAAACTTCGTCATTAAAAATAAAATTAGATATAACAACACTGAAATATGTGATGGGATGCAATCAATTTTGTGAAATCTCGATCCTCCACCTCATAATCTCGATCAGTTGAATAAAACAAATATAGATAAAAGAATGATATACCTACTTGACCGAGTTCACCCGTACTTTCTGCGGAGCCAATTCTGTAAAGAATACACCAATAATTAAGAGATTAAAGCCGCACAATTTTGAAAAATATGTGTTATCTTTATTGAATCATTGGTGTTAACAGCATTCTATATTTTTGTACTTTAAGCACCCAAAAAAAATAAAATAATTAGGAATAAGAGTGCACTACACTATGGCATGGCATCTTAGGTTTGACGTCCATGTCGTGCTATTGTCGTATTATGTATTTTAGTTACAGGACAAATTGTTTTTTGTTATTCCAAAGGTTTACTAGGATATCTAAATATAGTCACATTGATCTTTATTCCGATGGTGCACTGATGCTCAAAAGACAGTTTGGTTACTGGTCGTTTAAATACGCAGTCCTCTTTAACCTTTATTATACCGGAATTGAAATAGTTTTAAATTTTGTTTTCTAGGCATTCAGATGTTAAAATAATGTTGACTGTGATATATTGATATATTTTTACCGTTTGCTTTACCCAATAATTGTTTTTAATATAATGGAATTCTATGTGAGTCTGAGAGTCAGTGACTCTCATACAAGTGAGAGACTTAGCTATCTATAATAATGCCAGGTTTAATCCACCAGTTCTACATAAGGTACTGCTTGTATCAAATCAAGAATACAGTTGTTATCAATTCGTTTAGTGTGTTAGAGGTTTTAGATTTTTTCATTTGCTAAAAGACTGTCCGTTCTCAATTTTTCTTAATATTTCATCTAATGCTGCTGACTATATAGAAATACAGAATTGGAAGCCTGATCAATATTTTCACATAATAATTTTAAAAACTTCGAAGAACAATTCTTATTCATGTTTGTCACACTTTAAATAACCGGAGACATTTATTTCTGTTCAAACATGATTGAATTGTGTAGAAATGAAATCAGTTACGGATATCAATATTTGCAGTTACAATGTACGTATATCATTGACAATTTATTTACTTCAGTTACCCATATCATCACGATATTTTAGATGGCTGTTTTCTCCATTTCAGCGGTTGAATTATGAATAAAACATTTAGTATTTCAGTTTAAAATTTAGTATTTCGTTAAAACAGACATGAAATACCGAAGAATAATGCATTGTTGTTACAAAATTGACAAAAGAAAAATTGACCAGAAACATCGTCCGCCATCTTTGGATATACGTAACTGCAGTTACGGAGATCACATTTACCCCAGTGAATCTTGAAGTGCCGCTGAGTACTTTGGTAATGCATAATATGCATGTGACTTCTCTTACTCAGGATCAAGATCGTGGTTAGAATCGTACCATGGTATGCATACCATACATTTTTATTATCAATCGAGGAAATTTTATCAAACAAGAAAAGAAATGAGACAATCTTTCTTTTTAAAATGCGAAAGATACATTTATAGATATTCAAAGCTCTGACAATTCGAATAAAAAAACCCCGTTAAAAACGACTGAATCCATCACAGCCGTTTAACACATTACATATAAAATTTTTAATTGAGCAGCATGAACCCAAAAGAAACCAAGAGGGTGGAGAGTGAGGCCTTTACGTTCAGTAATTAAATAGCTTTCTCCTTAAGTTTGGAGAGTAGGGCCTTTACGTTCAGTAATTAAATAACTTTCTTCTTAAGTTTGGAGAGTAGGGCCTTACGTTCAGTAATTAAATAGCTTTCTCCTTAAGTTTGGAGAGTAGGGCCTTTACGTTCAGTAATTAAATAGCTTTCTCCTTAAGTTTGGAGAGTAGGGCCTTTACGTTCAGTAATTAAATAGCTTTCTCCTTAAATTTGGAGTGTAGGGCTTTTACGTTCAGTAATTAAATAGCTTTCTCCTTAAGTTTGGAGAGTAGGGCCTTTACGTTCAGTAATTAAATAGCTTTCTTCTTAAGTTTGGAGAGTAGGGCCTTGACGTTCAGTAATTAAATAGCTTTCTCCTTAAGTTTGGAGAGTAGGGCCTTTACGTTCAGTAATTAAATAACTTTCTTCTTAAGTTTGGAGAGTAGGGCCTTACGTTCAGTAATTAAATAGCTTTCTCCTTAAGTTTGGAGAGTAGGGCCTTTACGTTCAGTAATTAAATAGCTTTCTCCTTAAGTTTGGAGAGTAGGGCCTTTACGTTCAGTAATTAAATAGCTTTCTCCTTAAATTTGGAGTGTAGGGCTTTTACGTTCAGTAATTAAATAGCTTTCTCCTTAAGTTTGGAGAGTAGGGCCTTTACGTTCAGTAATTAAATAGCTTTCTTCTTAAGTTTGGAGAGTAGGGCCTTGACGTTCAGTAATTAAATAGCTTTCTCCTTAAGTTTGGAGAGTAGGGCATTTACGTTCAGTAATTAAATAGCTTTCTCCTTAAGTTTGGAGAGTAGGGCCTTTACGTTCAGTAATTAAATAACTTTCTTCTTAAGTTTGGAGAGTAGGGCCTTACGTTCAGTAATTAAATAGCTTTCTCCTTAAGTTTGGAGAGTAGGGCCTTTACGTTCAGTAATTAAATAGCTTTCTCCTTAAGTTTGGAGAGTAGGGCCTTTACGTTCAGTAATTAAATAGCTTTCTCCTTAAATTTGGAGTGTAGGGCTTTTACGTTCAGTAATTAAATAGCTTTCTCCTTAAGTTTGGAGAGTAGGGCCTTTACGTTCAGTAATTAAATAGCTTTCTTCTTAAGTTTGGAGAGTAGGGCCTTGACGTTCAGTAATTAAATAGCTTTCTCCTTAAGTTTGGAGAGTAGGGCATTTACGTTCAGTAATTAAATAGCTTTCTCCTTAAGTTTGGAGAGTAGGGCCTTTACGTTCAGTAATTAAATAACTTTCTTCTTAAGTTTGGAGAGTAGGGCCTTACGTTCAGTAATTAAATAGCTTTCTCCTTAAGTTTGGAGAGTAGGGCCTTTACGTTCAGTAATTAAATAGCTTTCTCCTTAAGTTTGGAGAGTAGGGCCTTTACGTTCAGTAATTAAATAGCTTTCTCCTTAAATTTGGAGAGTAGGGCTTTTACGTTCAGTAATTAAATAGCTTTCTCCTTAAGTTTGGAGAGTAGGGCCTTTACGTTCGGTAATTAAATAGCTTTCTTCTTAAGTTTGGAGAGTAGGGCCTTGACGTTCAGTAATTAAATAGCTTTCTCCTTAAGTTTGGAGAGTAGGGCATTTACGTTCAGTAATTAAATAGCTTTCTCCTTAAGTTTGGAGAGTAGGGCCTTTACGTTCAGTAATTAAATAGCTTTCTCCTTAAGTTTGGAGAGTAGGGCCTTTACGTTCAGTAATTAAATAGCTTTCTCCTTAAGTTTGGAGAGTAGGACCTTTACGTTCAGTAATTATATAGCTATCACCTTAAGTTAAAGCTTCTTTCTGTTTATAATACCATTATAGGATTTGAGTACACTATATGTGTCTATATATATATATATATATAGACACTGACCATTTTTATTTACTACGCGGCTCTTTTATTTATGAAAAAAATACAACAATCTTTTATGGGAAAATTAATTTCATACGTTTAAAAAACATACCTAATGCTAACAAGCGTGTAAACATATCCAATGCAGCCTTTGAGATACAATAGGCAGATAAGTCAGGACCCTGCAAAAATAAAAAATCTATTTGTGAAAAAATAAGACTCCCATCTTAATTTTAGTACACTTTGTAACAATAAAAACATAACAATTATATTCAGCACAAATATCACAACATGATTGTAGTGTTGGAAGTAAAATGAATAAAACAAATTTAATTAAACAGCAATCCGGCAACAAAATAAAGCAGGAAAGGCATATAACGTTCTAAATAGATTGTTTTATGTGAATTTAATTGATTCGTCTGCTGTGAGATGTTTCCTCTCTCTCTTATGTACCCGACATGTCTATGAATCGTACACCAGACTTAATATATATGTTTTATTATATGCCTTGCCGTGACATATACAATGTATGCTACATGTTAATGCTACAAGCAACTAAAAAAAGTAAAATCACAAAAATACTAATCTCCGAGGTAAATTCAAAACGGAAGGTCCCTAATCAAATGGCAAAAGCAAATAATAAAATACAGCAAAAGAATGGTCAACAACTGTGATATTCCTGAGTGTACAGGCACTTTGGTCCGACCTCTTTAAATTAGTTATGTTTATGCTGCTCAGTTTATAGATTTCTACGTTGTGTTTTATATGATTTAGTTTGTCTTCTGTTCGCTTTTTGTGTCTCTTGGGCAAACTTAAAATATGTACTTACTGCACGTTGTCCCCCTATACTCGAAACATTCACGATGGACCCTGAAAATCGATATATAAAATTAATTAAAAAAACTTCAAATGATATGATGTATACAAAAAAATAGACAAAGTGATGCCCCCGCACTCCACTCTGAAGTAACTGTATTATAACAAAGTCAGTGTGAGACTTTCTTTGTATTAGTATTGTGTCTTGGAGACACAATTGATGCCCCTACAGATGCAAAGTTTTATTTAAAAAAACACAATGTTGAGCATGGGAGCGCATATGTTTATGGATCACTGTAGGACTGTTTACCTCTTATACAAATAAATACTCAAAAAAATGACAAAATCCAACTATCTCCCAAAAGAGCAAATATTAATAAAATCCTAACGCTGACCACATGTACTACAACTTGCACTATAACATGTACAAACTGACAGCAAAGTGAAAACCTCCTAGAATTCAAACTGTAGGAGGAGCTTACTCGAAAAATGACAAAGTTCAACAATCTCCCAAAAGAGCAAAAATTAATAAAAATTAAAATCTTGACCACATGCACACTTTCAAAACATGTACAAACAGACAGCAAAGTGAAAACTTCCTAGGATTCAAACTGTAGGAGAAGTTATGCGGAATAACTTAGTCTATATACCGCTAATGGGAGGGACGGACGGACAGAAGGACGGTAGGACAGGGGTTAAACAATATGCCTTCAACTTTCAGTTGTGGGGGCATAAAAAACCCGTTCGTCCATAGAGATATTTGACTAATAGTTAATTGTGATGTGGACGCAAGTTCATAATGTTGCAAATAATTTGACGCCTATGGTGTAATGAATATCGGAAAATCTCTGGCATTTAATTTATGAACTCGGATTAAAATGTCCGTTTGTTGTATGCCGTTTAGATTTTAAAATGATTTTAACGGAATAAAACATGGTACGTTTGATGTAGTTTAAGTGGTTTACATATAATTTTAAGGATTTGGAAGTTAGCTGCACATTGGCAGGGCCGTAAATTACATAGAGGCATGTAGGCAGTTGCCTCCTATTGTGGGCTCACTGACAAAAAAAAAAATAAATGGAGAAAAAAACACTGAAAAGAAAAAAAAATGGTTAAGATCATGCATATTTTTTATATAACACTGGTTGTCAGTTAAAACCACAAGGTGGTTAATCATAATGGCATGCAGGTGTGTTCAATATTATATTTGGATCTGAACGGTCGGTACCCAACTCAACTCCTTTGCACACATAAAATTTTCCAACCAAATACAATTGCATCTGCATACATAGAAGTGACAATGTTGGCAATATTAAATGCATAGAAGTGCTAAAAAGATGGGATTTGTCCAGTCAGAAAAAATCACCTTAGAATTTGGCAAAGTCAGAATAAAACTTTTTGGTGTATACAAACATTGTTACGTTTTAATAATTTGAACTTGATAGATACAATTATGAGTTATTGAGTATGCATTTTCATTTTAACTTAAGGTTTGAAAATTGTGTCTTTGAAACGAAGTCAAAGTTAATTCGATTTGGTTGGACAGCCAAATAAGTCGGATAAACCACAAAAAATTACCAACTTCAGGGGGCTTTCATTTTAAGTCTTTGCAAAATTTTCCCTAAACTTAAGTAAAAATAGTTTGTAAAGAGTCATAAAGCAGGATAAAGCGAAAACAAATCTTACTCTACCGGGACACGTAATCTAACTCTGGTTTATAACTATTTTTAATATATTCCAGGAGCATATTTATTGAAATGTAACAAAAAAATAACAAGTTTTGTATTCTTGGGAGGTACATTGCATACAAGGAAAAGGCCTGAAAAAATATCCTTTTTCTGCATGGAATGGGTCCAAATATTTTTTGCCTCGCTCCGCTCGGCGTTAATAAACTGCCTCCCCTTATATGGCACGCAATTTACGGCCCTGCATTGGTGGAAAATATTAAAAAAGTCAAAGTCCTAAGGAACAAAAAAAAAAAAATCTTCAAAACAATTACGCCACTTTGCAATTTTTAGAGTAGCTCAAAAAAGTAAATCTAAATTACAAGTATTTATTGTTAAAATTTGTCATGTTTCACATATTAATTTAATGCTTGATAAGTATGTATGACAAGATTCAAAAGTTACGTTAACCCTAAATAATTACTTTAGATGTATGTTTTATTATGATTGGCTAACTGCACATAAGTGTTATTCCGTAAGCACTGGCATTGCTCAATAAAACTTTTCATTCATGATAACACGTGGTCCCACAATAAAGTGCACAAGTGCATTAAATAAAACAACAATAAAATTCGTGTTTTCATGATCATTGCTAAAAAAATGTAATTATAAGTATTGAATGCTTCTTTTTGTAACTTCATAGGGTTGTAAAAGCGTTGACCGTGCGCACATTATTAATATGAAGCGCTTCCGCGCTTCATACAAAATGTACTTCGGTCAATGCTTTTACACCCCAAAGAAGTTACAAAACGAGAAACATTCAATTCTTAAATAAAATAGATTAAAGAATCAAATGGCTGGATTTAATGGGATACAGTATGGTATATGATGTACATTAATACAATATATTTAAGAATTATAAATTGAAAAATTTACAGAAAAATGGAGAAATTTGTTTAAAATACTCTGAAAAAGGTGCAGAACTTCAAAAAGGTTTGCATGCTACACATCTTCAATAACTGTGCAGTCTTTCTTTGAAATTCATTTATCTTAGTTGACAACCACAGTTGGTTACACCAAACATGATACTAGTACACATTTTCCAGTTGAATCCGCCCGCCTTACCCCACCATACTTACACCCAGTTTTGCAAATACACCCAAAAATGAATGCATAGAAAACACACTATCAAAGAATTACTAAGCTTGTTGTTTTCTAAAATTTGAAAAGTAGTTATCTCCCTTTGACTTGCTACCCTCATTTAAAAACACATTTATATGGCACACATTGTGTATCTATCTTTTTCACTTATTGATTCTCAAATGTAAAAGGAACTTTACGGGGAAATATTTCAGTAAGACAATTGGAATTTCGTGGATAAAAACATTGTTTTAGATCAATATGTAAAATATAAAAGCTGGCCAACGTGCACTGCATGTGACGCGGCTCGAAAGATGCTTGACATTGCGTGTTCATTAAGTACTGTAACATCGCAGTGGCGGATCAAGGGAAGTGGGTGGGGCGATTTTTTTTTTTACCCCCTTTCTTTTGGACGATCAATGCATTTGAATAGGGACATGTAGTTGGAACCCCCTTTTTGTCCTGGGTTAGAAACCCTCCTTTTTAAAATGGCTGGATCCGTCCCTGTATCGGTTCAGAAGGTAAAATAATGTATTAACTTTGGATTAAAGAAAGGTTTGTTTGACTAAGTGGTAATCGTTTTCAGCTTATGACATGGCGCAATTACAAAATTAAAGCAAACACAACTATTTAATAAAAAAATACTGTTTGGCAACGCTCAGTTGTAATCCGTTATTTGTAATAAAAACTTCTATTAACAATAAGCAAATACTGAAACCGTAAGAAAACATGTAAAAAAAATCAAAAACAAATCATAGAGCTACATTGATTTCTTTTAATACAAAACGATAAGGGACCGGAAAAATAATAAATGTTGAAACAAACATTTCGGGGCCAATATAGCTGACTATGCGGTATGGGCTTTGCTCATTGTTGAAGGCCTTGAGGCGACCTGTAGTTGTTAATTTTTTTTGTCATTTTTGTCTCTTATGGAGAGTTGTCTCATTGGCAATTATACCACATCTTCTTTTTTTTTTTTTTATATCTAACAATTTTAAATGTTTCTTTGAGAATTGTTTCAGCCAATATATATACTTGAACTTGTCAGAAGTTCCACGTAATATACATTGTATACATATGATTATATTTCATGGCAAATAGAACAAATTATGGTATATGTTTGTGTTGATAAATGTTAACTGTACTGCCCGAACAAAGATTTACTGACTGAATCTTTGACATATAAACGTTTTGGTCTCTGAAAGCATTCTATCACTTGAAGATATCAAGTGGTAAAAATTTTCGTGGCAATATATATTTTTTGTTGTGCTGATCAGTGTGTTTAAGCAATGACAAATCAATCAATCCAAGATGCTTCATTTCTTCTACTTACCCTGAGTTTTAATAAGATGAGGAACACAGAGTCTTGACAAATTGTAAATAGATTTAAAGTTGACATTCATTATATCGTCTAGAGTAGCTTCAGGTGTTACCATCACATTACCGGGGGTTCCTTTACCTGCGTTATTTATCTGAGTTAAAAAATTGAAAAAAGTAGACAGTTTGTTGTATGGCAGTTGTATATGTGTTATCATGGTTTCAGTGTTCTATAAAATCAGTTTTTATCTGAACCTTTTTCATTTTAATTTTCCCAAATGAAGAATGCGTATTGGCACTGCAACTGGTATGAAGCATTTTTAAAAACATATTATTTCTATAAAGAGGTCACTGCTATTTGTTTGTACGTTTCTCTGTTATGAATGTTCTTGTGTATGTTTGTGCTGTTTCTGTTTTAGCGATATTGTTTTAACATTGTCATAAAGCGGGAAGTTTGGCATGCCATTAAACCAGGTTCAACCAACAATTAACTTTTTTCAATGTCCTGTACCAAGTCAGGAATATGGCAGTTGTTTTCAAATTGTTCGTTTCTATATGCATTTGCGTTTGTTTTGTTGCACTTCTGTGATCCTTTTGTTTCTATGTTTTCCTGTTATTGCTGATGCGTTTCTCTCGGTTTTGGTTTGTATCCTGGATTTGTTTTCTCTCAATCGATTTACGACTATATTGCCTTTATTTATCTACCAAAAATTTAATATTTTTGGGGGTTCTTAATTGGTTTTCTTTTGTAAATGATTTAAATTTTGCAAACATTCACAAACATAGTGCTGTTCGACTCGATAATGTTAAACTCTGTCGATGGCTTTTTGGCAAAAACATAACTGTTATGTTTTACTACTGTGGAGCTGTTTTTTTTCTGTTTTCTATTCAAGATTAACATACAACATACCAACACATCTATTCTCCCAAATTTCTTTACTGTTTCATCGACTAATGTTTTCAAATTGTCCTCACTAGTGACGTCACACTGAATAACCAAAACCTGAAAAAGATGATACATTCGTGCTAAACCCAATACGCATTACGATTTAGTAATTTATCCAGACTAGTCACTAAAATAAAAGTCATACTTAATCAAATACATTTTTCATCAATTCAAAATGGAACACTTATGTTTCCAAGATAAATTTCAACGATATTTTGAATGTGTAGCAGATAAACTTTATGTTCCTCGTAATCATCATCATCATCTTCATCTCACAATTAATTTTATCTTTAATTTCATAAATTTTCTTAATATTTTAGTAAGCGGCTAGACCTTTTTAAACTAATCAGTGCTTAATAATATACATTCGGCGAATTAGATTCGTAAGAACCATTTCATTATATATGTACCAGTATTAAATTCTTCTATAAAAACTGCAAAGCAAGTTTAAAAGCTCAAACAGCATTAGCATTAATATGATTGTAATTCAATTTGGTTGAGAAGTGTAGCTAAATGTCCAGTGGCAAATATTTAAAGTTTAACTTGGAAGAGAATAAATCAAATATTTATATTCGGTAGAAAGAAATTTTAAAGTTTAACATGGCTTGTATGAAAAAAGACAATATAATGTTGATAGGGACAGACACTGTGCCCGTTTCTGTTTTGGATGTATAAATACACAATAAAATTTCGGTGTTAGGCCGTTAAATCCGATGCCTTTATTGGTGAGTACCAAGCCCTCTGCACGCCAAAGAACATTTACAACAAATCTTTGAAGGATCGGTAGGTGATATTGTACACATTTCTGACACTATCTTCAATTTCCTTTTTCCAAATTAAAGTCCATATTTCTAAGCCTTTATCACCCGCTCGAAACTCTATAAAACTTACCTTTTAGATTAATTGAAATAGTTTAAGTCATGAAAATGCGGAAATGTTTGCCACTGGACGTTATAATTGTTCTTGTAAGTAAACAACAATGAAGCATTAACTGGTTTTATATCTTGTAATGATAATAATTATAGACTGTGTATATATAGATTATAACGTTGATTTTTACGATTAAATGGTTTTACACTAGTCATTTTTTGAGCCCTTTATAGCTTGCTGTTCGGTGTGAACCAAGGCTTCGTGTTGACCTATAATAGTTTACTTTTACAAATTGTGACTTGGATGGAGAGTTGTCTCATTGGTACTCATATACACATCTTCTTATATCAAATGAAACTTACATCACTATCAGATAGTCCTTTAGTTTTACACAAGGATGCTACTTTCTCAAGATTCTCGACATTTCTAGCTGCTAGAACTACCTTTGCTTTGCTCTCCGCAAACAGTAAAGCAGTTGATTCTCCAATACCCGAACTTGCACCTGTAGTACCAATGATTTATACACATACATGCATGTATAAAGTAATCGTTTGTTTCTAACACACATGTTGATTAATAAATATAAAAAAAACCAATATTTGATGTAAATTGATGACCTTTCTTCAACATTTAGTCAGCAGCAATTAAAAGAATGAATGCTATGGAAGAGTATTGGAAAGGATATTTATAGGAGCAATAAGACAAATAATGTAAAGATCTTAGACCATAGATGTTTTTTAAAGAATTCTTCAAGGCCTTTTTCCACAGGTACTTGACTCAGAATTCCCCCTATATAGTACCTTGATATAACAGTGTTATAATAAGGTATATAGGATAAAAAAAAAATCTGAGACAAGTGCCTGTGCCTTTTTTGCAAGAAAAACAATCCATATTTTGTTAGACATCATCACGTAAATACAATTAATACATATATATAGTTTGAAAAAGGGATTTTACCTGTTATGATAGTGACTTTGTCCTGTAAAGACGCCATGATTATAATATGATGTAGGTGTCAAAAATGTATATAGATAAAGTACTATAAAAGAAGCATATGTATATTTATATTCATACTTGTAACAGATTAGACGATAACAGTAGGTAAATTTGCATCCGTTTATGTAACGAAATGGCTATGCAAATAAATTTTAAAACAAGTTACAACTTAAAATAAATTATATTTGATTCATGTTTCAACCACAAAATATTATTAGACCGTGATCTTCTTATTTACCTTAATATATTAGAAATGTCTTTAGTGTTTTTAGTCCGGCGGCTACAAGCATATTTCAGACGAATTGTGCACATCCTGCTATTTAAATAATTGACTGTTTTAAGATATATCTATAAATTTTACAAATTTTTGCACCTCATGTTTGCGGTATACCATATTTTCCGCAAGTTTATTGTTTATGTTTGGTTATAAATTGATAATAAGATATATTTTGTTACATCTGGTGATCCGTTTATTTGGCAATCGTCAATGGCAGTCAGCATGGTTAAACATATCGGTTGTTCGACCTGATAGTCAGATGCGTTTTGTCAAAATATACTTTTTCACCTTTTTTGAATGTTGTTTGTACTGTATTTAGACCCCTCCACCAAGTTTGTTTTGCATGCAAACGTATAAAAATTGCGATTTAATCATGGCAACGCAATCATAGGTTTGAACGTTGTTTTCAATTGTAGACTTCTCAATTTTTGTCGAGCCTGCAACTTTTGTTGCAGAAAGCTCGACATAGGGATAGTGATCCGGCGGCGGCGGCGGCGGCGTTAGCTTACTTTTTAAAAGCTTTATATTTTAGGTGGTAGACCTGGATGCCTCATACTTTATATATAGATGCCTCATGTTACGAAGTTTCCATCAGTCACATGTCCAATGTCCTTGACCTCATTTTCATGGTTCAGTGACCACTTGAAAAAAAAGTTCAGATTTTTTGTAATGTTAAATTCTCTCTTATTATAAGTAATAGGATAACTATATTTGGTATGTGCGTACCTTGCAAGGTCCTCATGCCTGTCAGACAGTTTTCACTTGACCTGGACCTCATTTCATGGATCAGTGAACAAGGTTAAGTTTTGGTGGTCAAGTCCATATCTCGGATACTATAAGAAATAGGTCTAGTATATTCGGTGTATGGAAGGACTGTAAGGTGTACATGTCCAACTGGCAGGTGTCATCTGACCTTGACTTCATGTTCCTGGATCAGTGGATATAGTTAAGTGTTTGTGTTTTGGTCTGTTTTTCTCATACTTTATGCAATAGGTCTACTATATTTGTTGTATGGAATGATTTTAAGGTGTACATGTCTAGCGTGCAGATGTCATTTGACCTTGACCTTATTTTCATGGTTCAGTAGTCAAAGTTAAGTTTTTAAGTTTTGATCTTTTTATCTAATACTATATTTCATAGGTCAACCATATTTGGTGTATGGAACTATTTTATGATCTTTATGTCAGTTGCGCAGGTTTTATTTGACCATGACCTCATTTTAAAAGTTCATTGTTCAGTATTAAGTTTTGGTATTTTAGTCTGTTTTTCTTAATTTATTAAGCAATAGGTCAACTATATTTGTTGTATGGAAGAATTGTCAGCTGTACATGTCTGCCTGGCATTGTTCATCTGACCTTGACCTAATTTTCATGGTTTATTGGTCAATTTTTAGTTATCTTGGTTAATTTTAAGTTTATGTGAGTTGTAATAAAGCTTTATATTTAGGACTATCAACATACTATCAATGATTAGTAAAGAAGGCGAGACATTTCAGCGTGTGCACTCTTGTTACAATATGTAGATACAATAAGATGTGGTACATGTACAACATTGGTAAGATAACCTTCACTAATAAATTTGTTGGGGGATTCGATGGGTTGACATGGATCGCATAGAGATTTTCGCGCTTTTAGTACAATATTACCGTAACATTTATGATGTGAAATACTGTTGTTAATAAGTTTTCTACAGCCAAATTAATTGATCAAAGTTTTGTATCTATGAAACCAATAGTAAACGTTTTCAGTAATTTATGGTAACAAAGTGCACGACTTTATAATTTGCCAGTGATGTATTGATTACGATCGTTATAATATGTTAATCGGTCATGTTTTAACAGGAATTGGACGAACGGAAGGTATTTTGGACTGCCGCTGATAATATATTGAATAGAGATAAAAAAATATTGCCTGGAAATAGACCACCTACGGACCATTTGGAGAGTTGCCGGCCTGCAATGTTTCTTTAACGTGTTTGGGTGCATGTTGCTCGACTTACAGTCGACATTCAGAACAAACGTTGCTGCGTACAGCTGCGAACAAACACTTATAGCAAGCCTAGGGTTTAAATGAAAGACTAGGTGACTATGGATATTTACATGAACAAACTCTTGAACAGATTTTTGTCCTCATTCTGGTATACCTGGCTTCAAATTTGCCCTGTGAAACTGAATTCTTTCAATAAAAATTGAGTATTATTTACATTAGTATTTTTTTCGTTACAAATTTGTCTTTAGAATATAGAATGTCGCATTGGCTACTGTAACAATTTATATTTTCCTGTTCAAGTGCTGTTTAAGGAAAGTAAATATAAAAGACTCAGGGAGGTAAACATTTGTCTTTAGAATATAGAATGTTGCATTGGCTACTGTAACAATTTATATTTTCCTGTTCAAGTGCTGTTTAAGGAAAGTAAATATAAAAGACTTAGGGAGGTAAACATTTGTTTAAGAGTAATTGCACGTAAAGTATTATCCTGATTTGTCTATCTTTAATTGTTCTCAATATATTAATAGTCATAGTTGCTTACTCACGTTAGTATAAATATAATTGAAACTCTTACATAAAACAAAATATATGCACATGACAAATATCATAGACTTGAGATATATGTACAGACACGGAAAATAATTTTGAAACGGATAAAAAGAGAGCAGAACTAGAAAATGTTGTGTTATGTAAATAATCAATGCAACTAGACTGGTTTTTTTTTAAAGCTAAAATAGTGTACACATGTATATCTCGTATACTGTTTTTTCCTATTCGTTTAATTAAGAAATCTTAATTATTCATTTATTCACAAGCATTAAGTGCATATTGTTCTCGTTGTATAAATAAAATGGAATAAAACGGGGTTTACCCACATAACTTTTAAAGCTCTTATTGTTGTTGACCGTGGATTTGAACAATAGTAAAAGTAAAAGTATAAGCGAGTATAATAAGGTCATTCATTTGATTTTAATGTGTTTTAAGATCTATCATTTTTAAATCTTAAGATTTTAATAGTTGAAATTTCTGCTTTAAAAAAAGTTCGGTCCTATCTTCTATAATGTATCCCTGGTGCATGCACGATGTGTACTAAAAAGTCTTGCAACTTTTGGGTTGTAAGAAGAACAGTTATACAATAGAATATGAGATAAAGGATACAACAGATACAGTAAGTCTGTCTCATATCTTGACTTGCATCTAGGAATTCGCACGCGGTACATAGTTTTTTTTTTTTTTTTATTAAAGTTCTTTACCGAACGAAATTATTTTGTTTTCCTGAGAAATCAATTGTACTAATTAAAAATAAACGTAAAAATATAAAGACTGGGAGAACATGATGTTATAATTAGCAAATTGCATTTAGCTAGCTTTCAAATAATTCAAAAATTGGTGACTATGTTGAACGCATCTACCCCATCGAATATGAGATAAATGACACAACAGATACAGTTAAGTCTGCATCAAATCTTAACTTTCTTCTAGGAAGTGACAAAGAAATAATGTCAGCTTCCCAATTAAAATTTTCTTTTCTTTTTAGCAACATTACAGCAGTGCCTGTGTACTGAGTATATATCTCCCAGTTGATGCGATATTCCAGGGCTCCTATTTCTTATTATGATTGCTTTTCTGTTAAAAAAAATTGTAAGGGTTCCACGGAACCCAGTGTCTCGCCTACTTTTGCTGTTAATCGCAGATTCAACAAAAATGAGGAAAAACATCAATAAAAATTTCCCTCTCGATACTGTCTTTTGATTGAAAGAAGCTTCCAAGTTTGGTAAAAAATCCAGGATAGTTTATGAATCTAATAAATGTTTTATACACTTTAACTGCAGACTGTATGTAATGTTAACTGGAAGAAAAACTTAGTCCATTTATAAGTAAAATACGGAAAAAGTGATTTTTTTTTACAAAATTTACTTCTGAATAATATCTTATGATCAGAAACAAGCTTCTGTCCAAGTTTGGTACAAATCAAGGATAGTTTATGAAAGTTATTAAAATTTTAAAAACTTTAACCACAGAGTGAATGTAATGTTTCCTCGCAGAAAAACTAAGTCCATTTATAAGTAAAATACGGAAAAAATGGAATTTTATTTTTACAAAATTTACTTCTGGATACTTTCTTATGATCATAAACAAGCTTCTGTCCAAGTTTAATAGAAATTCAGTATAGTTTAAGAAAGTTATTAAAATTTCAAAAACTTTAACCACAAAGTGAATATTTGTGGACGCCGCCGCCGACGACGACGACGACGGAATGTAGGATCGCTTAGTCTCGCTTTTTCGACTAAAGTCGAAGGCTCGACAAAAAGGGTTCCAACATCAAGTGGTGAAGTTGAAACCGCCCCTTCGTTGATTTTACAGAGGCTATCACGAGTTGGTTGACTATGGCTATCTCTTTCACAGATAATCACGGATATATTCCATTTCTAGGGTCTACAATCCTGTTCTCTTTTCCCGAATGTGACCTACCAATTAGCGTATCACCGAGAAAGTACTAAATATGAGTACCACTACGGGTAACACATGTGGAGTAGGATCTGCTTACTCTTCCGGAGATCATCCACATTTTTTGATGGAGTTCGTGTTGCTAAATTTCAGTTTTTGTTGTTGTTTTTAGTGTACTGTTGTTTGTCTGTTTGTCTTTTCCTTTTTAAGCCGTGGCGTTGTCAGTGTATTTTTGTCTTACATGTATGAGTTTGAAAACAGACATGGCTTTGTGTCGTAACTAACTATATATGAAATTTGTTTATTGTTGAAGGCCGGACTATACGATGCCATATTGACCTATACTTGATTACATCTACGTCTTAATTATGGTCTCTGGTGGAAAGTTTCCGGTATTTAAGATCCATATATGCCTTTTATTTCGTGTCAATCTTGTAAGTCTATTGTCCGATGTTAGGAATGACAGCTTTTACATCTCACAACATGGCACGGTGGTTTGAATTATTATATAATAATACCTATCAATAAAAACTCACAATCACAATCAATTGTGTGTGTCTTTCCCAAGTCAGGAGCTTGTATTTCAGTGGTTGTCGGTTGGTTGTTTTGAGAAAACCAGGCCAGGCCTTTATTTGTCGAGTTATAAATGTTTCCTATTTTCTCATGGCAGGATCTTTTATAACTTACTATTTATATATACAATATGAGTTTTGCTTATTGGTTAAAGGCTAGAGCCAGTCATACAATGGCATATAGTTGCTTAGGTCGACTCCATTTGGTCTCCGGTGGATAACTGTTTCATTGGCAATCATACCATATTTTGCTTATTTTTACATACTGAATATGCGTTTATTGTACAATGTTACAGTGCATAAAAAATATGGCTTGTTCCTACAAGCTTTAGAAACATGAAGACTACTAATCTTTCCTCTGTTTTGAAGCAAGTATAAACAAAATGTACTATTCTTTCAGACAACCTAAGTACACTGGACCCCCAAAATGAACAGTATTGAACATTTGTTAACAATAAAAAAAAAAATCTCAAGGAGAGCATATTGTGTCATATTCAAATAAAGCAAAATTCAACATTTCTATATCTGATATTTGTTCAGCAGTTAGCTGATTGCATGATTAACTGTGGTTTATTTACCGAAAGCTTTGAACCAAAATGATTCCATTTTCAATTTATTTTATAATAACCCAGTCTTGTGTAAACGAACACTTTCATTAGATATTTTCATATAAACAAACGTATGTTTAATATCATAATTGCTATCATTTGAAGCGACCCTAAAAATTGATTTAATTAAACCATTAGATTAACATACGAAGAGATAAAATGCTGGTCCTCCATGTTTTTATAACCCCGTTTGTAAAAAGTGGGGGTATACTGTTTTACCTCTCTCTGCCCCGTCGTTCACCCGTTAGTCCGTCAGTTCAACCATCAGTCCGTCCGTCCATCTGTCCCATCTTTCACAGGAACTACATTATAAGGATTTCTGATATTTGGATTCAGAGTTTATATGAGTCAGCTATACCGTGTGATGCGTTTTCAGATTTATCACTCAACAACTTCCTGTTAATATATACTTTTAGAGGGGCGAGTTTATCAAGATTCACTTGTTTGTCTGGTTTGTCTTGAGATCAGTCATACGTTGAAACAATTCTTACATGAACGTGTTTATATACAGCTTTGATCTATTTTATTTCCAAGTATAGAATCGTCCACTGTCTTAATCTTAATCAGAACAAATGCGTATTGCATATGTTTTCTCGTTTGTCATTATTTATGTCATCCTTAAGTTTGTCTAACATATATAGTGAATATAACTTTATGTAATAAATTACAAAATGTAAATGCATTTTTCTAGTGAGGTTTGTCATGAAAGCAGTGCTTTGGTCGTCCGCGTGTACACATATTCCTAATCTCTTAGGATTTCTTTTTATGATTTGCCATAAAGAAATTGAATTTATATGTAAATAACCTTTTAATCTATACTTTAAAACAATATTGCACATTTTACAAACGATACCTTAAATATTTAACAGTTACGAATTCCTTTCCACCTATAGCTATTTAAAACACCAAGTTTTTCATGATTTTCCTTTGCAATACTGTAGCGTTCGGATTCTGCTGGTTTTCGGTCATTCGGAAAAGTAGACAACCGACTCACAATACTGTCCATTTCATCTTTTGTAACTCTCCGCAAACCCCTGAATCTATAAGGGTCAAATGCTAAATAGTCAACCCGGAGATTTTTTGACTGCTCTTGTCTTTTCTGATTAATTCTTCTTGTTAATGCGGTCCGTGCACGTCCAGAATTAGTTTGTCGTTGCAAACGCGACACAATTGTTTCAAGTTCATCACGTGATACTTTTTTAGGTGCATCCGGTAAATATCTTACTTCTTCTGGTTCCGGATCAGGTCTCATAGAATTTCGTTGTCGACCTATTGTTGGTGTCTTTAACTCCCGTAGCATACAGCCGGCACTTTTTGGTCGATTTTGTCCAGGAAACACCAGACGATCAGGTGTGTGTGAACGACTACTATCGGAGAGAAAAGACTGAGTCCTCCCGAATGCTATGGTTGGTGTCACTACATTTCGAACATATTTGTTCTTTTTCCCTGTGAACTTCTTTCCATCTTCATCTGGAAGCGGATATAATCTCAAAACTGGAACATCTATATCTTCATCTTCAAATTCATCCATGACTGAAAGAAATCGTCAGTACTACGTGTTAAAATCTTGCAATAAATAAATCTTCAACGAATATAACCTTTTATCTATGACTTGACTTGCAAACAACAACAACACTCGTTTTCTAATAAATTTCTTTATGAACACTTTTCTTTCACGTTTCACAGAGATTAAACCATGATTTATCAAATCTTCAAATACTTGCCAAATATATATAAATTGAAAAGGTTAGTCAAATAAAAATAGTTTTCATTTTCAAACGAAGTACATGGAAACTTAGGAAACCGTCATGTTGACAATTTACATTGAATATTTTATAAGATTTATAATAATGATAAAGATTAGCCGTACTAAAGGCTTTATCATAGAACAATCGTCTCAATAGTAACATATTAAAAGTGTTTCTAATTTTACACATTTGATGAACAATGTATGTTGACAAGTTAAGCGCCATATTAAAATGATATAATATTATAACTTTGCTATGCAATAAAACATTCCAACTTATCTTTAATCCACACATCGTATCTACAGTATATTCAACTATAGCGTACTATAACTGAAGTTGGGCTAATTCTTTGAACATAGTATTATGTGGACCAGTTGAGTTTGATCAGAATGATTAAAATGAGATTACTAAATATATTAATTCAACATTATATAACGATTTCGAGTTAAGTATAATACGAAGATGTGGTATTATTGCCAATGAGACAACTCTCCACAAGAGACCAAAATGACATAGAAATTAACAACTATATATATATAGGTCACCGTACGGCCTTCAACAATGAACAAAGCCCATACCGCATTAAGTTTTCAAATTATTGGCAATTGTATGGTTTTTTTTAAACAGCTGACATTTTTATGTTTCAAGTGGATATGTATACATATATGTTACGCATCTTGTCGTCGTTATAGTTACATGTAGTTCTAAAAATACAAGCGAGCGAACATGTAAGACAGCAACACTATCAACGCCACGTAAGAAAGTCACGGTTTATTACCGAAAAAAATAAAAACTTTTTCTTAAGGGAGCTACCATTTGATTTTTATGGGGGGGGGGGGGGGGGGGCAGGACCGAATAGAGTGAAAAATAAAAAGGCAGGACAGAGATTACAACTAAAAAAAAATGCAGGACAAAATTTTTCATCCTAGCCCCTCCATAAAAATCAAATGGTAGCTCCCTAAAGTCGATTTCAATATGACAATTTGGTATTGAATGTATATACTAGTATATTCTAATACGAAATTACAAAAAGAAGACGAAAATGAAACATAAACAGAAAAACTAAAATAACCCAACTACATTTTTATTGAGAAGAGTACAAAATTATCGTTCTTAATCTTTACTTTGAGGCGAAGTGTTCAAGTTTATTTCACTCAATTTGAAAATAAGATGTGGTATGATTGTCAATGAGACAAATGATACAGAAATTAACAATTATATGACACTGTACGACCTTCAACAATGAGCAATGTCCATACCGCATAATCGGCTTTACTTGCATCATTTGAACACAACTATCATGTTTCTAGTTGAAAACTATTATATTGGTGACAATTTGTGTTTCTACAAGCAAACCTTGATTTCTGGCATATCGTTACGATAGTAAGTAAAAGAAAAACAAACGTTTAAAAAAAAAACTTTAAATAATTAATGTTATAATAAAATGTACGAATTAAATCAAAATTTTCTATGGAGTTCATTAGCGTCAGTGTATACAATTATAGCACGATAGGAGCTTGTCCTTTTATCTAAAGCTTAACAATTTATATTTTTGCAGGTGAAATTAAAAGGATTTTTTTTTTACATTTTGAGATTGGAGATCGAATGAAAAAAAGTGTAAGTTTTAAAATATTTTATTATTCAAAATGATAAATAAATTACCACATCTCCTTATTTTTATATAGACATAAATAGCATCGTGACATTTACATGACTAAACATTTTGCCAACAAAGCCCCACAAGAGTGAATACAAATCTTATTGTTTGCATTTGTCATCTTGAAAATGAAAAGTAAATTGTATAGTCTAAGAATGCACTTTAAACTGCGTATTCATGGGCCAAAATGTATATTTGTATATTTGATATATAAATTTATGTAGCTCCAGAATCAACAAATGTGATTGGTTATCGTAGCCGTAGATTGTTGTTTAAACGTTTCGAACGCGGTCCCTACAAAGTAGAAGTCGAAATTATTATTTGACCGTCAAAATTTCAGCTAATATAAAAATAAAAAGATGCGGTATGATTTCCTTTATGCAGACATTAATAACTCAAGGTCACCATACAGACTTTAACAATGAGTAAAACCCATATGCTTATATACATATATTTAACTTATATTCGAAACATGTTTGATATGTTGATATGAACGTGCTTTCAACATTTTTTGTTATTAGTATTGTTTTATTACAAATTTAAAAAGACTCACCCAATTCGTTGTTGATCCTTGTATATCAGTCATACATGTAATTCATTGCACTTTTATCAAATGAAAATTCACAACTCTCACTTTAATATTTACTTAAATCAATATGTATATTGTCTCTGTGTGAAATTCAATCAGTGCAAACAAAATCTATTTCTTGTTGTACAAGAATCGGAGATATAACCGTCAATCATGAAAAATTAAATCCATTGATTATAAACATAGATTTTAGAGTATAAAGTATCGTCAGAATAACACCTTTTTTCTTTCTTTTGTTTAAAAACGATTTATAATCTCCGCTCTTCTGAAAACATGCAATTACACGTAGTTTTATCTACTAAGTTTGCCTTAGACAATATTAAAAAAAATATGAACGCATGAAATAAAACAGAAAACATTCTTCATAATAACCAAGGAGTTTAGCCTCTATAAAACATTGCGTGATTTATCGTACACCCAATTCCCTTGATCAAGCTTGCATTTGTGATATCAGTAGTTGTAATAGTTAATAAAAAAAAATAATCATATTAACACAAAATGTATTTAGATTGTCCTAAGCAATGACCGAGTGTTCTTTAAAACAATAATAGGTGATAATATTACAAAGAAAATACAACACAAAATATACTACCCTATCCATTTAGTGTATGTTCATTTGTTTATTTAGTAATATATAGATATTGATTTCACTGATAATGGAATAAGCTGTTATTGTTTTAGTTCACTTAATATTAAACAATGATCTGATTGTAAGCTTTCTGTTTCATTGAGTATATTTATATTCAATTAAGTGAAAAGTCGGTTACATGAAACTATTCTGAATGAAAATATTTATAGAAATGCATTAAATCTGATTTTAACGATCTTGATATTGTTACTTGTGAACAAATGGAGAAAAATCCAATAAAATTTACATGATATCTTTTTTTAAATAAAACAAGTGTGGACACAGATCAGTGTGGATTGTATGTTAGGACGTTTGACGTGTTTTCTGACAAAAAAAGTTCTCTAGTTTTCTTATTTAGTGCAGTGGCAGCTAACCTGTACCAAACATTAATAAACAGCTGCGCTTTTTAATAAAGTTCAATAACTTATCAATGTTATATTAGAAATTTGTAAAAAAAAAAAAACAACTAAAGGGAGGTTATCTGAATAAATACACATTATTTGTAGAACTCTCCGTACTGATGGTAAGACATGGTTTTTTCCGTGACCTAAATGGTTCGCAAAAAATAATATTTTTATACATTATAGTATAATAATAAAGTAGACATAACACATGTCGTATCCGAACACAATGTCCTGTTCCGAGAAGTTTCTCAGTATTTAAAAAAGGTATTTGATGTTGGTTTCGCGTACTAGAGAACAACACACAAGTTGATAAACATAGAGATTAAAAAAAACAGTATCTGTTCCTTCGCGTTGCGTCAATAACACGTTTGAAATTGTTCATGATTTTCATACATAATAAACGATATCCAACTTACTTTTGCAAGAGGTTACAAGTGATGTAAAGCTAATATAAAACAACCGCTGAAACATTCGATTACTCTGTTTCAAATGGTGTGACATCTGGTCTGTCGCCTGATGCACTATATATTGAACATTAATCAAAATTTGCTCTAGGATATGAGAACGAACTTATTCGCATAATCCTATGGAACACAAACCATCTGTAACGAGTTGGTCTAGTGAACATGGAATCGTAAAGCATTGCGTTGCTTCGGCCGGTGCATTACGTATTCGCGCAATACCATTACATTTGCGCGCAAAAATCATTACGTTTGCGCGCAGCTTTTGATTACATTTGTGTGCATTTTTTTGACAGGTAAAATACAGGTAATAATACTTATTGTTCAATTTTTACAAGTATAAGTACCCCTTCCGTTAGTATAAGTCCCCTGCCCTGTCTGTACACAACGAAGATATCATGCTGAGCAAAACAGTGTAAATTTCCTCTGATTTGGATGGTACTTAAGAGAGCAAATACTAGTGGTACATAATGTCCCAATTTACATCCATGAAAATTGTAAATTTGTTCAAAATATTTTGGACAGTAACTGAAAGTTCCGTCAATGAAAAGTTCTGAAGCTTGTGTGCATATTGCATCAAGATTGGAATTGCATGATAGTATAACAATACCATGTTCTTTGCTGTTAATAAAACAAAATGATTCCTTTTTGTTGGTTTTTAATTCCAAGACATCCATTAAGACTAAGAATGACTGTTGAATGTTTGTCAGCTTTTGTTCTGTCTTTGCAATGCTTAACAGTTCACCTCCAAGATATATCCCCAGACTTCAGTGTTCTATCAATACGGAAAGTAAATCCATCGAATATTAATGATTTTTTCCCTCGATTTGTTTCAGACAAACGAAACTTCATGTGTGTGCCTTTGTGTAACTTTACACATTAGAACATACTTACAACTTCTCGTCCAATCAAATTGCTTGAATTTGCCTTCTAATTTTCATAGTACAGACTTTTTCCGTGTACTAAGTAACTACGCATGAATGACCACAAGGGTAAGATTTCATTGTATTGTAATCAAGATATTAGAACAAAAATTGCTACTGGCTATTTTGAAATAAATGATGTGTTCCAAATTTAACTAAAGAGTTTGTAATTAGTTTTCAAACAGATTTTTAACATCCTACTAATCAATCTTTTGATCTAATTAAATTTTGTTTTGACAATTACACGGCCGACACTCGGCTAACCGAGAGTTTGGTCGGTTAATCTATATTGAGTATGCGGCTATATCGGCGGTTGGTCTGTTAATCGGGTTGGTTATACGTCTGTTAAGAGTAAAACTCACAATTTAATGTTAAACTCTGTTAAATATACAGATTTTTGCCATATTATGAGAACCACATCAAAAAAAGAAAAGTGGATGACAAAATGATATCTATCATAGAACATTTTCCACCAGTAAAAAAAATGCATAGCCTGCGCAGTTTTAAGTAAAACGAAAAGGCGTCTCGCAAGTATGTGGTTTTTATGCTTGTACGCATAGCCATATTTTGGATAAAAGGCTAAAAAACATTTTTATATATGATTTAAAGGACACAAAATAGTACTTTGGTTCTAAAAAAATAATTGTCATTGATAAATATTTCATAATTGTTATATAAGTTGAGTAATACCACATTTTAATGAATATTAGGAGAATACAGTCTGTTAATGGGTTGGACAATTTAAATCGTGTCAGTTAAGAGTTATTTAGCCACGACAATAGTCTTACTACCTTTAGTTTATATTTTCAAATTGAAAAAAATGAGATGTACTTGTGACGAAAAAATTACAATACGGTGCAACATTATCCTTATAGAAAGAGCACTTTTATTCTAATTTTATTTCTTTGCATTTCATTGAAGAGTGTGTCGCTTCAATATAGCGTTATATGGACTTATTGGCCGCTCGAATTCGCACGAATTTATTATTTACGCCAAGTTATCAATCCGAGCCTTATTTTGTTTTGTCTGTTCAAAGTCTGTAACATCTATGAATCTGTCATGTGTTGAAATGCAGCTGGTTAAATTCCATGCGTTTTCTTTGAAATACTAAGGCTTTTCTACCTCAGGAATGGATTACCTTATGCCGGCGTCACACATTGGCGTATAGACCGGCGTGCACCAAACGTACAGAGAAAATTGACAAAGTCGGTATACGTTAGTTGCATGCCATAGGAACGCTTAGCAATCGCTCAAAGCGCGTTGCATAAGTTTGTAGTACGTCGAAATACAAAGGTAAAATTGAGAAAGGAAATGGGGAATGTGTCAAAGCGACAACAACCCGACCATAGAGCAGGCCAAGGCCACCAATGGGTCTTCAATGTAGAGAGAAATCCCCGCACCCGTAGGCGTCCTTCAGCTGGCCCCTTAAAAAATATGTATACTAGATCACACAAGACTAACAAAGGCCAGAGGCTCCTGACTTGGGACAGGCGCAAAATTGCGGCCGGGATAAACATGTTTATGAGATATCAACCCTCCCCCTATTCCTCTAGCTAATGAAGGAAAGTAAATACGCTTGATGAACGCTACAATCCCAGGAAATTTGTATGCAGCATAAAAATACATACAACATACGCCAACATACGTTTTAAGTACGCCCAGCTCGTTTTGCACACGTTACAAATATGATTGACAGGTTAAATGCATCCAAAATTACTAGTGTATTGGCAGCGTAAATGATTTTGAACACGCCACTGCTATACGCTGATGTGTGACGCCGGTATTAGTTGTGTTTCCTCAATGCTTTTCAACTTTGTATTTTATTTGGCCTTTTAAACATTTATTTCGTCACTAAAGAGTTTTTCGTAGACGAAACGCGTATCTGGTGTAAATATAAGGCGTAAATATAAAATTTCAATCCTGGTATCTATGAGGAGTTTATTTCCGGTATGTATTGTCTTTTGAAATTAATATTACTTTGATATTACACTTTTTGAAACCATTTCTATCAATTTTCAGATTCCATTGTCTAAACTTATGTTTCATTGTTCATGTGTTGTTTCCATATATTCTAGCCACTAATCTTGAGTCTATCCCTTTATTCAGATAACACCCCATATAGCAATTAAATTATGCTTGTAATGTCATTTATAACTCTTAACAGACCAATTAACAGACCGAGTTTTATACATCCGACCCATTAACAGACCACATTTTTATCAAAAATTGATTTATGTCACCAAAATACAGTTTTTCGTGTAGATTTTTCACATATTGATGTTAATATGGTAAACAAACATAATGCCTGTCTTTTTTCGATGTTCAAAATATTGCATGCAAGTAAACTCAACCAACTTGTCATTTTTGTGTACATTTTGTGTGTGTAAAATGTGTATAAATTTACTGATGAGTAACTCGCCTTTTCATTTTATAGATCGTTTATTGAAGCTAGAAAAAAAATAATTACACCACTGGATTCAGTGCTCCAAATCGTTTTGTCAGACATGAATAGTTTTTATGATATTAATATAATTAAAAAGTTATACAATGAAACATACTGACCTTGCAATGATTTTCTCGATAACACCTGATTAACAGACTTTAGCCAACCCGATTAACAGACCAACCGTCGATATAGCCGCATACTCAATATAGATTAACCGACCAAACTCTCGGTTAGCCGAGTGTCGGCCGTGAATTAAAAAAGTTTCTTTCATTTAAATAAAGAGTAATAATAATGGTGCTTTATACCTTGATTAAAGTACAACACAATCTAAAATTTGTAATTCTTTATCTTCCATGCAATTACTTTGTACACAAAAAGAGTCAACCATGAATCTTTTGAAGGGAAATTATTAATAAAGCAATTTTATATATTTAGTCATAAATTGGTCGATTATTGGTTGCCTAATCTCCAGTGACAAATATTTCATGCATATTAACTATCCACTAGACTACCTATGGGTACATACCAGGGGCAGATCCAGCCATTTTTGAAAGGTGTTTCAACCAAAGATGTGGGAGGGGGGTCCAACTGTTTGTACTCATTCAAAAGCTTGTTTAAGGTTTTATGTGAAATTAAAAAAATGTTTTCAAGAATGTAAAGCTTTCACTGCAATTTAAGAATTGTCTGCTCTTGGTCAATTCATTTTGTCATCTTACCATGTAAATAAGTACATGTATAGTAAATCAACGCTTCGTTCATATCAATAAACATATTTACACCAGCAGCTACCTTCTTTACATTCTAAAGTCAAGGGCTTTTTTACAATGATATTATAGTGAGTAGATTTACAAAACTACGTAAATGAGCTACATCCAGTCAGCCAAAACATATCATTAGAACATACTCACCCCTTCTCGTCCAATGAAAAGTCAGTTTTTTGCCCTCTAATTTTCATAGTACATGGTTTTCCATGCACTATGAAATGCTATACATGAATGACTTTTCATTGTCAGTTAATTATGAAAGTGAACTCTTAATAGCTGCACTAACGAAGTGTACAATCCCCTAAGGCATTTTTCTTGGGAAAATAGACTACTGATTAGAAACGAAAGAGCAAAGATTAAAATAAAAATATTTTGAATTTTGCAAAATTTCATGCATTTTTTAATGGTACACATATATAGAATACACAAAAAAATAATAAGGATAAATAAAATGATATTTATTTCATTTATATACCTTACATTTGAGGGAATTATTTTCTTTTTCTATCAAAAAACACATTGCCAGACTGCTGATATATAGCAGAGGATTGTTTTTGGAGAAACACAATACATTTAAATTTATCAATAAAAAGTAAACATTTAATGTTGTATGGTCTGATTTCAAATATTCATACAGAGAGTTTCATATTTATAAAAAAAAAAAAATCAAATTTCAAAAAGGGGATTTATATAACATTGTGTTGCTTTTTTAAATAAAAAAAATCTAAAGATATATAAGTATTAAATTTTACCTGAAGCAGAAGAAAAACAATTTATCCATCACAAACTATGTCAGTGCTATTTCATTTCATCCATTGAAATGACCATTACCTATGTATTATATTTAGTTCATTATAAAAAGTGAACTCTTATTTAGGTTTGACTATTACAATGGGAAAGGATAGTTTTGTAAGGTCACTCGAAAGTGTGAATATGTTCTAAATTGGTCAGACAATACTTGGTCATGTTTTATGAAGATTTAAGCCCTCGGCTTCGCCTTGGGCTTAAATCTTCATAAAACATGACCAAGTATTGTCTAACCTATAAATAGACTAACTACAGGATTACTCAAGTTGTAATTAGCACATACTTACAACTTCTCGTCCAATCAAATTGCTTGAATTTGCCTTCTAATTTTCATAGTACAGACTTTTTCCGTGTACTAAGTAACTACGCATGAATGACCACAAGGGTAAGATTTCATTGTATTGTAATCAAGATATTAGAACAAAAATTGCTACTGGCTATTTTGAAATAAATGATGTGTTCCAAATTTAACTAAATAGTTTGTAATTAGTTTTCAAAAAGATTTTTAACATCCTACTAATCAATCTTTTCATCTAAATTTTGTTTTGACAATTAAAAAAGTTTCTTTCATTTAAATAAAGAGTAATAATAATATATGGTGCTTTATACCTTGATCAAAGTACAACTTAATCTAAAATTTGTAATCCTTTATCTTCCATGCAATTACTTTGTACACAAAAAGAGTCAACCATGAATCTTTTGAAGGGAAATTATTAATAAAGCAATTTGATATATTTAGTCATAAATTGGTCGATAATTGGTTGCCTAATGTCCAGTGACAAATATTTCATGCATATAAACTATCCACTAGACTACCTATGGGTACATACCAGGGGCAGATCCAGCCATTTTAAAAGGTGTTTCAACCAAAGATGTGGGAGGGGGATCCAACTGTTTGTATTAAGATAGTTTTAGGTTTTATGTGAAATTAAAAAAATGTTTTCAAGTATGTAAAGCTTTCACTGCAATTTAAGAATTGTCTGCTCTTGGTCAATTCATTTTGTCATCTTACCATGTAAATAAGTACATGTATAGTAAAACAACGCTTCGTTCATATCAATAAACATACTTACACCAGCAGCTACCTTCTTTACATTCTAAAGTCAAGGGCCTTTGAAATCCCATTTTTACAATGATATTATAGTGAGTAGATTTACAAAACTACGTAAATGAGTTACATCCAGTCAGCCAAAACATATCAGTAGACTAATTACAGGATTACTCAAGTTGTAAATATGTGCTAAATTGGATATTGTATAGAAAGGTATATACTATGAAAATAAGAGCTTGGGGCAAAGCCCCTCGCTCTAATTTTCATAGTATATACCTTTCTATACAATAACCGAGACCTAGCTTAAAGTATTTACTAATTTTAAAAGCAATCACTATTCGTTGAAACACTATTCACTCTAAAATATTCGCAATAAAGTTACATGTATGCCTTAAGCTATAACGGGGTTTATCACGATCATGATCACTTTATTCAATACATGAACATATAATTTGAATTAACAAACATTTTCAAAATTAATAATTGATAGTTATATTTATTATGAAAATTAAAAAAAATATAGTCAATTATGATTTAATTTAATTTTCAATTATATTTTTACCTGAGTTTACCTGTAAAACCAATGCGCGCAAACGTAAAACATTTTAATCCCCAAATGCGCGCAAACGTAGTGCGACCGCTTCGTCGAACGTGTCATAAATTTCTTAGCTACCCGATTGGCCCTTCATATAGATAACGATTTGTGTATTCACAACATGTACGCTCAACGGTTGAAAGCCGGCTAAAATCTAAATTTTTTGACATAGTTAAATCCAAATGAAAATAGTATAGACGGGGTATTCCGATATAAAATCTGCAGCTGTTATCTGAATCATGAGAAGCAGTAACACAAGACTGAAAGACGGTTTTAAGTAAAATCTTCGTGGGAATCAGATCGAGAATTTACTTACGTATTACACTGAACAATGCAAAGTGTAATTGCTCCTGAGATTCGAATCCATATATTTTTATATTTCAAAAGGTTATTTTCTTACTGAAAAGACATGATGCTAAGGACCAGTTCGACAAGTTATAGTTAACTTTGTTCGGCATGGTTTAGAAACAAATAAATTGTATGAGGATAAACTTCTTGAATAAAAAAAATTGATCCAGGAAGGAAGTCAAAAATTGTATTTTCCCCCTTGTAAATTATGTAAATTCATAAATTCAATATTGTGTTTTAAAATGTATGTCAATATTTAAAAACATGTATGCCGAGGCGATTGTCATTTCGCCCCACTTGGGATCGCCCCTTACGATCACTTACAAGGCATGATTTATCAAATATTGAACACCATTTCCCAAGCAACAGTGTTTGATTGCTTTTTATTTTAAAATGCGTAACAGTTATACTTCATTGGTGTACACAGTCAGGTTATTTCAAGCCGATAGACATGGAGAGGTCTCAGGATGATTGAATAAAAAATGATTTGAAAAGTGTTGGATAGAACATGTTAATAAAGATTATTACAACTGCCACAAGAAATATGCATATAAGTGTATTGAGAGCTGTGTAGATAAGATTATATGCCTCAGTAATATTTTTGAAAGTCTGTCAGTCCTTTAGACTAAGAACTTTTTGGTTTCCGGTTGCTTACTCACTCTTTATATCTTTTTTTTTTGAGAGAGAGAGAAAGACCAATATCGATTTTTAAAGTACTTCAAAGGTCAAGACTACTTAAAGAATGTGAAATGTTTGCATAAAACTGGTTTTCGGATGCTACATCAAATAATTAGATTGCAACATTACTTGCCTTTGTGGTCACTTATAAAGAAAGGATATATCCATTTTGTTTATTAAAGGTCTATCTTTAAGATATGTAAAACACTGACTGAAATGTATTCAGAAATCTTTATCAAATACTACAGATGACACTGTCACAATATCTAAATACTTGTGTATTTTGTCGTTTGTTGATATTGTTCATAAGTATTTTTCGTTTATTATATAGATTAGATAGACCATTGGTTTTCCCGTTTGAATGGTTTTACACTAGTAATTTTTGGAGCCCTTTATAGTTTACTGTTCGGTGCGAGACAAGGCACCGTGTTGAAGACCGTACTTTGACCTATAATGGTTTACTTTTACAAATTGTGGAGAGTTGTCTCATTGGCACTCATACCATATCTTCTTGTATATGTATCCATAAAACTGGTTTTCGGATGCTACATCAAATTATGAGATTGCAACATTACTTGCCTTTTGTGCACTCACATATAATAAAAGGGATATATCCCATTTCAGTGTTTAAGGTCAATCTTTAATGCACGTTAAAACTGACCGAAATTTATACAGAAAACTTTATCAAATACTAGTACAGATGACACTGTGACCAGTCAGTGCATATGTAATGTATATGATGATATATGATAAGAGCATGAATTTGAAACCACTTGGTCTGAGGTCAAGGTTAATAGTTGCAAAAGTATAAAAATTGTAACAGAATATTTTCATCATATCTCAAGCTAAAAAAAAAAGAAAAAGAAAATGCAATTACAGCTGTTTATTTTTTTATTTTACATTGCGGTATGTGGTTCATTCATGTAACAGGTCGAGAACTCTAGATTTTCTGACGTCAGAATATATTTGCATAGTAATTTCCAAAACACAAGGCTTATATGGCCTTGAAAAACTGACCAATCGACTCAATGAACTACAATGCATTGTGGGCTACTACGAGTAAACTACTACTTAAAACACGTGGAATTAGTGGGAAAACAGTCAATTAATATATTGTCTAGGAGTCTCATAACCAAAGTTTTTATTCTGCAAATATATTTAATGTAAAATATATAACGTAATCTTCAATTTGCATGCTCAGATTAAAAAAATATTGTTTATTGGCTTCACGATTCGACTTTCTTTTTCGCCTCGCAAAAGTAGTTGAACCGGTTTTGTGCATTGTTATGAATTGAACCTGCATTAATTTCACGACATGACACAGTGAAATATCCAATGAAATGACCACTGTCCAGTAAGAAAATCATTTGAGCTCTTTTAAACCTGTATAATATCATTGCAAAATCATTTCTGCCTATAAAAACACGAAACTTTCATTGAAACACTTCTTTCTGTACTGAATGTGTATTTTTTTTTATCAGGACCTGAACTAATAGTAAGAACATCATAATATTCAGTATGCTAAAAAGAAGTGTTATGAAAGCGGCAGGGGCGGGTCCAGCCATTTTAAAAGGGGGGGGGGTCCTAACCCTGGACAAAAGGGGAGGGGGTTCCAACTAAATGTCCCCATCCAAATGCACTGATCGTCCAAAAAAAGGGAGTCCATCCCCCGGAACCCCCGCCCCCTGGATCCGCCACTGAGTGGGTACGGTATATAGCTTAATACATTTTTTATAGTTTCATCAATCGATAATATCCGTTTGTTGCTAATTTTATCACAAAATATACCTCAGAGGTTTTTTTTTATCGTTCGGCTGCTGTCCTGTTGACATATGTAAAATATCTCCAATATTAAAAGTCTGGATCATAGTGGGTGCCATATTACCTATTTTTTTCTTCTTCTAAAACGTGCTTTGTATATAGAAATAAGAAGATGAGGTATGAGTGCCAAATGAGACATCTTTCCAACAAAGACATAATTTAGTAAAGTAAGCAGTCATAGGTCCAATGCTGAAAAGTAAACCAATAATGACCCAAAAACTACTTGTGTAAAACAATCCAAACAAAAAAATCAAAAAAAAAAAAAAACCGGCCCAATTAAATATATAAAAGGACAAGAAATCTATCCCATCAAAAAAAGATATATTGTATAGGAGCCTGTATTTCAGTGGTTGTCGTTTGTTTATGTGTTACATATTTGTTTTTCGTTCATTTTTTTTTTATATAATTAAGGCCGTGAGTTTTCTCGTTTGAATTGTTTTACATTGTCATATCGGGGACTTTTATAGCTGACTATGCGGTATGGGCTTTGCTCATTGTTTAAGGCCGTACGGTGATCTATAAATGTTAATTTCTGTGTCATTTCGGTCTCTTGTGGACAGCTGTCGCATTGGCAATCATACCACATCTTCTTTTTTATTATATATCCAACGCTGCAATTTTCACAAAACAGATCAAATTTTCCACCTTGTCGCACATACATATGGATAAAATCATTACAGCTTATTTCCTACTGCATGTGGACTAAAACTTTGGTTAGCTTGCTTGCTTTGTTTGTATATTGTACAAAATATAAAATATACAAGTTAAACTATGCCTATATATATATATTGTTTAAAGATGTCAATTTTATTTTCAAAGCTTGTATAAACAACTATACAAACAAAGCAAGCAAGCCAACCAAAGTTTTACTTTGCAGGTTTAAGAAATCAGCTGTAATGATTTTATTCAGTTTGGCAAATCTCCGAGCCCGTTAAAAAAAGAACAAACTGAAACTACAGTTGCTGACTTCACTACCTTCAACAAAAAGGGAACAGTTTACTGAAATGTGACCAACAAAAATAATTATAGATTTTGTTAACACTGCCATGTATGTAAATATTTCTTCGCCTTTTTTACGAACACAAAATTCAAGGATCCCCCATTTGCCTTTAAGTATCTAAACGAACATTGCTGTACTCTTGAATATATAGGGGGTTATTTGATTTAAGTTTTTTTTTATCCTACATTGAACATTTGACGTCGTCCATAAGCTTGTCACTATTAAAATGTTCATTTTTCCCTTTCATTCACTTTTAAGTCACCGACTTTTTTTGTGTTTGCTTTACTTAAAGGTAAAAATATATTTAACATCCTATTATTTCTAGAGTCATCCCACACATTTATCTTTTAATTAAGTTGTATGAACATATGCATTTCACATATTACTTATTAAATACATCAAAATTCATGTATTATTTCATTACTTATTTCCCCTCATAAGGGACATATAAAAATTATGTCTTTACCCTCATCAAGACATAAGCAAACAGAACAGTACTTAAAACTAATTCGTTTACACATATTTTATTTCAAAAATTGTGTATAACACCATGGACTAAAATGAAAATTGATACGTTATTACGTTTGATATAAACTGGTAATACATTGTATATTCCACACAATACAAAAAATAAAATAAATACAAAACGATATTATATCCCATAATGCTGCAATCCGTTTCCACGTTACAGGTACTGATGTTTGATGATTATAACACGGGAACCTCATAAATAATCCGAACTTTTCAACCCATACTGGAATGTACTGGTCTCTTTTGTAATATAACCACGAGCTGATTATTACTGAAAAAATGACAAAACCACTTATGATCATATTTCCAATCAGAAACACACAAACGTTTGCAAGACTTGGTAATGCAATTGCTGGTAAAAGATTTTGTGTTATAGTGAGAAATACAATCCCAGATAATAATAGCGTTATTGAAAAACTTATCCTTTCACCAGACTCCTGTGGTAAAATAAACACAAGGGTATTCAACAACGCCATTAAAGAAGCAGGAAGAATAAGATTAAAGACATAGAATACCGGTCTGCGCTTGAAATGTAAAATAAAAACAATTTCAGGAACTCCATCTTGAAGATAGCGATTTAAAGCTTTCGTTTTTGTTAATTCCCATTCACTGTTTGAACTATAAAATGACGTCATCACCTTGTCAAATGTCGAATTAAACACTATTTCGGAATTACTATAACCCCATGCGACAATTTCTAGCATGCATTCATGTTGATCAAATGGGAAATTTACACTGTTAATTGAACACGTGAAAACAAACCGTGATCCTGGCGTCCATATTACAGTACCCGTATGTTCAATCCTGACACTAGAGCCTTTCATACGAATGTACTTTATTTTCTCCCCTGAGTTTGCCGCCAATATAGGAGGAGTCCATACAAGGTCAAGAGGTAAAACTATTGATGTGATATTTCCGTAAGTGTATGGATTCCATTGTAAACTTACATCCTTCCATTTTAAATCAAAATATCCAGTGATAGAAACCGTTCCTTTGACCTCATTAATTTCCTGTAATGTTACGATATGAAATGATGTTGCAATTGTTGTCGCGAGACTTTGATCGTCTGTTGGTCTAAGATATCTATTATGGTCGCCTGTCAAATTGTTATACAATTCCCTCATGTCGGAAAATTTTGCAGCAAAGCAACATTTGGTCAAGTACGACGTAGAGATGAGTAACAACATGAACGTAAAATAATCAGCCATAATGACACCAACCCGAATCAAATACAAAACAACAGGTTGAACAATTTGGAAGAGACGATGGCTAGCATGGCCAATACAGTAAACCCGTATCTAACAAATCTGAGTCTTATCATTAGTATATAAACATCAAAATGGACATAAATGAAATCAAATGATCATCAGCATTGATTTCTTCTGAAGTTGATATCTTCATTATGTGATTATCAAGGGTAATTAATTACTTATATGCCAAACCTGAAACATTTGTATACTCTAAAGAATAGTCTTAAGTTCATATCTATGTTGATAGTAAAAACGGAGCAAACCTTAAGCATTATATATGCAACCAAATTAATACTGACATGTGGAGTGTATTTAAAAATACTTAGCTATTAAGAGAATAATTAATTGAGGAGATGAAAGCGTTTGGTATCCGAATACTGATGCCGCACACACAATTAGCTGGGTATTATTACTAACCGTTTAAAAAATGTTTCTTTCTTGATGGAATTTGTTTTTCTTTGTAACTTTTTTAACGTTTTAGTGGTTATTGATGGTATAAGATTCTAAGAAAATAACCAAACTCCAAATTATTTAAGAAAATCTTTTGAAAGTAATATTTTTTTAGGAGGCTATTGAATTTTATTACCATGTTTATCCTTAACCGCTGTTTGGTTCATGATACAAAAAAATATTTGCCAAATAAAATTATCGTTGGGTGATAAACATTCCCAAGTCAAACTAAATGTTATATGTGTATGAATTGGGTGTGTCACGGTGTTTTTTCCTTGTTGGTTTGCTGGTAAGGTTGAAAGAAACACCTTTATAACCTTCATAGATCCGAGGCGAATTAGAGATTGAAAAATTGTGTAGACACCTGTCTATAATAATAATAAGTATTACATAATTATGAGCCCTCTTGACGCATTTTGTTTGTTTATGTCGTAGGGATTTATTTGTTAACTTTTACCAAAAATCTCATTTATTCAAAATAATGCCCCAGAAAAAGAACTTTCAATACTGGATAAAAATTCTACGACACTATAGTAAAATCCATTTAAAAACAGACGTTCCTTTGGATGTATAAATACGTAGTCACGTCTGTCAAAATAGGGACGCTTGATACAATGCCATGCGTAGGGATAATTATATGCTATATTCACATGTATAATTTATTAAGAGGTAAGTTAATGGCTTGATGAAATAGACAGTGTTAGTTTCCTCGTTTTCCAGTAACAGTATTAAGTAATGAAATTGAGAATAGAAATGGGGAATGTGTCAGATAGACAACAACACGACTAAAAAGCAGAATACAGCCAAAGACCACCAATTGGTCTTCAACACAGCGAGAAAATCCCGCACTCGGAAACGTGTTTCATCTGGCCCTAAACAAACATGTGTACTATTTCGGTGCT
Organism: Mytilus galloprovincialis; assembly: GCF_965363235.1. NCBI lineage: Eukaryota > Metazoa > Mollusca > Bivalvia > Mytilida > Mytilidae > Mytilus > Mytilus galloprovincialis. The sequence continues at coordinate 50,635,901 of NC_134839.1, forward strand.
AATGAATGTCATACTTAATTCCAAAACATATAAATGAACTAGCACTGACTTGGCAATTTTCGAAAAAGACTTCAAAACATATGCAGTCCTGTAAATTTTACTACACAGAAGGTACACGTAGATGACAAAACCCTTACCATCCTCAAAGGCGTCTACCAGGCTTTCTAGAATTTGTTGATATTACAAGGTTTTTAGTGAAAACCCTTTCATACTGTAAAATCTAGCAATGATTTTATTTAAAATAATTAAAAATAATACAAGACTAACCTATGTTATGGTTAGACATACTACAAGTTATGTTCCACCTATTTTAGTAAGAGGCTGTTAAAAATGAAGACCAATTTAACACAATTATACAGAGGGAGATTTGTTTCTATTTGTGGATTTGTGATTTTCTGTTGTATAATTCACATTGGTAAGACTGACATTGTCTCTTGTATGAAATCAAGTTTTTCCTACGACTTTCCCGCGGTTTATTGTCTCTTATTATTTCTTTTTCTTCGACTTTTCAAAACACAATTCAATCCAAACATTTGAAATCAACACGCCGTATACTGACGTTTGCCGACCGTCGTATAAGTTTGTGTAGTCATGAACAGAATGAATTTGATAGATCATAGATTAATTAACAAGCAACTTCTCAAATATAAACGTATCAATTCAATTTGTAATATCTTCATTTAATCTATTTGTAATATCTCTTAGTCTTTTGTTTGTATCTTTATATCCGTTTAATTCTTACTACAATTAAATCATTCAGAATACGGAATTTAATTAACTAACACAGGACTTATATTTTGCTATATATTTGGTAAGTTGTTTTATGCATTTAAAATTAAATCATTGCTAGATACAGTATAAAAGGGTTTTCACTAAAAAAAAAACTTCTTGTAATACCAACAAAGCCTAGTAAGCCTGATAGAAGCATACGTGCAAATGGTAAGGTTTTTGTGATATACCTTCTGTGTAGATAAAAAAATACAGGACCGCATATATATGTTCTTTTACTAAAATTTCCGAGTCAGTGCTAGTAAAAGAATTTGACATTAAAAGGAATTTGTGATCTTAAAGCAAATTGATAACTCTAAATTGCATTCGCAGAATGGACTTAAAAAAAAAACGATGAAATAAGCTGTTTTAAATAATTATCATGATCTCAGTTGAAATATTCACTTGTAACCGTACGACATTCTACGCGAATCGACCAATTCCGAGTTAATGAGCTATGATAGTTGGTACGAAAGACGTCTATATAACTATAAGGCAGGTCGACATCGTAAAGTTAGCTGTGAAGGGTCTGAGACATGACCAAATGTTAAAAAATCATAAGAGAAACCCAACGGCTTCATTCATGCAAAACAAATAAGTGAAAAACACAAATGATAGACTAAGGGTAACGATCCAGTCCCCTTATCTTCACGTGAAGAGGAGGGGACTGGGTTGTTATCCCTGAAAAGGGAAAATGGGGTTACGCATGCTTAAATTTGCACATGGACTACATATTATCTAAATTAATTTGAATATATCATAACATTTCACACCACGATTTAACTAATCTTTTATAGCTTTGTATGTTATGAAATGCACGATGAAATGATACCACGACAATTGTGGTGCTCTCAAATGACAACGAGTTTCATCATGTTTTTTTTTGTGGGGGGGGGGGGGGTAGGGTAAGAAAATAAGATTACTATACGTAATTCCTTGACCTTTTATTCATTTTTATTATTTTGTCTAGTCGTTTATTATTTTGTCTAGTCGTTAACATATATTAAGGATAATGTATAATTGTTTTAGTGTGGGTATGTATCTTGACATCGTTTTTGGTATTTCGTTGATCCTGTTTGTGAATTTTTTCTTTGACGCCGCGTGTCCATTTATAAATTTTTAAATGAATTGTATGATGTAAGAAACTCTTATTTTACGTTTTGAAGTCTAAGATTATGTGTTATTTAATAAAACAAGAGTGCACAAGATGTCGTGCTAAACATACCCAGGTCCACACACAAATAAAGGGAGTACACATGTTTCACACACATACATTACTCACCACTCACAAGTAGGTTACAAAACATAAAGTCATTCTGTTCAGTTAATAGCTAGAAACAAGTTTACCAAACAATTAATTTTCATGCATCATTTTTTTTTTAACAATTTTAGTATCGGGAAGTGAAGGCTGGTGACAAACATGTGTTTGCCGAACGGTACGACAAACGGACGAACGGACGGACGGACAAGCAGATTGAATTATAACCGCACTCATTGAGTGGATTTAGACGAATGGACAAGAAAGTAGTATGGTGTACATGTACTGATTCATGACTAAAAGTTTGTACGCGCACTTTGGCGAACATAAAAACCTAAATGAACACAACGTTACAATATAATTGCTGCTCTTCGACTGAACGTTAGTCTCCTTCACCTTTTTATGCGTATGCACAATTGACTTGTATATATCTGATAATGTTATGATCGATCAGACAAATTGATAATGTCAGTCAAGTCTTTCTGAATTAAATGTTGATCACGACATCTTATCTTCTTCAATGACTGTTTAAATACCATTTAAAGTACGTAATATGCCAATCAAAAGAGAGGCCACGTTCTTGCGTTATGGAGTTCAAAAGTTATCATTTAAATACCGTTCATACAAAACCTATAGTATTACAGATCGTTTAACATTCTCTTTATAGTTCAAACTTATGAAATACCGCAGACCACATTATATGCGAATACCATATGGTTTATTGCCTTGGAACGCGATCAGAAAATGGGAACTATGATATACATTGCCAAAACTGAATAAAAATACAATTTTGTCCATTAAATCTCTGATGTCATTAAGATGACCATGTCGGTGATGAAACATTGATCAGATATAAATAAAATAATCTTATTGGATATTTAGATAACTTACAGTGCATGTAGTTATGCAGTTTTGAAAAGCACTTTTGTACTTGCGTCCGGTTACCAAACGCCTGATACGTAAAGAATATTAGAAGTCACAAGTAAAAAGTACATACTTATCTTAGGCCAGGATTTTTTAATTTGTTGGTTTACGGATCCGCCGACCCGATTTTGCCGATTCCTAGAATAAAAATAAAATTGACTTTTCATGCTTTTTTATTCCCGCCGACCCAAACAAATACATTATCCCTGAAAAATAATTAAATGATTCTTTTTTTATGAAATAAAATGCATGAATCACTAACAAAATTGATAACACTCTCTGTTGTGAAAAAATAAAACTTCCAGTTTACGTTTCTAAAAATAGACAAATCAATTATAACTGACCTTGAAATGTCGTTTACGCAAATAATTTTGCGGAACGAAATCTGTGTTTAAAACCCCCTTACACAATAAGTTCGTTTCCCTTATTTGTCATCAGTCTGTAAGATGCATAATCTCATAGAAATAGACTTGTCCAAATGTGGACAGGTGGAAAGCACCTTGGAAGTAAAAGTTCTGAATATCAACAAGTCATTTAGAATTTTCTTGTTTCATGGATAATAAAAAAAAAAATATCGTCCATTTGGATAAAAAAAACGGGAATTTATGACACTAGATTATAACTAGATTATAAACCCGATATTCTCGTTTTTTTCCGTGGACGAGTCTATTACGTTTTTGACACGTGTGTTGAAACTTATTTTCGTACGACGTTTTTACATTTTTTTCTTTATCAGTTTTCGTTTTTGAAGATCATTACTCACCAAGTTTTCTGGAATTGATTAAGAGCTACGCGAATTTGTTTTTCTTGTTTGTGAAAAGACGATTTAATTTCGTCTTTGTCTGTGAACACCCCCCTTTTTTACGGCAAATCATTAGACAATGTCATGCGATATTTATGACAGCTGAGCAAGAATATTTCATCGAACTAAAATTTGAAATGATGACAAAATAGCATTTTAAAACACATTTTGTTAGAATGGTGAAATGTATATTTATTTTGCATTTTTTTTTCTGTCTTGAAAGATATTTTTTTTTCTTTTTTTTCCCGACCGACCGACCCGACTTTTTCATGGGGAAAATCCGTAAACCAACAAATTAAAAAACCGTGGCCTTACAGTCTAGAGCGTTTAAACTTGGTATATAACGAATGCCATGTTGTTCTGCACATTTTGGTTATATACATTACACCGTATCTTTAAGAAAGTGCGCCGCTGGAATCGCAAATTGTGTTTTGCAAATTAAAAGTGTTCAGTTTTAAATGATCTTTTCCTTTGATGAAGAAAAGCTGCAAATACAATGCTTGTCATTCATTTCTTCATAGTAACACAATTCATTAATTTATTCATATTTGTTCGGTATTTTCTTCGTTCATTTATCCATTGAGTAAGTAAATTTATATTACAGTTGATTGCTATGACCAGAAATGGCTGCCGCCGTACTACAGAGAAATCCTTCCATATCGTTTGATACACTACCAGGAGGCCGGAAGACACGAAAACACAGCTTCGACTATAAACAGTCAGAGGCGGATCCCTATGCAAGACGACAGTCGATAAAATACCACTTCCCAATACCATTGCTAGATGAAACAGAGGTCAACGAGGTAAGACCTTTTTGCCAAAAATAAAAGATTGGTTTGGAATTTGATGTTTAAAGCCACTACCAACACTCTTGATTATATCGTGGTGGCCATTTTTGTTTTTATTGCCAAAGAAATTAACGTTTTAAAATTCCGTGCGTCCTTACCATTTTTCTGGATAACTTTCATTAGGAATGATTAAATCTAAACCAGGTGAAAGAAAGAGATGCATAAATACGAACAAACGTTATGCGCTATCATATATGACCAATGTATTATAATTTAGAATGCATATGGTAATACATTGATTTTTTTTAGAACGGTCTTTTACGATTTCGTAGCAACTATAAAGACATAAATTTTCAACATACGAACCGAATTTTCGGTTCAGATTATAAAAAGCAGAATATTCTTTGAACGTTATATTTCTCTACATTCGGTGTTTCATCATAATTGAAATTGATGTATTTTCTCTAAAACGCCGAATTTCCCGGCTGCGATCACATTTAAATTAATGAATCGTACCTATGAACACCAAGTACAATAATGATCAATAATTATGATATTATGTATTTTATGTGTTGAGTATATTTGGGTTCAATAAAACGCTGTATTCTTATCCCAATACGGATCAAGGATTTTTCGAAATCAGCAAGGGTAAGGGCACTGGATTTCTTGTAAAATTTTCTTTTCTTAAAAAGAAGAAACTCCGATTTTTTTATTTTTTTTTAAACTGAAAATTACACATAACAAATGAAATTGCTTTATTGTAGACAGTAGTGAGTGAAGATGAAATAAGGAAAAGTGTTTATGGACTTCCCTTAAGTCAGATGAGTTTTGTAGCTGTTGAATCGGCAGTATGGAGACCTACAGTTGCTAGCTGTAGACGCGCTGTCCTATGGTCACGTGAACGGAAGTTATATGAAGCTCAAAGCAAACAACGAATGGAGGAGTTCAAAGAAAAACCTTACATGCAACATCAATATCCAGAGCTAAAGAGACATTATCCGGGAACATGGCGTTTAGCAACAAAACAAGAAATAAATGGCATTGTCGTCAGGTTAACGAAAAATCCAGCACCAACTTCCGCCAGCGTAATGGGTCGTCGACGGATTCAGTCAGCTCCTCCTAACTTGCCTATTCTTCACACACGCTGTGGAATGACAAAACGACCGATGACATCAAATACTATTTAAAAGAAAAACAGAAGATTTTAAAACATGATAACAAGCGCTCAAAAAAAAAAAAAAAAATGACTTCGAAAGTGACTACGCGACTCCAACTCGACTCATCTACAAATATGTAAATAATTAAAAAATCACTGTAAATAATTCATTCACTATTTTTTGAAGATTTAGGAAAACAATCATGACTTTGAATGCCTTTTATTATGTACTTTGTAAGTAAGTAAGTAATTTGGTTAAAAAGAAAAATATTTGTCTATGTTCAACTACAAGCAAATAAATAATTATCAACTTCGATGTGAACGAGTATAAATTGACTTAGGCTAATAGAGTTGTCTCCCATGTTTTGTATTTGCAAATAACACATTCAAGCTTTATTCTTGATTATATACTATGTAATGAATTTTAAAAATACGCAATTAACTATGTTTACAATAGGTAAATGATTAATATTATAGTGTCATGTTTTAATACAGACATCTTCTCTGTTTACACTCAAAATGTATCTACATTTAAGTGATAGAAAAGGTAAAAGACTAGAAATTATGTTTCGGAACAATTCCTTTTTGCAATTCGTTTGTGTTGTTCGTGTTATGGTGTAATAAAACAGAATTATACATGAAATTTAAACCATCCAAACGCACTAAAAAGGATATAAAATCATATTTTCGTTTTGTAAAGATTATTCTATTCTTAGTCCAAACGTTTTCAGACATTGTAAGGGAGCTACCATTTGATTTTTATGGGGGGGGGGGGGGGGGAGGGGGGGGGGATGAAAAATTGTGTCCTGCCTTTTTTTTTAGTTGTAATCTCTGTCCTGCCTTTTTATTTTTCAGGCTATTCGGTCCTACCTTTTTTTTCTTAGCTTATCCTGACCTTATTTACAACAATTGTCATCCTGCCTTTTTTTTGCCAAGTTACTCATCCTGCCTTTTTTTTAAAACTCAAAATCCTGTCCTGCCTTTTTTTCAAATTTCATCCTAGCCCTCCCCCCCCCCCCCCCCATAAAAATCAAATGGTAGCTCCATAAGTTTTCTAAAAACATAATTGACAGCTGACCACATCTGTTTCAGATCTCTATTTGTTTTATGTTGACGCTGTGTTTCTTGCTCGAAAGAGTGATGTACATTGATAATGTAGGAGGTTTTTTAAAACCCAAACAAAACATGTGTAAAATAAATTTATACTCTTGAAACTCATAACTCTTTTGAATAACATGATATTTACGTTTGATGGTTTTCTATTTATTTGTAACGGATTGTAAATTTAAAATTTAAATATCTGCATGTGTACATTTGTTATTTGTTAACGTTTGTTCAGAAAATTAAATACATTTTCATTTTCAACTAGCTAGTTCAATTCTTTTGGTTATTGATAGATAGAACATTATGTACATGTACATTTTATATATGATTGTATGATATAGGCATTTTCCTTCAGTATGTTTACCTGTGTCGCCAACGGTGAAAGCATGATACCGTCCGTCGGAAAGACCGTTGGTAGAAATTTACTTTGCTTTTATCAAATTTAAAGGATGATTTTTATATTTGGTCTACAGCTTAAAATGCTGAGTTGTAGTGTACAAACTATTTTAACATCTGCCGTGCAGACCCTGTGTGTCGATAGTTTGAAATTTTACATTCATTATTAAGGGGGAAAATATATTGACTTACATCTAGAAATTGACAATGAAGATCGGTTGAAAACAAAACTTTACGACAAAAGAGATGAGTTCAGCTTTCCAATTGTGAACTTTCCATTTCTAAGTAGCAAAATTCCAGCAGCACCTGCATACGGGGTATATATCTCCCAGTTGATACGATATTCCCGTGCTTGCATTTCCTATAATGATTTTCTTGATAGAGGGTTGCTGCTCACAAGGAAGCTATTAAACCAAGAGTTCCAAATGGTGAAGTTGAAATCATCCCTTCGTAAATTTTACGGACCTCATCACGAGTTAGTTGACCGTTATGGAATAACCGTTTCACAAATGATATCGGATATGTTCCTTACGTCGTAACTACAATCCCCTTCCCTTTCATGAACGTGACTATACCGAATTAGGCTATTTACCGGATTTGTTATCACATAAGCAACACGACGGGTGCCACATGTGGAGCAGGATCTGCTCACCCTTCCGGAGCACCTTAGATCACCCCTAGTTTTTGGTGGGGTTCGTGTTATTTATTCTTTAGTTTTCTATGTTGTGTCATGTGTACTATTGTTTGTCTGTTTGTCTTTTTCATTTTTAGCCATGGCATTGTCAGTTTATTTTCGATTTATGAGTTTGACTGTCCCTTAGGTATCTTTCGTCCCTCTTTTGTCTCAATATGTATATTTTCTGGTTCATGTAAAATACATTATTTTCTAGTCTGTAGCATTTTCAGATAGTCAACATCAATAAAACTTATCATTCAATAATAAGTTCTGAAAATTATTGAAGCCCGGTTTTTTTTACATGCGCGGTAAAGTGGTCATCTTTGTTGCGGATAACCATTCAGTATGTCTTTTTGATATAAGGTGATGGGGTATGACTGCCAATGAGACAACTACCCACCAAAGTCCACATGACGTAGATTTATGCAATTTAGATCGTGGACAAAAGTGAGTTCCCACTGACAAAAGTGACCTATCAATTCAACTAAAATCGATATTTTTCAAAAAGATAAAAAAAAATACCATAAGATGTAGAAATGTGTACAACTTATTTGGCCATAATATTACTCAGACTCAATGTTCTGATGAGATGAACGCAAAACAATTATATTTCTGAAAAAGTTTGCTGTGCATTCTAACCAAAATAAAATCGTTAAAATTTGCATTTGTGTTCAACTCATAAGAAAAAGAAAACGATCCATACGAACAGTATGGCCAAATAAACTATCAACATTCTGACAATTCTGTATCTTATGAATAATTCTATTTGATAAAATTTGGTCATATAGTGACTTGGTAATATCTTTTTTCAAAATATCGATTTAATTTCAAATAATAGGTCATTTTTTGAGTGGAACTCACTCTTGTCAACTATCTGTAAGCCTTTGATGATAACCAACCCTACTGTAAAGTAGCCATAAGACGACCAGGCCCTATATACATGACTGACTCAATCAATTTGTCTTTCGTTCAATTTACGAAAAAAATAATTTTGGCTAGTTTATATAATCGATTGGTCCGAACTTATCGATTGAGGTATACAGTCTCCTGTATAAGGGTCGGTTTTTTTTTCTGAATATATACGCAGCTAAATGTATGACGAGTGCCATGATCTCTGAACGTTATAGAAACATCACATTTGTAGTAAATCTTTGAGGGGTACGTAGATGCACTGTTGGAAAACGTATTTCTTCCCTATCCAACATACTCTTATTTACCAGGGGCATGCAGTCGGAAGATCTGCCGAAATGTTGCACCGACTGATCATTTATTTTCGACCTGAATATGCATTAAATATTTGTTACTGGACGTTGAACGCGCATCAATCAATCATATTTAAAAAAAAAAAACGATCTAAGTGACAATAACAATTAAAACCAAGGAGTACACAAAGACCCACAAAACCAAAGGACATTTACATCAACAGTTATAAATAATAATTAAGAAACAACACGAACTCCACTAAAAACCGGGAGTAAAATCAGGTGCTCCGGTAGGGTAAGCATTTCCTGCACCGTACACGGCACCCGTCGTGTTATTTCTTTGTTCAGTTCGGTAATGATGGAAGGTTATTATGACTGAGGAAGAATATCAGATCTGATTTCGGACACACTTTTGTCATAATGGCCAATCAGCTCATGATGGCGATCGTAAAATTTCTTGAGTGATGACCTTAATTTGATTGATTCATAGCCCTGTCTTAGCACCTTTTGAGAAAGCAGTATTCCTCGTTCAACAAAATCAACGTACTTTGAGCTAGCTCTAGAGTAACGTATCAATTGAGACACATATACTCCATATGCTGGTGCCGATGGGACGTTGCTACACAGAAATGGAAAGTTGACTATAGGAAAATTAAAATAATCGCGTTTGTCATAAATTTTGGTATTCAACCTAGTACCATCAGTAGTCATTTCGAGAAAAAGGTCTAAATATGAAGCAGATTTATCTGTGTCGGTAGTATCTTTAATTTCAAGTTCACTTGGATATATTAAATGTAAGTGATCACTGAATCTATTATTATTCAGAGACAGTACATCATCAATATACCGAAAGGTGAATAGAAGGTGAGATAGAAGTGGGATTATGAGCTACTTTTTACACTTGACATATCATTTGGAATCTACATGTAAGTATTTATTTAAGTTTTCACAACCTGTTTATTGTTTAATGTTAAACATTTTATCACACTTATTTTTTTATGGGGATTGACTACAAAGACAGCAGATGTTTAACATACTTCAAAATAGGTTAACCGGTGTCTTAAATTTGTTATGTGATACCGGTATTTATCCTGTCAGAATAACATTATCGCATCTGTCCTTTTATTCAAATTGCAGTAGTACCTTTTGTGCTAAGGGATATCATCAGCTCAGTATTAGGTGGCTCGGTACCGGAACTGAAATGATTTATAACATTGAAAATCATTAAAAAAAGACGTTCCAATTTTATCAGGCAAAGTTGATATATAAACATGGGTTTGATTGTTCTTTTAAATTCAGTTCCTAGCGTATTTAAGTATTTAAAAATCCCTGGGTCTGTTATTTTTTATTTGTTTCCAGCATTCCGGAAGAAGGGCAACCTAGAAGAGAGATTCGGACGCATCCTCAGTTGTAATTCCCATTTCACGCTACAATCTGTCGATACATTTAGTTTGGCATTGCTCAAGATCTTGTTTTTTCTCTGCTATTGACGGCTTTACACTTAAGCCATTTAGTGCTGCCGTATGTGTATTGATTGATATTTGAGTCTTAGATACATGATTTTATTCACTAGTTTTTATTTGGCTTTGAACTAACTGTCAGTGACTGCGAGAACTCTCAGATCTGTGATAAGTGCCTTTTTGTTTTGGGATGTATACGTACCCGTATAGGTTCAATCTGTGTTTTTGTTAAATGTATTTCTATTTGTTTTATCTGATGAGTTAAGCCTTTTTCAACTGATTCTAAATGGTTTCTTATTTTTCATGTTAGTGCCTTTCAAAGCCGACAATACGGTATGGGTTTTTCTCATTGTCGAAGGTCGTATGATTGCCTATAATTGCTAACATCCACTTCATTTGTACTTTGATGGATAGTTGTCTGATTGACAATCTTACTACAATGTACATCTACTTTTTTTATACACCAAGTACTACTGTCCTGGTATTTGAAATCGGATTAGACATATATCTGCAATGTTTTTTTCTATATCCCTTGCAACCAACCAAACATTTTTCTGCACAGGTCAACCTGGTGGACGAAAGAAGTCAATTTCCCCATTTCTTTACCTCATTCATGATTGGGGTATACATAACTATACTTATCGATTCCACAAGAAAATAACAATAATTCTTATCAAATTACTGTAATTTTCTTTTAATGTTATTCTAAGTATATTATTATAATTATTTTTAAGTTTAATTTCACAGTCTTGTAATTCCATGTTCCATAGGCGATACAGTAGATGGCACAGAACTCTATAGATCAACATTAGTACTATAGTACGTATAAACATCGTATTACCTTTCATAAATGTTTAATGAAATATTAAATACACGGGGATATAAATTTCATATTTATATTGAATTTGATCAGATTAATAAGTTAAGTAATAGAAAACCCGTAAATAATTTAGCCTTGCTGAAAGGAAAGGTTAATTCTCATAAAAGAACCTATCCGGTTAAGTCATTGTTAAACCAAAAACCATTTAGGCATGGAAGTAACTTTATCAGTCATGAATACAATTGAAGTTGCTATCGAATGTCTATGATTATTTGAAAATGTATTTCAAGCGAAATTTTAGAAGATTTATGATTAGTTTTACAGAGTATTGTTCTTAAGTGTAGTTCATATATTATAACGCAAGTAAATAGATTTGGAGTGTACGAAAAGTTGACTATAGATATGACGTCCTCTGAACTGCTAGAAATGTAAGTTTGTTATTTTATTTTGTTTATTTTCAATTGATTTACGATTTTATATTTTATGTGGTAATGTGTCTCCTTGTCCTTTTCATCATGTTAGTTTGTAAATACATTTGCTAAGCAAGGTAATCCGGCTAAATGTTTGCAGTGGCGGATCCAGGGGGGGGGGGGGGTTCCGGGGGTGCGCACCCCCCCTTTATTTTTGCCGATCAATGCATTTGTATCGGGACATATGTTTTGCACCCCCCTGCACCCCCCCCCCCCCCTTTGCCCTGGGTTAGCACCCCCCTTTCGAAAATTCCTGCATCCGCCCCTGGTTTGCTGCTGCTTTAGACTGTTCGTACATTAAAAGTCATTTACCTAGAATAATCATAATAAGATCAGAGGGCTGTTGTTATTTGAAGAAAAGGCAATAATTAGTGATTAAAACAAAAATAATTGTCTATCTTTACCCTTTATCACAATTAAAATAGATTCATATAACAGAGCAGGATTCAAAATTATTAACATAAGGAGTTAAAAGAAGAAAAAAAAAAACCATCTATAAAACAATTACCTACATAATACAAAAAGATATGTTTATCTAAACAAACCTGAGGCCCCCTCCCACTCCAAAAAAAAAAAAAGAAAAGAAAAAGAAAAGAAGTGAAATCCAACACAAAAAACCTTGCACGTCATCAAACTTTAATTTCACGGATACGAAACATATTGCCCATGTTAAAGACATTTCTGAAGAGTAATCAGACAATCATCGTGCAATGGTTTGGTATCATCAGAGAGCAAAGGAGAACGCAAACTTTCTTTGGATTATCTATGTATTGAAAAAACTTCATGTCTTATTATATATTAAATAATGTTATGTTTACTGTTAATAATATAATTTTTCTTATTTTGAAGAGTTTGGTCTGATGAAAGTTTGAATTCTGTTTCACCAGATCATGATCATTTATCTTTCTACGAAAGTCCTGCTCAAAGTCCATATATTTCACATCATTATGGAACTATGTCATCATATTTCAAACAACCTTATATGGATCATCATTTCCCGGAACTAAGTAAACCATACCAGAATATGTGGAAGCTTGTTAGCAAACGTGAACTAACGCACATCATTACGAGACTGAGGCGAAGTACACTTTCTTCTCGAACCAGACAGAAAAGACCACAAAGTGAACATATTGGTGACCACGTCAAACAAGAAGACCAACGCAAATTGTGCATGACTCCAAATGGGCCAAAAGAATTTCGAAGCTTTCGCTGAGATTTTAATGTCTCAGTGTCGGTGCTTTTAATTATTTGCAATTACAATTATTTAAAAAAATTTTAAACACTTGTGTTTACCTGTGTTGTTATCTAGTGAAATATATCATTCATTGTTTTTTATAAGCAGAAATATCATCATTTCAGTGAGTACATTGTTACCCCGAACATGAACATCAAGCAACTGTATACAACATGTAGTACAATTGCATACAAGGTACAAATGTACCAACGATAGTGTTACGTGGTCAAACTGCAGATTTTGTTTACTTTAAAAAATAAAATAAAACAAGAAATGAAAGATCGCTGTTGAAATTGGTTTTGAACTTCGGATTAGGATTTTTCATTTTTGGTCATGACAATAACAGACCAAACAATACTCAAAATAAAATGGTACTGCAAATTGGAAAACTCGGATTAAGGACTAAAATGTTTGCTGTTATTTAAAAAAAAAAAAGACGGAGATTGGAATCAGGACATCGATTTTGCCTTGCAACATGTCTTCCTTCAAGTAGTTGTTACCATAGTCAATGTTTTGTAAATCTCTTTTTTTTTAAATTTGAATCTCTGACCTATGTATTTATCTTTTCCTTCAAATCTCACGACTAGTATAAATATCTTTTTTTTTTTTCTTTTTTTTCCAAGTAAAATATCTTTTATTACAAATCTGCTGTTTTAACAATTTACTCGGATTACAGCGTTAGTCCGAGTATCCCTGTTATTAGTTACTGAATTTCCAGGGAAAAGCTCAGTAAAGTATACTAAATTATTCAAGTGTTAATTATATAACATATACATTCTTTTAAATACAGTGTATACATATTAAAAATAAAATTTCATGGTATAAATCACGTGTTTACGGAACATCAATTTGCATTCCGAATTTGTATTCAATTTCCCATGTTTATAATCATTGACACAGTTAATTATTTGTACTTGACCTTTTGTGCTGGATTAGTTACCGTTGTCCGAAAGCTAGTGCAAAAGGAAGCACATGTTTGTTGTGAAAATAAATTGTAGGATTAGATAAAACTTGTTTGGTAAGTAATATTATATACTATTCGTTAGCAATTTTGTCATAGAGACAAAATAAATGTATCTAGAGTGAAAAAGTTTAAATGTATCTGGAAATATAATAGAAAGAATAAAGATTTTAACATGTGATTTAGCCAACATACACACAGAGACATATATACACATATATGTCTCTGATACACACAATTACTTGAGGATATTTGGTGTAAAAACAATCAGTGTTGAATTATAATCATTTTAGTTTTTAAAAAGTATAATAAATAAAGTGTCTTGTTTTGTTAAACTTTGTTTATACATACAAAAAGTGAAAAAACAACAACTACATCATACATACATGTATAAATATAAAGTCTAGCATAGCTTTTCATTTTCACTCAAAATACATTTCAATTACATATATTTTTGAATATTTTTAAGCATCTTACTTATTGTTTTATTTCTATACTCCATCAAATAATATCTGTATTTATATTCTTGTTTAAATATTTCATAAACATTAACTTGATTTATCTTATTATTTGAAATACAATTACATTTATGTAAAGTGAATAAGATGACTGTCAAGAGATAATTAATATCATTTAATGAGTCATCTTCTATTTTATATCCTACTACTAAGTGTTTTAAAGTAACTATATGTTCACCAATATGAAGCTTATTTAATAAAATACAAATTTTATTCCAAAAAACTTTAAAATAAGTACATTCCATGAAATTGTGTTGATAAGTATCTGGTACCCCACACACTGAACACAAATTGGTGTGCTTAATTTTCCATGTGAAAAGATGTGTACCTACAGGTAATATATAATGTAATAATTTCCATCGAATCATTTTTAATTTATTGTCTTCTAAATAATTGAAAATAAAATTTAATGTGTATTTAATTTTTGGTTGATTTTTATCTATATTTAGTTCTTTCCGCCATTTTGTAAACCCTATAGGAATTTCTTTACTTACATTTGATAGAATTACATAAATATCTTTATTATTAATTTTTTGTAAATCATATATAATTGCGCCTTGTTTTAAAGATAGTTGTTTTTTACACTTAACAATAGTTTTTAATGAGTTCTGTTTTTGTAATATATCTTTCCAATGATTTGGCATACTCTTTCTTATTTGTATTATTTCAGCAATCCAATTTCTTTTACATTTTAACTTATTGAGTATTTTTTCTTTTGATATTCTACCTTTGTCATCAATTATGTCATTTACATAGATTATGTTGTCTTTTATCCAATGATTAAAAACTAAACTGTGCCCATTTAACTTTATGTATTTATTACCCCATATAATTTGTTGTCTGATGGTTCTAAAGTTTTCTGGATTGTTAGTTTGACCACCGCCATATCTTACCCAAGTTTTAAGTATTTCAAAGTAAAAATCAGGGATGTTGTTGTTTTTTTTATTTATTGATTTTAAATTATCCAGATTCATGTGAAATATTAAAAAATTTGATCCATATTGATTAAAGTATAATGTGGGAATAATTTTCCAATTTGACTGTTCACCTTCTATTAATCTTTTCACCCATTTAATTTTTATTGCATCAATAAATTTGTCAATATCTATCATTCCAAGACCTCCCTCAGTTTTTTTCATGTTAATTGTTTTTCTTTTAATTTTTTCTTTTTTATGGTCCCAAATGAATTCATAAATCATTTTTTTTAAACTTAAATAGAGAATCTTTGTCGATATCAGTTACAGAAGCTAGATATGTTATATTTGGTATAACTAGAGATTTCACAACAGTTACTTTTCCGATCATTGTTAACTTCCTTTTTTTCCATGAGTTAAGAATTTTTTCAGATTTGTGAAGTTGTTTTTCTATGTTTAAATTCATACATTGAGATTTATTATATCCAAAGTGAATACCTAAGCTTTTAACAGTCTCTTTGCTCCAGTTAATATTCTCAAAATTGTCCTGAATGTGTTTTAATTTACCGAAACCTAATCCTTCAGTTTTATTTCCATTTAAAATAAGTCCTGATAAAGAACCAAATACTTCAATTATATTAAGTGACTGAGAGATTTCGTCTTTAGAGCAGAGAAACAATGTAGTATCATCAGCTAACTGGCTTATTATAAGGCTGTGTGTTTTTCCATCTAACTTTATATTTATTCCCTTAAGATTATTGTCGTTTCTTATTCTACAGGCTAATATTTCGACTGCAAAGACAAATAAAATGGCGCTTAACGGACATCCTTGACGAATTCCTCTAAAAATTTTCAGTGGGCTTGAGATCCATCCATTAATTGAGATACATGCCTTGATATCTGCATACAAGGTTTTGACCCATCTTAACATAGAATTTTCAATACCAAATTTTGTTAGTGATTGATACATGAATTCCCACTCTAGGGAATCAACGGCTTTGGAGAAATCTAGAAAAAGTATAGCTCCATCTATTTTTAACTTTTCTGCATGATCTATAATGTCTTGTATCTGACGTATATTAAAACCTATATAACGGTTTTTAATGTATCCATTTTGGTCACTGTGGATAATTTTTGACATCAGAGGTTTTAATCTTTGGGCTAATGTATATGCAATAATTTTAACATCAACATTCAAAAGTGTAATTGGTCTGTAATAACCTAATTCAGTGGGGTCTCCTTTTTTAAATATTAAAGAAATTAGGCCTATTTTTTGTGATTCAGATAACATTCCTTTTTTATAGCAATAATTAAAGCTTTGAATTGCATAATTCTTTAATTTGTTTCAAAATTCTCTATAAAACTCTACTGAAAGTCCGTCTAGGCCTGGGGATTTATTTAATTTCATTTGAAAAATTGATTTTGTACATTCTTCTGTTGTTAGAAGTCTATTTAGAGAATTGCTTTCCTCTTTACTTAATGATTGTTTAATATTTGTATCCTTAATATATGTGTTTATAAAATTTTTATCTGGTTTAGTACTAGTGTAAAGTTTTTCATAATATTTCTTTTCTAAATTTAGTATTTCTGATTGTTTTGTAATTATCTCCCCTTTCTCGTTTTTTAAATTGATTATATTTTTTCTTGTTTGTCTACTTTTCTCTAATCCTAGAAAAAATTTAGAATTCTTTTCCCCTTCTTCTATCCATTTTATCCTTGAACGTATCTGTGCGCCTTTTGCTTTATAACTATAAAGAGATTCTATCTCACTTTCTAATAAATTGATTTCATTCTTTTCCACTTCACTTAATTTATTATTATTCTTTCTTTCCTGTAATGTTTGAAGTTTTTTTTCCAAATTTTGAATTTCATTTTTCCTTTGCCTAGATTTATTTTTGCAAAACTGTATTGTTGATTCTCTTACCTCAATTTTAAACAAGTCTCATAATTGTGATAGATTTTCAGTGTAATTGCTTTTAAGTATAAAATAGTCTATAACATTTTCTATTTTATCTTAATAAGATTTGTCATTAAGTATACTGTTGTTTATTTTAAAGAAACCTTTACCCTTATTATCATTGGACATGTTAATTTTCAGTGAAATTGCCTGATGGTCTGTACTAGAAATCAGGGCTGGTCTTATATCTGTAGACTTTATCATAGTTCTCAATTCCTTACCGGTTAGAAAATAATCTATTCTACTTGCCTCATCGTCCTTATTTTTACGTTTCCATGTATATTGATATAGTTTCGGATGTAATTGTCTCCATATATCTTCTAGTTTATTTGTTTTTATTAAAGTTTTCAAACTATTTGTAATTTTTTGTTCTCTATTTTTTTTATTATTCTTTCTATCTGTACTACTCAATGTTTCATTCATATCTCCCCCTACTACTAAAATTCCAAGACTGTGTTCTTCAATTATTTTATTTACATTTTTAAAGAAGATGTTTCGCCTTTTTTTCTTATTAGGTGCATATAAATTTACCAAAGAAAATATGTTGTTGTTTATTTCAACATTTACAAGAATTATGCGACCTTCTTGATCAGTAAAAGTATCAATAATCTTTGAATTTAGTGTTTTTTTAATAAATATAGCCACACCTTTTGATTGTGTTGTGCCAAAACTGTGAAAAATATCTGCGGCATATTCATTGCTTACTTTAGGCCAGGATTTTTTAATTTGTTGGTTTACGGATCCGCCGACCCGATTTTGCCGATTCCTAGAATAAAAATAAAATTGACTTTTCATGCTTTTTTATTCCCGCCGACCCAAACAAATACATTATCCCTGAAAAATAATTAAATGATTCTTTTTTTTATGAAATAAAATGCATGAATCACTAACAAAATTGATAACACTCTCTGTTGTGAAAAAATAAAACTTCCAGTTTACGTTTCTAAAAATAGACAAATCAATTATAACTGACCTTGAAATGTCGTTTACGCAAATAATTTTGCGGAACGAAATCTGTGTTTAAAACCCCCTTACACAATAAGTTCGTTTCCCTTATTTGTCATCAGTCTGTAAGATGCATAATCTCATAGAAATAGACTTGTCCAAATGTGGACAGGTGGAAAGCACCTTGGAAGTAAAAGTTCTGAATATCAACAAGTCATTTAGAATTTTCTTGTTTCATGGATAATAAAAAAAAAAATATCGTCCATTTGGATAAAAAAAACGGGAATTTATGACACTAGATTATAACTAGATTATAAACCCGATATTCTCGTTTTTTTCCGTGGACGAGTCTATTACGTTTTTGACACGTGTGTTGAAACTTATTTTCGTACGACGTTTTTACATTTTTTTCTTTATCAGTTTTCGTTTTTGAAGATCATTACTCACCAAGTTTTCTGGAATTGATTAAGAGCTACGCGAATTTGTTTTTCTTGTTTGTGAAAAGACGATTTAATTTCGTCTTTGTCTGTGAACACCCCCCTTTTTTACGGCAAATCATTAGACAATGTCATGCGATATTTATGACAGCTGAGCAAGAATATTTCATCGAACTAAAATTTGAAATGATGACAAAATAGCATTTTAAAACACATTTTGTTAGAATGGTGAAATGTATATTTATTTTGCATTTTTTTTTCTGTCTTGAAAGATATTTTTTTTTCTTTTTTTTCCCGACCGACCGACCCGACTTTTTCATGGGGAAAATCCGTAAACCAACAAATTAAAAAACCGTGGCCTTATTTTCTATTTCTACAACAAAATGGGTTTCTTGGATAAAGAGTATATCTGTTTTTTGATATTTTAACCATGTATAAAGTCTATTTCTTTTTTCTTTTTGACCTAGTCCTTGACAATTTAAGGAACAGATGTGTAAAGTTTTATTCATTTTTCTTATACTTTTTGTAGCTTAAAGCAAGTGATTTAAAACTAAATACTTTTGACAAACATATACAAGAACAATAACATGCATAGTATAAAAAAATACATATATACATTAAGAACAACATTATATTTAACTATGATTGTAATAACTATACATATAATAAATACATGATCTTTTATGCATATTTTATCCATCCTTAAAATTGGAAACCAGTTCAGGAAAGGTGTACATGTTTTAAATAATTTGTATAGGGATTTTCCCACATCTATTAATAGCAATGGTTTGCTCATGTAATTTCTATTTATTGTTTTTGTTCTGTTAAATTCTATTGGTTCTAATAATGCACTTATATTGTTATATTTTGTATTGGTTGAAGTTGATTGTATCAATTTTGATTTTATTTTTGCAGGTACTTCGGATCAGGGATGATTCCAGGTGTTTTCAAATGGGTCCCTTAAACATCAAATTGGGAATTTTTATTTTAATTGGGAATTTTGTAAGCATAAAATCTAAGACGAAATAACATTATTTTCCTGTAAAAACGGAAAATGTATATTATTAAGTTTAACCTGTACACTAATGTTCATGTAAGTTGTAACATTTTGAATAATTCTGTATGGGCTACTGTTATTATATGAATATCATTGAACATGATGTACTAGTCTATCAACTTAGCTATAGTTACCTAAGCCTATTACAAAAACATATATTTCAGCTAACATAAACCACTGAAAAAATCATTCATCGGGTATTTTTCAACAGCAGGTCATCTCTATAAATTTACCTTGATTCAAATGGATTTCAAATTGAACTGGTCAATTGTCGAATTCAGAAAAGTAATTAAAAAAGTTCATATACTTAATTTATAAGATATTTAAAGCATTGAACCAGTGATCTTTAAAATTATTTGGATCATCTTCAAATCTTTTGAAATAGTTCCATTATGATGACATCGTATTTCATGAATGGTCTATCATCAACATTATTTTCAAAAAACGCTCAAACTTTTGTCTTTTGAGGAAATAATTTCTTTTACAAAACAAGTTTTCATCATATTATATAACCGGCTCTGCTGGGCGATCTGCTTTTACGAGATCGGCGCCCATTAAACTTTATCCATCAATGTTATATCAAAATTTGAATTTGCTCTCTGCCGAGGTCTGCTTTGACACCCATTTTATCAACCTGCTGGTCGATCTGCTTT
The DNA here is from genome assembly GCF_965363235.1 of Mytilus galloprovincialis. NCBI lineage: Eukaryota > Metazoa > Mollusca > Bivalvia > Mytilida > Mytilidae > Mytilus > Mytilus galloprovincialis. The sequence continues at coordinate 50,656,401 of NC_134839.1, forward strand.
TACAAGATCGAATACTCCCATAACATATTAATCAATTGAATTCGGCTGCTAAAATTGTTCGCCACATGTTGACATAATTAAATCGTTGTTAATAAAATGCGATCGTAAACAGCATTCTTATCCGGATTTAAAAACGTTTTGACAACAAACTATGAAAAATTATAGTTGCCTTAATCGGTGACAGAAACTTTTCTGGAAATATCGATTTTTATTTTATTTTCCTGAATTGGGAATTAATTTTCATGTACATTTTTTTGGGGCCGCTGGCCGATTTAAGGGCCGCTTAGGCCCTAAACTATATAGTGGAATCATCCCTGCCGGATACAATCGACACCATTTGATCATAGGATAAATTTTCTAGTTTTACATGAAGACTAAAATTCCTGGATTTATTGATGCTGAAGATTTTTACCAGAATACATATGTGTGTGAGGATTACTATTGCTGGATTTTGACTAAAAATTCCTTCCCAGTATTTATACCTGTGCGTGTATTTATATAGTGATACAATATATTGAAGCCAAAAGTTATTTAGAACGATTTTACATGTACAGTGTAGTTTTTTCCAGGTGTAATTATGATTTGTAGTTAAATGTTGCTGGGTTGCTGTTTGATTCATGGATTTTTTTTCCCCGCTGCATAAGATTGGAATTTTGAGATTCTTACTCCAGTAAAACTGTAGGAAGTTATAATTTGTTTGCAAACTGTTCTTTTTACTATGACAATTCATATATAAAGGAATTGATATTGCCAATTTATAGAATATTGTAAGATATTCATTGTTTATAGGTATATACCTAATTATCTGATAAATAAATGTTATGTTTATTAAAGAACATTCTTTAATTTTGTTTGTATTATTTGCATGATCCTGTTGATAACACAAACCAATACTGGTTTTTTTTTCTATTGCTCTTTGACATAATGTTATAAAAAACAACATTTTGGTTCCTTTCTATTTTACTCTTCTTTCTATTACTTCTTGAAAGTATGAAATCTAATATTCCATCACAATCATCGCTACATGTTTTGGTATTTTTACAGTTTTTTTTTAAATTTACATAAAAAGCATTGTCTTCAAGGTGGTTGTTTACCTTTAAGAATATGCTTGTCATACAAATATGTATGCATAATAATAAAACTATATACAAACAAATCATTGTAAAAAAAAGTATATAGAGATGATAAACCAACAGAAAAAAAAGGAGTTAGCTACATAATTGTTCATATATGTTTATTTCTCCTTTTTAACTTTGCGTTTTGGGTTTGGTTGTTTGATTCTCTCTATCGAAAAGGTCCGTTGTAGGAGTTGTTGCAGACCTTTTTGAGACTTTATTTCCAGGAGTTGTTGCACTAGCTTGTTTCTCAACTAGGAATTGTTGCATTGAACTTTGTTTTTCATCTTTTGGATCATTTTGACTAGTTAGCTTCTTTTTACTAGATTTTTTTTTAGCTTTTTTAGAACTTGATGCTGCTGCTTCTCCTGTACATTCGTCATTCTCTACATTGGTGATTGATTGAAATGGAGGTTGAGATTGCTGAATAGGTAACTTTTGTGAATTTTTGTTTTGAGTTTTGTTCAGATCGCGAGCGAGTGTTTCCTGCGATTGTTTGTTAGGCATTTCCTGCATTTGTTCAACTTCAGATTCATGTTGTTGAGCATGTGCAGCCTCATCATTGTTATTGTCATCAGTCTCTGAATCTGTATTGTCATCATCAGTGTTTGTTGATTCATTTTCATTATGTTCATTGTTGTTGTCTGAAAAGGGCTCTTCACATTCTGATTGTTTGTGTCCAGATTTTTTACATATATTACATGTCCAATCATTTGGACAATTGCTGATGAAGTGGCCTTTTTCGAGGCATTTTTTGCAAACTATGTCGTCTCTGTTTTTAGTTGGTTGACCTTTATGCAAGATTGTTGCTCTGTAGTTTCCTATTGTTACTTGTCTAGGAAAATAATGTTCCATCGGTTCACAATAGAATATTCGGTCACCTGATAGGCAGTTTGTTATTAAACCATCAACTCGTATTCGCTCCCTAAAGTATCTGTGTATTTTACACCCTGCATTTTCCAAGAAATAGGTAATCTGACCATCGTCAGCCGAGCATGGAATGTCTTTTACTCGAATTTTAACGTGATCTGGGTTTACACTACCTTGGAATCTAGGGTTTTGTGAATAAAAATTCACCAAACGGTCTCTTACCACAATTCCTGATATAAGAAGCTTGCTGCGATCGTCTTCGCCCTGTGTGTAGACTCGCCACATAAATCGAACTCTTTGTAACGCTCTCAGATGGGAAGAGGGTATGAGTTGACCAATTATTTTGTAAAGTTCGTGGTGCAAAAGGAAATCTTTGTCAGAGGGTTTGGGACCAAACATATCTGACTCCAATAAGAAAATTGGTTTCACACTCATGTCGTTGTTAATACCATTTTGGACTACCTTTGAATATGTTTCCGCCATTTTTTCTTTGTTTACTGTTGAGTTGGCACTGTCGAATTTCGATGATTTTGTCATTCCAAGACTCAAAAGAGCAAAGTTATTGTACCATATAATGGTTACTAATAGTTTTAGATACTGTTCTTTTCAGTAATTTAACAAATTATCGTTACTATTGATTCAAAAATCTAAATTTTGTAAGAGCTCAGAAAAACTCCGTAGTGTCCACTGGGCCGCTTAACACCTTTTTTTTAACGAATATATAGGTCAAGTATTCCCCATCAGTCATATTTCCCTGTCTTTTTTTACCACCTAATCGGTCTTGTGGTAACGTGTTCCCCTCGGGTACAGGACGTCGTTGATATTTGCTGCCTCTATGATTATCACGTGGTATTAAACATATAGAGCAAAGTTTAGAGTCGGAATAATTTGCCAGAGAAGGATGATCATGATGTCTTCCTGCTGACTGTTACGATTACCTATAACATAGCACACTAAAACTCCAGCTACGCGTGAAGTATCTGCTCTTTGGTCGGGTTGTTGTCTCTTTGATACATTCTCTATATATTTCCTCTTTACTTCATATAAATATACTGAAAAAAATGAGACGACATTTTTCCTCAAATGTTACAGAACTTTGTATCTTAGCTGGTATTTACGAGCGCGCGTTTGCTCAAATATTTTTGTTAAACAATCAATACAAAACATTGCTACTATAATACAATATTTGCACTATTGTTGCAAAAGAATATTATACCAAGATGACGATAAAAAATCTCAACTCGAAGTCATCATGGCAAGAGAACAAAAACCAGTCAACAAAAACCCTACTTGTAACTTGAGATTACAAATCACGAAAGAGGGTTAAAGCAAGAAGAAACTATATTAAAATTACCCCGAATAATGCATATTTGGTAAAAGCTACTTTTTCTTTAAAACATTAATATTTATTACACTGTTTAAATTCGATTAGCATTTTGAAACTTTTGATGTTCTTCATGTGAAATATTTCAGAGGTTTGACACCATTTTCCTGTCTGAAATCAAATACACTATGTTTTAATCGAAAATTTTCGTTAACGTAAGCTATTTAAAGTGCACTTTGTATTTAAAATATGTGTAAACCATTACCGATAAGCACTTTTTGACTTTCTAACAATCCTAACAAAATGATTGTTTTAACTGTTTATTTAAGCTTCTGAAATATTTTAAATAACTTACTGACACATCATTGGTTTTTATACGACCGCAAAATTTGAAAAATTTTTCGTCGTATATTGCTATCACGTTGGCGTCGGCGTCGTCGTCGTCGTCCGGCGTCCGAATACTTTTAGTTTTCGCACTCTAACTTTAGTAAAAGTGAATGGAAATCTATGAAATTTTAACACAAGGTTTATGACCACAAAAGGAAGGTTGGTATTGATTTTGGGAGTTTTGGTCCCAACATTTTAGGAATTAGGGGCCAAAAAGGGCCCAAATAAGCATTTTCTTGGTTTTCGCACTATAACTTTAGTTTAAGTTAATAGAAATCTATGAAATTTTGACACAAGGTTTATGACCACAAAAGAACGGTTGGGATTGATTTTGGGAGTTTAGGTTTCAACAGTTTAGGAATTAGGGGCCAAAAAAGGGCCCAAATAAGCATTATTCTTGGTTTTCGCACAATAACTTTAGTTTAAGTAAATAGAAATCAATGAAATTTAAACACAATGTTAATGACTACAAAAGGAAGGTTGGTATTGATTTTGGGAGTTTAGGTCCCAACAGTTTAGGAATTAGGGGCCAAAAAGGGACCCAAATAAGCATTTTTCTTGGTTTTCGCACCATAACGTTAGTATAAGTAAATAGAAATCTATGAAATTTAAACACAAGGTTTATGACCATAAAAGGAAGGTTGGTATTGATTTTGGGAGTTTTGGTCCCAACAGAATAAGGGGCCCAAAGGGTCCAAAATTAAACTTTGTTTGATTTCATCAAAATTGAATAATTGGGGTTCTTTGATATGCCGAATCTAACTGTCATGACTGTGTATGTAGATTCTTAACTTTTGGTCCCGTTTTCAAATTGGTCTACATTAAGGTCCAAAGGGTCCAAAATTAAACTTAGTTTGATTTTGACAAAAAATGAATCAGTTAGGTTCTTTGATATGCTGAATCTAAAAATGTACTTAGATTCTTGATTATTGGCCCAGTTTTCAAGTTGGTCCAAATCGGGGTCCAAAATTAAACTTTGTTTGATTTCATCAAAAATTGAATAAATGGGGTTCTTTGATATACCAAAATCTAACTGTGTATGTAGATTCTTCATTTTTGGTCCTGTTTTCAAATTGGTCTACACTAAAGTCCAAAGGGTCCAAAATTAAACTTAGTCTGATTTCAACAAAAATTGAAATCTTGGGGTTCTTTGATATGCTGAATCCAAAAATGTACTTAGATTTTTTATTATGGGCCCAGTTTTCAAGTTGGTCCAAATCAGGATCTAAAATTATTATATTAAGTATTGTGCAATAGCAAGTCTTTTCAATTGCACAGTATTGCGCAATGGCAAGAAATATCTAATTGCACAATATTGTGAAATAGCAAAATCTTTTTTAATTAGAGTTATCTTTCTTTGTCCAGAATAGTAAGCAAGAAATATCTAATTGCAAAATATTGTGCAATAGCAAGATTTTTTTTTAATTGGAGTTATCTTTCTTTGTCCAGAATCAACTTAAATCTTTGTTATATACAATATACAATGTATATTCACTTTTTACTACCAACTGATAAATTAAAATAATCTTTACCATTCAGTGATAACAAGCAGTTTTTTTACATCTTAATATTTTATGATGTATTTAAATGAGTAGTTATTGTTGCAAACTTCATTAGAAATTTTAATTGAGATTAGTTTTGGAATAAGGGAAAGGGGGATGTGATTAAAAAAATTGGGTTCAATTTTTCTCATTTGAAATTTCATAAATAAAAAAGAAAATTTCTTCAAACATTTTTATGCCCCACCTACGATAGTAGAGGGGCATTATGTTTTCTGGTCTGTGCGTCCGTCCGTCCGTCCGTCTGTCCGTTCGTTCGTCCGTCCGTTCGTCCGTCCGTCTGTCCCGCTTCAGGTTAAAGTTTTTGGTCAAGGAAGTTTTTGATGAAGTTTAAGTCCAATCGACTTCAAACTTAGTACACATGTCCCCTATGATATGATCTTTCTAATTTTAATGCCAAATTAGAGTTTTTACCCCAATTTCACGGTCCACTGAACATGGAAAATGATAGTGCGAGTGGGGCATTCGTGTACTGAGGACACATTCTTGTTTTGAGAGGATAATATTCAACAGCATAGTGAATTGCTCTAAGAGAAAACAAAAATTTTAAGTTCATTAGAACACATTCATTCTGTGTCAGAAACCTATGCTGTGTCAACTATTTAATCACAATCCAAATTTAGAGCTGAATCCAGCTTGAATGTTGTGTCCATACTTGCCCCAACCGTTCAGGGTTCAACCTCTGCGGTCGTATAAAGCTACGTCCTGCGGAGCATCTGGTTAAAATATATTTTACAATGGTAATCCTCAAAAATGTGTTTGCTGGGAGGAATGTTTACTTGCTTTATGTATGTACACTCCCTTTTGTAGGACTATAATTCATATTGTTCAAGCTTAAATTTGAGTGTGCTTAGTAGTAATACCTGAATTTCTGTTTGGATTAATGACTTTAAAATACATTTCACACCATGGATATTTTCTAAAAGTCCTTCAATCTTCAGTCTATTTTGAAGCATCATAGATTTAAATGTTTTTCTTAAGTTTTAAAACGATTTTCTTACATTTCATCGTCTTCAACATACATGTAATATTTGCCACTGTATGTTAAGCAAACAACAATAAAACAATCTTAAAGTATCCTGAAGATGTTCCAAAACAGAAATTTTGTAAAATTTGGGCAAAGAGAGTATTTATACCAAAAATGTATTAGAAGGACATCAACTATAACTGAAACCAAAAGTGTGTGAAAATTTAGCTAGAATACAAATAAAATCATTTTTTTTTATTAAAGACGTACTTCGACACACTATTTTACCAAAAAGAACAGGTATAAATCGATTGATGGAATTTGATGCGACTAAGGGACTTTTCTTTTAGAATTTTCCTCATGTTAGTATTTTTGTGATTTTACTTTTTGCAGGATGCTAAATGTCCAATGGCAAATATTTCATGTTCAGGACGACAACGTAAAATCGATATGCTGTTTTTATTTTGATATTTAATACTTAATAAGTATTATAACTTGTTGACAATTTTTATGAGGATATCAATTTGTATTAAAGTTCTTTATACAAAGAGACATAAACAATTTCCTTAACACTTATTTCACTAGCAGGGAAATTTCAAATCAAGTCCTCGAATCATTATCAAAATTCACAATATGTGTACAACATATTTCGGTATTCTGATATTATTTTGTCGTTTGTCGTAATTTTTGTAAATAATAACAAAAACTGAAGGCAAAATTAACTCTAAAAATACTTTATATACAATTTGAAGGGATTTTTTAAAAACTTAATAACAAAAAGAAAAGACATTACAAATAAACAACCAAAATATGTCGATCCATCTATGCAAAATATAAAAAATTTAAAGGTTAATGCCCGCGTCACGCTGTCCCGATTTTTACGCCGATGGCAACACGATTATGGAAATTTTCAAAATCGGGACTGATCGTATCCAGATCGGGCTATTCGTAGTGCCATCTTTAACCATCGTAGAACCATCGGCCACTTTTTCTAGCCTTCGGGGACAACTTCGGGAAGTGTTCTAATTTTTTTAACATGTTAAAAAATCCCCGAAGGTGCGTCCGATGTTGAGGGTTCGTATTGAGTTCGTATCACCATCATCACCATCGTAATGTCACCGGGAATGTATCTTTGAACGTCGTATTGCATTCGTGTTTCCATCGTTTCCATCGGGCAGTTTTGACATTACGATGTCTACACGAATGAATCACGAAGCTACCCGAAGGTCTTACGATGGCAACACGACTTCGTGAAGACCTCGTAATCCCGTCGTGTTGCCATCGAATAAAAGTACGAAGGCGACAAGATGGAACTACGACGGCAATAAATCCAGCTAAATGTAAGTTAATTTTCGCGCTAAAATACATTTAAAGTGCCATGCGCGATATGCACTGGTCAGTCTAATACGACAGTTAAGAAAGACGTTCACAAAACATGGAGCTCATATCATATGATTCTATGAGAACAAGAAAGGCGACAGCGTTGTTTCTATTAATTCAAATGGAACAAGAAGAGCAGCTATTACAGGCTCAGGATTTACTTTTACAAGTAAAATATTATATTTTTTTGTCAATTTTTCATATCAAGTAACATAATTAAAATCATAAACGCGCCTCCTACACCAACACTGCAGGTACACGTATATATGGAAACCAACTTTTTCTTCATTATTCTGATTTTTTATGTATCGTCTGAGTTGTTGTCACACGAATGTTTACTCCATAACCATTTTGTTTTCTATATGTCATATTTTGCCGCATTTGTTGCTTTCCCCACATCCTTCCTTTTGTCTATATTATTATGATATTCTCCTGGAAAGAGCTCTTTTTGAATAAAAGGGATCAACGAACCCATTACCTTACCTTTAAGATAGATCAGTAAACATGGGCATAACTATGGGTGATTATTCAGACTAGTGCACACATTTTACAGTTCAAACAAGGCAATGCCAAGCGTGGCATCCCCTCGTATGTAAAATATTGGGGACAAATATGGACACTATATTTGTATATGACATGCAGAAAATGTTAAATTGAATATGCATATTTGGTACAATATAATATATATTCAATATTGATCAAGCAATTAAAAACGCTTGATGCCTTCGGCATATAATTTAAATGCATCGTAAGCTGTACACGACGTGTTTTAGACATTGTATGGCCATCGCACCATCATCGTAATCCATCTTGTAGCCTTCGTAATCCATCGTGTAGCCTTCGTGATCCATCGTGTAGGCTTCGGCTGAGATATGAAGCTTAAATACCCGTCTTTGGTTAACCTTCGTATGTCCATCTTTTGCTATCGTATATAATTTCGGCACCATCGTATAGACTTCGTTATTCATCGTACTTGCTTCGGTCACTTTTTGGTATTTTAACGAGATCGGGACCAACTTCGTACGAACTTACAATTTTCGCATTCGGGTGTCCATCGTATATAAAAATCGGGACAGTGTGACGCGGGCATAAAGAAACCATTGTTGACCATTTGGTTGAATGTGTGGTATAAATCCATTTTTATGGATTATGATTACTTGTGCAAGAGATGAGAAATATCTTTAATTTATTATTTTACTCCAATAATATCCCACCTGCTAGTGATTAAATGTAAACACATGTACTGCTTAGATGATAGGAAGCTGGTATGAAAATGTAAGAACTCTGGCCTTTGTTAGTCTTGTATGATTATTAATTCTAGTATGATGTCCATTATCACTGAACTAGTATATATAATTATGGCCCGTTGAAAAGGTGAATATCCAAAATTGTCAAAACGAGAAAGTTATTTCAATGAGGGCGCAGCCCGAAGTGAAATAACTTTTAAGGGTTGACAATTTTGGATATTCATCGATTCCAAGGGGCCACAATTGTTTTATTATACCGAACTAACAGTGGAAAGGCCTTTCGAACCCTTCATATATATTTTTTAAACTTTACATAACAAAATCAAAGACAAGCTGACGTTTGAAAACCATTTGTGTTCTAGAATTTCTAGAATGTACAACAAAGGTAGAATCTGTTTGTAAAATATTGATGGCCCTGAAAAGGACCGTTACTCTATAAGAGCGATCATCAGCTGCTGGCACTCTATATTCATGTCCAATGCATTATTTCCTTGTCTCTCGGTGGGCTTCCAAGTGTAACGTGAACCCTGCCATTTTGTTTACTTACGTCTGTGATGTCATTTTCAATGGATATAACTCAAGTACAAATCAACAATCTTAAAAGGTTATTCGCCGGTGAATAATAGGGTTATTCACCTCTGGTGGAAATTTTTAGGGTTATTCGTCCTTCCTTGCAATTGAATGAAAAACAACTGAATTATTCCATGTCACGTGAGAACGTTTAACCCAATAGAATTGTTTTAAATATATGTAAGGTATAATAATACATTTTGTACCTTGTTGTTTAGGAGCCAGCTGAAGCACGCCTGTGGGTGTGGGATTTTCTAGCTGCATTGCAGACACATTGGTTGCCTTTGGCTGTCATCTGCTTTTTGGTTGGGTTGTTGTCTCTTTGACACATTCCCAATTTTCTTTCTCAAATTTGATTTTCTTTTCTGCAGAACGAGTAAATTGATGGAAGGATATACACGAGATTTCAAGCGACAAATGAATCGCATCTGAGATGTCGTGGTAGCATGCTAGCCTCGATTACGAGAGGTAGTAGGTTTGAACCTCGAACGAGTCAAACCAAATACTTGAAAATGGTATGTTATGCTCTGTTTAACAGGCGGCTTTAATATTGAGGAGTAAGAGCGAAGACTTGTCTGCTAGGAATCAGAACATTACTTGACCTGTGAACCTGGGGTATGTTGAAGAACGTCTTGTCCTTTTTGTAAAAAGTTCTTCGGAAGTTACCAAGATCTTGTTGATAAATATTTCGCATCAACTTCACAAATAATACACAATGGTTTTGAAATTAGATTATGGATATTGACGTTGCTTGTCATCTTAATAACGTGATATAATATTCTTTTATTTGTCTTCATTAAAATTACTTTTACTGTTTGGTCTGTTTTTGGTTATATTTATTTGACGAGGCTCTGTTCTGATACATCCCGTCATTGTGCTATGGTAAATAAAATTTTTATTCTTGTCTTTCATTTTTAAGGTCTTTCCTCTCCGCGAGGAAAGACCTTATTGTTTTTCTAATGTTTTTTTTTTCCTTTTTTTCTTCCAACATTTTTTTGGCATGCCCTCCCCACGTTTCTGTAGAAGTTATCAAGACCAAATATGGACCCTCGATAGACCTCATAATAAACTTTTACAAGATTAACTTTTGTAGGATTTCATCACCCCTTTAGAAGTTATCTCCCTTTTACTAATTTTTTTCAACATAGTCTTCCCTCGTTGTTTTTAAAGATATCATGACCTTATTTGGACAAAAGGTAAATCTCATCATGATGTATTAACATATATTAAGGCTGCATAGAATTTCACCATCCCCTATGAGAATTATATCTCCTTGAAACTATTTTTTTCCTTTGCATTTTTCTCAAAAAGTATTAGAGATAGAATCGATCTGAAAACGGCAACATGTACAGGAACAGATGGCAATGTTAATGAACATATACAATCATTTTGTTATTTACCTTTATAAGGAGTGATTCCCCCTGAAAAATTGTGCACAATTTTTGAAAAATTCTATTTCGAGAACCAAAAGTCGTAGAGACTTGGGACCCACACCAATAATCTTAAGTTCATATGACCTTTAATTTGCACCCAATGTCAAAGGTCACAGAGTGCGAAAAAAAAATTACGCCTCAATTTCAAGCTTACATATTAGGAAAACGATAAGACTTTGCTACATACATACAGCGTATAAAATGTTCCTCTCGACAAGCTCTACATTTTATATAATAAGCCCAAAAATGTCCGACCATCTGTTCAAAAGTTACAACGGGATGATTCTTAAAAGTATAGTATTTTGTGTATATCTTTTTAAAGGTAACAGATATCAACCTACTATAAACGGCAAAGATGATCAGTAATTCAAGACCTTCAATTTGAGGTCAATGTCAGGTCATGATGAAATTTCACCTTGACCTTCACATAATACTATGACCTTGACCTTGAGATATTTGAAAGGTCAAGTGGTCCTGAGTTGAATGGTGATAGTCCCATGTCTCTACGACTTCCGGTTCTCAAGTTTGGTATTGCATCATATATTTGATGATTCATTGTGACCTTGGTGAACTTTGAAATTGTCCCAATTCTTTTTCTATAATGTTGTCCTTCAACTGTAGATCATTTATCATTTAACAGATTTGAGATATCTATTGTCGTTTTAGAGATAATGCAGTTTGAAGTTTTGCGAGCGGAGGCATGTATTTCTGAATCAACAAGAGCTTAGCACTTAAAATGTTTTAGAAATTGAAGAGGTTGACATAGTTATATGTTTGACCAAATACGAAAAACATTCCATGGAAAAAAACACCAAAAAATCAATTTGAAAATTTCAAGTTTTGCATTGACTTTGTAAGTTTCATAACTTCTATTTATATAGTTGATATTGCATCATTATTTGCACTTTGTCAAATGGGGTCATCTGATATATCAAATTGAAGGTCTTAATAAACTCTACTTAAAAATGATAATTTTAAACCCCCTTTTCATCCCAGGGGGACGGGTGGGGTCATTTAGTGCAAACATTCAAATTTCTCAGATGGTAAGGTTGTCGCATATCAAATGAAAGAACATAAAGCGTACATTTCAAATTTCAAATTGACGTCTCCCAAAAATGGGTTGGATGGGGTCATTGAGTGCAAAAAATTAATTTTCTTTTAAGATAGGGTTGTTGTATATCAAATGAAAGGTCATGATGTGTACATTTGAAATATCAAATTCCCGACCTCCAAAAATTAGTTGGATAGGGTTATTAAGTGCAAAAATCAAAATTTTTAAAACATGGCGTTGTCGCATATCAAATGAAAGCTCATCTACTCTATGTTACATATATCATAATTCCGATCACAAACATGTAGGCGGATGAGGTAATTCAGTGTTAAAAAAAAGCGAAAAGTTTCAGAAGGTATGCTTGTCGTATATCAAACGAAAGGCCGTACAAAGTACATTACGAAAACATCACTTTTACAGGAAAGACCTTTCAATTGTTTTACAAACAATTGAGATACTAGTTACTTCTGTGCTTTGTCTATATGTATTTTTGTGTTTCTTTGTTACATATGACGTGGCTTTGTACTGATACATCCCGTTATTGTGTTATTTTAAAACGTTTTTGTATTCTCGTCTTTCATTAATGCCGTTTGACTACGGAATTTCCGTTTTGAATATTGAGTAATGAATTTTTGATTTTTTGCTCTTTTTAGAATAGATTGATATGCTTCATTTTACATCATTATCATACTATCTTTTATCTAAAATATTTATATATAAATACATGTAATGTTTCCTTTCTTTTGAAAATTGGTGTTGTTTTGTACACTTAACATGCGTCATTGCGTGTATTTAATTTATTAACTGAGTACTCGTAACGACCCAGCGCCCTCGTACGAAAGATTGTTGACTAAAAACACAGACGTTTGATACATTTAATATGATTTAGAGTTATTATGTGTATATGTTACAGGGAATTTGAAGAATTAGGGAATATGTACAATCACTGAAATTTTTAGGGATTATGATTATTAATTTTTTCATGAACTATACATTATCACTAGAATATATGTCAAGGATTCTACATAATCACTGAAATGAGGTGAAAATGAACTAAAGTAAAATAGTTTATTCTTTAAAAATGATATCTTAAGAAATATAAAAACCAAAAATCTTAACCAGGCAAAATCTTAATCTAATACAAATCTTTAATTTCTACGAACTACATTGTAAATGTGGATGGCATATCTACTATGCGGACCTGGATAGGAGTCACTGATTTCTTTTTTCATTAATTTTTTTTTCTCTATACTGTTATATTTTAGAACACTATTATTTTTTTTTAATCTATATTGAAAAGAAAAACCCTTCTTATTCCTTTATTTTGTCCATGCTGTATGCCCCTTATTCTCTATCAACAAAATGAAGCAGTATCACAGCCTCCCCCATGATTACGTAAATCTGTCAAGCATGTGTTTTATATCTTTGATACATTCGAATCCCTTGTTCGTAAACTTTCATTTCCTTTGTTCCACAGCAAATTAATAATATCTTTATTTGGAATTACTACCAATTTTCACTTCTTCGTACTATGAACATCAACATTATTTCATTTCTCCTTAAATACTGTTCTTGCACCTGTACAGTTATTTTCATTTACCTGATATGACGCGGCTTTTTTTCAAAAGTGATGATTTTTCACAGCGGTATCTTACTTAATTTTGTTTAAACCTGTCTATTTACTTTTGACCTTTATTATTTATCCCTTATCAATTTTACTAACTATGGATTTGCATTCAGGTATCGAAGATCAAATTTATTCGTTCATTGTGTGGTAATTCGCGTTTTTTGATTGAGTTAAGCCTTCCAATTGATATTTTATAGTTTGTTTTTCTATGTTGTGATTTTATACTATTGTTTCAGAAAAGGGATAAGGTTTGGTACCATTAAAACGTTTAATCCCGCTGCAAATGTATGCACCTGTCCTAAGTCAGGAATCTGATGTACAGTAGTTGTCGTTTGTTTATGTAGTTCATACGTGTTTCTCGTTTTTATATAGATTTGAACGTTGATTTTCCCGTTTGAATGGTTTTACATTACTAATTTTTGGGGTCCTTTATAACTTGCTGTTCGGTGTGAGTCAGGGCTCCGTGTTGAAAGCCGTACCTTGACCTATAATAGTTTTCTTTCATAAATTGCTATATGGATGGAGAGCTGTCTCATTACCACTCATACCACATCTTCCTATATCTATGTATTTATGTTGAAGCCGTACGGTGACATATAGTTGTAAACTTCTTTATCATTTGGTCTCTGACAGAGAGTGGTCTCATCAATTATCATACCACATCTTTTTATTTCGTTTATGTTGTCTTTTGCCATGATGTGTTGTCAGTTTATTTTCGACTTATATAAGTTTGAATGTCCCTTTTTTTACCTTTCGACACTTTATTATCACTTCATTCTAAATAGTTACGTATGGACCCTCTTACTTTATATTTACAAACAAATGCAAGTGTAAATCCCATAATATATCTTTAATAAAAGACGCGAAAGCTATCAATGGGGCGTCAAAACTGAAATTATGTGTAAGTGTTTCTTTCTGAGTTTTTATACGAAAATCTATTGCAATCTGAAATATCTATCAGTATAGGTACCGACACTTGAAAGTATGTGTTTAATAACAACATAACGACTGTTAACCTTAAACTCATACAAGAACTACACCATACTCTATGTGTTGATGTCATGAGTAAGTAGCCCTTCAAGTTGATACAATAGTAGACAGTGCGGGAAGAAATGCGACAGTTAAATTGAAAGTGCTCATGACGCATGTTTCTGGACACCTGGAAGTAAAAAGGTCTAGAGAAAAATATTTGGACGCTAAATACATTAGCCAGTTTTGAGCATCAATGAATTAATGTAATACTAGAGAAAAAACATGTTTACTTAAATTATCTATTTAAAATTAACTTACAAAGTGCGACTAAGTTTTAACAGGTAGAAAATGGCCAAAGTTCGATAACTACACTAAGAAATTGCAAAAAAAACCTGTGCGACATAGTCTGGTTTAGTAATTTTGTTGTTCGGGAATGCATGGAAAATCATTTTTTGACTGAGATGAACATATTAATTTTTTTAGCGTGTTTCAGGCGGAGTCATTTAAAACTAGTTTCAACATTTAAAATCTAAAAACTAGTTAAATTCAATGTTTTGTCGTGTTAATTTTTTCTAATTAAACGACGTTATTTCTAAGCATGTGATTTACGAGGGTGTGTATTATTCTGCACTTTATGTCGTCATTGTTCTTACCAAGACTATTATTTACATCTACCAGCATACCAGTAGGAATGATAGTTTATTCAAATACCATTGTCAGTGTCACACCTAAAGGTTTTTGCATTTAGGCAATTAAACAGTTTGCTTTTCCTCAATTAACTTTGTAAACGAATTATTCATTTTGGTGATATTTTTCATCGTTATTATCTTTCAAATTGATTAGTTTTGGGTTTGCTTTTTTTACCGATGATTGTTTACTTTTTATACATTTTGACATGGATGGAGAGTTGTCTCAATGGCACTCATACTACATATTATTTATGTAAACAAAAGGTATAGCAAATGCAGGTAGTCAACGATTCGAAATGAGAAGAGTTTTGAAAACAGAAAAAGTCCAGCTTTACAATCACACAGTGTAGATACTATTCTGTACGCTATCCGGAAGTCGCGATTTTCGAAGCGAGAACTTTTTGGATAGCATGTGAAATTTGATGGATATACTGAATTAAACGGTAAGTGGATCATCTGTACATTGCTGAATGATTAATTCAGCTGACATCGATATTCTCAAATGGTTTAGAATTACATTTAGCACATTCATTATTCGTATCTCTGTCTTAATCAATAGATTTTCAAGTGCATCACTAAGGACAATCAGTCTGTGAACCTAAAAACAATCTTTTTACCCTCTTAGTGTACAAATTAACGTAAACACCAGACTTAATTAACTAAATGAATTATATTTCAAGTGGTGGTAAAAGTTTCAACCAGATCTTTGAAGCCAGAAATAAGAAAATAACACTTGTTTGAATTTCTCACTGTACGATCAGTCTCGCTTGTATATTTTGAAACTGTATGATCAGTCGTTATTTCACTGTATTCTAGTAGTGATTTCAAAGTTATTTACGATACATTTAGAAGGTGTCATTTTTCTAAATAACACAAATATATTTTAATAAATTCACATCCTGAAAACTTATATGAAACATGTTTAGCTTAATAGGGTGTACTCGACTTACTACATTCAGTATAAGGATGTTAAATGTTGTTAAAATCTTTATTTCACTGTATTCTAGTAGTGATTGCAAAGTTATTTACGATACATTTAGAAGGTGTCATTTTTCGAAATAACACAAATATATTTCAATAAATTAACATCCTGAAAACTTATATGAAACATGTTTAGCTTAATAGGGTGTACTCGACTTACTACATTCAGTATAAGGATGTTTAAATGTTGTTAAAACAAGAGGAAGGTTTGTTGTATGTATAAGTTTCAGAATTGTCCTCCGTTATACTTAAATTGTACAAACGCACAGATTTAATTGTAATACAAAAATGCATGTATTTACACACATTCGAGGCCGCACTGTAGCCTATAATTGATCACAGTTACTTCACTTTGTTTTGGGAGTAGAGCTATTTCTGTGACACCCAATTGTACAACACTTTGCGGGGGTTTATAATGATAATGAAGGCCGTCTTTCCGTTCGTTCGTTGGACAGTTATACTATGTTTGGCCGGTTTTGTAAGTGCATCTCCTCATTTACCACTTAATATACAATGGGGTTTCCAGCCATTTTTAAATGGAGAGAGGGTCCAATCCAGGAGAAAAGGGGATTCCAAATATATGTTCCCATACAAATGCATTGATAGTTAAAAAGGGTTTCAATCCGCCGGATCTCCTTTTTTTATCCGTCACTTATATGACTTAATTAATCTCTCCGGATTCCTTATCATAAATTATAATGACTGTATTGTGCACCGTCTATTTCGAATTTAAGTAAACATCTTTTATGGGGGTTCTTTGTATAAGATACGGACTATGCATTGCCACTTTCAACTTTAATTCTTCTGAATCATGACGAATTATGCAATGATCTACCAGTTCTGCAAAATCTCTTGACCGTAAAAAGATGAATAAAAACAGCGAAACTCTGTCATTGAAACTCTGAAATTGGATTATCATGAAAAAGAAATATATCTTTCGTATACTTGAATGCATTACAGCATTTAGAATCATATTTAAAACAGTGTGGTCCTGGCCATTGATTGACGACCTAAATTATCCCATTGACTGGGACAGATTAGGTGAACGTTTGTCGGTATCAATCACTGCTCACTATGTACTTGGTAAAGACACTGAATCTGTGGGGTCACATAAGGTTCTCAACACCTAAATAAAGTAATTCGAAAAACTAATCCGGAATAATACGATGTGTTGATTTATATCAATAACATAAATCAAAACATAAAGGTTATTCCTGAATAATTTTTCGAATTATTTTATTATTAAAGGCGTTAAGAACCTATGTTGACCCCACAGTTTAAATTCTATAATAAGTAAGAAGTGAGCAATGGTCGTTACCGACAAACGTTCACTTAATCTGTCCCAGTCAATGGGATAATTTAGGTCGTCAATCAATGGCCAGGACCACACTGTTTTGAATATGATTCTATATTGATTTGAATTTAACATGTTCATTTCATTAACAATTTTCAAATAACAAAGTCAGTAGATATTTATAATGTGCCTCCTTTTCACCCCATCCCAAAGTTATTCTCAGGGTCGACTAATATCAACTTTTAATCTGAATGTTTCGGCGGACGATGTAAATAGTTTTTTAAAATGTTATAGCTAAATAGATAATTGCAACTATACACTATTACAAAGTCCACAATCAAATCAAGTATTGCTTTTTAGGCGTTTGATTTTAAACAAGACTGACGGAACAAAAATACAATTATTTTGCAGTCTACAAAAATCATCATATCTATATTTATATTGTCTGATGAACGATATTACACTGTAAAGTTCCCTTGACAGTTTATAATATCATATAAATACGTAGATACCTTCAAATTGCCTTTGTTTTTTTCTTCAAAATCACGACTGGTCATACAGTAAAAAAATTTGAAATCGCTACTAGAATACAGTCAGTTATGGACTGATCGTACAGTAATTTATTTTGGGATCCTCAAGGAAAACATATTTTTTATGGGAAATACGAATGTTCTACTTAAATACGAAACGAATATTGAAACAGTATATATTGAACTTTAAACTGATGCAAATATTTGCAATAAAAGGTTATTTGTTTTGTACTACGAGAGCAAAATTGTCCATCGATTTCACTTTTTTCTATCAAGTTGGTATGATGCACACGTATATTTTATATTCTAATGCATGTTTTTGTTAAAGTTACACATATTTATGATGCTTTACATACCTTGAAGATGTTCAAAGCACTTTATAAGTATAGGTGTAAACAAATGGTGAGAAAAGTCACCGTAGGCAAAACCGTCCTGTTAGCCAGTTGGTAGTCATCGCTTCGAAAATCGCGACTTCCGGATAGCGTACAGAATAGTATCTACACTGTGAATCATAATACAGTGAATGCATTTTCCCATGCATGTTCCTCCGAATATATTTATGGACCCATTTCCCATGTTATAACAGGAGATCTTAACATCGTTCAAGACCGAGAGTTAAAATCATTCCTCAGTAAAGGACCTAAATATCGCCCCCCGTCAATTATTGATTGGAATGAGTGTCGTAATATCATCCACGACTCACTCCATACTTACTGTATGAAATGGATAAAACGGGAAAAAGCTGACAAAAAATCTTTGGACTCTTTTTTTAATTCAGTAATGAAGATAGTTGATATACGTATTCAACATTTTAAAGAACATTTTACTATTAACAATAACCACAAAAAAACTATTTCTCGTATCAAACATAAACTAAAAGAACTAGCCAAGAAATTTGTTTTTGTCCCGGCCGATAAAGCTGCTAATAATATTATTATTGTTTGACGTAAATTTTACATTGAGGTTCTGAAAAAAGAAATCACCAATTCACCAACATTCCAACTGACTCCATTTTCAGAAAACGACATCTGTAACAAACATAAACTTTTAGCTACCGCTTTACAAGCAGAGCCAAATACAATGAAAGTCCCAACTATGTACTGGCTTCCGAAGCTACACAAAACACCTTACAAATATAGATTTATTTCGTCTTCAAGCCATTGTTCCACTACTAAATTGTCTATTCTTCTTACCAGCACACTTGGTACAATTAAAAACCTGATAATAAATTGTTCAAATAAGGCCTTCGAAAATAGTGGAATTAATTACTTTTGGAGTGTCAAGAACTCGTTGGAAGTACTTGATAAATTGCATGCTTATATTGGTGATTTTAAATCTGTTCAAAGTTTTGATTTTTCTACCCTGTATACCACATTGCCTCACATTCTCATTATGAAAAAATTCACACACCTAATTAAATGGGCATTTAAAAAGTCAGAATGTGAATATATATGTTCAAACTCTTATAGGTCATTTTTTAGTAGCAATAAACAAAAAAACTATGTCAATTGGACATGCTTTGATACTATATATGCCCTTGAATTTTTACTATATAACATTTTTGTTCGCTTTGGGGATTCCGTATATCGTCAGATTATCGGAATTCCAATGGGGACTAACTGTGCACCACTTATTGCGGACCTGTTTTTGTATTGCTATGAGTTACAATTTATGACAAAAATAAGCAAAGACCCATCGAAAGAACATCTTATAAACAAATTTAATAATACTTTTAGATATTTGGATGATATTTTGGCTCTCAATAATGACGACTTCAGTATGTATATTAAAGAAATTTATCCTGTTGAACTTACTTTAAATAAAGCTAAAACTAACAATGACCACTGCCCTTTCCTCGATCTTGATATCTATATCACTAACGGAAAGCTGAATACTAAAATATATGATAAAAGAGATGATTTTTCATTTCCTATCGTTAATTATCCATTTTTAGATGGTGACGTTCCCTTGTCACCATCTTACGGTGTTTATATATCTCAACTTGTACGATTCGCTCGTGTATGTAACAATGTTTTAGATTTTAACGAGAGAAATTTATGTATTACTGAAAAATTATTACACCAGGGTTTTCGATATCACAAACTAGTCAAAACATTTACTAAATTTTATCATCGATATAAGGACATCATTCGTAAATATAGCTCAACATGCAGACTTCTTATACGTTCAGGTATTTCACATCCAATTTTTTATGGAAATATTTTTTATAAAGCACAAAGGTGTCAGTATTCACCTCAAAAACTAACAAAACCTTTGAATAGACTTAGTAAGAAGGGTTATAGTTATGAGACTGTTGTCAGGTCATTAAAGATTGCATATTTTGGCGTTAATATTGATTCACTTATAGGGTCTTTGCATCGGAACTAAACACATTTATTCAAAAACCAGTTGTTGGCATGACACGGGTTATGTTCTTCTAATATATGTTATGATGGTATGATACTAAACCCCTAACGGGAAGGATTGTGCCTGATGTTCATATGATGAAAACATAATCTTTCAGTCAGTTTAATTGAAGTCTGGAGCTGGCATGTCAGTTAACTGCTAGTAGTCTGTTGTTATTTATGTATTATTGTCATTTTGTTTATTTTCTTTGGTTACATCTTCTGACATCAGACTCGGACTTCTCTTGAACTGAATTTTAATGTGCGTATTATTATGCGTTTACTTTTCTACATTGGCTAGAGGTATTGGGGGAGGGTTGAGATCTCACAAACATGTTTAACCCCGCCGCATTTTTGCGCCTGTCCCAAGTCAGGAGTCTGGCCTTTGTTAGTCTTGTATTATTTTAATTTTAGTTTCTTGTGTACAATTTGGAAATTAGTATGGCGTTCATTATCTCTGAACTAGTATATATTTGTTTAGGGGCCAGTTGAAGGACGCCTCCGGGTGCGGGAATTTCTCGCTACAATGAAGACCTGTTGGTGACCTTCTGCTGTTGTTTTTTTCTATGGTCGGGTTGTTGTCTCTTTGGCACATTCCCCATTTCCATTCTCAATTTTATAATACAGTGAATGCATTTTCCCATGCATGTTCATCCATTTCTTTTCGTGCATTATTGATATCAGGCGGTTTTTATAATATATACATGTCGATTTGTCCAGAAAGATCAACCCTGTGATCGATCCTACGTACTGTAAATTAGGAGATAACTGTATTGTATTTTAAGCTCCGACGGCATCAATTGGGGATTTGATGGTCGCAAATTAAGTTTACTGGCGACGCGTTAGCGGAGACAGTAAACGGGTATTTGCGACCATCAAATCCCAAATTGATGCCGTCGGAACTTTAAATACAACATTGTTATCTCCATTCTAATGAAACTGACAGAAAACAACGTTAAAACATGTATTAAAATCTGTCATATGCCGTCTGCGCTTGCGCGTACGTCCCATAGCATCAATTCTCAATTGATGACATGTAAGAAAGTGACGTTATCCAATCAAAATGAACGTTACAAACGTTGTTGCATTAGAATTCAGAACTTATGGAGAGGTTTATATAATTAATGGGAACACTGTGACTGGGTTAGGATTGCATAAATAAGGACGTACTCGCGTATCTTTATGTAGATTTTGAATGAATCTCAATAACAATAGTTATCAAAAGTACCAGGATTATAATTTTATACGCCAGACGCGCGTTTCGTCTACATAAAAATATAAAACAACACGTTTAATAATTTATTGCGTCCGAAGCGCTTTTCTGGATTTACCTTCATCAGGAACGCTCAAAGCCAAACATTTGCAATCCGAAGATGTATAAGTACCGAAAATCGTTGAAGAGCTATATGTTAAAAATACCTAAAATAAATAGCCAAATTCATCTAAAGCCAACTTTGCCTGAGGGAGTTGAAACCTTAGTTCCCTAATAATTTCAAAATTTATAAACGGACAATTTTAGTAAAGTTTGTTTAATCATGTCAGTACCGAAGCACTGACTACTGAGCTGATGATACCCTCGGGGACTGATAGTCCACCAGCAGAGGTATCGACCCAGTGATGTAAAAATATAAAACAACACGTTTAATAATTTATTGCGTCCGAAGCGCTTTTCTGGATTTACCTTCATCAGGAACGCTCAAAGCCAAACATTTGCAATCCGAAGATGTATAAGTACCGAAAATCGTTGAAGAGCTATATGTTAAAAATACCTAAAATAAATAGCCAAATTCATCTAAAGCCAATTTTGTCTGAGGGAGTTGAAACCTTAGTTTCATAATAATTTCAAAATTTATAAACGGACAATTTTAGTAAAGTTTGTTTAATCATGTCAGTACCGAAGCACTGACTACTGAGCTGATAAGACTCATCAGTGACGCTCAGATCAAAATAGTTAAAAAGCCAAACAAATACAAAGTTGAAGAGCATTTAGGACCCAAAATTCCAAAAAGTTGTGCCAAATACGTCTAAGGTAATCTACTCCTGGGGTAAGAAAATCCTTAGTTTTTCGAAAAATTCAAAGTTTTGTAAACAGAAAATTTATAAAAATGACCATATAATTGATAATCATGTCAACACCGAAGTGCTGACTACTGGGCTGGTGATACCCTCGGGGACGAAACGTCCACCAGCAGTGGCATCGACCCAGTGGTGTAAATAGTTATCAAAAGTACCAGGATTATAATTTTATACGCCAGACGCGCGTTTCGTCTACATAAGACTCATCAGTGACGCTCAGATCAAAATAGTTAAAAAGCCAAACAAATACAAAGTTGAAGAGCATTTAGGACCCAAAATTCCAAAAAGTTGTGCCAAATACGTCTAAGGTATTCTACTCCTGGGGTAAGAAAATCCTTAGTTTTTCGAAAAATTCAAAGTTTTGTAAACAGAAATTTTATAAAAATGACCATATAATTGATAATCATGTTAACACCGAAATTCTGACTACTGGGCTGGTGATACCCTCGGGGACGAAACGTCCACCAGCAGTGGCATCGACCCAGTGGTGTAAATAGTTATCAAAAGTACCAGGATTATAATTTTATACGCCAGACGCGCGTTTCGTCTACATAAGACTCATCAGTGAAGCTCAGATCAAAATAGTTAAAAAACCAAACAAATACAAAGTTAAAAAGCATTTAGGACCCAAAATTCCAAAACGTTGTGCCAAATACGTCTAAGGTAATCTGCTCCTTGGGTAAGAAAATCCTTAGTTTTTCGAAAAATGGTAAATTTTTAAAATTTCCTGTTACAAATCTTTGAATTGTTTACTTATCCCAGTTATGGATAACCTTAGCCGTATTTGGCAAAACTTTTGGAATTTTGGGTCACTCTTCAACTTTGTACTTTTTTGGCCTTATAACTTTTTGATGTGAGCGTCACTGATGAATCTTATGTAGACGAAACGCGCGTCTGGCGTATCAAATCATAATCCTGGTGCCATTGATAACTATTATCAGATATATAGACTTTCAAAGAAGATAATCGGAATAATGTATATGTGGTACATATAAGATGGATCCATGGGTTGATTGATACCACAGGGAGAAACTACATGGTTCGAAGATAATATCTGATATTTGGTCGGGTTGTTGTCTCTTTGACATATTCCTTATTTCTATTCTCAATTTTATGATGTAGTTTATGTTTTAAAACAAATTAAAATGTATATAAAGATATATGTCGCAGGTTAATAATTCGAGAAGAACAATAAACAAATATAGTTTAGCTATTACACGAAATCAAACAATTTAAAGAACTTATTTGAATAACAAAGGACAAACCATGTAAAATACCAATATGTGTCACTTGGTTATTTAAAAACACACAGTCGATTAGATATAAATACTTAATAATTGCATATTTTACACACTACCTGAGGTTTTATACCCGGATGATGTATGCACACTTGTCACGAGTGTCTAAAGGGTTCGAACTTCTGTTTTTAATAAAAAAAAAAGTGAAATTTAATTAAGAAATATTGTAACCATTTTTGCTTTCCTAAATATATATGTCACGAAATATCTATTTTTTTGTCACTTAATACTTTAAGTATTGAAATGGATGAAAAAAAATAACAAATAACTACATAACCTAGCCAATACCTCAATTTAAGACACCCGATTGATGATAAAGAAAGTGCGATATTCGTTGTTTTTACTTTTGAGAGATTTTTGCTTTTGAGAATATTTTATGCATATGTTTCAGTGTTTGTTTTTAGCATAAACCTACGACGTTTCTATTATATAACTATAATTGACATACCAATTCTTCTGTAATTCTGGGGGGCTCTTCAGGAGACACTTTACGAGTGTTTAATAATATGCTTAGCAGATCGAATATACAGTGTATACAGTAGTTTTAGGAAAATTTGTCCTGTAGAATGAAATTATATTTTTTACGCATAACAAATCGATATATATTTGAGATGTTATGTTTCATGTAACACACAAATTCTGGAGATCGCCTCTGAAACAAGAGAAGACGCCATTTTACGACCTTTCCGGCTTTTCATTGCACACATGGATTTCGTATCTTGTCCCATAATGGAAGTCTGTTTTGAAAAGACATCACAGTGGTAAACAATGTAAAATTATAGAACTAAGCTGAACTTCTACGATGGTGGGTATTCTTGCAAATCTGCATATAAGTTATTATGTTTCAAATATGTTAAACGTTCTAACTTCGCAACCATACTGTATCATAAAATGACATTGGCGATCTCTTCTGATGATCCCCCCGTTAATTTGGAAAATTATATTCAGTGCAAAATATTGAAATTTGAGTTATTGTTGCTAATGAATTTGTGTATGTTATAAATGATGCTCAATCTAAACTAAATGTGTCAAAGCATCACGAATGGCCCGTCTCAAAAAGTTGAAAAATCTGCAATTTCAATAACACATGTGGACACAAACAAGATGGCAGTCTCGCATATCAAAAATCAGCTCAAAATCTGGAGGCGTATAGAAAAATGTCCGTATAACTGTAAATTTCAACATTTTTCAAAGATGTAAACCCTTATTGTTTGCAAAAAATAGCGTAGCGGAACGAAATTTAAACTGGATCTGTAATTCATCATGGTTAGCACACATACCAAAAATTAGCCCAATATTTGAAAGCATTTAGAAAAAAGGTCTGTATAAATGTGATTATCAAAAATTTATCAAAGTCAAAAGCCCGAATTTACAGCAAAAATTAGCAAAGGAGAACGAAACTTAAACTTGATCTGTAACTCATCATGAGTAACCCACATACAAAAAGTCAGCCCAATATCTGAAAGCGTATATAAAAAAGTCTGTATAACTGTGATTTTCAACAATTTATCAAAGTCCATAGCCTGTAATTTCGGCAAAAATTAGCTGAGCGAAACAAAACTTGAACTGGATCTGTAACTCATCTTGGATAACTCACATGCCAAAAAATCGTCCAAATATCTGAAAGCGTTTAGAAAAAAAGTCCGTATAACTGTGATTTTAAACAATTTATCAAAGTCCAAAGCCCGTAATTTTGGCAAAATAGCGGAGCATAACGAAACTTCCACTTGATCTGTTACTCATCATGGTTAACTAACATACCAAAAATCGGCCCAATATCTGAAGGCGTTTAGAAAAAAACTCCGTATAATGGTTTGTTGCGGAATGATGGAATGACGGAATGACGGAATTCCGGACAAGGGTAAAACTATATGGCACCGACAACTTCGTTGCGGGGACATAAAAAATGCCAGCAACATTGAAACAATAACTTTAATTTGTGTAAGCATTGGAATATTGCATTGACTAGTATTACACTGTTTTTACATGATGTAAACAAATAATGATATGAACTAGTTGCAATGCATTATTTTGAATTCCCAGTGAACAAAATCCCGACATTTACATATGTTAAATCAACTCGACAATTTCACTCCTTTAACGTATTAAATGTACAACAATAGGTTTTTTTCAAGACGTTTTCAAAGCAAATTGTGAATATACATAAAAAAGATATAGTCACCTGCATTTTCAAGTTTGTTCCCATTTAAAAGCAAAAGTATAAACAAAAACCCAGAATAACTTATCAAAGGTTCAAATATGGAAGAAAAAAAAAAAAACACCTTCCAACTCGTGATAGAACAAGACTGATAACTATCGTCTACGCGAATTCTAAAATTAGTGTGTTGTTCGGTTTTTTCGTTAAATATTTTTTGGTAATTAAATTCTTCGATGAGTTTATTCTTCAAATATAAATAATAGTAAATTACATTAATAAATTATAACATAAACTCTTCATTGAAAAGATATAGTTGCATTTCTAACATTACTGTCATTAGCAAAGGGAGTAAGAACCAATGAATTCAAATATAATTCACAAATATACAAAGCAATGTATGTTCACAAACATATTTCAATCGTAGGATTATTGTTTATTGCAATGTGTATAAATGCAAGTAAATGTCAACTCCAATCATACCATATCTCCTCATTTCTATATTTATATGAACCTTCATACATTTGTAGTTATGAAGAATATATATATATATATATATGAATAAGTTCAACTACAAAACCTGGGCTATTTAGTTGGAAGAGGTTTTTCATCATTAACATGATGTAAGTGTAAACAAGAAGACGGCATTATTTTTATTCAGATATCTGTAATTTTACTTGATGTGCATTCACAAGTCACTATTTAAATCTTTTTTCATATTAAACAAACAATTTTTAAAACTCGAACAAACGTTGTATACAAATTAGCACACTATGTTTATATATGTTTTTCTATAATAATACATGAAATTTAATTGCTTTAATCATAACTTGCAGATGTAGCTTCACAATTGAAGACAGGAATTCAACAGATATGTTGTTCAAACTATTGATGCTGGTAAGTCACCGAAGTTTTATCAGTGTAATCTAAAACATTCGTTGTTATATTTGTTATTCTCGTGGGATTTTGTCTGATGCTTGGTCCGTTTCTGTGTGTTACATTGTAGTGTTGTGTCGTTGTTCTCCTCTTATATTTGATGCGTTTCCCTCAGTTTTAGTTTGTTACCCCATTTTTGTTTTTTGTCGATGGATTTATGAGTTTGAACAGCGGTATACTACTGTTGCCTTTATTTGTGTGTATGATTGTTCTTATATGATTGATAACTCGAGTTTTAATGACTGTTTTGTTGATGGATGAACATGAAACCACTGTCCAAATCTGAAGCACAAATACATATTCAACAGCGAATATACCTTGTCAATACAAAGCACTACAATATGCGGAAGAAATTGAAATGGAAGTTTCCTTTAAATTTGCAGCCTTTTAAATGTGAAAGTCATTGACAAAGATTTCAAATATTCCAAAAAGTGTCTTAGTCTTGCACATTTTAATAAATACTTGAATCGATAGATATAGGCAACAGTAATTTACATTTGTTTAAAACTCATAGATAACAGACAAGACTTAGCGAATCGTAGGAACTCCAAACTCAGAGGTTAAGAACATTATTTAAATTGTATTTAGTTGGTTTTTTTAACGACATTATACATTTATTCACTAAACATGCTTGATACATTGTTACTTCAAGAAACCAAGCTTTTCTTGATGTATCCTGTAATATTTCACTGATTACCCAGGTAAGTAATCAGCTGCTGGTATATATGTAAAAATTATATGAACAAATTTCTTGAAATACAATTGTACAACATTTTAATACATTATGTTTTTTAATCTGTTCAATCGCCTATACTTCTTTTTAGTGACTTTATAAGATTTTTGATTCGAGCGTCACTGATGATTCTTATGTAGACGAAACGCGCGTCTAGCGTAAATATTAAATTTTATTCCTGGTATATATGATGAGTTTATTCAGTAATGGATTAAATCTCATTGGTCTGTCTTCGTTACATCTTTTAAAATACAGTTAGTTAATAGTAAGGTTCTCATTTAGTTGTTAAATACGCATCCATTTCATAACACAAGTTATGGGTACAGTTTTATCTTAACAAATTGACTTATATAATATGTTTGTTGAAAAGCTTGAAGCCTCAATGTAATTTCCTTTCCAGATCAGTTTCTGTTTTTGGGATATTTTTCTAAATATGTATATCTGCTATCCACTTATTCTTGCAGTCTAGTTTTTGCAAAATAAAATGTTAAAATTTTAAAAATAATGGTTTTATTATCAAAATTACCTGTTTACTTATTTCTGTGAAAATAGTAGTTTTTTTTCGTTTGTCCACCACCTTATATTACCCAACATTTAAGGTAAATGCTTCTCTATAAAATTCAGGGATGTGTTTGATATTATTCTAGAATGTTCTTTTTTCAAAATTCATTTTAAAAATCAACCAACTAATACCAAACACACAAAGATATTTCAAAGAATTAACTTCCACTTTTAAATATCATTACTAATGAGTTTACTTACCCAAGATGCTTTCAGAGACATGAAATAACTATGTATATATTTCATTGTTGAGCTTTTTTATTGTATCAACGGCGACTATTTCGATTATCTATTTGCGTATTTTTTGTTATTGTTTGTGTTTTTTCTCTCTCCATACTTTCATTTTTATTTAAGAATGGTGACATATATTAGATTGTGAGAGAACACGATTCCGTCATACTAAAATGCTTGCTTTATTTTAGATACATTTATGTGTATCATTTCCGCTGAAATGCCCAGAACCTGCGCAATGGGCACTGCGTGCCAATAGTCACTGTGCAGATCCGTCAAAATACTTTTGTCTAAAGAATGATCTTATCAAGGGATATTCTGAAAACTGTACAAGATCAGATTTTCAACAACCAGGTAATCAATTTTAGCGTATATCGATACTGTCTTAACTACACTACAATAATAACAAACACAAAGCAATGCATTTAGCCGTGCAGACTAACATAGCCGGCGTTTAATGTATATTTTTATATTATAAATACATATATGAAATACAAATACATTCCAAATGAGGTACACAGAAAGAATAAACGTCTGAAACAAGTTTACTTTGAATCAACAATAGCCCATATCTCTATTCTATCTATGTATGTATGAATAGATATCCGTCTTTAACGTAACCTCGCCGCCCAGGAAAAACCACCAATACATTACTCAAGAAAATTGATATGGAAACCTGTGTTCGGAGCAAGTGCAAGGCACGCATTGATGCCAAACTTCATAAAAAACAACAAAATAATATATAATATCAAATATTATGAAATATTGAAGTTTATGTATGACTACAGGACCAACTGCCCCTTGCATAGATGTGATCTGACTAATTATAGAAGCAAGAAACCTCGCCGAAACGTGTATTTCTCCTTTACCTATTTTGTGTTTAATTATAATTAATGTATCTAACAATTTGGAAAGTCGCCTTTCCGTGACTGAAACCATGCCTTTGTCAAATTGCCATACTAAACCCAACCATACCACATTTTGGCTAGGTGTCCAATCGCATTTATCTTCTGCTATAGAAAACCCAGAAGCCTCAGTACTTTCTGAACAACTATGCTAGTGTCCTGGGCCTTACTTATCTCGTCAAACCCGCCTAAGCCATCGTTTAAATACTTGATAATTTTCAAACCTGAATTTCGTAAATATTTAATAATACACCTTACAACTTTGGTGAATATATAACTACCAGTAGATATACCAAATGGTAAAACCTTGAAGACGTAACATTTTGTTTCACGATTTTTGACCCAAGAAAACCTACATATGTCTTGTGTGGTTCGAATATCTCTACATGATGGTAGGCCGATCTCAAATTGTAAGTAAGGCAGTAATCTCCCTTCTTAGACATTTGACTGGCTACACTTGCATCTTCGTATTTAAATTTGAATTTATGAAGATGTGGGTTAATGTGTCTACAATCTAAAACTAATCTTAATTTGTTTTTATTGTTAGCTACCGTCAACGGATTGACCACTTTAGGTTTACATAAAAAAAATATGCATTCTAATTCTATCAACTTTAAAATCTCATTTTCTACGAAATCTGATTTTTCTAACGACGATTTGTTGTTATTAAAAAATACTTCACTTGGCTCTGAGTGAAAAGGTATTTTATATCCATGTTCTATGATATCAATAACTGTCTCATTAGCGCAAATAATTTTTCGCCAATAATCAATTGAACTTCTTAATTTACCGATAGTTAAATTACATGAAACTATAGCATTTTCTCTACAAAAATTAACAGATAAATCATTATCAAATAATCTAGTACTTATCTTATCAGACTTTTCTTTCTGAGTTTGCCAACCCTGTTTATAATGGTCTGACCTCCAATGTCCTGATAAAACAAACTCATAACATTTTCCGGGTCGATGCACCACAGGAATGTTAACTGTACTCTGTTGATTAACTGAGCTGAATCGGGTAGACTGTTGGGCACTGTAAGGAGTTGTACGTGTCTTAAACTTTTTGTCGATCTTCATTTTTGTCGACGCTTTGTTTTCTGCTTGTATTATGCGTTTTTCGTCTTCTGAATCATCTGCTAGGCTATTTTATACAACACACCTTACTGTCCCTTTGGTATCTTTCGTCCCTCTTTTGTACACGGTATCTGTTCTCCATCCGTTCTCAGACTGATCCGCGAGCTTAATAATTTTTTGTCGATGCTTAGGAATGTCCAAACCTTCACAAATGTTCCTCATCGCGCCCTCTGTACTTTCGTTGTTGTCCTGTGTTTCTGTTAGAAGACTTCTGGCCTCTTTCGTCTTGTTGGCGATTTCTCGTGTTGACCTTGAACTGCTCTTCGTTTCCCTTTCGCTTGAAAACGTAATTTTCAGTGTTCATCTGCTGTATTTTTGACATCTGAGTTTCTGATAGTTGCCTCTGGGTTTCATGTACGGATCTCTGCAAACGTGTCTAAACGACTAATTATTAATCTGTCGATGCTCTGCAGTATCTCGTTTTGGTTCTGGCTCATAGCGTCTTTAATTTTCTGGTCGATGAGCATGTTTTTTTCTGCCGGCTCCGACATGTTTAGTGTTAAACTTCTGCGGCTAGATTAATTTTCAATCACAAGAAAATTAAAAACCCGATTTCACCTCATTAACATAAGAATACTTATTGACACAGTCCAAATGATTGGTCCACGTAACCACGTGTACAACTACACATAACAAAAACCGCCGAATACATTGTGTTCTTAAAAAAACGTTCTTTTTAGACAACATTTCTTCATTTGAAGGAAATGTATTGTCAGTATACGTCAAAAGCTTTGATTTGAATGTCCAAAATAAATTAGCCAACTGTACTTTCATATTAATTGAAGCACGTTAAGATTTTAAACCGAAACATACACTTTCATCTATAGTGCAAGTTCTATTGAACATTTTCTTATTAAAGAGTGGCGACAGATATCAGGGGGACATTCAAACTCCTATGTCGAAAACGAACAGACAATGCCATGGCTAAATAAGAAAAAAAAAGACAAATAGACAAACAGTATAGTACACATAACACCAAATAAAAACACGAACCCCAAAAGATGACTTGAGGTGATCTCAGGTACTCCAGAAGGTAAGCAGATCCTTCTATATATGTGGCACCCGTCATGTTGCTCATGATATTACAAACCCGGTGATAATTCTATAAAGTATAAGTATAAATCACTCTAAACTATAGATTTTAACACAGCTTATTGACAAACTCTTGATTCAAATATGAATAAGTCAAAAGATAATCATAGGTTCTGTAAAGTAGGCAGTGTTGCCATTGAGTGGTTAAAATCCTAAAACCAAATAGACATTCTCCCGTCATGAGAATGTCTCAAACAGTGTGTGTACTTTGAGCATTGTTGGAAAACAGAAACCATTTTATAAAATAACGGACATGCACTTCATTGCTGGATCAAATATAACAGAAAAGATCTAGTGAAGAAAGTAATGAAATGTATTAATTTGATAATTACAGGTAGAAAAGCAGTTCTTCGTGGAGGAATAGATGCAGAAATATGTTCTGTAGAAAGATATCAACCATTCCCGATCAAGTTTTTCACAAATACTAGTACCAACTGCATGTTTTTAAAATCCTTTTGCAAAGAAGAAGGACAAGTTGTATATGACCCTGGAAATCGCAACACTGATATTACCTGCAGTTGTGACTACAGACGTGGTTATGCTTTCTTGGTTAAACCAAACACACCATGCTTTTGTAAACCATTACAAGAAGATTGTTCCTGCTTCTTGAAGACATGCTCAAATACCAGTCATATACTTACAGCAGGTAGACTCATTTGTAAAATTTAGAAATGTGCGGTTTTGATATATCTGAGTAGATATTTGATATTTTTCAGTTCTCTTGTTTACAGTTGTACAATAGTAATGTTGTACTTTGACCGTAAACGTTTTCAAAATGTATTATTGTACCCTCAAATGTGTAAATAAAGTGGGTCATTTGATACTTATATTGCACATGTTGAATTGGGGAACTTATTGTTATAGAACGTATACATTGCGAGTAAACATGCATTTCATTTTAAGTTGGAATATTGAAATATACATGTTTTCCCGAAATATTACATCTTATTTAATAGCAATGTAAGTATCGCATATGCGTATTTTTAAAGGATCCTTTTGGCGCAAAATATTATAAATATTTTGATTTATTATCAATAACTGGTTTTTTTTATACAATGTAATTAACAAATATCACAAAAAGCGAACATGACTTAAGTAACTGATTAATCTTTCTTTATGCTTGTAGATTACCAATGTATATTTGAAACAAATAATTCTAGGGAAATACAATGTACACCTACAACAAATGAGAAGTAAGTCATATATACTTCTGTGTGATTCATATTTTCTGACACCAGCGGAGTTTTTATTTGTATTCTCATATGATGTAAAAACGGTAATAGTTTACCAAAACTAGCCTGTATTGTATAATTAATTCTTCAGTTGTAGCATAACAAGCCGTAATGGTCCGTTTGATCTAAATATTGCAGTCAGTTTTGAATACGTTTTTCGCTAAGTATTAAACAATTGTCTTCTCTCACCGCATTTTCTAGCTCAACAGGATCAACACTTCGCCCGTCGTATTTAGGTTCAATTACAGTTTTTTAATAAAGCATTTGTCATTAGTTTGAATAAAGTGGTGGCTATGGTGTTCTGTTTTTGTGTTTGGTTGTATGTGTTCCACTTCTTTGATGTATTTGTCTATAAGGATTGTGTAATGCAGATTAATTAAGTTTTCAGATTTGACAAAATTGTATTCACTATATAAAAGCAACAAATGCTTTTACAAGTAGCAGGATCAATGCTGTTGCAGGTTATATCATGTTTTGTACGCGTTTTGATCACCTGAATCATTGTTTACCTCATATTGTATTTAGACAGTATTCTGTTCTGTATGAGGCATTGCACTGACAAAGTCTATTACATTGTCTCACTACACAAAGTATCTTGTGTCTTGCATGTCGGTGTTGTAAATACATGATGATAATGATGGAAGTTTTTAACGACCTTGACAAGTTATATTGCCCTTGCCCGGTCGGCCCTGGCTTCCGCCTTTTTAGGCATTTAAATAATTAATGTTTTTACCATATGCTTATTGATATAATTTAGAATGCAAAAATGGAAAATAAAATAAAATGTGAAAACATTTGAATGATTTTGATAGAATAATCAATTAAATAAATAGATTGATGAATAATTAAATAAATAAAAAATATGATGAATAAAAATAAATAAAGGAAAAGAAATATAGAAATGTAGTTTTTTTAATAATTTTTTTTTATATAGTAAACCAAATAGAAATAAAAAAAATAGATAAAAAAATACATCTGGGTAACTGAATAATATTTAAAAATGATGAACTGTTGTTTACATATTGGTGTGTAATACCTTTAAACGTTTCAAATTGATAAAATTACATTTATACATCATTGCTTTAATATACCAATAACAGAAACTAAAATCTATTGATATATTTTTAGTTATTCAAAATTAAAACAAATAACTATACGTGAACATAATGACACATTTGATTTTTTGTTTTTTTGTGTGCTTTTTTTTTTACTCTAAGAAAACAGTTTTTGAAAATATATCCAAATATATAACAATGTTTTACATCGATATATTACAGAGATAGCAGTAGAAGAAGTCAAAATATTAAAGCTGATAACACTGTGGAAAACAATATGTCTATTCTTGGTGAGTAATGTATATTTTTTTTTTCGTTCTGTATCTATAGTTCATCGTTATACACAAACCTAGACCTACTTATAAATTTATACAAGAAATAGCCTCTAAGATTCTATCAAACTGAGCTCACCATTAAAGTATGATTTGTGGAGTGATTGTTTATGAGATAACCATCTCCCAAAGTTCAACTATAGTAGACGTAATCAAGTGTAGGCAACCATGCGTGCGGGCTTCAACAATGAGATTTTTTTTTAAAATCGGCTATTAAACGATTTACGAGAAAC
The DNA here is from genome assembly GCF_965363235.1 of Mytilus galloprovincialis. Lineage (NCBI taxonomy): Eukaryota > Metazoa > Mollusca > Bivalvia > Mytilida > Mytilidae > Mytilus > Mytilus galloprovincialis. The sequence goes on from NC_134839.1 coordinate 50,690,777, forward strand.
AAGTATTACAGATGTTAGCCACTTAACTACAGAATCCTCACTTGGGACAGTCACATAAAGACTTAAAATGTTTGTGGGCGCTCGAATTCCCTAACCTTAGCAAAAAGTTATCAAAGGTACCAGGATTATAATTTAGTACGGCAGACGCGCATTTCGTCTACATAAGACTCATCAGTGACGCTCATATCAAAATATTATCAAGCCAAACAAGTACAAAGTTGAAGAGCATTGAGGATCTAAAATTCCAAGAAGATGTGCCAAATACGGCTAAGGTTATCCATGCCTGGGATAAAGAAAATCCTTAGTTTTTCGGAAAATTCAAAGTTTTTTAAACGGGAAATTTATAAAAATGACCACATAATCGATATTCATGTCAACACCTAAGTGCTGACTACTGGGCTGGTGATACCCTCGGGGACGAAACGTCCACCAGCAGTGGCATCGACCCAGTGGTGTAAAAAGTTATCAAAGGTACCAGGATTATAATTTAGTACGCCAGACGCGCGTTTCGTCTACATAAGACTCATCAGTGACGCTCATATCAAAATATTATTTAGCCAAACAAGTACAAAGGTGAAGAGCATTGAGGATCTCAAATTCCAAAAAGTTGTGCCAAATACGGTTACGGTTATCCATGCCTGGGATAAGAAAAATCCTTAGTTTTTTGAAAAAAAGTTTTGTAAACGGAAAGTTTATAAAAATAACCACATAATTGATATTCAGGTCAAAACCGAAATGCTGACTACTGGGCTGGGCTACTAGACAGTTATGTAACAGCTCATCATAAAAAACCTATACAAATCAGAATAAAATGGCTTAACTAATTAGATCTATACAAAGAAGAAAAACATCAAGCTTGAACACAGACGTAACGTGGCAAGGTACTTCTACCTCCATAACAACAACATTAAATTAGACACAATGTACAGACCTGAGAGTACCATCAGTTACAACAAATAAACAAAAAAACGTAGCTTAGACTAAAATATTAATCAGTACACATTCAACATCCAATGGATTAAGTGTTTTTAAAGACTTCATAAACAGTCAGAGAAAGCCATGACAGAACTGACGTTTTGAAATTGTTACCAGAAACATACACTTAGTCTTGTTTTGTTTGTAAGAAATTGATAAATATAGCAACAAGTTGTGCTTGGCTAATATAATTATGTCCTTTCTCTATCATGTCTATACTTGACTAGTTGATACGCATTAAATACAAACATCAATTTTTTTTATGTTTACAGTAGGTCTTACAGATATCTCGACAAAAAAATCTTTTGTTATAAATGAGTTTTTTTTCTATATATATTTTTAGCCCATTGGAACAAACGTGCAGCAACCATTGTAACAGTGTTTCTACTGTTCCTATCTGGTATGTAATTCAAAAGTTTTCATACTATCAGCAACGTGGTATGTCCATTATAGTGGTCTACTGATATATTTTGCTTGGTAATCTCTTGTGACGATTTATCAAAATTTGATTTGAGAAGTGTCTTTTGATAGCTCTTTTAACGTAATAGATTAATAGACATCGTAATGGTTTGTCAATCAAACTATAGTAATTAGCTATTGATCATAGAACAAAATATTCAGCACAAAGGACCAACCCGTGGTAAAATTAACCATTTTTTCAATAGCAACGAGAAACTAGAAACAAGTATTTATCTTACCTCCTATACATTTCTAGGAATATGATTGGTTAAAAGCGTCCTCGTGGAAACCGTGTATATTTGATATTAGTTTAGTAGGGAGGCGGGGCTTATTTCATACACGGTTAGTAGTGGAGTTACGTCCCTTTATATTCCATATAAGGTAGTAGGTAGGCGGGGCTTATTTCATACACGGTTAGTAGTGGTGTTACGTCCCTTTAGAAACACAAAACAGTACTGAGAAAAAATCTTGAAGGTTTCAACAGACGAAGAAATTGATGATTAAGATTGAAATAAATTCATAAAACACTAAAAATCTAACAAGTTGTCATTGTTGGCATCTGTTTTTGTAGGATCAATGGAGTAGTTTCTTAATCATGTTATTACTAACTGTAATGAAGACTTGCTCATTTTGATAGGTCACTGGTCTAAATTTTACACGTTAAGATAGTCGGTAAGATAAATTCGTTACATAGTGTGCTAGTGACGTAATACGGTATATATAGGGTCAGTAAATTCCATATAGGGATTCGAGCTTCGCTCTCACCCCATATGGAATTTACTGACCCCATATATACCGTATTAAGTCACTAGCACACTATGTAACTAATAATATTTCTTTGAGACACGAAAAAATACATATATATATAGAGAGAGAGAGAGATTCTACCACTGCATCGAGTGTAATACGATATTTATCCACTCGAGACAGTTAAATTTTCAAATTTAAACCAAGAGGCTTGCCCGAGCGTTTTAAATATTTAAAATTTAACTGTCGAGAGTGGATAAATATCGTATTACACGAGATTTGGTGGTGGAATCTGTTTCTCTAATGGTTTTCTACCAGTATGCAGGCAAACTTATTCCTTCTTTACGAATGATCTGCAAAAAGATGTGTTCTTTCTATGTGACTTCATCAGGTATGGTCGCCTTTTTGCATGCGTCACAATAGGAAATTCAAAGGAAAGCAAGGCAATTCGACGTCATAATCGGATTTTAACCAATGAAGTACTGAGATCAAATGAACCACACGTTGATTAAATTTTGTTTATACAATGGGTGCAGAAAGGGACAAATTGACGAAGAATTAGAGAAATATATATATATATATATATATATATATAATTCGTCTAAACATCAGCCCAACAATGTAAGACCTGTAAATTTGCTTTCGCAAATTTTTAGTTCTTCCCTCTCCGGGATTCGAACTCATGCTATTGAGATATCGCCGTTCACTGTATCTGACACGCTTGACCACTCGGCCACCTAGGTTTCACGATAATAACATGATTAAAGCTTTCGGTGGCTGGGTGTTACCTTTCCTCGACAGTTTTAATCTAGCGTCGTAATACATGGTTGTTTTGTGGTCAACGGCGCTGGACACGGCGAATGCGGTGTAGGCAGTGTTTCTTTTCCTTTAAACATTGTTGGATTTGCAAGCATAACAAACCAGGTATTCATAGACTATTCTCAACCAATGTATCCAAACTTTAATCTTATAATAAGTTACTTCGTTTTAACAAGTTCTTTTTGTGTTTCTTGAATCGTATTTACAACAATATAAAATTTTAACTGCCTATTTGTTTTCATTGTTGTGTATTTGTAATGCTTGAAATAAGAATTGATTGATGACTTTTGAACAGGGTATACTACTGTTGCCTTTATTTACATCCAGAGAGATCATATCTTTTTTGTTTGTTTTTGATATTGTCTGTACAGAGTTAACAAATGATAATTTGAATCGTGAGTGAATTTATCTGATCTTCTCAAAGATGAGAGTAATATAACACATCCAGACATGTTTTAAACGCAAAAAATTAGTGCCCTATATGGAAACACCTTTTTTCAATAAATGATAACGAGCAATGTATTTTTGTATTTAGTGATCATTATGTACTGTTTGTATTTAGTTATCATTATGTACTGTTTGTATATAGTTATCATTATGTACTGTTTGTATTTAGTTATCATTATGTACTGTTTGTATTTAGTTATCATTATGTACTGTTTGTATTCATGAATCAATAAATAAGAGGATGATATTACTTTACGTATCATTTAAGAGGAAAAATGCACACAAACTGCTGTTTTTTTTATTAGAGTATGAATGATTCTCTATCTTATACTTATAGCGACACTTAGTTCAATACCAATTATGTGGTCATTTTTATAAATTTTCTGATACAAAACTTTAAATTTTTCGAAAAACTAAGGATTTTCTTGTCCCAGGAATAGATTACCTTAGCCGTATTTGGCACAACTTTTTGGAATTTTGGATCCTCAATGATCTTCAACTTTGTACTTTGTTTGGCCTTATAACTTTTTTGATATGAGCGTCACTGATGAGTCTTATGTAGATGAAACGCGCGTCTGGCGTACTCAATTATAATCCTGGTACCTTTGATAACCATTGTCATAGGAACGGAAATGATTAACTGTATGCCATTTCATTTCCTTTTCTTTTTTTTTTAAGGTATATTGCTGGCCTTGTCCGTTTTATTTAGAACTACAATCGAAAGATTCATATGGAGCCACTGCTGTAAAGGTAGGTTCTCATGTTAGCATTTAAAAATTGAATGATTCAGTTATTCAAAGACAAATGATTATAGAAGTATATGATACTAGGGGTTTTGGGCCTTGCTAACTACAACAAAGAGTTCGTAATATTTTATTTTGAAAATATTTGAAACTGAATATTTTGTATTTAATCTATTGCAGTTTTGTTTTTATAATTATTATTTTTCAAACGTTAAATTGATTTCAATGATATTTGTTTGATAATTCCGTTGAGACAATAATACATGTTCAAAGTGAATAATTGGACTTCACTGCACCGCCTTCGACTAATAAGAAACTAAATCGCCTTGTTGGCAAACACAAGAAAGCAATCTGTAATTCCGTCGTCTCTATAATTTTCACACACCGTGATGGTCGATGATTAAAAGATTTTTCTTGTTTTCTTGTTGAAAATATTCATTTAATCTTAGAAAAAAAACATCGATAAATTCTTCACAAGTTACTATAATTGAAAAAAAGCACGAGCTTTAATGCCGCTGATTCCTTGGTCTGGTTCCGTTTAACTTTTTTCCGTGTCGGTTATATTAGGTCTTTCAAAGTTTTAATTTAGATTGACATTTTGGGTTTTCAAATAGTTTGTCTCGAGCATCACTAACGTGCAATTGGTTATCGTATCTGGTTCAGTACAATCGAGCCGGTAATCTTAGTTTAGAATGTGTGAGAGCATCCTTTAACACATACATTGTAACCTGTAAATGCCATCTATAAGATAAGACTTGTGTTATGAATATACATTAATTAATTATGTAAAATTTGAAAGATCCGTATGATTGCTTTTAAGGTACAAACATTGAGTAATAAATGGTAACACATGTTGAATGAAAGTAATGCTTAACCGTTAAGCATTTAGTAAAAATAACAAAATATTAAAAACTTTGTTGGAGGTATATCTGATGTATGATTATAAAATTGTATAAAAAGCTTGGTAAAAAAAATAATTGCATGGCTATGCGAAACAGACTGGTTTGTGAAATAAAAAAATATCATAAAAGAAATGAGTAAGCTCAGTGAGATTGAGATGAAAATACCTTATTTAATTGATGACAAACGCTAAAATGCAATACTCATATAAAATATCTTTTTTGCAGTGCACTTTACTAGTGAAAACGCAGATACAATTACATCATTCGAAGGAGGCACATTCGCGTTAAAATATGAAACATCTCAACGACAAGCTGATGTTAAAATCTACAAAGATGGCACTCTTATCAAATCTGCTAAAACGTTCCTTATTTTAAATGTAAAAAATGAGAATAAAGGAGTGTATTATGCAGAGTGCCATTGTGTTAGAAGTGAATATACTTCATTGACCGTTCTACGTAAGTATGTTATGCATATATACCTTTCTCAATCATCGAAAATATTACTACATCTCCTTGTTTGAAACTTACAATGTAAAACTTCGACTGTTTTGAAGCCGGTAATGAATTTAAAGTTAAAGGAGTAGGTCCGGTAAGGACCAATTTTGGCCTCAAATTTCAGGTTCATCTGACGAAAGATTTTGACCACTTTTTAAACACTGAAGTGTCTATTTCATTTGAATCAATTAGTTTATATGGAAGATTTTAACTGATTTTTTCATTAAAAACGATCCGATTCAAGTTCAAATATGAAAAATCAACCAAATATGCCAAAAAATGTCAATTTTCAGATGTTTTTTTGTCAAAAATAAAAGTGGCCGCATCCGTGTTCATCCTCAACCTTTATATATGTTATGTACTATCATAAAATACAACTTACATTTCAATATTAAGGATGAACACGAATGCGGCCACTTTCGTTTGACACGAAAACTGTCTAAAATTTAACTAAAATGCTAGAATTGTGAAGATTTCAGTAATTTTGCATGACTTTATGGTGCTAGTACCCGATATAGGTACATTTTATTGTCAAAAACAGCTCATATTTATGTAGCAGAAGCATTCTACTGTCTAATAAATAACTAAAAGTTAACATTTTAACAATTTTGTAAAACTGCTATATTTTGGGGCCAAAAAGGGGTCTTACTGGACCTACTCCTTTGATGGTGCAAATATATTTCTGAATTTAAAGAAATAAAAAAAAACGTTTTGGGGAAAACTTTTTATAGTTATTTTTACAATTCCCATCTTCTGATTTGAGGAAACCTGAAGCATGCATATTATAATTTTGCTATTTAGCCTAAAATATCTTCAGTTGACAGTTGGTATATCAGCTCTCTTATATTAACGGGGCACACGCTTCGAGATACATAAAAAGATAAAATTATGAATTTTGTTTTAATCATTAATGAAAGTTAAATAATAATACGCAATTAGCAGTCAGTATGGTCCATCTTTTGTCAAAATAAGATAGAAACATCGATGATGAATTATTCACTTTTGTTACTTTACGATTGAAATCAAACAGACATAGACAAATCCATTTGAACGTTGTCCATATATCTATTTATATTTATTTTTATGTATATATCGTGTTATGTGACCGTTAGTTGTTTTCGATGTCATCTCGATAGTTAATTATATGGTTTTAGACTAAAATACACGGGAAACAAAGCTACATATCCTCGAGCCCCTGCCCTGTAAATTGTTTATTTTATACTTTTTCTAATTTAAATAAATAGTTTACATTGTTATAAATCTAATATAAGAATTAGAGTTGAATCGATGAACATAAATTTGACAGCTAGTGCCCCTTTAAGGCATTTTTGCAACTGCATAACGAGCATTTGTTTATTTACTCTTACAGCGTTAGTATTCGAAACTCTACAAAGCTATTCAAATTCTGCCATTAACTCTCAACTCTTTAACTTAGCATAAACACAAGCGTTTAGTAAATATAAAAATAAGAAGATATGGTATAACTGCCAATGAGACAACTCTTTATTGGAGACTAAATGATATGGAAGCATGTATATCCTACACAGACTTGTAAAACGTCACCTGTGTCTGACCAGAAAGTTGAAGGACCAGGCATATGTCAAATAAGTCGTCCTTTTTCTAAAATAAATCATCGGAAGGTACCAAGGCCTTGTTGATAAATATTCCGTATCAACTTTACAAATAATTGATGATGGTCTTATTGCATATATTCTGCGTATTGACGTTGTTTATAATCTTAATAACGTGCAATATTGTCATTTTTTTGGTCTTTGTTCTATTATTAATATCACTTTTACTGTTTGGTCTGTTTTGGTGATATCCATTTAACGTGGCTCGGTACTTATGTATCCTGTCAATCTGTTGTTTGAATTATCTTTCATTTTTGCTGGTGTGCTTTGTACGTGTGCTATTTTGTGTTTCTTTGGTATATATGACGTGGCTCTGTACTTTTAAACATCTTGTCATTATGTTATTGTTCTTCTATAATGCCATCATGCTATTGTTCTTTTATAATTTTGAAAAACGACAAAATTATTTAATACCTCTACCTGTGTGACGTTTACATTCTAACGCCAAACATGCCATTCTACACCAGAGTTCATTTAAACATAGCTCTTTAGTCACATTTCAATCCTGTAAGGGGTTGATTTTAAATACAAAAATAAGTAGACAATGAACGTGGTGGTTAAATTTGATATATGTTTTTTTTTTTTTATCTTTGTTAAATATTTGTTTGTTTTTGTTCTGATTGAGATTGTGACACGGTGATGACTACTGTACCCCTATTTTGAAAATTTTTCTACTTTGTCTGTTTTGTTCACGCATCGTTGTAAATATAATGGAATTTGATGCGACTGTCATACACGTGAGAGGTTTAGCGCTATAAAACCAGGTTTAATCCATCATTTTTTAAATTTGAAAATGCCTGTACCAAGTCAGGAATATTACAGTTGTTGTCCATTCGTTTCATGTGTTTTATCATTTGATTATGCCATTTGATAAGGGACTTTTCGTTTTGAATTTTCCTCGGAGTTCCGTTTTTTTTGTGAATTTACTTTTTATACTAATTGTAAGTTTGTCTGGGACTAAATTTTACTGTAGACTCTTTCTGTATTTAAACTGATTTGGAGTAGTTTGACATACTTTATGATGTTTACTTTTTCAACTGGTAAAGAGTATACGTTCTCATCATTCATTTTTTGTGACGTTAACAACAATATTGTCAATTTATTGTATTATTTTTGTGTTTTTAAAGGGAGGTAAACGATAAAAAAATCAACTTTGTATATAACCATTACTTTTGTTGATTGAAACAATACCCCCCAAAAAAGCGTTCCCCTTAAGTATACACGAGTAAACATTCGATAACAAGAACTATCTTTAAAAAAGATATCCGACGTATTTAAATTTGAGTATATGTTTAAAACTATCATTTCGATAACCTTCAGAAGCACAAAGATACCATTTAAATAACGTTTTCTCTGCTTGTGTTCAATATTCTCGGTCCTCGTATCTTTCTGTCTACATTCACCAAAACCTCGCGGAAATCTCACATGCGTAAGTGCGTTCTAAAAGTCATGTACGTTCGTACAACAAAGTTTACATTAAAAAGTATATAATTGTCCCGAATAAACAGCTGTCACGGATGCAAAGAGCTATTGGAGAAACAATTATTTTAATAAAAATATAAATCTTTGTAAGATCTAGTTGAAGTATTTATAGTTTTTTACTTGCTTTCCATCACGATATAATTAACAAGACGTTTTTTTCAAACACAACCAAATCACCCACCATGACAGCATTTTGTCCAATCACAGAAAGGATTTTCGAGCATGCGTATTCTGTTGCCATAGTTAAGCGTCCTTAAGTTCAAAGGGCACAAACCGAAACTATAACTACTACGTCGGAAAAAGTTTTTGTTTTCTATTGCAGCTGTAACATGTATAAGCCAACATGAAGAAATAACAGCGGTCGAGGGAGAACAAGTCGTGTTAGGATATAAGCTCCCAGCAGATGGAATTCTTCATCGTTTAGAAAGACTTAGTGTTTACAAAAACGAAAGTATTGTTGAAAACACAGAGAACATAGTCCGACACAATGATGGTGTGTCATTTTCGTTAACAATCCATAGCGTTAAACAGGACGACGAGGGAAATTATTTCGCACAAGTGAACACATTCAAAAGCAAAATAACCAAGTTGTTAGTACAAGGTAACTTCCTTTCCTTATATTTTGCACAAAACTACGCACTACAAAGCTAACACGGTAAAAGATAAGTGTTTTATATATCATTTGTAATATTAACTTGTCTTTTAATTAAGCAAGAAGGATATTAGAGCATATGTAAGAGTCATTACACTCAACGATAAACAACCATATATATTTGCTTTTTCAGTAACTATTATGTCAATCTGTCTTATTATAAAACAATATTGGAACAATGTAGAACATACTGGTGGGCACAAAACATCCATTACACACATTATACATCAATCGAACTCAGGGTGCAGATATATCCGTTTTGCAAATAAGAATATACCGATTGCTTGCAACTGAGACAAACAATTAATCAGGTAAAACATAACGTACGTGTATGTTAACTCCATGTTTCTATGTTTATTGGTAAACACTCAATCTACATTATGAAATGAAAATGTGCTGTCTACCAATGTAACACAACAAACCAATCATTTCCAATTGTGATTCCAAAGCATGCATAGCTATTTTGATTTATTTCAAGTAAATTTAACATAATTTTATATCAACATTGTACATAATCCTTACTTCAAAGTTATAAAAAAATTTAAGAAGTCATAACTTTCATATTAGTATGGATTGGTTATTGGAAGTTTCTTAATGAAAAAAACAGGTACGTTGGTCTTAATAACACGGAAAATATTTCCTATCAGTCTTGTATCAGAAAGCTAGTTTATATCAAATATTCAAACAAAAGATAAACTTCCAATAAGGTTTCTACAGTGTTACCAGTTATAAGAGCTTTCAGTTGATACCAATATTACTAAAATGTTATACTTTTTGACAAAGTTAAATTTTAGCATGGGGAACTATCTTATTTAAAGTATTATTGATTGCTTGTTTGTTTTTGACAGGGTTAAATTAGTGGATTTTTATTTAAATACAATAACAATATTTGCATCTGATTCATGTGACCACGTATTCAATCCCGTAGCTGGATATTGGTTACACATGAAGAAGTCGTGTTCAGGTAGTGAATAAGGGTTGAACAATTGCTTGACTGATTCCATCCATTCATTTCTTTACTGGTAAAAATGATAATTTACATATTCTTAACCCTATAATATGTAATCAAACAGACCTAGAGAAATCCAATGTACGTGTTCACCATATATTTAGGTCCGTATTTATGTTTAAAAATTGGGTTATATGACCGTCGGCTGTTTTCGGAGGTCACCTCGATGGTTTAGTTTATGACATAAATACACACGAAATGCCGATACAAAATATCAAGTACATACATCGTAAATTGTTTTTGTTTTTTCTTATTATTTTTTATAATTTAAACAACGTTTCAGTTTGTTATAAATCAAATATAAGAATTTACGTCAAATTATTGGACATTAGTCATTTAAATTAATAGCTTATGCCTCTGTAAATTCATTCACAAGAACGGGGTCGTCTCCAAAATGACCAAATAAAACAATTAAAATATTGCAAAATGTAAAAAAGTGAAAATTTATATTGCTGTAGAAAGGTAAAATTCGAAATAACACCGTACTTTTAACAGTAACGACGAGCCGAGTCGATAGGGACGAAAAAGGAACTTTATTCAACAATTAATCCGATGCTGAAAGCCAATTGCAAGTACTACGTAAATGACGATACAACGTATTCGAACCTCATCAACAGCGTTCCTAATAAACACATCGTACTTTTAACGAATCCTTTTAAGGTGGATGAAAACATGAGACACTGGAAGACAATTCAAGTCGGCATAGTTATGTTGCTCTAGATAGATCTCATGAATATGTTAAAATTATCATATAATTTCATTTTGAACCTTCCTCCTGGGATATACAAAATATCGAAGATGTGGAAATATAATGAAGGAGAGAAACATACAGCTTAAACGTACAGTTTAGATTTGTGTATCTGTAAACCTGAAATCCATGATTAACGAGTTCGAACATTACGAGAGCTGTAATGAACACTATACAATAGAAAATCACATTAAAAAGTGGCACGTTAGTTGAAATGTCAAATTATTTACAACCGCCTTTCCCCTTTTGTGCAGTAAAGGAATGGTAAATAGACTAAACTTGAGTCAAATAGAGAAGAATTCGAGACACAAATTTTGAATAAGTGACAACGGGAATTTATAAAACTACATATGGACAATGCTCCCTTTCTGTTCTGCATATGGGGCAATATGAACAATTGTTTCTCCATGGGCGGTAATGGTAACGTTTTCTTCTGTAGCTCAGCCCATATCGTAAACTGATATATGTATGATGGCTTGTTTCGAAGTTGGGTCATTTTTACATATGTGGTTAAATTTTCGGGTTCGAAGTGTGATAAAATTTCCCGTAAATTAGCCTTTCCCGAAAATCCTTTCGTGATGCAGCTCTCCATGGTAAAATGTCTCTTCTTTCACACAATTATATCTTTGAAAATTTAATACTTTGAATACATATAATAACTCCATAGTTTTTACACATTTATTCTAAGGTCCTATACTTTCCAGATGAACACAAATGGTTAAGCTCAGTCACTTGTTAAAAATTGAAACATGTTCAATATCACTACACAGAGATTTTTTTGTTTACAAACAACGTTTGTGCTCCTTAATCGGAGCTTCGAGGCGCATAAGAGATATTGTCCCATATGCATGAGTATAGTTTTACATATTTTAGAGTTGTCAAACAGTGATGTTGGCACACAACTTGAAATTGTTACGCTGTCTATAAGACACAACTAATGTCCCGCCTGTTAATAGGAAATAATAAATCTAACACTATGTATGATGATGTAACTGTACAAGGAGATAGCCGGACAAACCATGATCTCTTTATGTAGCTAGTGCCAACATGATCAACTGCCTGTCATTTACAGAATATTTGCATTTTACAGTGAGTTGACTATGGGTGTTACTGTAAAACTTTACTTATAGCTCAACCTGTTTTTAAAATTGACAACACAATAGGGACATTTAAATTGACCAGTTGGTATTGTTAGATTTAAATCTACCTTGATGCTACCTGTAAAAAATTTAATTCACCTAACCCAAAGTTTCAGCATGCTTTTTTCCTGAACTTTTTCTTACCTAGGATTTTTCTATTGAGAGATTTTTATTTTACTGTCATTCAACATATTAGGAGTGATGAAGCCAAACATGAATGACTATATCATATGTTATTTTCTTGCAGTTTATTTAAAATTGCATGGCCTAAAATGCACTACATTTCATCTGGGAACAGTATATCTAACATATATGTTCCTGATTTCATCTTAATGTTTGCATAGCCACTACTAGCAGTGTTTATACCCTAAATAATCCAGTCGTAATATTTCACTCACTTTATGAAACATCAAAATCATATTTGAATAAACAATTTCATTTATTTTTTTACACTAATATTTGACATCTCATCCAGAATTCCAAATATTTTAAATAATTCCCAATTTTATTCATTTTTCACTACTTCACTAGATTTTTTTCTAAATCCATAGTATAAATTCTGATTAACTTCCCATGATATACATCCTAATTTAACAGGTGCAGAATCTATACATAATTCAGAATCTTGTACTTTTGTTTATCATTTCCATTACTATATTCCAAATAGTTATCCTCACTTTACAAATATTTTGTAATATTTTATTTATATTTTTACTATATATCACTTGATTTTACTATATCCACAGTAAACATTTCATTTCATATCCTATGATAAATTTCCAAATCAAACAATATTTGATCCAGAATTTTATAATAACTATTTCCAATTTCACATTCACTTAAAACATTTCCTCATGTTAGGAATATTTTAGAATATTTTACTTTCATTTTTCACTTTATCACTAGATTAGACTTATTAATATCCTCTGCATTAATTCAACATTTATTTCATTTCCAAGATCCCATTTAAATGGTAAATCATCTTAAGTTTGTAATAGATCCCAAAATTAATAATGAATGATTTTAAAATCACATTTAAAGCAACAGAAACATGTTGGATAAACTCACACTATATCTCCTACTTGAATTCCAGTTTTGAATTTTTTTTAATCTTTAACATAACTAAATCCCATCGTATGAAAATTTGAATTTCCTTGAGTGAACACAGCATTTTATGCACAAAAGTCCCACTAATATTATAATATATTTCAAAGAAAAAACACAGCAAGGTATACTCTAAAATTATTTTCGAATTTTACATGTACAACATCATATGTAAGCCCCACAAAACAGTTTGAATGAACTATTTCCTCCTTGGTGTCCTTCATGACAATAAAATCTTGAAAAAAACATCACATTTTAAGAAGCAAAATTGCTATAAAAAATCTAAGAAGTGAATTCAAATAAAATAAATCCAATATTGTGTGCACAATGACACCAAAAGATTTCAAACATTGCAAATAATAATCCAAAATGAGAATCTTGAAGGGTCATGTGAAGAAATGAACAACATATCCCTCTGAAAATTTAAACTATAAACACCTAAACAGCTATTTCTTGTTTCACTGGCAGATGGACAATACTATATATATAAGGGTTAGAATTTTAAAGAAGCATTTAGTATGTAAAAACAGTTTAAATTTTCAAACATAGTAATACATATTTAATTTAATCTTTTACTGATTTAGAATTTTAGGTAAACAAATAGCTAAATCATATATATCAGGGATTTAAAACAATGAAAACCAAAACTATTTTCTTCCCTATCAATTTTTTAATAGAATAATCCTAGGTAAGAAAAAGTTCTGGAAAAAAGCATGCTGAAACTTTGGGTTAGGTGAATAAAAATCTTTACAGGTAGCATCAAGGTAGATTTAAATCTAACAATACCAACTGGTCAATTTAAATGTCCCTATTGTATTGTCAATTTTAAAAACAGGTTGAGCTATAGGTAAAGTTTTACAGTAACACCTATAGTCAACTCACTGTAAAATGTGTATAAACATCGGGATTCTTACAAAATATCTAAGCTGTATCTTTGAACTGTAGGAGGAAAAAGCCGGACAAACCATACTATCTGTATTCAAAAGAAATGACTAAGTCAAACTAACTGTCATTCTCAGAATATTTGATAAATATCAAAATCCAAAGTACATATATATACAACTTCAATAAGTGTATGAACATCTTACAAAATATCAAAGTTGTACCTCCAAAACTGTCGGCCGAGATAGCTGGACAAACAAAGTATTCTAATCCGGACGGACGGACAACGGACAATTATCGTTCAGTAGACTATTGCCAATAACTAAAAAATAAATACGCGGAAACGTAGCTTTACGTGAATGATCTCCTACAAATGCAAACACCGATGTATAAGCAATGCTGCAAGGAATATAGGAAAGCTTTAGTACGAGAGTACAAAAACAAATCAACAGATTGTAGGACCAAGACACAAATCGCGTAAAGATCAACGACATAATGGGAAAATGTATAGTCTGGTAAGTCTGACATGTCCATATATCTGGTCTGGTCAAGCTGACATGTCCATAACTCCGGTCTGATCTACCTGTCCTTCGAACTGCTCTAAGTTTATATTTTTACAGGTTCGGATTGCAACTACATATAGTTAAAAAGTATTTTTGATATTTGAACAACCCCTAATAAATTAACATAAATCTGATACACAAGGAAATAATTGTAAGTTATTTGCGTGACATTATAGGTCGGTCAATTCAAAACATATTCTCTCGTATAGAGTATAGTTATATTGATATAAATACATCATTGCGTCTAGTATGTATTAATTTGATAAAAGGCGGCTTATAAAGAGAATATATCGAGACAAAATATTTTTGTGTGGTTTGTATTTACCTCAAGTATTTAACGCGATTGTACTCTTCAAAACATTGCAAACGAAATTTCAATTGTAGGGCAGTTGCCAATATTTGATAAAATCCTTTCAATGTTGTTTAGTGAAATTGTGATATTCATTTATTCATAATTACGATGAAGTGAAGTGGTTTTCTGTTTCAGCAATGTTTACATCTGAATTTAATCTGGATAGTGTAATTGAAGGGGAGATGTTTGAGCTGAAAAGTTCAGTGTATTCTGAAGACGTTGGTGTTAAATGGTTGAAAAATGATATAGAAATCAAGCAAAATGATAATATATCAATTGAACATTCTGGTAGATATCACCATTTGACAGTTCATAGTTCAAAATTGAATGATTCTGGTCAATACAGTATTGTAGCTGGAAATGCGAAAAAGGAAATCACAGTACATGTAAAAGGTAACTCGCTTAATTATCTATTGGATATTTATGTTGTTTAAATCCAATAAGCTGTATTTGCTTACGGAAATAACGTATTATTATAATTGTATGGAATGTTTAAAGCAATTTGACCATGCCAAACTTTCAATGTAGTGTGATGAATGAATTTAAGTATGGGGTCACCCCGAATATATGGTACAACGTATGACAGATGTCAAGCAATAGTTAGAATTCTTTCATAAAGTATTACAGTTACTGTTTTTATATCCACATGCAATGTTTCGAGAGTGAGGTTTCTGCAAAATATCACAAAAATCTGTCGGAGGCACAATAAGCGTACATGATACCTAAATAGTATCTTTTCGATAATTGAATTTTTGTGTTTTGTTTGTTGTTTCTTTTTTTTTGTTACGTACATGTATGATATTTTATTAACTATATAGCGTTATTTTGTAAAGATATACAATAGAAATTAATGACGACATATTTTTATGAATTAACGACAAATATCTCTTAAAGTTGAGTTGATGACATTTTCGTCTTGATTGTGTGATCAATTGCAAAGATACTTTAGAATACGTACAAGTGAGCATTTGGAAAGAGGCATAAGACACTAGAAATACGTTTCTATGTTTTTTTTAAAGATTTGTTCAAACGTCCAATAAAGGATGAAACGATAATGGAAGGCCTAGATATTAGTTTTGAATGTGAAACAGAAAAGACGTATCCTGCAGTATGGTATAAGGATGGTATTGAGGTGATACATTCACCTAGAATTAAAATAGAGACGCTAGATAAATTGGTTTACAAGTTAACCATTTATAAGACGACACTTGCAGATAAAGGAAAATATGAGATTAGAATGAACAGTATATATAGTGGTGCAGTTCTTTACGTTAAAGGTAATATAACTTGTTTTCACTTGTAATTTGTATGAAACAAAAGCTACAAGATTGCTGTATCAAATATGCATTAATACGTACATAAAGAATTAAAATAACTTTTTAAAAATTGTATACGAAAAGCTTATCTTCATCAGGCACGCTTAATGCCGACGTTTGAAAGGCAAGGATGTTTTAGACACGAAACAGACGAATGGCTGTATGAGTAAGTAGGGCCTGCAATTATTCACCCAATCCATTAAAGGTCAACTTTGCCTGATGGAGGGGGTTTTCTTCTTTATTTTCAGTTTTTAAAGACAAATTAAAAACAATATATTTTATAAACTACGTCATTACTAAACCACTGACTACTGATGACACATATAAAGAATATTATGTCAAACAAACAATAAATTATATGCAATTTTAACAACACTGTGATACATAAGTTATTTTAAAATATAAAAATGTAGTTTGATTGTATTGATTCCATCCATAAGCAAACAATCAGGTGACTAGATGTTTTTATTCATGTCTGTATGTAATAATTTGATTTTAATAACGTTAGTATTATAATGGGATAAAACGTAAAAACATAAAAATACTGAACTCAGAGGAATATCCAATCGGAAAGTCCATATAATGTATTTGTCGCAATTTAGGGACTGTTTGTCTCGAATTTCAATATTTTATGAAATTGTACTTTTTTTACCTTTACTTTATTAGTATGACTGAAAATATGAAGTTAGTTTTAGGTACAAATGCATAATGATGTAGACCAAGTATGCTTTACTTTTCTTGATTATAGAGTTTCGTGTTTTTTTGGAAATTTTTATATAAATATGGTGATATCCTAAAAGGTTTGTTTTTTTAAATTGATGAGAATATGTATAGGAGACACAACAAAAAACGTTGTTCAGTTATAAAGATTACGAAAGTACCAACATACATAGCTATTTATTATGTCATCCTTGTTTGAAGTATGTGACGTCAGATTAAATTTAACTTTTGTTTGAATTTTAAGTCAGTTGTGTTGTATGTGTGCGATGTTACAATTTTTCTTTTAATTTAGTTTCATGAACCAGCTTTCTAAGTTTTGTTTTGGCTAACTTATGCGGATGGGTTCAGAGAGGCGATGCATACGAATGATGTTTTATAGTATTGTTGCTATTTTTGTATACCCTTTTATTCAATTGTGTTCTGAACTGAAATATTTGAGCGACAGATGACAAAATTATGAACCGTTACATTTATAAGTGCTTATCTACAAATATCCTAGAAAACTGCTAAATTTTTTAACAATGCATTTAATAAGGGAAAATATTTTTGTATAGGAACAATCAAACATGAATACTAATTTTGTGCGCTGTTACATATAGATTATAGCAATGCATTTTTCATATCATACCCCTTATCAGCCCATGGTCATGATATCATCCCGAGAGAGAACCGGGTCGAGGGATGACTTTGACCATGGGCTGATAAGGGGTCTGATATAAAAAAAAATAATGACATGCTAAGTTCTGTTTATCATATACTTAAACAGAAGACGTACAGACAAGAACTATTTTTTAAACTTTGAAAAATGCTGTTGTAATATTTGTTTTCCATTTCTTAATGATTTTTAATAATATATTTTGCTTCCGGTTTATATCAACGGTTTCCGTTTCATATCAACTACCTCTGGTTATTATCGCATGCTTTGCTGTAACGTTATCGTGTGACATGTCGACGTCATTCGGCAAATTCCGGAAAAATATACCTCACTGGTACGTTTCTTTGTGTATAAAAACAAAATATTAGGAATCAGGAAAATATCTTATCAAAAATTGTAAAACAAATATTACAACAAAAGCATTTTTTCAAAGTTTTAGAAATAGTTTTGTCTGCATGTCTTCTGTTGAAGTAAATGATAAAAATTACATAACATGTCATTTTCCATATCAGCTCATGATCAAAATCATTCCTCGAACCTGTCGGCTCCGGGGCTGATATCATGACCTAGGGCTGATAAGGGGTCTGATATGAAAAATGCCATGTTATAATCTTTATTTATTCCACTTTGTTATGTTTTACAAAAAAAAAACAACGTACAATTGAGGTACATTTTCTGAAATTTGTCGAGTGACGTCGAAATGTCATGCCATAACTTTACAGCAAACAAAGCAAGCGACAATAACCGGAAGCAGTTGAAATGAAACGGAAGCAGTTGATATAAACCGGAAGCAGTTGATAATAAAAGTCATATCACACGGCTCAGGCAATTCTTCAAATTTAATAAATATATATATGAACAAATAAGTTTTGCCTTTGTTAGTCTTGTATTATTTTAATTTTAGTTTCTTGTGTACAATTTGGAAATTAGTATGGCGTTCAATATCACTGAACTAGTATATATTTGTTTAGGGGCCAGCTGAAGGACGCCTCCGGGTGCGTGAATTTTTCGCTACATTGAAGACCTGTTGGTGACCTTCTGCTGTTGTTTTTTTCTATAGTCGGGTTGTTGTCTCTTTGGCACATTCCCCATTTCCATTCTCAATTAATTTTATTTATCATGGGGTACAATTATACCATTATTTTCTATAAGTATATGATAAATATAATTACAACCGCTTTTTGGAATATTGTTTATTGTTATAAAACACATGTCACTATAATAATCCATTTGGTATTGGTATTGGTTTGAAATTAAAAAGCATTTCCCTCCATCTTTATCATAGCAAATGCTCATCTATCAAATTAACGATTCGAAATGTTGCGAAAACCTAGATAACCGGGACAATACCATATCCTTGGGTTTTTACTTGTAATTAGCAGGCAAAGTTTACCTTTGATGTTTTTGACTATTTTCTGGTATTTACGTTTATTTACATTGCTGCTTATGGACTTATACGTAATATGATTTTTATTTACGTTCATGATCATGGATATCATTTAAAGGGCTTCGAATGCACCAAATCAAGAAAAACAAGTTGAGGTATATTTTTCCGGAATTTACCGAATGACGTCGACATGTCATACGATAACGTTACAGCAAACAAAGCAAACGATAATAACCGGAAGCAGTTGAAATGAAACGGAAGCAGTTGATATAAACCGGAAGCAGTTGATAATAAAAGTCATATCACACGGCTCAGGCAATTCTTCAAATTTATTAAATATATATATGAACAAATAAGTTTTGCCCTTGTTAGTCTTGTATTATTTTAATTTTAGTTTCTTATGTACAATATGGAAATTAGTATGGCGTTCATTATCACTGAACTAGTATATATTTGTTTAGGGGCCAGCTGAAGGACGCCTCCGGGTGCGGGAATTTTTCGCTACATTGAAGACCTGTTGGTGACCTTCTGCTGTTGCTTTTTTCTATGGTCGGGTTGTTGTCTCTTTGGCACATTCCCCATTTCCATTCTCAATTTTATTTATCATGGGGTACAATTATACCATTATTTTCTATAAGTATATGATAAATATAATTACAACCGCTTTTTGGAATATTGTTTATTGTTATAAAACACATGTCACTATAATAATCCATTTGGTATTGGTATTGGTTTGAAATTAAAAAGCATTTCCCTCCATCTTTATCATAGCAAATGCTCATCTATCAAGTTAACGATTCGAAATGTTGCGAAAACCTAGATAACCGGGAAAATACCATATACTTGGGTTTTTACTTGTAATTAGCAGGCAAAGTTTACCTTTGATGTTTTTGACTATTTTCTGGTATTTACGTTTATTTACATTGCTCCTTATGGACTTATACGTAATATGATTTTTATTTACGTTCATGATCATGGATATCATTTAAAGGGCTTCGAATGCACCAAATCAATAAACACAAGTTTTTTTTCCTCATTTTATGATTATTAGTTAGTAAACTAAGTACAATATCTACAAACATTTTCAAAAGATGAAACTCAAAACTAGCTGAGAAACATAAAAATTCCTATCTAGAAGGATAATAAAATAATCATGCTATAAAAAATACTCATAATGTTTTATAATTCAGAAATTGAATGCTGGCAGTGGACAGTCCGTGTCCTAAACTGTCAGTATTTATGAATGCTAATTGACATTGTTTTCCTTGATGTTTTCATTGTATTATTCATTTAACATTGTCCTTAAAAGTTGTGTTTTACTACCAACTTTACAACTCAAAAATTCTTATAAGATTTGCATATGAGAAAAAAAGTTAATATGATTTATCGAGAGGACTTCCGGTAGTTGTTCTTGACGTTTATTTTTCGATAGACGACGTTGACCGAACTTCTTTCCGTAACCAATATAAACAAGATGGCGTCGATCATAAAACAATACCGTGTTCGACGTTATTTTTCACTTTAAATTAGATAATAAACATTTGTTTGAATGATAATAACAGTTTTTGAAGTTTATATTTTATCAGAAATCAAATTTCATGGAGTACATATTTTTTGCGTTTACCAACAAACATATTCATGCGCCAGGTCTATTCGACGAGTCAAATAAACATTTTATGCGTGATAAAGTTACGTTTGTGGAAATATAAATTCCTTATCTCCAATTTAAAATAATTATAAGGATTAAACGCCTTTTTAAAGGAATTTATTGGTGTATAAACTGGACCAAGTCACTCATAAACATATCATCAACACTATTTTGTTATGTTACACAGTTAAATTATAAACTCAGATAATTCCAAAACACCTTCCTCATTTAAAGATCATCTATACCTATAATTACTTACATCTGTACCAGACTTACACGTTCACTTACAAACACATAAGATCTCAACCTCCTGATTGTAACTAAGCTAGTTCCTTTTTCAAATTAAAATCCGACTTTCCGTGTTAATACTGGTAACAACCTTAACATCGTAAAAAACACCTTTCCCTGAAATGCCCAAAATATCGTTAGCCTCAATCCATTATATACAGTCCGCCAAAAGTTAAGCATCACCTATTTTTTCAAATTTAAAAAATCAATTATTCCTCGAACAAAAGAAAACATGTATGTAGCAATTTTGCTAACAAACCATAAACAAATCACAAATTTAATTTTGGTTGCTTATGAAGGTTCTATGCGTTTAAGTTTTGCGTTTATAGAAATAGTGTAAATTGCACAAATCAGAAACGGAATTTAAGTTTCACTGGGATTTTATTTTTATACCATAATTAATCACCAAATATCTTTAAAATTTTCTACACATAATTTTTGGTATCTTGGGCAAATTAAATGTCAATGTTTGAGTCAATAGTATGTGTAAATCTATGTCATTAATCAACAAATGTCACTTTTAAATCGACAATTTTTGTTTGATGTGGATCTCGGCAATTGAGATTTCTGCCAATGGCATCGCAGACATGTTCGATAGGGCTTATGTATGAAGACATGGAAGCCCAACAGATAGTGTAAATGGCGTTTTGCTCTTTGAACTCGGTTAAAATCCTTGCCCTGTGTGGTCTAATGTTGTCGTCCATGTACAAGGGTCTTGACCATATTGACGCAAGTGAAGAATTATCAAAATGAGGGTTTACAATGTTTTTAGGCACCAAATCTCTGTATGTTTGTCCTTTTATGTTACCCTGGAGAATATGCATACCAAGCTTACAACGGTATAAAAAGCAGCCCCGTACTATAACAACACTATTACCGAATGCAGTCATTGAAAAAAGGTTGTTTTGATCTAAGGCCGCTTTAAATTCCCCACGAAATTCGTATTATGGCGTCTACTGGTAAAAGACACCGACTCTTATTTGACCAATGAGTGTTTTGCCAGCTTCTCATGTTTAAGCATATATAGTCATTAACCCATTGACACCTGAATATGCAGTGCCTGTTTGTTAAAGCAGATCTCTTGACAACACGAATTGCTCTTTGGTTGCCTCTATGAAGTCGACGGACCAGTGTTCGAACACTTACACCACCACCTTGAGATACAGTGTATTTTTAAACGTGCAGATGACCTTAATTAAAAGGTTGCTTGACTGCTTTTTCGGATTTCAATCTTTTTGGTCGTAATGAATTTTCTTAGTGAATGAAAGGCAATTCGTAACACCAAACATTAATATTTTGTTCGCAATAGTTAACACAATATTGCCAGTTATATTTCGGTGGTGCTTAATTTTTGGCGGACTGTATATGTAAACTTATCCTCAAAATTCTGATAGATTAAGTCAAGGATTAAACCAGACAAAAGTTTGAACGCGAAAAAGAAGACGTTGATACTCTTTTTGAATAGACTGAATGTAAAAAAGGGAGTTTGCTTGCATATGAAATATAAACAACTATATGTCGTCGTAAGGCCTTCAATAATGATCAAAGACCATACCGCATAGTCAGATATAAAAGGATACTATATCGTTGATACAAATTAAAATTAAAAAAATTGGTTTATCAATGAATATCAACACAACATTAATCTCTAAAGATTCATTTTTTTCAAACAACCTGTCTTACGTCTATCACACAAATGTTGTTGTCCCTACTGATAATGTCCCAAAAATCGTTTTTGTATGTAAATCACATTACATGAACTGATTGATAAACTAATCAAGTATTAACACTAGGAAAGTCAACATATACCGTTATTACACAAGGACAAAATCCAGGATCCTCTGGACTGATCTTTGTTTATTTTGACCCATAACAAAGATGAGAATATCCGTTCACTGTACTGGAGACCTTGTACATAAGTATTAAATTACTAAATATAACGTTATATTGCTGGGTCTTCCGAATTTCCAACGAAACCCTTTTCTTAATTTTCATCATCAATTATATCAGTTATTGAAGATCTTTAGAGTATATGTGTTAGCGTCAATAAGTGAAATAAGGTATAAAGCTTAAATACTAGGCAATAAGCTAACGATTCGGCAGTAAGTCTATTGCCTAAATGATGTTAGGCATTAGTCTTAAATCCTAGAATTTAAGCTTAAATCCTGACAAATGTGTGCAGGCATTCAGATTAATGCCTAAAATATAAATGCGAGTAAATAAAAGACATGTATTCATTTATTCATTTAAATAAAATTATATTTGTTTCATAATAACATTATGAGAACTGGGGCCTGTTTATCGAAACTGGCCTAAGATCGGTCCTATAAGATATTCTTATGACAGAAATTATGATAAAGTGAGGACCAACTTACGACATGTCTCAGCATACACATCAAGCTATCTGAGGATTATCTTAACTTAGATGTCCTATCCGCTGTCCTAAGTATTAGTGTAAAAGAAAATAGCAGATGCAAAAATTGAAATATTGTTTCAAATTTAACCAATAATTATAATTTAAAAACCGATTAATTATAAGAAAATGATTATTAGTTTTAAATTAAAGGGTATAAATAATTAGGATATTGTAATTGTACATTTAAACTCTTTTAAACAAAACATAAGTCAAAAAATATAATTGCGTTTTATATTAGAATTGAACAAACTAATTGTAAATAATTAAATTTAAATATATAATTGGTAAAATAATTTCATGCTTTGAGAACGCTAATTCGAAGTGTCACAATTTCATACTTAAAAGTTCAAAGGCAAATCTCGTGCATCTTTCATTATAATACTGAGTAATTCAACTATTTTATTTTATTACTGCAATTAACATACGTTTGAATATGAGCAAAAGTAAAAATCTAGCTTTACCGATGCAAAACTACAGGGCCCAGTTTCGTCCTAAATATAAAAGAAGATGTGGTATAATTGCCAATGAGACAACTGTCAGCAAGCGACAGGAAATAAAATCACTTATAAAATATGTCATATGCATCAAACAATAACTTAAAAATATGAAAATTCGATAGAAATTTGGGTTTAAATCATTTTGTTATCACAAGTTGTGGAACTGTTAACAAAGAAATTTAACCTATCCAATAATAAAAATTGGAAAATGGGGTGAGCAAAAAAAAAATCTTTAATTTCGTCTACTTTTGACCAGTTCAAACGAGCTCGACTAGTGATGTGTACAAATTTTCAGATAAATATCATAATTATTCTATTGAATCTTCCCCCTTTTTAATTGGATACAATCACTTTTTTCAAATCTTTTTAATATTTTGTAATACTATAAAAACATTCAAAAAGTATGAGTTAATTCTTATTTTTAGCTGCTAAAATTACTGAATAAAGTTACTAAATTTGACGATCTGTCAAATGAATGTATATTGTTTTTATGTAATATTAGAAATATAATAAAGAAACGACTTAATATCAAGAATAAATCACCAAATATGCATAAATTCAATAGTTTACTTATTGCCTAAAATTATGTTCGGCAATAGGATGAATAATCATCATCCGATTTCAGGAAATAAGCTTAATGCCTGCAAATTTCAGGCCATAACTTAACGCCTAGGCGTTATCTTATTATCTAGGATTTGCCGCTAACATATATACAATCTAAGACTTTCAGTTTACACAAGTATTACACATTCACAACTACAAAGAAAATTGAAAGAGTTCATCATGCTTTGGTTCATAAATATAAATTGACAACGTGGTGACAAGCATCTGTGTTGGGGATCGATATATATACTTCGTGAAAACCACTCTGATGCAAACAAAACACATCTCTGCAACTGAAATTATCACATTGCTTTATTTCTTGATTGACAATAAAATTGTAACGTTTTGAGGACTTTTTTTTTAACAAACAATCGCCATTCCAATGGTGAAAAAATGTGCTACTCTTTTACATTTACATTTTGTAAGGCTAACATTAAACAGAAACTTCGTAAGAAGAAAACAGTTACTTTACTTACCTATCCACGAATCTTACTTTCCGCTATATATACACCTCGCCAAAAGTTAAGCAACACGTGATCGTTTAACAAACTCGTGTTTCACTGAATTCGTAACTAATCGAAATATCTGTATATTGAACTGAATTTGTGTTTATATAAGATAACATATAGAATGTTAATTGAAAAGTGAAAGCTTTGATTGTTACATAATTGAATTTTTGACTATTTCATTTTAGGCAAATGGTTGTAAAATGGTAAAATAAAAAACAAGATAAAGTTTTAACTTATACTAAAGCTTTTGAAAAATGTGCTCTGCAATTACACTTATTAAAATTCTTTTCAAAACTCGTGAGTGACAATTTGTGAATACTAGTACATTTAAGAACAATTTAGGTCAGTTGCTAGGTTATCCTCCACGCGTCGTGAAAAGTTCATCCAGACTTATGCTTTGAACTAATATTCTAACAGGAATTCTTTGCCATGCTTCAATCAAGGCTGCTCCTTATTCTTCCAAATTCTGACAAAAATGAACCATGTTGATGATTGTTCGACCAATAAAATCCCATACATGCTCATTGGGATTCATATCCGATGACATGGTCGGCCAAGGAGAAGTTTCGATTGCCTCCTAGTGTAAATAATCTGAAACAATACGTGTTCTGTATGGCCTAACATTATCGTCCATGAATATTGGTCCAGTTGCAAATTGTGATTGTCAAAATGTGGCACACCGATGTCCCGAATGATTTTATTGCGATATTTTTGACTCGTCATGGTCCCATCCAGAATATAAAGGTCAATTTTGCAGTCCAAAAAAAATATCCCCAAACTGTCAAACCCCCACCACCAAACGCTGTAGTTCCATGGATGTGTTGTTTCCTGTATGCTGTATAAGAAGGACGTCATCTGTGCATGCGCCCATCAATATGATGTAGGAGGAATCTTCATTTGTGATGTCAACGTATATTTGTTCCTCCTAACAGAAGTTCCATTGGAAACTTTGTTATAAACAATGTCATAATATCTGTTCCTGTTGGAACAAATATTCTATACCATTTATTCCGTTAGGAACATTAACTGTAATATTTATTCTTGTGGAAATAATATTCCAGAATATTTTTTCCTTTTGGAACTTATATTATGAAGGAACTTCTATTCCGTGACAGTGAGACCACAATTTAGTCTGCGGTTAACGAAATTTGCATGTAGCTGTAGAAAACCTGTTTTTAAGGTACCCAGAAATAAAATGTATACTCAAGATGTTTTCACCATATCAAGAATGCTAAGGTATAATTACATTTTTTTTTACAGAAATGCCAACTGTAATAAAGGAAATGTCTGTTCATGACAGAGATATGTTTTTGAACGCAGCCAGTACCGGTACCACCGTACGGTATTACGTAAGAGTTATGATTGTCGGTGAAAGTGGGGTCGGAAAAACTTGTTTATTAAGACGATTGATGAAAAAAGATATAAACGGTGTAAACAGTACGAATGGAATTAATATTGAAGTAAGAAAATGCAAAATAGATTTACAGAAAAAGGAATGGATTTCCGATTCAGGTAATTTCCATTTTTTACAAGTTCAACATTCAGATATAATATATGCTTTGTGATTGAAAAAAGAGGTATGGTATGAATATCAAATCCGAACAAGAAAAGAATATAACCAATAAAAGGTTAGCTTTGGTCATTAACATCAAGTAACAATCATACCCTTAACACTACACACTGCTCAGAGTCTTTAAAGACCATATTTTGTGCTCGACCTAATACTACAGCTTTTACTTGATAAGACTCGACATTATCTGTACTTAACTGACTTTGGTCTCGACATTACTTAAAGGAGATGTGACATGATTTTTTTTTTTTATTTTTTTTTTTAGATAAATATTTATTTATACATAATTACCCCCAAAAACATCGATAACAATATAATTATCGTTTAAATGGATAAAAAATAAATTTAAATGTATCGATCTGTCGACATACTAATTATGCATATTTCAATCCCGGAAGTCAGTCAGAACGAGGCTGTGACGTCAGTGGTTACATCAATCATATTTGACTGACGGGTGTAAAGGCATAATAAGCGCAATTTCATATTCGAATATCTTCCAACAAAACCCATGACAGTGATTAAAAATGGTTCTGTGTTCTGCCAGTAGATGCAACCATAGGCATAAGGACAATTTGATAAAAAAAATCCGTTTTCTGAGTAACCCGCAGACTAGTCCCAGGAAGAGATAGGACTTCCTACCAAGCACTAGTCATATAGACTTTGTTCCGCCCACTTTACAAATGCATGTTACGATCGTGACCCAGAAGTTATGAAGAATCATGGGGGATGTCCTACCATGAAGCCAAAACTTCGTCCAAATGCGGTACCTGACATTCCATTGACACAACCAACAACAGCTGAGCCCCACCTAAGCGGGGAGCTTGTGAGAAGCGGAGAATGGCTGAGGGAGAAAAAAATCTTTTTCTTCACAAATATTTTTTGCGTCCCTTATTATTAAATTTTTTAATAGTTTAGTCATATTTGTGTATAATTTTATAGCCAAATATATCTCAATGTTTAAAATTTGGTATTGTGTACCTGCGTGTACCTCACTACCTGTTCACGTGTGCAGGTGTGTACACTGAAATTGGACATAATAAATTAAAAGTCATCAACATCCATCAGAAGTTACAGGTATGCGGCACACTTTCTCTGTAGTGCTGGGTTACCTTTGAAGTTGAAAGCTACAGGTGTCATGCCCCCGGGTGGTGATATATATATGACATCGGCAATACGCACTATTACGTAACATGCGTCGAATCTGTGTACACCCATGATCACCTGCTGAGTGCACAGGTGAGGTTGGAAAATATACTAGAGCAATGGTTACAGATATAAGTTACGTAATGCATATCTGTTTAACCTGTTTGAATAAACAATAGTCAATACCTTACTGACGGATATGGGGGTTTACAGAATAGAGAAAAGAGGACTGACAGTGCAGCTTAAAAAAGGGGGCGGATACAAAATAATGTGTTTGTGAATTTACTTAGTAAAGAATGGAGTATCTATAATAATATTAGATAAGCAAAATAAATAGAGAATTAAGAAGAAATGCTTCTAAAGTAAAAAATTAATAAAATAAAAAAAAGCCTGTCAGTTCCCATAACTAATACATAACCTGTAGTGGGTACATAAATTTCCTTCTGAGTTTTCTAATAAAAATTAGGCAGGTATGAAAGGTGTATTGCAATAAGTTATTAGTACTTACCTATTCTATTTATTTATTAAAAATCATTTTATTTCTTAATAAAAAATAAATTGTGAAGAGATATCAAGTGATGCTTTTAAAATGACAGACCATTGATGCAAGGTTATCGTGGTGAAAAATTATATGCAAAAGGTGACTTGAATGAGAAACAAATATTTTGGCTAGTGAATGTATGCAAGTCTTTATATTGCATAAGACATGAAGATGAATAACATAGTTTCAACTTAAATAATGCAGATAAATCCAATTGATACAGACCTGGGAGTAGTAGATAATGTATAGTATAGACTGAGTTAGTTAAAACATATTTTACTTGCTGAATTAAAGCAAAAAGGATTAGACACAAGTAAATCATACTTATGAAGTCTTCTCCATAATACAATATAAAATTACAATAATAGTATGATACAATGGACATGCATATAAGGAAAACAGTTTATAGAATAATACTAGCTTTCATATGTAAAAAAGAGAAAAAGAAAGTTTGAAAAGTCATATGATTCTGTGACGGTGACGTGTGTACTGATGATGTCAGACAATGATGTTCCGTGCCAGTAACAATAACCTTTATCAAGGCAAAAAATGTGTTTGACCATTTTATGAAATTTTGAACATGTTTGAAAATTTGAATATTTTGTTCATTCGAAAGTTCCATGTGTCCGCAAATTAATAGTTTTGTATCTTAAACAATGTTTTCGGA
Organism: Mytilus galloprovincialis; assembly: GCF_965363235.1. Taxonomy (NCBI): domain Eukaryota; kingdom Metazoa; phylum Mollusca; class Bivalvia; order Mytilida; family Mytilidae; genus Mytilus; species Mytilus galloprovincialis. Next base: position 50,719,886 of record NC_134839.1, read on the forward strand.
TAGCCAGTTGAGATTATTGAATAAGGTTTTTCTACAGAGTGTGTATTTTGGACAAACAAAGAAGTAATGGTAGACACCATCAATATCTGACTCACAGTGACAAGAAGGATCATTTATAAGTTTATAATATTAGCTCTAAATAGATCATTGTTTAAGAATGAAGGGGAACATCTCAATTGCGTTAGATGATATTCAATTTCCTTGGACCGTACAAATGAAACGTTTCAATTTTACATATTGGCCTATCGTTTTTTTAATTCTTTCTGTTATGCATTACTACTCTCTGTTTTCTGTCGTGTAGATAATCCTGAAACCACTTCAATAAGTTTCCGTCAATACCATAAGCTTTCATTTTACATATGAGGCCCCTATGCCAAACTTTGTCGAAGTTGAAGAGAAGTCACAAAATACAAAACAATTTATAGACTGAGGATATACCACACGGAAATAATATCACTGACACAAAAAATAAGCCAGTACTCATAGAACATTTTCAATGGGATTATTATGGAGGAGAAAAAGACATATGAATATATATTACTGTTTTAAATCTTTAAATCTTACTTATAATACCCCCTGTTATGTCATACTTATTACACATTTATTTGGGGCAGCTTTAGTAATTCAAATTTTACTAAATTTTACACCCAACACTCTTGGTAAGGTGATAGGTAATTTATGACGATTGTTGAGAATTGTTTTTAAATTGTAAGAGAGTGATCTTGAAATATTTTATTTTATTACATTTATTCATTTTCGAGTTTAGGAAATTTTTCATGAAGCTTGATTAATGAAAAAAATTTAAATCTAAATCATGCAAAGGATATAATTCATGCCACAATGAAGCCATTTATAGATACCAAGCCACTTTGACATGTTGTTTTTATAACAATGATTTGATCATTATTGATATCTATTTTGAATAAATTTTAGTAACAAAGTTACTTAATATATAATAGATCAAGAATTTTGTATTTTTTAAAATTATTTTTTCTTGTTATATGAAAAATAATTTCGAAAATAAATTGTGACTTTTTGTCCTGTGAATTTTTGTCCGTGACTTTTTGGCTGTGACTTTTTGTCCTACATTATTTATGACCTGTCTTTTTGTATTATTAAATGTAATTCAATTACCTGTTAAACGTAAACATTTCTAAGAAATATCTCTTTATTTTTGGTGAAATTAATTATTTATCTTTCAAGCAATGCCGATATATGCTTGAAAGATCGTCAATGTCGGCTGACGAATTTATATCTTCTACTTGATTATTTTCAACAAGTAACGGCTCAAACTGATACGGTTGAATATCTAAAGTTTTATTATTGCCTTGAAAACTGCTGTCAACACCGTCCATTGTTTAATTATACAGGAATATGATCGACTTCGTCCTTTTTGAGACATTTTCTCAGATTGTATCCACTGACGTCATCATGATCACGTGACCGGTATCTCATTAAAAAATCAAAGATTACGACAAGCGCTGGATTTTTTGACCATTAAAAGGCCGTTAAATGAGGTTTTGACAAGACAAAATTATTACAATATGTTATTTGACCAATATTTATTAATTAATTAAAAAAAAAAAAAAAAAAAATGGTCACGTCTCCTTTAATAAGTCTGATTTAGTGTTTGATAATCTTGGTGTAGTCTGAAATGGTCTCGACAAAGGATCGACTAATCTGGACATGTCCCGACCAGTCTTTACCTTCAAATTTAGTCTTGACTTGTCTAAATCTCCCAATCTAATTCAATTATAATTATATTGATCTTACCAAATTCCATGTTATTTGGTAGTTTGGTTCATGCTGTCAAGTAAAAGGGTTTAGTTGATAGGTAAAAAGATCGGTGACATATAGTTTTTGTGACTTTATTTGAAAGCACTATCTTTCTTGAAATTCATTTAAAGAAATCACTTGTAGATATTTTTTCATACTGGAATTTGTTATGCCCCACTTACGATAGTAGAGGGTTATTATGTTTTCTGGTCTGTGCGTCCGTTCGTCTGTGCGTCCGTTCGTCCGTCCGTCCGTTCGTCCATCCGTCTGTCCATTCGTCCGTCTGTCCCGCTCCAGGTTAAAGTTTTTGGTCAAGGTAGTTTTTGATGAAGTTGAAGTCCAATCGACTTCAAACTTAGTACACATGTTCCCTATGATATGATCTTTCTGATTTTAATGCCAAAATTAGAGTTTTTACCCCAATTTCACGGTCCACTGAACATGGAAAATGATAGTGCGAGTGGGGCTTTCGTGTACTGAGGACACATTCTTGTTTCATTCTTTAATTAGTTCTATAACTTTTTCTAATCAACTTACAGCCCGTAACAGAGTAGTGATCGAATTCGCGTTTCTTTACCTTCAGAATAAGTTACGTTATCGACAAACTTATTTCAGAAGTGAAATAATTTAATTTTCTTCATCGACAAAATATATATGTCCAACGTGTAAGTTTTCATTGTTTAAGTCGAAGTTTTATTAACACAGTAAAACATTTTTATGCCCCACCTACGATAGTAGAGGGGCATTATGTTTTCTGGTCTGTGCGTCCGTTCGTCCGTTCGTCCGTCCGTCCGTCTGTTCGTCCGTCTGTCCCGCTTCAGGTTAAAGTTTTTGGTCAAGGTAGTTTTTTTAAGAAGTTGACGTCCAATTGACTTCAAACTTGTTACACATGTTCCCTATGATATGATCTTTCTAATTTTAATGCCAAATTAGAGATTTTACCCGAATGTCACGGTCCACTGAACATAGAAAATGATAGTGCGAGTGGGGCATTCGTGTACTGAGGACACATTCTTGTTTTATAATCAACCTCTGTCATTGGCATTTTTATTTTAGCGGAAAAGGATCAAATACGGGATCTCCGAAATTTCTATCATTTGTTACGAGGAAATCATTATTCAATCGAACATATGTCTTTGTTTATGACACATATTATGCAATACAAAGGAGTTGAAATGATCAAATACTTTCGAACTGACGGAAACAAAAATACATAATATAGAATGTGTGTTCTGTCATAAACAATGGCTTCGTCGTGCGAATCGACGAGATCATGTTACATGTAACTGATCTTCGCTGTAGAAACAGTTGGTGCGACCTCGATAAAATCTTTATCAATTTAATATAAGCGATAAATATTCATGACTACAATGATAATGAATTTATTGGAGTCACATCCACTGTTTCTACTGTAAACATGAACTCGTCGGTAGTGCAATGAAGACACTTTTAAAGATTGAGATTGTTGGTTTATTCTTTACACCTTCGAGGTATTAAAATTATTTCAGTCTTTATTTAAAGTTAAATTTATTTTCAAATCTCTTCTGATTAAAATTGTCGAAACTTCCGTTTAAGACTTCTGTGGTAAACCATCTATTCTATAGTTAGGACCATTTTATAATAAATCCCCTTTTGTACAAGAATACTTTCTTTATAGAAGTATAGATCTGCTGGTTATAGATTTTTTTTTATAACTTTCATTATGAAATTCAGATTAATTTATAAATGAAGTTGTATATAAATTTTTGGTCATAAACACAAATCTTTCAAACAGTTCGACAAGTGCGTCAATGTTACAGTAGTCTGTTTACTGTAAGTTACTAAGCTTGGTCCGATTCATCTGTCATTTATGGAAACGAATTCACCACTTTCTGAGACATTAATTTTTATTTCACCATCAGACATGGAGCTACATTGTAACTAAAGGAAAACTCTCAAATTAAAGAAATTTAACATGATATACTGAAACTTTCTTATAATCAATTAAACGACTGCTTTTCTTAGATATGTGATTTTTCATGCATGTCAAACTTTTTCATTGTTAACGGACATTTTGAGATTTTTTATTGTAAAAAAATTGTGTTTTTTAAAGAATTTCGTAGAACAAATCGCAATCAAAGAAAATTTCGGACCAATCATACCAATATTTCGGACCTAATTTCTATTTAAAAAAACAACGGCAGACATTATCTATTAACAAAACTCTGTTCATTAGCGGTTAATAAGTTAAATAAAATTTTGGAGGATTGCAACACAATTTCATATAGCAGTCCTAAGTATGAAATTGTTCAAACTATTATGGCATATTGTTATTCTAAACTATTTCCCAAAATTGATCGCCCTGAAGATCATAAAAAACATTTTATTAAAATAAATTATGTCAATAAAGGTTTTGATTTTATAAATATTGCCGGTATATTTAACGACCATTCTGTTGAAGAACAAATTCCTGGATATTTTGACAATACTGAGCTACCTCTTATTTGCTATATGTACAAGAAATCTACCCGGAAATTTGTGTTTAATTATAGTCAATTGTGTAAAGATGTTAATATCAGTGAAAATACACCTACTTCATGTAATTGTAGTACCTCCGAATATATTTATGGACCCATTTCCCATGTTATAACAGGAGATTTTAACATCGTTCAAGACCGAGAGTTAAAACATTCCTCAGTAGAGGACCTAAATATCGTCCCCCGTCAATTATTAATTGGAATGAGTGTCGTAATATCATCCACGACTCACTCCATACTTACTGTATGAAATGGATAAAACTGGAAAAAGCTGACAAAAAATCTTTGGACTCTTTTTTTAATTCAGTAATGAAGATAGTTGATATACGTATTCAACATTTTAAAGAACATTTTACTATTTACAATAACCTAAACCACAATAAATCTATTTCTCGTATCAAACATAAACTAAAAGAACTAGCCAAGAAATTTGTTTTTGTCCCGGCCGATAAAGCTGCTAATAATATATTATTGTTTGACGTAAATTTTACATTGAGGTTCTGAAAAAAGAAATCACCAATTCACAAACATTCAAACTGACTCCATTTTCAGAAAACGACATCTGTAACAAACATAAACTTTTAGCTACCGCTTTACAAGCAGAGCCAAATACAATGAAAGTCCCAACTATGTATTGGCTTCCGAAGCTTCACAAAACACCTTACAAATATAGATTGATTTCGTCTTCAAGCCATTGGTTCCACTACTAAATTGTCTATTCTTCTTACCAGCACACTTGGTACAATTAAAAACCTGATAATAAATTGTTCAAATAAGGCCTTCAAAAATAGTGGAATTAATTACTTTTGGAGTGTCAAGAACTCGTTGGAAGTACTTGATCAATTGCATGCTTATATTGGTGATTTTGAATCTGTTCAAAGTTTTGATTTTTCTACCCTGTATACCACATTGCCTCACATTCTCATTAAGAAAAAATGTACACACCTAATAAAATGGGCATTTAAAAAATCAGAATGTGAATATATATGTTCAAACTCTTTTAGGTCATTTTTTAGTAGCAATAAACAAAAAAACTATGTCAATTGGACATGCTTTGATACTATATATGCCCTTGAATTTTTACTAGATAACATTTTTGTTCGCTTTGGGGATTCCGTATATCGTCAGATTATCGGAATTCCAATGGGGACTAACTGTGCACCACTTATTGAGGACCTGTTTTTGTATTGCTATATATGAATTACAATTTATGACAAAAATAAGCAAAGACCCATCGAAACAACATCTGATAAACAAATTTAATAATACTTTTAGATATTTGGATGATATTTTGGCTCTCAATAATGACGACTTCAGTATATATATTAAAGAAATGTATCCTGTTGAACTTACTTTAAATAAAGCTAATACTAACAATGACCACTGCCCTTTCCTCGATCTTGATATCTATATCACTAACGGAAAGCTGAATACTATAATTTATGATAAAAGAGATGATTTTTCATTTCCTATAGTTAATTATTCATTTTTAGATGGTGACGTTCCATTGTCACCATCTTACGGTGTTTATATATCTCAACTTGTACGATTCGCTCGTGTATGTAACAATGTTTTAGATTTTAACGAGAGAAATTTATGTATTACTGAAAAATTATTACACCAGGGTTTTCGATATCACAAACTAGTCAAAACATTTACTAAATTTTATCATCGGTATAAGGACATCATTCGTAAATATAGCTCAACATGCAGACTTCTTATACGTTCATGTATTTCACATCCAACTTTTTATGGAAATATTCTTTATAAAGCACAAAGGTGTCAGTATTCACATCAAAAACTAACAAAACCTTTGAATAGACTTATTAAGAAGGGATATAGTTACGATACTGTTGTCAGGTCATTAAAGATTGCATATTTTGGCTTTGATATTGATTCACTTATAGGGTCTTTGCATCGGAACTAAACACATTTATTCAAAAACCAGTTGTTGGCATGACACGGGTTATGTTCTTCTCATATATGTTATGATGGTATGATACTAAACCCCTAAAGGGAAGGATTGTGCCTGATGTTCATATGATGAAATCATAATCTTTCAGTCAGTTTAATTGAAGTCTGGAGCTGGCATGTCAGTTAACTGCTAGTAGTCTGTTGTTATTTATGTATTATTGTCATTTTGTTTATTTTCTTTGGTTACATCTTCTGACATCAGACTCGGACTTCTCTTGAACTGAATTTTAATGTACGTATTGTTATACGTTTACTTTTCTACATTGGCTAGAGGTATAGGGGGAGGGTTGAGATCTCACAAACATGTTTAACCCCGCCGTATTTTTGCGCCTGTCCCAAGTCAGGAGCCTCTGGCCTATGTTAGTCTTGTATTTTTTTAATTTTAGTTTCTTGTGTACAATTTGGAAATTAGTATGGCGTTCATTATCACTGAACTAGTATATCTTTGTTTAGGGGCCAGCTGAAGGACGACTCCGGGTGCGGGAATTTCTCGCTACATTGAAGACCTGTTGGTGACCTTCTGCTGTTGTTTTTTTCTATGGTCGGGTTGTTGTCTCTTTGGCACATTCCCCATTTCCATTCTCAATTTTATTCAAAATTTAGAACTTCATGAACATGTACAGGAAGCTGAATTATTGCACATCTATGTACTACTTAAAATTGTACTTCGATCTGTTGCGTCCTTAAAATGTTCTGACCGTCCTAAGATTTAATGTACGGAAATGTTTCGGTATATTAAATTCAAATCCGAAACGAATGTTTATGACACACAAAAAGAGAAACCAGAATCTCTTGATGACCAAACGTATGTACACGTTGGGGCGAATTAGAGCTTTTCAGAAGGAGTGAGATTCCACCCTTGTTGAAAACCTTGTGGGGACCTCTATTTAAATTCCCTCCGTTTTTCTCATGGATGGAGTGTGGTCTCTCTGTAAATTACCCCATATCTTTTCATTTTCCTATTTACCGAAGGTTCCATGTGAAAATTTCCATTGGATCATATCTGTTAAACTAAATGTACAAAACAGGCTCAAGAAAAGGCGAAATTTCTTTTTCAAACCCGAACTAGAAATCCATTTTTTTTTCTAATAGAGCACCTTATATTATTGTCAATGAGTTCATGCATGTGAAAAACTATATAATCATACACAAGAAAGAAACCCTGAACAGGCTTTCAGCAATAACTTTTACCTATTTAATATTAAGTAAATATTAACATGTACATGTATTTGATAAAGTACATATATAACAAAGAAACTGCCCGGTATCCGACGTAAGAGTACACTTTTTACTACACGCGTAGTCGGGTGCGTTCACTACGAGGACACTTGTACTCAACTACGCGTGAAGTATGAGTACAGAATCGTCCCATACAGGACATATTCTATGTTATCCTAGTATATTATCCGACAGTTAAGAATAGAATCTGGTCAAATTTTGAAGTTGAACATGTGGGAATTTTTTATTTTTGCCACGGACCATTTAATTTTCATGGAGGAAGGGGCCGGGTAGTTTTTAGAAAACAATACTCTGACCCTGATTTTGACACCTTTTTAATTTTTTACCAGTATATTTCTTTTAGTTTTGGGGAAAATTGTAAAGGAAATAATACTATCAAGACGTCCTTCCATAAATCTTTTTTTTCTGTTCTGACTTTGAAGAAATGACTACTTTTCGCCCAATTGAAATGGTGCATGGACATATTTTGTTTCATATTATTAGAATTATTTTCAATATCGGTATTAAACTTGATTATCGACACATGAAAGTTTGTCGGCATTGTCAATCTTTTTAACGTTAAAGTATCAATAGTTCGGTCACTACTAAATTAAGTTTGTCGATAACGTAGCTAATTTTGACGGTAAAGAAACATCATTTCGATCACTTCTCTGTTACGAGCTGTAGATTTCATAAAATCATACAGCTATCTCAGTCATATAGTTTGCTTATTAATTGAATTCCAGATTGATATATAGTTTGGTGTATTGTTGTCAACTTTAAGGATTTGATCAATCTAGGTTAAAAAATAGAATTTTAGACTAAATTTAAATAGTCATTTTTAGAATTTTTATAAATTTTTCAACTCAACTTGGATTTTCATCAAACTAGACAGCTATCTCAGTCATATATTGATCTTAGAGAATGTTGGTTTGTTTGGTACTTTGGTCAATTGCTGGAAAATAAAAGGAATTTAATTGATAGTTAATTTTTGATAAGTTATTGTTTTAGTTCGGACTGAATTTTGATAGTCACCTTTTAATTTGTTTATTTCTTTTTCTAATAAACTTAGATTTTCTTCAAACTTTACAGCTATCTCAGTTGTATATTGATATTACTGAATCACAGGCTGTTATGTTGTTTGGCACATTTCTGACAAATTTCAGCATTTAATCATTTAAGGTAAAAAGAAAGCTAGGATTTTGAGTTCGGACTAAATTCAGATGGTCATCTTCAAATTTTAAATAAGAAATGCCAACGTATCGAAATTTGTTTTCGATCTCTCCAGTCATTGTAGCATCATAAAAGTGATTATATTCAAATATCGATTTCTTAAAATGGTTGCTTTATACATAAGATAAAGAATTAATTTAGTAAGATACATTGCGAGAGCACGTGAAATCTTGACTTTAGATACTTTAGATACTTTATTCTCTAAAAACTAGGTACAGGTTTACAGAGAAACATACAATATAAATACAGACAAAATGTGTTCCCTTATCATCGGTAATGGCATAATACACTGCATCTTTTTTTTTTTTTTTTTTTTAAAGATTTTGGCAATTAAGCTGTATATATAAAATTGAACTTCATTACAAGGTCGTTCAATGTTTTACAGGAATAAGTTGTTTTAAAAGTTTAAATTAGTGCCCGTAGATCGAAACTACAAGTAAGAACTAGTTTTGTAGGTAGCTCAACTGTACATATCATGAAAGTTCAAATTCTAAGCGTTAATTTTTTGCGTTAACTTTTGTTTGATTTATTCTTAAGATTTATGGCGGCTGTTTCTCAATTTTGTTTACTTTATGTATTTTCACGCGTACCTCATAATTGAAATCCGTGGGATACGCGAAAAAAACGAAGTTTTTATCTGCCGCTTGTTGCCGAGCTTGACACAACGTGATAGAGCTTTCATGTCACAATCAAGTTGAGAAAGCAAATGCGCATAAACAATAAGTTGTTTGGTCTTTAACTACTGTCGAGTCTATCAAGTAAAATATGGGCTCTACCTTACTGTTCGAGCACAAAACCTGGTCTTATCAGACTGAGCATTTTGAAGTGGAAGTAATTATATTATTATAAACTTTAATATATTTTGAAGAGAAGACAATGAACACATTTATCAAAAACACTTATTCCAAATTAGATTCGTTACATGTAATTATATGTATTTGACAACCCAATAAATTTAACTTTGAAAGGGCTTTTGCTCTCAAATCAATATTCACTGATTTGATTCAACTTCCTATTAGTATACTGTCCAGTCAATGAATTTAATCGAATTAAGTTAACAGAGTAACACGGCAGTATTTGCGATTGATTATTGGAAAGAGGAGAACAAACCTCATGGAAATTTCGATTACGTCGTTGTCTTCACTGGTGACGATTTTCTTAAATTTGGGTCAGAGATTAAAGCTAAAATTTCAAGAAAAACGTAGAGTCTTGTTTTGACAACTGGGCGCTCATACATATATACGTTTATAGCAAAATAAATTGAAATATTTCAAAGGGGGTTATAACTATAGTTCATTTATTAGCACTAATATTTTTATATTGTCAAATATGGATCGAGATTGACATTTGTACTTGATGGGTGCACATTTACAATGTTCATTCACCTGTAAAAAACAACAGTGATATTGACATTTTATAATGTTAAATTCTTCTTCCTAAAATACGATATAAGTGACATCTAGGGATGTTTTATACAATAAAACCGTAGGCGTAGTATATGCAATTATTCAGGGACAAATAAATTGTGAAACCGTAGGCGTAGTATATGCTATTAATTGTACAAAATGTGAAAAAGTTATATATGTAAGACAAACGGGTGATACACTATATCAACGGATGCTATTGAACTTTTCAAAAATACAAACAACGAAAACAGAAGATCCAGTAGCCAACCATTTCATTCAGCACAATCATTCGATGACAAATTAAAAAGTTACCGCTATAGAAAGAGTATTTGGGACAGAAATTTACAGAAAAACTAAAGAAGCCTTTTGGATAAAAAAAAATAAAAACTTAAGAACTTGAAGGACTCAACACAATGTACGAACGATAATAAAATATTTATATTAAAAAAGCGACAAACGCGGCAAATGAACGTCATAGAAGTTATTATAACGTAATGTATCCAAGCGATGTAATTGTTGTTTCAATGTTGTAATTTATTCCAATGAAGAAGGCCGTAATGGCCGAAACGTATGGGAATTTGTGTTATAGCTTTTATTAAATATATATTATATATATATATTTTAACACCCTTATAATTTGCCTTTGTTTTTTGTTGGTTTGTCATCGATTTCAGGCTCATATAAATACATTTAATATTTAAGACACTACTCTACGTATGTTGTTTAAATATCAACATAAGACAATGTTGGTTTTTTTTTTTGTTTTTTTTTTGTTTTTTTTGTTATTTTTAAGAAGTTATCATACTTTAGTGATAGTTTGACATTTGTTAGTGGATACATCAAATACCGGTACCTTATCCCGGCCTCGTTAACCGTTAGTAGCATATAATCATTTTAATTAGTACCTGTTGGTTTATTTAACTGTAATATATACATTTATAAATTATAGTGTATCCAACTAATACATTATCAATATAAAATGATCCATAAATATGAATAGATAAAAAAAGGAATAAATAAATAAAAATCACAGAAATTTGGAATTTTGGAAAAAGCAAAAATAAAAAAAATAAAAATATATTTTACTTACAGAATTCCCCATACAGCTTGCAGGATTTATTTATTCAAATATTTGCGTACAGGCAATAACTTAGAGGAACATACATGTAGTTATAAACATAGACAAAACATCAAGCATATATATAAACCAACATATAACAGTATCAAATCATAACATAGGTGGTGATGTGTAGTAGATTTTTTGGTTTCATGTCATAGAATAAATATATTTATAAATCATTGTTTTACCCATATACGAATGATATTTGTGGATCGGATCAGTCAATTTCATTGTTATTCCTAATGGCCCTTTTGTTTCCCTTTTCAATGTTGATATTACTATTTTAATAAATATAAACTTGATTGCTACATGCTTAACATGAGCAACATGACGTATTCCATATGCGGAGCGGGGTATTATTACTCTAGCAAAGCACCATCGTTTACGAAGGGGTTCGTGTTGCTCAGTCTTTGGTTTTCTATCTTTTGTTCTGCATCGATATAAAAAATCTCTGTAATATATATATTATATTGTATTGGTGACACTACTTTAGCAGGAAATTCTCATTCTTCTGTAACATTTCAGTTAGTTCATTTTTGTTGGATTTCGTTTTATATTTAGTGGGCTGGATAATGTTTAATTAATTGTTGTTTCCCTTATATATGCATGTTTGTTTTTGGCTTTTGTTGTCATTTTGTTTGCATTGACATAATTATTGTGTTTGCGCTTGTTGTTTTATTTGAAGGAACAGCGGAACTGAAGACAGGGAAATTTTATATGTTCATGATGATATAACCATTTTCATTCTGTATCAACTGAACATGTCTTGTCATAATTGTTTGTATTTTGCATAACAAGCATTTATGTATGCACATTCAAAATGTCAAAAAAGTATCACAATAATTGAATAACAATTAGGTAATCTGCAACTGACTACGGTCATTGGACCACGGGCTTCTACTTAAGTACAGACTAATTCAGAATATGGGAGGTTTTGATCAATATTGAGAGCGTAGAAATACTGCTTCATCATTCATGCAAATATTAAGAATAGTTGAATAGTTGTCAAAAGTACCAGGATTATAATTAAGTACGCCAGACGCGCGTTTCGTCTACATAAGACTCATCAGTGACGCTCAAATCGAAATATTTATAAGGCCAAACAAGTACAAAGTTGACGAGCATTGAGGATCCAAAATTCAAAAAAAGTTGTGCCAAAAGAGACTTACTTGTCATATTAGTTCTTATAACAAAATGAGAAAAGATGCATTGTTATATTTTGAAGACAAACAGATTAAGTGTGTTATTCAAAGAAACACAACTACGTCATTATGTTGTTTAACTTTTGTCTGTTTTCTCGTTTAGGAACTCCCTTTGCTCATTTTGTACTTATAGGGAGTAATAATTTTAAAAACCTTGAGGCTTTTGAATTGATTTATTTTAAAAGAGTTAATATGTAATATCGGTATTACATGCAGTAATCAAGGCGGACGATAAGGATACATTTCCTCTATTTTCAACATATTCAACATCGGATCAGTAAGTAGTCCCATGAATGATACTTTAAAAAAAACACAGTTATGACATTAAGCATAGCTATATATGCTTCGATTTCTATAAGTAAAATACAAATACGAAGTCAAGCAGCAAATATTTTGATTTCAAATGTTTTTATTTGACATGATATTTTTAAGTGTAGTTTTGTGTTTGACATGATATGAGTCGTTTACTCTAACAAATATAACTCACACAAAAATGAAAGATGACATAAATTAATCAACCGACACTACGAAGCACTCATACATGTACTTTTTATAAATTTTAAACGGGTATCACTAAGGTAGTTCTCTTGCAAAAGAAATTTTACAAAGGAACAAGGAAAAGATATTTAAGTGTCTAATAAGTGAATACTGATGAGTAATTAACGGTACCAATTTTCTTGCACCAGATGCGCATTTCGACAATACATGTCTCTTCAGTAATGCTCGTGGCCAAAATATTTGAAATTCAAAGCTTATATAAAAGATAAAGAGCTATAATCCAAAAGGTCCAAAAAGTATAGCCAAATCCGTGAGAGGAATCAGAGCTTTGCATGAGGGAGATACATTCCTTAATTTAAAATAATTTCTAATATTTGTAACAGCAAATTTTAATAACACAAAAAATCCGTATTTTCATGCCAGTACCGAAGTACTGGCTACTGGGCTGGTGACACCCTCGGGGACTAATAGTCCACCAGCAGAGGCATCGACCCAGTGGTAGTAATAAAATTAACGGTACCAATTTTCTTGCACCAGATGCGCATTTCGATGAAGTTATCAAGCGTTTGATAACCGTTGCTTATATTTTATCATTTTTAATTGAATAGACGACGAATTTTCATCAATCAGTCCTTATCAAACTCAGCAGTATGCAGACTGTGGATTTTGGGATTTTGCAGGACAGAAAGATTTTTATGCAACGCATCAGACTTTTCTAAGTACAAATGCTATTTATTTGCTGGTAGCAGACATTTCAAAAGACTTGTCAAATAAAACATTCAAAGATATGGTAGAAAACAAGTTTGATAGATCTGGAGGTATGTGAAGAAAACTTTATTAGATAAAACATTTCAGTTACACAGAATATTTGAAACTGAATAATTGGTAGGTGGTTATTCCCAGACTTTGGACGACAGTCGATTAACACAACGCATCCTTATTAAATGATCTTCTTAATTTAAGGGAGTTTTGAAGGGCGTTGAGGATTAGAAGTGACAATCGCACATAACTTTGCAAATGTTTTGATGATTCTGTGCGATAAACAATTAAATTAGTATGCAAATCAGGTGTTATAAAAAATAAAAAGTAAAATCACAAAAATACTGAGCTCAGGTGTTATAAATGTATCGTTGTTTTATTTGGTTCATGACATTATTCAAGCTACTGTTTACATTAACTTTAAAGCAATATTGTTTTCCCCCTTGTTATTCATTAACAATTATCAATCAATCAAGAGCATAAAATCTCCAAATTTAAACCGTTTTTATGTATCTAATATCAAATTTTATAACTAAGTTGACGCGAAAAAATTTAATTCACGTTCAGCCTGAACTTCTAGTCCGCAACTCAACCTTCAAAATCAAGATGAACGATTTAATGTGAATGTCAATGATACAACTATCCACTAACATTGCGGGGGGAGGGGGGGGGGGGGGGCAGACCAAGCATAGCATAAAGTTAATATACGTTGCCACATGCACATATTTTATTTGTCAACTCCAATTTTCGCATTTACCAGTAACGAGTTTGTTAATAGTTTTGTGTTTTATGTTCAGCAGTTTTAATTATAATACTTAAGACTTCTTGTATCTGTATAATATATTTCATACAGTGAATTTTATTTAATTAAGAACTTTAGTATATGAAATGTTTACTTTGAACTATCCTGTGATCAAAGACGGTAATGTACCCGTTTTTTTCCGGATTTATTGAACGTGTTACTGAACTACTAAACCATTAATGAAACCATTGGATGGAATAAGCTTTCAATACGCATCGATTGCTTTAAACGTGAACAAAAAAAAAAAACAATTAACGAGATCGTTAATTAAATACAAAAACACACTCTGTTTTGCAATAACATATTAACCTTCACTTGAATAGTGCTGCAGGGTGCATAGATTAAAGAAGAAGTGCCAATGATACGATTCTCTATCCAAGTCACAATGTTTAAAATTAAACCATTACGGGTCAAAGTACGGTCTCTAACATGGAGCCTCGGCTCATACCGAACGGCAAGCTATAAAGGGCCCGGAAAATGACTTGTGTTAAACCATTCAAACGAGCAAATTAACGATCTAATCTTTATAAAAAAAACGAGAACCAAAAAACACTTATGAACCACATAAACAAATATCGAACATCAGATTCCTGACTTAGGACAGATGCAAACAAATGCAGCGGGTTTAAACGTTTAAATATGTACCAAACCAAACCCTTATCTTTATAACCTTCGTCTCTCTCCTCCCTTTATCTCATTATGTCGTTTGGTTAATCCTTATGTAAATTGATTTTTGTATATCGACATATAAACATATTATTTTCACAGAGTATATTGATTTTTGGTTGGATAACATTCACAGTTATGCTGTAAATGATGAAAATATAGCCTCAGAAACCGATACGTGGAATCCACCTGTTATAATAATTGGTACTAAAGTTGACAAATTACAGGTATTATATTTTGCTTGATTTCTCTCTAAAGTATAATATACAAAACTATTAGCTAATTTGTGTCTTTCAGTTCGATATGAGTCGATGTATCTTCCGCTAAAAAATAATTGCAATTTGTTGTCTGAAATATCACCTGACATTCCGAAAGTTTTGTAGTTTTATCAATCTTTATCACCTATTAATCTTCCATCACAGAAAAAATGTGACCAGACTGGTCCCGCGAACAGGTCAGCTAGAGTAGACCAATCCTGCGGACAGGTCAGCTTGACCAGACCAGACCTGTAAACAGGTCTGCTTGTTAACCGGAGGGAAAATATGATACAAGCCCAAACGAAAAAATATAAACAAGTCTAAATTGAAAACTACGTTCAAACCTATGATTTCGTTGGATAAAAACCGCAATTTTTATACGTGTGCATGTAAAAAAAAATTCGTTGTAGAAGGGTCTAAATTCATCACAAACAACATTTTCCAAAAGACAAAAAAAGTGAACAAAATATATTTAAAAAAAACCGCATTTGACAAACATGTCGAACAACTCAGCTGAATGCATTGGCGATTGCCAAATAAATTGATCACAAGATGTAACAAAATGGATCTTAATATTAATTTAATACTAAACAGAAAACAATAAACTTGCGGCAAAGATGTTATACCACAACAAGAGGTGCAAAAGATTTGTACACCAGATCCGGATTTCGACAATCAATGTCTCTTTAGTGATGTTAAGGATCAAAACGGTGTTTGGAAGGCCATATAATTTACCTCAATTAAGGATAGGCTCTTGAATTAAAAGAGTCAAAATAGGATAAAAGGATCATATAAACTGGAGGGGAAATATGATACAAGCCCAAACGAAAATATATAAACAAGTCTAAATTGTAAAGTACGTTCAAACCTATGATTGCGTTGCATAAAAACGGCGATGTGTATACATGTGCATGTGAAACAAATTTCGTTGTAGAAGGGTCTAAATACAGCACAAACAAAATTCTCCAAAAGACCAAAAAAGTGAAAAAAATATATTTTAACAAAACGCATTTATGTATAGTAATTGTAACATTCTTATCTTGTCATGTGCACAATTTATTTAGTATACTATGTATTATTATTTCATCCTTTGTACCAATGTGTATACAGTGGTTTTAAAGAACAAAATTGTCTTGTCTATTACATAAGACAATGCATGAATAAAGGGATTCAAACATTTGATTAAGTATACAGTTTTTGAATTGATCGGATTGAATTGGGATTAACGTTCACTGGCAAGTATGTCATGCATATTCGTATTTACGCCTGACGCGCGTTTCTTATTTAAAAGACCCATCAGTGACGCTGAAATCCAAAAAAAGTTAAAGAGCATTGAGGACCAAAATTCCTCAAATATTTGCCAAATAAAGTTAAGGTAATCTATTCCTGATGTATAAAAGACACATTTGATGCATCAGTCAAAAAAGGTTTAACATTCTGTTTTTTTGTGAACGTTATAAAGATAATAAAGATCATAATAAAAGACACATTCTAAAAAATAAATTAGCAAAAATACTCAACAGAAAATTCAAGTCCTTTATCTAATGACGAAATTATCAGCTCAAACTCATCAAAAGAATGATAACCAACTGTAATATATCTGACTTAGTACAATCAAATAATAAAAAATACTCTGCGTGGCGTTAACGGGCGTTAACAAAAAGTTCAACATTTTGTCATTCGTGGAAAATAATACACAAAACAAATTTAGATCATATATACATCCTCTGTATAAGTTAATAACACTGTACAATATAAAAGTTCCAGCTTGAAATTGTGCATGTTAGAGACGTAAGCCCGAATTTGTACCCCGCGTGCATATATACATACAATGCGAAATCCAGCACCCTGTCACGAACCAAAAAAAGTAGAAGCAAATCCGAAAGATATGTGCACCTTTATTATACATGTAACACTAAGTGCATCATTCAAAAGTTGCGCTAAAATACTCTAGTCCAAAGAAATTAGCTGTATCAACCCTTTATACATTAAGTGTGGTATAGACAATCTAATGAACTCGGTTTAAATACTTTTTTCGAATATGCAGTTCATAGTGAGTTGGTTATTTTGAGATCTCAAATGTAGAAGCAATGTAAGCAAGCTAACATCTACGTTGTGTTGTTTTTCGGTGGAAAGTTGATTACAAATAATTTGCAACTTTCCCATGTCTATTCACACTGGTTCTCTTTAATTTCAATTGTCCAACCCATTAACAGACTTTATTCCCATAATGTTCACTAAAACGTGGTATTACTCACGTTATATTACAATTATGAAATATTTACTAATTTCAATTTATATTTTAGAACCAAAGTACGATTTTGTGTCCTTTAAATGATATCTAAAATTGTTTTTTTCGCCTTTCATTACAAAAATTGCTATGCGTATAAGCATAAATACTACATACTTGCGCGACGCCTTTTAGTTTTACTGAAAACTGCGCAGACTATGAAATGTTTTTACAGTTGGAAAATGTTCTATGATATATATCATTTTGTCAGACACTTTTCTTTTTTTGATTTGATTCTTATAATGTACCTAAAACTGTATATTAAATAGATTTTAATATTAAAATTGTGCGTTTTACTCTTAACAGACGTATAACCAACCCGATTAACAGACCAACCGCCGATATAGCCGCATACTCAATATAGATTAACCGACCTATCTCTCGGTTAGCCGAGTGTCGGCCGTGTAACTATTTAAACTCTTATACATGGAGTATGACACGCATGGTCATCGATTTTCTTCAAACTTCACACAATTACTAGTCTTGATGTAACGAAAATTGACAAAATTTTGGTTGTAAGCATATCAATTGCCATAGCAACCGATGACCAGTTAAAACCATCTGTATATCTACGATTTTAAGCCTGAAAAGGCTATTTTCAACATTATTTTTCATAATGAATAATTAAGAGAAAGAGGTTTTTTTATGATTTTATTGAATTTTTATTTATGTAATTAAATAACTGATATTTTAATATTCATTTTTCAATCAAAATTACATAATATTATCTACCCCCCCCCCCTTTATGTGGTTTGCATAAGGTACAAAATACTCTTTTGGGGTCATTTTTGAATGCTCACCATAATTTTTACAGACACCTGAGTTAAAGTCAACCATAAATTCATTAATACCATAGTCTTATCTTATCAATTATGCGGGAAAAAATAGGGAAAGTAAAAACATAAAAATACTGAACTCCGAGGAAAATTCAAAAAGGAAAGTCCCAAATCAAATGGCAAAATCAAAAGTTCAAACACATCAAACGAATGGATAACAACCGTCATATTCCTGACTTGGTACATGCATTTTCTTATGTAGAAAATGGTGGATTGGACCTGGTTTATAGCTAGTTAAACCTCTGACTTGTATGACAGTCGCATTATATTGTCAACGATGCACGAACAAAACAAACAGACACAATAGGTAAAAATGTAAAAAATAAGGGTACAGCAATCAACATTGTGTTATCATTTTAATCACTATTATTATTGTGTTACTATGAATACAAAATGCTTAGTTTTCATTTTTTCAGAAAAAAATAATTTGGAAAAATTTGGAAAAAAATGTTTTTAAACCCAATTCTGCAGTCAGAAATAAATGAATAAAAAGACAATATGTAGAAATTATTGTTAAAATCTAACTTTCAAACATATTCATATATGTTGCATTATTACGGGTTTAACTGTGGTGCTATGGAAACACTTACATGATGATCAGTTTAAAAACAATTTTGAAAAAGTTTCAGTTAGTTTCTTAAATATGCACATGAGTAGGAAAAGTAAAACACTAATAAAGTTTCACTGTATACACACATGTATATATATAAATAGTTTTGCTAGTATAATATTTCAAAAATGATGTTACCACTTGAAGGAAAAAAACGCAATTGCACAAATTCGGATAAAAGTGCTGATTATGAAGAAATTTCAGTCTGTTTTCGTGATCACGTTAAATATACAAGAAAAACATTTACTCAATCTAGAAAAATTAATAAAATCATTGAAAAATATAATTATATATTAAATTGTGCAAAATGTTCCACTGAATGTGTTGCCTTGGAAACAAACTGTCCATTTGTAAAAATACTGCTGAAAGTGCAAATTTTTAGAAATTCGCTTTAATTAACTTCGATATATTTAGCAATGGATGTATACAATTTTGTTTACGTTATGCAGGTTTTTCTTGTATTTGAGAAATAATAATAATATTCCAGACATTGTCAGGGATAGTGTTGCCATAGAAACAACAAATTATATTAGCAATTATCAGTATGTTTGCAAATGGACTGCTTGTTTCCAAGGCAACACATTCAATGGAATCCTACTCATGTGAACATTTAAAAAACTAATGATCGAGTAGTTGGTCTTGCTTTATGTCCAGTGTCAAACATCTCATGCATATTTCAAAATAGAACAAAATCAATTAATTTAATAGGAACAATGTAGGTCATGTTGTACTGATCAAAAATTAATTAAAGGTAATAATTTGATACAATTCAACACAATAAAAAATACTAGAAAAAAAAATTAGACTTGATCTTCTAAATAAATGATAATTGACCATCTAACCTTTCTTTCTATTAAGGAAAACAGTACCTTTATTATGAGCTGTTCTTCTCATTCATTCTTAAACTTTATGTTGAAATGACAAAGCATGTATAGCTATACATTTTGAATAATATTGAATGATCAGTATCTACATGAAGATCATTTTTGAGGTGAAGTTAAAAAACAAGACAATTTCAAAAAGGTCCTGTAATAGGAGTAGGCTGGGAATATCACTGGAAATCGGGATCAATTTGACAAGGACAGAAATTCCAATAGGTCAACTAGGGAGCCCCTAAAAGAATTAACACAAGGGTTCTTTAGCAAACAAAAGTTGTAACCAGCAAGGGTGGGTACGTTCGGCCGTCGACCCGATGGTCCCTGCCATCCATCTGACACTCTGACACATTTCTTGTTTGCCGTTCTGGCTGGCGAGCAATATTTCGAGATTTTTCAAAAATTTCTGTTTCCATACGAGGACCGTCGGAAAATCTGTCAGTCGGTGGCTGTGGGTCTTACAACGATCATCGGGTGGAAAATATACCATCCTGACAATTTTCATATAAGGGGTCCCACTGACTGCCTTCAGAGTTGGCCCGCTACGTTCATGCTTCAGTGATTCCATATGTTTTCGATGAAAGGAGAAGGCGGGACCTCAGGGCCCCTGGATCCGCCTATGGTTACACTATCTTAACATAAGTAATAGGCATTGGATTATTGAAATTTGAGAAAATAACAATTATCTATAGTATATGGGGTTTTAGCAGCAAATTAACAAAATGCTGACAACATGATATCTCTTTACATAGGGTAACTTTAAAAGAATTATATACATGTTCATATAATTTGATTTCACTGAAAGCCCATTACAGAAAGTTGTTTCTCAAAATTAGTTTATTGTCTTTCTTTTAAAAAAAAAAAGGTTTTAATTTGAAAATCTGTTTAACTACCAAGATATTGTGCATGCAGGGGCTCGGGCATTCCTCAAGTAGTCCTTGAAAATACATTTTTTTTTAATGAAAATATGACTTCCAAGATATCCTGCACGAGGATCGGGAATGCATTAAGTAGTTCGCGGACATAATTATTAACTGTAATAAAATTTTAAATATAAAAAACAAACTATATTGGATTTATCAACTTGCATGTATTTATGGCCTACTTCACACCACTTGAGTGTTACTTTGTATTTGTGATCAAAGAAGTCAAATAATAACCGGTAATAAACTACATAATTTACTAGATAGTTAAATACAATACACTACTCAATACCATTAAAATTTTAAATACTTCGGTTCTTGTCATAGTACCCTCAACTATTTTTCCAAGATTTTTTTTATTATTTGATAAAGACTTTACCATTCAAACTTAATGTTGTTTTTTATAAATTTTAATCATTAGGTAGTACATCGATCAGGACACAGTCAACGTTGGTCAGGTCAAGTTTTTTACCCAAAAACATATATTTTTTCTTCTTTTTCTTAATAATATAAAATAACACAGAACTGTTCATCGATTAGGTCATTGCTGTTGTTGGCCAGGCCATTGTCAACGTTAGAAAGATCACGTTTTTGGATTTTTTTAAATATTTTTTTTCTATATTTTTTCATATATTTATAAATTTAATGATCAAATTTTATTATATTTCAAATTTATAAAATAATAAAAGAAAAGAAGTTTTTAGCATTTTCATTTGGTCCTGTCATTGTCAGCGTTGGTCAGGTCACGTTTTATGAAGATCAAAAAAAATATATATATAAAAAATATATATATATGGTAACCAACCAATATATCTATCGCTTGGCATTATTTTACTGACTAGGCTAACAGGATCTACATATAATTTTAGCCAATTTTCAGAAAGATTTGTGACTATGTGTGTCGAAAAAGTTTAAGTGGTTACAGAGATTGAGTATTAAATGATGGTTTGAATTTTCTCCAGAAATACAAGAAGTTTTAAGACCTAAACGTACTAGGAGACTGTTGGATGGTACTGTGATAACCAAACTAAATATACTTTCTAATTCAGGGACCAACGCATACAAAAACTACAAATTGGAAGTAAAAAAATACTCGTTCATTATGCATTATATTTAGTCACCAAGACTTTCTTGATGTCTATGTTTTTATGTCGTTAATTGGCCGGATGATGCTATCTTTTAATTTGTAAATCCCATATCTCTATTTATCCTGCAATCAGCTAACTATTGTACAAATAACAAGTACACAAACAATATTTTTTTTTTTTTGTACTTTTACAAATAACGTATCCTGTTACCCCGCTTCTCTGTTTAGCAAGCAGTAACGTGGATATTTCTTTTTGTATAACTGTTCATTTGAGTTGGGTCCTCTTCGTAGTCCGCGTTTACACTTTGTCGATTTCTTAATTTTTTTAGAGGCAATGATTTGGATTTTAAAGGGGCACTAGCTGTTTAAATAAAATGTTCACCGATTTGACGTAAATTTTCATAGTGAGTATATAACTATATAAAAAGTGTAAAATAAACAATATACTGGAAATGGGTTCGAAAATATGTAAGAGACCATAACAATCAAAACCAAGGAGGAAACAAAGACTTAAAAAAACAGAGGACATTTACATCAACAGTCATAAATAATAAATAAGAAACAACACGAACTCCACTAAAACCCGGGATTAAAATCAGGTGCTCCGAAAGGGTAAGCATTTCCTGCACCGTATACGGCACCTGTCGTGTTATTTCTTTGTTCAGTCGGTAATGATGGTTATTATGACTGGAAGAATATCAGACTTGATTTCTGACACACTTTTGCCATAATGGCCAATCAGCTCATGATGGCGATCGTAAAATTTGTGTGATGACCTTAATTTGATTGATTTATAGTCCTGTATTAGCAACTTTTGAGAAAGCAGTATTCCTCGTTCAACAAAATCAACGTACTTTGAGCTAGCTCTAGAGTAACGGTTCAATTGAGACGCACATACTCCATATGCTGGTGCCGCTGGGATGTTGCTACAGGTGTAATACCACCATTGATTTTCCCCTTCAAGTCTTTGTTAAATCGGCACTTTTAATAAAATTGTACAATATTTACCTTTATTTCAACCGAAGAAATACTTTGCATGTATAAAGTTTAATCATTTCCAGTGCTACAGTGAAAATTTCACACTACATTTCATTGCATATAAGAAAGTAACCATCATCGGAAGTAAACAACCCAATTGTTACACTGTTATTTACTGGTTACCTGCTTTGGTAACTATGTAACCTTAACTTTCAAAAATATTTTATAAGACCATCAAATCAAAAAGGAATGATGCTTTCAGACACCCAACATACATGTTTATGACCAAGAAAAATTTAAGTGCATTGAAATGCAGGGTTAATTTTCTACAACTGTCAAATTCAAGGGAATATTTTTAGACCTACTTTCGTATACAACCGGATGTGACGTACCATGATTTGGTGGTATTACACCTACACAGAAGTTGAAAGTTGACTATAGGAAAATTAAAATCATCGCGTTTGTCATAAATTTTGGTATTCGTTTCGTGTGTATTTTAGTCTAGACGCCATCTATACTTACCTGTCAAGGTGACATCCGAATACCTCTGATTATCATATAAGGGATATAAACATAAATATAGATATAAATAGATATCAGACTCGTGCATTTGGATTTTCTAAGTCTGCTTATTTTCATGTTATAGATTAAAGTTATATGTTAAATAATTGAACATGCATAAGCTTGAGCTATCTAAGAAAGGATTAAAGATGCGTTTATTCAAAGTTGCATTTTTGGATCAATTATAGGATATACCTGGATCGGTGATTGATTGTATTTGATTGTTGATTTGCTACAGTAATATTTTGTACATTTGAGTTTGATTTGTCTGGTGTCTGTATATTTGATTTAGCATTTTATTATAAGCCGATGTCTTTTATGTACATATTTTATAATAACAAAATAACATTCAGCAATTTTAAAGTTAAAACATGTAGGTCAGATAACAAGTATTGAAATTTTTACTTATTCATTAATGATTCTTTTAATTTTTTTTAACCATTTTGATGAAGTTTTTAGAGTCTAAACTTTTAAAAGTTGATTTGATGTTGAATGCTTTTAAACGAATTTTGATCTATTTTTAACTTTGTAGTTTCGTGCATATACACTTTTGAGTACATATACACATAGAAAAAGTATTGCAACACCTTGATTTTTTAAAACTTAAAAAAATCAGCCTCTTATTTTGGATGGAATATGATAAAGTATTTGTAAAAGAATATTGAAACGTAGTTAATGATAACATTGGTATTAAAACAAACAAAAAATGTATGAAAAAAAAAAGTTTTATCTAACTTAAATTTTTATAACAAAATGGAGTGTTTTTTGTACAAAAAAATGCATTTTACAACTTTTACTGTAGTCAAACTTTACAATGTCAGACATTTCAAAATTAATCTCTAGATGATTGTTCACATCATGGTTGATCGTTATACGCCAAAGAATTAGTACTTTGTGCGCAGCCTCCATTCAAACCGATAACCATATCTTAACGTCTTCTGATTCCTGCCATAAGTCGACCAATTTGTTGCTAAGGTAGCAGCAACCATTCCTGACGAAGGGTATTGTTTATTTAATGACGTGTTTGAACTGGGGTGTCCTTCCGTGCACTTGACGACCAAAAGTGTCCCATATTTGCTCGATATTGTTCAAATTCGGGCTACGATCGGGCTAAGGAAGATAAACCGAATTCCATTGGAACAATGGATCCTTCTCCACGATGCTAATTTCCAACTTTGGCGAGCTCTGCACTATATTGGAAACGGGCAACTGTGTGTCTGTTCGTAGACAAAGGTCCCCGAAATGGTCTTATCGCACGATAACCAGTAGCGATGAACCTATCTTGAACAGTTCTTGTTTAAAGGCTCCTGTATGGTCATCACTCTCTTTTTAGGATTGTATTGTTTGCAATGGGTTTCCTTCTGATCAACCTTCATTATGCTTGATTTTCCCTAGCAGATGTTATAGGGGGTCTTCTTGATCTCGGAAGGTATTTAACATCGTTTGTTACCTGATATTTATTCTCAAAACGACTTATAGTGGAATGGTGATGACCAACAATACGTGCAATTGTCACATGCAGCGACATACCTGCTTCTCTCATGCTGATAATCCGCCATCTCGCTGCAGTTAAGAGTTGTGGAGGACCCATTAAAAGGTGTCAATCACATAACTTTATAAACTTGGTTATTTAAAGTGTTAAAAACAATGAGGAAAAAACATCTGTTTTATTGTTTACGAGGACAGTAGCTGCATGTGCAGATAAGAACAGTAGATGCATGTGCAGATAAGAAACGATAAGTCGTGGGGTGACGTCATTCGGTATTGTTTAACCTTGTGTCAACGTGGTATTGAAAGTATTATGTTGTTTTGATTTCAATCTTTGACAAAAATAAACGCTGAGAGTTTAATATTTTCTTTTGTTTTATCATGTTTATAAATCATTGTTATGTCAGTGCACGTTTTTCTCACGAGTGCCTTTCAAAGATCTTCAAACAATATTTTTGAAAAGTGTGTAGTATTTAATAATTATGTTCATCAAAACAAATCATTTCAAATAAATAATTGTGTCACTTCCAGACTTTGGGGTTATGCAAATTTGTAATTGCAATGCATGGTAAATTAAAAGCATTACATTTTTCTAAGTAATTGAATTTAATGTGTAATGCAGCAACTTTTGCATTACATTATAATTAGTATGAAATTCAAAACAGTGTAGCTGTTGCCATTGATTGACACATTAAAATCATTCATTGACTGGGACAATTTAGGTGAACGTTTGTATGTAACGACCAATGCTCACTATGTACTTTTTAAAGACACTTAAACTATGGGGTCACCAAAGGTTCTCAACACCTAAATAAAGTAATTCGAAAAATTAATCAGAAATAACACGATGTTTTGATTTATATCAATTATATAAATCAAAACACAAAGGTTATTCCTGATTAATTTTTCGAATTATTTTATAATTAAAGGCGTTAAGAAACCTTTGTTGACCCCACAGTTTAAATGTCTATCGTAGGTACGTCATGAATAGTGGTTGTTACAGACAAACGTTCACGTAAATTGTCCCAGTCAATGGATGATTTTGATGGGTCAATCAATGGCCACAGCTACACTGTTTTGAATTTCATACTATAATTTAATACATTACATGAGAAAAAAGCTGCGTAATTTCATTCATTACTTTTTTAACATACTAAATATTTTTCACAGATTGTTGGATATTTAGCTAAAGCAGAATTTAAGATTTCCGGATTAGTTAAGAACGTTATCATTAGGATGTTATTTTTCTTTTAAAGAATTACTGTAAACAGTGTTTGATTGTTTTCAAAACATCAATGAATACCTTGGCATGATTAAATAACAAAAATTTACCATTGTCACCAATACAGTCAAAAAGACGCGGTGACCGAGACGGTAGCTAATAAATAATGTTGGATGTAATTAATAGTTATCCCACAAGGACGCGTTGTGTCAGTGTAAGATCACCTCGATGGCCGGAGGCCAGAGGGTGATCTAACAGTGACACACCAAGTCCGAGTGGAATAACTATTTTACATCCCAGCTGTTTTAGATTAGACAAAAAACCATTTACAATTCATAAAATCTAGTTTAAAACGCCACACAACCATTATAGTATACTTTATATATTACTATATGATGTATACCCTTTATGACCCCCAACTCACCCCACTTGCTAATCGGCCCACACTATATCGCCACTTTATAAAAAATCGCTCCACTCTTGTTTACCGACTCGCCCCACTTTTGAAAAAGTGTGATATCGAATTGAACAATCAGTCTGACAACTCACTTATTAACGAAACAGGTTTAAACCCTACTGAATAAAGGTCAGCCAACTCGCCCCACTCATAAAAAGATATAGCTACCTTTAAGTGTGTTAAATTACTAGTTCGTATCCAGTCGTCCTAGTGTAGTGGTATGTGTCGTGGCTGGATATGCTTAAGGTCTTGAGTTCGAAACCCAGCATATACACTTGATTTTTTCTACGTGCTAGATAGTCTTTTCCGTATAATTAATTATAAGTTTTATAGTGGGTTTGACATTCCCTCCAAAATGTTCCAGAACAAAGGAAAGCATGCACAACAAAGAAACTCAAACTGGGGTGATCTGGTAGGGGTGATCCGGCTCAGATCACCCCTGTTAGAACAAAGGAGCTGGGATAAATACACAGAGTGGTAATCATGACTATTACAAACGAAATGTTCGTGGTCGTGAAAACACTAGAGGTGGAAGTATGGTCTGTGAAAATAGCCATAACACGGATTGAAAGATCGACATATAGAAATGGACAATCTTCCACTGGTAATTGCAATACAAACTCTAATAACCATAATCAGTCAGAAAGGAATTTGAACGGTCGGGGTCGAGGAAATTACAGTGGTCAGAACTTTTTGATATTTTTATCGTTTTCCATGGCAACAGCGTAGTTCCAACGAATCTCAAAATCATCCAGAACCTGTATCTATAGAATAGCTGTATTTTATAAAATTATGATGATTCAATGTTCATGCATACTAAAAATATCTATCAAAAATTAAATCTTATTTTTCACTCTTTAACTGTAACAGTGGTAACAGTGGCCATATTGGAAGTGCAAATTCTGACTGCACTTCTTGCATTATTATATATTTTCATTGGTTGGTTCATAAGATTCCGAAAAGAGTGGAATAATAATAATACTAAAAATAGAAGAACGGAAAAAATAACAATATGTACCCGAGTTTAGAGATTCAGCGGCTAAATTTTCAATTATGACAAATGGAGAAAACGAGATAGCCCAAATGTACACCAAGGTTCTAAGGCAAATAGAAAGAAGATGTTATATAATTCTAACGAGACAACTCTCCATACACGTCACAATTTGTAAAAAGTAACCAATTAAAGGTAAAAGTACAGCCTTCAATACAGAGCATGGCTATTACCAAACAGCCACCTATAAAATACCACAAAGATATAAAATGTAGTCGTTCAAAAATACATGTATTTTATAACATGCTAAATTTTGACCTATTATGTCTCTTTGTTTTGTTGAATATGAAACATCGTTATCAATATAATGTGATTTTATGCGACTGTAACACATATACAAGTGAGAGGTTTATAGCTAGCTATAAAACTATGTCTAATCCACCATTTTCTACATAAGAAAATGCCTGTAGCAAGTCAGGAAGATGACAGTTCCGTTTACTGAGTTTGAGCTTTTGATTTTGCCATTTGCGTAGGGACTTTCCGTTTAGAATTTTCCTCGGATATTCTTTTTATTTTATTTTATTCATTGTACATTGCAGGGAAGGTTCATTGTTGATATTAATTATTATATAAGCTTTCACTGGGGTAAAGCTGATGACCGTAACTGCATTCACGGTCATCCCAAGATGTCGGATGGAAAATTAGGTCAGTATCTGTATTGTCGGTTAAAGTATTTCTATATCATTTTCTTTACAAATCATGCATTGATACGATGTAAATTTATAAAAGATTCACACGGAAATCACAAATTTCTACCTAGAAATGTGCACGAAACAGGAATTTCGATTTGAAAAAATCGCTCAGATGACCGTAAATCACAATCGAGATGAATAACAAGGTTGACCGTAATTGGTTTAAAGATCACCGTAATTTGTGAAGGATGACCGTATCTTTTTGGGTAGTACTAGCTTTTTTGTATCAAATGATTAATCGTGTTGGTATAAAACGTATTTATATGAGAGAATTATCCTATAGGATAAATATTGATTTAAAGCAGGGAGTCCTAAGTAAACCTGAAAATTACGGAGGTATAGCAATTAATGCATGCATTGAAAAATTAATTAACAGTATTCTTAATAAAAGACTTGACATTCATCTTGATAAAAATAATATAGTCATCCATGTCAGGAAAGTTTTTCAAAAAGGAGTAGAACATGTGACCATATGTTTGTTTTCAAAACCATATTAGATAAATATACTAACAAAAAAGGGGAAAAATTATGCTTGCTTTGTGGACTTTGAAAAGGCTTTCTATAGAGACATACACTGTGGTATTAAATTATTGAAAAATAACATCTCTGGAAAATTTTACACTATTTTAAAAGATATGTACAGCAAAAACATGAAATGTCTATGGAAGTGGGCAATGTATTACCGCCAATTTTCAGCTCGCTAATTGAAGTAAGACAAGGGGTGTTCCAAGTCCAAACTTATTAAAGCTATTCATTAACGATCTGCCTCCAAGATTTGAGCCAAGTCCAGAAGCTGTTAATATAAATGAATATATAGAATTGATAGTCTTATGTACTAACAAATCTACTTTGTGCTTTTTTCAATTTTGGATAGACTCTTAAATTTTAAAGAGTCACAATAGGATACACGGATTATATAAACGGAGGGGAAATATATTACAAGCCCAAACGAAATAAATATAAACAACTCTAAATTGAAAACAACGTTCAAACCTATGATTGTGTTTGTAATAAAATTTTTGATGCAGGAAACATAAATTGTTGGTGTTCATCTATGAGATATATACTTTAATTATTCACTTGATATACAAAATTCGAACACAAAGCTCAATAAATTAATCAAATTTGTAAAATGTTAACTTTGTAACAGTTTTAAAACATTTTGGTTGGTCAAAAGATCTGATACCTTACCACAAGGTAATAGTAAATTATAAAATTATTTCAACCTCAAGACTGACTTAATAAAGGAGGCTTAGTTATCAATTGTAAAAATTTTAATATAAGAAGAGCTATATGTAAAATGAGAATAAGTGCTCATGATCTTAGAATTGAGAAAGATAGATATAGTAAAAAATACATAGAGAGAACTCAGCGTCTATGTCATTACTGCTTATCATATGTATCAAATTATATTGAAGATGAGACCCATTTCACAGTAAAATGTCCTTTATATACTAAACAATGCACAATGGAATTTATAATTTGATAAAGTAAAACACTAAGGATAAGAAATATTTCTGGTTGTTCACAAAGGAGCATTTACCAACTCTCATGTGCCTAGGAAATTACATTATTAAAGGTTTATAAAAAAGATCCAGATCATGTGAACAAAATATATGAAATTATATCATTATGAGTTTTGATGTAAAAGTTATGTAAGACACATGTTGTGTTAGGCTCTGATCCTGCCCAAAACGTTAAAGTATGATGTTGGTTTCTGTTTTGCTTTTTTCCAATCATAGTGTGCATAATATTGTTGTAAAATGATGCCTTTTATGGGTTCTTGGTTAGATATCTTATCTGATCTTATAGGTAGAAGGAAATAAGACATGCTTCAAATATACATTGTTCGCCATATGTATCTTTTTTACGGTAGAGGGTTTAATTTTTAAAATGAACATACAACAAGACGTGCAGATGAACAAGTGCCGGAGGAAAACATTTTTTGGTCGAGGAAGTTTTTTATGACGTTTAAGTCCAATCAACTTGAAACTTAGTACACATGTTTCTATGATATGATCTTTCTACTCATAATGCCAAACTACAGTTTTTACCCCATTTCACGTTCCACTGAACATATAAAATGATAGTGTAGATGAGGCATCCGTGTATTAGGGACACATGCTTGTCTCTTCAACTTTTCGTCGTATAGCTGTCAATTTTTACTATCATTGTCATGGACTCAAAATACGGCAAATAGTTAAAAAGAAATTGATGAAACATATTTATATCCGCTAACCAAGCCCCTATTAAGACAAACTCAACAAAAAGCTTAAAATATAAATACGGATAATTCTTAGACAATATCAATCAAAACCAAGGAGTAAATAAAGACTCACAAAACCAAAAGACATTTGCATCAACAGTTATAGATAATAAATTAGAAACAACACGAACTCCACTAAAAACCTGGAGTGAAATCAGGTGCTCCGGAAAGGTTTAGCATTTCCTGCACCGTATAGAATTGACGTTCAGCCTTTATAAATTACGGTCATCTTTTAACCAATTACGGTCATCCTTTCCAAGTTACGGTCATTTTTTTACCAATCACGGTCATCCTTGTTATATGTTACGGTCATCCAAAAAATATTTTGATGATGATTTACGGTCATCTTAGCGATTTTTTCAAATCGAATTTCCTGTTTCATGCACATTTCTCGGCAGTTATTTGGGATTTCCGTGTGAATCTTTTATAAACTTACATCGTATCAATGTATGATTTGTAAAGAAAATGATATAGAAACACTTTAACAGACAGTACAGATACTGACCTAAATTTTATAATAATTTTTCATCCGACATCTTGGGATGACCGTGAATGCAGTAACGGTCATCAGCTTTACCCCAGTGAAGCTTTTCTTGTACTTAATGGGTTAAATGATATCAAATATATACGTGACTACGTGTCAAAATTGATAATGTTGTCCACATACATTTTTGCTGGCTAAGTAGATATATTGATCAAGTAAACAATTGTCACAATATTATGACCGGACATCACAATCATAGAAGAAACTTTCGGAACAATTTCAGATGAATAGTAAGACCCGGGACGTGTCTTCAGGGGCCGCGGGAATATATGACCGGACAATTTAGACAGTGCAATGAAATGTTTTTTGGAACAACATTCAAGTCATTCAGATGTTTTAATGTATATTTAGGTTTTGCATTTATTTTATTATTCTAGACTTTGTCGTAAATTTATGCATAAGTGTTTTAGAACCAGGTTTAATCCACCATTTTCTACATTTGAAAATGCCTGTACCAAGTCAGGAATATGACAGTTCTTGTCCATTCGTTTTTGATGCGTTTTGTTTTTTGATTTTGCCATGTGATTATGGACTTTTCAAATTGATTTTCCTCTGAGTTCAGTATTTTTGTGATTTTACTTTTTACACGGAGTATATGTCATAATCTTGGACAAAGGACTTACATTCTTTGATCTATTCATTGTATTAATTTATTCTCGGTGACAGTTTGGACTATAATTTACAAATACGTGTCGGATACTAATTACTCTTTTAATCTATTGTTATTTCTATTTGGCATCTGTTAATCTTCTTAATCCTTTAACTGCTTGTGTTTATATATATTGTTATTGTTTGTATGTTACATTGCATTTAGTATGGAGTTTGTTATTCGGTCTTGCAGGACTGCTGAAATAAAAGTTTAAGGGGCGTAATCTTCCTTCTTGTTTTCCATTTGGCCGGAACGCCATTTCACCAGGCTATATCTGGTGTTAGGACATCCGGGCAACGCATCAATCGGGTATCTTGTTCTATCTGAGAAGCTGACCCCGAGCAAACAGAAAAATGGATACGCGGAGAACCATGAATTATGGCCGAGACTGGAGATACCAGATGCCTGATCACGGAACTACCTGTCAGAGAAGAAATTTTCAACATATGGACAACTGCCTATGTAAGTTTTGTGGAAAGACAGTGAACAATCAATTTCGTTTTAGGCGATGTATAGCAAAAACTTCATTTTGCTATAAGTGCAGAAGTTTTCGATATTTCGCCAGAATGTGTAGTTTTCACAGATAACCGGACGTGAAAGTTGTTAGGGTTAAATCGAAATCAAAGTTACGCCGTGACGCAGAAAGAATGAAACTATTCAAAGAACAGAAAGCTATGTCAATGTTTCCATGTGCGGAACTTAACACTATTGAATTGAAGGACTTCGTTAAAACCTTATATTATAATAGAGAATTCATTGATAGCGTTAGACTCAGGAACGACCTAGTGCATTCAGTGAGAGTAAAATTTGAAATCATAAGTGTTCATTATGAAAAGAAATTAAAAGAGCTGAAACAAGTGCATACCAGTGTAGTTCGCAATCTAGAAAAACTTTAAAAACAAGGTGCAGATGATCAAACAGAAATTGAAAAATTACGATAACGCATTACTGATCTTGAAGAAGCTCATTTTCGGATTTACGATCAAAGATGTGAAACTATCGACCAGCAATACCAATTACAGCGCGACAAAGAACATATTCGGAATCGTATCACAACACTAGAAGACGAACTGGACAATATTCAGCAAAATACAAGAGAAGATAATCATTCAACTATCGATACAGAGGACATCACAACCATAGAAAAAACTTTCGGCAATTTCAAATGAATAGTAAGACCCCGGACGTGTCTTCAGGGGCCGCGGGAATATATGACTGGACATTTTGGACAGTGCAATGAAATTGGTTTTTGAACATCATTTTAGGCATTCAATTGTTTTAATGTATATTTAGGTTTTGCATTTATTTTACTATTCTAGACTTTGTCGTAAATTTAGGCATAAGTGTTTTACACGGATTATATGTCATAATCTTGGACCAAGGTCTTAAATGCATTTACTCTATTCATTTAAATATTTATTCTATGTGACAGTTTGGACTTTAATTTACAAATACTCGTCGGACACTAATTACTCTATTAATCTATTGTTATTTCTATTTGGCATCTGTTAATCTGATTAATCCTTTAATCGCTTGTGCTTATATATGTTGTTATTGTTTGTATGTTTTATTACATTTAGTTTAGAGCTTGTTGTTCGGTATTGCCTGACTGGTAAAATAACAGTTTTAGGAGCGAAATATTCCTTCTTGATTTCCATTTAGCCGGAACGCCATTTTACCCGGCTATAATATAATCAATTCAGTTCATAAAATATTGTATCTTCTATTACAAACATAATAAATTTGTTGATACAAACACATCAACTCTTTTCCTCTTGCTTTACTGTGTGTGTCTCTTACATTATCAAACCCATTATTATTAAGATACTTTTCTCTTTTTTTTCTCCATTTTTAGCCATGGCGTTGTCAGTTTTATTTTCAATCTATGAGTTTGACTGTCCCTCTGGTATCTTTTGTCCCTCTTTTTTCAACTTATTTTCAAACTACTGAACACAATTGATATACTGAAACTATCCCAGAAATGAAGACCTCAGTTATCACAAGGATTATTATGATTTTGAAATCTATCTTTATGATATTTCGTACATAAACAAGAGGTGCAAAAGATACCAAAGGGACAGTCAAAAGTGTATCATAAGCATAAAAAAAAAATGGCTGGTATTAATGTGCAAATTAATTGAATATATACATAAACAAAATATGTTTAAAATTGATATATATTGTTTTTCATGGATCCGTACAAAGTTGTACTTTAAGATAAAAATATCTGTCATACATGTACATACAGTTGGTACAAGCTTTATTATGTAGACGTGCAGAAAATTTAAACGTATCATTTACTTGCGTGAACTCCATGTTAACGCCGCGTTAACTCTAGATCTGCGTTAACTTCAAAATTTCAGTAAAAACAAAGAGTAAACGGGCGTTTTCTCTCACGTTTAACTCTGCGTTAAGGCGAAAAAAGGGCATCACCTTTTTTGTATTTTCTTGATAAACGGGCTTTGACTTCTGATTTTTTTCTGGTTAGAAGTTTTTTTATAATTGCATTAGATGTATGTTTCCTTATAATACGTGATTCTGATTGGCTACTCTGCAATATCGCGTTATTCCTTAAGCAATTTCATTACACAATAAAATTTATCATTTATGATGACACGAGGTCCCACAATAAAGTGCACAGGTAAATTGAATACAAACTTGATAAAAATCGTGTTTTCATGATCGTAGCTAAATAAATGTAATTATAAGTATTGAAGGTTGTAAAAGCGTTGACCGAGCGCACACTTTTAAAATGAAGCGCTTCCGCCAAAATGTACTTCGGTCAACGCTTTTACACCCCAATGAATTTATGAAAAGAAACATTCAATTCTTAAATAAAGTACACGCATTTTAAAAAATTATCTAAACTAAATATGTTTAATGCGGTGACCCTGCAAATAGGGTGGCCAAATACATTCAAACTTTAGCTTAATGTTCCATTGGGTATTCAATTTATAATTTGTATCCGAAGTTTTGATCTATCGACAAACATGGCAATCATGGCTGAAAATAGAACATAGAAGTCAAATGCAGATTTTGGCTTATATAACAAAATCTAAAGCTTTAAGAGCAAATCTGACATTGAATAAAACTTTTCAATTGGTGAAGATCTATCTGCCCTGAAATTTTCAGACGAATTGAACAACCCATAGTTGTGTTGCTGCCACTAAATTGGTAGTTTTTAGGAAATTTTGAAGTTTTTTGTTATTATCTTGAATATTATTAAAGATAGATATAAGCTGTATACAGCAATGATGTTCAGCAAAGTAAGATCTACAAAAAAGTAACTTTGACCAAAATTGTCAATTGACCCCTTAAGGATTTATTGTCGTTTAAAGACAATGTTACACAATTTGTTCATCAAATATTTAAACATTTAAAAATCTTCTCCCCTGAAACTATTGTGCCAAATTCTTTTTAACTTTAAACGAATGTTCCTAAAAGATATTCTGGTTTGTTAATTGTGTCCGAATTTTTGATCCATCAACAAACATGGCCGCTATGGTTAACAATATAACATAGGGGTCAAACGCAGTTTTTTGCTTATATCTCAAAAGCTAAAGCTTTTAGAGCAAAAATGACTAGGAAACATAGAGCGCAGGCGTCGACAAACCTAGTATTTAAACTAGACATGTAAAATGTCATTACAAACATTGTTTTAAAAGATATTTGTTGACGTATCCGCTCTATGTTATCTGTCGAGGTTTACCCTTTTTCGTTGGATTTTGCGGGGAAAATCACAATGCGAACTATTTGTGACGTCTATTTTCTATCTAGTCGACGTATTAGCTATGATTTATGGTCAATAAATCCTTATTTGAAATATGAGCTAAAAACGGGGGACGTTTTAGGGCCTTGCCAAACCTATTCCTTTCAGGAGTTATTGCCCTTTAAGGACAATTTGACACAAATTGTTATTATTTTTTAACTTTAAAACATCTTCCCAAATGAATCTAGTATAAACTTTGCCTATTGATCCCCATTTTTCTTTTAATAGAGCTTTTACATCTATAATTATAAGCCCTTTGTAAAAGTCTTATAAATTCTTATCTTTTTTTAATAGTTGTTGAGAGCATTAACTTGTCAATGATAAAGCTATGAAAATCAAGAGAGAACATTTTCCTGACAAAATCTCAATGCCTAATATCTTAAAAACAAGCGCATTGACCTCTTTTTTTTGTTGTTGCTTTTTTGATTCCTGAATTAATCCCCTATCAATATATACTAGTGTTATGGAAAGCTAATTATTTTGAAACTTAGTACCGATCCTAAAATGGCATTTTAAAGCCACTCATTACTATATTCCAGTATTGAAAAGCAAAAATAATCATTGATGAAAGATTTAAACAAAAAAAAATAACAGTTGAGCGATTCAGGCTCTTGAGAGTCACTTGTTTGTTATTATCTTGAATACCATTATAGATAGATATAAACTGTAAACAGCAATTATAATGGTCAGCAATGTGAGATCTACACAAAAGTGGATACGACAAAATTGTAAAATGAACCCTTAAGGAGTGATTTGTCTTTAAAGACAATTTTATACAATTTGTTCATCAAGTTTGTAAACATTAAAAAATCTTCTCCCTTTAAACTAATGTGCCAAACACCTTCAAACGTTAACTTAATGTCCCTTAGGGTATCTAAATATTATCTTGAATATCATTAATGATAAAGATACACTGTAAACAGCAAAAAGGTTCAGCACAATAAGATCTACAAAAAAGGGTTAAATTACCAAAGTTGTCATTTGAAATTTAAGGAGTTATTGCCCTTTAAGGACAATTTCACAAGTTGTTTATGTTTTTTATCTGTAAAAAATCTCAACTGAATCTAGTATAAATTTTGTATTATATGTACTTGATCGCAAGGAAATAGGCAGTATGACTTCAATGGAACATATGGATTAAATGCATTTATTAGATTTTGAAGAAATTATGACAGATGCAATGAACATTTAAATGGCATTTGTAAGCCACTTATTAATATATATTGAAAAGCAAAAACAATCAATGATGAAAGAGTTAAGCAAAAAATGACAGGTGAGCGATTCAGGCTCTTGAGAGCCTCTTGTTTTCTATCTAAAGATTTATCTTTAATTTGAAGTATAACAAGATTTTATCATTTTGATATTTTTAAATATAAGACGAAAAACGAAAACAATATTTCCAAAGCTTTGGAAGACGTCATCTAATTATTAACGATAATGACCGGACAAATATAAACAATGACAGAACCAGATGAAAGTGCTTATAAACATTTTTTTTTTTATTTCTCAGAGGATTAATTTCACATTTGAAATATAATAAGCATCATAATGGATTGTAAGACATATACAAGTAAGGAAATATGTTTAAAATTGAAAAATCTTAAGTCGAATAAACACAGGTGCCATATTTTCCACATTTCTTAAACAATTACATTAAAATTCTGTCGACTATCGACCAGCAATACCAATTACAGCGCGACAAAGAACATATTCGGAATCGTATCACAACACTAGAAGACGAACTGGACAATATTCAGCAAAATACAAGAGAAGATAATCATTCAACTATCGATACAGAGGACATCACAACCATAGAAAAAACTTTCGGCAATTTCAAATGAATAGTAAGACCCCGGACGTGTCTTCAGGGGCCGCGGGAATATATGACTGGACATTTTGGACAGTGCAATGAAATTGGTTTTTGAACATCATTTTAGTCATTCAATTGTTTTAATGTATATTTAGGTTTTGCATTTATTTTACTATTCTAGACTTTGTCGTAAATTTAGGCATAAGTGTTTTACACGGATTATATGTCATAATCTTGGACCAAGGTCTTAAATGCATTTACTCTATTCATTTAAATATTTATTCTATGTGACAGTTTGGACTTTAATTTACAAATACTCGTCGGACACTAATTACTCTATTAATCTATTGTTATTTCTATTTGGCATCTGTTAATCTGATTAATCCTTTAATCGCTTGTGCTTATATATGTTGTTATTGTTTGTATGTTTTATTACATTTAGTTTAGAGCTTGTTGTTCGGTATTGCCTGACTGGTAAAATAACAGCTTAGGAGCGAAATATTCCTTCTTGATTTCCATTTAGCCGGAACGCCATTTTACCCGGCTATAATATAATCAATTCAGTTCATAAAATATTGTATCTTCTATTACAAACATAATAAATTTGTTGATACAAACACATCAACTCTTTTCCTCTTGCTTTACTGTGTGTGTCTCTTACATTATCAAACCCATTATTATTAAGATACTTTTCTCTTTTTTTTCTCCATTTTTAGCCATGGCGTTGTCAGTTTTATTTTCAATCTATGAGTTTGACTGTCCCTCTGGTATCTTTTGTCCCTCTTTTTTCAACTTATTTTCAAACTACTGAACACAATTGATATACTGAAACTATCCCAGAAATGAAGACCTCAGTTATCACAAGGATTATTATGATTTTGAAATCTATCTTTATGATATTTCGTACATAAACAAGAGGTGCAAAAGATACCAAAGGGACAGTCAAAAGTGTATCATAAGCATAAAAAAAAATGGCTGGTATTAATGTGCAAATTAATTGAATATATACATAAACAAAATATGTTTAAAATTGATATATATTGTTTTTCATGGATCCGTACAAAGTTGTACTTTAAGATAAAAATATCTGTCATACATGTACATACAGTTGGTATAAGCTTTATTATGTAGACGTGCAGAAAATTTAAACGTATCATTTACTTGCGTGAACTCCATGTTAACGCCGCGTTAACTCTAAATCTGCGTTAACTTCAAAATTTCAGTAAAAACAAAGAGTAAACGGGCGTTTTCTCTCACGTTTAACTCTGCGTTAAGGCGAAAAAAGGGCATCACCTTTTTTGTATTTTCTTGATAAACGGGCTTTGACTTCTGATTTTTTTCTGGTTAGAAGTTTTTTTATAATTACATTAGATGTATGTTTCCTTATAATACGTGATTCTGATTGGCTACTCTGCAATATCGCGTTATTCCTTAAGCAATTTCATTACACAATAAAATTTATCATTTATGATGACACGAGGTCCCACAATAAAGTGCACAGGTAAATTGAATACAAACTTGATAAAAATCGTGTTTTCATGATCGTAGCTAAATAAATGTAATTATAAGTATTGAAGGTTGTAAAAGCGTTGACCGAGCGCACACTTTTAAAATGAAGCGCTTCCGCCAAAATGTACTTCGGTCAACGCTTTTACACCCCAATGAATTTATGAAAAGAAACATTCAATTCTTAAATAAAGTACACGCATTTTAAAAAATTATCTAAACTAAATATGTTTAATGCGGTGACCCTGCAAATAGGGTGGCCAAATACATTCAAACTTTAGCTTAATGTTCCATTGGGTATTCAATTTATAATTTGTATCCGAAGTTTTGATCTATCGACAAACATGGCAATCATGGCTGAAAATAGAACATAGAAGTCAAATGCAGATTTTGGCTTATATAACAAAATCTAAAGCTTTAAGAGCAAATCTGACATTGAATAAAACTTTTCAATTGGTGAAGATCTATCTGCCCTGAAATTTTCAGACGAATTGAACAACCCATAGTTGTGTTGCTGCCACTAAATTGGTAGTTTTTAGGAAATTTTGAAGTTTTTTGTTATTATCTTGAATATTATTAAAGATAGATATAAGCTGTATACAGCAATGATGTTCAACAAAGTAAGATCTACAAAAAAGTAACTTTGACCAAAATTGTCAATTGACCCCTTAAGGATTTATTGTCGTTTAAAGACAATGTTACACAATTTGTTCATCAAATATTTAAACATTTAAAAATCTTCTCCCCTGAAACTATTGTGCCAAATTCTTTTTAACTTTAAACGAATGTTCCTAAAAGATATTCTGGTTTGTTAATTGTGTCCGAATTTTTGATCCATCAACAAACATGGCCGCTATGGTTAACAATATAACATAGGGGTCAAACGCAGTTTTTTGCTTATATCTCAAAAGCTAAAGCTTTTAGAGCAAAAATGACTAGGAAACATAGAGCGCAGGCGTCGACAAACCTAGTATTTAAACTAGACATGTAAAATGTCATTACAAACATTGTTTTAAAAGATATTTGTTGACGTATCCGCTCTATGTTATCTGTCGAGGTTTACCCTTTTTCGTTGGATTTTGCGGGGAAAATCACAATGCGAACTATTTGTGACGTCTATTTTCTATCTAGTCGACGTATTAGCTATGATTTATGGTCAATAAATCCTTATTTGAAATATGAGCTAAAAACGGGGGACGTTTTAGGGCCTTGCCAAACCTATTCCTTTCAGGAGTTATTGCCCTTTAAGGACAATTTGACACAAATTGTTATTATTTTTTAACTTTAAAACATCTTCCCAAATGAATCTAGTATAAACTTTGCCTATTGATCCCCATTTTTCTTTTAATAGAGCTTTTACATCTATAATTATAAGCCCTTTGTAAAAGTCTTATAAATTCTTATCTTTTTTTAATAGTTGTTGAGAGCATTAACTTGTCAATGATAAAGCTATGAAAATCAAGAGAGAACATTTTCCTGACAAAATCTCAATGCCTAATATCTTAAAAACAAGCGCATTGACCTCTTTTTTTTGTTGTTGCTTTTTTGATTCCTGAATTAATCCCCTATCAATATATACTAGTGTTATGGAAAGCTAATTATTTTGAAACTTAGTACCGATCCTAAAATGGCATTTTAAAGCCACTCATTACTATATTCCAGTATTGAAAAGCAAAAATAATCATTGATGAAAGATTTAAACAAAAAAAAATAACAGTTGAGCGATTCAGGCTCTTGAGAGTCACTTGTTTGTTATTATCTTGAATACCATTATAGATAGATATAAACTGTAAACAGCAATTATAATGGTCAGCAATGTAAGATCTACACAAAAGTGGATACGACAAAATTGTAAAATGAACCCTTAAGGAGTGATTTGTCTTTAAAGACAATTTTATACAATTTGTTCATCAAGTTTGTAAACATTAAAAAATCTTCTCCCTTTAAACTAATGTGCCAAACACCTTCAAACGTTAACTTAATGTCCCTTAGGGTATCTAAATATTATCTTGAATATCATTAATGATAAAGATACACTGTAAACAGCAAAAAGGTTCAGCACAATAAGATCTACAAAAAAGGGTTAAATTACCAAAGTTGTCATTTGAAATTTAAGGAGTTATTGCCCTTTAAGGACAATTTCACAAGTTGTTTATGTTTTTTATCTGTAAAAAATCTCAACTGAATCTAGTATAAATTTTGTATTATATGTACTTGATCGCAAGGAAATAGGCAGTATGACTTCAATGGAACATATGGATTAAATGCATTTATTAGATTTTGAAGAAATTATGACAGATGCAATGAACATTTAAATGGCATTTGTAAGCCACTTATTAATATATATTGAAAAGCAAAAACAATCAATGATGAAAGAGTTAAGCAAAAAATGACAGGTGAGCGATTCAGGCTCTTGAGAGCCTCTTGTTTTCTATCTTAAGATTTATCTTTAATTTGAAGTATAACAAGATTTTATCATTTTGATATTTTTAAATATAAGACGAAAAACGAAAACAATATTTCCAAAGCTTTGGAAGACGTCATCTAATTATTAACGATAATGACCGGACAAATATAAACAATGACAGAACCAGATGAAAGTTCTTATAAACATTTTTTTTTTATTTCTCAGAGGATTAATTTCACATTTGAAATATAATAAGCATCATAATGGATTGTAAGACATATACAAGTAAGGAAATATGTTTAAAATTGAAAAATCTTAAGTCGAATAAACACAGGTGCCATATTTTCCACATTTCTTAAACAATTACAT
Organism: Mytilus galloprovincialis; assembly: GCF_965363235.1. Taxonomy (NCBI): domain Eukaryota; kingdom Metazoa; phylum Mollusca; class Bivalvia; order Mytilida; family Mytilidae; genus Mytilus; species Mytilus galloprovincialis. The sequence goes on from NC_134839.1 coordinate 50,761,703, forward strand.
TAAAATTCTGTCGACTATCGACCAGCAATACCAATTACAGCGCGACAAAGAACATATTCGGAATCGTATCACAACACTAGAAGACGAACTGGACAATATTCAGCAAAATACAAGAGAAGATAATCATTCAACTATCGATACAGAGGACATCACAACCATAGAAAAAACTTTCGGCAATTTCAAATGAATAGTAAGACCCCGGACGTGTCTTCAGGGGCCGCGGGAATATATGACTGGACATTTTGGACAGTGCAATGAAATTGGTTTTTGAACATCATTTTAGTCATTCAATTGTTTTAATGTATATTTAGGTTTTGCATTTATTTTACTATTCTAGACTTTGTCGTAAATTTAGGCATAAGTGTTTTACACGGATTATATGTCATAATCTTGGACCAAGGTCTTAAATGCATTTACTCTATTCATTTAAATATTTATTCTATGTGACAGTTTGGACTTTAATTTACAAATACTCGTCGGACACTAATTACTCTATTAATCTATTGTTATTTCTATTTGGCATCTGTTAATCTGATTAATCCTTTAATCGCTTGTGCTTATATATGTTGTTATTGTTTGTATGTTTTATTACATTTAGTTTAGAGCTTGTTGTTCGGTATTGCCTGACTGGTAAAATAACAGTTTTAGGAGCGAAATATTCCTTCTTGATTTCCATTTAGCCGGAACGCCATTTTACCCGGCTATAATATAATCAATTCAGTTCATAAAATATTGTATCTTCTATTACAAACATAATAAATTTGTTGATACAAACACATCAACTCTTTTCCTCTTGCTTTACTGTGTGTGTCTCTTACATTATCAAACCCATTATTATTAAGATACTTTTCTCTTTTTTTCTCCATTTTTAGCCATGGCGTTGTCAGTTTTATTTTCAATCTATGAGTTTGACTGTCCCTCTGGTATCTTTTGTCCCTCTTTTTTCAACTTATTTTCAAACTACTGAACACAATTGATATACTGAAACTATCCCAGAAATGAAGACCTCAGTTATCACAAGGATTATTATGATTTTGAAATCTATCTTTATGATATTTCGTACATAAACAAGAGGTGCAAAAGATACCAAAGGGACAGTCAAAAGTGTATCATAAGCATAAAAAAAAATGGCTGGTATTAATGTGCAAATTAATTGAATATATACATAAACAAAATATGTTTAAAATTGATATATATTGTTTTTCATGGATCCGTACAAAGTTGTACTTTAAGATAAAAATATCTGTCATACATGTACATACAGTTGGTACAAGCTTTATTATGTAGACGTGCAGAAAATTTAAACGTATCATTTACTTGCGTGAACTCCATGTTAACGCCGCGTTAACTCTAGATCTGCGTTAACTTCAAAATTTCAGTAAAAACAAAGAGTAAACGGGCGTTTTCTCTCACGTTTAACTCTGCGTTAAGGCGAAAAAAGGGCATCACCTTTTTTGTATTTTCTTGATAAACGGGCTTTGACTTCTGATTTTTTTCTGGTTAGAAGTTTTTTTATAATTACATTAGATGTATGTTTCCTTATAATACGTGATTCTGATTGGCTACTCTGCAATATCGCGTTATTCCTTAAGCAATTTCATTACACAATAAAATTTATCATTTATGATGACACGAGGTCCCACAATAAAGTGCACAGGTAAATTGAATACAAACTTGATAAAAATCGTGTTTTCATGATCGTAGCTAAATAAATGTAATTATAAGTATTGAAGGTTGTAAAAGCGTTGACCGAGCGCACACTTTTAAAATGAAGCGCTTCCGCCAAAATGTACTTCGGTCAACGCTTTTACACCCCAATGAATTTATGAAAAGAAACATTCAATTCTTAAATAAAGTACACGCATTTTAAAAAATTATCTAAACTAAATATGTTTAATGCGGTGACCCTGCAAATAGGGTGGCCAAATACATTCAAACTTTAGCTTAATGTTCCATTGGGTATTCAATTTATAATTTGTATCCGAAGTTTTGATCTATCGACAAACATGGCAATCATGGCTGAAAATAGAACATAGAAGTCAAATGCAGATTTTGGCTTATATAACAAAATCTAAAGCTTTAAGAGCAAATCTGACATTGAATAAAACTTTTCAATTGGTGAAGATCTATCTGCCCTGAAATTTTCAGACGAATTGAACAACCCATAGTTGTGTTGCTGCCACTAAATTGGTAGTTTTTAGGAAATTTTGAAGTTTTTTGTTATTATCTTGAATATTATTAAAGATAGATATAAGCTGTATACAGCAATGATGTTCAGCAAAGTAAGATCTACAAAAAAGTAACTTTGACCAAAATTGTCAATTGACCCCTTAAGGATTTATTGTCGTTTAAAGACAATGTTACACAATTTGTTCATCAAATATTTAAACATTTAAAAATCTTCTCCCCTGAAACTATTGTGCCAAATTCTTTTTAACTTTAAACGAATGTTCCTAAAAGATATTCTGGTTTGTTAATTGTGTCCGAATTTTTGATCCATCAACAAACATGGCCGCTATGGTTAACAATATAACATAGGGGTCAAACGCAGTTTTTTGCTTATATCTCAAAAGCTAAAGCTTTTAGAGCAAAAATGACTAGGAAACATAGAGCGCAGGCGTCGACAAACCTAGTATTTAAACTAGACATGTAAAATGTCATTACAAACATTGTTTTAAAAGATATTTGTTGACGTATCCGCTCTATGTTATCTGTCGAGGTTTACCCTTTTTCGTTGGATTTTGCGGGGAAAATCACAATGCGAACTATTTGTGACGTCTATTTTCTATCTAGTCGACGTATTAGCTATGATTTATGGTCAATAAATCCTTATTTGAAATATAAGCTAAAAACGGGGGACGTTTTAGGGCCTTGCCAAACCTATTCCTTTCAGGAGTTATTGCCCTTTAAGGACAATTTGACACAAATTGTTATTATTTTTTAACTTTAAAACATCTTCCCAAATGAATCTAGTATAAACTTTGCCTATTGATCCCCATTTTTCTTTTAATAGAGCTTTTACATCTATAATTATAAGCCCTTTGTAAAAGTCTTATAAATTCTTATCTTTTTTTAATAGTTGTTGAGAGCATTAACTTGTCAATGATAAAGCTATGAAAATCAAGAGAGAACATTTTCCTGACAAAATCTCAATGCCTAATATCTTAAAAACAAGCGCATTGACCTCTTTTTTTTGTTGTTGCTTTTTTGATTCCTGAATTAATCCCCTATCAATATATACTAGTGTTATGGAAAGCTAATTATTTTGAAACTTAGTACCGATCCTAAAATGGCATTTTAAAGCCACTCATTACTATATTCCAGTATTGAAAAGCAAAAATAATCATTGATGAAAGATTTAAACAAAAAAAATAACAGTTGAGCGATTCAGGCTCTTGAGAGTCACTTGTTTGTTATTATCTTGAATACCATTATAGATAGATATAAACTGTAAACAGCAATTATAATGGTCAGCAATGTAAGATCTACACAAAAGTGGATACGACAAAATTGTAAAATGAACCCTTAAGGAGTGATTTGTCTTTAAAGACAATTTTATACAATTTGTTCATCAAGTTTGTAAACATTAAAAAATCTTCTCCCTTTAAACTAATGTGCCAAACACCTTCAAACGTTAACTTAATGTCCCTTAGGGTATCTAAATATTATCTTGAATATCATTAATGATAAAGATACACTGTAAACAGCAAAAAGGTTCAGCACAATAAGATCTACAAAAAAGGGTTAAATTACCAAAGTTGTCATTTGAAATTTAAGGAGTTATTGCCCTTTAAGGACAATTTCACAAGTTGTTTATGTTTTTTATCTGTAAAAAATCTCAACTGAATCTAGTATAAATTTTGTATTATATGTACTTGATCGCAAGGAAATAGGCAGTATGACTTCAATGGAACATATGGATTAAATGCATTTATTAGATTTTGAAGAAATTATGACAGATGCAATGAACATTTAAATGGCATTTGTAAGCCACTTATTAATATATATTGAAAAGCAAAAACAATCAATGATGAAAGAGTTAAGCAAAAAATGACAGGTGAGCGATTCAGGCTCTTGAGAGCCTCTTGTTTTCTATCTTAAGATTTATCTTTAATTTGAAGTATAACAAGATTTTATCATTTTGATATTTTTAAATATAAGACGAAAAACGAAAACAATATTTCCAAAGCTTTGGAAGACGTCATCTAATTATTAACGATAATGACCGGACAAATATAAACAATGACAGAACCAGATGAAAGTGCTTATAAACATTTTTTTTTTATTTCTCAGAGGATTAATTTCACATTTGAAATATAATAAGCATCATAATGGATTGTAAGACATATACAAGTAAGGAAATATGTTTAAAATTGAAAAATCTTAAGTCGAATAAACACAGGTGCCATATTTTCCACATTTCTTAAACAATTACATTAAAATTCTGTTCTTGTTGTCCCAAATGCCAGGATAAATAGTTGTACACAAATTAAGAGCTCTCTATCGATAGCAACAGTTACAATATTTCTTGTTTTTATTAATATTCTTGTACTTGACCCATATTTCAGTATTTGTTTTATCTCAGGATACATTTTTTAAAGATTTTTAAACATTAAACTAAATCAATTTAAGTTGAAAAATAAGTTAAAAGTTTTCGTATTCTAACTTTTGTGAACATATTTTGAGACAGCATTTAAATTGTGTTATTTTGGTACATAATGCATTCTTTTTTAAGTCTATGGTTAATTATGGATACAATGATATAAATAAACTTTTCAATTATTTCTTTTTAAATAATTAAAGTTTGTACCATTGTACGTTCAGGAATATATTTCTTTTTATACCTTTAGATAGTATTTTTTAAATAACTGGGAAGAAATTATTTTCACGATTTTGTTTATAATAAAACAATTCCTTATGGCTACAGGGAAGAAAAGTTTAATAAAATTGCCATTATACATCGTTTATTTTAATGTCGATCAATTTAATCATTTTCAAATTTAGAAACCACGATCAAATAACGCAAATATTTTTATTTTATTTTATGTTGTCTGTTTTTTTGTCGTCCAAGTTTTTTTTTCAAATATTGCCTAAGTACCGCAATAAATAACGTTGTTAACACATAAAACTTTCTTTTTTATGAAGTTTTACAGTATTTACTTCTGAAAATATTTTTTAATTAATCATTTGCAATATAAGCCAGAAAAAGTATATTTATGATTTCCAGAAATTATTCACATTATTATTTGGAATAGAAAAAGCGTGTTTTCTTAGTACATGTACAGGTACATGTAAAGACACGGAATCTGTAGTAAACTCTCCCGGTTACAACTAACTAAACGGACTTAAAATAGACGCGAATTACTCGAGATGACTTTAAAAATCTCCATTTTGACAGCATTAACTCAATTGTAGTAAACACGAACAATTGGAGTTAACAAATGAAATGTGTGCACGCAGCGTCAACGTGTGGTTACTTAATGCAAGTTTTGATCTGCGCCAAACTGTATGCAAATTTAAAAAACAAATACTTTGTTGGCCGTAGTAAAAAATACATGTAGATGTTTCTTTTTCTCATATATAACTAAACAAACGTTTAATGAGTCTTCCAAAAAATCAGTCGACCTTATCTAATATTGATCCATTTTTTTTTTATAGAATGAAGAGCAGAAATCAGAAAAAATGAAAAGTATCATTAAGTTATTACAACACAATACAAATTTTAACCATATCCGAGGATCCCCATATTTCTTATCAAATAAAGAAGCCTGGAATCACGATTCAAAATTGAAAAAACTACGAGAAAAAATTTTGGAAGTGGCAATGAATATACCGAAATGGGAAGACAATCTACCAACTCGATGGATAGTTCTAGAGAGAGAAATCGAAAACCAAATTGCTAAGGAAAAATATATCATTTCGTATGAGGAAGCCCAGAAATTGGCTGAGAATTGTTCGTTTCCATTCAGCAAAACTGACTCAAAACTGTCTGCAAACAGCAAAACTGATTCTGAATTAGACTCCTTTCTTAAGTATGAGCATGAAATCGGTAATTTGATATTTTTTGAAAAAATTAAACGTTACATTATATTAGAGCCTAAGTGGCTAGTGACCGTTTTTAAGTGTTTCGTATCAGCGACTGAATTTCAGTCAGATTTTGTTGATATGAAGGAATGGTCACAATTAGAGTCAACGGGTATTTTATCCGATAGTTTGATCACAAAATTGTTCGAAAAAGAAGTAAGGCTACATTCACCTGAACAAAGAAAATTTGCTCTACAAGTAATGGAGACATTTAATATTATAGTAAAACATACAAATAAAGAAGGTCAGGAAAACTACTATATGCCTTGCATGATAAAGGCGTCAGGCTATAATGACATCATTAGCAAATTTAACATAAACAGTAGTACTTGTACTAGAAGTCCATGGTTTCGACTCGTCTTTAAATTCTTACCGCCAGCATTTTTTAATCATATTCTAATGACTTTCATAAAAAAATATGTCGTGTCCCACACTAAAGATGACAAACCTTCATTTTATAGAGGAATTGGTATTTTCACTTTGGACAAAAATGATTGTCAAAAGCTTATAGTTTGTTTATCGAAAAATTGTGTCGCAATGCAAGTGTGGGAATTTCACAATAAAGAGCAGCAGATATGCAGTGGTAACTATAGTTATATCAGGCAAGACCTAGAAGACAATGTAGATTTAATTCAAAAAAAATATAAGATGAATATTGAATATACGTCTCATTTAAAATGTCCAAAAGGAATGTATGACAAAGAGGCTGAACAAATTGCTTGCTATGGTATCCAGAAGAAAATAAGCTGCTCTGAACACGGTGCCTCACATACTCTTGAGGAACTACGTACGACCTGGTTTGAAGTAAGTTTGTTTATATGTATAGGGAAAAATGAAGGAAAAGTAAATTAAATAAGACTGGTACCAAGAGTAAGAAAATTGGTATCATCTATGTATTCATGTGTATATGTAGCTATTAGTTGTTAGATTTATAAACGTTTCATTCCTTATATCTAACTGCGGTCAAGCTTAGAGAAAGGCAGTGACATACTCGATCATACAAACTTTATAAGATCAACACGCTATAAAACGATCGTTGTCATTTAAATACGTGATTTATTCATTTAGACGAGATTAGTGCATCATGGGATCTGTTTATTGATCTTTATTATGTATTAAATTTATAGGAACTCAAACGCGAAATTAACATATTTATATGCCTACTGAGTTCTTAAAGAAATAAAAGATACCCGCTCAGTTTGTCAAAAATATGATAACACGCTCGAAGGGAATATATCTGCGTTGCCACCATTGGATACGTATTTATCTATATTTCTTCGACTTTGTACTTTATTTGGCCTTTTTAACTTTTTTGGATTCGAGCGTCACTGATGAGTCTTTTGTAGACGAAACGCGCGTCTGGCGTAAATACAAAATTTAATCCTGGTATCTATAATGAGTCTATTTTCTACCAGACTGAATCGCTAATGAATTATGTTTTAAATACTTCGACGGTAACATTGTGACTTTACATTTTCACCACGGCAAATCAGCAACAAAAAATTTGCTAAGTACAAATAACTACCCAGAAGAGACATTAAAAGAAAAAGTGGATTTTTCTTTAAATGATTCAATCTAATTCGATAATCAATTGTGTATCTATTGCACTAAACAACACAGACTCAAATTTTTTATTAAAAGCTCTATGAATTCGATAGGTTCATCTTAGTATGAAATCATAAAGACAAATTTACATCCAATTAAAATGAAGACAGTACATTTATACTGTTCCTTATAAACTATGACATTTCTCACAAGTATTTATCTTTTTTTTTAGTTCCTCGCATGCAGAAAACATAATCCCTTCCAGTGTTTCAGTTCAACCCTTTTGTACACAGACATGTATTCAATTCATTTTATTTTCGTAGTAATCATGATAATACATTCCATTGTCCGTCTAATGTGTTCATTCACTTGCCCAATACGAGTATTGCTGTTTTTTTCCATCTTTCGAATGAATGGAATAATTTGTTTCGTTTGTGATACACCATTTCGAATGTCCAAAGGCTTAGGAAACGCTAAGCTAGAGTATATAACAACAAGGAGATGAGGTATGGTACACCTTTTCACTCTCCTATCAATCTTCAGTAAATTGACCAATCACGTGTAGTAAATCTAACACATGAATAAAAATTTGATAGCAACACGTGTTGTCGGCCATAACCTTGGTCGAACATTCTTCTCTAAACAGTTAACTTGATCTACTCTTTCTGTTTATTCTTACAATTTATTCGGCCAGCATTTGATTTTCGAGAAAGCAACCAAAGTAAGAGGGAGGTACAGGGTATTGTTTACAACTTGAAACAGCAACACAAAAGTTCTTTTCACTGAATGGCAGTTATAAATAAATCAAATAAAAGGGAATATGATGAAAATGCTAATAGTTTTTAAAATATTGTTTCACATGCTATTTTTAAAAAACACTAATTTCTGAAATAATAGTTTTTGTTTGGTGTACAAATTGAGTTGAAATTGATATTTATTTAGTCCAAACAATTTCTACTGTAAAACTATGCATACTAACTATGGTGGTTGAAAAATGCACTACTTTCCAGTATGTTCTTTTTTAGCAGGGCCCGATTATGTGTTGTTATATCGGACAAAGCATATAAAAATCATTTTTTTAGAGTATTTCGCTTACCCTGTTAATAGGAGCCGTCTATAACTTGCAGTGAGGTGAGAGTTTTTGTAACTCCGTATTAAAGACCTCAATGGGATTTCGAGATTTAGAACGATAATTAAAGCGCTGTGCCTTTGCTTCTTTTTTTGGGGTTTTTTTTTTGTGTTTTTTGTTGTTGCTGTGCATCTATTGATTTTGTGCTTTGGATAAATACCCCATATCATTTGTTTTTTTAATCAAGTTACCATGCAGAATTTCTGGAAAATTACATTTTATATCATATGGTAAAGATTCACCAACAAACAATCTGACACCTTTACCACTTCATTATAAAAAAAATGATCTATAACTTATTCAAATGTTAAAATATTTGTACTTGGAAGCAGTTTAAATTGAAAACTTCAGGATACCATCTGTTGGTTGGACAAATGATGACAATGTAGGTTCGGTAAGGCCATAAAATGGCTCCCTTTTTTAGCTTAAATTCCAAATAAGGATTTATTGACCAATATCACAATGAATCACAACGAATACAGTGAATAGATAGAAATAGATATTAAAGGTGCTAGGCTTATAATTTAATACGTCAGACGCGCGTTTCGTCTACCTAAGACTCTTCAGTGACGCACTGATCAAAATAGTCAGGCAGCCAAAAAAAGTAAAAAGTTGAATAGCATTGAGGATCCAAATTTCAAAAAAGTTGTGCCAAATACAGCTAAGGTTATCTATGCCTGGGATAAGAAAATATTTAGTATTTTGAAAAGTTCATACTCTTGCAAACAGTAAATTTACAAAAATGACAGATAATTGATATTTATATCAACACCGAAGTGCTGACTACTGGGCTTGTGATACCCTCGGGGTGAAACGTCCGTGAGCAGTGGCATCGAACCAGTGGTGTGAATAGTTATCAAAGGGACCAGGCTTATAATTTGACTCACAAGACGCTCGTTTCCTCTACATATTAGGACTAATCAGTGACGCTGATATCAAAAAAGTTAGCCAGCCAAAACTAGTACAAAGTTGAAGAGCATTAAGGATCCAAAATTCCAAAACGTTGTGCTAAATATGGCTAAGGTTATCTATGCCTGGGATAAGAAAATCCTTAGTAAATTAGCCTTTTTGTTGAAAATTTATGTTCCTGCTCTTTTATAATGTCGTCACAAATAGTACATAATTTGAATTTCCACAAACAAAATCAATGAAAATGGGTAAATTGCCATCGATTATTAGCCATAACATAGAGCGCATACGTAAATAACATATCGTTTAAAATAATGTTCGTAAAGATACTTTACATGTCTTACTTCAATATTTGATTTTTCATATTCCCTGGTCCTAAATTTAGTTGAAATTTGACCAATTTTGTCAAGTCTTAGCAAAATCTGTTTTTTTTTTAACCTGTTTAGGATTTATAAATCAACGCTTTAGAATAAAACTTTGACAGGAATAGTGCTCTATTTAACTTTCTCAAATGTCTTTTAATTAAGTCAACATAAAACATTTTTTATACTTGAACATTGAACTTTATAATCGGGGCCATATTTGGCCCTTACCAAACATACTCCTTTACGCAATAGTTCCCTTTTCAATTATAATATTTGAACAAGCCCATTCTATGTTGTTTGGCAATCAAATTATTTTAGACATGTTAGATGCAGTGTAAGTTTTCCTTCCTTTAAATCAATCTGGAAAAAAAAAACTTCATAGGAATGAGATGTAAATTAAAATTACTGACCTGAAAGTCTGCATGGAATGAAATGATGTAATGAAATATATATTTGTAGACGTTTTGCTTACACAATAGATGCATGATTGTTTTGTATTACTTGTTAATGGCTTTGGATTAGTCGTCAATAACAGCGAGTACTCTCAGATCTGTACTTTTTCTTGATGGGATAAAGAAGTTCCCGGCCACGTCCACTCTGTGTAGTATTTCTATTTGTATTCTTCTGATCAGTTAAGCCTTATTCATCTGATTTTTATAGTTTGATTTTATATTGTATTGTTTCACCACTGTCCCAGGTTAGTGATAGGGTTGAATTGGGATCGCGCTAAGATGTTTAACTTCGTCATATTCTGTATGTACATGTATGTGCCTGTCCCAAGTCAGGAGCCTGTAATTCAGTAGTTGTCGTTTGTAATTACATATTTGGTTTTCGTTCAGTTTTTGTACATAAATTAGGCCGTTAGTTTTGTTGTTTGAATTATTTTACATTATCACTTCGGGGCCTTTACTAGCTTACTATGCGGTATGGGCTTTGTTCATTGTTGAAGGCCGTACGTGGACCTATAATTGTTATTTCTGTGTTATTTTTGGTCTCCTTATGAAGAGTTGTCACATTGGCAATCATAGCACATCTTTATTTTTATATAAAAGTAATTATGATTGTTCTGTCCTAATCTGTAACATTTTGCTGAAAGACATAAAGGACACTCAAATGATAATACTAATAAAGTATGTTTCAAAGATACTTCATTAATAGTACGATAATGTTAAATTTTGATATGACTTTTGTTTACTTTTGAAATATTGGCTTCAATAACTTTATTGTAATTTATACATAAATTAACAAAAAGGAAAAGAAGTGTAAATTTTCTTAATTTGAAAAAGAATCAGTTCAATGAGCAAAGATATCTGTTGTATTCAACTTTAAAACAAAGACAAAGTACATTGACTAAATATTCCTAAATCATATTCTTATTTAATTTACTTTTATTAGGTCTTTTCATTTTTCTGTGGAAATTGAATTTTGGTTTAAAGTGTACGCTAACATTAAATTGGAGTTTTCTCCCCTCTTATATTAAAAATTAGGCATAAAGTGATATAACTCATTAACCATATATAATTAAGACACGTGGTCTTTTGATTTGAAGCCCTTGTTATAACCTTGAAATTGAACTCAAGGTCATAGGTAAAATTGACGTTTTAGATTTTGACCTTTGCTTTTACCTCATAAGTATACATGATAAAGCCATGGGACTTTTTGCATTACGTTGCAAGACACTTGACCATAGAAAAGCCAACGGGAAGTGACCTAGTGTAAACCGGAAGTAGCTATTTTTATGCCCCACCTACGTTAGTAAAGGGGCATTATGTTTTCTGGTCTGTGCGTCCGTTCGTCCGGCCGTGCGTCCGTTCGTCCTGCACAGGTTAAAGTTTTTAGTCAAGGTAGTTTTTGATGAAGTTGAAGTTCAATCAACTTGAAACTTACTACCAAGTATACATGTTCCCTATGATATGATCTTTCTAAATTTAATTCCAAATTAAAGTATTGACCCCAATTTCACGGTCGACTGAACATGGAAAGTTATAGTGCGAGTGGGGCATCCGTGTACTATGGACACATTCTTGTTTGTACTTATTTAATGTAAAAGTATATTGAACAATATATTTTTGGAATCAGTATCAAATAAACTATCAAATAAAACAGGAAGTGACACATTTCAAACCGGAAGTAACAATTTATCTCCCTTATTTAGAAAAAACTGTATAGAAACCATATATTTTTGGAATCAGTGTACAATGCAACAAGCTATCAATTGACGCTGGATATGATATTTCAAACTGAATTTTCACAGTTCTATATCAAAATTGATCTTTTTGGTGGAAAGACCTTCAATTGTTCTCTGAACAATTGGTTTTTAATTCTTTATATTTTACTCAGTGATATAGTGACGTTAATTATTATTAAGTTCACGCGTAATAATATTTTTCCGTGCAAATGTAATGCGCGTCATTTTAAAATCTGTGCAAATGTGGGTCGTCCCTCTAGTAGTATATAAACAGAAAATTTGTTAAAATGAAGTCTGAAAAATGATCAGTAGGTTTTTTGTTTTACAAGTTGACCCATGATGTGTGTGTCTGTCAAGATTCAGTATACATGCTTCATTTAACCTGTAATTTATCATCATAATTAATCATATGAAGTAAGCAATGTAAAATTCTATATCTTATTGTTCATTAAATTTCTGGGGAATGGATATAATTAAGTAGTTTCAAATTTACAATCTATTAATTGTTTCCTATAAATCAGTTTAAATGAACTTAATTTCTTCAAAATATCACAAATCATCTCTCAACCTTGCAAGAGTAAATATCTTTTTAAAACATATTTTTGTGTAGGGGCCAGCTGAAGCCAACCTCCGGGTGCGGGATAATGGCGTTGTGTCGAAGATCGTCTATTTTCTGCTCTTTGGTCGGGTAGTTGTCTCTTTGACATATTCCCTCTTTCCATTCTCAACTTTATTTTTTTACAGACTTTTTCTATAGTGCCGTGTTGAGACAGTAGATATCCGCAAAACCTTAGGCTTTATGCTCTTGTAATATACAATATAATGGAGTGTGTGTCCAAACGAGAACTTCTCTTTGATCATTACTTTGAGAACATTTATATAAAACTCATATTACACGGTTCAGTCCCATTCTTCTATAATTATTAATCCAGACGGCAGGTGTTACCCTGAAATTGTCTTTTATTTTGTACCTTGGTTTTATAATTGACGTATTTAGTCGGGGACTTGATGACGGGTAGTGTGTGGCGTCCACAACTGAATTTAAATCGATTTGAAACCGAACATGATCAGAGAGAAAAGGCTACAAACAACATTTATATAAACACTATGGCTAATTTAAATATTTGTTGTAATAATGTAACTTATCGATAATATTTAAAGTATCAAATTAGATGAAGACTATAATATGATTCGAATGTTTTCTTCATAAACCTCTTGATATTTAGTCTCTTAAACGTTTATCTAACACTATGTCATTCATGATAGAGGTCATTGAACTTTTATAATTAATTCGTATATGCCCTTAATGTCGATGTATGTTTTATGAATCATTATCGAAAGTATTTCTATGATATTTACCTACAACTTGGTATATTTTTTATGTAGATATGTTACCTATTCATAACAAACGATATTGTGTGTACTCGATTATGCTTTCAAAAAACCGTTGCAAGTAACCGTTGCAACGAACGGGTTGTAATTAAGATTTATTTCCCCTAAAATTACACCGGCAAAAAGAAGCTAAACAAATAGCACATTCATAATTCATCTTATGTTTGCCTTTTATAATGATATAATAGTATAAAATGGAAAAGTTGACATTTTTAGGGATTAGACTTTTAGAAAACATAATAGAATAAGAGTTAATTCAACATACAAAATTGATCTCATTGAAAATGTATAATGTTTAAGGTAAATGCAAAATATGTTTAATCTCTGTGGTGGCTTATAGATATAATACTCTAAGTAACGTATGCATGATATTGCTCACTTTAATAATATAAACATCACTGAGCATGTCTTCATGTATACTATTTAATAACAACATTCAATACCGTAGATCAATTATCTTGGTTTTAATAAATAATCCGGACGGTTCCTGTTCATTCTATGAAATAATTCAATAGTGTTGCAGTGGATTATTTTAGTTGTTCAAATTCAGTATCTAGAATACCTTTCTAATATTTTTATGCAATTTTGCAAAATCATCATTCAGATATTTTTACCAAAAGTTAAAAGTACGAATAAAGGGTAAAAGATACGCTAATAAACACTATTCATTGAACACAAGTATCAGTACAATGGGCTCTATGGGCGCAGAACTTTTTAGCAAATTTTTTTAAACTACTAAGGGACATGTTAGCGCCGACATCAAAGCCCATTTTAGCGCAGGATTAATCAGTTCACCTGTATTTTCGATAGCCCATTTTAGTGAAAAATTACCTGGTTGAATAATACTCGCCTCACTAAAACCATGAGTAGTAATTTATACTGGTTTAGTGTTTAAGTTGTTTATAAGTTCATCATGGAAATACAATAAGAGATGTGTCGTATTCGCCAATTTTCTGACCGAATACTATGTAACTGAAGATTCTATGTTCCCACTTAAGCTTTGGGCAGAAGTTCCGTGTAATTCAAAGCGAGCAATTAATGGTCCATACAGAGTTGTTTCATGCCCATTATAATGATCAATGTTAATAGTTGTCATCCATCTATTCAATACGTTTTTCTTGATACCATTATCAAATTGCAAACAACAACATATATAAAAATACGAAGTATACACGAATGTCCACCATAATCTTGACAAGTTAAAGAGATAGAAAAGTTCCTAATGCAATTCTATGAACAGTATTGAATGTATAGGGGGTATATCCAGAGACCATTACGTACGTTCTCTAGGATATAAATTCACCAGACTCAAGCTGGCAGCCACTTTTATCGGCCAATCAAGATAGCAGCCACTTTTTTCCAGCAGCCAATGTTGATGATATGTCTAAAAACCAAAAAACTGCATGAGACCCAAACGTTCCAAAAATCGCTAAATCTTAGTTAAATGCAATCTAACAGCAGAAATCGACAATTTCACGGTTTCTACTGATTTTTAAAGCATTTCATTCCGTTTTAAATATGTAATATGTGAAGTTAGCGGTCTGTCCGTTATTTGACATTCGATAATTGATATTCAATATCCAACCGGCTGCTAGCAGTCGGTTCAATATTAAAATTTAGTTGAAAGTCAATAAAAAGTATGATTTTCAAAGTAACATGTAACAGGAGTGAAAACTTACGCCGCAAATAGTTTTATGACCCCTTCAAGCTGTCGTAAATTCTCGTTGTCCTCGAATATAAACCCTTATATAAGTTGCATATATTTGTCTTTATGTGATAAAGATTTTTATCAATAAAACGACATCAAAGATTCATCAAAGATTTTATTTATAATATAATATATAAAACTAAAACTAAAGCCGGCCACTCTAAAAACATTCAGAAATATCAATAGAAATATCTATGGAAAGCCAACGAAAGAATAAATATATAGTGAAAACCTACCTGAGACCGCTCAGAAGACGCAATGTCTCTCAATGTCACCAATTCGACGATATCATAGACTCTGTAGTATATAAAATTGGATGTAGATACAAACGTGACTAAAAGGATCTTGGGTTATGGGTATTGAAAATACGTAAATGGGTAACTTTGAACCTCTGTGGTGGCCAGACGGGCCCGGATCCCAGAAAAATATTTAAGTGACAAATAGCCTGGGTCAATACCTTTGAAATGAGCTAGGTCCGGTTCGGAACTTTGCCGTAGGGATATGCCGAAGAGTACCGAATGTGTGGTTTGTATGAAAAATACGTAAATGGGCAACTTTGAACCTCTGTGGTTGCCAGACGGGCCCGGATCCCAGAAAAATATTTAAGTGACAAATAGCCTGGGTCAATACCTTTGAAATGAGCTAGGTCCGGTTCGGAACTTTGCCGTAGGGATATGCCGAAGAGTACCGAATGTGTGGTTTGTATGAAAAATACGTAAATGGGCAACTTTGAACCTCTGTGGTGGCCAGACGGGCCCGGATCCCAGAAAAATATTTAAGTGACAAATAGCCTGGGTCAATACCTTTGAAATGAGCTAGGTCCGGTTCGGAACTTTGCCGTAGGGATATGCCGAAGAGTACCGAATGTGTGGTTTGTATGAAAAATACGTAAATGGGCAACTTTGAACCTCTGTGGTGGCCAGACGGGCCCGGATCCCAGAAAAATATTTAAGTGACAAATAGCCTGGGTCAATACCTTTGAAATGAGCTAGGTCCGGTTCGGAACTTTGCCGTAGGGATATGCCGAAGAGTACCGAATGTGTGGTTTGTATGAAAAATACGTAAATGGGCAACTTTGAACCTCTGTGGTGGCCAGACGGGCCCGGATCCCAGAAAAATATTTAAGTGACAAATAGCCTGGGTCAATACCTTTGAAATGAGCTAGGTCCGGTTCGGAACTTTGCCGTAGGGATATGCCGAAGAGTACCGAATGTGTGGTTTTTATGAAAAATATGTAAATGGGCAGCTTTGAACCTCTGTGGTGGCCAGACGGGCCCGGATCCCAGAAAAATATTTAAGTGGGGAATAGCCTGGGTCAATACCTTTGAAATTAGCTTGGACTGGTTCGGAACTTTGCCGTAAAGTTATTCTTAGGAGTTCCGAATGTATGATTGTTGAAGAATCGCAATAAATGCGTTGTGTTTTCTATATACGTTAAATTGTCGTGACAGGTTATGAATAATACAATAACGTCACTCACTATAGCGTTATAGTTACAACGTGACCATAGCATAATGATTGTACTTTGCGTATTTTCCGACATTCTTGGGGCCGAGAAAACTGAAATATGTAACGAAAAATTATAAGAAAATGCAAGTTCACAATATAGATAAAAGAAATTTTAAATTAATGTCCATCTCAAAATAAATAATCTAATTCCTTAACCTTAGCTGATCACAACTAAAATTTATCTCATAGTCCATTCATGGTTTTTTTTCTGCCACATACGGTAGCTTCACTCAGCGGTAATTTTCTTTATGCGTTGTAAGTTCCTTTCCTGTATCTATTTGGCTTCTTGACTCTACCAGTTGAGGGTGTGTTCGTTCGTCTAGGTAGCAAGTTACTTCCTTGGAAATTTTCCTCAAATGGGTTCATGTGCGATCTACTTTGTACGAGCCATTGCGATGTCTTCTGGTCTTTTTTTTTGCAACGGTCGTACCTGAAGGTATACCATCTGGATGGTCATGTTTCCATAGCAACTTTGCCGTGGACTTTCCTTTATCGCTATGTTCTTGTTTTCAATGACGTTTACCAGAGCTGAAGATGTTGTCGGGTGGTTGATGTTTCTATTGATTAGTCCTGATAACACATATCCGAACTTTGACTGTACAACGATGGGTCCTTTTCCTCTTATAACTCTGTCCTCGATAATTTACCAGTAGTAGTCGGCGCCTATGAGTAAGTCAATTTCGAAATGTTCTGTACTTAAGTTTAAATGTGGTAAGTTCCTTGTAGTCTGTGAAATCTTGTTTTAAATCGGATCGGCAATCTCTGGAACAATGAGTGTGTCGATATGGATATTTTCTCCTGTGTCGGTCTGTAACTGTATTGTTGCAGTGTCTTAGTTGCGAACCTTATTGGAAAAATCTCAAAACGCAGACGGATGAATGTTTACATTTTCTGTAGGATTTATTTCTAATTGATCCATTTTATCAGTTAATTTCTGAGCTATAAAAGAAGGCTGTGCTCCCTCGTCAAATAAGATGTTACATTCTACTTCTTGGTCGTTATTTATATATATAATTACAACTGGTGCAGTTGTTGTTTTCAGGAGAATGCCGTGACTCTGTTGTGATGAATACATAACTCTAGTCTCGTTTGGTGTTTCAACTACGTTGATTGCTGACTGTTGTATTGTAGGCTGGGGTGTCATACCTGTAATTACCTCTTTTCCTTTACATATGCTAGCATGATGTATTCAGTTACACTTTTTGCATCATTTAGTAGACTGGCATGTGGCCACTTGGTGTGACCCTTAACAGTTAAAATATAACTGTTTCTGTATTACAATTTGATTTCTTATGTTTGCGTCTGTTACTTCAGAGCACTCCGTCGGATAGTGCTCAGCTAAACAAAATATACATGTATGTGTATTTACCTTCTTACGTGTGTCTGTGAATTTGCTCTTGTATGAATGTGATTGCGTACCTATAAAAAGTGCAGTGGCGTACAATATGTCTGAATAAATTACTCCTTCGCCAGCTTCAAGTATTTCAATCTCTTTAGTTATTGCTTTTCGCAGATTTTTCAATATCAAATTATATCTCCCGTGTTTTCTTGCAATAGATTTTCTTATGTCAATCGGTAACTTGTCCGAAACTACAGGTACCAAAAGTGAACCATACATCTCAGGTGTTTTGACAAAGTGACCCTAATCCTCGCACATATGATTCAAGTTTGTCTCCGTAAGACCTCAAGCTAAATGTGTCATTTGTCGGTGCGGGTAAGCTCATGAGTGATTTCATGTAAGCATTAAAAATGTTTGTGTGGGTTTCCAAATCTCTCTCTGAGCAAACAAACGGCTGTCTCATAATTGGCGTGCGTAAGCGCAAATCCTGCTATGGTGTGGGCGGCGGTTCTTATAAGCTGGGCTTTCAGATAACTAAATTTCTGTATTGGTGTAAAGCTACTATTTTAATGTATGGTACATTCGTAAAAGTCCAAAAATGTGCTCCACTGCAAAACATACCCGTCAAAATGTGGCTAATCTAATTTAGGAAATCTATGGTTTATATTGAAAAATACATTTGGTAGTTGAGCTGGTGGTTGTATATACGAACATTCTTCCTGAGTATTGTATGATTGTAAATTCGGACCAGTAAAGTTGCGTGATTGATTTCCGGTAGGATTTTCCTCCGATGGAATTCATTCTCTAGTGTTTAGCGTGTAAACGGCTGATGTGTTTGTATTACTAGCGTTTGATGTAGGTATATAATATTCAGCGTTAGCGTTCTTTGTTTACTTTTCTTTTAAATTAGAAGTATTGTTGGAGGATTTGATTGTTTGCTTAAGTTTTCGTATTTGTATTAGTTTACTGTCTAAATTTAACATATACTCATCCGAGTCTGTAATTTCTTGTTCAATGTGATCCTCGTGTAGGACTTCTTCCATCTTCTCGTTTAAATCATGATTAATCTTCTTTTCCTGGGTAACGGCATACTCTATGGCTTTGAATTCCTCCATTTCGACGTTTTCAGAATTCTCCTTCAGCTCCTTAAATTTGATTCATAGCTTCGTCGCTGCTGCTCTGTGGCCGATTCGTATTGCCTTTAACGTCAGTCACGGCACCATAAATGTTAAAGAATCTCAATAAATGCGTTGTGTTTTCTATATACGTTGAATCTTCATTATAGCTAATGAATAATACAATAACGTCACTCACTATAGCGTTATGGTTACAACATTACCATAGCGTAATGTTTGTATTTGGCGTATTTTCCGAAATGATTATTATGAAGAGTATGTTTAGGCACAACTTTAAACCCCAATAGTGGTCAGAATTGCAATGATCCCAGAAAAATATTAAAGCCGTAAGGATATGCTAAGAAGTACTGAATATGTGGTTTGTAAGTAAAATACGTTATATGAATTTTGGAACCACTGTAATGCAGATGGCTCAGGATTATATAAAAAAAGGAGTGAATAGCCTGGGTTCATACCAGTGGTGTAGAATAGAAAGTGCTGCCACACTTTCAATTTTATTAACTAACAGTGAACGTGAAAGTAGGGAGGCGACAGTGAAAAAGAAAGTGACGTCATATTAGTCAGTAAAAGTAATGACGTAACATTATACAGGTAAAGTAGTGTCATGGTGTAAAAGTTAAAGTAGTCTTATTTAAAACTGTTGAATATGGTGTTTAACGTTTTTTGGGTAAGGTGTGTAAGTGTAAGGTGTGTTAGGGTTAGAATTTGAATAGGAGTACGCGGTGGTGTTTTTTAAATCGAAAAAAAAACCAGAATATAGAAATATTTTTATAAGTATTAAGATTACGATGGCATCTTATAATCAATACCATTTCATTGATCTGAATACCTTTGACACAAAAGAAAAACAAAAATGGAAGGACCTGTCAACAAGTGAGGTGAACCAAATTATTGAGACTACAAGTGTGGATGAAATATTTACCTACTAATCTTGAAGTCAAGGAAGTGGGTAACAAGTAAGGTGTGGGCTTGTAGTGGGTTGTATTACGGAATGAGAACGTTGGAAGGGTCGTTCATCAGAAGAACGATTGCCTACACCCTATAGCTAATTAGACAGAAAACCGCGTAGTAGTATTGTCCATTTGACTTCTATATATTTGCAGAAAAAAATTCTAACAAAATTCATTTTTATAAATCAATATTTTTTTCCTTGATGTATGTTAATATATGATATATACGAACTCTCACTGACTATTAATTTCATAATTTTTGGTCAATAAATAAAAAAGTTTCCCATTAGGTCTCTATTATTTTTTTAAGTGTTGATTACCTGATGGAGTAAGTATTAGTAGTGTAACGGCCTTCAAACCAAAACAAAAACAACATACATGTGCTTTTCATGTTTATTTATTTGTACCATGTGACTTTGTATATTTAAATATTTAAAATATGACCTCTATTGACCATCAACCAAACTTAGATTTCATGTCATGTGATTGTAATAATTGTTCTATATATGATAGGAAACTGCAATTTCCATTTTCTGTTAAAAAAAATATTAGATATAGTATTTAGTTAAATAGTACCTTATAGGCAAAGGATATGAAAATGACTATTGTTTTATATGTTTACCTTCATATGTTATGTTAGTGGACATGAGTTAAGACAGAATTTACCAACTATAAAAACATTTTTTTTTATTTCCTAAATTGTTTGCTTCCAAGATGTTCATTTTGCACATTAATAAATAACTGAATGGATATTAACTTTATAGTCTGTGTTTTAATAAACTTTTCCGAACCTCTTTGTATTGTTATACAACTCACCATGCTAAAAGCACGAAAAGCTAGTGTATAGTAAGTTAACTTATAGAATGATATAAAAATCAATAATCAAACTATAAAGTGATGATCATTTTCATTGGTGTCTTTTAATATTCAAATCAGTATAGTCACATGGTACAAATAAACAAACATTAAAAGCACATGTATGTTGTTTTTGTTTTGGTTTGAAGGCTGTTACACTACTTATACTTAACAGCGAGTTAACATTGTCACATGTGCGATGATGAATTAGGGGAAGACAAAGTGCGTGATCACGACCACTTGACCTGTAAGTATCGTGGTGCAGCACATAAAAAAAATGTAACTTAGACTGGCAATTATCTACCTTTGTTCCCATTGTGTTCCATAACTTAACAGGGTATGACTCCCACTTGTTCGTAAAGGCGTTGGGGTTTACCGATGGTGAAGTGAATTGCATTCCCAACACTGATGAAAAGACCATTTTTTTTTCTAAGAAAGTGGATGGGTAAGAAATGCTTTTCATTGATTCGTGTAGGTTTATGTTGAATTCGTTCGACACCTTATATATTTAGCTAAGAATTTAAAGTTCAACCAATTTAAGGTATGAAAGTCGTGATTTGGGTAGTATAACATGTATAATGATTTAATGATACCTTGTGTAATCTTACGATTTCATGAAGGGTCATTACAACATGACGAAAACACAACTACTATCTGCTGACCGACTTAACAATGAACACATCATTGTGGCTGACTATGCTACATGTACAACATATGTTTACTACATTTAACTGTCAAGGTTCATAAGTTGGTGCCGCATTTAGATTAAAACAAACGTGTAAAGTATGTTCTTCATCATAGAAATTTGATACAGTGTTGTTCCCACGGGTTGGTATTAACCAAAGTGCATCGTGTGTCAAAATTTTAACAATCAATTTGGCTTTAAATTTTCTTTGACCTGAACACTAACCTTAAAATCATAGCCAGCATCGTGTCTGAAAAGTATTCTTTTAAACTAATGAACAACTCAATGTTTGAAAATACCATGGAAAACACACGTTAACGGGTGAATATAATATTAATGACTACTGATAAGCAACCGTTGAAACTAATAGCTAAACCCAACTGTGACCAATTCGTGGTGTATAACGAGTCCAAGGTAGTTGTAAACATAAAGAAAACCAAACTTAAGTTTGACAAGCCTGTGTACTAAGGAGCATGCATCTTAGACATTTCAAAGATTTCAAATGTACGACATACCTCACATTCAAAACAAGTTTGACACATCAAACTATTGTATGGGCAACCCGTTTTGGAATTCCGACCAAAGTCAACAAATAAAAAGATTGGTATGCATGTGGTGGTCAAATGATTCCTAAGTTTGTAGGGCTTCTTACAAGATGTGCTAATATCGAATGGGTGATGGTCAACACATCAGGAAAGCTAACGGAACGAAGAAACAAGTCAATTGACAGAACATTACATTTGACGATTACAAGACGTGTTTGATGACCCAGTAAAGATGTCATAGAAAAATAAACGTCATTCGAAATAACATTCACAACGTGGTGACTGGAGAAATTAACACAATATGACAAACGTTACATTTTAAAAGATGGAATCAGTACCTTGGCACATAGACATTACAAAATTGAACAAAAACTACTTTAAGGACGTGTGGTAATAGAAGTAACAATGCCTGGATTCGTTTAAAAAAAATAGTATATGAAGAACGACAACATTTGTCATATGTAAACAAAATATGGATATTATTAAAAGACGATTGCAACTTCGCGCCCGTTTGGAGGCTCGAAAACTTAAAATAAGTGATACGTGTACACAACATTCTATTTCTTAACAAGCTTCTATCAAACGGAGAGTAAAATAAATGATACGTGTACACAACATTCTACTTTCCAACAAGCCCCTATCAAACGGAAAGTTGGAGAGAACAGTTAAAACTCTTCAGATATTCCATTTTCAAGGTGTATTGATGCAGGTTACCCTACCTTCAAAACCTTTTAACCCTTCCATTATGAGACCTGGAACCCATTGAACGTGTAAGTTTAAGACTACAACCAGCAAAGTATATTTTGATTCTTACGGACTTTCATCCCCCCTTACGTAATGGTAAATTACTTGAAACTTAAGATCTACTACATCATCGATGAACTTCAGATAAGAGCACCAGTGGTCTGAGGACACTTTTGTTTGTATTTGTCACAACTGTTGTCTGAAGGAAAACCTTGATGAAGTTGCGTTTCCATGACAGACAAATTTGGATTTTATGGAAATTGAGAAATAAATTGGAGTCAATTGCTTGAAGAATTAAACATGAACGACAATCGTATCACTAACATTAAATCTCCGAATAATAATACGGATGCTGCAACAAAACGACGAGTCATGCGTCAATTGAAATACTATACGAAACAATGAGAATTACAATTACAATCCGCGTGTAACCAGATGAAGAGGGATATAAAACGACTAGAGAAAGGATTCAGTTGACTCGAAATTTCGGATGAGTCGAAGTTTTCACGTGGTCCCGAACTTTGTTCCATATAAATGTACGTAATTCGACTCCTGATGAGTCGAAATTTGATGAGTCGAAATTTCGGTTGAGTCGAACTAAATTTACGATCCCAAGGTTAACAAAAGCAATCAAAATTCATTATTTATCTCGAACTAATACACATATGTCAAAACATAACCTCCGGCATTTAAATGGATTGAAGAGTTAATCTGACAATACACGTGTAATTAAATTTCCAGTCACTGACCACTGTATTGATATATGACATGCTATTTCCACGAGTGTTTACCTAAGATTATCTTTTATAGAATTTTTATAAATAATTAGTGATACATTGTTAATGTTCATGAATAAGTATTTAAAATGTTTACAAAACAATTAATTGTGATTTACAATAATGAGCTTGGGTGTGTATAAAGTAAGGATTATGACTTCCGTTGATGATCACCTAAAAACTACTCAATCGGCGTCTTTAATCTTGTTGTATTTTCTTTTGAAAAGAAAGAGTGAGATAAAACAAAATGAAGAGGAATATAAATTTTCTAAAGTCTCTTGTATCCGAGAATAAACAATTTTGTCAACTATAAACGACCTGAATAATGAAACTATCGATTGGAAATTATTCTCTCGGATAAAAGCCATAGGAAAAAATTGTAACTGAAAAATAAGTAAAAATAATGTTATTATAATAATGAAAGACCATGACATACAAATACATCTATCTGATACCAGAATATCGATCCCCTTCCCATATTCATCCGGATTTATTTTAGCTTTACCAAGCTAAGTAAGAGTTGCGTCCCTTGTTCTGTCAAACTTCCGGTTTTCGTTTGAGTCGAACTACGTGTATCTCGAAATATTTCTCTGGTCCGGCTGACTTCGAGACAACGAGAGTCGACTGTAATACAACCATTAAAGAACTCGAGAAAAAGGTAGATGAGTTTAAGACCACTCTGCACCAAAAAATCGAGGTAAATCAGATTAAAAACTCGACACATAAAACATTGATGAACTCTTAAAACTTTCCTGTCAAAAGAAGCTTAAGAGCAAAACAAGGAAGATCTAGAGAGTCTGAGGATGTGTATTCTATTGAAACATGCTGGTGGGATTAAAAGCTGTTAGTGGTTTATTATTTGGTAAAGACGTAGTCCAGATGTTTAAGCCTTCACCACAATACTCGCATAACGAAAGTATCCTTTACAATCTTGGGCAAATTGTGAAAGACTATACTTGCTAAGGTTGGTACTGCATATCTGATTGTTTGAATCAAGAGTTTAAGGACTTAGGTTACCCTTTACATTGAACAAAGACCTCTTTCACCCCACAACTGTTTCTTCTTCGCAAGACCTTTCCGATGCGGTTCAAATCCTGAACCGTCTTTTTAAGTTAAGGTTCATAAAAAGAACCTTGTACTTCCTCGTCAGTAAAATCCTTGATGCGATACATTTGGGCTTAAGTGTTTAACACGTAGGACACAGTTAAGACTTTTCTCGGTCAACCTTTTTAAACATGCTTTTCTTTAAAGTTTTAAAACTGTGTCCGTCCCCTATTTTAAATCTGACCTGTTTCAATGAAAGAAGGTTACCATACAAGTTCCGTACACTTTATATTCGTGTTATTTTTCACAAGCATTATTAGAAGCCATCTAAATTGATCTATATTTGGAGGTGTTGTACTGATGAAAGAGATTGGCCACTATAGGGATTCAAAAGTGTGCCTTAACGTAATTTTCATATTAACCACACATGCTTTCGGTAATCCTAGGCTTATCTCTACGGCAAAGTTCCGAACCAGACCTAGCTCAATTAAAAGGTATTGACCCAGGCAATTCCCCACTGAAATATTTTTCTGGGATCCGGGCCCGTCTGGCCACTACAAAGGTTCAAAATTGCCCCTTAATGTTATTTTCCGTATTAACCACACATTCGGTACTTTTCGGCATATACCTACGGCAAAGTTCCGAACAGGACCTAGATCATTTCAAAGGTATTGACCCAGGCTATTCCCCACTGAAATATTTTTCTGGGATCCGGGCCCGTCTGGCCACCACAAAGGTTCAAAAGTGCCCCTTAAAGTAATTTTCCGCATTAACCACACATTCGGTACTTTTCGGCATATACCTACGGCAAAGTTCCGAACCGGACCTAGCTCATTTTAAAGGTATTGACCCAGGCTATTTCCCACTTAAATATTTTTCTGGGATCTGGGCCCGTCTGGCCACCACAGAGGTTCAAAGGTGCCCCTTAACGTAATTTTCCGTATTAACCACACATTCGGTACTTTTCGGCATATACCTACATCAAAGTTCCGAACTGGACCTAGCTCATTTCAAAGGTATTTATCCAGGCTATTCCCCACTTAAATATTTTTCTGGGATCCGGGCCCGTCTGGCCACCACAGAGGTTCAAAGGTGTCCCTTAACGTAATTTTCCGTATTAACCACACATTCGGTACTTTTCGGCATATACCTACGGCAAAGTTCCGAACTGGACCTAGCTCATTTCAAAGGTATTTATCCAGGCTATTCCCCTCTTAAATATTTTTCTGGGATCCGGGCGCGTCTGGCCACTACAAAGGTTCAAAAGTGCCCCTTAACGTTATTTTCCGTATTAACCACACATTCGGTACTTTTCGGCATATACCTACGGCAAAGTTCCGAACAGGACCTAGCTCATTTCAAAGGTATTGACCCATGCTATTCCCCACTGAAATTTTTTTCTGGGATCCGGGACCGTCTGGCCAAAACAAAGGTTCAAAAGTGCCCCTTAAAGTAATTTTCCGTATTAACCACACATTCGGTACTTTTCGGCATATACCTACGGCAAAGTTCCCAACCGGATCTAGCTCATTTTAAAGGTATTGACCCAGGCTATTTCCCACTTAAATATTTTTCTAGGTTCCGGGCCCGTCTGGCCACCACAGAGGTTCAAAGGTGCCCCTTTACGTAATTTTCCGTATTAACCACACATTCGGTACTTTTCGGCATATACCTACGGCAAAGTTCCGAACCGGATCTAGCTCATTTTAAAGGTATTGACCCAGGCTATTTCCCACTTAAATATTTTTCTGGGATCCGGGCCCGTCTGGCCACCACAGAGGTTCAAAGGTGCCCCTTAAAGTAATTTTCCGTATTAACCACACATTCGGTACTTTTCGGCATATACCTACGGCAAAGTTCCGAACCGGATCTAGCTCATTTTAAAGGTATTGACCCAGGCTATTTCCTACTTAAATATTTTTCTAGGTTCCGGGCCCGTCTGGCCACCACAGAGGTTCAAAGGTGCCCCTTTACGTAATTTTCCGTATTAACCACACATTCGGTACTTTTCGGCATATACCTCCGGCAATGTTCCGAACTGGACCTAGCTCATTTCAAAGGTATTTATCCAGGCTATTCCCCACTTAAATATTTTTCTGGGATCCGGGCCCGTCTGGCCACCACAGAGGTTCAAAGGTGCCCCTTAACGTAATTTCCGTATTAACCACACATTCGGTACTTTTCGGCATATACCTACGGCAAAGTTCCGAACCGGACCTAGCTCATTTCAAAGGTATTTATCCAGGCTATTCCCCACTTAAATATTTTTCTGGGATCCGGGCCCGTCTGGCCACTACAAAGGTTCAAAAGTGCCCCTTACTTTATTTTCCGTATTAACCACACATTCGGCACTTTTCGGCATATACCTACGCCAAAGTTCCGAACAGGACCTAGCTCATTTCAAAGGTATTGACCCATGCTATTCCCCACTGAAATTTTTTTCTGGGATCCGGGCCCGTCTGGCCATCACAAAGGTTCAAAAGTGCCCCTTAAAGTAATTTTCCGTATTAACCACACATTCGGTACTTTTCGGCATATACCTACGGCAAAGTTCCGAACCGGACCTAGCTCATTTTATAGGTATTGACCCAGGCTATTCCCCACTTAAATATCTTTCTGGGATCCGGGCCCGTCTGGCCACCACAGAGGTTCAAAGGTGCCCCTTAACGTAATTTTCCGTATTAACCACACATTCGGTACTTTTCGGCATATACCTACGGCAAAGTTCCGAACTGGACCTAGCTCATTTCAAAGGTATTTATCCAGGCTATTCCCCACTTAAATATGTTTCTGGGATCCGGGCCCGTCTGGCCACCACATAGGTTCAAAGTCGTCCGGCGTGGTCACCGTCATTTAAGCAGTCTCTGGTAGGTGTTCACTATACATTTCTTTTCTTTTTTGGCTTTCCATAAATATTTCTATTCATATTTCTATATGTTTCTGGAGTGATCGGTTTTTGTTTTATATTTTATATATTAAATTACATCTTTGGTGAATCTTCGGTAATGTTTTATTGATAAAAATCTATATAACATAAAGACAAATATGGAACTTATCTCAGGGTTTATATTCGAGGACAACGAAAATTTATGACAGCTTGAAGGGGTCATAAAATTGTATCTTTTCCCTCAAGCTTTTTAATGATTTTCAACTAAATTTGAATATTGAACCGACTGCTAGCAGCCGGTTGGATATTGAATATCAATTATCGAATGTCAAATAACGGACAGACCGCTAACTTCACATATTACATATTTAAAACGGAATGAAATGCTTTAAAAATCAGTAGAAACCGTGAAATTGTCGATTTCTGCTGTTAGATTGCATTTAACTAAGATTTAGCGATTTTTGGAACGTTTGGGTCTCATGCAGTTTTTTGGTTTTTAGACATATCATCAAAATTGGCTGCTGGAAAAAAGTGGCTGCTATCTTGATTGGCCGATAAAAGTGGCTGCCAGCTTGAGTCTGGTTATAAATTCCATACTAAAACGGACTTTTAACATTTGATTTAACCTTTTAGACTTTTAATGCTGTGTTTTATCTGGGATATAAATTCCAGACTAGAACGGACTTTTAACATTTAATTAAATCTTTTAGACTTTTAGTGCTGTATTTTAATGGACATATTATGATAGTTTTATGTTTTGCTGTCTTGAGTCTATTAAAGTTTTTTTTTATTATATATTATTTATAAGAATAGGTTGAAAATATTTCGCTAAAACGGGCATTGACCATTTTAATTTTCGCTAAAATGGGTTAAAAATCTGGCGCTAAAATTGGTTTTACTTTGGTGCTTAAAAGTCCGATTGTTTCGCTTAAATGTCCTATGGATGCGCTAAAATGTCCTCATCCGCAGTACAGTTGCATTTTAGTATGCTTATATGACAATTATTCTAGTCAATTAAATTAAATGATTCAAGAAATGTGGTTTTTTTCATTGTCAACCGAATAGTAAATACTGATTTTTTTTTTAATTCAATTTTCTTTCTAGAATGCATTTCTAGAAAGAAAACAAATCGAAAAATTCCCTTTTCTCACTCAATATCAACTCCCTCATCCTCTTCTGCTGCAATGATCGAAATAGATTACTTGAATGATAAAAACCAATTTCAAAATCATACAAGACTAATTATAATTGAAAACTACGCAATTTTGACACGTTAACAAATATAACCAACACCAGATTCATGTGTTTTAGAAAGAAGTTTATAGTTATTATTTTAATTATTCATAAGTCTGTATGAAAACAATGTTTTTTTCTATAAATAAACGAAACAAAAACAATACCTATAACAAACCGAAACGCAAATCTATATTTAGAATCTAAAGACCGTATCAATTTCAACTGAGTTCGTTTAAGGTCTGTTTGTTTCATGCACTTATGCATAACCAAGTTATCCCATAGAGAATCATAAACTAGGTGTTCTAGAAACATTGAAATCGTTTATCAAATAAATCGTTAAGCAAGTTTTTTTATGATACGCATATCAATTCTTTTAATTTCATCATGATGAATATAAATTCATGCATTAAATGATACCTCCAAAAGAGCACCAACGGTTGCGTTACGTACCAACCGTAACTGATACGTAGCAAATCGGGAAACCTTTACTGTAGGTAAAGACAATTAATTTAAGAGTAGACTAGTCCGACAGATAACCAATCTATCTGTCTGTAGGACTAGACTACTTCGAAAGGAATGTATTATACCTTTCCTACTAATGACTTCACGGTTCAGCTAGCAAGCAAGCTAACCAAAGATATTATATTTGCCTATACACTCAATGCAATCGGCTGTAAAGACTTGCTCAGTCATGTTGATTTGAATATTTATATACTGAACACCTACTTTTCATACGATGATTATAGTGCAAGTAATGTTCCATTCGAAACAGGTTTCGTATGTACCTTAACATTATACATTTTTAAAGAAGTCAATTGTGTAAGTTAAAACAGATCTTATACTATTATGTTTTTTAAAAGTCTACTCCGAAAAAATGTCAACTTTTCTATTTTATAGTATATCAATATATATCAGGCAAACATAAGATAAAGTATGAATGTGCTTCATGTTTATCTTCTTTTTGTCTGCAATTTCAGGGGAAATAATTCTTATTTACAAACCGTTTGTTGCAACGGTTACTAACAACGGTTCGTTGAAAGCACAATCGAGTACACACAATATCGTGTGTTATGAATAGGTAACATATCTTCATGAAAGTTATACCAAGTTGTAGCTAAAAATCATCGAAATACTTAAGATATTGATTCATAAAACATACATTGACAGCAAGGTATATATAAATGAATTTCAAAGTTCAATGACGGCTCCCAGTTCGTACTACGGTTGGCACGGTAAAATGGAAAACAAATATTATTGATCAAATATGATTAATCTATCTTGATTGGCGATGAGACAACTATGATGTGTATTTAAGAAATTGTTGTGTTCCGTACCTAAATTTGTTTATAAAGTATATTTGTTTTTTAAGATTAAACTTATTTATGAATTGACTATGCAAAAAAGGAAGGACTTACAATTTACTATTTTATTTTATTTTAGAAGTCGAATTGGGAAAAAAATGAAAATGTAAAAAAACTATAAAGTACATAGAAGTATTATCGCAGGAAAAATTTCACTGACGACGAAATATTAGTTCTTGCAAAGGGATTAAAATTTATTCCCAGTTCTGATGTAAAATACAAAAAACTCTTACGAGATTTAGACGAACTTGGTAGAAAAATGCGATGCAAATATCACTTCAGTGATGAATCTAATGCGGACAGCAATCATCCTTTTAAAATTAAATCGGGATTCAAAGCCGCTTCAGCAAACAACACAATAGAAAAGTATCCCTTTGTCAAAAAGATGTAAATATGCAGACTATAAAAAAACAAAGTTACAAATAATCTTTCTAAACATGAAATAGCGGCCCTCAAAACCTTACGTTCAAATAATAATATAATTATTAAGAAAGCTGACAAAAATTCATCTACCGTTGTTCTGGATAAAAGTCTATATATTAAACAAACACTGAACTTCCTGAACAACAGTATTTCCTATGAACAAATCCGTGAATTTAATACGAACGAAATATCTGACACTATACAAAAAATGATAAAACAACTACACAAGAAAGAGTGAATCGACGATAACACATATATATATATATATACCTAGCCAATAATGACGAGTCTATATGTTGCCAAAAATTCAGAAAATTAATCATGAAGATAGAGAAAAATATCAAAACGAACAAAGATTTCCTAAAAACTATAGATATTCCTTGAAGAGCAGTTGTAGCATTATGCAATAGTCTGATAGAAAAAAAAATTGATCAATTTATGGACTACTTTCTTAAACCAGTACATTGTGTAGTTATCCAAGTATGAACTTATACACAGGACACAACCTCATTTATTAACAAAATTTATCATATGTTTAGTAGTAAATACAGTAGTTTTGCATATTTGATAAATAGCCTGCTGTTTAATCAATATCGCGCAACTTTGATGCGCACCCTTTATCACATACCCTTTATCACACCCCTACCCTTTATCGCATACCCTTTATCACACCCCTACTTTTTTTTTTTTTTTTTTTTTTTACTTAACGTCAGTTTTGTTTTTTTTTTGCTTAAGAAAAATTTTCCTCAAAATATGTAATTTTTTTTAATGACGTCAAACGTGACGTCACGAACGTCAAGTTTTCATATTGTATGCGACGTCACGTCAAGTTTTCATATTTTTTGGCACACTAAATGCAACTATAAAAAATACAAAACACACAAATAAATACAAAACAAAATATTTTTAAAACAACAGCACGCAAATTGTAAGGTAACCCAGGTGCTTCAGATAAGTAATTGAGCAGTTCTTTTAAGGCCTTTGAAACAAGACAAAAGTACAACTGAAGGTAACCTTGTGCTATGGATCAGAAAACAGTTCATATAATATAATACTCTTCTGTAGAAATATATGATAAAGCGTATAATACATGGCAAAATCCGTATCACATGCCGTATCACCCTCGACCAATATCATCCCTCGGGCCTAAAGGCCCTTGGGCTGATATTGATGTCTCGGGATGATACGACAATACGGATTTTGCCATGTATTATTCTCTATAGAACAAATAAGGGCACCGGATGATATATATTTGTGTAATTATATGCCCTTTTGATATCACTAGTATGTACATTTCCTTAACCACGGTGGGTATGGTTGTCCTGCGAGAGAACGTTCTGTGCTGGTGATTTGGTCCTGTCAGGTGCTGGTGGGTCCTGATTCTGTGCTGGTGGGTTTGTTTACATTGTATCAGAACGGCAATAAAACAACTGTTTTGTTGCTTAATTTTTCTCTGATGCGTCATAAGTACCATGCAAAGTATATTACAACAATATTATATTGCAAAAGTCGTGCAAGTTCGTTAAATGGAATTGTCCTGACGCTGTGCTGGTGATAAGAAAAACGGTCCTGGTTCTGTGCTCCTATGTCCTGGTTCTGTGCCTTTATATTTTAGTTAAAAGTGGCATATATTCAAGATCATTAATGCTGTACTGTTATTGACTAATTAACTGTTGTATGCTTTCTTGAAATTAACATTGTTGTGAATCTGTTTACTGTTATTATGAGAGAAAAAATACCCTTTTTTTTTTTTAAATTAACTGTAATCTTATTTATTGGCCTGTTAATGGGACCCTTCCGAAAAGTTGCCCCTTTTTAAGATAAGAAAATATGTTTACGATTTTCGGGATTACGATCATTTTGCAAGATCACCAAATTAAATACGTTGTAATTTTTACAATACTTATATAAAGTAGATGATGTGTATGTTTGTTGTCAATGGACAAATTTCCATAAGAAACCAAAGAAAGTATGTGTTAACAACCATACGTCATCGTACGACCTTCAACAATAACCCATAAAATAAAAATGTAAAAGGTTTTGCATTAAAATGGAGAGCAAAAATATAGATTTTTTTTTACATAAAGCGACAGATAATCATGACTTTTTTTCGAGCAAATTGACACATAAAATGAATATATATAGTATTGTGTTCAATTCATTGGTTACATCTTTTACTAGGATAAAAATCCTGTCAAGCTAAAAAGTCCACGAAAATTTGAGTTAAAACCTTTATTCGTTCCAACAAAATTATTGAGATTTTGTTGAGGATTTAACCATCTACGACAACAAGAATTTTTTTTTTAGAATTTAATAAAGCTCTTCTATAAATATATGCAAAGCAAACTATTGATCAAATTGCTTGCTATGATTGTTTGGATGTTTGTAAACGACAGGTAAGTAGTCTGTTTACTTTATACTAGAATTTGTTTGGACAATAAACATTAACTTCAATTCCTGTCAGTTTGTATTTGTCCAATCAAATCCCAGTATGTATTGAAACTCCGCCTACCTATTGTTTGAAAACATCCAAGCAAACATAGCAAGCAAGTCAATCAAAGTTTTTCTTTGCATGCTTTTATAGAAGAGTTGTACTATATAATGCAAAGAAGCGTTTAAGTCTTTCGCCAAAAAATACTATCAATTTCTTTTTGTCCTATGTAGACTTCCGTACCATTTCCTTTCATTCATGATCATTAAATTGAACTGTAAAATATTTCTTGGTACCTTCTTAATTCCTTTATAAGTCTTATGTAAATATAATTATGACAATAACTGTTGTGAGCACAAGATTCACTGCACAATTTTAAAGTTCTGCTTCATCAAACATTAAAATGTGGACTTAAGTTTGGAGACTTTTTTAATCGACACGATTGGGATTTTTGTATATGAGAACATAGTTTATCTATTAGTTGAAAATGCGGCTTTGAACTAGCTTTCAGTACCTGCGAGCATTCGTTGTTCAATAATGTGTGTCTTTGTGTTATTATTTTATGTGATAAATTGTTGTGTTGGTACACCACTGTAACAATGAAGGAGGAAATGAGGAGGGTTGGTTGGGAGGAAGTGGGGAGGGGTATGCGGAGCGCTAACAAACATGTCTCTGCGGCATGGGCTTTGATCATTGTTGAAGCACCAATGTAAGGGGCATTTAATATCTTAATAAAACTATTCTTATTTTAGATACTATATATTGTTATCTTATATTGGACGAAAGATGTTGCCCTTTTATGTAATTATGTAATACAAGTTACGATCATTTGAAAACACATATTAAACAGCCAAATGGATGCACAAGAGCTAAAATAGGAGTCATAGATCCTATTGACAACAATTATCTGCCCAATTTTATTGATTTTGTAACATTTGTTTCAAATATGACCAACTTCTTTTCCAAAATCACCAGCACCGTATCAGGACCCACCAGCACAATGACAGGACCCACCAGCACAGTATCAGGACATGAATAAATTGAGAAAATGCTAAATTTTAATAAATTGCAATGTTGTTTCACAAAATAGTTTTGTCGTGTGGATTGCGGTATAGAAAGCGGACTCTATGAGCATTTATGTTTTATTTTTTCAGTTCTAGATTTTCTGAAAATGAGCATTTTTGTGTTACGCTTACTGAAACAGTTTAGAGGGTCAACTTTTTAATGGTTTATATATGAACCCATAAGAAACAAAATTGAAAAATCTCAACTGTTTTCTTTCATTTTCAGTATGAGTGAAAACGTCAAAATCATCATTTTCGTCTTTGTTTACATTTTTTCATTGATCACCAGCAGCCGTCAGGACCGAATCACCAGCACATAACGTTCTCTCGCAGGACAACCATACCCACCGTGTTAACTCACGATGAAATACTGCAAGCAGTTGACAGAGTATGGTACAGAATATGTCGTAATACACATGAAGTATCTTTACCACCAAAAAAGGACTTCTTAAGAATACTTCAATACATTCTGTGCAATAATGAATCAGAATTTAATAACTTGATATTTAGACAGACATGTGAAATCCCAATGGCGGCGGGCTCTCAAGTGAGCCCATCCCTAGATGATCATGATTTAAGATTGTTTGAAATCATAACGAATAGTCTTGATATATTTCCTTTTAAAGAAAACATATCACTGTTATCTATATACAGAGATGATGGATTCATTCTTTTTGATTCTATAGTCAAGATAATTTTGCTGAATTATTTAACATTACAAATAAAATACACCTGTTAATAAAATATCTTGACGTCACAATTTTTAAATTCAATTCAATTCAAATATTTATTGTCATATAAACTCTGAACAATAAGTTTGTGACAAATAATATAAACATACACAAAATACATTTAACAAACAAAACCATGAAAACAAAAAAACAAAAAAGCAAAACAGTCTATCTATATGATATATAAATATATTTTATAAATAAATCAAGAGTCCCCTGTCCTCAGTTCTAATGCCTGTTTAAAATAGGACCCTAAGCTTTCTACTTCTTTTGAGGTTGATGGACAAAGAAGATATTTATTTTTTTCATTTTCTTGCCAGGACATAAAATCTGGCATATGTTTAATTACATTTTCTATAAAGTTATCTCTTAGTTTAGCAATTTTTTTGCAGTATAAAATAAAATGGGCTTCATCCTCCATTGTATTACAGGATGTGCATAGTCTTTTTTCTCTAGGTATTTTTAAATGTCTTCCTTTTTCTATCATTAAATTATGATCGCTAATTCTCATTTTTGTTATGTTACTTCTCTTTTCAAAAGATTTACAGTTTAAGTAGTTTTCCATTTCTAAATTTTGCTTTAAACTTTAATATAAAAACAATTTACTTTTTTTATCTATTTTTTCAAATTTTTGTTCAAATACATTTGTGTAGAAATTTAAGAATTGATGTTTTAAGGTTTTTTTTAACAACTTTGAGTAATTTTTTCTTTTGTTTCCCTCAAGAATGGATGCGTCCATGTTTGCCTCTTTCAAAATATTTTTAACATATGTAAACCAGGTATAGCAACCTGAATTATCTAAACTTTTAGAAAGTAAAAAGGATTCGTATAATAATGGATTAATTTCAGAATTTAGTAATCTTGATAAGTAAAGTATACTTTGAGTTTTTATATGCATCTCTAGTGGGTATCTCCCTAGCTCTGTTCTCACAGCTATGTTTGATGAAGATTTTCTTGTTCCGAGGATATATTTACAGAAAGACAAATGTAATTTTTCTAAACTTGATTTATCAGTAAAATTAAGGGGATCTATATTTGTTTTGGAAATATTTGCACGTTTTTCTGCTCTAAATTTTGTAACATAAGTATCCATATAAGTTATTTCTGAATTATAAGTGGCTATTGGTTTAACTATAGAATCAAAAAGACTGCAAGCTACTTTAACTGGCAGATTATTTAAGGAACCAGTATAAGTTTTAATGGCAAACATCACTTTCCTTGCTTTATTTACAAGCTCTTCAGAGCTATGCAATAAGTTTCCATTTGATTTCACAAGCATTCCAAGAAATGAATACTCAGAGACATTTGACAAACTTTCATTTTTATATTTTGATAAAGATGTTTCCACTTTTTTATTATTTTGCTGCAGAATCATTGTTTTAGTTTTTTTAATATTTAAAGTTAATTGCCATTTTTCACAATACTTTTCTAAGTTGTTCAGACTATTTTGTAGGCCTTCTTTACTTTCAGATAATATTAAAAGGTCATCAGCAAATTGTAAAGATCCTACTTTAGTATCAATTAGTTCTAATGGACAGCTATTTTCATTTGAAAACTCTGCATCTAAATCATTAATAAATAAATTAAATAAAGTAGGACTCAATGAATCCCCTTGTTTAACCCCTTGTGTGATTTCAAAATATTCTGAATGCCACTCTTGATGCTTGAAGGCAGATTTTGTTTCCTCATACTGTCCTTTAATAATATTAAATATTTTTTTCCCTGCTCCTGCCTTATACAGTTTATAAAGTAAAGCTTTTCTCCAGACAGAATCAAAAGCCTTTTTTAAATCTACAAAGCAGGCATATATTTTATTTTTATTTTTGTGTAAGTATTTGTTTATTAAAGACTTAAGCACAAATATACTATCAGAGGTTCTGTGATTTTTTCTAAAGCCAAATTGAGTATTACTTATAGTATTTTCCATCAGTTTAATCAATCTTTCATTTAATACAGCATTAAACAATTTTGGTAAGCAACTTATCAGAGATATTCCCCTGTAATTATTAGGATCAGTTTTTACTCCTGATTTATGCAATAAAATTAAGTATGAGTATTTCCATTTTGATGGGTAAATACCTGTATTCAAAATAAGGTTAAACAGTTTAACAATACTTTTGATAGACACATTTTTACTAAATTTTACTATTTCATTTATAACGGTATCTGGCCCAGGCACTTTTTCTTTTTTTTAGCTTACTAATAACATTTTTTATTTCAGAGTATTTTATTGGAGCATCTGTTTCTTCATTAGATATTATGTTCTTTTCAATATTAACAAGTTGTTTTTCTATTTCCTCTTTCCATTTTATATTTACAAATGTGGGTTTTCCTTGGTCCTGAATATGCTTCGTAATTATTTCTTCATCTTTTAAAATTTCTGGCACTTCATTACCAGTATTTTTTTTGTTTTTCATTCCTTTAAGTATTTCCCAATAATCTTTAGGTTTCTTATCAAAACTATCTGTTAATGAGTTAAATATTTTCTCTCTGTATTGTGCTTTTTTAAATTTTACCATCTTTTTAAAACTTTTTAACAATTCAAAATATTTCTGTTTAAGTTGATTATTTGGACATTTTTTAAGTTTATTTCCAATCCTGTTTATTTCTTTTTTTGTCTCATATACACAATTGTCTGACCATGCCTGTCTATATTTTTTTCTCTTACTTTTAATTCTTTTTGTAATTTTACAAGTAATATCAGAGATATTTTCAAAAATGTTAGTTAAATTTTCAGTTGCACCATCAACCCCTTTTTGATTTTCCTGATACTCATTTAATTCAAACTTCATTATATCATTTTTTATATGCTCTGACATAAGAGCTTTAAGTAGCAAGTTATGTGAATTTTCAGTCCATTTATATCTTTTAAAATATTTCCATTTTTTTTCTATATGACTTTTAAGGTCAAAAGTTTGTTTTATATTACAATTTAATGTTAACTGAATCTGACAAGTAAGTAAAATCATCAGTTTTAAAGTATTTCACTGAGGACAGGAGACTTTCACTTATTAATGCATAATCTACAGCACTGTATCCATTTATTGACATATAAGTATAGTAGCCTAGGCTGTCCCCTATAAATCTGCCATTTAATATGCGTAACCTTGAGGCAATACATAGTTCTAATAAGGATTTACCTTGTACATTTGTTACATTATCTTGATTGTTTCTAGAAATTTCAGTGTCAACTTCATAATAATTTGGTATTAGATTTTTAGCATCAAAATTATTTATTTGACAAGAATCTCCTGTAATAAAATCAGGACATTTACCAGTCCTTGCATTCATGTCCCCCATTAAAAGTATTTTTCCTTGTCTTGCGAAAGTACTGATCTCATTTTCTAAAAAGCTATAATCATTTTCAAAATAGTTTGAATTTATAGGGGGAATGTATAATGCACATAAATATAAGTCTTCTTTGAAACCAAAGAATTCCTTTTCAAGTTTTAGCCATAATCTATTTTGTGATTTTGTACCATTAATATTGGTTATACCTTTTGCTATTTCTTTTTTGTAATAGACAATAATTCCTCCACTATGTCGACGTACTTTTTTTTTCTTTTTGCGTATTTTTGAGAAAGTATTATAATTTGATATTTTATTATCTTTACACTCCCCTTTCCAGGTTTCAAGTAATATATTTATGTCACTTTGAATTTTATCTATAAAAAAATCATCTTGAATTTTGTCCCCAAGGCCACGCATATTCCAAGCAGAAATAGTTAAATAGCGTTTATTCTCATGAGTTCCCATGATCAAATTCCTTCCTTTTTTTTTGTAAACTAAATGTTTTTGTAAAATAATCAAATAAATGGTCTGAAAATAAATCATTATAAGTTTCATTGTTATAGTTTTCATTTGAGTTTTTCTACTGCCAATTATTGACTTAAGAAGATGACTTTGGTTTATCTTTAAAATATAAAACTCTTCATTGTCATATATATGATATATTCATATTTCAAAACATTTTATACCATACATTTGTACATATAAGAAATATCAAGCAATAAACAATGTCATCATTTAAACAATATCTGAGGACAAAGAAAGATAACTCAAAATTTTTGAATAAGCAAGTAAAAAATGTTTGTTTTTTTTTCTTTTCTATTTTCTGTTTTAAAATTATTTCTTTATACTTACATCCAAATATATTGATTAAACATGTTGAATTCCAACTTTAAAATAATTGTTTATGAATTACTTTTTTAATATATATTAAATATGGTAAATTTTGTCATTGCCTTATGATTTATGGTAAACAATTAACATATAAAATAACACTTTTAAGTTTCTCTTTTGTCAGTTTGACATCAGTTATCCAATTTTACCAACCTTCTTATTTTTAACTGTTCCCAGGTATATTATATGTATACATATTATAATATCTATCATATTTCTTTTAATACATCTACATGATAATATGAAAAATATTAAAAAAAACTTAATTTCTTACAAATATTCTTAGGCTTATCTATTTTGCCTAGTTTAACATGTTTAACCAAAAATCAAATATTTAAAAATGTCAACAAAAAGATCTTTATTTCTTATTACTTAATAATGTCCATCTCTCATTCCACTAAACATGTATTCAAACATTTTGTACATGTTGTCCCTATCATTGTTCATGTGCATGTGACTAGTATTTTTATTATCTGTATATCTGTTATTTGTATTATCTGTATATCTGTTGTTTGTACTATCTGTGTATCCATTTTTTGTATTCTCTGTATATCTATTATAAGAGTTATGCTTGTCCTGTCTGTAACCCTGATATCCATTTGTATCTCTTTTATTGTACCCACTTCTATTCTGGTCATAATTTGACCTCACTGAATAGCCATTGTTGAAGGACCTTGGATAATTTTTATCATATCTAACTGATAACAGTGGGTTTAAAATTTCCTTAACACATCTGACATAAAGCTTTACACCTTTAAAATTTGGATGAATTAATACCATCATAGAAATCTGAATGAATCATATTTTCAAATTGTACATAGTGTAACCCAGTATCAACACAATAGTCTCTAAGTAAAATATTGTATAGACCAATTTTTTCATTCTATGCATCAGCTTTGTTTCGGTCACCAAGATAATATCTTGGTAAAAGTTCCCCGATCACAACTGTAGATTCTGGTAGAGTAGATTTAAGTTCACGAACAAGTAATTCAACCTCTTGTATTACATCATCTGGTGTTTTTTGTTCCAAATCATTTGATCCTATTTGTAGCAAAACATTTTTAGCATGTACTGTTCCCAATTTTACAAATTTTGTTGCTCCCTCTACAGTTTTATCTCTCAAAGTAGTGATTTTCACTTGTTTATTCTTGTACATTTTTTTACCATCAAGGTCTTTCACAATTGATGATCCTATGACCCATAAATCCACTTTTTGTATGTTTGTGTTTTTGGATTTTTCAATACTGAAACAGATTCCTTAATCATAATATATTAGACGTCAAACTATTTTACCGTAAACCTAACTAGGCTAAAGCTATCGAACAATAACTAGCGAAAAATAAGCCAGCGAACAAATAAGGCGATGTATCTAAAAACCGAAAAAAAATCAAACAGCAACGGCCGTTAAATGATAATTATTTCTAAAAGGCAGAAATTCCGTCCAAATATTGCAATTTAAACTGTATCATGAAATGATATTAATCCATTGATAAAACAAGTCACATCTCTTAGTTTAGGCTAATATTCAGTACCACAGTAAATCTGCAGCTGTCAACGGATTATTTGTAGGTGTAAGACCACCAATGCACCCACTTCAATTTAGAACGTAAAAGAAGTCCGTCAGTGTAAAATATAGCACCTTTAATTGAACTACACATTTACAGAAATGGTGGTTGGCCTATTCCATGGCTTCTAGAGAAAAATAATGAGGGGTGTCACGGGGTATGACTATAAAGGTCATGTAGAGGAGAAATAGGCGTATCTTTTGCGCAAGGTATCGAAGGGCGCTATGTTCAAAAATCTGAAACTAGAGTTCAAAATTTGAAAAATAATTGTTAAAAACAGTTGGGTTGACCTATTTCATGGCTTCTAGAGAAAAAATAATGAGCGGTGTCACGGGGTATGACTATATAGGTCTTGTAGAGGAGAAACAGGCGCATCTTTTGCGCAAGGTATCGAAGGTCGCTATGTTAAAAAATATGAAACTAGAGCTCAAAATTTGAAAGAAATATTAAAAACAGGGGGGGTTGACCTATTCCATGGATTCTAGAGAAACTTAATGAGGGGTGTTAGGGGTATGACTATATAGGTATTGCAGAGGAGAAACAGACGCATCGTTTGCGCAAGATATCGAAGGGCGCTATGTTCAAAAATTTGAAACTAGAGCTCAAAATTTGAAATAAAAAATGTTAAAAACAGGGTGGTTGACCTATTCCATGGCTTCTAGAGAAAAAAAATGAGGGGTGTCACGGGGTATGACTAGATAGGTCTTGTAGAGGAGAAACAGACGCATCGTTTGCGTAAGGTATCGAAGTGTGCTATGTTCAAAAATCTGAAACTAGAGCTCAAAATTTGAAAAAAAATGTTAAATAGTTAAAAAAAATAACGCGAATATAAATCATTACGCAAATTGAAAATCGCGAAAAGAGCTTGTAACGGCTAAACGCAAAATAAAGTATTCGCGAAAATAAGTTGGTTTACAGTAGGAAATCATTTATAGAAAAAATCAGGTATATTGTGTTTCCTTATATAACAAATTTGCGTTATTTGATAGCTGTATTATAACATAAAAAATAATTTTAATATTTTAAAAGTATTGTGATCTGTAAGGTTGTCATCAATCTGTGAGTTCATTTAACATAATGTCACAATGTAATCTGCGAAGCAAAATAAAACAAGTCAATTCTTACATAAAGAAGTTTAATTAAATTTAATCGTAACAATTTATTATTTGTGACTGTTACTGAGTTATTATAAAACGTCCCTGTATTAATTGTTATTTTGCTTTTCTTTATTCATACGCGAATAATTATTTGATCTTTTGCAGGATGAAAAAGAGTCTAGTCTTATCCAAAGTAAGTTTTTATGGATTTTAATTAGGAAATCATATCCTGTTTTCTTTGAATCAACGAGTATGCAATTCTTCCTTTTCACGTGAAATTGCAATTATCAACATAAAAATCAGTCAATTTGAGCTCAGTCATGTATATTTAGGTGTCGACACCTGCACTTGATATTCAACACTGAAATGCATGAACAGTTGATTCATACGTTTCTTTCTTTAGACAAGAAAAGTTTCTGAATAAGTTTTAGGAGCAGACTTGGGGTCAATTACATTGGAATGTTATTAATTTAATTACACATTACATTGCAAAAATGGTCAATTACACTAATTACACATTACACAATTTTTGAAATGTAATTAATTAAATTACAATTACTTTACCAAAGTAATTAATTAAATTACACATTACATTTCATCATAATATTTGTTAACCAATATTATACATGTATGTATAATGTATGTGTAAAATATTCATGTAAACATAGTTTAACGTTGCATTTGATAATCATGAGTAATTTTAATGTTTTGTCATTTAGTCTGCACCTCTCTGGTCTGTACACTTTGACAGCCATTCTCAAAAGTATTTCTATAGGAGCTAATGTGGCATATATCGCTTGATTAAGACATGGAGGTATTATACTTCCATAATCAGTAGATGTGTTGATAGGAGAGGAAATTAGTTCCTATTAACTTGCCAATACATTAAAGGGTATTTTGACATCTCAAAAAATGAAGTTATTTAAATTAAACATAGCATGAATAAAGATATTATAAATAAATAAAATAAAATCACTTAATAATTATTAAAAGGTATGTTTGTCACAACATTAAAAATAATTTTTAGTACAAACAATGTATATAATGTCTATATCTTAGCATTAGTTTGCTAATTAGATAAAATACATGTAATAGTGGACATTTTAATCTGATTAATTGCTCTTTGTTTTTAAAGCTGTTAATTTTTATCTCTATAATTCTTTTGTGTATACTAATTTGACAAAATGATTGTGTGCAGTAAATTTAAATTCTAAATGAACTCTCATAAAGATTTTTCACACATTTTTTGTTTTTGTTTAACATGGTGATTTATTATTTTTCAATCTATTTAGTTAAAAATCTTTCTAAAAAACATATGTATTTTTCAAATCATAAGACTATTTAGAAAAAATTCTGTTGGTCAAATAACTTTAAAAAGTAATATAAAATTTTTAGAATAAATTACAGAAAGTATGTGATATCAATATTTGAAAAATAAATATAATTTTACAATTTATATTATTAAACATTTAATTTAACCCTTATCATTAACACCATAAAAGTACATGTAATTGAAATGTAATTCAAAAGTAATTGATCATTACATGCTTGTTTCATTGTAATTAATTAAATTACCATTACAAGTAATTAAAAAAATGCTCAATTACACATTACATTCAATCACATGGAAAATTGTAATGCATTACACTTAATTACCATTACATTTTCAATTACCCCATCCCTGTTTAGGAGGGGGAATAAAAAGGTGAAACACCATTTATAGTCATGCAAGTAGGGAAACCACAACGAGTACTGTATGGATTGTCATTCCAAATTATGTTTATGAATATACACTGCCATATGTTCTTTCATGCCGCCTGTTACTTTCGTATCGATTTCATCCATAATTCTAACGATATTTTACCTTCCTATTCATGTATTTTTAATTCATTGGTACTTTTTCTAAATGTCAATGACTTCCATATCAAATTATTCCTTGTCATTTTTACTCCCTTTTATACATCTGTACCATCATATTTATACATACCATTATAGTACATTGTAATACATTAATAAATTCAATATCAATTTTATAAAATATACATTTGATGATAGAGGGAGAGAATTAGCAAAGAATTCAAACTCGAGTAAACTATTAATCTCGCACCAAGTCAGGAATATAACAATAGTTTTTGATATGTTACCTCCATTTTTACACTCCAATAAAATTGAGAATGAAATGGGGAATGTGTAAAATAAACAACAACCCAACTAAATAGCAGAAAAAAAGCCGAACACCATCACTTCAGTACAGCACGAAAATCCTCCAACCGGGGGCGTGCTTCAGAGATCTTCGGAGATCTTCAGATTGCCCCAAAACAAACATGTGTACTAGTTCACTGATAATGGACGTCATACTAGCTCCGAATTATATATTAAATGAACTAAAATTAAAAATCACAAAAAGACTGTAATTCACATGTTGTTATGTTGTGGCCTTTTATAGCCATCTATAAAGTTTTT
Organism: Mytilus galloprovincialis; assembly: GCF_965363235.1. Lineage (NCBI taxonomy): Eukaryota > Metazoa > Mollusca > Bivalvia > Mytilida > Mytilidae > Mytilus > Mytilus galloprovincialis. The sequence goes on from NC_134839.1 coordinate 50,806,046, forward strand.
GCTTAATTTTGAAGGCATTACTATGTTCAGGCTCAGTGTTGAAGGCCTTACGATGTACAATTGCATCTTCATGTTCTTAGATCCCAAACATGGTGACTCTTTGAAATAGTTAAGTAATTGTCAGTCATACCACATATCCTTTATTTCAGATAAGAAAGAAACCGTACGATTTAAAGCCTGATGTCGTAAGACAACATGCAACATTTTAGTTCGATGCAGATTTTCATATTGATGAAATGTATTATAGTAGTAGAAATGGATTACACATGTTTTGACTATAACTTAATATTGCGCTAGGTCCAAGTCCATTAGGCATTGACAATATTATTAACAAATGGAGAGAACCGAAACAACCGTGCCATTAAGCAAATCTTAATTCCAAAAAAAAAAAAAATCAAAAAGAAAAATATCAGAAGAAGAATTGAGGTTTGAATACTAGTATATGTTTTCATGTAGCTGTATATAACTTTAAGTTCAATTCCCTAACTATGTTAAGTGATTTGTCTTTTAATGACCATGTCAATACTTAATTTACTTCAGATGGCGACCTTCAAGTACAGTAAGTTGAATACTTATAATATTGTCGAATTCAAACTAATGTATTTTTCCATCAGTTTGCTTGTTTATTTACTCACTGCTGTCATTCGGTATATCGATAAAATGATCGTGATAGAATTTAAAAAAACAGGGTTATGACCTGTTCCATGGCTTTTAGAGAAAAATAATGAGGGTGTCATGGAGAATGTATATATAAGTCTTGTAAAAAATAAACAGATGCATCGTTTGCGCAATGATTCAAGTGGCGCTATGTTCAAAATTCTGAAACTTGAGCTCTAAATTTGAAAAATATGAAGAAAAAAACAGAGAGGGCAATTGGTTTATAACATGGATTCTACAGAAAAATAATTAGGGTTTTCACGAGGTATAGCTATATATGTCTTGAAGTTGAGAAACAGGTGCATCGTTGGAGCAAGATTTCGAGTGGTGTTAATATGTCCATAAATAAAACCAGGGCTCGAAATATGGAATAAACATTTGGTTTGCTATCAATGGCTTCTACAGAAAAATAATGAGTGGTGTCACGGGGTAGAGCTATAAAGGTCTTGTAAAGAAGATACATTGTAGATCATTGTAGTCTGGTCAATTTAGTCGTAATAGTGAACAACCTGCAACTAATTGCAACAGACAGTTTTTCTCTAAAAAAAACCAAGTATGTTACTATCTATGAACAACATACTAAAAATATACAAAAATATATTTTGCGGAAAGTGGTGTAATTAATGAAACTTTTTGTTAGTAAAAGTAAGGTTTTATGAGTTGCTTCCCCTTATTTGCCAAAGTTGAAAAAAATAAAATCATACGAAAAGTGTTTTATTGGTTTTTTTTTAATCAAAATGAATCACCTTCCTCTCTAAAAGTTTGCATATTTAAATAAAGACATAGACCGAGATTGTGTTATGCTATTTTACAATTCAAGAATCGAATTATCCAAATCACGGGAGGTATATAACTTTAAATGGAACAATGTACTAGATGCGATTGACCACCTTAGTCACCATCTTACTTGGCATTTGAAAGAATACTACCCTATGTTATAGGGACCGACAGTCATTTTGTTGTATAGGAGAGGGCTTCTCGAAACCCATGTTTTGTCCTTATAAAATTTTTTATTGCAAGACATAGTGTTTGAAATTTAAGGTCTTTAATTGGGTATTTTTCCTCCACAACTTTTTAAAGGAAACAATTTTATTTTTTCATTTCGTTTCTGGAACAATTAAATCGAGAATGGGAATAGGGAATGTGTCAAAGAGACAACAACCCGTCCAAAGAGCATAAAAAGCCGTAGGCCACATTTGGTCTTCAATACAGCGAGAAAATCCTGCAATCGGAGGCGTGCTCCAGCAGGCCCCTAAACAAAAATGTGATAATGGACGTCAACTAAACTCCGAAATATATAAAAGAAACTAAAATTAAAATCATACAAGACTTACAAAGGCCAGATGCTCTTGACTTGGGACAGGCACAAACATGTGGAGGGGTTAAACATGTTTTTTGAGGTCTCAACCCCGCCCCCTATACCTCTAGCCAAAAAAAAAAACCAACACACACACAGCAATGCGCATTATTTTCTAACACAAGCGATGAAAACGGCTAAGCGCGTACATGTTTTGATCATTTGTTTCTAACATACGTTTGCAAAGTTTACATAAACTTTGACAGACTATGCACTCACTCAAGATGCGTCTACAGTTTGTCGTTCATCGTTTGTTAGTACAAACGCTACATTTTTTTCTAACTTCAACCTTGATCTGCACGTGTTTTTTCCCGCGGTTATTACAAAGATGGATTCTGTCAACAGAAAAGGAGGTATGTATATTATTATTGATTTTTCACTAACATGAGGTTTCTGTGAACATATAAACAACACACACAAGTGATTTAAAAGAAGATTAGTGCCATTTTTGGCAAAATAACAATACATAATTTCTATATTTACAGAGCATCAGTCTTCAGAGAGTCAAGAAGGAATGAAGTTGCAAATGTACTTCTGTCTTTATCGTTAGTTTTACTGATTGTGTACCAATGTGTTGAAATTTTATAGAAAATCCACAGCCTTTCCACTTGTTCTCAGATATTGGCCATTCGGTTCTTGATAGATAGAGGATTTTCCATGCAGTGCTAGCAATTATTTCCTTAAAACCAGTTTATAAATTAAAATATTGGTTAAAAAATATAAATATGGAGCAATTCAAGTACACCTTTCAGGGCGCGCTCGACTTTAATGATTCCTCATGAAGTTTTTGGTATTGTAAAGATTATCGTGAAAATAAAAAAAACAAAAAACACTAGCACATCGTGCAACTTTTATTAAAGAAACGCACAATTTTATACACGGTGCGCTTAAATGTGTGTTTTTTTTTTATATATCTATGCTCATTCTTACATATCTGTTGTTTACTTTGAAATATTTGTTTTTTTTATAGAATCTGAGGGAAATCACAGTTATCAATACTATGATTCATCTCTCATATTCCAGTCCAGCACCTGTCCATCATATGCAGGATCTTTCATGAGAGGGGACTACATCGATATGAATTAGAACCAAAGACCTGTGAATACAAACAACAGAAGAAATTTACCAGCGAGTTATGGTTTAGAAAGCCAGATGAATAGGAGGAATACCGGTACACGTGTGCAAACATAAAAATCTACCAATCCTTCATGTAACTTTTACCCCAACATCAACATCATCTTCAAAAAGTCAGATTACAATTCCTGATGACAAGAAGTAGGCAGGAAAAGGATGGACACCAAATGCTGTCAAGACATTGATACATACTTACGACAGCGAGAAAGAGAAATTTGTTGGAAGCAGAAAAAAACGGAAGAAAGTGTGGATAGACATAACAGACCAACTTAAAGAAATAAGCTTAATTTTTAGCGACAACAAAACCTCAGGAGGTTCTAGAAAGAAATGGGAAATAGGAGATGAATGACCTCATGGGTGACAAACCCAAATGTGCGTCCCCTGAATGTGTCAGAGACAGCAATTTCTGATGATAAAGAAGAAGAAAATTCGGCTGCAGATGACACAATTGAACTAGGAGAGGATGGACCAGAACCAGACAAGGAGCCTGAAAAAACAGAAGAAGGCAATGTTCAGCTTCTGATAAATTTGCAAGTCTGTTTGACGATTATTGGAGAGAAAAAAACAAACAGCAGAAGAAGCAAAAACAAAAGCACTGGAAGAAATAGAACAGAAAAAAGAAAAAATGAAAGATAAAAGATATAAAGAAAAGGCCGACCTGCTAAGAGATATGGTAGAAGCTTTACAAAACAAAAAATGAATTTTAATATGATACTAATAATTAACATAATTACATTTAATTAAAAAAATATTTTGTCATTGTATTTTTAAATTTTGAACAAGATTATTATTAAGTCTCCCAAACAAAGTTTGGAGACTTATTGTTTTTGCTCAGTTCTTATTATTCTTCTTCTTCTTCCTCTTCTTCCTCTTCCGCCACTTTAAAAAATGAACTTGTCTGCAGCGTTTCTCCAAAACCACTTTTCAGATTGACTTAGAATTTCATAAAATGGTAGACTAATATGTCTAGGTGAGCCATCAATCATTCGTTTGTGCATTGGGGTCTATTAAGGGGTATTTTGGGGGGTAGAAAGGAGGGAGGGGTTTACTATAGAACCCTATGGGATTTTATTTTCTAAAATTTTCAAATGACTATAACTTGAAATCTGTAAGTGATAGATACATGCAGTCTTCAGAATTGATTATAGGACAATAAAACAAATCACATGAAATATAGGGGGAGTCCCTAGGAGTTCATCCCCACCCCCTTCAATTTGAGAATATGCTTATATCTTGTAAACAGTCCAGATCCCCACCCCTAAACCATATATATTCTTGAATGGGACCTTAAAACAAATCTAATGAAATTCAAGGGAGGTCCTCGGGGGTCATCCCCACCCCGTTCAATTTGAGAATGTGCTATTATCTTGTAAACGGTCCAGATCCCCACCCCTAAACCATATATATTCTTGTAGGGGAAAATATAACAAATGAAATGAAATTAAAGGGAAGTCCCTAGGGGGTCACCCCACCCCTCTTGTTTGAAAACTTGTAAACGGTCAACATCCCCACCCCTAAACCATATATATTATTGTAGGGGACAATAAAACAAATGAAATGAAATTAAAAGGAAGTCCCTAGGGGGTCACCCCACCCCCTCTTATTTGAAAACTTGTAAACGGTCAACATCCCCACCCCTAAACCATATATATTCTTGTAGGGGACAATAAAACAAATGAAATGAAATAAAAGGGAAGTCCCTAGGGGATCACCCCACCCCCTCTTGTTTGAAAACTTGTAAACGGTCAACATCCCCACCCCTAAACCATATATATTCTTGTATGGAACAATACAACTAATCAAATGAAAATAAAGAGAAGTTTCTGGGGGTCGCCCCACCCCGTTCAATTTGAGAATGTGCTTTTATCTTGTAAACGGTCCAGATCCCCACCCTTAAACCATATACATTATTGTAGGGGACAATAAAACAAATCAAATGAAATGTAGGTAAATTCCCTAGGGGTCACCACCACCCCCTCCTGTTTGAATACTTGTAAATGGTGGAGATCCCTACTCGTAAGCCATATATATTCTTGTATGGGACAAAAAGTCAAATCAAATGAACATGAGACCATATGAATGGCGAGTTATGGGAGCTTTGTTTGGGAGACTTCTTAACAGCATCCTGTTACAATTACTTCTTGTTATTTATTATTATTTCTTCATCTGTTAAAAGTTTCCCTTAGGGATGGAAATGTTATGTAAAATGCTACAGAAAGTAACAGGATCTGTTGATTTTGGTAGTGTACAATCCAACATTTTCAATTTCCTAAATCTTCCCTTTGGTTGACATATGGATCTTTCTACTACCATTCGGGTAGAACTTTGAACACAATTGTACCGTTGCTGTTGCCTGGTTAAGGTACCAAAGTCTTTAAATGGTGTCATCAGATTTTAAGAAAGAGGGTATGCTGAATCCCCAATCAAATGAAACTCGTCAGGCAAGGTTGTTTTATTTATTATCCGCTTCCCTAATTTCGGAAAAAACGGGCATCATAAACGTATCCCGGCCACCCAGTATTTACAGACATAAACTTCATCTCATGGTCGCATACTACTTGGGCAACAATACTTTTCTGTTATTGTAATTTTCATGATGTTGATTTGGACCAGGTATTGCAATATGGGTTTCGTCTATTGCACCAACCACACCTGGCATACCTGAGAACAAAACATAAATCAACATATATAATATGCAGTCTTGCTTTTAAATGTATTTTTCAATTTGAGATCAAAGAGACTGATTGAAAAGGGAATCTTACCTTGATATTTATCGGACATGTATGGATTGAAACAAGTACCCAGTTGTTTGAATACGTGGTCCATTCAAAAGTTCGCAAAAGTGAGAGGTTACATAAATCACCAATGACCAAGTACATATATACAGACCACTAAGAATAAAAAGAATGTGTTTGTACATAATCATTGAATTTTTGTGCATAATTTCGCATAAATAATTTTATTTCATTTACATATTAAGTATACTGTTGTTATTTGCGGCAAATATACATTGAAATGCTCTGAAGCCATTTCATTTCTGCGTAACTGCTCTCCTTTTGGCCAACGTATGAGTTTGTTTTTATCCTTCACCATCGCTGACACAATGCCGTCTACCGATTTCATCACTGTAGAATCACTCACATCAAGACAACTTGCAATTGACCTATAGCACACTGTATTTGCAAAATACCACATACAATTCTGTGAAAAGTGCCTACAAAGCAATATATGCCAATTATAAAATTTGATATTCAGAGAGTTACCATAACATATGGACATTTTTCACAATGGTCATAGTAGATACTGTTTAAAGTTAGACAGATTTAAAAAAACAAGTACCCACTGCTGCATGTATCACGTAAAAAACTGAATACTTTGAACAAAAAATTGCGAAATATCAAATGTTATGAAATATTTATTCTTTCTAATACAATATGTTGAAATAAATACGTACCCATTGATAGCCTGAAATTTCTTCTAAATTCCTGATTGTCATATTAACTTAAAACAATATGAACAAATGATCCAATTTTAGGTATTGCCCTCCTCTGTATTATTTCAGTAGCTGTTTTTAATAAAAGAGCTTCATCAGCACTGTCTCCAGATGTTTCATCAGATGAAGATGCGGAACTGTCAATGAAGTTGTCTATGCATAAAAGAGATAAAAGGGCGATATCCTCTATGTGTAAATCATCTTCTGCAGTAGACATTTCCGCGTTATAAGTTTGTCTATCAACACAATGTGTATGCATAATTGAAGGTTCAAAACAAGGTCAAAACACACTGATTAAACGATGTATTTGTTTCTACTTTTTTAGCGTTTAACAAACGATAACAAACGCCACACAACGTTTACAAAATTTTGATTAGAAATAAATCCACCCTCAGTTTAAAGGAAGTCCGAGTCCGATGTCAAAATATGTAACAAAAGAAACTAAACAAAAGGACAATGATACATGTTTAGACTTAGAGTGCATTTCTTTCTAACCAAAATTTTGTAAACTTTGTGTGGCGTTTGTTGTTTTCTAAACGCTACAAAAGTAGAAACAAATACATCGTTTAATCAGTGTTTACTGACCCTGTTTGAACTTTTAATAATGCATGCACATGTTGTTGGTAAACAGACTTTTTACAAACGTAGAAACAAATTCATCGTTTAATCAGGTTAAAATTAGAAACAAATGTAGCGTTTGTACTAACATACGATGAAAGATAAATTGTAGACGCATTTTTAGCGAGTGTATAGTTTGTCAAATTTTATGTAAACTTTGCAAGCGTATGTTAGAAACAGATTATCAAAACATGTGCGCGCTTAGCCATTTGCATCGTATGTGTTAGAGGGAAAACGGTAGTATTTTATTTTCCCAGCATTAGGTTGGCCTTTTGTGTACCCAAAGCAGGTGACGGAAGTCAAATTAGGAGCGCTGTGATTGGATGTAAGGGTACAATATATTTTTTATTTGTCTATGAATAACTGCAGTGTGTATATTTACAACATAAATTTTGAAACCTATTGAAATATTTTCTAGAGAATTATTTGAAAAGACTTGCAAAATTTCACAAATTTGGTGCAAAATGACGGTGGGCATGGATAACATAAACAAGCTCCGTTGGAAGTTGGTCATGATACTGTAACTATTTGGCTTTAATTTTTAAAACACAATAATAAAGTACTAACACAACATATAACTGTTTTATCCAGGTTTTTATCTTAAAAAGTTGTAAATTTAGAAAATGTTAATATTGTCGCCTATGGCATAATAAATAGTACCATTTTCCCTTGAAAGAAATGCACGCTTAGAATCATTTTTTGTTTATTATACCTACACATAATTACTTTAAATATATAACCCGGAAGATTTGAACAAATGTGAAGTAGAAATAAAGCAAATTCAGACAATATATTCAAATTTATTAATTAGACAATATATTTTAAGTGCTAAAGTGACAATTTGTTTATTCGTTTACCTCACCTATTACCTTTCGTTGTGTTTAATTAATTATATTGCTAAATATATGTTTGTCGTAATGGAAATCACTTTGACGATTAAAAACTAATCCGTTGGACACTAATCCTTGTCTATAGGTGTTTCTTTTTATATATGCATTTTTATGTTATTTTGTGGTCAGTTTTAGGTCTAGTACTGTCCGGACCTTGCTAATTAAGTTCAAGTTATAGTTATTGAACAAGCAAGTCGGTATATACGATTTAATCTGGACGGCTCTGGTGACCCTAATTAACCCGAGCGACGTAGGAGTTCGGGTTAAAGAGTCATCCAGAGCGTGCAGATTAAATCGTATATACCGATTTGATTGGCCTAAACTGTTTTAACACATGACGCAATCAATTTACGTTAACATTTTGGAAATATGCGTACGATGATCCGCAATCAGCGGCTCCTATGAAAGTTTCTTGTAGGGTAACGAAAGGGGGAAATATGCTTTTATAAGTTATAGATTGGTAAGTGTTAAATTATTATTGTATTAGGTCTTTCCACTTTTCGTGGAAAGTCCTTTTGTTTTTCTTCTGATTATTTTTTTTTTTCTTCTGCCGTCTGAGATGCTTTTTTGTCTTACAACATATCGAATGGATTTTTTGGCCAATGATGTTGTACAGTAATGGGGGTTTCAAAACTCACCCTGTGTGACCGAACACTTTTTCTTATAGGAGTTATCTCCCCGTGTCCCCTTTTTCTTGTTATCGCTATATCTCTAACACCGTAAAAGATTTTAGCAAACTGTTTTTACCAAATTGTTCGTCTACTCTTGAGAATGATTTGGTTTATTTTGACTTGAGTGATCGGAAGACATCTTATGGGAGTTATTTCCCGTTGAAAATTTAATATAGGCGATTTGTTGGATAAATTCATACGTTATAAGTCGTAGAGGCCTATAGTTTTTTTTTTTATATTAAGTCCTTGGTCCATTTGAAAGAAATTGAGGTCAAGGTCAAAGGTCAAGGTCATCTTCTAAATTTTGAATTTTGGTTGTTATCGTTATTCCACAGAAACTGTGATAGTAAATTATATGATGTGTTTGCCAAATAACTGTTTACAATAAGGCGCAACTTCAACCCATTTCAGTCAAAGTGTTTTGGTTAATGCCCGCGTCACACTGTCTTTTTTACGCCGATGGCAACACGATTATGGAAATTTTCAAAATCGGGACTGATCGTATCCAGATCGGGCTATTTGTAGTGCCATCTTTAACCATCGTAGAACCATCAGCCACTTTTTCTAGCCTTCGGGGACTCGGGGACAACTTCGGGAAGGGTTCTAAATTTTTTAACATGTTAAAAAATCCCCGAAGGTGCGTCCGATGTCGAGGGTTCGTATTGAGTTCGTATCACCATCCTGACCATCGTGATGTCACCGGGAATGAATCTTTGAACATCGTATTTCATTCGTGTTTCCATCGTTTCAATCGGGCAGTTTTAACATTACGATGTCTACACGAATGAATCACGAAGCTACCCGAAGGTCTTACGATGGCAACACGACTTCGTGAAGACCTCGTAATCCCGTCGTATTGTCATCGAATAAAAGTACGAAAGCGACAAGATGGAACTACAACGGTTATAAATCCAGCTAAATGTAAGTTAATTTTCGCGCTAAAATACATTTAAAGTGCCATGCACTGGTCTGTCTAATACAACAGTTAAGAAAGACGTTCACAAAACATAGAGCTCATATCATATGATTCTATGAGAACAAGAAAGGCTCATATCATATAATTCAAATGGAACAAAAAGAGCAGCTATTACAGGCTCAGGATTTACTTTTACAAGTAAAATATTATTGTTTGTAAATTTTTCATATCAAGTAACATATATAATGAAAATCATAAACGCGCCTCGTACACCAACACTGCAGGTACACGTATATAGGGAACCCAACTTTTTCTTCATTATTCTGATTTTTTATGTATCGTCTGAGTTGTTGTCACACAAATGATTACTCCATAACCATTTTGTTTTCTATATGTCATATTTTGCCGCATTTGTTGCTTTCCCCACATCCTTCCTTTTGTCTATATTATTATGATATTCTCCTGGAAAGAGCTCTTTTTGAATAAAAGGGATCAATGAAACCATTACCTTACCTTTAAGATAGATCAGTAAACATGGGCATAATTATAGGTGATTATCCAGACTAGTGCACATATTTTACAGTTCAAACAAGGCAATGCCGAGCGTGTCATCCCCTCGTATGTAACATATTGGGGACAAATATGGACACTATATTTGTATATGACACATGCATAAAATGGTAAATTGAATATGCATATTTGATACATAAACTATTTTTTTAGAAATCAACCAAAACTTTCAGTAACTGGAATACCTTTAATATTGTCTTTAGAACCAGCAGGTAAAAAAAAATAGCAACCAATTTCCTGTGTATTATGCTATTTCAAGGAGAAAAAAACCAAGGCCATCTGCATGACCTTGACCTTTGGCCTTGAACGTAAAAAATGTCAGATCATTACAAGGAGGAACAATATACCAAATGTGGTTAAAATCTTTTGAAGCATATTTGTTTTAGAGTGTCCAAAAGGGTGATATTGTCTTGTATAACAACTGCCACTGTGACCTTGACCTTTGAACTTTAAAGTCAATAGCGCTTAAGATATTCTTAACGAGTAACACCATACCAAGTTTTGAGCATTTTAGTTCTAGAGTGTCCATAACAATTTTATCTACACGCAACTTACATGTAGTAGGCGAGGGGATAATAAACTAAGTTTTATAAGAATTAGACAAAAAGATCGATTTCCCGCAATGCATGGCAGACTTGTACAGACTCATACCCCTCACTCTTCCTCTCCCTGATTTTGATGGCATTATATGCAGAGAGTCGGGGTCAAGTTTTACCCTTCAAGCCCACGTTCTTCCGTCTTATGATTAAACCAGAAATTAAATGTACATTATAATATATATTCAATATTGATTAAACAATTTAAAAAGCGTGATGCCTTCGGCATATAATTTAAATGCATCGTAAGCTGTACACGACGTCTTTTAGACATCGTTTGGCCATCGCGCCATCATCGTAATCCATCGTGTAGCCTTTGTAATCCATCGTGTAGCCTTCGTGATCCATCCAGTAGGCTTCGGCTGAGATATGAAGCTTAAATACCCGTCTTCGGTCAACCTTCGTATGTCCATCTTTTGCTATCGTATATAATTTCGGCACCATCGTATAGACTTCGTTATTCATCGTACTTGCTTCGGTCACTTTTTGGTATTTTAACGAGATCGGGACCAACTTCGTACGAACTTACAATTTTCGCCGGGTGTCAATCGTATATAAAAATCGGGACAGTGTGACGCGGGCATAACGAAAAACAACTATTTTGGTTTTTCTTAAATTAATGTCAAGACCATTCTTGTACGAACTATCATATACAGTGACTATCATTTTTTGTAATTCAGAAATACTTTCGCTGAAGAGAACTGTGTCATCAGCATACATAAAAAAATAAAGATTTAACATTTTCACTTCATATGGTTCTATTCCTTGTTTAATTAACTCAATTTCTATGTCATTTACATAAATTGCATATAAAAATGGTGATAATGATTCGCCTTGCATTAGGCCAACATTACAATGAAAAAAATCTGAAAAATCACCATCTAATTCGACACAAGTTTTTGACTTAATAACTTAATATGAAACTTTAAAAAAAATTTAGAAAAAAAAACATTCAATCTGACTTTCCTGGTTTTCTGGTACGTCCATTGATTTCCCCCTTAAATTCCGTCTAAATAAATATTTCTTTCCATTTCCGTTTCCGTTTCCGCCGTTTAGCAATACCAATAATCAAATATAATAATATATAAATATCATAGCTAGCTAGAATTCGCTTCAATTTTGAATTATATTTTATAGGATACGTTTACCATCCGTCAACAGTCCTAAAATCAATGGACGTACCAGACAACAAGGAAAGTCATATTGAATGGGTTTTTTTCTAATTTTTTTTTTAAAGTTTTATATTTAGTTATTAAGTCATTGTATTCTAAGTTAAAAACTTGTGTTAAATTAGATGGTGAATAATCTTAAACAATTAGAACTCTCCAACATTATAGACTTGAATATATATAGTTCATGACAAAAATCACCATCTTCTTTAGTTTTTAACACAAAACACAAGAGAAGATATTTAAGGGCAATCATTACTTTAAAAAGTCTTCCTGCTATAATTTTTGACTTGTATCTTGCTGATCATTTTTGTTTTAAAAGGTTCTAGCTTTCCCTTATAGTTTTCAAGATAATAAGCAGAAGCACCGCAGATTAGTAAAATCATTAAGAAAAAAAACAATAACGAGTTGACTAACGATTTCGACGGACATTTTGACCTCCTCGTTTATCTTGTTTTGTTGGTAATTTTTTATATTAAAATTTTCTATCTATTTATTATATATTTTAATATGAAAGGAAAAATTTGTGATATAAGACTCCGGCTCCCTCCACTAATAAAAACTGGCCGCCACGAAATAGCACAAAAGCGGTGCTAAAAAAAGGGGTAAAAATACAAAAAAATCAAATTAAATCGTTATATAAGGGTGATAACTCCTATAAGAAATCATTAATTTTGACCGTTTCGACGTGAATGGACATTAGGTGAAACAAGTTTTTGTCACCAGGATTTCGCTATTCATAGAGTTTTCGATAGGCAGCACTCGCATTTTATCAGCAGGGTTATCCAACACTCTTTTTAAACTAAATACACCAATGATAATTGTTCCAAAGTTTAACCATAACAGTCAGACGACTTCCTTTAAGACAAGTGTTCGGTAACATTTGGCCTAGTAATTTCAGAGAAGATTTTTGAAAAGTTAACTACGACGAAAACGAACGACGGACGCCAAGTGACGAGAAAAGCTCACTATGTATAGGATCATTTGGGCATGTGCGCTAAGTATCTCAAACATGCATTCTCTGTAAGATGCTCTGACATAAAGTATGCTCCAACATAATGCGGAACCGGATAGATTATTACAATTTCATCAATGCTTTTCGTAAATATTCCAAGGGCAACTTTGTGTTGTCATCAATGATTGCACCAAAAACATCGATAAGGACACATTTCAGATATAGTTCTGTTATATTTTGAAAAGCCTCATATAAACTACTAGTACTTGAATCGAAATTAAACAGTAACATAAAACCAGGTAACATAATGTTAGATTTACTCATTCCTTTACGTTGTCAGTTTTTTTCGAGTTGTGAGCATGATATGAAAGGAAAACTTTGTGATATAAGACTCCGGCTCCCTCCACCAATAAAAACTGACCGCCACGAAATAGCATAAAAGCGGTGCTCCATAAAGGGGTAAAAACACAAAAAGATCAAATTAAATCGTTATATAAGGGTGATAACTCCTATAAGAAATCATTAATTTTGACCGTTTCGACGTGAATGGACATTAGGTGAAACAAGTTTTTGTCACCAGGATTTCGCTATTCATAGAGTTTTCGATAGGCAGCACTCGCATTTTATCAGCAGGGTTATCCAACACTCTTTTTAAACTAAATACACCAATGATAATTGTTCCAAAGTTTAACCATAACTGTCAGACGACTTCCTTTAAGACAAGTGTTCGGTAACATTTGGCCTAGTAATTTCAGAGAAGATTTTTGAAAAGTTAACTACGACGAAAACGAACGACGGACGCCAAGTGACGAGAAAAGCTCACTATATATAGGATCATTTGGGCATGTGCGCTAAGTATCTCAAACATGCATTCTCTGTAAGATGCTCTGACATAAAGTATGCTCCAACATAATGCGGAACCGGATAGATTATTGCAATATCATCAATGCTTTTCGTATTTATTCCAAGGGCAACTTTGTGTTGTCATCAATGATTGCACCAAAAACATCGATAAGGACACATTTCAGATATAGTTCTGTTATATTGTGAAAAGCCTCATATAAACTACTAGTACTTGAATCGAAATTAAACAGTAAACATAAAACCAGGTAACATAATGTTAGATTTACTCATTTCTTTACGTTGTTCGTTTTTTTCGAGTTGTGAGCTTGAATGTCCTTTTGGTATCTTTCGACTGTCTTTTAATGTTTTCAACTACAGTAACAGCATGCTAAATGAGTGACAGTATTTTCAATTGTAATATTATGAAATAAAATTAACGGCTACTTGAGTTGGATTGAATTTTCAGAGAATAATTAAGCGGCATGATATTTAATTTAAAAGCAGTGTAGACAATTTGAATTGACATGATTACGACTAACTTGCTGAAGTTGGTAAGGGCACTGTGCAAATCGTATATCTATGTAGGCTACTAATTATCCGCCACTTGTTTCACATCAATTCGACCGTATTAAAAGGAGATGTAAGGTTGCGTTTGTCTCGCCTTAGAGGTATATATTTATATATAAAAGTTAAACTCTACGATATATCCATGCATAGGATAACCAGTGAAGGTGATACACGGCTGAAAAACACGTTTTATATTCATAATTACTTTAAATATGTATATACTTTTGTAAACCAAGCTATCTGAAGAAAGGTTTTCCATGTTGTTCTTATGTCGTGCTGTTGCACCACTGTCCCAGGCATAGGGGAACGGGGTTGAGCACTCACAAACATATTTAACCCGGCAAAATTCTTTATATGCATGTCCCATGTCAGAAGCCTGTGACTCACTTGTTGTCGTTGGTTCATATCTGTTATATTTGTTTTCCGTAAATTGTTTTGTTTTAAATCAGGCCGGTATACATAGTTTTCTCAATTCCCTAAAGTTAATAGTCGACTATAAGGTATGGATTTTTTTCTCATTGATGAAGACCGAACGGTTGCCTATTATCGGTTAATCCACTTCATCTCTTATTGGCAATCATACCACATCTCCTTATATTTGTTTGCCACATCCAAGATAATTGAAAGAGGGCATAGTTCCCGATATTTGAAATTATACTGCCGAGCGGAGCGATGCAACAAAAATTTGGACGATTTTATACTAACAATGTGTATAGTTAACGTCGAAAACGTGAGATTTTCAAAATTATTTGGCAATCGAAAGGGGGAGTACGCCTCTACCCCTAAATCCGCGAATGCACGTTTAGGTATACATGGACAAAAAACTCGCCCCATGCATTATTGTAGTAAAAAAGTACTATTTGATAAATATATCAATGATATGAATTTCTGCCCACGTCAAATTTTCTTGAATCAAACTACAGAAAAACAATTTTAAAAAAGGTTAGTCGCGTACAAATTTTTACATTCGGGTGTGTTTGAATCTACTTTTTAAACCTTCAAACTTATAAAAACAAAAAAAGTGATAAACTTCTTGCTTCGGATTTCATTATTTTAATATTTTCATGCTAAATTTATACTTGGTTGTTTTTAAATTCATATTTAAAGGGGCACTAGCTACGATATATATAAAAAAATAAAGTATGATTTTTTTTAGATCAATCATTAATCAAATTGAAATAATGAAATAATAATTTGCTTTTAGCAATCAATTTCCTTTAATTTTGTTGAAATAAGCGATTAAACATAATTTTTGACTGATTCACTTGCAAGTGAAAACGTCATCATCATTCTAACCGGTATTCATGTGAACTTCAAGTTAACCCCTAGCTAGAGATTGACAACGCATGCATTGTACGTGTACTGGTTATTTAAAGAAAAAGAATGTCAACAATGAAATTGAAACTACGGTGAATCATTTGATTACTAATTCGATGCACATAAAATCATTCTTATATGGTTAAAAACAATGAGAAACATCTATTTTTAATCTATAAAATAAAATCAAACAGACCTATAAAAATGCAATTGCACGTGTTGGTTTAATCTGTTCGTATCTTTATGTTTGTTTACATCGCTTATATGGTCATCTGAGGTCAAATCGATAGTTAATTAGATGGCGTCTGGACTAAAATACACACGAAACGAACCTATATATTATCTACCCCATGCTCTGTAAACTGTTTATATTAGACTTTTGTAGTTTGGATAAATGTTTTACATTGTTATAAGCCAAATATGAGAATTTGAGTCAAATCGGTTACAATGAATTTGACAGCTAGTGCCCCTTTAAAGAAGTACTGAAATATGGGTCAATAAAATGAAAAGAAATGATTGGTGTATTTGATTACAAGCTAGCTTACTTATTCCATTAACATATTTTTGTGAATAAAATCATTAAAAATTTAATAACAGAATATTTAAGAATTAAAAAAGTAGTTGGGGTTGATTTTTACATTCATACTATATCAGACAAAAATGCGTATTCAAAGAGCAAACAATGCATGCAGGGTATTCTCCCCTCCGTCATGCTTCAATGCAATAGGACGAAAAACGTTAAGTTAGGTCGTTTATGTCGAGTAAAGTCATTTTATTGTAAATCTCTAATAAGCGTGTAAAGAGAGTAACACGATATCTGCACGAAGGGTTTTGCCATTTTGGCCATACACTAACGGTGCTCTCTAAAAACCAGGACAATGTACAACGCTGAATTGTAAGTAAAGAATTTACATACGGAACGCTGAAAATTTTCGAATATTTGAAAGTCAAGTAAATATAAGAACCGAAACAATTGAAGAGGTATTTGGCAAAAAGGAAAGTTAAATATCAAAGTCCATCTAAGTAGATATAAAATGTTGTGGTATGAGTGCCAATGAGACAACTCTCCATCCCAGTCAGAATTTCTAAAAGTAAGCTATTATAGGTCAAAGTACGGTCTTAAACGAGGAGCCTTCAAGTTGGCTCACACCGAACTGGGCTACTTTGCCCAAGGAAGTTGTAACCTAAGTTTCTTTGTAAAACAACATATCTGAAATGATTGATTTTTGGTTGCCAGTGGCAAATATTTCATGCATATTTAAGACGATAACTAATTAAACAATATATACAACAGGTAGGCCACGTAAGAGTCAGTTCATGATGATGATCGATATTTTTATATGCCACTGGAAAATGAGAGTATATTGAATAGGGACAGAAATCTTTCCTTGCAACAAACCAACGAGTTACTGTATGGGTTCTAAACGTGTAGAATGTTTGGCTTCATTCTGACTAGACTTCGCTGCGTACTTTTACTTCGGTGAAAGATGATTGTCGTGCGATAATTAAAAAATGCACAAATTACAAATACGGAACTATCCCTTAATACAAATATAATTCTGGTTCCTTTTATTGGCTATCTAAAAACAGTGGCGCATGTAGGAACCCTAATGGAGCTACATATATGATAAATGCATATATTTTTACAAGCATTAGTCCAAACGGTGTCCAAGTGAGCCACCATTTAACTTCAAAAGTGGGTGGGGTATGTTTTTTTTTATTGATAAATTTATTTTCGCGCTATTAAGTTTTTTTAACCCAATCAATTAATTTTTTATGGTTCAAAATTGACCACTATAATTATAGGGAAAATCCGGATTCAGAATATTTGATGTCCTCTGCTTAATTTTATTGTTCATCAAATCGGTTCCCAAATAGATTACCGTTTATCGTTGAAATAAACTTTTAAAATTTCAATATTCAAAATGCCAACACCTACACATAAATAGATTGGCGCTTAATGTACAGCGGCAACTATTACATAAATATACAGGCTGAAAATAATGTTTATGGTATACATGTATATGATATGAATGTATTGAGCTTTTACAAAACCAGAACGATGAGTTGGATCGATCAAAATGTACATTGAATTTCAATGATTTCATCTAATCTGCCGACATGAAAGCAGATAGTAAGGCAAAACAAATAAATTTGAAATCAAGTATAGAACCATTTTATTGGTTAAAGTTCAGTAGAAAATATGTATACATACTCAACCCTACCATACTTTTCGGCCTAATGCGAGTTGTTAAGTTTTCACTATTTCTCCTACATTAAATGGTGGGCGCTTGGAAAACCGAATAGTTCTGAATTATTTATCTGACATGCTTATAGATTTGTTTTAAAACGTAAATAAACTTGTTCTATGCAGGTTTAAATAGGTTACAACTACCTGCCTCTGGTCTTATTTATACATCAACTGTGAAGTAACAGTTACTGTTCATTTTATTTTGTTTCGTTTCGTTCCGATTTTATTCCGTTTCACAGTTTACAGGTACGCCTGTTTTCGCCCCTTTTCTAATTTTTACATCTTCATCAAAAAATCAAAAAATCAAAATTTCATAAAGCGAAAAAATCAAAACTGCACGTTATGTTTAGTACTTTAAAAGTTTGATCACATACCTAAACTATCAAATTAAAAACGATATTTATTTGGTGAAAATTTCAAAACTTTATAAAAAAATTGGAATTTTGAAACTTTGATCAAAATTCCTAAAATCTAAAATTTGGAAACTTTTTAAAGTTTTGAATTGATAAGTGTTACACGGATGATTTTTTTTGTCAATATGTTAAAAATTTGAAAGCCGGCAAAAACTATGAATAAAAAAATCAATTTTATTTATAACTTATATCATTTGTATATAGGACAATGGTATAGATTTAAAATTACACAATTCCAAGCATAATTTTTAGGTACTAAGGGACTCGGTGGACAACATTTTTTGGCCCTCCACCTTTTTTTCCCAAAATCCTTTATTTTATCGTTTTCTATTTATTTCAACTTTTTTCGCGTTTTTCTGTGTAATATTAACATAGATATACTTGAAATAACGTGTATTTGCTATATACTATAAATTCCAAGTTTACCTGGGACGGCGTTGAAAAATCTACAAAATAATTAATTTACATCTGTAATGTGTTAACTTTGATATTTGTCTAAAATTGAAATAAGACAAAACTTTATTTATTATGATTTATCCAGATCATCATGTTTGCTATAAACAATGATAAACTGTGGTCTGCAAATCTACGTTTATATTATTTTCATTATTATGTAAACATAAACTGATGTTGAACTTTGTACACGCTACACGTAAGCTTTATTAAACATGCATAAATCGATAGTAGGACCAATTTCCCCAAAATTTATTTTACAACAGAGCTATTGTATCAAAGTCCATCAATCTATACCTCAATTTATAATAGCAAAGTCAAAAGTCAAAAGCGTTTTGATTAATTTATGGTTCTGGATTTTTTTCTTATCGATCTATTCTAATATTTCATGTGATAATATTTGAAATACATGATTAACACAAAATGAAAATATTACTTTAAAGAGAAGTACATTTTCTTTTGTCGCTATAGAAACCAATTTAATGCAAAAGTTTTAAAAAAGAAATGAAATTCATATTTCCTGGACGCAGTATTTCTTTAGTTCTACATAAGTTTATAGATGTTCAATACTTCGACCCGGTTCTATTGGGTGCTTCAAAATTAGAAAAGACATACTAACTAACAGAATACAATGGATGGGGAGGACAGGGGAAAGTCTTCTTTCTCCCTTTCTTCCTTTTTATCAAGTCAAGTGAACTTTTTTTTTATCACGTAGCGTCCATCATCATCGTTGTTCGTTAACTCTTACAGAAATTTTCTCTTCTGAAAAAAGTATAAAAAAATTCTAAACTCCAAGGTAAATTAAAAAAGGGGAAGTCCATGGGCAGAATCAATTTGCGCCAATTGCAGTTTTGAAAAGGTATTAATTGCGCCACTCTCTTTTATTTTGATGATAAAATGCACAAAACAATAAGAGACCTCTTTCCAGACGTCGTTTTTAAGTCATGTTGATTTCATCTTGCTCATGAAAAGTATCAACAACTAATGAGTGGATAAGTTAGCAGAAGGGAATATGTGTCTATTTTCAGCTATAGATACCAGCCTTTAATTCAATGATGATCAATGATAAACAGAGACATTTTTATGGTTTTTTAAAACTATATATGTACGAGTGAAAGTTTTAATTCAGCATATGTTTTGTTATTAAAACGACTTTAACCCGCCAGTCGGTAAACTGCCGGTCCCAAGCCCGTATAAAGGAGGCGCGGGAAGTCAATCATTAAGTTGTTATATTATATATCAATATACTAAATGAATAAATGATTGGGAATACGTTAAAGTAATAAAAAGTCAAGAGAATTTCAGAACGCAATTTGGTTCCGAACAATATCTATCACGCTTTGTGCATTCAGACTCCACGCGGCCTTCACGTGATTTTACTATTTTTAGAATAATTGCATAGTAACCAAATGCACTAGATTCAACCTTTACTAATTATGCATTATTTTTGACCTGGTCGTGATTAATGTCCTATAATAAGAACCCATGCAGCTTTCACCTGATTCTCTATTTATAGAAAAATGTCAGAGTAACCTGTCCATATGAACTTGATTGATTCTTATCATGTTATTTATATGGAGCGCCTAAATAAATATCTTATTAACAGAATTTGTAGTGTCAGATGTTATATCAATTTATTTATGGCATCTTAAACTGTAAATGCATACTATACGCTGTTATATCCCAATATAAAAAATAGAGGCTAATAGGGTGGTAAAGTATAAAGAAATTTAAACAAAATAATTAAACAAAAATAAAGAATACAGACCAATGACATGATAATGGGAAGAATACAGAAATTCGCGACTTCCATCGAAACACTCTTTAAGCAACAGTTGCTATTAGCTCATTGGTGAAGGTCGAAAATGCTTCATTTTACATATTTTTTAAAGCAACTTCTAAATATAATGCATTTGGTTTCGCTCATTGTTGAAGGCCGTAAATGCTTCACTTTTCATATTTTTTTTAACAAATTCTAACTAAATATAATGCATTTGATTTTTCTCATTGTTGAAGGACCGTAAATGCTTCACTTTTCAAATTTTGCTGTGTCCATATCAACGGCAGCCATTTCGACCTTTTTCAAAAGAAATGTCAAAAACATTTCACTTAAGTCTAATATTCTGTCAGAACATGCTACTTTTACGTTGTTCCCCCAAAGGTTTCACTTTTTTTTGCTGCATGCAAACTCCAAGCAGCCTTCACTTGATTTTCAGAATTTGAGATTGAAAAATCCCGATGTATCCGAGTATTTAAGAACAATCCCGAAACAACCGAATGAACTTTCGTCAGGCTTTATTATATATCAATTATATATCAATATACTAAATAAATAAATGATTGGGAATACGTTAAAGTAATAAAAAGTCAAGAGAATTTCAGAACGCAATTTGGTTCCGAACAATATCTATCACGCTTTGTGCATGCAGACTCCACGCGGCCTTCACGTGATTTTACTATTTTTAGAATAATTGCATAGTAACCAAATGCACTAGATTCAACCTTTACTAATTATGCAACATTTTCGAATAATTCTCTAGAAAATATTTCAATAGGTTCTAAAATTTATATTGTAAATATACACACTGCAGTTATTAATAGATAAATAAAAAAATAACTTGTACCCTTTAATACATCCAATCACAGCGTTCTTAAGTTGACTTCCTACGCCCTGTCTTGGGTACACAAAAGGCCAACCTAATGCTGGGAAAATGTAAAACTACCGTTTTCCCTATACATCAAACATCATGAAATTGAATATTTTGTCCAGAACTATACGAATGAAAATTATAATAGATCCAAATTTAATTCAGATTGTACTATAAAGAAACCAAAGTTTTTTTTCCGATTTATTTACATAAACTTATTAAATCAGCTGCAGCATTACTATTATATGTAGACCTTCATTACATAAAACAATGGAAATAACATTGTATATTGATATAAACGATAAAACTTGTAATAAATAAAAATAAATAAAATTGGCGAAATTAGATGATTATTTTATTGGCGCAAATGCTACCTATAGTTTTGAAAACAAGGTGGCGCAAAAGAAGTATTGGCGCAATTAAGTTGTGGCGCAAATGAGTTACTTTTTGGCGCAAAAAGATATCGCCCATAGCCATACACATTGACAAAATCAAACCATTACCATCGACCTGAACGAGTGAAATAAAACTGTCATATTCATGACTTAATTCAGCTTTCCAACAACTATGGCTAAAAATAAAACATAAAGATCTTATATCTCCATTGCTGTAATTTAGCCGAAATTACCACGAAGCTCGGATTCTTCTTGCAGAAACTGTTTGAATTCATGTTTCCAAGAGGTACATATGTATTGTTAAAAAATTTCTGCTCACAAAAGGTAGAAAATTCCATAATCTGTCTCAGCATTGGCCAAAAAAAAAAAATCTCTTGTTTTTAATGTATTTAAAGAAAAAAATAAACCAAAGAGTTGCTTGAAATACAAAATGTACTCCAACCATATCCTAAGAAGTGCTTAGACAATTATATCTACAATTTTTACATATTATCAGATTTGCTTTATTTCAAACTTAAAAAAATATTTTCTTTCTGTGATTTATCATCAATATGGAAAGAAACAATCAAAGCATTGTTTTTATTAATTTAGTTTTGTTTAATTCATCATTTTGCCTCATACAGTAAGTCAAGTAATTTAATGTCCTTCCTTTTTCTGCTTCTATAATTATGTTTGAGTCCAGTTTTTGATTCTTTATTTGGCATTTGGTATTTCTGATTTATGGATTGTTAGTAAATATGTCCTGCATGTTCAGTGTGAGTAGAAATTAACAACGAATACAGAAAGCAGGTCCTGCAATAAAGCCGTCAAGGAAATTTCACCTGGCACTGCAAAATGAGGGTATAGTGGATAGGGACAGAAATGTTACCTTGCAACAGGCCACTTTCGGACCCCGAAATAGTTTTTGCAAAGGTTCTGAATTTGCAGAGAGCGTGATTGTCCCTCCATACGAGACATTGGATTTCACGTCCCCGTTCCGACCAGACGTGACTGCGTATTTGTACATCCCGCAGAGCCAAACAGTCGCTCCGCATCAGCAAGGCTGGAAGAAGACCATACGTTGTATTTCACAGTCACCCTCGTCTTTCTGTCGAAAATGACTCTCTTATGAAAGCTTTCCCGTTTTTGAAAAAGGAAAAACAAACAATTCAGTAAAACAAATGATGAAACAAAGAAAAAAACTATGAGCCAAAACTTAAGTGAGACTCATCAAAGACAAGCCAATGGTCTAGATAATAATTGTCAAAAAGGTAAACCTCCTGCTGAGATGAATCTTGGCAAAGCTAAAATTCTGCTCCCCGGAACAATTGATTTTCAGAAAATCGGACTAATCTATTTTTATCTTACTGTACGTTCTCGAAATTAACCTACATTTGTTTTTCCAAAGTCTGAAATAGAGAAAAATTGCGTGTCTCGGAAAATTTTGATATCTTGCGATCACTGTGCCGTAGTGAGAACATTGATTTCAATAATTTTATCTATACATTTCAGATGTCATTATTGTGAGAAGATGCCTGTGTACAGATGTTATGAATGCAGTAACGTTTTATGTAATGAATGTCGTATTAACCATGACAAATTAACTGATACAGAAAACCACACATTTCAATCGACCAACGATAAAATGCTACTGAATAATAAATTCGAGTTTTCTAATTGGATAGTTGATATGAAAGCACTACCTGGAGGATTATTAGTTATTGATTTGTTTCACCATGACAAGCTACTCACATATTCAGTCAGTGATAAACAACGAAATGAAATAAGCGTAGGTGGATTGACAAATGGTATTGCAATATTAGATAGAAATACTGTTGTTGTTATGTTAACACGTAATAATGATGTCCATAACTCAATAGCAATAGTTGATATAAGACAAAAACAAGTTATTCAACATGTAGACTTGCCACTTTATCTTCAATTCTCCCCATACATTCCAATGTTTTACACTGATGATCAACTTTATATCATGAGTCGTTCAGGAATAACAGTGATGGATATGTCGGGGACAATAGACAGGACAATAGATTTAGGATTCAAACCGAAAGATATGTGCTATGATACTAAGGCAGCACGTATTTACTGTATTGACTATTCAGAGAACAAACTTACTTGTATTGATAGGGATGGTAACACAATATTTACATTTACCGATACTGGACTATCAAATGCACAAAGTCTTAACATAGATAATGAAGGATATATACTTATTCCGTGTCATGAGAGTTATGGTGCAAAAGATTTCAAAGTTCACAGAATAAGTCCCGATGGAAAGTCTGGTGAGGTAATTATTACAGGGAAACAAAATAACACTTTTACAGGACATTTTTCAAGTATTTGTTTTCAGGAAGAGTCAGATGAAGTGGTCATTGGAATAGATGAAACAGTATACACGTACAAGAAAAAATGAGAGAATTAAGACAGGTTAATTTTAACGTTTGGTTCAGTTTACACTTTCTATGCTTTCCATTCTTTAACGTGTGTAATTAACAGAACTGGTTGAAGATGTAAATGCACATGTAAAATTATTTTATTAGTTTACATATTTATAGTTTAAGTTTTAATTAAGGGCTAAGTTTATGTGAAGTTTTTTTTTATATACTTAGTAATTTACAGACTTAGTTTCCAAAGTGTTTATGTGTTAGTCTATTTTTAATAATAATCATTGAAATGTCTTTCTAAGTTTTAATTTTTGGGAAGAACCTGACGCTGCAACGAAAACAATTTGGAAAATATTGTACATTGTACAATTGAGTATGTCCCTTTGTCATGTTTATGAAAATACGTTTACATAAGTTTTTTTTTTTTAAATATATATTTTATATTTTGTTTGTGTTTTTTTGTGTGTTGTATTTCAAATTTATATTAATGATGTATATGCTTTGTAAACAGTTTTTAAATCAATTTTTTTTATAAATTATTATTGAAATATCATATACGGAAGCCCTGGAGTGCCATGCAAAAATAAAATTATAACTCGTTACTAACCTGTGCACAAGAGATACACAACTTGGTGTGCACGAGTAACTAACTTACGGGCTAGAATTGCGCACATTTTGCTTATAAGTCTTATAAATTCCTGCTTAGACAGCGCGCTGAAATAATAATTCAAAATTGAATACTGAATAGTATAGTAATGAATAATTAAATCGTTTATATTTTAATATTCTAGTTGAAAAGTTAACAGTGAACTAAATCATTTATTATTAGACTGTTGTTCTATTCTGTATTTGGGAATTCGACGTTGTTTTTTTTTTTAAGTCAATCTATATATTTTCAAATTTATTAAAAAACAAAGCATATTTGCAAACAATTTGAACTTCATTTTCGTAACATCATACGGATGATCCATTAGCATAAGAAATACATTATTCTATTGAAGATCTTATACAGGCAAGGCAGGAAATAAAACAGAATTAAAAGTTTCTAAAATATTTCATTCTTTTTATATCGTGTAAACAGGGAAGATTAACAGAAAAATAAACAGAGCTGCCTAAAATTAACAATTTAAAGTTGCTGATCAGTAATATAATATTCGATGACAAAGGAGGCAAAGGGGGGGGGGGGGGGAGGCTGAGTATTATTGATCTTCAAACAGGGCATGACAGATCCATAATCTTCTGAAAGGAACTAAATCGAAAATATTTGTCGTCCAGTGGGAAATATTACACGCATTATCAGGAATCTGTAATAGGTCTCATTTCAAGCTTCTATATGTTTAATAGGGCAGGTAAATTTTACTAAATTTATTATTATAAGATTTGGTTTAAAAAGCCTGACTATCTAAACTAACTAGGTGTCAGTATTTATTTAGTATGCAATTAAAACCAATAGTACAGGACTAACTAATGAATGTCCGCTACACATCCATACCACGAAGTTAAAAGCTTGTTAAACCTCCTTAGTTTACTTCATTATAAATCTCATTATTGAAGAATGAATAAAGTCATTAACATATCAAATACACCGACAAATTCAAACAATCGGTTATGCAGTTATAGATAATGCATATTATATGCATATGTTGAGGTTTCTTGTCGTATAACACATCGATGGTTGATCAAAGGAAAAGCCGACCGTATGCAGGTCTTTTTTTTTTAGGTAATCATAATACCCAAAAGTGTGTTATACGACAAAAAACCCTAATATATGCATTTTTGGAAAATTGTTTTTCACTCTTTACCCTGGCAATAGTATTTCAGGATAAAATATATTACAAAGGTTTATACTTTAAAAATCAGAAAATGGCACACACAGCACACAATCGTAATGCACATGTATTATAGAAAAAAGGTCATTGAACGATTTCCATTATAGTTTAATAGATCGATTATCGGAAGAAGAACTAAAGCTAAGTGACCATATTTCGATAATCCAGTCACCATTTTGGGGATCAATGCGACGTGAATCAACAAAAATGTTAACCTTTTTCTTATGATTCGACACTTGTTGAATAAATGTAATGAACAGGTTCTCATTATAAATTGTATCTCTATAACGTCTATTTTTTTAGCGATAAATTAACAAACCTTCAGACTATAAGTAGTTGTTTCGAAAATTAATCTCTGCATAATATTTTTTTTTATTTCAGTCTTATAGACGGAAGAATGTATTGTTTATGTTATAAATGAATTAGATATTTCAACAAACTAGTTTGCATTATAATCAGGGGGGATTACATTTACATTGCACATGGTCATTTTTTTTTCTCTGACTGCTAATGACGTCTGTACATTAAATCCATTGGATGTTGAATGTGCACTGATTGATACTGTAGTATATATAGTAATCATGATTTTGTATTAGTTGTTTGTGGCTTTGAACAGGTTGTCAGTACTTCCGAGTTCTCTCAGATTTCTGCTTAGTGTTTTTTGTTTTTGTTTTAGGGGTACATAAATACCTTGCCACGTCCGTTTTAGTAGTATTTTTGTGTGCTTTGTATCGATCTAATGAATCAAGCCATTTTCAACTGATTTTAATAGTTTGTTCTTATGTTGTAATGTCACACGACTGTCCCAGGTTAGGGGAGGGTTAGTCGCCCGCTTACGTGTTTAACCCCGCTACCTTATGAGTGAATATGTCCCAAGTCAGGAGCCTGTAATTCATTGGTTGTCGTTTGTTGCTGTATGTCAAATTTGTATTTCCTTTTTTTTACATGAATTAGGCCGTTAGTTTTCTCGTTTGAATTGTTTTACGTTTGTAAGTTTGGGGCATTTAAAAGCTGACTATGTGGTATGGACGTTGCTCATTGTTGGAGGTCATACGGTGACAAATACTTATTAACTTTTTCGTTCCTGATGGAGAGTTGTCTCATTGGCAATTATATCGCATCTTCTAATTCTTATATTTACTTCATTCATTATTTTACGCCTTAAATCATATTTCATTGAAACATGGTGACGTCCAAGTTTAATCTACCAAAGAATGACGTATCGTTCTGAGAGGAAATAACCAAAACAAATATATAAATTATACCATGAAGTAAATAGAAACGAATCGTAATAAAACAGTATTTTCCCATCTATTCGTTTGTTTTAGAATGCTCTTGAAAGCTGTTTAAAAACAAATTTGATATAAAAAGTGTTTTTTTTTAATAAAGGTACAACCATTTCTAAAGATAAATCAGGGTCCATTATGATGTAGATACATACTTAATAAAAAGCCATTTCGCAGAGAGAAAATGTTGTTCTTGGTTTTAATCACATTGATTTTGTGAGATATGTTTGCGGTTCTTAAATTAAATTTCTGTATTAATTTTATTGTAATTTTAATAGTTATGTCCTTTTAGCAATATAATTCATATCTCACAATGGCCAGACATATATACTAAATTGAATTATTTTGTAATAACTCTTTTTTCTGTACATATTACATTTCACAATTGTGATAACATTCCTGTGTTTTCTATGTATTAACCCCTCACTGGAATTATAGATAAGTGTTGTACAATAATGACCCATACCGCATTGTCAGCTATAAAAAGACAAAAACTGACTTTAAACTATCGGATTTATATTGAAATGGGTCGTCATCAGGAACAATTTTTGGCCTTATTAGACATTATTACACGTAGTTTTAACGGAAATTCCATGTTTTTAATGTAAAAGAGGACCTTTGGGTTTTTTTTGTACCTGTCCTGAGTGAGGAAGCTGTTGTTCAGTAGTTGTCGTTTATTAATGTGTTACATATTTGTTTTTCGTTCATTTTTTGTACACAAATAAGGCCGTTAGTTTTCTCGTTTGAATTGTTTTACATTGTCCTGTCGGGTCCTTTTAGAGCTAACTATGCGGTATGAGCTTTGCTCATTGTTGAAGGCCGTACGGTTACATATAGTTGTTAATTACTGTGTTATATAAGTGTCTTGTGGAGAGGTGTCTCATTGGCAATCATACAACATCTTCTTTTTTATATCCAAAAAGTAAAATCACAAAAATACTGAACTCAGAGGAAAATAAATTCGGAAGGTCCATAATCACATGGCAAAATCAAATAACAAAACGCATCAAAAACGAATGTACAAGAGTGTTTCTCGTTTCTTCTGCATTATTCATTATCAAATTTTGATAAAAATTAATAAAAGACGTACTTCGGCGTGGTTTCATACAAGAAACTCAATAGTTGTGCATGTAAATTGGAACTCGTGTAACTCGTGCGCACATGTTAGTAACTCGTGCTTAAGAGCTGTAAATTTTGTAAATGGAACTCCAGGGTTGCCGTATTAATGTGTTTCGGTATCTTTCGAGTCATTATTAATTTGTTAGTATCATGCTCAGCGTACAGTGTTTACCTCCCGTCAATGATTCTTATTTAAAGTTGATATTTCTGTTTTTTATTTTTTTTTTCAAAACAAAAGATAACTCGAAGTGAAAGAAAAAAATGCTCAGTTAAAATAAAGAACAATAAAAGTAAGTCGCGGCTATGTGCCCGCTAAACCGCCGCCCCTCTCTTCGCTTCTTTTTTCATATCTCTTTTTTTCTAAGTCCCCTGTATATCAAGTATACGCAGACAAATTAGTCACTTGGCATTGAGTGAACTTAAGCTTCATTAAGCTTCATTAAGGTTTAAGATTTTTTTAATAGATTATTTTTCAGTTTGAATATTTACAAATAAGTTCTTTTAAAATCTAGCTTTAGCATTTTATTCCCCATCTATGATCGATTAAAATGGAACAAAGTTTGTGGTATTCCTAACTTGGTTCATATAAGGTACAACGCCTATGTTACCCCGGTTTATAAAAGCATAATTTTGTAGATTTGAAAAATCATCTGACGATTAAAAAACAAAGAGTTCAGAAAGTAATTGCACCATTTATTTTTGTACCTTAATGTAAATAGTTTTTTTTATTTGATATTTTACACTTTATGCTTTTAAAATGTTTGCCTGTCTGAATGGTCAAGTTTTTATATTTGTATATGTTATTATTTAACAGAGTTTCCAATGTTGATGTTTTAATGTGTTTGTTCAATTGTAAATATCAATCACTGGTATTTTTTGTATTTAATTTGTTTTGACAAGTTACCTGACGCTCTAGAGGAACAATTTTATGAAAATATTGGTACTACTAAGTTCATTCCTATATGTAAATACGTTTACTTGATTAATTGATTATAATTAACTATTTCTGTTTTTATTGTATTATCTTTGCCACTTATAATTACGCTTTATAGTCTATATTAACAGGTTTTTTTAATCTTTTTTGTTGTGTTTATTTAAGAAATAATTGATGCAAGCTATACTTTATTGTAGTTTCAACATATTCGTGATTATTTTGCCCGTTTGATAGTGAAAGCTAAAATAACACGAAGGTAATGCCTACCCATGTTAAAACTACAATAAAGTATTTTAGCTTGCATCAATTATTTCGATTCTGATTAGGACAATTAGGGTAATTTCTATGTCCGATGTGTATATGTGTAGAACGTTTGTGTAGGCTCTTCCATTAACCCTTTTTTGTTTGAAAACTAGCAAACGACTAGCAATGTGATTTTTCAGAGGGAGGAGTTTTGAACAACCAGCATCAACGGTTGTCGTATCTAGGTCAAATATGTCAATTTCGAATTGCAACACGTTATAGTCATAATAAATTAATTAGAATCAACACGTGCATCATTTAAGAGTTTGGAAGTTTTATAAAGTTAAGAAAATATATTAAATGCATGCCAGTTTGATAAAATTCATTACTCAGGTGTAGTCAATATACGCATGTGCAAACACATTTTATTGGATTTAGAGCATGGGTTTATTCATAAAGCGAATGAAGCACGTCATATATTAGAATGTAAAATATCATATTACTAAAAATATGTATTTGTATCTTTTGTGTCTTTGGTTAGATCAGTGCCAACGTACCTCCGATGATTTGAAACCACATCTTTACGATTAAAATACAAATGTTGAAATGTACCTATACTACGCAATTCTAGGTAAAAACCTTTTAAATTAAATGAAACTAAAGGAAAGAAAAAAAAGTACTCCGATAAAATTAACCATATGAAATGGACTTATTATTAAAATATATGTGATATCAAGGTAAGCGATTATTTAAATAGCACTTTTCTTTAGTTTAAATATTAATAAATTATTGTTCATTTTATATTCATTGCTTTATGTTTGTGCTGTCTTTGTTAATCTGAATGTCTAAGTTTTTTACATGCGTATATGTTATTATTTTACAGACTTAATTTGCTAGGTGATTTTGTCATGTCTAGTTTGTTTTTAATAGCTGTTATTGAATGTCTTTTACCTGGCGTTTTATAGAAACGAGTTCGGACAATATTGCACAATTTAGTTTAGTGCCTTCATGTAAATACGCTTATTCTATTATTTGATTTTTTACTACATAAGTTTTTGTTTGTTATTGCATTGTCTTTGAAACTTATAATTACGCTTTGTATTCTATGTAAATAGCTTTTTAATCAGATGTTTAATCTATAATGAAATATCATATTTCTATGTCTTTGTAACTTTTGTTAGATCATGGTCAACGTTCCTCTAATGATTTTTATAAGACATGGTTACGATAAAAGAGAATCCAAACTGTACAAATATTACGCATTTTGATATAAAACAATGAGCCAATGTTTATCGTTTGAAGTTGATATGTCATCATGGTCATAAGACATCGCTTTAAGTATTTATATATATAAAAATGCTTTTATTTATCAAATTTTTAAACTGAATGATAACTCAAAGGAAAGAAAAAGGAATTACTCATATAAAGTTAGCCATATGACATGCATGGATTTAACTTAAGGTCAAGGAATAGTAAATTGGCTATGTCACAGATTTTTTCTAAAATTTTGCACACAACCCTGAATCGTTAAACTAATTGAAATGTACTTATCTCTTTTATTATATGAAATCTTACTGATTGAATTCTTTGAAATTAGGTGAACATTACATGAATATCAAATAAGCATATGTTCCTCGACTATTTGTTTGTTTGTCTAATGATTAAACTGTTCATTAGCTGGTGGTAAAAAAACGTCAAAAATATATGTTTAACATCATTCATCGCGATGACGTTACGATCATTTCGACGTTTTGTGTTTTTTGTTGTTGTTTACATTAAACACCACTTTGAATGCTATGTACCATAAAAACGATGTCGGTGCCCCATCATTATTACATCATAAAAAATGTAAATGTATATATCAACAACATATAGATTTTTAAAATCTATGTAGTAGAAATCTGAAATTTTGTGATTTTAAGACGAACTAGAGTTGTATGTTAAATTTTACCAACATCTGTAACATGACCATTTTTCTGAAACTTGACCTTAAGTGTCATCAGGGTAAGAGATACTTTGAATAATATTCTTTTATGAAAAATATTAACAAATTTATTTTATCTAAATTTTGTGTGAGCAAGTTATCTCCCATCACTCGATCGATTACAATGGAAAAAAGCTTGGGGTGTTCAAACATCTTAGTTCATTTAATGTTCAACATATATGATCTTTCAAAATATTTCTAGTAATGAAAACGTATCTAACCCTGAAAAAAAAGCAAATGTTGATCTGAACAAATATTACGATGTCCAGCTAAAACGATGGGTCAACAATTACTTTGCGACGTTGATGTGTCAAGACGAATTGAATGTAGCATATGTTTTGTCCCTTAAATCTTAAAATTAAATGATAACTTTTAGTGAAAGAACAAGACAGGTCTCACATAAAATTAGCAATATGCACGTGACATTGATTTATGTTAAGCGTCATGCAAGTTTGAAGATAACTAAATAGTATGTTTCTGATGTAAAATACTTATCATTTCTTTGAAGAAAAATAATAACGTGATTTAGGTTTCTCTTATTATATGATTTAATTAATTATCTAAGTTACCATTATTATTTTTATCAAATGTTTTTTTTTATTGTACCATAGCTAATTACTTTGTATGTTTCTCTATGTCTTTGGTGATGTTATGGTCAACGTACCTTTCATCAATTGAAAATGCATGTTTAAGATAAACACTGAACCATGCAAATATAAGGCATTTTCAGGTAAAACAACGAGCCAACGAATATTGTTTGAAATTGATATGTCAAGAAAAAATGCATATTATTTTCGTTTTTTTTTTCTTTTTTGATAGACTAAAAAATTTAAATTACTCAAAGTTAAAGAAATAGGAAATCCTCAGATAAAATTGAACATATTACGACGATTTAACATAAATATCATCAAGTTTATCATCAATTATTTGAATATCCATTTTCTTACAGTTTGAATATTTCCAAAATATTTTCTTGCAATTTTTGCAAGTTGTAATCATTTAAATGTCTAATCAAGTTTAGATGACTTTGAGGAGTTACCTGACGCTTTACAGAGAAGATTTTGGAAAATTAGTTCATAACTAGGTCTTGTGCCTTGATGTACATAGCTTTATTTGTTCTTTGAAAATGTACACACAAGTTTTAGAAAAGGTTTAACTTTTGTATTGTCTTTTCTCCTAATATAAACGCGTTATATTATTTGTGTATTTGTATCTTGTGTGTTTTGATTAATCATGCTTCACGCATTTCCGATCATTTGAAATTGCATTTTTAAGATAAAAAAAAATGTGCAAATTTTATTCAATTTGAGGTAAAACATCGTTTAGTTGTTTTTAATTAAATGGCAAATCGTATAAGTTTGTGATTTTCAAATTACTGTCTTGATGATAAGTATAAATATAAGAACAACAAGAGGATAAGATAAATTTTGCCATGTGACAAGTATTTTAACAGTCATCAATTTAAAAGCTTAAATTTCAGTTCCCTATATTCTGATTGTTTTAAAACTATTCATTTTATACAAGTTGTCAATAGCTAGCTTTCTCTCCATCTTTCGACAATGTTTTGGACGTTCACTGTCTTAATTTATCATAATCTTTCCAAGTGTAAATTATTTTTTAAAGCTTCATGTCGGTTTGAAGAAAATATTTTGGTTGAATACCTGCGAATATAAATACGATTCATAAAATTGCAGTGAGATGAGAGGGTTTTGTTTTTGCTCCGTGTTGAAGGCCTCACTATGATTTTTAAATGAAGATCAGCAATTAAAGCGCCGTTCCGTTACTTTTGTATATTCCTTTTTTCGTTGCTGTGCATGTACTTTTTTCATGAAATATCCCATATCCTTTGTATTTTTATTATGTGTTTATTTGAAAGTTAACTCTTTTGTTTTCCATTGTGTTTGCTATAATTATTTACGCTTTAAATTCTAATATTGAATATTTTTTTATAAAATATTTATTGTATTGTATTATAGTTCTTATCCTGTGAATTTTTGGTTTTATTATTAGTTTTATATAATTATTTGCGATGACAAAAACATAATTTATTGGAGCACCAATAGAAAGAAAAAATAGATAGTTTATCTGAAATTATTTTTAGTATATTTTACCTAAAGACTTGGCGATCTTATGTTTTCCATAGATAAAAAAAATGTACATTCTTATAGTGATATCTATATTCCAGTACTAGTATATTATTTGCGCCAATAATAAATGCTGCGTTTGTGCTGATTAACGTGCTGATAGAACATGTAGAATGTAATGAAAACGTTCTAAAAAGTCAATATTGAAATGAAGCAACATTGATAAACCGTATCTAAATAATGCTTTTTTCAAAATGTTTATAACATATATGTACTAAATCTGCTGCATGTCTAATTATTGATAGTTAAATAGCAAAGTGACACATTTTCAAATAATCTCTTATCATGTAAATAAAAACCGAGAGACAGTACAGATTTTTTTGTCATAACTCTGAGATAACATTTTTTAGAAATTGTAAATATGCATTGCAAATTTTAACTGTTTATAACACAATGAATTTGATGCTGTTTTCCTGAAATTCAGCTTGTATCACGTGCTATAATTCGACGATTGGATATGAATATAATAATTTTCAAGAAAAACGTTTTACAAAAAGTTGGTGCAAAATTTTGAGATTTTTAATAAAATATTAGTTTCAATGTAGGTAATCCAGATTCTTAAGACCATATACATTTTTCTTTAATAATGTTACTTTTAGTTAGCTGGTTTTATCTTGCACTTATTACTGTAACTTACATAGTATTTAGAAACAAAATAAAAACTAATAAAAATATCAGAGTTATATTTTGTTTTACGCCAGACACGCGTTCTGTCTGTATATGACTCATCGATGGCGTTCGAGTCAGAACAGATGGACAGCAATATTTAATAAATTTTCTAATTAATACTCCAGTAATTATAATAATTAATGATATGAAACACAATTGTTTACATTAACTCTACTTTCCGCTATATAGATAATGTTCTTGCACTAAATAATTAAAAATTTGGTGACTATGTCGAACGCATCTATCCCATTGAATTATAGATAAAGGATACAACAGATACAGTTGAGACGGCCTCATATCTTGACTTACATCTAGAAATTGACAATGAAGGTCGATTGAAAACAAAATTTTACGACAAAACAGATGATTTAAGCTTTCCAATTGTGAACTTTACATTTCTAGATAGCAACATTCCAGCAGCACCTGCATACGGTGTATATATCTCCCAATTGATACGATATCCTGTGGTTCCATTTCCTATCATGGTTTTCTTGATATAGGGTTGTTGCTCACAAGAAAGTTATTAACTCAAGAGTTCCAAATGGTGAAGTTAAAATCATTTCTTCGTAAAATTTACGGACGCCATCACGAGTTGGTTGACCGTTATGGAATAACCGTGTCACAAATGATATCGGATATTTTCCTTACGTCGTAACTACAATCCCCTTCCCTTTCATAAATGTGACTTACCGAATAAGACTATTTACTGGATTATCTCATAAGCAACACGTTGGTGCCACATGTGGAGCATGATCTGCTTACCCTTCCGGAGCACATGAGATCAACCCTAGTCTTTGGTGCGGTTCGTGTTGTGTATTCTTTACTTTTCTATTAAGGAGGCTTTCCCGATGATGCATTTGTGTTTAGACTTTATATTCATCCTCTACAGTAGAACAAATAATCCACAAATCCTCAAAAGGGACCTTTTAATGATAGGCCATGTCAAGGGAGATATAAAGCATTTGTATTAAACATCTCCGTAATTGATTCCGCGTGGCTTTCAAATTGACACGAGTATCCATTTGGTAAATTGTTTGGGGCTATATTAGTTTCATGGAAATTAACAAAGAGCATGGCAAGCTTTTCATTGGTGATGTTTAAATGGCTGTCCGACGTAGAAAAAATATCTGTTCACCAACAAAATATCTTATGTGTACCAAAAGCCGTCAGCGATATCGATCTATTGTTTGAATTGTAAATGTTCATATTCATAATTTGTTTAACGGATTATCATTTTTAATATAGATTTTGATATTTTTGAAGTGTGCTTATCGAAGACCAGGAGTGCATTCCAGCGGCTTTCTTTCGTTTACTTTTGCGCACATTTTATACAGACCAGTAATTTTTTCAATTGTTTTTCTAGTATTTTAGCTGCATGCAACATCTTGAATACTCAGAACAGCGAAAGAACAAAATTTAGATTTCAGAAATAAATAGCATTTAGCCATCATGCAACGAATAGCCTTTCAAGAGATGTGTTCGTTAAATGATAATTCCATTATTTTTGTGCAATTTTAAGTGTTAACGACAAAAAACATAAACAGAACATAAATCATCAAGTATCACCTATAGTATTTTACAACCTTCATTGGTGGTAGTTCATATATGTTTCTGATAAAAAAAAAATATATATTAGAATTTGTCCTGAATAATCATCATTATGCGTTTGTGCGTTTTTCCGCATGTGTTTCAGTTTTTATAATGAAAATTCTTCTGTTAGCCAAGACAAAACTTTAAATTCGGCCGTTATAAATGTTTTCGTCAGAATTCCATGCTTTATTATCTTATAGCATCAAATTTAATCATTATATTATTATCAATTATCACGTAAAAATTGTGTATTTACAATAAGTAGTTTTTTTAAGTAAACAAGTCAAAAGGTTTCAACGAGTTAGTATAGTCGTTTAAACAAGTCAGCTTTGTTGATATTTAAGTCGTTAACAGACAGACAGAATATTTGATTATATACTGCAGCTGTGCGATTTGAGCAGTCAAATTGCATTGACCGTATATTCATATGTGATATACAGTCGTTGACCGTATATCACCTTATTCATGACGTTGACAATGTGTTTCCGTAGAGTTTTATTTATGACGTCAATAAAACATACAGGTTCACGGAAAATTAACGTTGTCCGCTTCAAATTAAGAGATGATGTTTTTTACCCAAAATACTTCATTTAAACCAGTTATAAGAGTTGCAGTATATAAAGAATAACCATACATTGTCTCAAAATATCAATCTGTTATTTGTACTCGGCTCAAAACAGGTAGAAATGCTCGGCACAGCCTCGCTTTCTACCTGTTTCTAAGCCTTGTACAAATTACATTGATATTCCGAGACAATGTATGGTTGTTCTATATATAGTGTCACATACCAATACTGAACAATATCTTACATAATAATATAAGTATAAAAATACAAATAAGAATTTAAATCGAAGTTAAAATATCGGTATCCAGCCATGACTGACTTATGAGACACTTTTGCTTAAAAACTTATTCTTTCATTCATTTACAAATGAATAAATAAAACTTTTACATCACATTTAAAAAAAAAAACATTCTGTTATACACAATATTTTCTGCGGTTAAACAAAAAATAAAAAGATTTTGCTAAAAAGGGTTGTATACAGTCATGTGACATAAGAAAGATAAATTTGTCGTCATGATTAAAATCGTAAAAATTTGGGTAAATTGCACTTGCTTTCATAAAAAGATCATATCGCAGATCTCAATAAAATTCACAATGCATTAAAAAATGATTTTCGTCTTCTACACAATCCATTGTACAATATTTCATTTTCTGTCATTAAGAAGAGTTTTTGGCTTGGTGTAACGACCTGTCTCTATAGCTAAAGGTAGAGATCCATTTCTAAAATTAGATAAAATACGTCTATGTTGTCTTTTATTTACATTTTTGAAATATGAACTTGTTTCTAATACATTTTTAAGTACGTAACTTGTTACCATTTGGTTCATTTCGATCTTGATACAATTTTTCAACCCATTCTTGTTTTTCAATTTCATACAATTTTGTTTTAATATCATACATTTTATGTCATTTGGAGTATTGGCTATCAATGATATCATATATATCAAGTTTATGGGCTATTTCACAACATTTCTTGTCCCACGATCGAGAAATATTCACAAATTAGCTGTGTTGATAGTTAAGTCGTTAAACAAGTTGGCTGTGTTGATAGTTAAGTCGTTATAACAAGTAAGCTTACTCGTTATAACGACTTTAAAATAAAACTCCAATCAAATTTAAACTAAAAAATGGTAATGTATCTTAGAATTTAAAAATATCAGGGTCAGCAACCCCACAACGCGTTGTCTATTGTAACTGAAAATCTTGGCTAGATAGATCTTGACATAACACAATATGTTTATCCCAGACTTTGAATGCTTAAGTTTAAGATATATAAGCAAAAATCTACATGTTACCACAATGTTCTATTTTCAAACATGGTGGCCATCTTGTTTATTGGGCAGGGTAATTGGATACTTTTTTGAAACAAGATACCCTAAGGATGATTGTGGCCAAATTTGGTTTAATTTTGCCATTAGTTTAAGATTTTCTGAAAATTAGCGACGACAACGGATGCCAAGTGATGAGAAAAGCTTACTTAACCCTCTGGTCCAGGTGAGCTAAAAAGGCAAAACGGACAAAAAGCAGCGGAAAAAGAGCAAAAGTGTCGGACAAAAAGCAAAACGGACAAAAAGCAACGGACAAAAAGCAAAAGTGTCAGACAAAAAGCAAAATTATCGGACAAAAATCGAAACGGACATAAAGCAACGGACAAAAAGCAAAAGTGTCGGACAAAAAGCAAACTTATCGGACAAAAAGCAAAAGCGGACAAAAAGCAAATTGCGGACAAAAAGCACCGTATCAAGCGTACACCATGTTAGGATCCGTGAAAAACGCGAAATCGGACGTTATAATTTAACGTTTTTTCATTGCTAGAAAGAACGTCATAGAGGTTTGCTGTCACTACCAGGTTGCGTTAGTTGATGCGCATAAAAAATAGGCTGTTTGGTCTTTAAGTATTCTAATACAGCTCCACCTATTAAACATAAGTAGGATCTAATAAGGAACTTTAGTATCCTAATACAGTCCAACCTTTTAAATATAAGTAGGATCTTATCAGGAACTTTAGTACCCTTAATTATACAGTCCAACCGTTTAAATATAAATAGGATCTAATCAGGACCTTTAGTATCCTTATACAGTCCTACCTATCTATAATTAGTAGGAATGGAAATACGACCTTTAGTGTTATAATACAGCTCCATCTATTAAACACCAGTACGGATTGAATCAAAACTATATATACGGAATAAAGCAAATTAGTATGCCCTTTTCTTCCATCATAATTACAAATAACAAAATCAACTTAATTCCTAGTTAATTTTTTTTATAATATATTGCTAATATAAATAGTTATAGGATAATAACGTATTGCTATCGTTGAATATGAGACAACTATCAACCAGACTAAACGTTTCTTAAATAGAACTTGAACTTTGACTTTTAAGGATAGATAGATGTATGATATTTTTTTTAAAGAAATATGACCTTGAACTTTGACCTTGAAGGACAAACACATTCACAATTTTAAAAAATGACCTTGAACTTTGACTTTAAAGAATAGATAGACGTATGACATATTAAGAAAGAAGTTATATGACCTTGAACTTTAACCTTGCAGGACAGACGCATACATAATTAAAAAAGAATGACCTGGAACTTCGACTTTAAAGGATAATCGTATGACATTTTTAAAAAAAGCAAATATGGCCTTGAACTATGACCTTGAAGAAAAGACGTATTCATTATCTAAAATTAAACATGCAATACATGACCTTGAACCTTCACAAGGAGAGACGTAAATAAAGCTTTATAAAAGGCAAACAGCGACCTTTGACCTTGCCAGATAGACGTAGATATGAACAATAGAATCATGACCTATGGTATTCTCTTACAGTCACACTTTATCACTTATTAAACATTAGTAGGGATGGAATCAGGACCTTTGTTGTCATCGTACAGTCGCAACTATTTAACATATGCAGGAATCAAATCATGATCTATGGTATCCACCTATAGTCCCACCAATTTAACATCAGGAGGGGTCGTATCAGGGATTTTAGTATTCTCCTACGTACAATTCTGCCTATTTAACATCAGCAGGGATCGAATCAGGACCTAAGTTATCCTACGACAGTTCAAATTAGTTGACATAAGTAGGAATCAAATCATGAACTATGATATACTCCTCCACATCAAGACCTTTAGTATCATTTTAATTAAGTTCCTTTCATTTAAGGTATATATAGTCTCTGGTCGATAGTACGCCAATTTTCAATTATACTAACACTTACTTATTTTAAACCGATATCGAGTAACGATATGGTATAAAAAAAAATACTTAGAAATTAAATATGTCCTACATTTTATTATCTCTCATTATTCAAGAAAAACAGGGTTTAATCATTTGCTTTATTCCGTAAATGAAATTGACAAAGAAAAAATAAATAAATCGCTATCATTTAATTATAGATATACTGATGTAAAGTCACTCTCTATTTTAGGAGGATACCATAGCTTCTGATTCGATACCTTCAGATGATTAATATGCAGGACTGTAGGAGGATACTATGGGTCCTGATTCAATCCCTATTTTTGTTTAATAGGTTGGACTGTAGAAGGATAACACAGGTCTTGATTTGATCCTTACTTTTGTCAAATAGGTGGAATTGTAGGAGTATACCATAGGTCTGATTCAATAACTTATCTTGTTTTACAGGTGGGACTTTAGTATCCTTATACAACGATACAGTACGACCTACTAAATATAAGTAGGGATTGCTGAACCTTAAGTATCCTTGATGGATTGTTGACTCATTTTCAATTATACCAACATTGCTTATTTTACGCCTATTTAAAGTAACAGTATGTTATAACAACAAAATCTAGGAATTAACTGTGTCCTACATTTTGTTATTTCTAGTTATTAGAAAAACAGGGTAAAATCATTTGCTTTATTCCGTAAATGAAATTAACAAAGAAAAACAAAATCAAATCAGAATCATTTATTAGATTTACGTATGTTAGTCTCTTCTTTATTGGAGGAGGATACCATAGCTTCTGATTCGATACCTACGGATGATTAATAGGTGGAACGGTAGGAGGATACTATAGGTCCTGACTCAATCCCTACTGATGTTTGATATGTGGAGCTGTATGAGGATACTAAAGGTCCTGATTTGATCCCTACTTATGTTTAATAGGTGGAACTATATAAGGATACTAAAGTTCCTGATTCGATCCCAACTTATGTCAAATAGGTGAAACTGTAGGAAGATACCATAGGTCTGATGCAATCACTAATCTTGTTTGATAGGTGAAACTTAAGTATCCTTATACAGTCCCACATATTTTAAATTTTTTAACTAGTGATGCAATCTAAACATTCAGTATCCTTGATGGATTGTTGACTCATTTTCAATAATACCAACGCTTGCTTATTTTACACTTATTTCGAGTAACCGTAAGGTATAAACAAATATCTAGTAATTAACTATGTCCTTTATGTTGTTGTTTCTTATTATTCAAGAAGAACAGGAAATTATCAATTGCTTTATTCCATAAATGAAATTGATAAAGAAGAAGAAAATAAATCACGTTCATTTATGTACTTTATGTAAGTCTCTTCTCTATTTTAGGAGGATACCACAGGTTCTGGTTCAATACCTACGGATGATTGATAGGTGGGACTGTAGGAGGATACTAAAGGTCCTGATTCAATACCTACGGATGATTAATAGGTGGGACTATAGTAGGATACCACAGGTTCTGATTCAATACCTACGGATGATTGATAGGTGGGACTGTAGGAGGATACTAAAGGTCCTGATTCAATACCTACGGATGATTAATAGGTGGGATTATTGTAGGATACCACAAGTTCTGATTCAATACCTACGGATGATTAATAGGTGGGACTGTAGAAGGATACTATAGGTCCTTATTTAATTCCTACGGATGATTAATAGGTGGGACTGTAGCAGGGTGCTAAAGGTCCTGATTCAACCTATTTTTGTTAAATAATCAGAACAGGAGGATAACATAGATTTGGCTCATTCACTAATCTTGTTTAATTAATAGGTGGACTTAAGTATCCTTATACAGCCCCACCTTTTAAAAAGAATTACGATCTTATAAGAACTTAAGTATCCCTTTACAGTCCCACCTTTTAAATATATGTAAGATCTAATCAGGACCTTTAGTACCCTAATACAGTACCACCTTTTAAATAGATGTACGATCTTATTAGGAACTTAAGTATCCTTTTACAGTCCCACCTTTAGAATATATGTAGGATCTAATCAGGACCTTTAGTACCCTAATACAGTACCACCTTTTAAATAGATGTACGATCTTATTAGGAACTTAAGTATCCTTTTACAGTACCACCTTTTAAATATAAGTAGGATCTAATCAGGACCTTTAGTTTCCTTATACAGTCCCACCTTTTAAATATAAGTAGGATCTAATCAGGACCTTTAGTACCCTGATATAGTCACACCTTTTAAATATAAGTAGGATCTAATCAGGACCTTTAGTATCCTTATACAGTCCCACCTTTTAAATATTAGTAGGTTCTAATCAGGACCTTAAGTACCCGAAGTTTAAGTTTAAACATATTTTATTGTCCAAAAACATTGACAATAGGATTAGACACAAGTTTTGCAACTTAGAACGTCTTCTCCATTACATACAAATAATAAATAACCGAACAAAAATGAAATACATAATAATAACATCATAAACAATATTAATATGAAGACATGAAACTAACGAGAATTTAAACGACATGGCTCATCTATTTCTAAAAGTCGAGTTGACCGTAAATTGATATGATAGACCTACCTGGTAGGTTGTATTAATCCTGGAATAAATATTCCCTCAAAAGGTAAGTTTTTACTGTATTTTAAACAAATAAGCTAAATTGTTGTTGTCAACTGATGAATTATATACTAAAATCAAATTGATGATCCATGTCTTGAACAATTTCATTCGAAGTCAACAAAAAGTAATAACATTGTTATTGGTATATATTTAACCATAATGTCTATAAACTATGAAAAGCGATTGGTCTCTTTAATATAATTCTGCACTTTTATAAAAATTAGCCTGTTTATGTTGAAAGGAAACAAAGCATTACCGTACATTAAATTTTCAAAGTACCCTAATACAGTCCCATCTTTTGAATATAAGTAGGATGTAATCAGGAGCTTAAGTATCCTTATACAGTCCCACCTTTTAAATAAGTGTAGGATCTAATCAGGACCTTTAGTATCCTTATACAGTCCTACCTAATGATAATTAGTAGGAATAGAATCGGGACCTTAAAGACCAAACAGGCTATTAATTTCTACCAGTGATTTTTCCTTAAAATTTTGTGTGAAGGTATTTCATTATTTGAGGAACAAAATATGATGAAAAAAAAAGGGTCACCGACTTAGTTTTGTCACTATACTCAGTTTCGTGCTTTCCAAAATATTACCATAATATTTACTTGTTATCTTAACTTTCACAAAATCCTTTAAATTAAACCTTCAGTCATAATTCTTGTTTCACTTTGAAGAGTAGATTTGTATCTATCAAATACAGGATCAAGAGTTTAAGACTCGTATTGTTTTGATCTTTTAAAATATGATTTATTTCATTCCCGCCAAAAATAAAACGTTAAAATGAAAAACGTTTTCAGTATTAAAAAATATCTAGTAGTGATTTCTTCATAAAAGTTTTAAGAAGGAAAGTGCTATGTGTACTCTTTAAAATAAAGCAAAAAAAAGTGTATGTCACCGACCTTTCAAAAAAGTTATGAGTAATTTTCATGTTTTTGTTTCGTTCGTTTTGAAAAAGAGAGCTGTCTTTCTTCAAAACATTGCATCTGACGTCATAGTACAAACTCGGCTTGCTGGCGCACTATTTGAAAAAAATCACAAATTGGACGTTTGAAACCCACATTTGAATTTCCACTAATAACAACAATATTCACCTACTTTATTATCCGTTAATAAAAGAGATTAAATGCATGAATCAGTATCAGATCTTACATGTATGATGTTGTAGCCTCATAATATTAACCTTCAGAAACACCATCGGTTGGAATTGTAATTTTTTTTTAAATAACCTTTCAAGCCACTTTTGTTAGGAAAGTCTGTTTTTGCCCTCTGCTTCTCGTAAGCAAAATTGTTAGATTTGAAATGTAATTCCAAATTGTTGGGTTACTTCATTAATTATTACGGAAGTTATTTATTTTATTTGTAATACTTGTAGATACGATTTTTGGGTATTTGCGCATACATGTAACGTTGCGCTCTTATGAATTGCTATATTTCCCGTTTTTAAAGTTTTATGACGTTTAGCCTTTTACGTACGTTACGTTGTCTATAGTTTTTATTCATTACAAATTATTTGATTACGGAGACACATCGTTATTTATAGAGAGATCATAATCGGTAAGAAATAATTTATGTACATTTTTAAGAACAATATTTATTTAAAGAAGAAATATTAAGAATTGTAAAAGTATTTATAAAGTAATATTTATTTCAATTAACTTTTTACTTTAACAAGTTATTCATTAAGCGTGAAAGAAAGTGTTTCCTATTGTTTGTTTAGTATTATGATTTTAGTGTTTTAAGTTATATTTTTACTTACGATGTATGTTTATGTGTATTTGTATTCTATGGTAGAGAATCGGTTGATATAATATATGAGTATAAGAAGCCAAAATTAAGTGTAATTTTGAGGAATAAAAGATACATATTTATACCGCATACTTGAGTTATCGTCTTATTATAATTTGATGCCTGCCTGAATGATGTGATCCGCTACAATTCTCGATTATGATCTCTCTATAAATGTAAGCGTCCATTGTTCATCCGCCGGGACAGTTATTAAGAATTGTCTAGG
Organism: Mytilus galloprovincialis; assembly: GCF_965363235.1. Lineage (NCBI taxonomy): Eukaryota > Metazoa > Mollusca > Bivalvia > Mytilida > Mytilidae > Mytilus > Mytilus galloprovincialis. Next base: position 50,850,542 of record NC_134839.1, read on the forward strand.
AATTATACCCGTCGAGGTTAAAGGGTCAAATGGGAAAACTTGTCAAACTTATGCCTTGATTGATGATGGAGCGGATAAAACGTTATGTGACGAGCGTTTGATAAAAATGCTAGAAACCGAAAGTAGACCGGTTACATTTAAAATGACAACAGCAACAGCACAGCGAGTCCGACATGAAGGTCAAGAGGTTGACTTACATGTACAATCAGTTGGCAGCAACTGTCCGATAACACTTAGTAAGGTATGGTCAGTTAAAAATCTACCGATATCGACACACTCAGCCGCAAATAATAAAGATATTAAGAGTATTATACACTTGTCAGATATTTATATACCAGAAATAAGCAGCAATAAAATTCTGCTTCTAATAGGCACCGATACACCAGAAGCACATATTCCGATAGAAGTGCGTTCAGGAAGTAGTCATGAGCCATATGCCGTACGAACGCGCTTAGGATGGATCGTTAGAGGACCAATCAACAACACAAGCACCAGTGATGTAGTTAACGTCAATTTTGAGCATGCAGATAATGTAATTTTGCAGCAGCAGTTAGAGCGACTTTGGACCACTGATTTTCTCGATCAGCCTAGCACGGAGAAAGTATGCATGTCTCTGGAGGATAAACGCGCCTTGAAAACAATGGAGTCAACAATAGCCTATGAAGATGGACACTATAAACTCGGATTACCGTGGCGGGATGAAAATGTAAAATTGCCGAATAATTTGCCTTTAGCACATGCTCGATTGAATCAATTACACCGCAAATTGTCACATGATCCGAAGCTGCATGAGATGTACACAGCAACAGTAAGTGATTATATACAAAAAGGATATGCAAAGGAAGTTACTGATGTAAGTAATGAGTCAAGTCACATATGGTACCTTCCACACCACCCTGTCACAAATGAACATAAACCCGGAAAGGTGAGAGTAGTCTTCGATTGTGCAGCCAAATTTAAAGATGTTTCGCTAAATAGCCGATTATTACAAGGTCCAGACTTTATGAACAGCTTGGTAGGAGTTCTAATGAGATTTAGACAAGACCACATTGCATTAGCTGCTGATATAGAGGCTATGTCCGCGTGAAAGACGATGACTGTGATGCTTTACGATTTTTATGGTGGCCAAATGGAAACTTAAAGGTACAGCCAAAATGTTACCAGATGCAGGTTCATCTGTTTGGTGCAACATCATCGCCCAGTTGTGCCGCATACGTATTGAAAAAGACAGCTATCGACAACGGTGAGTTATTTGATACAGAGATAGCATCAACCGTAGAAAGAAACTTTTATGTAGACGACCTCTTGAAGTCAGTGGACACGGAAGAAAGGGCCGTTCAGCTTGCAACGGATTTACGAGAAATTATGAAACGTGGTGGATTCCGATTAACGAAGTGGTTAAGTAACAGTAAAGTCGTTATAAACGAAATACCGAATTCGGAACGAGCACCTTCAGTTGAAATTTTGAAGTCAAGCACAGCTTTGCCGACCGATCGCGCACTAGGCGTAATATGGGATGTAAATGATGATGCCATCAAATATAAAGTCAAACTCAAAGAGAAGCCGCTGACAAGACGCGGAATAACTTCTACAGTAAGTTCGATATTTGATCCACTTGGACTCATAGCGCCAATCATTTTAAAAGGGAAAATTATATTACAAGAACTTAGTAAACAGTCAATTAAGCTTGGATGGGACGATCCTATACCAAAAGAAAAAGAAGAAGAATGGATAAAATGGAAATCGACTCTGCCAGAAATTGAAAATATATCAATACCTAGATGCTTCAAGACAAAAGACATGAAAGAAATATCTGATGCTCAACTTCATATATTTAGCGATGGTTCTGAAATTGGTTATGGAGCATGCGCTTACTTACGTCTAGTAGACACTAGACACTATGGAAAAGTGAACTGTTCACTTATTCTGGGGAAATCTCGTTTAGCGCCATTAAAACAGACTAGAGTTATCAGGTGCCGTTGTTGCATGCAAACTTTACGAAATAATTAGAGACGAATTAGAGATTAAGATTGACAGCGTAGTGTTTTGGACCGATAGTATGATAGTACTTGGATACATTAAGAATGAATCTCGTCGTTTTAAAACATTTGTTGCAAACAGATTGAGCAGCATTCACGAGTTGACATCACCAGGTCAGTGGCGATACGTAGATACAAGATCAAATCCTGCCGACATAGCATCTAGAGGCATTCTTGCAACAGATAATAAGCAGATCAAATTTTGGCTCCATGGACCAGAATTCTTGTTGAAAGACTCGTATGAATGGCCGAAACCAAAAGCTGTATCAACGGTAGACGAGCAAGATATTGAGATCAAAAAGGTTGTTATGATTAACTCAACTACAACTGATTCGATACGCGATATAACTACATACTTTTCAAACTGGCAAGTATTACAACGGACTGTAGCATGGCTAATCCGTTTCAAGAAATATTGTATACGTCGTTTCTTAAAACGAGACGATGAAATAAAGACAGACAGCTTAGATGCCGATGAATTACAGGAAGCAACAAGGTATATATTGATACATGTACAACAAGAATCATTCTTAAATGAAATCAAAATGATTGAAAAGCAAAATCCTGTTAAGAAAGATAGTCGTTTAGCATCTTTAAATCCTGTTATGCATGATGGGTTATTACGCGTCAAGGGACGTCTCAACTTGTCACTAAGCAAATGTCCGGTCATTATACCAAATTCTCATCACGTGACCACTTTGATAATCAGGTCGTTTCATGAACAAAATGGTCATACAGGAATGGCACAAGTGCTAGCATCATTACGGGAAAAGTATTGGATTTTAAAAGGACCTAGTACTGTCCGAACAGTTTTAAACAGGTGTGTAAGATGTAGACGATATCAAGCACCGCTTTGTTTTCAGAAGATGGCTTCTGTTATAGACGATCAGAAAACTCCTGATAAACCACCATTTACCTTTGTTGGAATAGACTATTTTGGTCCATTAAATGTTAAAGTTGGACGTTCAGTCGTTAAAAGATACGGTTGCCTTTTTACATGTCTGACAACAAGAGCAGTTCACATAGAAGTAGCTCATAGTTTGACTACAGATTCCTTTATTTCTGCTTTCCAACGTTTTACGAGCAGGCGAGGCATACCTGAAAAGGTGTATAGTGATGACGGGACAAATCTTGTCAGTGGAGAATCGGAACTTCGGAAATATATTGATCAAACGAACAAAACAAAAATATCCAGTTACATGTCACACAAGGATATTAATTGGACTTTCAATCCGCCAAACGCTAGTCATCGTGGTGGTGCATGGGAAAGAATGATTCGTACGACACGCAAAATTCTCAGAGCTCTTGCAAATGAACAACTTCTTACCGATGAACAGTTACTTACCTTTATGGCTGAAGCCGAAAGAATCGTCAATGATAGACCGATAACAGCAGTCAGTAATGATTCTCGAGATTTGCCAGTTCTCACACCGAATATGTTGTTACTTATGAAAAACAACACTTCAATACCGCAAGGGGTGTTTGACGAGAAAGATGTGTATGCTAAAAGGTGGTGGAAGCAGATACAATACTTAGCCAATGTATTCTGGAGACGTTGGTTACGTGAATATTTGCCAACTCTACAACAGAGAAATAAATGGCAAAGAGAACAGCGAGATATAAAGATTGACGACATTGTAATCGTTGCAGATGACCATACACCGAGAGGACAGTGGCCATTAGGCCGAGTAATTGAGGTTATTAGGAGCCGCGATAGTCTTATACGTAGTTGTGTGATCAAAACAAAAGAGTCAAAATTTTTATGACCAGTAACAAAACTATGCATACTTGAATGTTCTCAATAGAATTTACAATAATTAATTGATATTTTATTAGTTTTTTGTGTGATGACAATTTTATAGAAATGTCATGGTGGGGAGAATAAGAATAAGAATCTTGTTTTAGTCCCTCCCTCATGGAATTAGTGTTGTTTTAGCATGGAAGGTGGGACTAAAACAGGATTAATATATAACTGTGTTTCATTTGGGTCATTTTTTTTTTTATCTAATCCTGTTTTAGTCCCACCTGGGAATTGAACCAATATTGAATACGAAGTTGTTATGGATTTAACTGAAAAAATCGAATAATTTGTACAATAGAAGACTGATTCAAAAATGTTAAACAAAAATATCGGACTTTTAGTCAAAGCAAATTAAAAAAGAGGAAGTCCATTAAAAAACTAACAAAATCAAAAAACGGTTTATCAATGGAACAAGTGAAAAACAACATGCCAGATATCTGACTTGGGACATGCATTTTCAAAAGAAAATAGTGTGTTTAACCTGTTTGTACCTTGCTAAACCTCTCATGTGTCTATGACAGCTACTTGTAGTTTAGTTATATTTACAAAAGTAGCTGAGCACAATAAATACGAATAAAACAAATATCGGCAAAAACTTATGCCTGTGGGCAGACACAAAACTTACTGGTTCTCAAATTATAGGAGGAGATAGTGTTTAACCGCCAAAACATACCGTATCATGAATATTGCATGTTAATACTCATATGCTGACTACTGACTTGGTACAACTAGCAGCGGCTTTTATCCAGTAACTGTAAAATCTCCATGCACAGGTTTTTTTTGGAATGTATGTTTTATAGATATTATAATTTATACTGCAACTAGTTGTGTTTATTTCGTAAAACTAGTAGCATAGCTATATTTTGTATAATGTTGATTGCATCATGGAACACTTTCTTCGTTGGTCGGCGAATGACCCAGCTCACATTACAATATTCCAATATTATTCCCCTAAAATGAACTATAATATGTGACAAAAGGGCAAGGTAGTTAAAATAAGAAGAAACAAATATCGTTCAGCTATCAGACCAAACATTAGATTTTTTTTCTTTCCAAAAACGTAGATTTTACAGACTTAGTCATACCATGCATCGAAACATAAAACAGCAGATACTAATATAACAAATTGATAATTAAGATAAGGCTAGCATCATAAAACATAATATTACAAACAATATTTTAGACAGAAAGTAACAAAGTAGCAAACAATGATAATGTCCGGTATCAAGTCAGAATATGGCAGTTGTTATCAAATAGTTCGATTCTATATATGTTGCATTGTCGTTTGTTTTTGTTGCACTTCAGTGTTTCTGTTGTATCGTTGTTTTCCTCTATAGTTGACGTGTTTCCCTCGGTTTTAGTTCGTAACGCGGATTTGTTTTCTCTCAATCGATTTTATGACTTTTTGAACAGCGATATACTACTGTTGCCTTTATCATCACCCATCATATTAAAATAAGAGGTGGAAAGAAGGCAAAATTACAAACAGATAAACAAAACAATTAAACAGACACAAAAACACGAAATCTACCAAATAATGTGGTTGATCTCAAGTTTTCCGAAAGGCTAAGCAAATAGTGGCCTCATTTTGCTCAAAGTAAGCACTATATATATCTTTAATAAGACTGATTCGGTAATTTAACAATCCCAGAAAAGACCATATAATTCATGAAAAGACGTGTTTATCTGAATAAAGAAAATTAAATGTTTGGCCTATCCTGTTAATTATATTTTATAGTAAAGCATTATTTACACTACATTTTGAAACGTAACTTTAAAACTGTCGATTTTAATACAGACCCCTCATCTACCTGAATCTAAAATTGTTGTTCAAGATAAAAAAATCTTGCAAATGAACATAAAAATTTGTCAATGAATATTCAAATATCAAATAAGTAAACATTCATCATTTCTTTTATCTACCTGGCCAAAAGTATTCCTTCACCTGAATTTGTCTTGCTTTATATTTCGTATAAAAAACATATTTTTCAAAAAAATATTTTGAAAGCATTTATGGTTGGATTGTTACCTGAAATACGTAGAATTGTCTAAATTATGTTTTTTCATGTGGTAATAGTTGTGTCTTCAGGTGTTTTTGTTTTCTCTTGATGTGAACACTTACAATAAATTTGTATCATTTAATTTGGTTGAATATATAGCGAATTTCTGAACAGAAAATAATATTTGTGTTTATCTTATGAAAAAATAAAAATGATCCAAAAATAAAAATATAACCAAATAAACAAAACAACCTGTGACAATTCTGCTTCTATTGGTACCATATTGCTTAAAATCAAACCAAAAATGACCCAAAATATTTTTTTGAAAAAATTTAGTTTCAGATACAATATATAGCGGTAAATTTCAAGTGACGAATACTTATGGCCACACTCTGTATATATACAATATGAGCGGTCCGCCCCCGTATCGACAATAGTTACCGAGTTGATTCATTTCGACAGGAAAGTTAAGACCCAGTGCATAAATATTAACGTATGAAAATTAACAAAGTGTAAGGCAGGTAGGCTTCATTTAAATTTAGAAAAAAAGAAAGTTGATATCCATTATAGAAAATCATTAATTTTGTTACTTTTTTCTGGTATAATGCCATGTTTTGAAACGTAAATGGAACACAGCCAAAATTATATCATAATAAAAGAGTATAGACACAACCCAGTGTATATGTGCAAAAAGTAAATTCACAAAAATAGTGAACTGCGAGGAAAATTCAATCGGAAAGTCCCTTATCACATGGCAAAACCAATTGACAAAACACATTAAAAAACTAAAGGACAACAACTGTCATATTCCTGACTTGGTACAGGCATTTTCAGTTATAGAAAATTGTGGATTAGACCTGATTTTATAGCTCTAAACCTCTCACTTGTGTTTACATGAACACTTTGGTTTTGTTGATCACTTTCAGAATATTCAACAAATCTAGGCAATCATTTGAGTTTGAATTATCCACCTTTGTTCATACTTATTGTAGTTGAATAACATTTTTAAACCAAATAATTTTATACAACTTTCACTATTTACTGGTATCTTTTTTATCTTACAATTTACAAGTTTTCTTGAATATTATAATTGCGTAATAACACATCATTTAAGGCAAATAGTAGGCCTGAAATTCAAAGCTATCAAGCCAGTAACCAGACGGTTTTAGCTACATTTCATGCAATATATGTACCCTAAACTTCTAAAGTTGAACTTATCTGAAAGGGCTAAATATTTTGTATGCAGCCCGTAACAGAGTAGTGATCGAATTCGCGTTTCTTTACCGTCACAATAAGTTACGTTATCGACAAACTTATTTCAGCAGTGACATAATTTAATTTTCTTCATCGACAAAATATTTCATGTCCAACGTGCAAGTTTGCATTGTTTAAGTCGAAGGTTTTTTTTAACACAGTAAAACATTTTTTTATAATCAACCTCTGTCATTGGCATTTTTATTTTAACGGTAAAGGATCAAATACGGGATCTCCGAAATTTCTATCATTTGTTACGAGGAAATCATTATTCAATCGAAGATATGTCTTTGTTCATGACACATACATGTATTATGAAATACAAAGGAGTTGAAATGATTAAATACTTTCGAAATGACGGAAACAAAATTACATAATCTAGAATGTGTGTTCTGTCATAAACAATGGCTTCGTCATGCGAATCGACAAGATCATGTTACATGTAACTGATTTTAGCTGTAGAAACAGTTGGTGCGACCTCGATAAAATCTTTATCAATTTAATATAAGCGATAAATATGCATGACTACAATGATAATGAATTTATTGGAGTCACATCCACTGTGTCTACTGTAAAAAATCGTCAGTGATTGCAATGAAGACACTTTTAAAGATTGAGAATGTTGGTTTATTCTTTACACCTTCGAGGTATTAAAATTATTTCAGTGTTATTTAGTGTTAAATTTATTTTCAAATCTCTTCTGTTAACAATTGTCGAAACTTCCGTTTGAGATTTATGTGGTAAACTATCTATTCTATAGTTAGGACCATTTTATAATAAATACCCTTTTGTACAAGAATACTTTCTTTCTAGAAGTATAGATCTGCTGGTTATAGATTATTTTTAATGTTTCAGTAGTCTGTTTACTGTAAGTTACTAAGCCCGATTCATTTGTCATTTATAAAAACTAATTCCCCACTTTCTGAGACATTCATTTTTATTTCACCATCAGACATGGAGCTACATTTGTAACTAATTGAAAACTTTCAAATTAAAGAAATTTGACATGATAATCTGATATACTGAAACTTTCTTATAATCAATTAATCGACTGCTTTTCTTAGATATGTGATTTTTCATGGTCAAACTTTTTCATTGTAAACGGACATTTTGAGATTTTTTATTGTAAAAAATGGTGTTTTTTTTAAGAAATCAACTTTCAAAATTTAGAACTTCATGAACATGTACAGGAAGCTGAATTATTGCACATCTATGTACTACTTACAATTGTACTTCGATCTGTTGCGTCCTTAAAATGTTCTGACCGTCCTAAGATTTCATGTACGAAAATGTTTCGGTAAATTTCAAATCCCAATTAAATGTTTATGACACACAAAAAGAGAAACCAGAATCTCTTGATGACCAAACGTATGTACACGTTGGGGCGATTTAGAGCTTTTCAGAAGGAGTGAGATTCCGACCTTGTTGAAAGCCTTGTTGAGACCTCTAGATTTTTAAATTCCCTCCGTTTTTTTCATGGATGGAGTGTGGTGTCTCTGTAAATTACCCCATATCTTTTCATTTTCCTATTTACCGAAGGTTCCATGTGAAAATTTCCATAGGATCATATCTGTTAAACAAAATGTACAAAACAGGCTCAAGAAAAGGCGAAATTTCTTTTTCAAACCCGAACTAGAAATCCATTTTTTTCTAATAGAGCACCTGACATTATCGCAATGAGTTCAGGCATGTGAAAAATTACATAATCATACACAAAAAAGAAACCCTGAACAGGCTTTCAGCAATAATTTTTACCTATTTAATATTAAGTAAATATTAACATGTACATGTACTTGATAAAGTACAGATATAACAAAGAAACTGCCCGGTATCCGACGTAAGAGTAGGTGCGTTCACTACGAGGACACTAGTACACAACTACGCGTGAAGTATGAGTACAGAATCGTCCCATACAGAACATTAACTATGTTATCCTAGTATATTATCCGACAGTTAAGAATAAAATCTGGTCAAATTTTGAAGTTTAACAAGTGGGAATTTTTTATTTTTGCCACGGACCATTTAATTTTCATGGAGAAAGGGCCCTGGTAGTTTTTAGAAAACAATATTCTGACCCTGATTTTGACTTAAAAAAACTGCTGCCTCAATACTTTGTCATATGAAAAAAAAAATTGTCTACAACATTTTCCTGTATAATCTATAATGGAAAACAGAGAAAATGTGTCTATGAGACACAGACGCCCCCACCAAATAGGAGGTAGACGAATGACAGACCTGAAAAGGGGAGACATGGTACAATTCACCTTGATAAAGCTTCAGACCAAATGTCAAACCAATCCGACATACACAAGCCGATATATATTTAACAAAAAATGTATAGACCGGACGTACAGACGTACAGACAAGGGTAAATCTTAATGCCCCGTCGCCTAAAGGCGGGAGCATAAAAATCTGATTAGCGAAGCGGTTATTAAAATATTCTGAGATATATAACTATATACCCCCCTGTTTCCCCTCCTGTGTTAGCACTTAGTTGTTCAATTAACGCGGTTAAGCAGAAATGTATGTGTATTTCGACAAAAATTGGTAAATTAAAACCAGAGATTCCTTCGTTTGATCGAAGAGTTCTCTTGCTTCAAGCTGAATAATTCACACCGTTCTACAAGAGAAAAAAAAAGATTAAAAACCAAATTTCCGGCGGGCTTTTTTCACGTCCTAAATTTCGAGACCTGACAATCCGGGACATTCAAATTTCACTTTACCAACAAAAAGATAATCCCAGTTTTATTTCTTGATAAAGGGTCTCTGGTAATAATGATACGAAGTCGGAATTAACTCAGGTTTTAAGAAAAATATACGTGTACATTCTGGATTTCAAAAGTAAGAATTTTTGACAACATATTTGGCCTTGGATAGGGCCCATTTTCAGAAAAGAAGGTCAAATGTTAAACTAAGCTGCCTAATGGCAATCGTCTTGGTTGCGGATCGAAGTCGCCGGATTCAACGTTTGAAGGAGACTAACTACGGGTGATTTCAGCAGATATGTTGAGATTTGGCAAGTAGCTTAAAAAGGGACTTTTGCAAAATTTCATTTCAGCGCGGCGACCAAACATTTTCAAGAACTTACTGGAAACGATCAAGATTCTATCAAAATTTGGTTCCTATTTAGTTAGTTGTTTCATTTACACAAGCACGGTGGGCCGTGGAAGTATCAATGCAAAATGTTCACACTTCTTTGTCAGCTATAGAGTACATTTTTCTTTAGAAATACCGCGTCTAAAATGAATTAATTTTCACATCTTCAAAATGTCTGTGCATGAAAATACCAAACTGTATACTATTATTGAGGACTGCACTTGTTTAATACATGTTTTGTTTGTAGCCAAAACTTCCTAGATCAAAGACATGGGAGTGTAATCCCCTGACACTTGTTTTTAAGCAATGAAAATGTTTCGTTCTAACAATATAGCTTTGATTATACGATGTAAAGTTTGGTCTCCTCCACATGTACAGCTTCCTCCAGCCACTCCCAATTTTCATTCTCGTTCCTATTCTTGCCAATGGAAATCTGATGTCAGTTTGCAATGCTAAATATAAGTCATAAAAGTACAAGACCTAAATTTAGTATGCAAGACTCGCGTTTCTTTTATTTAAGATTCGTCAGTGACGCTCGAATCAAGATAATTGAAAAGGTTTTCCTACTGGGTAAAGTTTTTTAGGTGTATTTGTTGTATTCGAAATGGTGCATGGACATATTTTGTTTCATATTATTAGAATTATTTTCAATTTTATCGGTATTAAACTTGATTATCGACACATGAAAGTTTGTCAGCATTGTCAATCTTTTTAACATTGAAGTACCAATAGTTCGGTCACTACTCAGTTAAGTTTGTCGATAACGCAGCTAAATTTAACGGTAAAGAAATATCAATTCGATCACTTCTCTGTTACGGGCTGTATCTTCCTATTTTTTATGTTATGCACCTGACAATAATCAATTATTACTGAAACAAATTTGTGATGCAAATAATAAGGATAAGATATACCTGGCTACGACCTATTGACTTTGTTGAGTTTTTTAAAACTTATTTGTATGTGCCGTTCTATTGATATTAACTGTTGACTTAAATAGACCATCTTATTGGATGATTACGGAGTTCTATATCGATATCTTTGCAAGTATTTTATGGCTAATTGATAAAACAACTTGTAAATTTGATTTTATGAGAAAACTAGCTAGGGAATATACATCAAAGCTAAAGTTAAAAATAGACAGAAACTATATGCCTTTACATTGTCACTTTTGTTTTCTCGAAAACAGTCTTTTATTAGACTAATGGATGGATATTTTCTCTGTAACTTAAAGATCATAAAATCTCCTAGATCACCGCGTAAGCATTCATGTTCTCGTAGATTTCGGACTTTTTCAGTACAGTTCGAAGAACACGTAGTATCACAGTGCATAGCTAGTTCAATCATCATGAATCCAATATATTCATTACCACCAGACAGGAAGTCCTTCCACCTACATCCATCAATTATTCCGCCAAATTGTGGCATATATCTTTTACATTTTTCAACTGTTTTCCATGTTGTACAGTATGGCAGTGCTATATTTTGTGCAGGGTAATATGTGATAAATCCGTAGCACATTTCATCGGAAGTTCCTTCGCCAAAGAAAATAGTTTCGTTTGACGAAAGAGAAGAATATGTGCATGTAGTTCTAATTTCATCCCCAGGACGAATCCTTATAGGAGGATCAAATCTACAATGAAAATATGTTATTTTAAATGTGATTTAAGTGTATGTTAATAGTATATTTCAAATTTAAATTTCACGAACCTGACTTTTAATCTCTTTCAAACACGCATAAACAGACAAACATAGATGTCTTTTAGTTATTTATTAAAAAAGAAGATGTGGTTAGATTGCTAATGAGACAACTCTCCACAAAAGACCAAATGACAGAGAAATTAACGACTATAGGTCACCGTACGGCCTTCAGCAATGAGCAAAGCTCATACCGCATAGGCAGATATAATAGGCCCCGAAATGATCATATAAACAATTCAAACGAGAAGCTGTCTTGGATGCTGTCTCGTTGACCACATACATCTACTTTCTATGAATCTTTTTTATTAGGTAACTTATTAAATTTCCCTTATACTTTAATCCTGGTATCTATGACATGTATGATGAGTGTATTTACCACTTAATTTGGTTGTATATCAAGACAACAGAACGTATAGGTCAATCTCCTCATCAAACTTTTTCTGCAATACTATTGATGATTATACCATTATTTGAGACGCAAGCACACTTTCAGTAAACAAATATGAATTATGTATTACCGTATAAGGATGGAAAAGTAAAGGTTAATTTCGGAACAAAAATAAAGACTCTTCAATGGTGTGCTTTATTTGGACCTGTTTTTTTCTAAAGTCACTGATGAATCTTATGTACATGTAGAAAACACGTGCGTCTGGTAAATACAATATTTAATCCTGAAACCTATCAAGAGTTTATCTACGTAATTAAATATTTTGAATATGAACACATCTATTCCATCGAACATAGACAAAGGATTTAACAGATACAGTTATAAATTATATAAAAAGATGTGGTATGTATAAATAGCAATGAGACAACTTTCGATCCAAGTCACAATTTGTAAATCACTTATATATTAAAGTACGCCTTTCAACATGGTTCATTGGTTCAAACCGAACAGCAAACTATAAAGGGCATTAAAAATGAGTAGTGAAATCCGTCTCATCTCTTGACTTTTATTTAGACATTGACAATAAGGGTCGGTTGAAAACAAAACAAAACGACAAAATATTCTTCTTTCCAAATTGTGATCTTTTTATTTCTTTGTAGCAATATTCTAACAGTTCCTGAATACGTAGTCGATATCTCCAATGCGATACGATATTCCAGGGCTTTCATTTGATATGATGATTTTTTTTAGAAACGGTTGCTGCGAACAAAGGCACTATACATCCAAGATTTAGATAGGTTAGCGTTGTATCTGCTTTTCCGTTCGGAGCATCTGAGATGAGTTTATTTGAGTTTGTGTTGCTCAGTCTCTAGTGTTTGTTGTGTACAATTGGAATCCTGCTGGTCTGTTACTTTTTAGCAACGGTTTTATCAGTTTATATTTCGAATTATGAGTTGGAATGTCCGTTTGATATCTATCGCCTCTCTTTTACTAATTTGGATGATTCGCATTTATATAGGCACGATTAAACTATGTCACTATCTAACAATCATGAAATAGCTGGTTTTATGTTCATGATGTCCTGTTTTTTATTTAAGATAATAGTACACAGGTTGAAACCAAAACTTTACGACAGAAGAGATTTTACTGACGCCATCACGAGTTGGTTGACCGTTGTGGAATATCCGTTATACAGATGATATCGGATATGTTCCTTATGTCGTAACTACAATCCCGTTCCCTTTTCGCGAATGTGACCTACCGAATTAAGACTCTTTACCAGCTTTGTAATAACAGGAGCAACACGACGGGTGCCACATGTGAAGCAGCACCTTAAATCACCCCAAATGTTTGCTGGGGTTTATGTTTTTGTTGTGCCCGTATTTGTGACATTTAGTTCACGCATCTTTGTCTATATAATTGAATTTGATGCGTCTGTCATACAAATGAGAGGCTTAACGCTTTACAACAAGGTCCAATCCACCATTTTCTATCCATGAACATGCCAGTACCAAGTCAGGAATATGACAGTTGTTGACCATTAGTTTAATGTGTTTTATCTTCTGATTTTGGCATTTGATTGGGACTTTCCGTTTTTAATTTTCCTCGGAGTTCAGTATTTTTGTGATTTATACTTTATACATGTTCGTGACAGATGAAACAAACAAGTCTTTCTGACAGCTTTTGACTTATAAATCAATTAATGCACTCACTGATAAAATACTGGTTTGTCATATGTATACTCCTCCTCATGAGTTATGTCTCTTATTTTCTTGTTTCCCCTGTATATCTCTATATTTTGTTGTATACCTACAAAACGCATATACACTGATATTATAATGCAATTCATATGTTTATTGTCATGTACATAATAAGTTAACAATATCAACGAAAATAAATATATATGAATCTTATAATTTGATAAAAAAAGAACCATTTCAAGTAAAAGATGAATGTTGTACACATTTAAGACTTTTTAGAATGCAACTTCGTAAAAAATTAATATATTAAAGAAATATTTTTATGGTAAGTAGGATAACGTTTGATTTTTATGGATGAAACGGAAAGCGGGGAAAGGGGGGGGGGGGGGGTAATTCATTTTAAAATAAACAGGCTGTGATCTTTATTTTTGATGAAAAAATACAGGTTGTGCAATTCCATCCCCCCATTCCCCCTTAAAAGAATTGTAAAAATCGCGCGTTTGTTGCCAAATACATGAAAATATTCAGTGGTGGGAGGTCCTGGGAGGGTTCTATCAATGCATTTAAATGGGGACATAAAATTTGCCCCCCCCCCCTGTTTTGTTCTAGATTTGGACCTGGATCCGCCACTGATATAAATTCGATAACAATATAAATTTATCAAAAGAATGAATTTCCTACTTCATTAGTGAATGAAATGTTTATGAAAAAATGGATTTTGTCTTAATATTATATATATTCACTCAGGCATATACTTTAATTGTTTTTTTTAAATTCATGCTGGTCTCTAGACTACAAGTGTTGATCGGGATTAAACACGTGTTACATTATGATCCAATCGCAGCTTACCGCCCAAAATTGATGACATAAGTTGAATGATTTTCTTCTAGATTTGCTGCTTATTTGGACGTGTATTACATGAACACTTTTTATAGGAGCAATCGTGCATTGGTGAGTTGATAGGGATTTTAACTTTTGATAAGATTTGATTTTTATTTTATACTTATTTCCTGTCTTATTTTTATTGAAATATAATACACGTCAGTATCATCATTTCTTTACTTTCAGCATTGTCCAAAATACTATTCATGTCAATATATTGAAGAAAACATTTATTGACCGAATATTTTGCTTCATATAAAGGGGGCGGTATGTTCTTTTTTGAGTATACTAACTATTTAATCACCCAAATGTTTTTGTTTGAATTAGCACTATTTACGGTATTCGCAAAATCAGTAATAAAGCAAAACATTAATTTGTCATCTGCTTGACCATTAAAAAATTTTTTTTCTCATAAAATTTTGGATCAAAATATCTATTTTAGGAGAAAACCATACCCCCCCCCCCCTTTTTTAAGTTAAATGTCTAATCCCTTAGTGTACTGATATGAATAGTATTTTACTGGAAATGATTGAAAAAGATATTGGTGCTAACGTAAATTTTTTGTTCAATAAAAAGACAGGAAATAAGTCGGTGAACCAAAAAGTTCAAATCTAATTGAAAGTTAAAGTGCCCATGAACTCACTGATCATGCACGAGTGATTCTATTCATAAAAAGTGTCCGTGTAACAACTAAAAAGAGTCCGTGTATCATCTAGAAAGAGTCCGTGTAACACCCGTTAATGTTCTGTTTTTCTATAGCTCTGTGGGAGGCAAAGTCATACAAGAACATAAAATCCACTTGACACTTTCATAACGGTAAACTAGTGAGTTATGTTTTAAAATGGCTGAACTTAAATTCCACCAATGATATGACAATGATAACTGGCAATCCTTGTCATTCGAGGTTGGAGTCGAACACCTTTTATTAATTAGGGTTCGAACTTGCAATCTCAGAGCTGTCAGTCTAGACATCGCTGAAGGCGAAATTCTTAGACAACGTTGTCCCATCTTACTTAATGTGCGTTTTGACTTTTGTCCAGTACTACACATTGGTAACCTTGGCGTAATTATAGTGATAAGTCTGCTAACCTGAATGTATGGAACGCCAACACTGTCTTGTTATGACCATTTTCATTATATGATATGCATTTACATTTATATGATGTGCACTTGTCATTATATGATGTGCAAACAACTTTATATGATGTGCAAATTTCCTTATATGATGTGTAAACATCCTTATATGATGTGCAAACATCATTATATGATGTGCAAACATCATTATATATGATGTGCATATATACTTATATGGTATGGAACGCCAACACTGTCTTGTTATGACCATTTTCATTATATGATATGCATTTACCTTTATATGATGTGCACTTGTCATTATATGATGTGCAAACAACTTTATATGATGTGCAAATATCCTTATATGATGTGTAAACATCCTTATATGATGTGTAAACATCCTTATATGATGTGCAAACATCCTTATATGATGTGCAAACATCATTATATGATGTGCATATATACTTATATGATGTGCATATATACTTATATGATGTGCAAATATACTTATATGATGTGCAAATGTACTTATATAATGTGCGAATATACTTATATGATGTGCGAATGTTCTTATATGATGTGCAAACATTCGTATATGATGTGCAAATGCACTTATATTATGTGTAATTATACTTATATCATGTGCAAATATACTTATATTATGTGTACATATCATTATATGATGTGCAGTTACTATTATATTATGTGCAAATATCTTCATATGATGTGGTTGTGTCATTATATTATGTGCTTGTAATCTTATATGATGTGGTTTGGTTTACTTCATTATATGATGTCGAAACGTCATTATTTGATGTGCTGTCATCGTCGTTATGGTCAATGAACATGATTACGATTAGAATGATTACTGTCTACATCATAACTGATTCCGATCTGCTTCTGTAAACTATAAACCCGGCTCAAATATGTGTCCATCGCTAGCGAGTGTGCAATTAATAGGAAAAATGAGACAATGCAATTTAACAAAATCAACGTTTCAAACATTTCGGAGGGAGATTAAGATCAATTAATACAAGAGCTAATTGGAGAAATTTGCGACTGCGGCGAAAATATGATAAAACAAATTTTGAGACTCTTTATAGCTTGCTATTTGGGTTAAGCAAAGGCTACGTGTTGAAGGTCGAACTTTGACCTATGATTGTTTACTCTTACAAATTACGAGTTGAATGGAGAGTTTTCTCATTGGCTCTTATACCACATCTTCTTATTTTTATTCATTATAAAAACAATACACCATTGAACTCACAGTCAATTTTAAAAATATTTTTCATACATAATATGGCGAGATGGTTTGTTTTATCAAATGTTATTGAATAATATCAATGGTAAGAATGAATCATTGATGTATAATGTAGTGTTACTCCTCCAAACCATACAAAGTCGGAAGTATGACGCATACATGTAGTGTTTTGAACATCCTTAATTTGTCTTTGAAACAATCTTTTTTCCACAGAATAAGCTAAAATATCCAAATTCGGAGACCGCATGCTTAGTCCACGTACTGCCCGCGAAATGCAAAATGGTCAATCTAGGAGCGGACATTTTATTGTAGGATTTCACTGAGATTTACGGACCTAGCAAGCAATTTTTACGGCATTGCAATTTCTTTTCTCTGGGAAAATTCTTGAGAGGTAGCTGCACCACGTTGTTTTATGAACTTTTAGTACATGTATACCCTGCGGACTGCAAATTTTGAGGTCAACTGGACTTGTAGTTTCAAACTATAGCTGATAACAAAGATGTGGATTTTTTCGCAGTAACACATAGAAAACTCAGGGTTAGAATTCATAGTACAGAAAAGGGGCAGTGGCAAATATTTCATGTATATTTTGAACACAGAGAGAATTTACCGGCACCCTTTGCCAAAAAAAACCTTTCTTTTTCTTATTTGTGCCTTCGGACTTTATGTTTTGAATTGTAGTTTCACATTCCATATTCGGTATTTATTCAAATGTAAGCTCCACGTGGTAAAAATCAAGTGATGCAGGAATATAGTATCTTGGAGTTGTGGAAGTAGAGCAAAGTGGCTATTTCTTTCTTTTCGGGCGGGGACTCCAAGCAAACAACATGCATGTGTATAACGGCACTGTAGATTTTCGTATTAAATAAAGAAAGTTGTCGGTCCAGTACATGAATAGATTGGTTAGAAAGCAAGGTTTTAATTTTAATAAGATTCGAAAGCTTAATTCGAGGGTTTAAAATAAAGAGCACAAATAAAAGGGGGGAGGTGTCCACAGGGAATATTTGTATGTTATGAACTCTATATTTGAAAGGTTATTTTTTTTTCTTTAATTAAAAAAGAGGAAAACAAATGTAAGACAAATGTGAATGGTCTTTCTTCCTTTCTCCCATGCCAAGAAATTGCCTCCGTTGAAATTCTGCAAACACCCCATAGAGCAAATTACATGGATGATTAATATTGACCATTTGGTATATGGCCGTGTTCTAAGCGCCACGTACATGAAGGTCATAAATTAATTTCTTGAATGAAATCAAATCTTTAGCTACTAATGACTGCCGTAGGAGGTCGACCGGAATTTTTAGCGAGGATTTCTTGGCATGAGTATGTGTTTTATATTTATTTATTGACCTGTAAGTGTTAAACAATATAAATTATATTGTTTGCTACTGACTCCGTACGGATCCATAGAGGGTAAGTAAAATCCATTGGAGATTCGAACGACACCTTACGGATCCATAGAGGGTTAGTAAAATCCATAGGGATGAGCCCTCTATTTGCTTCGCATCACGGTGTGGAGCTATTAGTATCAGTCGAAATAAACGCCATCTTGAATAAATTACTTAACACGTATATATTCTGATTGGTTGCATTATGATGCGACTGAGATACAGCAACAGCTATTGGCTTAAATGAGATAAAGAATTACAGACTTTTCTCGTCCAGGATAAGACATCAAATGCCGGAAAATTAACTATATGGGCGTTTTTCAATAAAAGCGTTCCTTTCAGACCTAAAAAAAAATGGAAAAATTTATTTTCAAGAGTTATTTTGAATACCTCTATTATAGACCTGTTTGTAAACAAAAAGTGCAATCTTAAATACTCTTTAAAATTATAATATTTTCATAATTTGTGTACTGTTTCGTAGAAACTGCTTCTAAACACACATAATTTTGCAATTTTAAATGTTTCCTATAGACATTCCAGTTTGTTTACGTTATATACTAGAAAAATCTCATTTTTTTCTGAATTGGAGAACCAATTTTTATTGATAAAGATTAGATAGTACTTCACATATGAAGGTACAACTCATGTTACGTAGTGGAAATTTTGATGCGTTTCGTAGTTGACAAAACCGTTTCGTAGTGGACAAAAAGTTTCGTAGTTGACATCAACCCTATTCTATGTTAATAAAAACATAATAAAAATTACATGAAACTAACCTTTGTTATTTGCTTTGCACGAATATAATTGAAAAAAGAGTAAAAAAAGACTGCATGGTAGTGGTAGTGTCCACTACGAAACGTTTTTCTCCCAAATTTGTTTCGTAGGGGACCGTTTCGTAGGGGACGTATTCACATGTTTTATTTTTTTCTCACAACCCCAATATTGCAATAGTAACAAGACTGACTGTATTCATCAAAGCGTTATTAAGCTGTACACTGATATTTTTTTCATAATTTTTAAACCAGTTACTGAAGGAGATTTGACCCGTTTCGTAGTGGACATTTACAAAAATACGGTATCACCCTGGTCCATTTGATGTGCTCAATTTTTCTTACCAACAGTTTAATTGCCGTTATAAAAGCATCACTTCTTTTGTAAGATCCTAATGTTTATATTTCTTGCAAACAAAAAATTACATTGATTTTATAAAACTGTTTATAAGCAAGTTTTAATGACTTCGTTTCGTAGTGGACATTGTGTTAGGCACACACCTTCTAAAATAAAAAATCCTATGTTAAAAGCTGTTTATTAAAATATGTTGGCTCTAAACATACTTTTGAATTATTAAAGAACTTATATTAGGGACATGCCATTTTGGTTGTTTTGGACCATTCAGGAATCAATTATATCTTATCAATCTCTCTAAAAA
This sequence comes from Mytilus galloprovincialis, assembly GCF_965363235.1. NCBI lineage: Eukaryota > Metazoa > Mollusca > Bivalvia > Mytilida > Mytilidae > Mytilus > Mytilus galloprovincialis. Next base: position 50,870,552 of record NC_134839.1, read on the forward strand.
ATAAACTGTTTCTTTGCTTTAAAATGTTATATCTAATTCAATGTACTGACTGCACAAAAAATTACTTGCAAAGATCAAACACATTTTTTTAAAAGTGGCTGGGACAAGAAAGTACGTTTTTATTGAAAAACGCCCATGTATTTCAATTTCGATCAACTGTCATTAATTCATGTTCGTTTTATTATGCATACATTTCACAGATAAATTCAATAATGAAATATAAATTATTTAAGAATTGAATGCTTCTTTTTGTAACTTCATTGGGGTGTAAAAGCGTTGACCGAAATACATTTTGTATGAAGCGCGGTCAACGCTTTTACAATCCTATGAAGTTACAAAAAGAATTCAATACTTATAATTACATTGTTTAGCTAGGATCATGAAAACACGATTTTTATAAAGTGTTTATTTAATTTACCTGTGCACTTTATTGTGGGACCTCGTGTCATCATGAATGATAAATTTTATTGTGTAATGAAGTTGATTATTAAGGAATAACGCGAGATTGAGTGTAGCCAATCAGAACAACGTATTATAATGAAACATACATCTAATGTAAGTATTTTAAAATACGTGTTAATTTTATTTGCTTTGTTACTCTGCAATTTGCACGATTTGCTTATGCTGAACAGTGTTTTACAATGTTTACAAAAATGCATTATCTGTAGTTTATAACTTCTGACATTCTAGGCACACCTCCAGAAAGGCACGCCTAAAGAGTCGTGTCTATTTATAATTGTTTTAATTTTCAACAAGAAATTTAATTTTTTTAAAAGCATAGGTGTATAACGCACACTCTTGCAGTACATCCATTTTATATCAATCAATATCTAGAAATATCACATTTCCAATACTAATTGAACAACCACATGCACACATATTACCTTAAATTAGGGTAGACCGAAGCAGTCCATAGCTTTTTAGAAAGCTGAAACTTGTGATACGTAGGTATTCAGTAGTGAAACGTATAAAAATAAACAATGAAATACAAAAACATTAATTGCTGACGTCACCATTAACGGTAAACTTTACTTCATGAGACCACAATTAAGGAACCACCACGTGACGGCGTTAAACCAATCATAACGTCATAATATAATCGAGGTGCGATAAAAGTACATAGATGTAAGAAGATGTGGTATGAGTTCCAATGAGACAACTCTTCATCCAAGTTAAAAATAAAAAGTAAAAGTACACCATTAATATTATAGGTCGAAGAACGGTCTTCAACGCGGAGTCTTGGTTCACACTGAACAGCAAGATATAAATGGCCCCAAAAATAACTAGTGTAAAACCATTTAAACGGCAAAACAACGGTCTAGTCTAATCTATATAAAAACGAGATTGTATCTGTTAAGAAGGTCTTGTGACTTGGGACAGAGAAATGCATAAACTTATGGCAGTTAAAAACGTCTTAATGTGTCCTTCAGATCATATAGGTTGGCAAAATGGTTGGCTGATCAAACCATTTTTAATATAAAATAACTTACTGTAACATTAAAATGAATAAATGTCATCATCACTGGACTCGTTTCTCTTATAGGATGGAACGTCATTTTGACTGTGTAGAATGTCAAATACGCCGCCACGACCGAGCCTAAGTTAATGGTTTGTCCTGATCAGATATCCACTTGTTGGCCAGTGTGAGTCCGAATTTCTGGACTTTATCCTTGCGTATAGCAAACAATTATCAATAGATGTAATAATGTCTTTAAGTTTTTTTTAGTATTTTTCATTTAACCAGTGCTTTCGTTGTTAATGTACGTCTTATATTTCATCACATCTTTGTTATCTTTTTTTGTACTTGATTTTGAATGAGGTAAGTGTCCCATCTTCTTCGTGATACGTCAACCTCTGTTTGATTCCTCTATAATGCTTTCTTTTGTTTTCCAATTTCGTCCAATTTCGTCACCTGTCATTACAATATTTATCTTTGATATTTTAATGGTGAAATAATGTTAATTACAAAATACTGTAAAAACACAGTTTGATATGTTATGTTTTAAATTAATGTTCAATATTTTGTAGCAAAATACTAAGGAATGTTTTACAAAGATTATTTCTGAATGCGTCCAAATCTCCGTTCTTTGTTTATCAATTATATATATAAAAGGAAAATGTTGTATGATTGCCAATGGGGAAACTTTCCATAAAAGAACAAAGACGCAGAAATTAACAACTATAGGTCACCGCACGACCTTCAACAATTTAAACCAATATCGCATAATCAGCATTTAAAGGCCCTAAAATGACAAAATTAATGTAAACTATTCAAACGAGAAAACAAGCGGCCTGATTTATGCACAAAAAAGTTAACGAAAAACAAATATGATATACAGCAACACACGACAATCACTAAATAACAGGCTCCGGACTTGGAACAGGCAAATACAGAATGTGTTAGGGTTAAACGTTTTAGAAAGTGCTAAACCTCTAACTTACCTGGAACAGTTGTGTAACAATACAACATAGGAACAAACTCATAAAATCAGTTGAAACTCATCCGATGGATACAAAGCAGAAACACATATAACAAAAAAGAGTGGACGTGGCAGGGTATATATACATCCCCACAGCAAAAAAACACAAAGTACCGATCTGAGAGTACTCGCAGTTACGAACAGCTAGTTCAAAGACAATAATAACTAATACAGGAAATCAAGCATCTCTATTATAAGACTTAAATATCAATCTGAACACATCCAACATCCTATGGATTTGGTGTAAAGACGTCATTAACACCAGAGAAAAACATAACCTATTACAATGTGTATACTATATGAGTGAAAGGAGATGCCCCAGTCTTGAGACCGGTGTCTGTACAATATGTCGCTATAGCTAAAAATGCTACTGAGAGATACAGAATTCAATCGAGTTTACATAATTTATTGTCAATACATGTATATATCGTAGATCTTATAATGAATCTACAATAGAAGGGTGGTTGATAACATATTATTTATGCTGGATATAGTACATGTACATGAAGTGTGTTTTATTACACATATTTTGAAATATTTTTTTTTATTTAAGATGGGAAATTAATTGGATGTTTGAGTTCAAAGTAGTCTACATGTACATACTAATATAAGGAACGAAAGCATTACTGGGTTTCTTAATAATGTATAAGATGCTTCTTGTTTGATATTATTAATGTCAAATTGATCCTTTTTGTAGTAGTTCTACGTTTTCTTTTGTTTTAATAATTAAGGCATGCATGTATGCTGCTTTGTATACGAATCTAGACTTACTCGATCAAATGTCTGATCCCTTGCACGAGACAACCGATGCAATAATGATTAATTTAATATTTAGAAACGGTTTAAGAGGTGCTAAAGTAGACAGATGTCAACATTTTAGCTATAAATCGTCCTTGATGTTCTGGTGCAGTTTACTAATTGAAATATTAGTATTAGCTTCATAGTTTTAATAACTTTTTGTTTGAAAGGCATACGCAATACTCCAATAAATTCCACAAGGATGATCGTGACCAAATTTGGTCTATAATTGCTGTGTGCATGGTTTCGGTAGGGAAGACTGTTCTTATATTTTACGAGGATAGACACTTAAGTGATGGTTAAAGGTAAAACAGACTCAAAATTTTACTTTTTCATTATTTTTCAGTGCTACAACTTTCTATTCGATTTGAAAAAAAGATGCGTAAGCTACATGTATGTATGAAACAACACTAGAACAGGATAAAAAAAAATCAAAAAGTGTCCACAGAACTTGGCATCTGGCCTGTGTGACTGCTGCAATGTGAATGTTTAATGATGTCTGGTAATAACTAAGTGCAGTCAGTTAAAAATAAAAATAAAAATATAACTCAAACTTTTTTCTTCAGATGTTATGTTTTAATCTCGAAGAGAGAAGAAGCTTCTGTCCAAGTTACATAACATGTCATGAAGGTTTAACACATTCATTCAAATTAAAGACTGTATGTTAATGTTTATTGCACAAATCTAGGTTTATTTATCATTAAAATACTATATTATACTTTTTCAAAACAACCTATCAAAATATAACACAAATCTGTTTGGTCTTATATGTCGCAATTGTTTTAAGTTTTCCTCTTTCATATACTCATAAATATGGAGCGCATTTATGCAGAAAGGTGAATAAAAGGAGACATTAATGAGACAGCAACCCAGAAAATACAAAATGTACAATGTTTACAAGAGCATTCTAAATGTGAATGTTCAGTGATTTTATTCTTAGCGTTTTTAACAAGTTTGGAATATGAAGTCGCAGATTTTTTTTTAAAGTGATTCGTATGATAGGGTTGGGATGAAATCAAAAACCTTGCTCAAATCACCAATTTGAACGCGATTATGACTAACGGTCAATTCTTATTAATATTGATTGATGTCGTCATTGAATACTGAATGGATCTCCATTCGAGAAAACTGTATCAAGAAAGCCTGCATATAAATATAGGATCATAGGGTATACGTCAACGAGACAGCAGTCTAACGACAGTATAGAAGACAACTTCCTACTGTCACCAACAATACACTAGTGTATGTTCATTTTATCCAGTTCTTCAATGTCCGATCATACTAAAGTGTCTGAATTACTTTATCAGGACACAATTCAGGATCAGCTGTCAAATTTCTAATTCATTATTTAATGATGGTTACACTACCGGAGCATACAGTTTTTGTTTCAGCTTCTTAGTCAATAAATCATCAGACAAATACAACATTTAGAGTCTGCGCTAGATGCATATGAATAAACAGTAGCGAAACAGTAACGTATATTATGTATATTAATTTGGAAACAACTACCTATAAGTAAAAAAAATGCACATATCATAAAGATATATATTTTGGAGTTTTAAACAGCCGAGATAATACTTATATGCATGCTCATAACAACACTTTGTAATTACAATCCATAGTAAAGTCTTTCAATTTGAATCATCATTTTAATATAAATATATATTTCTTTTAAAAAAAAACATTAAATTTCTTTGAAACGCGATTTCGGGTAAAACATATTAGGTTCCATCGTAACAAAGCAGAATAAATTATAAAAAGAAGATGTGATGTGATTGCCAATGAGACAACTCTGACTCCACAAGAGAACAAATGGTACAGAAATTAACAACTATAGGTCACCGTACGGCCTTTTTGTCGAGCCTACGACTTTTGTCGAAAAAGCGAGACATAGCGATCCTACATTCTGTCGTCGGCGGCGGCGGCGTCCACAAATATACACTCTGTGGTTAAAGTTTTTGAAATTTTAATAACTTTCTCAAATTAAACTATCCTGGATTTCTACCAAACATGGGCAGAAGCTAGTTTATGATCATAAGATAGTATCAAGAAGTAAATTTAGTAAATAAAAATCATTTTTTTCCGTATTTTACTTGTAAATGGATAATGGTTTACATTTTAAAATGTTTTTTTGACTTGGATTGAGAGTTGTCTCATTGGCACTCATACCACATCTTCTTATATCTATTAGGTTTTTATTCTGGAAACATTACATTTACTCTGTGGTTAAAGTTTTAAAAATTTTAATAACTTTCTCAAACTATCCTGGATTTGTACCAAACTTGGACAGAAGCTTGTTTATGATCAAAAGCTAGTATGTAGAAGGAAATTTTGTTAAAATTTTGCACTTGTTTTTCCGGAACTTAACTTATCAATGGACTTAGTTTTTCTTCCAGTTAACATTACATACAGTCTGCAGACTAGTGTGGATCTAGCCGGCGTTAATATTCATGAGGCTAGCCGTCAATAATATTCATGAGATCAAAACCGCGTTCGATGAAATGTTTTGGGTAGTTATTAGATTGTGACAATAAAATAAATTTTGCTGTCAATATCCATTATGGTTATGCTATTTATAGCAATATAAAGTAATTAAGAAATATTAAGCCAATAGGTGTCTTCTGTAAGGTCCGCGTCATTTAAAATGAAAGTAAATGAAAAGTTTAATTGCATTGCCTCACACAACACAAAACAATTATGATCATTAAAATGTTGTTATTATTGAATCAATGTAAACTTTAGTAATTAAAACAAGATGATTAAATAGAGGGTAATTAAATGGAATTAATTGTCATATGGGCATTCCATAATCTGTTCGTTGTCTACAAATATAGTCCAATTCTAAAACTAAAATATACAATACATATGATAGTATCACACAATTAAAAAGATCAGAAAAACAAGAAACATAGTTAATTGAAGACATATAATAAACAGAAAAATAGAAACTGTCAATTACTATTTCAATGACATAATTCTTCAAAATTACGGAGATCAATAAGAGTCTTAAATCTTTAATTCAGTCCATATTATTGCCTCTAAAATGGCCCATATCACTTATGCCCTAGACCCGTACGAGTTAGTCAGAAAAGGATAAGGGGGGGGGGGGGGGGGGGGGGGGGTTACCCTGGTATATCACAAATTCGAAAATGAACTATTGCCGGCTGGCCAAACTAAGAGATTCTCCACATCGACCATTTTACCAGAGGTAGAGGTTGGTATTGCCTCTAAAATGGCCCATAGCACTTATGCCCTAGACCCGTACGAGTTAGTCAGAAAAGGATAAGGGTGGGGGGGGGGGTACCCTGGTATATCACAAATTCGAAAATGAACTATTGCCGGCTGGCCAAACGAAGAGATTCTCCACGTGGGCAATGATACCAGAGGAAGAGGTACTTATTGCCTTTAAAATGGGCCATAGCACTTATACCCTAGACCCGTACGAGTTTGTCAGTAGAGGGTTCAAAGGGGGGATATGGAATCCAAGATACAACGAATTCGAACTGAACTATTGCCGGCTGGCCAAACTAAGAGATTCTCCACATCGACCATTATACCAGAGGTAGAGGTTGGTATTGCCTCTAAAATGGCCCATATCACTTATGCCCTAGACCCGTACGAGTTAGTCAGAAAAGGATAAGGGGGGGGGGGAACCTGGTATATCACAAATTCGAAAATGAACTATTGCCGGCTGGCCAAACGAAGAGATTCTCCACGTGGGCAATGATACCAGAGGAAGAGGTACTTATTGCCTTTAAAATGGCCCATAGCACTTATACCCTAGACCCGTACGAGTTTGTCAGTAGAGGGTTCAAAGGGGGGATATGGAATCCAAGATACAACGAATTCGAACTGAACTATTGCCGGCTGGCCAAACTAAGAGATTCTCCACATCGACCATTATACCAGAGGTAGAGGTTGGTATTGCCTCTAAAATGGCCCATATCACTTATGCCCTAGACCCGTACGAGTTAGTCAGAAAAGGATAAGGGGGGGGGGGGGAACCTGGTATATCACAAATTCGAAAATGAACTATTGCCGGCTGGCCAAACGAAGAGATTCTCCACGTGGGCAATGATACCAGAGGAAGAGGTACTTATTGCCTTTAAAATGGCCCATAGCACTTATACCCTAGACCCGTACGAGTTTGTCAGTAGAGGGTTCAAAGGGGGGATATGGAATCCAAGATACAACGAATTCGAACTGAACTATTGCCGGCTGGCCAAACTAAGAGATTCTCCACATCGACCATTATACCAGAGGTAGAGGTTGGTATTGCCTCTAAAATGGCCCATATCACTTATACCCTAGACCCGTACGAGTTAGTCAGAAAAGGATAAGGGGGGGGGTACCCTGGTATATCACAAATTCGAAAATGAACTATTGCCGGCTGGCCAAACGAAGAGATTCTCCACGTGGGCAATGATACCAGAGGAAGAGGTACTTATTGCCTTTAAAATGGCCCATAGCACTTATACCCTAGACCCGTACGAGTTTGTCAGTAGAGGGTTCAAAGGGGGGATATGGAATCCAAAATACAACGAATTCGAACTGAACTATTGCCGGCTGGCCAAACTAAGAGATTCTCCACATCGACCATTATACCAGAGGTAGAGGTTGGTATTGCCTCTAAAATGGCCCATAGCACTTATGCCCTAGACCCGTACCAGTTAGTCAGAAAAGGATAAGGGGGGGGGGGGGTACCCTGGTATATCACAAATTCCAAAATGAACTATTGCCGGCTGGCCAAACGAAGAGATTCTCCACGTGGGCAATGATACCAGAGGAAGAAGTACTTATTGCCTTTAAAATGGCCCATAGCACTTATACCCTAGACCCGTACGAGTTTGTCAGTAGAGGGTTCAAAGGGGGGATATGGAATCCAAAATACAACGAATTCGAACTGAACTATTGCCGGCTGGCCAAACTAAGAGATTCTCCACATCGACCATTATACCAGAGGTAGAGGTTGGTATTGCCTCTAAAATGGCCCATAGCACTTATGCCCTAGACCCGTACCAGTTAGTCAGAAAAGGATAAGGGGGGGGGGGGGGTACCCTGGTATATCACAAATTCGAAAATGAACTATTGCCGGCTGGCCAAACGAAGAGATTCTCCACGTGGGCAATGATACCAGAGGAAGAGGTACTTATTGCCTTTAAAATGGCCCATAGCACTTATACCCTAGACCCGTACGAGTTTGTCAGTAGAGGGTTCAAAGGGGGGATATGGAATCCAAAATACAACGAATTCGAACTGAACTATTGCCGGCTGGCCAAACTAAGAGATTCTCCACATCGACCATTATACCAGAGGTAGAGGTTGGTATTGCCTCTAAAATGGCCCATAGCACTTATGCCCTAGACCCGTACCAATTAGTCAGAAAAGGATAAGGGGGGGGGGGTACCCTGGTATATCACAAATTCCAAAATGAACTATTGCCGGCTGGCCAAACGAAGAGATTCTCCACGTGGGCAATGATACCAGAGGAAGAGGTACTTATTGCCTTTAAAATGGCCCATAGCACTTATACCCTAGACCCGTACGAGTTTGTCAGTAGAGGGTTCAAAGGGGGGATATGGAATCCAAGATACAACGAATTCGAACTGAACTATTGCCGGCTGGCCAAACTAAGAGATTCTCCACATCGACCATTATACCAGAGGTAGAGGTTGGTATTGCCTCTAAAATGTCCCATAGCACTTATGCCCTAGACCCGTACCAGTTAGTCAGAAAAGGATAAGGGGGGGGGGGGGTACCCTGGTATATCACAAATTCGAAAATGAACTATTGCCGGCTGGCCAAACGAAGAGATTCTCCACGTGGGCAATGATACCAGAGGAAGAGGTACTTATTGCCTTTAAAATGGCCCATAGCACTTATACCCTAGACCCGTACGAGTTTGTCAGTAGAGGGTTCAAAGGGGGGATATGGAATCCAAAATACATCGAATTCGAACTGAACTATTGCCGGCTGGCCAAACTAAGAGATTCTCCACATCGACCATTATACCAGAGGTAGAGGTTGGTATTGCCTCTAAAATGGCCCATAGCACTTATGCCCTAGACCCGTACCAGTTAGTCAGAAAAGGATAAGGGGGGGGGGGGTACCCTGGTATATCACAAATTCGAAAATGAACTATTGCCGGCTGGCCAAACGAAGAGATTCTCCACGTGGGCAATGATACCAGAGGAAGAGGTACTTATTGCCTTTAAAATGGCCCATAGCACTTATACCCTAGACTCGTACGAGTTTGTCAGTAGAGGGTTCAAAGGGGGGATATGGAATCCAAGATACAACGAATTCGAACTGAACTATTGCCGGCTGGCCAAACTAAGAGATTCTCCACATCGACCATTATACCAGAGGTAGAGGTTGGTATTGCCTCTAAAATGTCCCATAGCACTTATGCCCTAGACCCGTACGAGTTAGTCAGAAAAGGATAAGGGGGGGGGTACCCTGGTATATCACAAATTCGAAAATGAACTATTGCCGGCTGGCCAAACGAAGAGATTCTCCACGTGGGCACTGGTACCAGAGGAAGAAGTACTTATTGCCTTTAAAATGGCTCATAGCATTTATACCCTAGACTCGTACGAGTTTGTCAGTAGAGGGTTCAAAGGGGGGATATGGAATCCAAGATACAACGAATTCGAACTGAACTATTGCCGGCTGGCCAAACTAAGAGATTCTCCACATCGACCATTTTACCAGAGGTAGAGGTTGGTATTGCCTCTAAAATGGCCCATAGCACTTATGCCCTAGACCCGTACGAATTAGTCAGAAAAGGATAAGGGTGGGGGGGGGGTACCCTGGTATATCACAAATTCGAAAATGAACTATTGCCGGCTGGCCAAACGAAGAGATTCTCCATATGGGCAATGATACCAGAGGAAGAGGTACTTATTGCCTTTAAAATGGCCCATAGCACTTATACCCTAGACCCGTACGAGTTTGTCAGTAGAGGGTTCAAAGGAGGGATATGGAATCCAAGATACAACGAATTCGAACTGAACTATTGCCGGCTGGCCAAACTAAGAGATTCTCCACATCGACCATTATACCAGAGGTAGAGGTTGGTATTGCCTCTAAAATGTCCCATAGCACTTATGCCCTAGACCCGTACGAGTTAGTCAGAAAAGGATAAGGAGGGGTACCCTGGTATATCACAAATTCGAAAATGAACTATTGCCGGCTGGCCAAACGAAGAGGTTCTCCACGTGGGCACTGGTACCAGAGGAAGAAGTACTTATTGCCTTTAAAATGGCTCATAGCATTTATACCCTAGACTCGTACGAGTTTGTCAGTAGAGGGTTCAAAGGGGGGATATGGAATCCAAGATACAACGAATTCGAACTGAACTATTGCCGGCTGGCCAAACTAAGAGATTCTCCACATCGACCATTTTACCAGAGGTAGAGGTTGGTATTGCCTCTAAAATGGCTTATAGCACTTATACCCTAGACCCTTACGAGTTAGTCAGAAAAGGATAAGGGTGGGGGGGGGGGTACCCTGGTATATCACAAATTCGAAAATGAACTATTGCCGGCTGGCCAAACGAAGAGATTCTCCATATGGGCAATGATACCAGAGGAAGAGGTACTTATTGCCTTTAAAATGGCCCATAGCACTTATACCCTAGACCCGTACGAGTTTGTCAGTAGAGGGTTCAAAGGGGGGATATGGAATCCAAGATACAACGAATTCGAACTGAACTATTGCCGGCTGGCCAAACTAAGAGATTCTCCACATCGACCATTATACCAGAGGTAGAGGTTGGTATTGCCTCTAAAATGGCTCATAGCACTTATGCCCTAGACCCGTACGAGTTAGTCAGAAAAGGATAAGGGGGGGTACCCTGGTATATGGCTGGCCAAACGAAGAGATTCTCCACGTGGGCAATGATACCTGAGGAAGAGGTACTTCTTGCCTTTAAAATGGCCCATAGCACTTATACCCTAGACCCGTACGAGTTAGTCAGCAAAGGGTAAGGTGGGTACCCTGGAATATCACAAATTCGAAATGAACTATTGCCGGCTGGACAAACTAAGAGATTTTCCACGTTGGCAATCATACCAGAGGTAGAGGTACTTATTGCCTTTAAAATTACCCATAGCACTTATACCCTAGACCCGTACGAGTTAGTCAGGAAAGGGTAAGTTGGGTACCCTGGTATTTCACAAATTCGAAATATACTATTGCCGGCTGGACAAACTAAGAGATTCTCCACGTGGGCAATCATACCAGAGGTAGAGATAGTTATTGCCTTTAAAATGATTTACAGCATTTATACCCTAGACCCGTACGAGTTTGTCAGCAGAGGGTTAAAAGGGGGATATGGTATCCTGGTTTACAACGAAGTCGAACTGAACTATTGCCGGCTGGCCAAACTAAGAGATTCTCCACATCAGCCATTATACCAAAGGTAGAGGTACTTATTGCCTTTAAAATGGTCTATAGCACTTGTAACCTAGATCCGTAGGATTTTGTCAGCAGAGAGTTAAAAGTGGGATATGGTATCCTGGTTTACAACGGAGTCGAACTGAACTATTGCCGGCTGGCCAAACTAAGAGATTCTCTACATCGGCCATTATACCAAAGGTAGAGTTGGGTATTGCCTCTAAAATGGCTCATAGCAATTATACCCTAGTCCCGTACGAGTTAGTCAGCAAAGGGTAAGGTGGGTACCCTGGTATATCAAAAATTCGAAATGAACTATTGCCGGCTGGACAAACTAAGAGATTTTCCACGTTGGCAATCATACCAGAGGTAGAGGTACTTATTGCCTTTAAAATTACCCATAGCACTTATACCCTAGACCCGTACGAGTTAGTCAGGAAAGGGTAAGTTGGGTACCCTGGTATTTCACAAATTCGAAATATACTATTGCCGGCTGGACAAACAAAGAGATTCTCCACATTGGCCATTATACCATAGGTAGAGGTGGGTATTTCCTCTAAAATGGTCCAGATTACTTATCCCCTAGACCCGTACGAGTTAGTCAGGAAAGGGTAAGGTGGGTACCCTGGTATATCAGAAATTCGAAATGAACTATTGCCGGCTGGACAAACTAAGAGATTCCCAACGTGGGCAATGATACCGGAGGTAGAGGTACTTATTGCCTTTAAAATGGTCTATAGCACTTATACCCTAGACCCGTGCGAGTTTGTCAGCATAGGGTTATAAGGGGGATATGGTTTCCTGGTTTACAACGATATCGAACTGAACTATTGCCGGTTGGCCAAACTAAGAGATTCTCCGCATCAACCATTTTGCCAGAGGTAGAGGTGGGTATATAGCACTTATGCCCTAGACCCGTACGAGTTTGTCTGCAAAGGGTTAAAAGGGGGAGGTGGTAGATTGTTCAACGAAGTCGACATAAACTATTGCCGTCTGACTAAACTAAGAGATTCTCCATGTAGGCCATTATACCAGAGGTATAGGTGGGAATTGACTCTAAAATGGCCTATAGCACTTATGACCCAGACCCGTACGAATTGTCTGCAAAGGGTAAACAGGGGGAGGTGGTAGCTCTGTTAAAGCGAAGTCGTCATAAACTTTTGCCGGCTGACTAACCTAAGAGATTCTCAAAGTAGGCCATTATACCAGAGGTAGAGGTGCGCATTGACTCTAAAATGGCATATTGCACTTATGCCCTAGACCCGTACGTGTCAGTCATCAAAGAGAAAGGGGTGTACCCTGATATATCACTAAGTCGAATTGAACTATTGCCGACTGGCAAAACTAAAAGATACAAACCTTTTTTTATGTACTACTTTTGGATATATTATATAGATTAGATGTCTTTTAAAACCCTACTTCCGGTAGAATCCAATATGGCGGACATTGACTAAAATAAGCTTTATTTTTTAGTGAGAGTGATTGAAATGTGTTTTAACGTATTGTTACTATCATTAAATTGTGCAGGGACCTTTCTTTGATGCTTCTAAGGGATACAATGTATAAGACATATGTCTTAAAAACCCTTTCTTCCGGTAATATTCAAAATGGCGGACATAAATATATCATTTTTTTTGTTTTGATATTTAACTTCAGTCTTTTCAAAATGTGAAGAAATTGGTTTTTTTTTGTGGTGGTCATTAACTTTATACTTTAATTTATCCTCTAAACCACTAATCATATTCTGTAGTTGATATTTGAATACAAAGTTAACACTTCCGGTAAAAAAAACCAATATGGCGTAAAGGTCAAAGATGAGTCCTCAATCTATATCTTCGATGTAGAGTTTTGGATAGATTGATTTAAACAAAATAAAATCACTTACGTAATAAAACATTTTAAAAACTACCATTTGACCAAAAAAATATGTTTATTCCCAGTTACCACCACATGCACATGACGCAGGGCACGGGAGACTTGATTTTCCACATTAACAACAACCGCGACAACCTTTCTTACATCCACAATGTGCAAGCTTCTGACAACATGATAAGGCCTCAGAAAGAGTTTTTTTTTTTTAAAGTGATCCTCTTTGTCCCGTCGTCATCCATTAGCGCCTGGACATGGTAGCATAAGAGCCAATTTCAGGCTCGTCCCCTTAACACGTGTCTTAGTATATTGTACGTTTTGCATGCTGGAAAAGTTGATAGCCTCAATTTACCTACCCTTTTGCGTAAATAGATATTTCTTGCTTTGTTAACCATGCTAACCCCATATGATAAGTTTGTGCTATCTTACAGTAAACACCGGTGATTTAGGCGGATCAATTATCATTCTTTATGTTAAAGTCACATCTTCAAATGTAATGTCTCCCAAGCAGCCGTTTTTTTCCATTTTCAAGAAAACAGAGAACCGTATCACAACCAGAAAATATATGGATCACAATATTTGTGTGTGATCACTCATCGCTAGTGCATTTGGAAGGTCATTGATATATATTTATCCAAAGCTTTTCCTCCTCCTAAACACAATCCATAGTTTGTCTTCCCCTATGTCACGGAATAGCGAAACAGTAATGACAGCATCATCAGAAACGACTGTTCGAATAATGACTTGCTTAAGTTCGTGTTTCACTGCATCAGACACATGCACCATGATTCTAGTGTCAGCCTTTTAATATGAATATGGTGTTTAACTTGAAATGCATCACGTGGTGGTAAAGATAGAATATCCTGAACATGTGTTGCTACAACTGTCATATGCATTTAAGACTTCATCATAATAGTTTCATGTTTTTTTAAGGTAAGGGCATAATACCCTATCAGCATACTCGTTATGAAACAACTTGATACTTGTTGGAAATCACGCACAGAAGAGAACGTTAACGTAACGCGGCATTATTGTAGATCCAACGTTGTGTACTTATGACGTTATCTTGTACTTTAGTCATCAATACAAATTCATACAGTTTAGACGTCTTTGTTATATTACATGCAGTTTTAGTAAAACCACTTTACGATATTGGTACCGTGACCAGAAGAAGATGACTTCAAAGCTGAAATCTATACGAGCGGGACACAGAAGCGCAGTTTCTAGGATTTTAAGAAGATTTGAGGAGAGAAGTGAAACAGAAGAAAAACCGGAAGAGGACGAGTTGGAAACAATTTTGGATACATTAAAGGAAAAGCAAGATATTCTGAAGGATTTGGATAAGAACATTTTAGATAGTGTACAAGAGGAGGATATAGAACAAGAGATACTTGACACAGATGAGTATAAATTTAATTTAGAGACGAAAATACGCAAAATTCGTAAATTTATTCAAGCTCAAACATCAAATTTAAATGCAGCCGGTAGAAGTTTTTCGCCGCACAATGAGACACTGCAACCCATTCACAATGTTGGCCCCGTATATAACATAAGAGATGACTCACAAAATACTGGCCTCAATTTCACATCTTTACGTTCAAATTCAAGCGTCAACAGCAGCAACTTTCATAAACTACCGAAATTGAATTTACCTACATTTGATGGAAACGTACTTGAATGGCAATCCTTTTGGGATTCTTTTGATTCCGCAATTCACAACAACAACACAATAACCGAAGTTCAAAAGTTCAACTACCTCAAATCTTTACTAGAAGGAGAAGCGTCATATACCATTGCCGGATTTGCTCTTACGCACACAAACTACAACAAAGCTATTGAACTCATACATGAAAGATTCGGACAAAAACATAAGATCATTCAATCGTACATGCAATCACTACTAGACATACCCGCACCAAAGAATACGCTTACGCACCTTAGAAGCTACTACGACAGGACAGAAACATACATACGTGGCCTTGAATCTCTCGGACAAGTTCAAGACTCATACGGCTCGTTATTAGTACCAGTCATACTCAACAAAATGCCCAGTGAAATACGCAAAAACTTAACACGTGAGCACGGTTCAACAGATTGGTATCTTGGTGATCTTAGGAGATCTATTTTTAAGGAACTGGCAATTTTAGAGTCTGGTGACAGTACAGAATCATTTGAAAGTCCGAGCGCTACAGCTACCTTCTACACAAACACAAAATCTCGAGAAAACTGGCCAAAGACTAATTCACCACAGAAATCTTATCAAGTCAGCTGCGCATACTGCAAGGAATCACACTTTTCGTCTGAATGTACCAAATTTACAGACCACAACGACCGCATGAAAATTGTAAAAGAAGATAGATTGTGCTATAATTGCTTAGGGCGACACCGCGTAGTAGATTGCAAATCAAAATCTAACTGCAAGAAGTGTGATAGACGTCACCACACAAGCCTATGCAATAAAGAAACTACAAGTACAAGTAGTACAAGTACAGTACAAAAACACAAGCGGAGGAATCGGAGACTTCTGTTTTATATTCATCTTTAAATTGTGATCGCCCAAATGTTTTATTAAAGACCGCAATAGCACCACTAAGCTACAAAGAACAACCGATTGATGCAAAAATTCTATTTGACGAAGGCGCCACAAGGTCATTTATTACAAGACATTTAGCAGAGAAATTGGAGTTAAAAACCACAGGAAGTGAAGCAATTACGCTATCTAAATTTGGAGACGATAATGAGAACAACTCTATTGAACAGCTAAACACAACAACAGTGAAGATACAAACTATCTCTGGCCAAGAAATACCAGTCGATGTTTTGATTGTACCTAAAATTGCCGCACCATTTAAGACTAACATTGGAACTGCATGTAATATAACAAAGACGTCTAAACTGTATGAATTTGTATTGATGACTAAAGTACAAGATAACGTCATAAGTACACAACGTTGGATCTACAATAATGCCGCGTTACGTTAACGTTCTCTTTTAAAAACCACAGGAAGTGAAGCAATTACGCTATCTAAATTTGGAGACGATAATGAGAACAACTCTATTGAACAGCTAAACACAACAACAGTGAAGATACAAACTATCTCTGGCCAAGAAATACCAGTCGATGTTTTGATTGTACCTAAAATTGCCGCACCATTTAAGACTAACATTGAAACTGCAAAACAGTTGCCGCATTTGCAAAACGTAAAATTAGCACACGCCGTAACTGAGGATACATCATTTGAAATTGGACTGCTTGTTGGAGCTGACCAATACTGGGATATTGTCCAGGATGATATCATTAGGGGCGAGGGACCAACAGCAGTAAAGTCCAAACTAGGATATCTACTCTCAGGACCACTCAAAAGAACCAATTCAATCAACGAAACACACTTTCGTACTACAAATTTAGGAGAAACAGAAGAGACGCACACTACCGATGATGAAACAGAGAGGAATACTATTAACATTGAACATATTTCTACAATTGTGGACACTTCAAGGACAACACAAAGAACCACTGATCCGTTGAAAGTAAATGAAACAGACAAATCAGCTTTAATGTGGACAAAAGACAGTAACAAAAACAAACGCTTTTACGAGGATTTACAAGGAATGGGAAAATCAAAATCTCAGTTCAAACAGCTCAACTTATATCAGAAATTGGATTACAGGGAGAAACTTACAAGAAAAAAGAACGTGAAATAAATCACACCGTACTATAACAAACTGTGGTTAAAAGATTTAATTTTAATGATGGACTTTAAAGTTAATTTTTATTTCATGTTGTTAACAGAGAGACTTTAATTATTTTACAAGTTTTAAATTTTCACTTTTCGTGGGCCGGAGAATGTTGGAAATCACGCACAGAAGAGAACGTTAACGTAACGCGGCATTATTGTAGATCCAACGTTGTGTACTTATGACGTTATCTTGTACTTTAGTCATCAATACAAATTCATACAGTTTAGACGTCTTTGTTATATTACATGCAGTTTTAGTAAAACCACTTTACGATAATACTGTAAACAACAGTGGATGAATGCGTACATAGACAATACTGGTAGTTTGAAGGCTGCAACAAGAAAAAAAGAGCTACATTTAGGGATAAGGGAATACATAGACGAATCCAGAGTCAAAACAAATCTCAAAATTGGTAAAGTTTTCTGAGAAATGACGACATTAAGAAAGAACTTTTTAGTTTTTATTCACAGGAGCTTGCTCAATAGATTTTGAGGGAGAGTAAGTTGTAGCGACAAATGCTCAGGATGTTCTGTGTTATTCACCACATGATGGTGTTTCAAGTTTAGCCCCATGTTAAAATGAAGAGGCGTATACTATAGTATCAATATACATGTGTCTGATGCAGTGATACACAGACTTAACTGAGTCATGACTTGAACAGTCGATACTGATGCTGCTGTCATTGCTGTTTCGTTATTCCGTGACAAAGGGGAAGACGAACTTTGGCTTGCATTTGGAAGTGGGAAAAGCTTTAGATATAATCTATCCATGACCTTTCAAATGCACGTTTAATTGAAAGGGAACTTGGTTGGTGACATGGATGGCGTTTGAAGATGTGACTTTATGATTTAGAATGATGATTGATCAGCCAACATCACCAGATATGGATTTGATAATGTCATTGATAAAACGATACGTGGTTTTGTAGTAAGATCGAACAAACTTATCAGATGGGGTTTATGAAGCAAGAAAACATGTTTTTGGAAGTGGAAAGACTTATTGATGCTATTTGAACGACTCGGTCTAGTGTTTTTCAGCATGTAAAACGTGCAACAACCATGGCGGGTTTGGATGAGTAACAAGCTTGTTTTTTCCTATGCTAACTAGTCCAGACGCTTATGAGGCTATTTGAACGACTCGGTCCAGTTTTTTCAGCATGTAAACCATGTAATATACCATAGCGGGTGTGGATGAGTAACAAGCTTGGGATTGGTTTCTATGTTTACTATTCCAGACGCTTATGTATGGCGAAGGGAAAAATATGAACCATTGGAACCCTTTTCGACAACTCTTTGTGAGGCCTCTTCACCTTATCAGGAGCTTGTACATTATTGATGTAAGAAACAATACCGCTGTCTTTGTAAATGAGGAAAATCAGCTCTCCGATTGTGAATATTTGCGGCCATTAATCCGTAATTTTAAAGATGTTTTAGTACTAAAGTGATTTTATTTTATTTTCATCAATCTATCTAAAACTCTACATTGAAGATATGGACTGAGGACTCATCTTTGAAATTTACGCAAAATTAGTTTTATTTACCGGAAGTGTTAACTTTGTATTTAATCATTATCTATAGAATAGAATAAGTGGTTTAGAGGATAACTTAAAGCCAAATCCAAATGTTTACTGACCAGCACAAAAAAAACAGTTTCTTTACATTTATAAATAAAGTTGAATATCAAAATAAAATAATGATATTTTATGTCCGCCAGTTTGAATATAACCGGAAGTAATGATTTTAAAGACATATCTCTTATTTATTGTATCCATTAGCAGCATCAAAGAAAGGTTCCTGAACAATTTAATGATAGTAGCAATACGTGAAAACACGTTTCATTCACCCTCCCTAAAAAATAACCTTATTTTAGTACAATGTCCGCCATGTTGGATTTTACCGAAAGTAGGGTTTTTAAAGACATCTAATCTATATAATATATCCAAAAGTAGTACATAACAAAGGTTTGTACCAAATATTATTATAGCAGCATGATAAAAACCGCTTTTCACACACTAGCCTCTGATATTTGGATGATTTAAGTATTATGTCGGCCATTTTGGATTTTTGACGGAAGTGAGACATTTTTTTCAAATGCCTCCTTATCTGAAATAAAAGAGTAATAGCTGAGGAAGGTCTATGCCAAATTTTATTCTTGTAGCAGGATTTGCACAATTTTTCACAAAGCGGCCGTATTAATTTCTGGTACATCAGATCATCGAATCAGCTATTCCATAACATACCAAGTACTTTTGTGTTTTGTCCGCATATAGTACTGTTATTGTCTTAGCTAGTTTACGTATATCCACACCGTTTGACGTCCAGGATCGTAGACAGAATCCAGTTTCCTCCATCATTGTTCTCCCTTCCTTATAGTCAGCACACCCTCGTTCTGTAAACTTAACAGAATGTTGTCCACATACAAATCTCTTTCCATCAATGTAGCTGTTATAGTGTTATTACGTTGTAAATGTTAAGTATCGTGGCGTTTGGTTTAAACGGCGAACAAGTTGCTCCGAACAGAACGGATTTGAACTTCTAAGTCTGTAAATAACTTGTTGGGTCGGATGGGTTACTTAGCCACCAGAAACGTGTAGCGTCTCGATCACCCTTTTTTAATCCTACATGAAAAAGGCTTTTTAAATATCCGTTGTTATGGCGACAGGATTGGCTGTAAATCTCATCAGAATTTTTTTCAGGTCGTTTAGCTTCGGCGGTGTATCCAAAAGGCAGTCATTTGAACTTGGCGAATAATGCAACTGTCGACAACTGCAGTCGTAAACAATTCTGATAGGCATAGTGCTTGATTCCTTCTGTACAGGATGATTAGGAATGTAGTGATATTTTTCTTAAGTTCAGCTGTTTCATCTACCTTCTCTTTGAATCCTTTTCGTTCCTGTTCTTGTATAATGTTTCCGTACTTCTTTAACATATCTGAGTTTTGAGTAAGTCTTTGAAGGACGTTTTCTGTCCTTCTGTTCGTGACTGCTTAATTTATAGGCAATTCATCATGTTTCCAAGGTAACCTAGCGAAATATTTAGTTTTTCAGAACTCAATTGATCTGTCCTGATAGACTTTAATATATGCATTGTCGTCTTCGTCTACCTCCCTGCTTTTTATTCCTATTGAATCTAAATTCCAAAATCTCTCTAGATTGTATTCTTCAACTTTCTGTGATATTAGAACATTAAACATACTAGTCTTCGATGTGTTTGTTTTGGTACCATATGTAAGTACCGAAGGCATATATCCGATCTTGGATTTCACGGCGGTCGGATCGTTTCCACGTACTATATAATCTTTAACAATGTCCCCGTAGTGATATGCGCCAACCAGCAACGATATCTCGAATGAATCGTGCTTTGTCACAATGTACGCTAACTTTGAACCACGCAAATAACCGTTCTGTGTATTAATGTTACGTATGTGATTCTGTAGAGGCATGCCGATCATCTGTACTTTGATTGACAAGACGTGTCCTGCAACGGTTTTCAGATAGAATGTTGACTTTTCTATGTGTCTCGCGTTTTTCTCTGCACCTCCAAATGCCGATAAATATATTATTTCTGTTCCCGCTATCTGTAAATTAAGTTAAGTTCTGCGTTAAAAAAGATGTTTGCGCTCCTTCGTCAAAAAGAATATTCGTATCGATAAAGTACTGAATTGAGCCTACTTGTGCTACGGCAGTTTACAAAATTACATTTGATTGCAATTCTGTCGATTGAGAATACAAAATAGTAGCATCATGTTAAAGAATAACTAAGCTGTTCATACGGGATTCTGTGTCGGCTATTTTACTGCAATGAGTTGGTGCGTGTATTTCGTGACAGAAAACGCTAGGTCTAGTCTCAATATTCTTGTAAGATTTAGATTTCATCAATTTCGGGTGTCGACTCTATTG
Source organism: Mytilus galloprovincialis (assembly GCF_965363235.1). Taxonomy (NCBI): domain Eukaryota; kingdom Metazoa; phylum Mollusca; class Bivalvia; order Mytilida; family Mytilidae; genus Mytilus; species Mytilus galloprovincialis. The sequence continues at coordinate 50,891,738 of NC_134839.1, forward strand.
TCCTGTGTCCAGTATACCGATCTCATCTTATATGCTTTTACGGAGGTCCCGTAATACCAAGGTTTTTGTTCTATGTTCTCGCGCGAGATATTTTCTGACTTCCACGGGTAATTTGTTCACAATAATGGGAACAAGTAGCGTGCCGTATGTTTCATGTGTCTGACCCAAAGTTTCTAGACCCTGACTACCTTCAATTTGAAGGTAGTCAGGGTCAACGTAAAAACTTCGTAAGCTTGTTAACTGATTTATAGGCGAAGAAATTTCTAAACCTAGTGTTTCGTGTTCTAGCTCATGAGCTTTCAAGCAGTTACAGTATATTTGTAAGTGACAGGTTCAGATGTATTGCCGACTCATATAAGTCACAGAAGGTTTGCCTTTCTAAAATTGTGCCTTAGAAATTTGGAAGCGTAAGTTTTGGTAGGCCGTGACTCTGTTTAATAGCTGCAGAAAATGTGCTTTGTTGCGTGTTGATTGTGAGACTAGCTTGGGCAAACTGGTTTTCAAACGACTGTGCGTTGTGTGGGTTGGATTTAAAGAGTGCGTTCTAGTACTTAAGTATTTGATTCAATATGACGGGACTGCAGGGTTTTGGACATTTTGTATGAACTTACGTACGTGTCGAATCTTCGTTACCATATTAACCGAAAATTCATCTGAATCAAATAAACTTATTAACCACATCTTCCGGTTCCGTTAACTTTAGAATTTGTTCATTCAAGTCCTAAAACAATGTTTGTTTTTGCACAAGTTTTCCGAGTGTTGCAATGACTTCTACTTCATCGAAATTTGTATTCTCCTTTGCTTCATCTAATCTTCGGAATACCTTGAACTACACGTATTTTGCGACTGCATATCTGAACAACGGAACCGAAACTACGTTAGTGATTGCGAAAAGCAGATTAGCGCAAGTGAAAAACCAAACATAACCGCAACTAGAACTTATGGCCGCAGTTATTGGAACTAGACTAGCTAAAAATCGACCTTTGAATGTAAAAACGTGGTTTTCTGGTCGGATAGCTGTATAGTATTGCACTAGTTAAAATCATCGAAACCATTTAAACGATTTATTGTGAATCGAGTGCGAGAAATAACAAAATCTACAAAATCAACATTAATGGAGATATTGCCCAAAAGAATGCAAACCAACCGATCTCTTAACACGAGGAATAGACGTCGATCAATACATCGATAGTGTCATTAAAAAAAGACCGAATTAGTTAAAGGTATTGACAATTACAGAAGAAAACGAAGACGAGGAATTTCTAAACAATGAAGCTCATACTGATCACTATGGTATCAGTAACGTTATAGACAATTCGAAATATGGAACTTTCAGGAAAGTGATTTGAGTAACTGCTTACGTTCAGTGGTTCATATCCAACTACCAATATACCGATATACCAAACATCTGAGATAAAAACACAAGGAAATATCTTAGCATGAGACAATTAGGACTCTTCATAGATGACGGTGGCTTTGTGAGATGCAATGGAAGGATTCACACCGCAACGATTTCAGAGAATACCAAATTTCCGTATTTATTACCTGCGAATCATTTACTTACCAAACTGATAGTGACAGACGCACACGAGCGTTCACTTCATTTTGGACTCAGTGCTACGCTTACTTACGTACTACATGTACAATCGCATTGGGTACCGATACTTAAACAATTTGTTAAGGAGTAATTGATCAAGTTTTCGCTGCTGTTAATCATTGTTATGTTACCTAAGTGTGACGTGTTGACATTAGAGTCCGAATAGATATACATACATTCTATTCACTTTTGTTATTGTTAGCTATATAGTTGCCCGATGTATCCACTTAACGATATTGGTGTCAAGTGATCAGGATGAATTTGAAGCTGAAATCGATACTAGCAGGACATAGCAGCGCCGTTTTCAGAATATTCCAGAAATTCGACGAAAATGGGGAGAGCGGAACAGAACTTTTTGATTCCGATGAACTTTCGAAACAGAAATCGTTGACTCTGTTGAGTACTTATTTAATTTAGAAACAAAAATACGTTAAATAGCAAAATTTATCTAAGTACAAGCATCAACGCTAAACACAAATGCCACAAGTTCACAACATCACACAAAAGAACATGAATGCATTATTTTACATACCTTCATATAAGAGCTGACGTTATTTTTTACGAGAAAATTGAAACATATGTACGTGGTTTAGAATACCTTGGTCAGACAGAGAATACATATGACCCATTATTGGTCCCTATCATATGGAAAAAGTTACCGGGGGACGTACGCATAAATCTAACAAGACACCATGAATCAAATAGTTGGCAATTAAATGAACTACTACAAATACTATCTCACGAACTCAACATTATGGACGAAGGCAATTCCTCTGCATGATCATACGGAAACGTATACCGCTACAGCAGCATTTCACACAAATGCAAAGGTACGTACAAAATAAATCAGCAGACAAATAAACGTAAAATCATGTGTACTTTTGTAACGAATCACATGTCCCCGTTAACTGCACTAAGATAATTGATCACACAGCAAATATTTCTATTGTTAAACGGGATAGTTTATGTTTTAAATGTCTTTGACCTCCCAATGTAGATGATTTCAAATCACACCAAAGTTGCAGGAAATGTAAAATATGACACCATACTAGTTTATGCAAAGACGAGGTTGAAAAAGATGAAAAACAGAGTAACACTAATGTAAATATTAACACAATTCAGGAAACACAACACAACGCGAAGAAAACGGGCACAGTTCTTCACTCACAGACACAGACTAAAAACTTCCGTAGCGCAAGTAAGTTCGAGCATTCAATGTACTAACACAAACACATTATTTGACAAGGGCGCACAGATGTCCTTCATCACAGAAAAATTAGCTACAGAGCTTGATTTGACAATTACCAGACAGGAGACCATAAACTTGTGAGGATTTGGTGACACAAGTGAGGGCAAAACAGTTCGACATCTAAATGATGGTACCATTTACTTACTTACAGACAACGGAAAATTACCTATCAACGTTTTGATTGTACCAGAAATAGCTGTATCAATGAAAACTTATGAACATAATATTACAAATTTAAAGTATTTGTTTGGCTTGAAATTAGCCCATTCGGTCTCACATGACCCAATGGTTGCAGTTTCTCTATTGAATTCTTTCTAATTCGATTATTACTGGTCAATTGTCGATGATAGAATAGTATGAGGAGCAGGACCTACTACCGTCAAGTCGGAAATCCGTAATCTTCTGTCCGGCACAATCAATTGAATACCTGCAAATCCAGATCACACACTTACGTCTATGATGAACATTTTAGTAGGTCACAAAGTTGAAGAGCATATATTGGAGAAATTTTGGGAAGTTGAAGCTGCTAGTATAAATAATACTGACAACAAATCTGAAAACAGACAATTCCAAGATGTATATGAATCAAATAATGAATACCATATGGAAACAGAAAGATATGTTGCTAAGTTACCTTGTAAGGAGGAACACCACACCTTACTAGACAACAGAAGTATTGCACAACGGATCGAGAACAGAAAATGTCATTAAGCGTCTTAGTCGTGAACTTACACTTTTATAGAAAAACGGAAAAATTATAAATGAACAAGAAAAACGTGGATTTATCGAGAGAGTTGATGAACGATCAACCAAAACAAATGTTCATTTCATACCGCACCATCATACTGTAAAAAGTCGTCAACCACGCCCATCAGAATTGTATTTGACTGTAGCTGCAAACCTTCACCTGTTAGTCTAAGCTAAAATGATTGTTTGATGGATCTTAGGCCAAACTTGAATGATTTAACCGGAAATTTTTCTCCGATTTAGAATGCACAAATACGCCGTGTCGTCTGATATAGAAAAAAGCCTTTCTTAATATGGGTTGGATGAAGAGGATCGTGATGTTACCAGATTCCTTTAACTTAGTAACCCGGATGACCCAAATAGTCAACTAACCGCAAACAGATTCAAGTCAGTATAATTTAGAGCAACTTTCTCTCCGTTTATCCTAAATGCTGTTATACGTAAACATTTGACTGCAACTCCACAGACTGGACAACAATGTTAAAGAAAGGCTTTTATGTCGACAATATTATTTCGAGCTTTGATCATCAAAGAGCTTTGTTAGACTTCTTTCATGCATCACGTTGAGTATTTGTAAATGATTTGTATGATGTGGGAGCATAAGAAATTGAACATTTATCAAAATCTTCATATGGAACCGAGAAGCTTAATTCTTATGGAACAAATTTGTTCGGCGGATGGTGGGAGAGATTGAGATAAATAACGAAAAACTGCATTAAAAAAGTATAAGGACGAGCACTTATGGACAATAAAACACTCAACACGATAATTACTGAAGTCGAAAGTATACTCAATGATCGCCCACTTACATACGTTTCATCGGATCAAACGGACGACGAACCCCTTAGTCCGCCACATTTATTATATTGAAAACGGACCAGGACGCTACCGTATAACGGACTTGAAGACTGTAGTTTACAACCAGGAACCAAAGACACTACGCATGAATCAGTAACTGGCTAGACAATCGAAGTTTCTTTCATTAAAACTCTTAAAAACTACATAAAAGATGAAAGCAGGAATATATAAATTCGCTTAGGGAACATTACCGATACACAGATCGAAACACATAGAACATTAAAGTTGGAGATGTAGTTCAGATTCAGGACTATGTATCAAGAGTAAATTGGACTTTGGCGATCATTGTCAAATTATTTTACGGCAAAGATGGACTTACACGATCAGCCATAATCGAACAAAAACTGGTTTGATATCTAGACTAATTATCAAACTTTATTCGTTAGAACTGAATTCTTTGGAACTTGAAAATAAAGCAGCTCAGTGTGAGGCAAAGACGAAAATAAAAACTTGGACTAACATGTGTTAAATGTAAATTGTGAAAAGTAAAATGATAATTAAAGGCAACAGTAGTATACCGCTGTTCAAAACTCATAAATCCATGGACAAAAAACAAAATCGGGATAACAAACTAAAACCGAGGGAAACGCATTAAATATAAGAGGAGAACAACGACATAACACTAAAATGTAACACACATAGACAAAATCCCACGAGAATAACAAATATAACATATTTATATAACATGTATGTGTGATTAGCATATGGACATTAAAATGAATATAAAAAGTGGGCTGCTAAATATTTTACATATAAACTTTCAAGTTTTAATTTATTTTAGAACTTTAATTGTAATTGAAGTTGTGATCACTTTCATTTATTGTAAAGTAATTCATGTGCGGCCCAATCATGTTGGAAGCAAAATCACAAACGTAACGATCTCGCTGCCGCTATTCATTGTAACGTCACCTAAGTGTGACATGTTGACATTAGAGCTTGAATAGAGAGATTTGTTATTGTTAGCCATATAGTTGCCCGATTTATCCACTAAACGATAGCCTAGACCGTACGAGCTTGTCATCTGTAGGTTAAAAGGGTAGTAACCCGGTTTAACACGAAGTCGAAATAAACTATTACTGGTTGGCCAAACGAAGAGATTTTTCACGCGAGGTATCAATTGCCTCTAAAATGACCCAAATCATTAATGCCCTAGACTCGTACGACTTAGCCAGGAAAGGATAAGGTTGGTACCTTTATATATCTCAAAGTCGACATGAACTATTGCCAGCTGGCCAAACCAAGACATTTTCCACATGGGTCATGACACCAGAGGTAGATGTAGTAGTTGTGTAATGGCCCTAGACCTGTACGAGTTTGTCAGTAGAGGGTAAAAAGGGGGATGTGGTACTCCGATTCATCACGAAGTCGAAACAAACTATTGCCGGATGGCCAAACTAAGAAATTCTCCACGTGGGTCCTTATATCAGAGGAAGAAGTAGGCATTGCCTCTAAAATGACCAATATTACTTATTTCCTAGACCCGTACGACTTAGTCAGCAAAGAGAAAGGTAGGTACCTTTATATATCTCAAAGTCGAATTGAACTATTGACGACTTGTCAAACTAAAAGATTCTCCTCATGGACCATGATACAGAGGTTAAGGTAATAATCGCCTTTAAAATGGCCAGTAAAAGTATGTTTGAATATTTTGATATACAAGAGTACTTCCTTACCCTTTTTCCTACCAATACCTACGGATCTATGATATACGATATTGGGCCTTTTTAGAGAAAACACCTACGTTAATCTTTCTAATAGCCCACAAGGAGAATCTGTTATTTTGGTCTTTGTGATATACAAGAGTCCTACTTTCCCTTTGCTGTCCAATAGGTACGAGTCTAGGACATAAGAACCATGGGTAATTTTCTAGGCAATATTATTTTCTACATGATATAATGGACAACGCCATCAGGGTTAGTGCTATGGGCCATCTTAAAGGCAATGACTACCTCTACCTCTGCTAAAATGGTCCACGTTTAGAATATCTTAGTCAGTCAGCTGACAATATTTCATTTCGACTTCGTTGTACACCGGGATACCATATTCCCCTTTAAACCGTCTGCTGTCAAATTTGTACGGGTTTAGGGCATAAGTGTCATGAGCCATTTTAGAGGCAATGCCCACCTCTACCACTGGTATAATGGCCCACGTGGAGAATCCCTTTGTTTGGCCAGCCGGCAATAGTTTATTTCGACTTCGTTGTAAACAGACGTACCACCTCTCTCTGTTAACCCCTTGCTAACAAAATCGTACGGGTCTAGGGCATAAGTGCTATATGCCATTTTAAAGGCTAGGTCCACTTCTTTCTCTGGTATAATGGTCCACGTGGAGATTCTCTTAGTTTGGCCAGCCGGCAACAGTTCATTTCGACTTTGTGGTATTCGAGGGTACCCCTTTACCCTTTGCTGACTAACTCGTACGGATCTAGAGCATAAGTGTTCTGGGCCATTTTAGAGGCAATGCCCACCTCTACCACTGGTATTATGGCCCACGTGGAGAATCCCTTAGTGTGGCCAGCCGGCAATAGTTTCTTTCGACTTCGTTGTAAACAAAGGTACCACCTCCCCCTTTTAACCCTTTGCTGACAAAATCGGACGGGTCGAGGGCATAAGTGCTATAGGCCATTTTAAAGGCTAGGTCCACCTCTCTCTCTCTGGTATAATGGTCCACGTGGAGAATCCCTCAGTTTGGCTATCCGCCAATAGTTTATTTCGACTTCGTTGTAAACAGAGGTACCACCTCCCCCTTTAAACCCTTGCTGACAAAATCGTACGGGTCTAGGGTATAAGTGCAATAGGCCATTTTAAAGACAATAAGAACCTCTTCCTCATGTATTATTGCCCACGTGGAGAATCTCTTCGTTTGGCTAGCCGGCAATAGTTCATTTTCGAATTTGTGATATACCAGGGTAGTACCACCCCCCTTATCCTTTCCTGACTAACTCGTACGGGTCTAGGGCATAAGTGCTATGGATCATATTAGAAGGAATACCCACCTCTACCTCAGGTATAATGGTCGATGTGGAGAATCTCTTAGTTTGGCCAGTCGGGAATAGTTCATTTTCGAATTTGTGATATACCAGGGTACCCCCCTTCCCTTATCCTTTCCCTGACTTACTAGTACGGGTCTAGGGTATAAGTGCTATGGGGCCATTTTAAAGGCAATACGTACCTCTTCCTCTGGTGTCATTGACAACGTGGAAAATCTCTTTGTTTGGCCAGCCGGCAATAATTAATTTTCGAATTTGAGATATACCAGGGTACCCCCTTAGCCCTTCCTGACTAAATCCTACTTGTCTAGGGCATAAGTGCTATGGGTCATTTTAGAGGCAATACCCACTTCTACCTCTGGTATAATGGTTGATGTGGAGAATCTCTTAGTTTGGCCAGCCGGCAATAGTTCAGTTCGAATTCGTTGTATACCGGGATACCATATCCTCCCTTTTAACCCTCTACTGACAAACTCGTAGGGTATAAGTGCTGTGGGCCATTTTAAAGGCAATAAGTACCTCTTCCTCTGGTATCATTGCCCACGTGGCGAATCTCTTCGTTTGGCCAGCCGGCAATAGTTCATTTTCGAATTTGTGATATACCAGGATACCCCCCCCACCCCTTCTTATCCTTTCCTGACTAACTCGTACGGGTCTAGGGCATAAGTTCTATAGGCCATTTTAGAGGCAATACCAACCTCTACCTCTGGTATAATGATCGATGTGGAAAATCTCTTAGTTTGGCCAGCCGGCAATAGTTCAGTTCGAATTCGTTGGAAACCGGGATACCATATCCCCCTTTGGACCCTCTACTGACAAACTCGTACGATTCTAGGGTATAAGTGCTGTAGGCAATTTCAAAGGCAATAAGTACTTCTTCCTGTGGTATTATTGCCCACGAGGAACATCTCTAAGTTTAGCCAGCCGAATTTGTGATATACCAGGGTACGACCTTATCCTTTCCTGACAAACTCGTAGGGGTATAGGGCATAAGTGATTTAGGCCATTTTAGAGGCAATACCAACCTCTACCTCTGGTATAATGGTCGATGTGGAGAAAAATCTCTTAGTTTGGCCGGCCGGCAATAGTTCAGTTCGAATTCGTTGTATACCGGGATACTATATCCCCCTTTGGACCCTTTATTGACAAACTCGTACGGGTCTAGGGTATAAGTGCTATGGGCCATTTTAGAGGCAATACCAACCTCTACCTCTGGTATAATGGTCGATGTGGAGAATCTCTTAGTTTGGCCAGCCAGCAATAGTTTAGTTCGAATTCGTTGTATACCAGGATACCATATCTCCCCTTTTAACCCTCTACTGACAAACTCGTACGGGTCTCGGGCATAAGTGCTATGGGCTATTTTAAAGGCAATAAGTACCTCTTCTTCTGGTATCATTGCCCACGTGGAGAATCTCTTCGTTTGGACAGCCGGCAATAGTTCATTTTCGAATTTGTGATATACCAGGGTACCCCCTTATCCTTTTCTTACTTACTCGTACGGGTCTAGGGCATAAGTGCTATGAGCCATTTTAGAGGCAATACCAACCTCTACCTCTGGTATAATGGTCGATGTGAAGAATCTCTTAGTTTGGCCAGCCGGCAATAGTTCAGTTCGAATTCGTTGTATCCGGGATACCATATCCCCCTTTTGAACCCTCTACTGACAAACTCGTACGGGTCTAGGGTATAAGTGCTATGGGCCATTTTAAAGGCAATAAGTACCTCTTCGTCTGGTACCATTGCCCACGTGGGGAATCTCTTCGTTTGGCCAGCCGGCAATAGTTCATTTTCGGATTTGTGATATACCAGGGTACCCACTTATCCTCTCCTGACTAACTCGTACGGGTCTAGGGCATAAGTGCCATGTGCCATTTTAGAGGCAATACCAACTTCTACCTCTGGTATGATGGTCGATGTGGAAAATCTCTTAGTTTGGCCAGCCGGCAATAGTTCAGTTCGAATTCGTTGTATCCGGGATACCATATCCCCCTTTTGAACCCTCTACTGACAAACTCGTACGGGTCTAGGGTATAAGTGCTATGGGCCATTTTAAAGGCAATAAGTACCTCTTCGTCTGGTACCATTGCCCACGTGGGGAATCTCTTCGTTTGGCCAGTCGGCAATAGTTCATTTTCGGATTTGTGATATACCAGGGTACCCACTTATCCTCTCCTGACTAACTCGTACGGGTCTAGGGCATAAGTGCCACGTGCCATTTTAGAGGCAATACCAACTTCTACCTCTGGTATGATGGTCGATGTGGAGAATCTCTTAGTTTGGCCAGCCGGCAATAGTTCAGTTCGAATTCGTTGTATCCGGGATACCATATGCCCCCTTTCAACCCTCTACTGACAAACTCGTACGGGTCTAGGGTATAAGTGCTATGGGCCATTTTAAAGGGAAAAAGTACCTCTTCCTCTGGTATCATTGCCCATGTGGAGAAGCTCTTCGTTTGGCCAGCCGGCAATAGTTCATTTTCGAATTTGTGATATACCAGGGTACCCCCTTATCCTCTCCTGACTAACTTGTACGGGACTAGGGCACAAGTGCTATGGGCCATTTTAGAGGCAATACCAACCTCTACCTCTGGTATAATGGTGGATGTGGAGAATCTCTTAGTTTGGCCAGCCGGCAATAGTTCAGTTCGAATTCGTTGTATCCGGGATACCATATCCCCCCTTTGAACACTCTTCTGACAAATTCGTACGGGTCTAGGGTATAAGTGCTATGGGCCATTTTAAAGGCAATAAGTACCTCTTCGTCTGGTACCATTGCCCATGTGGAGAATCTCTTCGTTTGGCCAGCCGGCAATAGTTCATTTTCGGATTTGTGATATAGCAGGGTACCCACTTATCCTCTCCTGACTAACTCGTACGGGTCTAGGGCATAAGTGCTATGGGCCATTTTAGAGGCAATACCAACCTCTACCTTTGGTATGATGGTCGATGTGGAGAATCTCTTAGTTTGGCCAGCCGGCAATAGTTCAGTAAGAATTCGTTGTAGACCGGATACCATATCCCCCCTTTGGACCCTCTACTGACAAACTCGTACGGGTCTAGGGTACAAGTGCTATAGGCCATATTAAAGGTAATAAGTACTTCTTCCTCTGGTATCATTGTCCACGTGGAGAATCTCTTCGTTTGGCCAGCCGGCAATAGTTCATTTTAGAATTTGTGATATACCAGGGTACCCTCCTTATGCTTTTATTACTAACTCGTACGGGTCTAGGGCATAAGTGCTATGGGCCATTTTAGAGGCAATACCAACCTCTACCTCTGGTATAATGGTCGATGTGGAGAATCTCTTAGTTTGGCCAGCCGGCAATAGTTCATTTTAGAATTTTTGATATACCAGGGTACCCCCTTATCCTCTCCTGACTAACTCGTACGGGTCTAGGGCATAAGTGCTATGGGCCATTTTAGAGGCAATACCAACCTCTACCTCTGGTATGATGGTTGATGTGGAGAATCTCTTAGTTTGGCCAGCCGGCAATAGTTCAGTAAGAATTCGTTGTAAACCGGATACCATATCACCTCTTTTAACCCTCTACTGACAAACTCGTACGGGTCTAGGGTACAAGTGCTATGGGCCATTTTAAAGGTAATAAGTACCTCTTTCTCTGGTATCATTGTCCACGTGGAGAATCTCTTCGTTTGGCCAGCCGGCAATAGTTCATTTTAGAATTTGTGATATACCAGGGTACCCTCCTTATGCTTTTATTACTAACTCATACGGGTCTAGGGCATAAGTGCTATGGGCCATTTTAGAGGCAATACCAACCTCTACCTCTGGTATAATGGTCGATGTGAAGAATCTCTTAGTTTAGTTTGGCCAGCCGGCAATAGTTCATTTTAGAATTTTTGATATACCAGGGTACCCCCTTATCCTCTCCTGACTAACTCGTACGGGTCTAGGGCATAAGTGCTATAGGCCATTTTAGAGGCAATACCAACCTCTACCTTTGGTATGATGGTCGATGTGGAGAATCTCTTAGTTTGGCCAGCCGGCAATAGTTCAGTAAGAATTCGTTGTAAACCGGATACCATATCACCTCTTTTAACCCTCTACTGACAAACTCGTACAGGTCTAGGGTACAAGTGCTATGGGCCATTTTAAAGGTAATAAGTACCTCTTCCTCTGGTATCATTGTCCACGTTGAGAATCTCTTCGTTCGGCCAGCCGGCAATAGTTCATTTTAGAATTTGTGATATACCAGGGTACCACCCTAATCCTTTTCTGACTAACTCGTACGGGTCTAGGGCATAAGTGCTATAGGCCATTTTAGAGGCAATACCAACCTCTACCTCTGGTATAATGGTCGATGTGGAGAATCTCTTAGTTTGGCCAGCCGGCAATAGTTCAGTTCGAATTCGTTGTATCCGGGATACCATATCCCCCCTTTGAACACTCTTCTGACAAATTCGTACGGGTCTAGGGTATAAGTGCTATGGGCCATTTTAAAGGCAATAAGTACCTCTTCGTCTGGTACCATTGCCCATGTGGAGAATCTCTTCGTTTGGCCAGCCGGCAATAGTTCATTTTCGGATTTGTGATATACCAGGGTACCCACTTATCCTCTCCTGACTAACTCGTACGGGTCTAGGGCATAAGTGCTATGGGCCATTTTAGAGGCAATACCAACCTCTACCTTTGGTATGATGGTCGATGTGGAGAATCTCTTAGTTTGGCCAGCCGGCAATAGTTCAGTAAGAATTCGTTGTAAACTGGATACCATATCCCCCCTTTGGACCCTCTACTGACAAACTCGTACGGGTCTAGGGTACAAGTGCTATGGGCCATTTTAAAGGAAATAAGTACTTCTTCCTCTGGTGTCATTGTCCACGTGGAGAATCTCTTCGTTTGGCCAGCCGGCAATAGTTCATTTTAGAATTTGTGATATACCAGGGTACCCTCCTTATGCTTTTATTACTAACTCGTACGGGTCTAGGGCATAAGTGCTCTGGGCCATTTTAGAGGCAATACCAACCTCTACCTCTGGTATAATGGTCGATGTGGAGAATCTCTTAGTTTGGCCAGCCGGCAATAGTTCATTTTAGAATTTTTGATATACCAGGGTACCCCCTTATCCTCTCCTGACTAACTCGTACGGGTCTAGGGCATAAGTGCTATGGGCCATTTTAGAGGCAATACCAACCTCTACCTCTGGTATGATGGTTGATGTGGAGAATCTCTTAGTTTGGCCAGCCGGCAATAGTTCAGTAAGAATTCGTTGTAAACCGGATAGCATATCACCTCTTTTAACCCTCTACTGACAAACTCGTACGGGTCTAGGGTACAAGTGCTATGGGCCATTTTAAAGGTAATAAGTACCTCTTTCTTTGGTATCATTGTCCACGTGGAGAATCTCTTCGTTTGGCCAGCCGGCAATAGTTCATTTTAGAATTTGTGATATACCAGGGTACCCTCCTTATGCTTTTATTACTAACTCATACGGGTCTAGGGCATAAGTGCTATGGGCCATTTTAGAGGCAATACCAACCTCTACCTCTGGTATAATGGTCGCTGTGAAGAATCTCTTAGTTTAGTTTGGCCAGCCGGCAATAGTTCATTTTAGAATTTTTGATATACCAGGGTACCCCCTTATCCTCTCCTGACTAACTCGTACGGGTCTAGGGCATAAGTGCTATGGGCCATTTTAGAGGCAATACCAACCTCTACCTCTGGTATGATGGTTGATGTGGAGAATCTCTTAGTTTGGCCAGCCGGCAATAGTTCAGTAAGAATTCGTTGTAAACCGGATACCATATCACCTCTTTTAACCCTCTACTGACAAACTCGTACGGGTCTAGGGTACAAGTGCTATGGGCCATTTTAAAGGTAATAAGTACCTCTTTCTTTGGTATCATTGTCCACGTGGAGAATCTCTTCGTTTGGCCAGCCGGCAATAGTTCATTTTAGAATTTGTGATATACCAGGGTACCCTCCTTATGCTTTTATTACTAACTCATACGGGTCTAGGGCATAAGTGCTATGGGCCATTTTAGAGGCAATACCAACCTCTACCTCTGGTATAATGGTCGATGTGAAGAATCTCTTAGTTTAGTTTGGCCAGCCGGCAATAGTTCAGTAAGAATTCGTTGTATCCGGGATACCATATACCCCCTTTCAACCCTCTACTGACAAACTTGTACGGGTCTAGGGTACAAGTGCTATGGGCCATTTTAAAGGCAATAAGTACCTCTTCGTCTGGTACCATTGCCACGTGGGGAATCTCTTCGTTTGGCCAGCCGGCAATAGTTCATTTTAGAATTTGTGATATACCAGGGTACCCTCCTTATGCTTTTATTACTAACTCGTACGGGTCTAGGGCATAAGTGCTATGGGCCATTTTAGAGGCAATACCAACTTCTACCTCTGGTATGATGGTCGATGTGGAGAATCTCTTAGTTTGGCCAGCCGGCAATAGTTCAGTTCGAATTCGTTGTATCCGGGATACCATATCCCCCCTTTGAACACTCTTCTGACAAATTCGTACGGGTCTAGGGTATAAGTGCTATGGGCCATTTTAAAGGCAATAAGTACCTCTTCGTCTGGTACCATTGCCCATGTGGAGAATCTCTTCGTTTGGCCAGCCGGCAATAGTTCATTTTCGAATTTGTGATATACCAGGGTACCCCCTTATTCTCTCCTGACTAACTCGTACGGGTCTAGGGCATAAGTGCTATGGGTCATTTTAGAGGCAATAATATGAATTGTTAATAATGACTCAGATTGGTCTCCATAATTTTGAAGAATCATATGTCATTGAAATAGTAATTGACAGTTGTTATTTTTCTGTTATTTGTATTTCTACAATTAACTATGTTTCTATTTTTCTGATATGTTTAAATAGAAAATACTGTCGTAATATTGTATGTTTTAGTTTCATGATTGGACTATATTTGTAGACAACGAACAAATGACCATCAATTCTCTGTCATTCCTAAATCTCTATATTTAATCATTTTTTTAAATTTATTGTAGCTTACATTGATTTAATTATCACAAAATTTTAATAAGAACTGTTCTTTACTTTATTTGTTTGTTGTAATGTCCCGTTTAATTTCTATATTTAATTATGTTTTTTTAAAACTTGTTATTGTTTTAGTTTACATTATTTCTCTAATCACAGAATGTTAAAAGACCATTTCTTTGTTTTATATTTATGGAGGCATTTACATTGTTTTTATTACATTTACAATGTTGTTTAAAGACGCAGACCTTGAAGAAGACCCAAAGTTGATTCAATAAACGCGGACCTCGAAGAAGACACCCATTGACATGCCTATTTGAAGTAATATCAAATATAAATAGGAGCGTTATTTAATTATAATTATCGTTCATAGTTTCTAACAACACTTCTTCGAACGCAAGTTATCTCATGAATATTATTGACGGCTCATGAATATTATTGAAGGCTGACCTCATGAATATTAACGCCGGCTGCTATCGACGGCTAGATCCACACTTAGTCTGCAGTTAAAGTTTTAAAAACATTTTTTAGATTCATACACTATCCTGGATGTTTACCAAACCTGAACAGAAGCTTCTTACAATCAAAAGATAGTATGAAGAGGAATATTTTTATTAATTGTTTTCCTCGTTTTTGTTGAGCCTGCGATTAACAGCAAAAGTAGGCAAAACACTGGGTTCCGCGGAACCCTTACGAATTTTTTTCTGTAATACTCAATATGACACAAACAGTGTATGGTAGTGTATTGTCGTTGATAAGAATAACACTAAGGATCTAATAAATAGGTGTTTGACTATATTCAATTTATTGCGTGAACCCCTGAGGGTTCATGCATATAAATTAGTTAGAAATATAGTCTATGGAGGAATATTCGGAAGCTAAATTATTGTTCATTCGGAACACCTATTCATTTTATCTCTATTAGCTTCCTGCAATTAAGAGCACCTCCATACAGGGTATCTAAGATATTTAAAACATGACAATAAAGATTTTTTCACAGATCGCTAATTCACTTATCTGATATATGATAATAAACAATCTATTATCCTTTTCAAACATATATGTTTATTGTAAAGCCTACATAGTATGCATTCCAAGGGTTTACTGACTTAAGCAAAGCAGTTGTACCCTTTGATAAACAAGAGACAGATAAATGGTCAAGATTTAATTATAACGACCTATGCATATGGTATCAAACATCTGTGTATAGATATTCACAGAGAGATATTTTAAAATAGTGCTGTGGCTTCTACATAATGAGTTATAGTGGCCTTTAATGGGATTTGATTTTTAACAATAAAAATATTATGCATACTTGTCATTTTGACAAATCAGATTAAAAAAAATATGTTTCAACTGAAAATAAAACACATAAAAACTAAAAGACTATACGTTAATATACATTTTTTACAACTTTTACTGTTCCTTTTTACAATATTCTCTATCAATTAAGTTATCTTGTAAGCTATTAAATGTTTATTTAATTCATTGATGTCACTATAATTTCTTATATTATTCACACACTGTAAATTAATACTCTTAAATTTATGTGTGTTTTGGATGTGCACTAGTGATTGGTAAATATTGATACGTTTCTGTGATTTTAATATACGTGATGTAACATCAAGAATTCCATTACTATGGAATCGATCACCTTTGTACACTTCGGTATCTAAATAGATGGTGGTAAAGGGGGGGGGGGGGGGGGGGTTCTGAACACAGAAACACGTGAAGTAACAAATTGCAAAAACGTTGCACGAAAAATAAACACTCTGGAAAAACGAAGCCAAGGAATAAAATCGTAAATATTTAGGAAAAAAGTACCAAAAGTTATTACTCAGCCGTTCTTGGAGATCATGCAGTCATTTTAAATTGACATGGTGACCCTGCATGTGGTCACTTTTTAGCGTCTTCTAGTTGCATACGATTTATCATAGTAATACAATAGGCTATTAATAAATATATTGGGACCAGTTATTTAGTTGTTAATTCAAAACAATCTCTGGGCTGACTTTGAATTTTCAGTCCCGGTTTACTTTTAAATCAAATGCGGTACTAGCACGACAAAATAAAGAGTACCGACACGAAACACGCACGTCGAAACAAACACGAGAAAACGAGAAATAATTAAGGAAAAACACGAAATCACGTGAAATAAAAAGGCCGAAAACGTTGCACGAAAATAACCCTTTAATTACCACCCTCTATAAATAGGTAATACTAGATGTCGGCACCTCATATTAGAACTACAGTAGATGGCCAATTTCGTTTGCTACATGTAGGTGAAATAAATCTTCAACTTGCTCTAATTTGCCTATGAAGACCATAAAACCGTCATCCCTATTGACAGTGTAATTTGATGATTTATATCAATTGGAACTTATCTAAGATTTTAATGAATAGGACAGACAGATGCAGATCTGTTCATGTTGGTGAAAATATACCACCCATGAGCGCTCCTATAATGTGTTTGTATAACAGTCCATTAAACTCAAATTCATTGTTTCTAAAAATTAATTTATCAAATGCAGTTAAATCTATTTTGTTGAGAATCTTTAAAGTAAATTCTCCTGTGTGTCAATTAATTCTAATGCATTGATAACAGATTCTTCTAACTTATCAATGATCATATTTGTGTACCTTGACGTACAGCATAGTCTTTTTTGACCTCGTGTGACTCTATTAATGGAATCTTTTTATCTTGAATGTAAAAGATATGCCTCTTCAATAATGGTTTTATAATTTAATTTAGATCAAGTAAGTATCTCTTGCGGGAGATCTAGAGTTGCATTTATTGATTATTGGTCGGTAACGAACATTATTGTGTCCTGCTAGCTGACCAGTTCACAATGCCTCATTACTTATTTCTAGATTAATTTAATGAATTTTTGGAGGAAGGTACATGTGTCCCCCATGTTTTGAATCATTATTATTCTTTAAGAAATTATACCTCTGGGAATCTATTTTTTTCCTCATTACTTTGAAACGTCGCAAGATACTGTTGTCACCTAACGTTACTTACTGGAAGACGGTATCCAAAATAAAAACGTTAGAATGCACGTTTTTCAGATGGCTTTCTAAAATTAACGGATTTTATGAGCGAAATTTATGAACTTTTAGATTCATGTTCTCTTAGATAATAATCTTTCAGAGGACTATATTGAACAAGCGGCTAATGAATGTTTTAATATAATAGATAAGGCTGCCAGTAAATGTTTAATATTTCGTAAAACAAAATTAAAAGGTGTACGTAAACATAAAAACAAAAAATGGTTTGACCTAGACCTAGTACAAAAACGTTAAAGTCTTATTTCTAAAGATAAGCTATTATCAAAATTCCCATGGGACCCAATTATAAAAGGGTCTTACTATAAATGTTATAGAGAGTATAATAAGCTACGTAAATATAAAGAAAGGAAATTTAAACAAAACATTCTTGACAGTCTGGATAATTTAAGGGATAATAATTAAGAGTTCTTGGAATGAAAACATTTCGGATGGTCCAGAAAATTCTATTCAAAGTAATGTCTGGTTTTCATATTTTCAATCTTTAAATTTTAACTCTAACCTGTTTTGCAGAAACTTTTTAATTTAGTATTCTGCTCTGGGACATACCCTCGCAAATGGTCATTATCTTATTTATGCCCAATTTTTAAAGCATGGAGTCCTAGTAAACCTGAAAATTACAGAGGCATAGCAATAAATTCATGCATTGGAAAATTATTTAACAGTATTCTTAATAAAAGACTACGTGACATTCATCTTGATAAAAATAATATAATTCTTCCATGTCAGATTGGTTTTTAAAAAAAGAGTAGAACCTCTGATCATATGTTTGTTTTAAAAACCATATTAGACAAATATACTAACAAAAAAGGGGGGAAAATTTATGCTTGCTTTGTGGACTTTAAAAAGACTTTAGACAGAGTCATACACTGTGGTATTATATATAAATTATTGGAAAATAACATATCTGGAAAATTTTATACTATTTTAAAAGATATGTACAGCAAGAATGAAATCTCTGTGAAAGTGGGCAATGTTTTAACACCATCTTTCAGCTCGCTAGTTGGGGTGTTCTAAGTCCAAACTTATTTAAGCTTTTCATTAACGATCTGCCTCCAAAATTTGAGCCAAGTCCAGATGCTGTTGATATCAATGGGCGTAGACTTGATTGTCTTATGTACGCTGATGACATTATTGTATTATCAAACACTAAAAGAGGTCTTCAAAACCGACTTGATATATTGCATACTTATTGTATTGACTGGTGTCTAGATGTAAACTTGTCCAAAACAAAAGTTTTAATTTTTAATAAGCCTGGAAAATTTTTGAAGGAATCACTTTATTTAGATAAAGAGGCTATATAATGTGTTAATAAATGCAAATATTTAGGGATAGTCTTTACATCTAGTGGTCTTTTTCAACAGGGGAAAGAAGAGCTATTCAAAAAATCCTTAAAGGCAAAATTTAAATTACAAAAATCCATGTCAGCTTAAGCTTGTAATCCAAGTATAATTGATACTGCAATTCATTTCTATGATCACACAATAAAACCAATTTTATTATATTGTAGTGAAATTTGGGGTTCATTTAAAACTAACTCTGCTGCTTGCAAGAAAAAAAGTGATTATCTATTTGAATTAATCTACATAAGTGATTATTTGGAAAAATCACATTTCAGATATTTAAAGTATATTCTTGGTGTAAATAAGAAAGCCTAAAATTTAGCAGTGTTATCAGAGGTTGCAAGATTTCCTCTTTATTTTTCTGTCATTATATCTATGGTAAAATATGTACACAGGCTAAACAAATTGGACAAAGGGTTACTTTATGATGCTTATGTTTGTAATAAAATTTTAGATGCAGAAAACATTAATTGTTGGTATTCATCTATGAGATATGTACTTCAATCACTTGATATACAAAATTTAGATACAAAGCTCAATAAATTAATTAAATTTGTAAAATGTAAACTTTGTAATAGTAATTTTTTTAAAACATTTTGGTTGGTCAAAAGATCTAAAACCTTATCACAAGGTAATAGTAAAGTAGAAAATTATATCAACCTCAAGACTGACTTTGTAAAGGAGGCTTATTTATCAATTAAAGATTTTAGTATAAGAAGAGCTATATGTAAAATGAGAATAAGTGCTCATGATCTTAGAATTGAGAAAGATAGATATAGTAAAATATACATAGAGAGAACTCAACGTCTATGTCATCACTGCTTATCACATGGATCAAATTCTATTGAAGATTAGACCCATTTTACAGTAAATTGTCCATTATATAATGAACAGAGGAAATTATTATTTGATAAAGTTTTCACTTTTTGTACTAATTTTAAAGAACTACCTAATGATATATTTCTGGCTGTTCACAAAGAGCATTTACCATCTCTCATGTGCCTAGGAAATTACATCATTAAAGGTTTGGAAATAAGATCCAGATGTAAACAAAATATATAAAATAATATAATATTTTATTGTTATATGATTTATTATAATATATATATAAAACACATGTTATGTTAGGCTCTGATCCTGTCCATAATTTTATGTTTTGCTTTTTCCAATCATATTGTGTTGTAAAATGATGCCCTTTATGGGTTCTTGATTAGATTAATAAAATTCCTATACTAAGCTTTTTATTAACAAATACAAAAATAAAAATTGAATTGAAACTATTTGTTTAATATACATTTTAATTACAAAAGCAATCGATTTTTTTTAATACACTACGCACTGCTAACATGGCTGATGCACTTATTTATACACTGCAGAATGTCGAGGCGAATGGACTACGGTATATATAGCATGACAGTGCCATTAAGTTCAGCACAAATATATACAATTTACAAAGGAATCAGCGGGAACAATAGCTGTTTTCTTTTCTATGATTATGTATTGTAGCGGATCGGCCTATCAATCATTACAAATTCCGGAAAACACTTCATGCAGTTCCGCGAGGAACTATTGCCCTTCCCATGAATCGGTATTAAGTTTTTACCTAAAAAAATTGAAGTTTTTTCAACAAGCAACAAAAATTACCCGTATTTTAAACGTCTGTGAAAACCGCAATAATGACAATTGACGTAAAGTTTGTATATTTTGTTACATAACGTTAAAATCGTATGTGGGGATATAGTTTTATCTGATATCTCGTATTTTAGATTAAATTTATGAGAATTTACTATTAAAATCGAGATAACTTTTTGTACTTTTTTCCCTTATATTTTTTATCTATGTAGCGAATAGCAGTTGTAGTTGTATTAAATAAATATCATGAAAAAAACCAGAAAAACGTCATCCTACGTCAATTGGGTTTGAAGGGGACAAATTGTCGGACATTGATATTCGACTCGAATAAAAAGAATTTGTTATTAAAATTCCCGATTATTGCATGAGGCGAAAGTGTGAGCTTTGTACAAAATGCTAGTATAATAATTATTTACTTACGACATGGTGATTGCTCTGGTGTCCCTTTTTTATTTGACAATTCAGAAAAATAACGGCAATTTTTTGTGCATGGGACACATAATTTGCGGCGTTTTACGTTTCCGCAAATTGGCATTACTTTTCCGAAAAAAAAATATGACGTTTCCGCAAAAAAAAGTTTACGTTTCCGCAAATAAATATCTTACTTTTCCGGAAAAAAGGTAACTATTCCGGAAAAAAAAATTTCTACTTATCCGCAAATAATTAAGGAATACCTGTTGATCGAAAGCAAAGTCAGAATAAAAAAATAATTATGTATTAAGTTAAAGGTCATCATTACTTGCAAGCAAAACTCGTCATAACGTATGAAAACGTATGTTCAAAAGACAGCACTAATCAGATATATCTTGATATATTTGAGTTCATAAGCCAGTTCTGTCGGGAGAGATCCGTTTGCGCCAAAAATGCGTCCTTTTGCGCCACAACTTTTTTTCTCCAATGCTACGTTTGCGCCACGTGTTTTAAAATTACATGGTATCATTTGAACCAAAAATAAAATATACGATTGCACCAATAAGGAGAAAAATGACTTCCCTCCACCTTTATTTGAACTTGTTCCGATTATTGGCGCAAATGATACATTTGAAAAACAAAACTTGGCGCGAATGACACCCCTGAAAAACGGTACTAAAATAATTGGCGCAAAAGGACTGTTGCCGTCCTGTCAGAATACATGTATGTGTAGCCAATACGTCGTACAAAGTCAACAGTAATACATTCACCGTTTACAAGTTTTGTATTTTGTTCAAGAAGGGAGACTAAGTCCATTTTATTCTTTTCATATTTCCGAAGGGTTGATTGCGTAAACCCCTGAGGGTTTACGCAGTATATATTGGACGAGTGATGTAGTCTTTCGAAACACCGGATGTTATTAGGAACACTTCTGTTCTTTCTATGACCACCTTTCAAATACATGCGCAATAGCTATGACCACCTTTCAAATGCATGCGCAATAGCTTACTAATCTGTTGAATATGCATTAGCATCTTAAGTTCCTATAGAGATATTTTACGTATGATCTGAAATTTATTAGGATATAATATTTTCTTGCTCACAATTACAAGCTGCTAATATTAACCTAAATGCGTAGTATTTTAATTAGTCAAACGATGTAACTAGCTGTGTTTAGATATGAGATAAAATTCATGTAAATAATGCGCTTTATATTCTGAACGAGAATAATTAAAAATAAAATCTTTAGAAAGAGTTTTAGTAGCATTTTATTTTACATTTTTCGTTTAGTGAAGATGTACATGTTGTAAAAAGCAAGCTATTTATTTTTTTATACTGAAATTAAAGGGAAGTCTTTCTTGCATATGATTAAATTACAGTTATTTTTTTGGTAAAATATTGCAACTTTAATAAATAAAAAATGTGAAGCCGGTATTACATTAAGTAAACAGGCAATGTCAGTTTCTAATTCTTATACACAACAAAAGTAATATAAGACAATACATCTTTATTAAACAATTATCTAATATATATATAATGCCAAACAAGCATTTGGGTTTACGATTGCATTTTTTTTTTAAAGAAAGCAACTTGTTTTACAGTTAGACTACTCGTCTTTATGTAAGATGTTGTTTGCAGTTTCAATAACACATCGACAAAGACAAAAGTATTAGGTGTGCATGAAAGACTCGGCACCATTCATTGTTCTCTTTACCTTTGGGTCAAGAGGTGATACCTAATTTGTCTAAATATATATTTAAATATTTATAATTCACCAGGTAATTTTGCCGAAAAGTAATAAATACAAATTGCGGAAACGTATAGTTTGAATTTGCGGAAACGTAGTATTGGGACTTTGAAAAATTAGCGGAAATGCAATACGCCCATAATTTGTATCATCTTGATCCTTTTTTCTCGAAATTCCGTCTTTTCAAAGAAAAACCGATATTACATCATCGACTAATTATGTCGTGCTTGTTCTAGACAGACTTTTATATCGTTTGGTGGATTTTTTTATATTGTTTTTACAATATTCCGAATTTCCCAAAACTTAAAGTGTAACGCAGGACAAGGAAATAATATTAAAAAATGAAGGTTTAATTGATTTTCACTTAATGAAAAAAGTCTGTGACATATACAAAATTGCAATATTCTGAAATAATAATAATTTACAATAACAAGAAAATATTATCTTCCACACACATGACCATTCAAACACTGATATGTAATTTCTTATTCAGTTGAATTAATAATTAGAATAAAAAAGTTGTAAGGTTCACGTATTGTCTTTTTTTTTAAGGACAATTTCGATAACTTCGATATTTTTTATCATCCGTTCCTGAGAACCGATTGTTTTTAAAGGGTTGATTTTTTATTCTTGTCTCTTCAATTGTCTTATTAAATTATTGACAACCTTTCATCTAAAGCTTTATTTTTTATATTTTTTTTTTATACAAAAAAGTCATTAAAGTGCTTATATTTTCAAACCATAATAAAAAAAAAACTTTTTCGTATGCGCGTTGACATTGTGTTTCTGGTTTTGATTCTAGTACTTGTATCTAAAAATAAAAAAAATCTTTCCTATATTTGTTTAAATGAAAATACGACTGGAAACGACACAAGAGTCATTTTCCCAACATACATGCACAGGTGCTTGAGGACAGGATCCTGTATGAGCCCCATATAGTCCCTCCCCCCCCCTTTTTTTTTATTTTTTTTTTGTATCATAAATCTCAGATTTTTCGATATAGATCACTTATTTGTACCATATATATACTAATATACCATATTTATACTCTAAATATGCATGTTTACTATCAACGTGAATCTCGACTTCGCTCTATAGTCGAGAGTCACGTTGATAGTAAACATGCATATTTAGAGTATAAATATGGTATATTAGTATATATATGGTACAAATAAGTGATCTATATCGAAAAATCTGAGATTTATGATAAAAAAAAAAAGAACAAAAAAAAAGGGGGGAAGGACTATATGGGGCTCATACAGGATCCTGTCCTCATGCACCTGTACATACATGTACCTATAAAAATAAACAAAAAATTGTCAAGAAGCTCTTTATTCTCTTTAATGATCGGTTACTCCCTAATTGTTTTATTCATATATTCGATCTAGTATTCTAAATAATGTAGGGAGTATCTGGTCTTGGACACGATTATCGTCCTTAGATACGATTATAGTCCCCAGTGTGAAGGTGTATAACTTGGAAATTTTTGTACACCACACATATTAATTTATTTATAGGTTATGCCTATGCCTATAATCATGATAATGATAAGGGAATAAAATTACATGCACACAAATTTGGGTCCTGAATTTTGGGGTGAAGTATTGATTAGGTTCAGATGAAAACGGTAAACAATAAATACAATGTAGTATGCCCGAAACTGAATTATAGATCAGTTCTAACATAAAATTGTCATTTTAGCTCACCAGCTGGCCCATAGGGCCGAGTGAGCTTTTCTCATAACTTTACGTCCGTCGTCCGTCGTCGTCGTCGTCGTCTGTCGTCGTCGTCGTTAGCTTTTACCAAAATTTTCTCCTCTGAAACTACTGTTCCAAATTTAACCATACTTGGCCTTAATCATCATTGAGGTATCTTGTTTAAAATATGTGTGCAGTGACCCAGCCAACCAACCAAGATGGCCGCCATGGCTAAAAATAGAACATAGGGGTAAAATGTAGAATTTGGCTTATAACTCTGAAACCAAAGCATTTAGAGCAAATCTGACATATAAATTGTTTATCAGGTAAAGATCTATCTGCCCTGAAAATTTTCAGACGAATCGGACAACCGGTTGTTGGGTTGCTGCCCCTGAATTGGCAATTTTAAGGAAATTATACCATTTTGTGGCTATTATCTTGAATATTATCATAGATAGAGATAAACTGTAAACAACAATAATGTTCAGCAAAGTAAGATCTACAAATAAGTTAATATGACTAAAATGGTCAGTTGACCCCTTAAGGAGTTATTGCCCTTTATAGTCATTTTTTACCAATTTTTCCTATTTTTTTTTTAATTTTTTACAAACATCTTCTCCTTTGAAACTACTGTTCCAAATTTAACCATACTTTGCCTTAATCATAATTAAGGTATCTAGTTAAAAATATATGTGCAGTGACCCAGCCAACCAACCAAGATAGCCGCCATGGCTAAAAATAGAACATAGGGGCAAAATGAAGATTTTGGCTTATAAATCTGAAACCAAAGCATTTAGAGCAATTCAGACATGGAAATAAATAGTTTTGCAAGTCAAGATCTATCTGCCCTGAAATTTTCAGATGAATCCAACAACTGTTTGTTTGGTTGCCGCCCCTGAATTTGAAATTTTGAAGGAAATTTTGCTGTTTTTGGTTATTATCAGCAATAATGTTTAGCAAAGTAAGATCCACAAATAAGTCAACATGACCAAAAAGGTCAGTTGACTCCTTAAGGAGTCATTGCCCTTTATAGTCAATTTTTAATAATTTTGTAAATTTTGTCAATTTTTGTAAATTTTGTAAATTTTTGTAAATTTTAACAAAATATTTTCCTCTTTTACTAATGGGCCAAGTTCATTATAAATTGAGATAATTGTATGAAGCAAGAATGTTCAGTTAAGTAACATCTACAAACACATCACCATCACCAAAACACAATTTTGTCATGAATCCATCTGTGTCTTTGTTTAATATGCACATAGACCAAGGTGAGCGACACAGGCTCTTAAGAGCCTCTAGTTTTAGTTACAGCTGTTAAACTTTTCTAATATTTTGATATAGTTAGACCCAAAAGTAGAAATTAAACTACACTGTTCAAATCTTATTGGTCAGATGCATTAATTTTGAATTGTTTTTATTGTCTTAAAGTATGTACTATGAAATATCGGACAAGCTACGCGAAATGCACGACATTACATTTTTTTTTATTTCACACACCCATGCTACCATAAAATTAAAGAGCTACTAAATGACTTTGATCTGCATGATTCTGTCAATCAAAGGTAAGCTATATTATAAAATATAAAACATAAGCTTTTATGGTACCTGGAAGAACGATCTTTAATCAGACAACATTCATTCAAGTAATTTGACTGTAAATTTGATTATGGATAATTAAAATATACGTTTGAATACGTTTCAATAGATCATGTATATAGAGTTTTTTTTGACAATATTACGCACTTTTTAAGAAGCATCAGGGACTATGTGATCGTAACATTATTAGATATTCCCGACTAGAATGACATACATACATGGACTAAAGGTAAGACTGATTACTTAATATTTTTATAGCTGTACTGTCAATTTTGATGAAGAAAAATCAAAACAGCTTGACGAAGAACAATATTTGTTTGGAAATGTTTTACAATGTCTTATATATAGTTGTGTTCAATTTTGACGCTTTCGTCTAAACTGTTAAAAAAATGTCACCATCTCCTTGATAATAGGACACTACAAATGTAATGATACCATAATTCGTACCTGTTCATTAAGTTATTTGTGTAGATTAACAGAAGTTGACTGATTTTAATTAGTACTAAACAGATATCCTTTTGTAAAATGTTCTGCAATTATAGGGGACTTGAACGCTAAATTATAGTTGGTACAAATATCGGAAAACTTAAAATAGAATATTTAAAAGTTTTAAAAATGTAATATAATTAATATACATGTTTCTTTTGTCCTCTGAATTAATGGAGGCATGATAAGGCTAAAGGTGTGTTTATTTTGTTGGTGTGTATTCCTTTACTTTTTATTCACTTTAAGAAAAGCCACGATATAGAACAAAATCAAACGACGATGATTATTCCATAGGAAATCCAAACTTCAGTCATATGTATTTCTCAAAGCACTTTACTGACTATGAAGGCCCTGTCACATCGCGGGTCCGGGTCCGTGACTGAATTGGATTAGTACCGTCTATTTTTATATCCGGGATTTTTTTTAATTCGAAGTGCTCCGGCGTGCACGATCACACATAAGTCATAATAATTTTGAACAAAGCACCATCGCCTTCGAATTGGATTGATTGATTGATTGTTGGTTGCTTTACGCCGCATTACCTTCGAATTGGAAGATTTGAATGATTTGAATAAAGGCAATATAACATGCACGAAAGGAGAATCCCGAAGATGGCGGTACATGCATTGAAATGGCACCGCGATTATACTATTCTATATTTTATCTTCTAGAATAAAACTTTTTTTTAAGCAATTGGACAAGAAAGAGTTTGTGGTACTTGAATTTAACATATCAAACCAACTTAACAATTTAGATAATCTTCTAAAAATCAGAATTTGTATGAATGTCATTGGGACCAACTGCTACCAGACAGACCACATTAAGGTTTTAACCGGTAAAGTTCACAGCATGGCCTTCAACACAGAGCAATATCCCAATATAAAGAAAGATCTGATTGCTGTAAAATTCTACTTCCCCCTAGGGTGACTAGGGAATAGAAATACCGTCACTATAGGTCTTTCTTCTACTTGGAGTTAAACTCTCGCTAGAGTTGGGCATTCGTAAGGCTGTGCGGGATGTAAAAGGGCACTACATCGTCCCGGACCGCCTCTGTTGCAGGACTTACCCATTGTGTTTATTGTGAATTTGTTCTCGTCCTGAACATGCTGAACATGCTGAACATGCATGAAATATTTGTCATTGGATGTTAAGCAATCAACAATCAATTAATCTTATTAAATTCTTTAGCAAAGCATGACTATTATAAAATGTTTAAAAATGTATCTTTTGTTTAATTAGTATATACATGTATCATCTGGTGTGTAGACGTTTACAAAAATAATGCTGAATTTCTGTGCCATTCATGATACTTAGAAATTTGTCATTAATATTCAGATTGTCAAAATTCGTAATATGTTTAAAACATTCGTAAAACAAGTTATATCTTAATCACTATACAAAGGACATTCCATTAGGAAATGTGTTTTATTTTCAACGGCCCTACAGTCAAACAATACACATAAACTTTTCTCTGCGGGCATAGGTGGCCTAGAGTATCGCCCTACTTCAATTGCGAGAGGAAGGGATCCTGAGCGGAAGATGGCCATAGTTCGTCTTTCATTTTAGAAATGTTTAACTTAACGTATGTTTCAGTTTTTACAGAGTTTTTGTATATACGAAACGTCCGAAGCGTATTCCCATTTCGTGTGTTAGATCTGTCATTAAAAAAGTTCTGTTTACCATTCTGTATTGTCAAGGTCGACAAGTTTATCGCTAACCAATCGCATGCCACATGTTGTTGATATAGATAAGTCATTAACTGTATCTCTAACATACAAATGATTAATGTTTTTTCAACTTCGAAAGTCCATCCTTTTTTTCGGAGTGAAATCCACTTAAAGATTTTCATTAAAACGTTAAAGTCTGCACAAAAGTCGACAAAAGTGTATGCGTTGTTTAGTACAATATGATGTCCATCTCTTACATGTATCACCTCTTGTCGCAATATTTGATGTATGCTTTCCGACAGAGAGACAGTATTTACAAGCTCTATTTTGGACGACTACTTGACAACCTAATTTGAAATTTTTGAAAGTGAAATATAATTCTACAAAGTAGATTTCTAAAGAAAAGAAAACAACATAAGCACTCAAAGCGACAGAGCTCAGTAAATTTTTTAATGTGTTATCGTCTAAATCTGAACTAAACATTTGACGACACTAGGTGTGAAAATATAGTCGTTAGTTGATCCTCGGTGATAATTAAATAACGAGCAAATCTCTCGTAAATTCGTTACCGCCTGTGTGACCTCTTGTTAGCGTGTTCGCCTGAAGTGCGGAATGTCGTAGGTCATATATTAACCTCGGCTGGGTCAAACCGAAAACCAAAAAACTAAACAAAACATGCGACATTAGTTAAAGGAGTAAGTGGAAAGTCTGGTAGTCTCAGATTATGAAAAAAAGTATCCGGATAAGGTGAAATGTCTTTCTGTGGACTGTTATCTTGTGAACTAGTACGATAAAGTTTCGACTAAGTGTGCCAGTCTATAAAGCAGGGTTCATAGTCATATCTCACTATATATCCTCGTCCCCAATATGACTCCAATATGCATATTTGTCATGCACTGCACGTAAAACACCTCTTTCATCATAAATGTGTTAACCATTCTGACTTGAGATCCTAAGATCACAAAGTTCGTTAGTAATTTGAGTTGTTTAAATATAATGATTGATCAACGTTGACACTTGTTTGTATATGCACAAAATAGTATGGTCGTTACCAGCGAACATAGCTGTATAATTTTATGTCCGTGTCTTCAGTTTAGTGAAAGCAACGTTCGAATTAAAACATTGAAATATATACATAAGAAGAAAAAAACTATTGTGTTGTAATTTTTCTGCAGATATTCAAATTGTCGATATAAAAGGAATGACGCATGTTCATTTAACCCTACATATGCGATATTTAACTTTGAAATTAGAAAAAGTGTGTTGCCTTAAAGATACTCATGCCATGCGTTGAAAACTAATCCGATAAAAAAAATATTTTATATTTTTTAAGAATATACAAGAAAACATATATATACTTAAAAATTGAATGCATATTTGTACACATATTTTTTTTCTTCAGATAAACGAAATCATATAAAAGTTAGAATAATGAATATTTTTCTTTCGCTTATATCACTTGGAACATTAGGTAGGCTACGACGTTATTTTTAAAAATGTTCCGTTTGAAATGACATCAACATCTCAAATAGCAATTAAATATACTAGTAGTTAGAAGTTTAATAATATTTACCTTGATCATATTTGTAAATTAAATCCTCGTGATTAACTTTAAATTGATGAACGCTTTTTTTGTTTTACCATTGTTCCTCGTGACTATTTATTAAGCAACTATAATAGTTCTTTTTGTAGTTGTACATATGATTTGTTATAACTGATTACTTTATGCCGGATGCACGTTCAGTGACGTGTGTATCTGATGTACTTCAATATTGTCCTTTGTTCTCATTTGTCATACAGTTAAATCAAAACGAGTTAAGGTACTAAGTATCAGGTATTCTAAATATAAGTACGTACATTGCAACAACAGAACTCTTTCATTTGTATCTATGTTTCAGTTTATTAATTCGGATCGACCGTAGCATCAATTAAGGATGTCAGACCACCAATTCAAAATCCCTCTCTATTCAACTAAGTTTTGAAAATTTCGAGGCTTTCGATATATAGATAGGGTGTCTTCCTCCATCTTGGATTTTGAAATACCAAAACACAATCGGTCTAGGTCTTTAATACAATGTGCAAATTATGAGAGTAGTTGGTAACTCATGTGAAAGAATTTTCATTCCAATATTATAGAAAATGACATGTTTTATCATATTTATGGTTGTTTTTCACAAAAAATAGAATACTTTTGTTAAATTCTATCAAGGATTTGTATAGTGAGTCTGACTATACAAATCCTTGATTATATATTTTCAAACTTTGCAACATAAGGGGAGGCAACTCAAATGTAAGGGCAGATAATTCAGATAAAGTTACTTTACTATAGAATGTAAAAGAAAGTTATCTATTTTATTATGTAGCAAGAAACGAGTCCCGAGACCCCATTTTTTCTTTTCTTATCTGAAAGCGTAATATTAGAGCTATCTTCTCATATTTTATATCAAAATTCTATGATGTAGTTTTTGTTTTATGGCAGAAAATTTGGTTTTCCATGCATAATCTATAAATAATCTGTCAATTTTGCATTGACCTATAGTGACGATATTTTCTATTCCCTGGTCACTCTAGGAGGAAGTAGAATTTTACAGCAATCAGATCTTTCTGTATACATTTTTTTTAAAGCATGATATAAACTACATTTTGGCAAAATATTAAAAATTCTATGGATTATTATTTAGACACCCCATCTACCTTATTAAGTTTAACTTCATAGAAACCAGGTATATTATCCTGAATTGTACATGTATCAGTCACCTTTCTACACATGTACATGCCAATTTTCAACACATGCTTACAGTTTTGTAAGAAAGAATTGCCTTTTAAAAGTCAAGTACTGTGACGGATTTAGCAAAACCGACTGTCTCTATCGTGGAAGTACGTTTCGTTCTTGATAGGAATAATAGTAATAAAACTATTTTTCCGACGTAGTCGGTATTGTTTCGGTTTGTGCCCTTTGAACTTAAGGACGCTTAACTATGGCAACATAATACGCAAGCTCGAAAATCCTTTCTGTGATTGGACAAAATGCTGTCATGGTGGGTGATTTGGTTGTGTTGGAAAAAACGTCTCGTTAATTATATCGTGATGGAAAGCAAGTGAAAAACTATAAATATTTGACTACATCTTACAAAGATTTATATTTTTATTAAAATAATTGTTTCTCCTATAGCTCTTTGCATCCGTGACAGCTGTTTATTCGGGACAATTATATAATTTTAATGTAAACTTTGTTGTACGAACGTACATGATCGACTTTTAGAACGCACCTACGCATGTGAGATTTCCGCGGGGTTTTGGTGAATGTAAACAGAAAGATACGATGACCGAGAATACTTAACACAAACAGAGAAAACGTTATTTAAATGGTATCTTTGTGCTTCTGAAGGTTATCAAAATGATAGTTTTAAACATATTATTCAAATTTAAATACGTCGGATATCTTTTTTAAATATAGTTCTTGTTGTATATATATCACTGAAAATTATGATATCATTAACTAACTTTCATACCTTTCAATTCTTACTAACTTATTTATATATATTTTAAAATATCATTTCACTGTAAAAGGAAATTTTAGATACAAGTATGACAACATAGTCAAGTCCCCAATAAATTAATGATTGTGTTTACATGATAAAAGCTGTGTTTCTTCGCAAGGTTTATTATACATAAATGTGGTTATAAATGGCATAACCATATAATTGTAGGCTCAAAATATTATTGGTGCAATATTACTTTTGTATTTATAGTTATGTTAAAATATAACTTTATGATTTCTCCAAATTAAGAGGGAGAAAGGGACATATTGGATGATTTTCATCAATTGAGTCAGTGTGTTACTTACCGTTTTGTATAATTCTGTTTGATTAAATTATCCATTATACATGTATAAATGATATTCTAATGTGGTATTTGTATCTGTATTAATTGGCTATTTAGACCAAGAATAAATGACACAGTCCTTTACCGTTTATGCTAAATAAAGGCAACAATAGTATACCGCTGTTCAAAATTAATAAATCCATGGACAAAAAAACAAAATCGGGGTAACAAACTAAAACCGAGGGAAACGCATTAAATATAAGAGGAGAACAACGACACAACACTAAAATGTAACACACACAGAAACGGACCAAGCATCAGACAAAATCCCACGAGAATAACAAATATAACATATAAAGCCACACACAGTCACTCGACGCTTTTTGACTAACTTAAGAGGCAATGTCAGAGATCACCAGGCAGGACTGTTCAACTGAAAAAAAAAATAATTTGGTCAAACATATATTTTACCCTTTCAGTATAAGATACTGACTGGGAATATATAATTTTTTTACAATTTTTTGTGAATTTGACATTTTTTTTAATGAAATTCAATATAAGCACTCAAACTGCGAATTTTCATTGAAATGAATTGGGGAAAAGCCAGTTTCTAACCGTTTTCAATTATCCATCTGAAAAAACAACACTTCTGACTAAACTACCTATATGGAAGTCTAGTAATATGTTGGTGTAAAAAATAATGAAAATAAAATTTTTGGTATCTTTTAAAAAAAATTCAAAAAATAAGGTAAAAAAATGCTAAAATAGGGAAAATTGAGAAAATTCAGAAAAGCCAGTTTCTTACCGTTTTCAATTATCAACCACCAGATAAAAACAACTGTTACGACTAAACTACTTATTTGGAAGTCTAGTACTATGTTGGTGTAAAAAATAATGAAAATAAAATTTTTGGTATCTTTTTATTTTTTTTCAAAAAAATTAGGTAAAAAAATGCTAAAAAAGGGAAAAATTGAGAAAATCCAGTTTCTTATCGTCTTCAATTATCAACCAGAGAAAAACAACAGTTATGACTAAACTACTTATATGGAAGTCTAGTACTATGTTGGTGTAAAAAATAATGTAAATAAAATTTCTGGTATCTTTTTTTCCCCTAAAAATTAAGTATGAAAATGCAAAAAAAAAAGAGAAAATTGTAAAATTGAGAAAATTATTCTGTGGCAAACCAAAATGGCATTACATGGATTAAGTTACAAAATACCATATACTTTTGCATCTTTATTGTATTTATCATGTTTAAGTGATAGGTTTTAATGAAAAAAGGAAAAAAGGTGTAGTCTTGTCTCCACTTTGTTCATTAGGTTGCCATAGCAACAATAAAATGTACACTGTTCATTTCCTATTGGCTTCTTTTGTACTAATTTTCATCATGAAATTACTAAGTTGGGAGATGTAAGAAAATTCTCATTGAGTTAGCCAGTAGATCATAAGTCAATGCCACATATACATACAATACAATTTTTGCTGTACTTTGACCTCAAAGTACAAAGATGATTTTTGTTTACTAAAAGTGTCGGGAGCAGATAGTACTGTTTGTCCTGTGACAAAATCTTTTGATATTTGGCACATGGGTGCAGCACCTCAAGGCAATGTGTTGTGTTCCATGTATGATTTCCTATGACCGACGTTTATCCTTTAACAATGTTTAAGGTATATGTATATAAAAGAGATCAAAAGAGGTATGTTTATATGTCCATTACAAAATCATATACTTTGACATAACTTATTGTAGCTGTTTGACAATCCACACACTTGCTAGTTTTGTGATTGCAATTTCCTAAAATGCTGCATATAGATAATGCTTTCACATTTTATGATGATTTTTTTTCACTTCTCTTACCTATTTGCAATTTTTTGCAACAACAACATTGCTCACATTTCTGAATAAACAGTATTCTTTTGATTGACATGACAACACCTTCTTAATGCAACTACAAATGTTTACCTTCAGACCATGCCATGCAGGAACCCCACAAAAAAAAATGAGACAGATCTCCATCCCAAACCATCATAGTTTAATACTCAATGACAAGCTCTGCGATCTCCATACAATATGTGATAGGTACATGTAGCTGTGAAATTGGCAATCATATCAGATCTCCTTTTTTAATAAGACGGATAACTTGGCCTGATTAAATGTTACATTTTACTTGAACATAACAATTAGTTTATCATGTTTATTCAATCGATAAATTTTGAACAAATGCATGTACTGCACAAAACAAAAAATAACAAGGGCATGTCACATTGATAAGAAGTTTAATTCTTTTTGGTGCACATATTTCTGAATAACACAGAAATATTAACACAATTATTTTGAAAAATACAACTTTTAATAGATTTTTTTATATGTAAATTGATCCGTGACTCTGTAATAATTTTGATTTTTTTATCAACACGGGTGCAGGAGTTTCCTTTTACATTGAAGACCCATTGGTGGCCTTCGGCTGTTGTCTGCTCTATGGTCGGGTTGTTGTCGCTTTGACACATTCCCCATTTCCTTTCTCAATTTTACATATACAACTGTTTTAAATTCATAAATACCCTTGCTTAAAATTAAAAAAAAACATATAGGAATATTTGCCTATTAACACGTGAAACATGATAAACCCCTAACGGAAGGGATTGTACTTGATATTCATATGAAGAAGACAAAATCTTTCAATCAGTTTAATTGAGGTCTGGAGCTGGCATGTAAGTAACTGGTAGTAGTCCTTTGTTAATTTATGTATCATTGTCATTTTGTTTAGTTATTTTTTTGTTACCTATATTCTGACATCGGACTCGGACTTCTTTTTAACTGAGTTTTACTGTGCGTATTGTGTGTTTGTTTTTGCTAGAGGTATTAGGGGGGGCGTTGAGATATAAAAAAACATGTTTAACCACGCCGCATGTTTGCGCCTGTCCCAAATCAGGAGCCTCTGGCCTTTGTTAGTCTTGTATGATTTTTAATTTTAGTTTCTTGTGTATATTTCGGAGTTGAGTACATGTATGACTTCCCTTATCACTGAACTAGTATACATTTTTGTTTAGGGGCCAGCTGAAGCACGCCTCCGGGTGCGGGAGTTTCTCGTTGCATTGACGACCCATTGGTGGCCTTCGGCTGCCAGTGTTGTCTGCTCTTTGGTCGCCTTGTTGTCTCTTCGACACATTCCCCATTTCCACTCTCAATTTTATTAAATAGTTATTTTTCTGGGAAACGTCAGTGACATACCTTTCTGACGTCATGCAAATTTTCATTTTCGATCTGTTTTTTTACTGTCTTTTGTCAATAATTTCAAATTATTAAAGTTATAAAGCAACTACTTAAACCGACAATATATTAAGTATGAAAAACAAGAAACCGTTAAGTATCTTCAACAAATATACTATTTTGAAATGGGTAAACAAAAATTCATATTAAAAAATAATTGTTCACTTTGGTATTAGTGCATAAATGTTTTATCATCTCCGGAGATATTGGATTCACCCTCGGTCGTTTGACTCGGTGAATATAATGTCTCTGTGGTTGATAAATCATTGTATCAATCTCATTTAACATCAATAATTTTATAATGTGTAATTAGTTTTTATAGTTTGAGCGATGCTTCCATTCTTGCTACAAGAATTACAAATGAACATCCAGTCTGAGTTACTTACACTAGTTAGTATGACAAAGTGCGGGTCCATCTTGTAAATTGGTTATCTGTTGACTGCTATTATGCCTATAATGTTGTTGATTTTTACTTTGATGTTTAAATTGACTACATCACGTGCGACCTTAGCATCTAACGATAATTTTCTATCTTAAGCAATATATGAAACATTATGACAAACAGAATCGAAAAAAGTATACAAAGAAGCGATTAAGTTTTTATCATATGAAAATGAAGATGTGGTATGATTGCCAATGAGACAACTATCCACAAAAGACTAAAATGACACAGACATTAACAACTATAGGTCACCGTACTGCCTTCAATAATGAGCAAATCCCATACCGCATAGTCAGCTGTAATAGGCCCCGATAAGACAATGTAAAACAATTCAAACGAGAATTTGAGAATTTGCTTGTTTCAAAAATATAGTTAAAAGTATGGGTCACCGAACATTTTTGCACGCTACAGGTTGTGCAAAATTGTCAGATCATGTATTATAGATTTTCCATGGAAAATCCAATTTTATGTGATAAAAAGAAAACTACACCATAAATTGTTTAGATAAAATGTGAGAAGATAGCTCTTATAACATGCTTTGAGATAAGAAAAAGAAAATATGGGGTCACTGAACTTGTTTTCTTGCTACATTTGCTACATATTAAAATATGTAGATTCAAAACACTTTCTATTATAAAATTACTTAATTTGAGTTTTCTCCCCTTTTTTTGCAAAGCTGAAAAAAATTAATCACACACAAATATGTTTTTTTAGAAACTACAGCCGTTAATATAATATAACACATATTTTTCTATATTTTTTTATTAAAAGTCTTACACATAAATTACATACTACTCTACAAATTTGCACATTTCATTAAAGATCTAGACCAATTGTTATCTGCTACTTAAAAATCCAAGATGGAGGAAGACACCCGAGCAACATTAATTACCATGTTCAGCATAAACGTAAATTTGTTTCAAAAACGCCAATGTCTACAAAAATGTAACTAAGTATCGGGAAGATAGTGAAACAAACTCCACGGTTAAAATACAATTAATTGATACTTTTTAGTGCTCAAACCACTACGCTCCAGAGGGAGGAAAATATTTGGACGCTAAATGCATTAAATGATTGTGAGCGCCAATGAATCGATGCAAGAAAAGATAAAGAACATATTTGTTCAAAACTATCTTACAAAGTGCGATTAAGTTCTAAAAGGTAGAACATGGTCAACGTCCGATAACCACACTAAAACATTGTCAAAAAGATGGTGCGACATAGTTATAATAACTTAAAATTATGATCATTATTAGATTGAAATTGCAAATCTGCATAAGGATTAGTATGTTTCAATAAAACTTTCCAAATATTTTAACCGTTTTACCTTCTAATAAAACTTTCCAAATATGGTAAACGTTTCAACTTTAAAACCATAATGTATTATAAAATTTCACTGACAAGCTCTTCTGATGATCCCCCTGTTACCTTGGAACTTATATTCAGTGTATTAACATTCAAGCAATTTACGGTAATGAATTTGTGTATGTTTAACTGAAATGATGCTCAATCTAGAAAACATTGAAAGTTAACATTGAATCAACAACTTTTATTTTGTAAGCATCGAGATATTTCATTATTAGAATTGCACTCGTTTTTCACATGATGTAAACAAACAATGATAAAAATTAGTTGCAATGCATTATTATGATTCCACAGTGAAGTTAAAAAGACATTTTCATATGTGGAATAATTTTACTCCTTTGACATCATACAATAGGTATTGCATAGACTTTGTCGGTGACGTTGCATTTAAGCAAATTGTTACTTCGAAGACAGAGATATAGTTCCCTGCGTTTTTGATACGTATGTTCCTATTAAAAGACCCATTCTTAATTAAAAAAAAAGAGTAACTAATCAAAGATTCAATAAACGAAAAAAAACATCCCAACTCGTAACCGAACAAGACTGAAAACTAACTGATGCGCGAAGAGCATTCTTAAATTAATGTTGTTCGGTCACTCGTTGAATATTTTTTGATAATTAAATTCTTCGATGAGTTATTCTATAGATAATAATAAATAATGAAACAAACTCTTTTTGGAAATGATCTACATGCATTTTTTAACATAAGCAATAGGGGTACATTATATGAAGTGACAAAAATGAAGTCAAATATAATGACTATGTTTGTATGTCCTTCGGTAATTTAATATAACAACGCGGCATAAATTTAATGACAATACAAATTATTACAATTAATAATCTCTTTTTTTTAATATAAAAAAAAAATCCTAAAACTTTTATTTTGTAATTTGTTGGATTATTCTTTTATCATGTTTATTGCATTGTGTAATATTGCAAGTAAATGTAAACGTTAAAAATCCAATCATACCACATCTATTTATTTGTATATTCATATGAACCTTTATAGTTATGAAGAAAATATTTAGCAGTTCAATTACAAAACCTGTTCTTTTTTGTTGAAAGAAGTTTCTCGTCATCAACATGATGTAGGGGTTAACAAGAAGACGATATTAATTTTAATTCAGACTTTTGTAGTTTTACTTGATGTGCATTCATAAATAAAGGCAACAGTAGTATACCGCTGTTCAAAACTCATAAATCCATGGACAAAAAACAAAATCGGGATAACAAACTAAAACCGAGGGAAACGCATTAAATATAAGAGGAGAACAACGACATAACACTAAAATGTAACACACATAGACAAAATCCCACGAGAATAATATATATAACATCAAAACCAAATACATGAGTTTGGGATAGACAAGTACCGTGACACGTCTTATCGCAATGTGAATTTACACTCAAAAATAAGAGAAAACAAACATTTACATTTCGCAGCTTTGTTAATGTAAAAGTAATTGACAAAGATTTCACAATAAGTTGTTTTTAAATCGTCTTTCATATTTAACGAAAACGATGAATAATTTTAAAGTGGTTCAATCTATTGATGCTGGTAAGTCACCTCAGCTTTATCGGTATTATCTAAAACATTCGTTGTTTTAAAAAATATATACTTTTATTTGTATGATTGTTCTTATATGATTGATAACTAGTGTTTTAATAACTGTTTTGGTTGATGAACATAAAACCACAGGCCAAATCTGAAACACAAAGAAATATCCAACATCAAATACACCTTATCAAAACACTACAATTTATGCGGAAGAAATTGTAGTTTCCTTTACATTTCGCAGCTTTGTTAATGTAAAAGTAATTGACAAAGATTTCACAATAATGCAAAAATTGTAAAATGTTTTAATATTTCACATTTTAATAAATACTTGATTCGATAGATATACATTGATATAGAAAACTTGTCTTGCAGGTGTAGTCAATTCGATGATCATTCATGTTTTAGTTGAATGACTGTTTGGGGTCGCTATATATATAGCTCGGCTCTTACGAATTAAGATTTTTAATGCATCGAAAACGCGTAGCGTTTGATTGCATTAAACATTTTAATAAGTAGGGTATACAACATTCTGGGTTTTGCAAGTTACAATGGTATATGTTATATATATAGCACGGCTCTTACGAATTAAGATTTTTAATGCATCGAAAACGCGTAGCGTTTGAGTGCATTAAGAATTTTAATGAGTAAGGTGTGGCTATATATGATTTGTAATATGACCAATGAAAATGCTATATTATACAGACATTAAATAGTTAATTATTAAGGCGTTGCCAAAATGACGTTATTCCCGCTAAAATTCTGCACGAGCTCTTGTCTGTCTAGAAGCTTAAAATGTCGGAGGCAATGGTTGATTTTTTAGGCGACGGTAAAGAAAACTTTGTCCTCTCTCAAATCTCCGAAGAGGACGTTGATAATTTAGCACTTTCGCAGTTTTGCGGGGAAATAGAGGATGATATGTCACTATCACAAATTGCGATGAAAATAGAGAAGGATTATGCGGATGATGCTTTGTGCCAAGGAGGAGACCGCAATGTTGAGAATTTGACCATCCCACTGCAGTTTCAAAGTTTCGTTTCTAAAGAATATTTTGATGACACAAATTTGGTCGCAGAGAGTGATTTTGATATTTTTCAAACTGCCATTTTTGACCTTGGACTAAATTTCGAGGAAATGCAGGCTCCAAGTGACCGTTTTACTACGGTTGTCACCGATGAAGAAATTTCAAATCTAGTCAATGAAAAAATGAACGCTAACACAAAAAAAGAACACGAAATGGACAGTGGGTGTATTTAAC
Organism: Mytilus galloprovincialis; assembly: GCF_965363235.1. NCBI lineage: Eukaryota > Metazoa > Mollusca > Bivalvia > Mytilida > Mytilidae > Mytilus > Mytilus galloprovincialis. Next base: position 50,931,515 of record NC_134839.1, read on the forward strand.
CAATGGAGATCTTTCCAGGCTCAGAACGGGTATCCTATTATTGAGCTACATATGACGAACGCGGAATGTATGAACTATTGGCTAGAAAGGTTTGTTATGGAGACGAGGAAACAAAACGGAGACGAGTATCCACCTAAATCTTTATACTACATTGTGTGTGGTCTCCTTAGACATTGTAGGGACATGAATGTCCACGACAAAAACTTTCTGGATCAGAAAGATGGCCGATTTGCTCATTTCAGACGCGTTTTGGACGCTAAAATGAAAGACTCATTATAGAAAGGACTAGGCACTAAGGTTCGCAGGGCAGACCCCGTATCCGATGACGACGAAGAAAAGTTGTTGGCTAATGGTGTGTTCGGTACGACAAATTCAACTTCTTTGCAATATACTGTATTTTTTTACAACTGCAAACTTTTTGGACGAGCACAGAAATCTTGACCAATCTCAGTTCGAAACTGGAGAAGATGCTACTGGAAGATTTATAAGATTCATTGGTCGAAACAACAAGACGTTCAAAGGTGGTTCAGGCGATTTACGGCTGGATAACAAAGATATCAAACACTATGCAAGAGGTAAGTGTATTTAAATTATTTAGAAAAAAACATGATTTTAAAACGGCAATTAGCATATCACGTTTTATGTATTTTTGAAACAAAAAGAATGACAAAGCCGTGACAAATTTGTTTCAGGCTAAATCTTATAAACTTGTAGAAATCTAAAGACTCCCATATTAAAAGCACGTGGTTGTCTTTTATTTTCACTTTGTCAATCCGTCCGTCCGTCCCTTTGTTTGTCTGTCCGTCCCTCAAAAGCTAGTTATTGTGGGCGCTTCATCTCAAGAATCTCTCGAGCAAGACAGGACGGGGTTGCTGACTGGCCTATATCATTTTCTGAATCTTTAGCTGTTTCCCATGAAATATTTAAAATTTTGCCGGTTGGACCCTTTCTAACTAATCAGTTGAGTTTTCTAATTTTTATATTAATTTTAAACTTGTTGATAAATACCACTTGTTATTTCTTTCTGTTTTTATACATGCAACATAAGTTTAGCGGAGGAAAATACATTTTAAAGTTCATAATTCTTCTTTTGCAGGACCAAGATGCATAGTTGACTTCTATGAAACATACTTGAAGGCAATTGGATCTCACAAACCACTTGTTTCTGATGTCCAAGATAAGCATCGCTACGGAAAGTCCGCGTTAGGAGTGAACAAGTTGAATGGTTTAATGCGTGAAATGTGTGAAAAGGGGGGCTTGGTTGGCAACTTTACCAACCACTTGGGGAAAAGAACATGTGCTACTGTGCTATATCAAGCAGGAATAGATGAGCAACAGATTATGGAAAGGACTGGGCACCGCTCGACGAAAGGCGTTCGAACATACAAGACCGCTAACAGTTACATTCAAAAGCGAGTATCGGATGTCTTGAACCCCCCGTCCGATCGTGATATGAATGACAGTTTACAGGAATCCGTTCTAACCAAAACTGCTGTGGCCGAACCGTTTGAAAGGAATTTGAACAAGAAACCCTGCCTGGGTGATATCACAAATACATTCCGTTTGAATGATTCTGGTGCCGTTACATTCTCAAATTGTAACTTTAATTTTCATTGAATTATTATGTTGCCGAGTTATTAACTGACTAACTTTGAATTTGTTTCATTTATTTTCACTTGAATGTATAAATTACAGTACTAGTAATTAAAATTTCATTTTATTCAGTTTTTTGCTATTTTCAGAGATATTCCCTGTGAGGTTCTACACAAGAGTTTATTTTAGTGCGAATCTTCAGAAAAAAAAACCACACACTATTCTCTTCTTTCAAGTAAAAGAAGTTTACATTTCCCAGGGAAATCCTGTAACAAAAACAACATTGGGAACAGAAAAAAACAAAGAACAAATAAAAAAAACAACTTAAAAAATACAAACAAAAAGAAGTTATAAATAATTTGTTTATGTAAAAAAGAGATGGAGCCTTACTGTCCTTACTGTGCACTTTCAGTGAAGTTAATGCACTGTTTTTGAGCTCCTCCCACCAATGGTTTTCTAATGGGAGATTGTTGAATAATCCTACGACAGTGCAACAACGTTCAAATCGGGAAGTTAATGCACTCCTTTCCAAAACATCAGATTTTAAAGCACACAAAAGATTAAAGAAATTAGTAAAAATCATAATACAAGTATAGTTTATACGGACCCAGTACTGGAATAGCAAGTAAATGTTTGAAAACATAGTATTCAGTATTTGTTGGCAATTCAGACGTCGTCTGTTAATACACGGTTTGCACCATCCTGACGTGAAGAACTTTGGTTTATATTTTAAAATCAGTATGGGTCTCTAAATAAAATGTATGTGGTAAAAAACATAACGACTGTTAACCTTAAAGCAAAACAAGAACTACAATATACTCTATGTGTGCATGTCATGAGTCAAGAGCATATGATTCAATGGTACATGTACACGGTGATGGAACAAATGCTACAATTAAAATGAAATTTTATTTATACGATTTTAGTGCTCATGATGCATGTTTCTGGACACCTTCAAAATTAAGCTCTAGAATGAAATATTTGGACGCTAAATACATAAACAGTTTTGAACATCAATGAATTAATGCAATACAAAAATAAAAACATATATATTTTAAAATTACTTACAAAGTGCGATTATGTTATAACAGATAGAAAATGGCCAAAGGTCGATAACTACATTAAAAAATTGTTTAAAAGCCGTTTGACATGGTTATTATGATTTGATATTTATTGTAACTGTGTTTGGGCTCCTCCCACCAATGTTTTTCTAATGGGAGATTGTTGAATAATCCTACGACAGTGCAACAACGTTCAAATCGGGAAGTTAATGCACTCCTTTCCAAAACATCAGATTTTAAAGCACACAAAAGATCAAAGAAATGAGTAAAAATCATATTACAAGTATAGTTTATACGGACCCAGTACTGGAATAGCAAATAAATGTTTGAGAACATAGTATTCAGTATTTGTTGGCAATTCAGACGTCGTCTGTTAATACACGGTTTGCACCATCCTGACGTGAAGAACTTTGGTTTATATTTTAAAATCAGTATGGGTCTCTAAATAAAATGTATGTGGTAAAAAACATAACGACTGTTAACCTTAAAGCAAAACAAGAACTACACTATACTCTATGTGTGCATGTCATGAGTCAAGAGCATATGATTCAATGGTACATGTACACGGTGATGGAACAAATGCTACAATTAAAATGAAATTTTATTTATACGATTTTAGTGCTCATGATGCATGTTTCTGGACACCTTCAAAATCAAGCTCTAGAATGAAATATTTGGACGCTAAATACATAAACAGTTTTGAACATAAATGAATTAATGCAATACAAGAATAAAAACATGTTTATTCAAACATATATATTTAAAAATTACTTACAAAGTGCGATTAAGTTATAACAGGTAGAAAATGGCCAAAGGTCGATAACTACACTGAAAAATTGTTTAAAAGCCGTGTGACATGGTTATAATGACTTGATATTTATTGTAGCTGTGTTGGGCGGTAATGAATAGAAAATCATGTTTTTACTGAGATGGATATGTATTATTAAAATCTTGTTAATGTGTTTCAAAGAGAAATGTTTTAAACTAGTTTTAACATTTAAAATTATAAACTAGATAATTCAAATTGTTTTATTCTTATTGTCTAGTAAATGTTTCTAATTAAACGATTTTTTGCAAAGATTTATATGTGATAAACATATCTTGTGTAATTCTATGCAGATCTTGAATAAATCTCAATAATATAATTCTTTCAAATCGCAATAATAAATGGTCGTTATATTTAAAAAAAAAATACTATATTCAATGCTTTCAATGCTTTAAAAAATATTGTTGATATGTATTTTTGTATTTTTTCATTAACTTTGATAATAATAATCTTTGTCATATATTATATTCTATGCAGTTTGATATAATATTTATAAACAAACAGACTCTGTAAGGGAATGTTTAAAAATATCGAAATATCGTATATTTGGTAAAATTAATACATCGTTGGATTGAAACCACACAGGGAAAACTACTTGGCTCGAAGATAATATAATTCTTAATTTAAATCGTTCTTGTCGAAAATATAATTAATAAGCATAATTCAAGAGAAAAAGGTCACATTTTTTTTCATTTTTTTCACTGACTATGCGTGAGATAGTTTGTGATCAAAGAAATCAAAACTTTATTTATATAGACCCATGTCGCAGGTTAATAATTCGAGAAGAATAACGAACAAATATAGTGTAGCTAGTACAGGGAATCAAACAATTTAAAGCACTTATTTGAATAACAATAGAAATACTCGTATATGTGTAACTTTGTTATTTAAACACACACAGTCGATCAAATAGTTTATAATTGTATAGCATACAAACTAATTAAGATTACATCTGTAATACTTTAATGAAGAATAAAACACTGGTTAGTAGTGTCTAAAGGGTTTGAACTTCTGATTTTTATAATAAAAAATATAATAACGAAAAAAATTATAACATTTTGCTATCATAAATATATGCCACAACAAATTTAGTACTTTTTGTGATTTATACCATAAATATTGAAATGGATGTAAAGAAAAATAACAAATAAATACATAACCTAACCAATACCTCAAGTTGAGACATCCGAATGATGATAAAGAAAGAATAATAATCGGTGTTTTTACTTTTGAGAAATGTTTGTTTGGAAATTTGCTTAAAACATGTGTCAATGTATGTTTATAGCATAAAACAACGACTTTTCTAATATATACCTATGCTTTACATACAAATTCGTCTGTAGTTCAGGGGTGCTTTTCAGGCGACAAATTGTGAGTTTTGAATATTATACATAACAAAGCGAATTTATATAGCTGTTTTAGGAAAACTTGGTCATGTTAAATTAATTCCTTTTTTTTTAAATAAAAAAACAAATGGAGATTAAGATGTTGCGTTTTATACTACACACACGCTCTTGGTATCGCCTCTGAAACAAAAGAAGACGCCATTTTACGACCTCTCCGGCTTCTAATTCCAAAAAGGATTTTGTATCTTGTCTCATTATAGAAGAATGTTTTGAAAAGACTATCTGATAGTGTTAAAAGGTGTAAAATCAGAGAAATTATATATAGACTTTCACGATGGTATGTATTATTTCGAATCTGCATTTGAATTATTATGTTAAAGTTGAACTTTTCATAAATGTTAAACGTTCCAACTTTGCAACTATATTGTATTATAAAATGTTTCTGGCGAACTCTTTTGATGATCCCCACCCCCATTACTTTGTGAACTCATATTCATTGTCAAATATTAACCCCCGAGTATTTAACGCTAATGAATTTTTGTATGTTATAACTCAAATGATGCTCAGTCGAAAACATATTGAAACATTAACTTTCATTTCTTGTAAGCATCGAAATGTTGCACGACTAGTATTACATTCGTTTTCACATGACATAAACCAATCATGATATACTTAGCAATGCATTATCGTGAATTCCGTAAAATAAACTCGATAATTGCACTCTTTTAATGTCATAAAACAATAGGTAGCACTCTACAGTTAGGTGTGAAGTTTGGAATTTTACCCCCTGTGGATTTTCCAAATATGAGAGCTAGTGTGCAATAAAATTCATTTTTGGATAGCTGAAGATTAAAAAAGCCTTTATAGTGGTTTTATAGGAACATCAAGATTATGTGATTTATGTCATATGGGCTGTTTTCTGTATAAAAGTCCGTATTTGCATATCCATACCAAACATTGGTTCGGTAATTATTGTTATGTTTTTTCACCTTTTTGTCGCACGAACTTTGCGATTAAAATTTACGAAAAAAAGAGCTAAAGACAACCATTATTGCCATGGATACACAAAAAAAGGAATTGTATTTCACTATTCTAACTTTTGAAAACAAATTTATGAAACATAGTTATTGCATACATATGCACAAGTATTACACAAACAGTTTGGTTAATGTATTAGATAGTTATCAACGGTACCAGGATTATAATTTGGTACGCCAGACGCGCGTTTCGTCTACATAAGACTCATCAGTGACGCTCATATCAAAATATTAGAAAGCCAAACAAATACAAAGTTGAAGAGCATTGAGGATTCAAAATTCCAAAAAGTTGTTCCAAATACGGCTAAGGTTATCTATGCCTGGGATAAGAAAATCCTTAGTTTTTCGAAAAATTAAAATTTTTTGTAAACAGGAAATTTATAAAAATGACCACATTATTGATATTCATGTCAACACCGAAGTGTTGACTACTGGGCTGGTGATACCCTCGGGGACGAAACATCCACCAGCAGTGGCATCGACCCAGTGGTGTAAATAGTTATCAAAGGTACCAGGATTATAATTTAGTACGTTAGACGCGCGTTTCGTCTACATAAGACTCATCAGTGACGCTCATATCAAAATATTAGAAAGCCAGGAAAAGAAGATGATAACACATTTTGTATTTAAATTTTAATTTCATTTTCTAACTGTGGAGGGCAACCATATGTGTTGTCAAGACGCTGTTGATGGCGTTGCATCAACGCAAATTGTGACTACGTAGAAAAAGACACAGTTTCCTGCATTTTCTACTTTTTCTCCATTTTAAAGCACATTGTAAAAGTAAAAATAAGAAAAACAAATCAAATTTATGTGTTGTTCGGTCACCCGTCGAATATTTTACGATATTTGAATTATTCGATTAGTTAGTCTATAAAAAATAATAAATGATTAAATTATAACACAAACTGTTGAAATGATCTACATGCATTTGATACTTTATCACAGGGGTACTAGTATAGAAAGTCCCTGGTTAGCAATGGGAGTACATACTTATAATGTGAAAAAAAAATGAAGTCAAATATAATGTTTAGTTTTCTATTTTACTTCATAAGTTTTATACAACAACGCGGGATAAATTGTATAACAAACAATATTCAATAATCCTTTCCTTTTTTGGAACATTTTAAAATTCCTTGTAAACTTTTATTTTTTGATTTCGCAAGATTATTAATTACGTTTTCATTGCATTGTGTATTAATACAAGTATAAGTAAACATCATACGAACCTCCAATTTACAGTTATGAAGATTATATTTAACAGTTCAACTACTAAAAATGTGCTATGTAGTTGAAAGAGGTTTTTCGTCATCAACACAATGTAGTTTTTACTAGAAGACGGCATTACTTTTAACTCAGATATCTGTAGATTTACTTGATGTCCATTCATAAGTTACTTTTAAATCGTCTTTCATATTTAACGAACACGATGAGCATTTTAAAAAGTCGATCATTAGTTATGTACAAACTAGCACAAGATTTATATATGTTTTTCAGTTTTCATACATGAAATTGTGTTGTGTTTTCATCAGAAACAAACAGATGTAGCTTCACGATTGTACACAGGAGCTCAACAGTCATGTTCTTCAAACTATTGATGCTGGTAAGTCACCGAAGTTTTATGATGACTATTTAAAACTTTATTCCTTATTTGTACGAATACATCTTTGCGTTTGTATAAGTGTTCTTACATGATTGACTACTAATATTTTTGTGACTGTTTTGATTGATGAACATAAAAAACAATGACAAAATCTGCAACTCAAAGAAATATTCAACAAAAAATACACCTTGTCAAAAACACTACAATATATGCGGAAGAAATTGAAATGGTAGTTTCCTTTACATTTTGCAGCTTTTTTTTTTAAATGTAAAAGACATTGACGAAGATTTCACAATAATACAAAAAATGTAAAATGTTTTGATCTTGAACATTCTAATGAATATTTGAATCGATAGATATAGGCAACAGTAGTTACCTGTGTTCAAATCCCATAAATAACAGACAAAAAACTTAGAAACCCCAAACAGAGCAATTGAAACAATTTCTAAACTGTATGTCATTGTTGCAGTTTTAGTTTATTAACGGGACTATTTCGATTATTCATTAAAATATTTCTTTTGTTGTTGTTTGTCAATTTTTCTCTCTCTTACCTTCATTTTTAAAAGAATGGTGACAGACATAAGAGTATAGGAGAAAACGATTCCGTCATACAAAAATGCTTGCTTTGTTTTAGGTACATGTATGTGCATCCTTTCCGCTAAAATGCCCTGAACCTGCGCAATGGGCACTGCGTGCAAATGGTCACTGTGCAGATCCATCAAAATACTTTTGTCTAAAGAATGATCTTATCAAGGGATATTCTGAAAACTGCACAAGATCAGATTTTCAACAACCAGGTAATCAATATAGCGTATATCCATTATTCCTTTTTTCATTTCAAGGCTATACACGTCAAAAAGGTGTGATTGGAATGTCTAAATTAAATTAGTCAACTACTTTTTCATATTAATTGACTGACGTTATGAATTGATTTATAAAATCGAAACATTTACTTTGGTGCAAATTCTATTGAATCTATTGAACACCTTCCTATTAACATGATTCAAGAGTTGCAAACGATACCAAGGGGACATTCAAACTCATGTAAAACAGATAACGCCATGGCTAAAAAAAGACCAATAGACACACAATAGTACACAACCACAACATAGAAAAAAACTAAAACAGAGCAACACGTACCCTGCAAAAATGGCATGGGGGTAGGGATGGTGGATGGATGGGGTTGGGGTTGCTGACCGCCAGTGCTCCGGAAGGGTAAGCAGATCTTGCTCCACATGTGACACCGGCGTGTTGCTCATGTTAATATTACAAACCAGATGTAAGTATTAATCACTCTAAACAATCGATTTAAGGTCAAGTAAATCGAAAAATTCCCAATTCAAATATGAATAAGTCAATAAATGAGGGGCGAAAGATACCAAAGGAACCTTCAAACTCATAGATCAAAAATAAACTGACAACGCCTGGCTAAAAAAGAAAAAAAGAGAAACAGACAAATAATAGTACACAAGACACAACTTAGAAAAATAAAAACTAAGCAACACGAACCTCCCATAAACTGGGGATGGTCTCAGGTGCTTAGGTGCTTATTAAGATGCAGTACATTTGGCAATGTTACCATTGGACGGGTAGAATCCTAAAAAAATCCCTTCAGAAGGATGTCTCCGAAATTGTGTGTACTTTGAGCATTGTTGCAAAACAGAACATGTTTAATAAAGAAACTGATAAACACTTAATTCATTGCTATATCAAATATAACAACAATGATCTATTGAAAAAGGAATGTTACATACTAACACATATCAACTTAATCGTTACAGGAAGAAAAGCAGTTCTTCGTGGAGGAATAGATGCAGAGATATGTTCTGTAGAAAGATATCAACCATTTCCAATCAAGTTTTTCACAAATGCTAGTACCAATTGTATATATTTGAAATCCTTTTGCAATGAAGAAGGACAAGTTGCATATGACCCTGGAAATCGTAACACTGATACTACGTGTAGATGTGACTACAGACGTGGTTATGATTTCCTAGTTAAACCAAACAACCCATGCTTTTGTAAACCATTACTAGAAGACTGTTCCTGTTATTTAAAAACCTGCTCAAATAGTAGCTACATACTTTCACCGGGTAAGATAAATTTGTTTTTAACATGTACAAGTGTATCTTTTACTATGTTTTGCTAATCTTTTTAATTCTCAGTTCATTTCTTTTCAATACATCCAATAAATGATTCAATAATTGATTCATTTTATGGATGTTTGTGGATATACATTTGTACTACGGAAATTATATATTCTCTTCAGACACGAGTGTCAGATAAAATTAGATTACCTCAGTATATTTTTTCCATATAAAAAAATAATGAAAAAATTGTGCTATTTCATTTCACAGACTAGTTGCCAGTCAATAGTTTCAAAGACTATTACCACAGTGAATAGTTTTATAATCATATTTCCCGTTTTTTTTAATACTCATTTTTCATTGGACAATACATAATGACGTCATTAACTATTCTTTTTGGATTTTTGCACTTTGCAACTCAAATCTAATACCGTAAACCGTATATATAATCTCTTTGTGTCTGTCGTAATTTCAAATTAGTATATCACTTACGAGAAGTAGTTATGAAAGAGATAGAAAAATAATCCTGACACATTTTTAAAAGATGTAAACTGATAAAGTAAATGTGTGATACGAGTCTGTCGTCGTCTTCATAATCTTATTTGCTTTAAGCTGTGTATATAACAAAGAAGTTGTGGTATGATTGCCAATGGGACAACTTTCCACAAGAAACCAAAATGACACAGAAATTAACAACTATAGGTCACCGTACGGCCTTCAACAATGAGCAAACCCCATACCGCATAAAAGGCCCCGAAATTACAATGTAAAACAATTCAAACGAGAAAACTAACGGCCTTATTTATTTAAGAAAAAATGAACGACAAACAAATATGTAACACATAAACAAACGACAACCACTGAATTTAAGGCTCCTGACTTGGGAAAGGCACATACATACATAATGTGACAGGGTTAACCATGTTAGCGGGACCCCAACCCTCCTCATAACCTGGGACAGTGGTATAACAGTACAACATAAGAACAAACTATAAAAGTCAGTTAAAAAAGGCATACCTCATCAGATGGATAAAAATACAAGTTGACGTGGACGGGTACTTGTACATCCTAACACAAAAAAGACAATAACAACTCATAAAAACATCATGCATCTAACACTAAATTATCAATCCGTACACATCCAACATTCAATTGATTAAGTGTAAAGTCGTCATAAACAGTCAGAGAAAAACATGACCTTGTGCAATCCCAAGATACAGGTATCGACATATTGAAGATCCATGAATGTGTATATGTATATAACAAACTAGTAATATTTAGTTTGCTTTTAATTTACTGATAAAAAAATCAATATTTATACCAATAAAAACAATATTCAATGATCTTATTTCAGTGTTGAATTGGTAACCTTTTAGAATAAATTTAATTAAAGGAGCGATAAGTTTACCAGGATCATTTCTAAATTTCCGGGCACGGTTAACAACATTTCCGTAAAAATGAGGATGTGTTATTCCATTTGAGATAAGTTTTCTACAGGTACAACCAAACTTCAAATCCAAGTCTTTATATGTATGGAAAAATTTAGCAAAGGCTTTAAGTAATTTATGGTAACGATATCTCTGGTTTAATAATTTACCAGTAATACATAGATTACGTTTGTTAAAATCAAAAACGTGACAACAGACACGGGCATAGCGAACGAGTAGTGACATATAAACACCGTAAGATGGTGCCAAAAAACATCACCATCTAAAAATTGAAAATTAACAATAGGGAACGATAAATTCCCCTTTTTGTCGTAAATTTTAGTGTGGAGTTTCCCATTTAAAACCGAAATATTATTACATCTAGGAAAGTTATTACCGTTTAAATTTGATTTATTTAAAGTAAATTCCTTGGGGTAAATTTCAGCAGTATATTGAGAAAATTCTTGATTATTTAACGAAAAAATATCATCAAGATAACGGTAAGGGTTGTTGAATTTATCAATTACATGCAATTTCGACGGATCTTTACTGAGTTTAGTCATAAGCTGTGATTCGTAACAGTACAAACACAAGTCCGCTTTTAAAGGAGCGCGATTAGTGCACATATAGATACCTACAATCTGTCGATAAACTTTGTTGCCGAAACGTACATAAATATTATCAAGGAGAAAATTAAATTTCAATCACCTCATCACACCTCCAGTAAGTATAACTAGCATATTTACGTTTCTCATTGGAGAAGAAGGCTTTAAATGAGTTGCAGCAAATATATTTGTATTCAGATTTACCAAACGACCATTTAATTAAATAGGGATACTTTTGTTTTCCAAAGATGTTTTTACACTTTAAAATTTTAAAATAGTTTATTCCACTATGTTCATATATTTTATTACAATAGTTTAGTATAAGCTCTTTAATAGTAGTAAATGAACTTGTTAAAAAGCACCGGAAGATTAGTTGTAGAACACTTACTAGAGGCCGAGATGAAACGATATTTAAATGTACTTAAGCTAGAATTTATTATATAAACATAAATTAAAGCAAAAGTATTTCTAGTCTTGATTGCAGTTAATGAAATATTTACAAACACAACACGGACTATATAAAAACTTTTGGTTCATCTTGTGCATGGTTATGTGACATTTTTCTTTTCTGTCAGATGATGTATGTAGACTTGTTTGAAAGTTGGTTTGTTCAGTATAATGAAACACTTAATTATTGCTTATGAGTGTAATAGCAAGTTTGTTGTTCTTTTGATACCAACAATTGCGCTCGACTTCGACACAAGCAATAGTTAGTATCTCATGGACAACAAACTTGCCATTACCCTTTTAACAATGCAACAGGTGTATAATATCAAATGTGGATAAAGCGTTTTGGAATTTCCTGAATGTGTCAGTGATATCACATCTTCGTGTACTTTAATGTACTTTGTGATTCCACGGACATTATTCAGTCAGCACTGCAATGCATTGTTTTTGTTAGAATAGAACCGTGCTAATTAATTAAATTGAAGTACCGTTTTCCTTTTAGAAAATACTATGCTTAATCCTAAATACTTAAACCTTCTATCAGTAACAACCAATCAGCGATGCTAGTATAGTAACCACATTAATTTACTGTTTTAGAGTTTTTATGTTGATGAAACGTTGATATATACAGAAAATCTAGCGAACATTTTAACGGTTAAATTACATGAAAAGCTTATTTTACTTTGGGTAAAGATTAAGTCATTGACTGCGTAAATCTGGTATAATTGTCTTAAAGTCGTAAGATAATGGACACTTGTTTGTAACTTTTTAAACGATCCCTCCAAAAATGATTGTATCAATGATTTTTTTTTTTGCGTTTCAAATAAATAAAATATGTGATGTCAAAACACTGTATGTTCTTTAACAGCACATTTTATAATCCCGAACCAATATAGAACTACGGGGGATGATTAAAACATCAGATAAGAAAATCTCATGTAACAGTTCATACAGTGGAGATCACTTCTAACCTCTCATTATAACTGTCAGAATATTCTGTCATAGAACTGTTCTAACTTGTCCTAGAACAGTTCTAGCTAGAACAGTTCTACCCTAGAACTGTTCTAGGTAGAACTGTCAGGATCAGTTCTAGGTAGAACTGACTAAATCAGTTCTAGGTAGAACTGTCAGGATCAGTTCTAGGGTAGAACTGTCTAAAACTGTTCTAGGTAGAACTGACCAAATCAGTTCTAACCGTAGAACTGTCAACAGAACTGACTAAATCAGTCAGGACTGTAGAACAGTTCTAAATGACGTCACTTGCAGAAAGGGCAATTAAGAATTTAGAACAAAAAATCAGTTCCTATTACTTTACTATATATAATAGCAGATGTTTCTATATTTTTTACTGATCCGATGAAAAGTTACATGTACAAATATCGAAGTGGATAGGAGGTTATCCAACTCATCGGAGAAATATTTTTATGAGATTGCAAATGAAACATCATTGTTTACGTTTCTTCGTTCCCCGTTTTTAACAGTCTCTTCGTAAATATAACTCTGCATTTAATTCAAGTAAATTTAATCTTAATTTACCTTGTTTGCCTTGGATTTACATTCATGATTTAAGATTCTGTTTTGACAAATGTTCAAACGAAAATTGTACAGTGGATGAATTATGGGATATCATAGTAATGAACACAGTGTTGTTAAACGCAAGAAAACTATGTACATTTGCACTGAGGTCTCAGATTTGCATTATCTCGTTGCCAAACTTATCCATAACGATAATGAATAATATCTGGGAGTCTGGAACGTCAGAAAAATATACTCGATCTGAACATGAATGAAATATTTGCCACTGGACGTAAGGCTACAAACAAAACCAATCATTTTCCTTCTTCAAATTATATTAACAGTATAGTCAGTATATACCTTTCCAAGAAGAGAACTTCTCATACATGTGCTTTTCATTTTAAAATAAAGTATATGAATCAGTGATGTGAGTGTTGGATGATGCCGTTAAATAGTTTTGTTTAAAAAAAAAACCATCATGAACTACTGACTTAAAAAGTCACTTTTTGTGACGGTTCATTATTTCATAATTTAAGTTTGGATGTAACGGATCTTCTGTCGTTATTGTGTTATCAGCGCCCATAGACATAAGTTAGTCATGTGACCGTAATGTCATCAACGTTTTTTCATGGTTTGGCAAGGTTTAAAATGGAATTTAGAATTAAATTATAAGAAATGACTTATCATTTTTTTCTGTCTATTCGAAATAACATAAAAAATGTGATGCACACTATTAAAAAACCCGCTTCACGCATTTTACATTAAAAAAGTAAAATGATCAGTTCTGGCTGATGCAGTCATATATGGTCAGATTTGGTTGATGCTGTCAAATATGGTCAGTTTTGATTGATGCAGACACATATTTGTGTTACATGAGTCAGTTTGAAGTATGAAAACTACTGATGTTTGTTCAATTTCCAATATTGCAGTTATTTATATATACTACAGTAAAAAAAATATAACTGAAGTACTGTGCAACTATATAGACTCACATAAAAAAAAGCAAATATGGTCAGTTTTGGTTGATGCGGTCAAAAGATTTTATTATACAACTCAGTCTGAAGTATGAAAACTACTGACATTTGTTTACGAGTCAATACTTTGAATAAAAAGAGGATAATTTATACTGGCACTATAAATTCATGCGAACAAAATTTTGAGGTCATTGTTTTCCAATATTGCTGTAACTTGTATATTACAGTCCCTCTTGACCTAAAATTATAACTGAATTACTGTGCAGCTTTATAGATTTGCAGAAAGAAAGAGCAAATAAGGTCAGTTTAGATACAATACTTTGGATAAAAAGAGGATATACTGGCACTATAAATTCATGCGAACAAAATTTTGAGGTCATTGTATTCCAATATTGCTGTAACTTGTATATTACAGTCCCTCTTGACCTAAAATTATAACTGAATTACTGTGCAGCTTTATAGATTTGCAAAAAGAAAGAGCAAATAAGGTCAGTTTAGATACAATACTTTGGATAAAAAGAGGATATACTGGCACTATAAATTCATGCGAACAAAATTTTGAGGTCATTGTAATCCAATATTGCTGTAACTTGTATATTACAGTCCCTCTTGACCTAAAATTATAACTGAATTACTGTGCAGCTTTATAGATTTGCAGAAAGAAAGAGCAAATAAGGTCAGTTTAGATAGATGCTGTCAAAAGATTTTATTACACGACTCAGTCTGAAGTATGCAAACTACTGATATTTGTTTACGATTCAATACTTTGAATAAAAAGAGGACATGCTGGCACTATAAATTCATGCGAACAAAATTTTTAGGTCATTGTTTTGCAATGTTGCTGTAACTTGTATATTACAGTCCCTCTTGACCTAAAATTATAACTGAATTACTGTACAGCTATATAGATTTGCAGAAAGAAAGAGCAAATAAGGTCAGTTTAGATTGATGCTGTCAAAAGATTTTATTACACAACTCAGTCTGAAGTATGCAAACTACTGATATTTGTTTACGATTCAATACTTTGAATAAAAAGAGGACATGCTGGAACTATAAATTCATGCGAACAAAATTTTTAGGTCATTGTTTTCCAATGTTGCTGTAACTTGTATATTACAGTCCCTCTTGACCTAAAATTATAACTGAATTACTGTGCAGCTTCATAGATTTGCAGAAAGAAAGAGCAAATAAGGTCAGTTTAGATACAATACTTTGGATAAAAAGAGGATATACTGGCACTATAAATTCATGCGAACAAAATTTTGAGGTCATTGTATTCCAATATTGCTGTAACTTGTATATTACAGTCCCTCTTGACCTAAAATTATATCTAAATTACTGTGCAGCTTTATAGATTTGCAGAAAAAAAGAGCAAATAAGGTCAGTTTAGATAGATGCTGTCAAAAGATTTTATTACACGACTCAGTCTGAAGTATGCAAACTACTGATATTTGTTTACGATTCAATACTTTGAATAAAAAGAGGACATGCTGGCACTATAAATTCATGCGAACAAAATTTTTAGGTCATTGTTTTCCAATGTTGCTGTAACTTGTATATTACAGTCCCTCTTGACCTAAAATTATAACTGAATTACTGTGCAGCTTTATAGATTTGCAGAAAGAAAGAGCAAATAAGGTCAGTTTAGATACAATACTTTGGATAAAAAGAGGATATACTGGCACTATAAATTCATGCGAACAAAATTTTGAGGTCATTGTTTTCCAATATTGCTGTAACTTGTATATTACAGTCCCTCTTGACCTAAAATTATAACTGAATTACTGTGCAGCTTCATAGATTTGCAGAAAGAAAGAACAAATAAGGTCAGTTTAGATACAATACTTTGGATAAAAAGAGGATATACTGGCACTATAAATTGATGCGAACAAAATTTTGAGGTCATTGTATTCCAATATTGCTGTAACTTGTATATTACAGTCCCTCTTGACCTAAAATTATAACTGAATTACTGTGCAGCTTTATAGATTTGCAGAAAGAAAGAGCAAATAAGGTCAGTTTAGATAGATGCTGTCAAAAGATTTTATTACACGACTCAGTCTGAAGTATGCAAACTACTGATATTTGTTTACGATTCAATACTTTGAATAAAAAGAGGACATGCTGGCACTATAAATTCATGCGAACAAAATTTTTAGGTCATTGTTTTGCAATGTTGCTGTAACTTGTATATTACAGTCCCTCTTGACCTAAAATTATAACTGAATTACTGTACAGCTATATAGATTTGCAGAAAGAAAGAGCAAATAAGGTCAGTTTAGATTGATGCTGTCAAAAGATTTTATTACACGACTCAGTCTGAAGTATGCAAACTACTGATATTTGTTTACGATTCAATACTTTGAATAAAAAGAGGACATGCTGGCACTATAAATTCATGCGAACAAAATTTTTAGGTCATTGTTTTGCAATGTTGCTGTAACTTGTATATTACAGTCCCTCTTGACCTAAAATTATAACTGAATTACTGTACAGCTATATAGATTTGCAGAAAGAAAGAGCAAATAAGGTCAGTTTAGATTGATGCGGTCAAAAGATTATATTACACGACTCAGTCTGAAGTATGAAAACTACTGATATTTGTTTACGATTCAATACTTTGAATAAAAAGAGGACATGCTGGCACTATAAATTCATGCGAACAAAATTTTTAGGTCATTGTTTTGCAATGTTGCTGTAACTTGTATATTACAGTCCCTCTTGACCTAAAATTATAACTGAATTGCTGTACAGCTATATAGATTTGTAGAAAGAAAGAGCAATAACGGTCAGTTAAGATTGATGCGGTCAAAAGATTTTATTACACGACTCAGTCTGAAGTATGAAAACTACTGATATTTGTTTACGATTCAATACTTTGAATAAAAAGAGGACATGCTGGCACTATAAATTCATGCGAACAAACTTTGTAGGTCATTGTTTTCCAATATTGCTGAAACTTGTATATTACAGTCCCTCTTGACCTAAAATTATAACTGAATTACTGTACAGCTATATAGATTTGTAGAGAGAAAGAGCAATAACTGTCAGTTAAGATTGATGCGGTCAAAAGATTTTATTACACGACTCAGTCTGAAGTATGAAAACTACTGATATTTGTTTACGATTCAATGCTTTGAGTAAAAAGAGGATATGCTGGCACTATAAATTCATGCGAACAAAATTTTGAGGTCATTGTTTTCCAATATTGTTATAACTTGTATATATTACAGTCCCTCTTGACCTACAATTATAACTGAATTACTGTACAGCCCCCTTTTTATGGACGATCAATGCATTTGAATGAGGACAATAAATTTTAGTTAGATCCCCCCCCCCTTTTCTTAAACTGCTGGATCCGTCCGTATTGGTTTGGGCCGGAATAACGTATTACATTAAGGTCAGATAATTTTGTTATGTATAAAACGATTCATCCTGACTCCCCGAATGACAAATGTAAAATAAACGAAATAATAATGCCCCCCTCCCCCCCCCCCCCCAATATTAACGGCTTAATTTATGTTCAAAAAATGAAAGAAAAACAAATAATTTATGTAACACATCAACAAAAGAAAATCACTGAATAACAGGCTCCTGACTTGGAACAGTCACATACATGCAGAATATGGCGGGGTTAAAACCGGCAAAATAGCAAAACTCTTTATAATATTAATCACTATTTTGCCGAAGCCTTTATATTTAGACAAAGAGTTCTTAAATATTAACCAAATCAATTCTAGCCGTAGAATTTATAAATCAATTTTAGCTGTAGGATTTATAAATCAATTCTAGCCGTAGAATTTATAAATCAATTGTGGCCGTAGAATTTATAAATCAATTCTAGCCGTAGAATTTGAAATCAATTCTAACCGTAGAACTGTTCTAGAAGTAGAACTGACCAAAGATTTGGTCAGTTCTAGCTAGAACTGTCTAAAACTGTTCTAGGGTAGAACTGTCAGGATCAGTTCTAGCTAGAACTGTCTAAATCAGTTCTAGGTAGAACTGACCAAATCAGTTCTAGCTAGAACAGTTCTAACCTAGAACTGACTAAAAGGTGTCAGGCTGACAGTTCTACATACTGTTCTAGAACAGTTCTCCTGACAGATTCTGACAGAATTTATGAGAGGTTAGAACTGATCTCCACTGTAAGTACTATCTCAATTTATAGTTATTGATATGTTGGACATATAATTGGACATACGTTATAAAACATGACAAAATACCTAACTTCTACTTTTATTATTTTAGACTACATATGCATGTATAAAACGAACACTACTCTAGTGACACAATGTCGACCAACAACAAATGAAAGGTAAGTGCTTCATCAATTTTCTATTTCAGAGAATTGATGTTACTCAATATGCAAACATACTTAGTAAATTTAGTAAACAATGATATGCTGAAAAAAACTGAAGTTTGGTTACTCTGGATTATGATAACAATATTTATTGCTATACTCTGTAATGACATTGTTGACTAAAGTTCACAGGATAGATGAATTTGTATAACTTATGATATATATAAAAAAAAGTTGTGATATGATTGCCATTGAGACAACTCTCCACAAGAGACAAAATGACATAGGAATTAAGAACTATTGGTCACAGTACGGCATTCAACAATGAGCAAAGCCCATACCGCATATTCGTATGTCTTTTCGTTTTCTAAGCAAATGATTTATAAGCATCTATGGATTTCCTTGATTGATCATTTTATACTTAAGTTAATGTTATCAAAATTGATGTGGTAATGTCCATTTGTATATCATATCTGAAGATGTTGGCTACTCTTTTAGGTTACTAAGTCTGTTAATTGTTATGTACAATTCTGTATATTCCTTGTATTAATTCTTTGTAATATTGACGAATGGTATTCAAGAAAAGGATTCAGATATTGCCGAAAGTATACTGTTCTTTAATTTACTTATAACTGGTCGCTACTTATTTTAGGTGAATATTCGTCAAAAGTATAGTAAA
The DNA here is from genome assembly GCF_965363235.1 of Mytilus galloprovincialis. Lineage (NCBI taxonomy): Eukaryota > Metazoa > Mollusca > Bivalvia > Mytilida > Mytilidae > Mytilus > Mytilus galloprovincialis. Next base: position 50,951,015 of record NC_134839.1, read on the forward strand.
TGCATTTTTTTAAACTAAGGTTACTAAATTCGCTGATATTGAGAGCGAAAAAATCCCACACTTAACACGCTTTTAAAACGACCCTTTTCATATCAGGCAAACTGTACCAACTATCCAAACAAATATCATACTGAATATGAAGATACTAGTTATCAAAGATACCAGGCTAGGATAAAAAAATCCTTAGTATTTGTAAAAATTCATACTTTTGCAAACAGTAAATTTATGAAAATAACTATATATTTGATATTCATGTCAATAACGTAGGGCTGACTACTGGGCTGATGATAAACACGGGGACGAAACGTCAAATAGCAGTGGCATCGACCAGGCTTATAATTTGATACGTCAGGCGCGCGTTTCATCTACATAAGACTCATCAGTGACACTCAGAGCAAAATAGTTTGAAAGCCAAATAAGTATAAAGTTGAAGAGCATTGAGAACCCAACACGCCCAAAAAAGTGTTGCAAGACAACACATAAACAGAAAAAAATGCCCAATTGCAACCAAATTCCTTACCATTTCATAGCTTGATGAATTTAAATATTACATGTAATGTGTGCAAATTTAAACAACAGTACATGTCCTTTTTACCGATGTTTAAATCCGAGGAATTGCTTAAGAGGATGCAAATCAAAGTAGCAAACACAATCTAGATGGTATTGAAATAACTCCTTATGTAAAAAAAGCAAAAATTCCGAGCTCCAATGAAAATTAAAAATGGAAATTCTTTAACGAAATGGCATAAATAAAAAGCGCAAAAACATCAAACGAACGGAAAACAAGTGTCATCCTCCTGACCTGGTACTGGCATTTCTGCATTTGGTAAACAGTGAGTTAAGTCTGATTTTATAACAAGATTAATCTCTATAATATTCGAACTCACACTATATTGAAATGACACAATCGAGCATAGTAAAAAAAAAATAGTAAAGTAAATATATCAGACGACTATTCTGGTACCATAAAAAAAAATAAGACGGCAAACCATGTTGCAACAGAGTGTATACACAAACACATTGTAGTGTCCACACATAACTGATGGTGACCTAACTCGAATGAATATTGATGTCGGGTGTTTTCCTGTAACATGTGTAAGAGCAGTGTTGTGCAATGAGCGCACTATAAAGCCGCCCATCTATGTCATATTGATAATAATCAAGATATAAACTATTTGTTTTTAGTTTTGTTGTATCCTTAATCTTATGGTACACTGTGATAGATCGGTTGCGGTCACTGACTAACTTTTTTGTTATTGAATGACGTGTTATTTATTTATTAGAATATCGGATCATTAATTCCTTGTTATGCCCTCGAGATTTATATGAACCTCTCAGTAGTATGAAATTCGTATGAAATGATAACGGTGTTCGAACAAAACAAACAGATATAACAGGTAAAAATGTCAAAAATAGGGATACAGCAGTTGTGTTATTATCTAAATCACTGTAAAACAAACCGATATATAAACAAACATGTATCACAGACTCACGTCACATGGAAGAAAGATACTAAAAAATTAATGAATCCGTAAATTTATAAATACAATGAAAATGATTTTACTAGTTTTGTAATTTAAGGAGACAAATAATGGCTCTTATTATACCCTCCCCTTTCATTAATCATTAGTAGCAGGACGAATGTCACAAAAGAAAGAGGAAGGTGGGTTTATCCCCATACCGAATATTAACGTGCATGGTAATGAAAAAAAAAAACCCATGGAAATCGACAATGCAAAATTAGAAATGTTTGACAGATCTAGCATATGACAGACGTGTTTCGTTGTCTTAGATAAAAATATGTTTTGTTTTTAATGCCATTGATAATCTAAATTTATGTTATTTTATATCATAAGTTTAAAATTTGGTATATTGTAGAGAAACCATTTATAAAAGACCTGACATCACTGTAAAGGTTCCATCTGAAGACAACATTTCTTTTTTAGGTATGTTAATGTACTTTTATTAAATCTAAATGCCGAATTTATACTCGTCTCCACTTTTTTAAATATACATCAAATTGAAATCAAAAGTAAAATCACAAAAATACTGAACTTAGAGCAGATCAATTGGGAAAGTCCATAATCACATTATTATAATAGAATATCATTTAACGTGCCTGAAAACCAGTTAACTCAAGTATCCAAAAATATCTATTAATGCAAAAAAAGGAATTTGTTCTATGTCAACATTATAGTGCATGTCAGTATTTGTGTATAATGTGACATTTGTTGTAAAGTAACATTAAAAGTAAAGGATATCTTGGGAGGACATTACCGTGTACATGACCAGTTTTTTTCATTTACAGTTTCATTGGTTAATCCTGCTAGGATTTGTCTTGTTGCTTTGGTTAACATGACCACTAGAAGGGGTATTGTGGAGTTTTTCTTCCCCTGTTCATTCTCCTACAATACAATTTTGTAAACTGCCATTACCAACACATTTTTGAAGCATCAAAATAAAGTCAATCAAAAAATATAAGTAATGGACTATTATAGCATTGAAATAACTTCATAAGCATACGGTTTTATGCCGAAGTAGGAGATATTGACAAACATTTTGGCTAAATATTCATAGCTAAAAATATTTTTGCCAGTTAATTGTATTGCTTGTTCAATTGATCAATCTCTAGCAAGTACAAAACAAATAGTTCAGATTTGTATGGAATTTTGCAATTCAACTGTTTTAACCGTGTTCATATTTAACAAACGAAAAGAGTACGTTTAACATAAAAAAAATCATTTACAAATCCTAGCTACCTAAGAATCAGTTTTATATCGTGTTAGACTTTTCCCAACTCATACCTTTATTCATGAATTAAGACAACTATACACACATAAAATCGTATATGTTTGAACACTTATTATACCTTTTCAACAACTCTCGATACCGACTATTGACACTTACAGTTTTCAAGAGAAATAAAGGGGTCGTATCAAAGATAAAAATCATCCATGTATAACATGCATGTTGCACATAGCTATTGTGGATTTTCTGTGTTGTATCCGTTCTTTCATTTAATACTTAATATCATATTAAGTTAAAAAAAAAGTATAAAGCATTTATCTTAAGAATCTCTTAAAAAAGTCAATCTATTTACATTCGAAATTGTTGCATTTTCAGTAATATGATAATTGATATCGGTAGTTGTAGTTGTCCGATTTTTCCGTGAAAGTCGCTTTTCAACAGTCGTTAACTTGTTTTTGGAATATTATTTTAAGATTTTACATTTTAGCATCCCCATAGTAACACAATAACAGATCAGTGGCGGATGCAGAAATTTTCATAGACTGTCTAAGACTGTCTAAGATGAGGCCTGCTCCAATCGTGCTTCATTGATTCCCTTTATAATCAACCAAATTTTTCACACAAAAGAGGGAGCGGGCCACCTTCCCCCCTAAATCCGCACGTGGATAGGACAATGTAACGGGACCAGCTGCATGTTCGTTACGTGTACGAAGTGTGTGTCCCAATATTATTTTATTTAACCGCCACATATGTCATGCCCCTTTACTATAAACCTGGAATATGTTGGCCAATGGTATATTCTTTTCTCGGTAGAATTTTTGTTTACGATATTTGTCCTGATTATGTATAAAATATTTGCCATTGGACGTTAAGCAACCAACAATCAATCAGTTTACGATATTATTTATTTCGGTGTTGCATTATGTGATGTTATATACCGTGTCAAACGACATAAAATAATTATCTGTTACATATTTAAAACTTTGTTTTCTAAAAATAAAGAATAGAATAATAAAGATTTTCCTTCTATTCCTTCGTGATAGTCTAGATGGGTGTCTAATTCCGTATTCACTTATTTTCTTAGTTTTATTTCTTTCTAATTCTTTTTGATATTTTTTTTCGATTATTCTCTATTCAGTATTTTATGTTGACGACTATTCTCTATTCTCTGATCTTTATCATAATTTAGCACCCCAGTATTTTTTTTGTTCCATGATTCTATAGTGGAGGTCCATTTATGCCTATTTTGTTAAGCCCATCTAGACTCTTATTCATACTCAATCCAAAATTATAACTTAAGATATAAATCAGTAATTTAAATGGTGTAACGGAAGCCTTTTAGGGCCATGTTAGTTTACTTTTTACAATTTGATATAACAAATTATTAATTTAATATAACAGATTATTAACTTGATATAACAGATTATCAATTTGATATAACAAATTATCAATTTGATATAACAAATAATCAATTTGATATAACAAATAATCAATTTGATATAACAAATTATCAATTTGATATAACAAATTATCAATTTGATATAACAAATTATTTATTTGATATAACAAATTATCAATTTGATATAACAAATTATCAATTTGATATAACAAATTATCAATTTGATATAACAAATTATCAATTTGATATAACAGATTTTCAATTTTGATATAACAAAAATATAAATTTGATTTAACAAATTATTAATTTGATATAACAAATTATTAATTTGATATAACAAATTATTAATTTGATATAACAAATTATTAATTTGATATAACAAATTATTAATTTGATATAACAAATTATTAATTTGATATAACAAATTATTTATTTGATATAACAAATTGTGAATTTTTCTACAAATAGTATAATTTTATCATGACTATAATTAATTAAAAGTTGCATAACCCGAATGGCGCTTTTCGTGTATTAATCGATTGTTTATCTCACGTATGAGAGAAAAGGGGAGTCTATTTGATAAATGTATATTAGACATTTTCAAGTCAAAGCGAACTGAAGAGTTCTATATAGATATCGGTGTTGTTAGGAACATAGGAACATGCAAGGATAAAAAAAATGCTTTTCCTTCTTAAAAAACCTTGCATGTTCCTTAAATAATTTCAAAAGGAACATGAAAGGATTTATTAAACATCCTTCAATTCATCACTACATTTGTCTTAAATAAATTTGTTTCAACATATATATTTTTGATTTGGAAAATATTTATTTAAAAAAAAGAAACATGCGTGAGATTTTGAATGACTGTGGACTTTCAACTCCTGTTAAAACGACGACCACACGAGAATAATCTGTGGACCCTAATAACGTTGTACATATAGATTGAGGTTTTCAGATCATGAGCAATGCAAAAAAACATTCAGGTCCATATCTCTACACAGTTTAAGCGTTTCACTTATATATTATCACTTATGTCAAATAGAGATGGGGGATAAACAATCCATGCATAAGAAATTTGACATATCAAATTTCCTTTTTTTGTTATATCAAATTAATAAATTGTTATATCAAATAATTATAATCTGTTATATCAAATTGATAATCTGTTATATCAAATTGATAATCTGTTATATCAAATTGATAATCTGTTATATCAAACAATTAATTTGTTATATTAAATTAATTTGTTATATTAAATTTATAATTTGTAATATCAAATTTATAATTTGTAACATCAAATTTATAATTTGTTACATCAAATTTATAATTTGTTATATCAAATTTATAATTTTTATATCAAATTTATAATTTGTTATATATCAAATTGTGAAAAGTAAATTAGCATTACCCTAAAAAGCTTCCTTAGTTTATAATCAAAACAAGAAAAATATCGTTGTGTAAATAAGCTTAAGCAAACAAGTTTCTTTTAACCGTTCAATTACTGATAAATAACAATCATAATAAACCATTTCTACTTTTGAGACGACCACTTACATTTTACCTGTCGTAGTCGTTGTCAACTGTAGGTGTACACAATTGTTGAAAAGGTCTAATATTAGGATGACCGAATCTGAATTTTATAATTAGCAGAGCTCGATATATATAACTGAAAGTAAGATTCTCATAGAAACCAGGATAAAAAATTTGTTAGGCCGAAAAGATTTGTATGTTTTGCTTCAGAATTACACATTCTGATTCTAAAAATAATGTTATGATATCCATGTAATTTGTTTTTAGAACCATGGAAGAATCGTGGGAAAATAGTCGTAGCAGTCTTTTGTTTTTGTAAGTTTTATAGACTATCTGCTTAAAATCTCACATTCGTGTGTTGTTATCGCAGATCAAATTTAATTATAATGATTGTTAACAGTAACATACAACGTTTGTGAATCAACAAGAAGCGTATCGAGGAAATGCTTGGACAGATTTGGTATTTGACTTATCAATTGAATGCAACTGTTTTAATCTGTTCTTATCGTTACTATTTTGAAAGTCAAGTAATTTTGATTAATCTTAGCTTAGAAGACCAATACAGGAAGAAGATTTTGTGGCTAGGATGTTTTTTTATTTTGTTTTATTTTATAAATTTAATTGGTTTATTTTTCTCGTTTTTTTCGCTATCGATTTTTTGTGACATCATTTGGTTGATTTGATAGGTAGTGATCAACTGCTAAAAATCAGCAAAATTTGAATAAAGGTTTATTTATATATTTTTATAGATGAAAATATGGCACGTATGGTGATTATATTCTTATAAATGAAAGATGTGTTGGTTACAACTTCGATCCCTTTAAGCCACAGTTAACCGAACATTTTTTAAGAGAAAAACCTTGTAAAAAGTTAACATGATAAATGTGTTCGATGTCACAAAATCTGATGAAATTCAGTGTATGCGTAAGATCGCCATTTAAGCAATTGATGAGTGGAATGGGATAGGAATATTTGTTTATCTTCAGTTGACCCAAAGAATATATCTGCAAACAATAAAAAAACCAATATCATTGGTTGATTCGACTACTTTTAATGATAATTATAAAAGTGAAGATGTGGTATGATTGCCAATGAGACAAATCTCAACAAGTGATCAAATGACACGTTACAGAAAATAACAACTATATGTCACAGTACGACCTTTACCAATGAACAAAGCCTTTTCCGCATAGTTAGCTATAAAAGGCCCCGAAATGACAAATATAAAACAATTCAAACAAGAAAATTAACAGCCAAATTTATGTAAAAAAAATGAACGAAAATAAAATATGTAACACATCAACAAACGCCATCCATTGAATTACAGTCTTCTGATTTGGAACAGGCACATACATATAGAATGTGACGGGGTTAAACATAATAGCGGGATCCCTACCCTCCCCTTAACGTGGAACAGTGGTGTAACAGTACAACAAAAGAACGAACTATCAAAATGAGTTGAAAAAGGCTTTACTTATCAGACGGTTATTAAGAGAAATACATCTAACAAAAACACAGAGTGTTGACGTGGTACTTGCAAGTGTATACCTCAACAACAAAACGAAATTAAGTATTGATCTGAGAGTACTCGCAGTTACTGACAGCTAATTCAAAGCCACTAACAACTTATAAAAAAATCATGCATCTTAGACTAAATTATCCAACAATACACATCCAACATCCAATAGATTTAGTGTAAAGACGTCATAAACAAACAGTCAGAGAAAAACATGACCTTTTGCAATGCCAAGATACAGGTATCGACATATTGTAGATCCATGAATGTATATATTAATATAACTATGATATTTAGTATGCTTTTAATTTATTGATAACAAAATCAATATTAATACCAATAAAAACAATATTCAATGATCCAAATACAGTGTTGAGAATTTGTTACCTTTTAGAATACGTTTATTAAAAGGATTGATAAGTTTACCAGGATCGTCTCTAAATTTCCGGGCACGGTAAACAACATTTCCGTAAAAAATGAGGATGTGCTATCCCGTTTTCTACAGGTACAACCAAACTTCAAAACCAAATTTCTATATCTATGGAAAAATTAAGTAAAGGTTTAAGTTATTTGTGGTAACGCAATCCCTTGCTTAATAATTCACCAGTAATACATAGATTATGTTCGTTAAAATAAAATAAAAAAACCGTCACAACAGACACTGGAATAGCGAAGAAGTTATGAAATATAAGAAGCGTAAAATTGTGCCAAAGGAACATCACGATCCAAAAAAGGAAAATTAACAACAAGGAACGAAAAGTCGTCCCTTTTTCGTAATTTTTAGAGTGGAGTTTCCCGAGTAAAACCGAAATAATATCTTAATCTAGGAAAGGACAGTCATTACCGTTTAAATTTGATTTATTTAAAGTAGGGATGTCAATTCGGTGAATATTTACTTATCGAATACTCGTTGGATTTACCGTGAGATACTTGAGTAAAGAGGTGGGGAGTGACTAATATTAGCTAAACGTGTCAGCCTTGAAAAAATGCTCCTGTTCATATATCCTACATGTACCTCTGTTTTGAGGATTTGTAAATGACAGTTAATGTTAATATAACCATGTGTCTGTCAGGGTAAGGATTCGGTCCCAGTACTTAAAATCTTTTAATCCTTTATGGGTGGATTTAACTTATATCAATAAAATGATTTTGGTAATCGATACTCGGTTCTACCAATTTTAGCGATACTCGAGTACACGAGTGCTCGTTGGCATCCCTAATTTAAGTTCCTTTGGGTAAATGTCGACAGTATATTTAGAAAATTCTTGATTATTTAACGAAATACATCATCAAGGTAACGGTAAGTGTAGTTGAATTTGTCAATTAAATTCAATTTAGACAGGTCTTTACTTAGTTTGGTCATAAACTATGATTCATAACAGTACAAACAAAAAACAAGTCTGCTATTAAAGCAGCGCAATTAGTGCACATTGGAATACTTACAATCTGTCGATAAACTTTGTTGCCGAAACGTACATAATTATTATCAATGAGAAAATTAACAGCTTCAATCATCTCATCACACCTCCAGTAAGTATATTTATCACATTTTCCTTTTTCATTGCACTACAAACTGCTCAGTGTCTGAAAGTATCATATTTTGTGCTTGACCAGTAAAATCGAGCACATATTTTACTCGAGTAGTCTTGACAGTACTTACATGTAACTGTACAAAACCGTACTCGACTTTGGTCTCGACTTTACTTTATAAGTCTGATTCAGTACTTGATGATTTTGGTGTAGTCTAAAATGGTCTCGACCAAGGCTCGACTTGTCTCGACAAGTTTTGAATCAGTCGTGACCAGTCTTGGCCAGTCACAGCATGTCTCGACTAGTCTTGACCTTCAAATTTAGTCTTGACTGGTCTGGATCAGCCCAGTTGATAAAAAATTAAATATAGATCTAACAAAATTCCAGTATATGTGGTAGTTTGGTTCATTGCTGTGAAATTAAAGAATTTAATTAATAAGTAAAAAAAAAAAAAATCTGATTTAATTCAGATAGTCTTCTTTAATTATTTCTATAACGTTTTTAAAATAAACTTGATTGTTCATAAAACTCTACATCTATCTCAATCATACTTTGATCTTACAGAATGCCAGGTTGTTTGGTGGTTTGATTTGGGGCTCAAATTTGAGGTGTTAATTAATAGGTATAAGAGCTAGAATTTTCAGTTGTACTGAATTAAGACAGTTAAATTTAAATTTGTTTATAACTTTTTCAAATTAATTTGGATTTTCTAAAAAAAATATATAGCAATTTTAGTTATATAAAGATCTTACTGAATCCCAGGTCGTTACATTTATGTAGTTTTGTGTATTGCTGTCAAATTTAAGGATAACATTTATCTAGGTAAAAAAAGTTAGAATTTGAAGTTAGTACACTTCATTTTTTTTTTATAACTTTTTCAAATCGACTTGGATTTTCAAAAACATTATACAGCTATACTAGTTATATATTGAGCTTATTGAATCCCGGTTTGTTATGTTGCATGGTGTATTGCTGTCAAATTTAAGGATTTAAATAATCTAGTTAAAAAAACTAGAATTTGCAGTGACAATCCAAGTTTATTTGAACCTTGGTCGAGACTATTTTAGACTACACCAAGATCATCTAGTACTGAATCAGACTTATAAAATAAAATCGAGACCATAGTCGAGTACAGTTAAGTACAGTTAAGTACTGTCTTGACAATTCAAAGATTAGTCGAGTAAAATCTGTGCTCGATTTTACTGCTCGAGCATAAAATATGGTACTTTCAGACTGAGCAGTTTGATATGTTAGAGAAGAAGACTTTAAATCAATTGCAACAAATGTATTTGCATTCAGATTTACTAAACGACCATTTAATCAAATAGGACAAATTTTGTTTGACAAAAGTGTGGGGAAGTGTAGTGTAAAGGGTAAAAAAGTCAAACTGTTTCCAGTGTCCAAAACATTATTTAGTCATGAACATAGGCTATTGTTTACGATGACACATCCTAATGTCACTACTTTAAAATACACTAATATTCATTTTCACTGATTTTTCCATTTTAAATGTAATCATTTAGTTATATCACATGTTTAAGGAAAGTGATCTTGGCATTTTAGAAGTTTAACTTTTATCTTGCATACTGTAACTTTAGAATGTTTGTTATAGAGAACGGTAAATTTATATATATAGACTCAAATCTATGACGGGTTCCAAATCTATGGCAGATTCCTAATCTATGGCAAATGTGACAATAAAACGTAAAACAAATCAAATCAGTTTTATGGCAGGTTTTTGGTTTTTCTCCAAATCTATAGCAGATCTAGAAATTACTTAATTTTCCGGGGAAAAGAGTAACATATAACATCACAATTGAATAATGTCATATCACATCGTCGCCGCCGCTAACGATGGCGGAACCCACAGATTAGAACACTATTCCAGATGAGATGAAGGTATTTCCATCTACTACAATTTGCAGATAGTTTAAAGGAAAGAGTAACAAAATGTGCTAAACCGGCCGAAGCTCGCAATGAATTAGGACACCACTGTTTTCAGTACAGGATATTTTAGAAAAGGAATTAAACTAAATATTTGCTGGCAAAGTTTATAAAGTGAAAGATGAAATTAACGGCTACCAATTCAATTAAAATTGTCATCAAACAATAAAGATATATTAACCATGAAGAAAATAGTATTTCACATCATTTCAATCTTGAAGTCTGTATTAAGGTATATGAATTCATCGTTCAAACGAAAGTTTTTGTTTGCCATTGCCATTTGGTTGACCATATGCATTACAGAATGTTTATTTCACAAATGTTTATAGACATACTCCCGTTGTACATTTCTACTGCACTGGTATAAGACAAGTTATTAGTCGTAAATTTACTGCATTGTTTACCATTTGCACAGAATTTGTCATAGATTTGGGAACAAAAAAGACACGCCATAGATTAGGAAATTACAAAACGTGCCATAGATTTGGGATGGCATGACGTCATATTTGCCATGGATTATGAATCTGCCATAGATTTGGAACCCACCATAGATTTGAGTCATACATGTATAAAATAAGGATGAATGCAAGTCTAACAGGTAGTAGACACGTAATTGGTTGAGATGGGAAGAAGCAATCATAGCTATAGGTTACTGTGCGTTTTTAAATAATGTGTAAACTTAACAATGTCCGATTATTTTACACGAGTTGCTTTTAAATTATTTTTTTTACTATAAACACAAATAATGTATATTTTATTTCATCCAGGTACAATTATAGTCTTCCTGGTTTCATTTAAAAGGTTATTAATAAACTGTTGCAGCGGTACGTACAATATAGATAAACAGTTTTAATCATCTGTCTGTTTTTGATTTTCTATGATACTGTTAGAAGTAGCTTGTTGATTCTATCGTCAGCACAATACTTCAACATGTCAAGTAGATCCCCAACGCTTTGTTTATTTCCATACGATAACACATGTAACACTATCAACAATTCAACACATAAATAGGAAATATGTTGATGATTTGATACTTTGTTTGCATCAAAGCTGTTTTTTTAGCTCACCTGGCCCGAAGGGCCAAGTGAGCTTTTCCCATCACTTTGCGTCCGGCGTCCGTCGTCGTCCGTCGTCCGTCGTCGTCCTGCGTCCGTCGTCGTGCTGCGTCCGTCGTCGTGCTGCGTCCGTCGTCCGTCGTCGTCCTGCGTCCGTCGTCGTCCTGCGTCCGTCGTCGTTAACTTTTACAAAAATCTTCTCCTCTGAAACTACTAGGCCAAATTAATCCAAACTTGGCCACAATCATCATTGGGGTATTTAGTTTAAAAAATGTGTGGCTTGACCGGGCCAACCAACCAAGATGGCCGCCATGGCTAAAAATAGACCATAGGGGTAAAATGCAGTTTTTGGCTTATAACTCAAAAACCAAAGCATTTAGAGCAAATCTGACATGGGGTACATTTGTTTATCAGGTCAAGATCTATCTGCCCTGAAATTGTCAGATGAATTGGACAACCCGTTGTTGGGTTACTGCCCCTGAATTGGTAATTTTAAGGAAATTTTGCTGTTTTTGGTTATTACCTTGAATATTATTATAGATAGAGATAAACTGTAAACTGCAATAATGTTCAGCAAAGTAAGATTTACAAATAAGTCAACATGACCGAAATGGTCAGTTGACCCCTTAAGGAGTTATTGCCCTTTATAGTCAATTTTTAACAATTTTCATAAAACTTGTAAGTTTTTACTAACATTTTCCACTGAAACTTCTGGGCCAAGTTCAATACAGATAGAAATAATTGTTAGCCGCAAGAATGTTCAGTAAAGTAAGATGTACATACACATCACCATCAACAAAACAAAATTTTGTCATGAATCCATCTGTGTCCTTTTTTTAATATTCACATAGACCAAGGTGAGCGACACAGGCTCTTTAGAGCCTCTAGTTTAATTAGGTAATGATTGGTTAATACTAGTAGTTTATTCTATCAGTATGCAATTCAAATTCAATAGATGTGGTCAATATAATTTTTATGAAAGATGCCCAAAGATGTAACCGAATTGTTGAAAATGATTTTATAAATTGGGACGATGACATTCATCCACAAATGATTGATACCAAAAAAATGATTTGTTTCCTTTTTTATGCATTATAAAAACTAAAATTGTATTCAAAGAGATTTGACCATAAATGATTATTAATGTAGAAATTTTGAAAAAGTTGATTTTATACGAAAAACAATGCATCATCAAATGAGTTGTTTCTTTTCTTTATATATTGAATAATAGGAATTCAACTTTAAATGCTGTGCTTCTATGCGTTACGCTACATATCTTGATTTTCCCTCTTAACTTAGTCTTTAAGAATCCGATTTTCTAAATCCGAATTGCGTTTTATACATACATAGCAGGATAAGCTTATCCCGTCTTCTTGCTTCTGAGTTTATTCTTTTCCCCTCGTTTTCCCTTAATGTAAATCTGATCGACTGTTTTAATAGATATGATCGTCATTAAAACGAATTCGATTCCAATTCTAAGGTCTTCGTTTTACGAAGTATATATTAAGGCAGTTGACATTAGTTGCTTTGATTTTTATATACGCTTACACATTTTGCAGTTTAAATCATATTTATTTTAAAAGATTATGGGAAATAAAAATAAACAGAAATAAATAACCTATGACAAATATATTTGGCTTTTACATATTAAACTTTTACTGGCTACATTAAAAACTAGAAACAACAGATACAGAATAATACAGTTCCGTCGAAGTTTAATGCAAACATGAACAATATACTACCAATATGTTCTCAACTGATCAGAGAAATTAGGTTTCAGTTTACATAAGAACAATCTATTTGTAGATGTGTATGATAAAAATGATTGCCGTTGTAATCATCATTATTTATTTCTAATCACCTATCAGTGTCACCAAACAGATATACAAAGAACTGAGTTTAAGATATGGGACAAATGAAATAGATTAATAGCCTAGTCAATCTAGCTCTAAAATCACTCAACCTCCAACTAATTGCAACACAAGCTTTTTTTTTGTGAAAATTATAATATAGACTTGTACTAACAACATACTAAAACTATAAATTGATATGATTTGCGGAAAAGGTTATTTTCGTTGAAATATGTGGTTTTTAGAGAAAAAATGCTGAAACTGGAAAAGAAGAAAAATTATTATTTATTGTTGCATTTTTAGACCTAAAGCTTGTGGAAGACAGGAAACCTTATCTTAATAGACTATAAAGTAGTCCATTAGCTGTTATTATTCATATTGAAGTAATTTTGAGGTGAAATGAGTGATTTTTAGTGAAAAGACGTCGAAAACTGGAAACGCAGAAAATCTCCGTTGTTAATGGTTAATATTTTTGAAATTGATCTATTTAGAAAAAAGAACATACTATTTTATGTTTATTTTGTGAAGTCCTTTAGTTATCAATATTAATATTTGGGTAATTTAGTTGAATAACTGTTTTGAGACAGAAAACCAAATAACTGGAATTGAAAAAAAATCTTGGTTATTGGTGGTTAAAACTTTCGAATTGGAATATAACTAGTAGATAATTTCTCTTGTTTATCTTAAGAAGTCCAATAGAAATAAGTATTAAGAAAATGTAATTCTTGTGTAAAATCTGATGTGTACAGAAAAATTGTGAAAATGGAATTAAAAAGCTCGGTTATTCATGGTTATTCATGGTCAAAACTTTTATTATAGGATATTTATAGACAGACTTTATTATCTTATGATTATATGCATATGTATTCCCCTTGTTATTGATAACAATAATGACCAATTTGTTGTGTGAAATATTTTGTTTTACAAACTAATTAAAAAATAGGAATGTGTCCATAGTACATGGATGCCCCACCGCACTATCATTTTCTATGTCCAGTGGACCGTGAAATTGGGGTCAAAACTGTATTTTGGCAAAATTAGAAGGATCATATCACAGGGAATATGTGTACTAAGTTTCAAGTTGATTGGACTTTAACTTCATCAAAAACGACCTTGACCAAAACCTTTAATAGAAGCAGGGCAGACGGACGAACCAATGAACGGACGCTCAGACTGAAAACATAGTATCCCTACGTGAGGGGCATAACAAATGAAAATTTTCAAATCTTGGTGACTTCCAGCTTGATTTTTAAAAACGTAAAGTTGAGAATGGAAACAGGAAATGTGAAAGAGAAAACAAGTCCCCTGTTATCGGTCTTCAACATAGCAAGTAAATCCGACACACGAAGGTGGGCTTCAGCAGACCCCCCTAAATATTGTGTACATTAGTTCAGCGAAATGGAAACCACTCTTGAAACTCCAACACATACACATTAACCAAAAGTATCAACAACAAAAACCATAAATGCAAGACAAACTAAGGCTAGGGGTTCCTGACTTGGGATAAGTGTAATAATGTGGCTGGGAGAAACACATGTTGTTTGAGAACTCAACCCTCCCATGGTTTCTCTAGACAATGTAGAATAAATAAACACACAGTAAAACTCAGTTTGAAAGAAGTGCATTTTGGCATTTTGTCGAAGTTTGAAATTGTTATCTTATGTAATTGTTATGTATTTATAGCAATTAAATATTTAGCTACATATACTAAATCAAAATTTAGATTGTGTTAAAAAATAACTGAATCAGTTTGGTTACTGCCTTTGATTTTGTCATGTTAATTGCTGGAAGAGATATTTTTCTAATGTCATTGCATCGTCATAGATTGTAGTCCTTTTTTTGTGTATTTTTTCCATCAGCTACTTTTTCAACATTTGAATTGCATAAAGTCACATTTAAACACAGACCAATTTTACTTAGTAAGCTCTATCGATATCCAGGTTTAATTTCAGATATGTAAGCTTTTTAATTTTTTTCGAACATATTCTAGTTCACTGAATTATTATGAAATGTAGAAATTGTTTAAGGCAATTTCAAGAGAAGCTTTGTCAATATGATTATAATTTTACCTCACGAGCTTTTAAATAGCAATTGTACCAAAGTTGTCAAATTTTAGATGTTGAAAATGAGATAAGCCGACTGTTGTATGAATTGATGGGATCACTTCCTGGAGTGTTAATAGTAACAGCGTATTGACGGATCCTAGGGGGTTCCGGCGGTTGAAACCCCCCTTTTTTGGCCGATCAATGCATATAATGGGGAGATATAGTTGGAACCCCCCCTTTGTCCTGGGTTGGTAACCCCCCTTTTTTAAATGGCTGGATCCGCCCCTGCAGCGCTTTTGTGTGTACCCTGTAAATCTGTATGTGGTGGTCTCAAACATTAATCAAAGGATAATGACAAACAACTAACACGGATTGTCTGATGTATGAAATATTATGGTCAAAGATATATATGTATATAAAGAAAAGCATTACCAAGTTCCTTCTTCAAGATATCTCATTGAATTAATTTAACAAAAGGAAATCAGCTTTAGCATAAGAATTGTAAAAATGTGGGCGACTAATGGCCAAAGATAGTCTGTCTAATCTGAAATTTTTGTTAGTTGTTTAAGGTTGCTTTCCAATTGACTTTAAAAACCTCAAATCTCTCTTTATTCATAATTATACTATATTACTCAGTTTAACGAAACTAAAAAAATATTTAAATAAAATACGCCTAATGCCTAAAGAATATAAATGTTAAGCTTTTAAGGTCCACTAAACTTGATCAGTGATCTCTTGGTATTATTCTTGAAACCATGATTTATAGTAAAATCTCCCCGTTCTAAAAACATAAGATGTTGTATGATTGGCAATGACAAAAATGTCCACAAGACTTGATATAACAATGATGAGGGTGTGGATGTTAACAACTAAAATAGCTCATCGTTAAAATATAAAACTGTTAAGACAATGAATGTAAAAAAAAATATGACAGAAAGCAAACAATAATCACCATGTACTCAAGGGACACTTACTTGTGATAATCATAGTTATAGGGTGCAGTGTTAACCATGTTTGCGAGCATGCACTTAGCCCTCCCATAATAAGGAACAGTTGTGAAATAGCAAACAACATAGGTGCAAATTATAAAACTCAGTTGGAAAGGGCTCAACTCAAAAAGGTCAGCACAGAGTATATACTTAACCAATTAACAAAATGACACTGAGTTCCAATATATAATTCAAAGCTAATAACAGTTGGTGAATAAATACTCTTGGCACCGACTAAAATATAAATCTGTACACATCCGATTAGAAACCAGTGAAAAGTGGGTTCAGTGTTATTATCATATATTATATTGATGTTGTGGGAGGCGACTTTCCTGGTATGGAATTTGCGCCCTTGTGGGTTTAGTGTTACAACCAAAGCTCTATTTATATGGTGTCTAAGTACTGAGATCGTCGCTAATTGCATGAGCAGTTTATTATAATAATAATAATATCTTTATTTAAAGAGAGTAACTCATTTGGATTAAACCAATTTTCAATAAGGCTCTCTACATACAATGTTAACAATATGAATAAAAAATAATTAATCTACTATTACACACATGTAAACAATAGACGTATATAAAGTAATATAACAACAACGACAAAAACAACTATGGTATACATTGTGGCTTAACTTATAAATTTAACACTTTTAAAAATAAAATGACTTGTAAGAGTTTTTGAATGCAGATTTACTTTTTGATTTTTTAATTTTACTGGACAGCGAATTCCACACTTTTGGACCACTATTTCTTCTTTTACGGCGACAAACATTATTTGCTTCAGGAGCCTCAAATTTTCTTTCTAACATACAATCATTTAACACTCATCTTTCTTTTTTTTTCTCTGAAAAACATTGTTCGATTCTAAGTCTTAACATGTTTGTTCAAGAAGAAAAATGAAAAAAAATTTTTCTTTTTAAACATGTAAAAGTTGTGTTAAAAAAATAAATTAAAAACTTTGAATTTCAAAAAATTAGTCTTGCAAAAAAATTCAATTTTAAATGGCCAAACACATGTGTTTCGAGAACACCTCCCGAACTAAAATTAACTTAAACACAGGGGTAGATTTCTTTCAAAAACCTAGTAAGATTGTGACTATGTTGGTTAATCTAACTCAGAATAGTCTTCTGTTCTAGGTTACATACCATCACTATTGTGGAGAATTAGATCTTCGAATTGTAAAATAGCAGAACACAATCTCGGTCTATATCTTTATTTAAATATACAAATTTTGAGACAGGAAAGTGATCCACTTGTAATATTAATCTTTTGAATTGAGATAATTATGCATTGTATTGTATTACCTGAACTGTTGTAAAAAATAAAGGACATTTTTTGGATAAATTATTTTTTTTCAATTTTGGCAAATAAGGGGAAGTAACTCATTTTACCTTACTTTTACTACAACATATTTTCGTGAATTTAACCACTTTCCGCAAAATATATTTTTGTATAGTTTTAGTATGTTGTTAATAGATGGTAACAGACTTGTTTTTCAGAGAAAAACCTTGTGTTGCAATTAGTTGCAGGTTGTTCACTAAATTGACTAGAAAATAAGATTTAAAGCATTTATATGTGCTAATTAAAGCAGATTTTTTTTAAAGTAAAGAATCTTGCATTTGAAGCCTCACAATCTGCAACACGCAAAACTAGGGAGAGGTGTTTGAGGAAACAGAGCACTGAAAACGACTGCCTCTGCTTGCAGGAAAAAGATTTTGATTCAGTTCATTCCGTGCAATACCTTATATGGTACTACGAATTCTAAAAAAAGAAATTTTGATACTTGAACTTACTTTTATAGTTTTTCTCCGCTTCGAAATTGCCACCCCGTGTCAAATATAACCGACACACCGCATGTGGCGTTCTAAACGGTGAACACCCTCCCCAAACAAAAATAAATCATTTGGAATATAATCAGTGGCGGATCCATAATTAATATAGATCATACGAGATTGACCGAGTGGGCCCTCCCCAGTTTTGCGTCAGTGAAATATAAATTTGTTTTTACATGTATATTTCATAGAGCTGAAACTGACCTCACGTTTGTATTCGGTGTCTTCTCTATGGTCGGGTTGTTGTCTCATTGACACATTCCCCATTTCCATTCTCAATTTTAAATCCTTGGTACCAACCACAAACAAAAATGAATAAATTATTTACTTAAAATCGGTACTGAAAATCATTGTGCAAGTTGTGTTTAGTTATAAAATAAAATAACGGATAAGAAAACAATTATGTAAATTAATATCTTATGATTAGAAGTAAAGAAAAGGTATAAGCAGCGGAATAAAACATTCATTTCCCTTGGCTTTATTTTCTTGTGTAAACAAATCTTCATATCTCCCTCAAATGTATAATAGCGTATTGTTAAATCATTAGACACGTGTTCTTTTATTATATTTGAACGGTATGCAATATTTGATGTATGATACATACATATCATTAGATCCTTACAATTTCTTCAAACCCAGTCTTGATCCGTTCATAATTCATGTTAATAGAGTTCTTTCAGCTTTAGTGTTTTACTGGAGTTACAGCTTCACGATAGACATGCATGGTTTGAACACCTGTAACAAACTGTTGAGTCTAATTTAACACACCAAGAACTCATGTTGTATGTGTTGTGATGAATCTTTTTCACAAGGCTGTTATTTTTTTTTATGTTCTTCTTAGATCATTTTGCTTTGGGTCGTTAACTATCACAAAATAAAAATAAAAATATGGTATTATGCAACGGGAACAATCGACCACGGTGCCGACAAATGCAAATCAAAACCATCGTAAGAAATAATGGTCTGACTTTTACAATATATTCTGTTTGTAGTATATAGATTTCAAATGTACCAGGATTATAGTTTAGTACGCCATACGCGCGTTTCGTCTACATAAGACTCATCAGTGACTCTAATATTAAAATAGTACAAAGTTGAGGAGTATTGATGATTCAAAATCTGGACGACCCGTTACCTTTCTAATTAAAAGGTTGGTTGTTTTCTTGACATTCTACATAAATACATATTCTGTAAATAAATTCCTCATAGATACTATTGTTGATATTTGTATTTGCGTCAGACGCGCGTTTTGTCTACAAAAGACTCAGCAGTGACGCTCGAAAAAAGGTCAAAAGGTCAAACAAAGTTGAAGAGCATTGAGGACCAAACATCCCTTAAAGTTTTGATTATTACAACTAAGGCTATCTATTTCCGAGGTAGAAAAGCATTAGTAATTTTCAAAAATGTAAAGTTTGACAGAATTGTATATTTCATTTGTGCATAAATATATTTTTTAAGGTTTTATTAACGTTGCTGCTAGTATGTGCAAACTATGTTCTATTACAGCGTTAGTTATAAAAGAACCGGGACCCGAACTACGGTTAATTGAGGGTGAGCCACTCGAATTACAATACAATATCCTAAAGAAAGGACTCCACCTCCGTGTTTTTAAAGACAATAAGTACATAGAAGAAACAGCATATGTTAAAAAAAGTTTGTTCCGAAAAGAGAAAGTAACAATTGAAGACCAGGGATATTATTTTGCAAAAATTAGCATCTTTAAAAGCAACACTACAAAGGTGACAGTAGATTGTAAGTCATGATATATATATTAGTAACATAAAAATTAACAATAATTATTAAATTGATAAGAACAGTTATGGAGAGTCGTACAAATGCACTCCACACCTTAATTTCTAACAACTATTACAACACCTCGTATAACCCCGAGACAAATGAATCCGGACTTTGACGAGTTCGAAGCGATAAACAGGACAACATTTGGATGACAACGATTTCGAATGCCTCTCTAGAACTTATTTGAGTATATATAAATATGTCAATGTGCATGTGAGTTTACTTTTTCAATTATACAGCTGTTATAAGTTTAAGATATTGCATAAAACGTTTGATAAAACTGTTAGATGCAAAACGCACAGACATGGTGCAATTTTCTACGTTTAAGAGAAAAACAATGCTGAATATCTTTTCATGCACAAACCTTTGCGTATTACTACACTAAGCAATAATATATAACTATACGTAGAACTACTACGTGCCTTCATATGTTCCCTTGAACTTAGAACAGACGCAATATGGAAATAAAAAAAAGTTTTGTCTTACTGTATCGTTCGTTCCACCAAATGTGTAGAGTTCGTTGTTTGTTATTAAATAATCACTGTACAGTTCGTTTACAAAAACTATCATAAATCACTTTCTTATTTGAGATGGCATCGGCGACTCATTTTCTGTATTTTAGTGTTATTTTGTATCTATAAACTTAGTCAAAAATGTTGAAACAAAACATACCAGTCATCCAAAGCCAAAATTGCGATGTTAGTTGTATTTGGCAACACTTTTAGGAATTTTGAATCTCAATGCTCTTCAACTTCGTACTTTATTTGGCCTTTTTAACTTTTTTGGATTCGAGCGCCACTGATGAGTCTTTTGTAGACGAAACGAAAATTTAGTCCTGGTATCTTTGATGAGTTTATTTACAACCACTGGGTCGATGCCACTGCTGGTGGAGATTTATTTCCCCGAGGGTATCACAAGCCCAGTAGTCAGCACTTTTTGTGCTGACATGGACTATCATTGATATTGTTATATTTATAAATTGACTGTCTACAAAATTTTGAATTTTTTAAAAATATTAAGGCTTTTTTACCTCTAGTCCGGCGGCTACAAGCATATTTCAGACGAATTGTGCACATCCTGCTACAAGCATGAAATTTGGCATAGACCTTCCTCAATTATTACTCTTTTATTTCAGATAGGGAGGCATTTGATAAAAATGTCTCACTTCCGGTAAAATCCAAAATGGCGGAAATCATACTTAAATCAGCCCTATATCGAAGGCTAGTATGTGAAAAGGTGTTATTAACATTCTACTAACATAATATTTGGTACCAACCTTTGTTATATACTACTTTTATATATATGATATAGATAAGATGTCTTCAAAAAACCCTACTTCCGGTAAAATCCAACATAGCGGATATAGTACTAGATTAAGCTTAATTTTAGGGAGGGTAATTGCAATGTGTTTTAATGTATTGCTACTATCATTACATTGTGCAGCAGCCTTTCTTTTGTGCTTCTCATGGATACAATGTACAAGACATATCTCTTTAAAAACCTTAATTCCGGTATATCGTAAATGGCGGACATCATAGAAATATCAATTTTCTATTTTAATATTCAACTTTTTTCAAAATGTAAAGAAAATGTTTTTTGATGTTGTTTTTTTTTTGCTTGTCATTAAACTATTGGCTTTTAGTTATCATCAAAACCATTAATTTTATTCTGTTGTAAATTTTTAAATAACACTTCCGGTAAAAAAAAAAACCAATATGTTGTAAATTTCAAAAATGAGTCCTCAATCCATATCTTTGATTTAGAGTTTTAGATAGATCGGTTAAGTACTTAAACATTTTTCAAAGTACTACTATTTGGCAAAAAAAAAATGTTTATTCACAGCCACCACCATATGCAAACAAAGCAGTGCACGGGAGACCCGATTTTCCACATTAACAACGACCGCGACATCCACTGTATCTGTATCTGTATGAATATATTGTCGATACCAATTTTGGCTTTAATATAACGGTTTGAGAGAGCGCCGCCGATTTATTAACGAGGCGTAAGAGCAGATTTGACGCTCTCTACGCTTGATGCGTGCACTACAGTGTCGTCTAGCTGATTCGACCCGATCACTGTCTTTACAAAGAATGAGTTTGAGTATTGTGGTGTTTTGCTTAGTGGAATGTCAAAACACTTAGAGTGATTCTTTACTTGCTTTTCCACAATATTTGTTGAGTGGTATTCTTCGAACTTATTGGCAGTTATGTTTCTCTTAGGACGTGCTTTTTGAGAAATTCGTCTGATTAAATAGCGGGAATCAGCCCCTTAACCACTTTGTACATAAATATCAACTTCTAGCTTGTTCGTCTTGCAATTGTCTGGAGGTCTTGTAGTTCCAGTTGGGCAAGCATATTGGAGACACACCCTTCCTTTCTTGACTTGTAATCTATGGTGATAAATTATTTTTTTTGCAATCTTGTGGGCAGTATTTCAAGTTTCTTCTTTGAAAGCCTCGTGTTGAATTTGCTTTCTTTGCCACGTTTAATAAGTGGGTGGGTCATTTGAGGTCTTCCGAAATTTGTAGGCCTAGGTACGGGTTATGCTTGACTTGTTGTAGTATGTGTCCATTTAAACTGATTTTATGGCTTGGCTTCTGATGCTTAGGATGTAGCTTTTTTTTGGCATTGAACCGCATCCCTAAGTACATCCACAATGTACAAGCTTCTGAAATGATGAGGCCTTAGAAAGAGTTATTTAAAAGTGATCCTCTTTGTCCCTTCGCCATCCATTAGGGCCTGAACTGGGTAGCATAAGAGCCAATTCCAAGCTCGTCCTCCTAAACACCTGCCTTAGTATATTGCACGTTTTACATGCTGGAAAAGACTAGACCAGGTTGAGGGAATATCCTCAATTAGTCTTCCCTTTTGCGCAAATAGTTATTTTCTTGATTCGTTAACCATGTTTACCCCATCTGAAAAGTTTGTGTGATCTTACAGTTAAACCTCGGTGATTTAGGCTGATCAATCATCTTTTTTTATGTTAAAGTCACATCTTCAAATGCCATCAATGTCTCCTACGCAGTCTTATTTTCCTTTTCAAGAAATCAGAGAACCATATCACAACTGGTAAAGACATGCATCACAATAACTGTGTGTAATCACTCATTGCCAGGTGCTATCATTTGATAGGTCATTGATATATATTTATCCAAAGCTTTTTGCCCTCCCAAACACAATTCATCGTTCGTCTACCCCTGTCACGAAATAGCGAAACAGTTATGACAGCATCATCAGTAACGACTATTCGAATTATGACTCGTGCAAGTTCGTGTTTCATTGCATCAGACACATGCACCATGATTCTATTAATGTCAGCCTCTTAATATAAGAAGCAAGTGCTACATTTAGGGGAAAGGGAATACACAGACGAATCAAGAGTCAAAACAAGATGACGACAATAAGAAAGAACTTTTAAGTTTTCATTCGCAACAGCTTGCTCAGTAGATTTTGAGGAAAAGGTAGTTGTAGCAACAATTGCTCAGGATGTTCTGTGTTATCCACCACATGATGATGTTTCAAGCTTAGCATCATGTTCACATGAAGAGGCTGACACTTGAATCAAGATGCATGTGTCTGATGCAGTGAAACACATACTTAACTAAGTCATGAATCGAACAGTCGATACTGATGTTGCTGTCATTGCTGTATCGCTTTTCAGTGACATAGGGGCAGGCAAACTTTGGCTTGCATTTGGAAGTGGGAAAAGCTTCATATATATATATATATCCATGACCATTCAAATACACTAGGCATTAAGAGATTACACGTTTGCTGGAAAAGGAACTGCGTTGGTGACATGGATGGTGTTTAAAGATGTGACTCTATCATTTAGAATGATGATTGATCAGCCAACATCACCAGCTATGGATTTAACAATGTCATTGATAGAACGATACGTGGTTTTGTTGTAAGATCGGACAAACTTATCAGATGGGGTTTACGAAGCAAGAAAAAATGTGTTTTTAGAAGAGGATATACTTATTGAGGCTATTCCCACGACTCGGTCTAGTCTTTTTCAGCAAGTAAAACGTGCAATATACCATGGCGGGTGCGAATGAGTAACAAGATTGGTATTGGTTCATAGTTAACTAGTCCATCGCTTATGAATGGCGAAGGGGAAAATATGATCCATGGGAACCCTTTTGGAAAACTCTTTGTGAGGCCTCTTCATCTTATCAGGAGCTTGTACATTATAGATGTAAGAAACAATACCACGATCTTTGTAAATTTGGAAAATAATCTCTCCGATTGTGAATAAACATGTATTTGCGGCCATAAATAAGTCATTCTAAAGATGTTTAAGAACTTTAGTGATTTTATTTTGTTTTAATCTATCTATCCAAAACTCTACATCAAAGGTATGGATTGAGGACTCATCTTTGAAATTTACGCCATATTGTTTATTTTACCGGAAGTGTTAACTTTGTATTTAAACATATAAAGCTGAATAGAATGAGTAGTTTTGAGGATGACTTAAAGCCAAAAGTTTAATGACCAGCAAAAAAAACACCTTTTATTTACATTTTGAAAAAAGTTGAATATTAAAATGAAAAATTATCAATATTTCTATGTCCGCCATTTTGGATATCACCGGAAGTAAGGGTTTTAAAGACATACGTATCCATGAGAAGCACCAAAGAAAGGTTCCTGCACAATATAATCATAGTAGCAATACTTTAAAACACATTTCAATTACCCTCCCTAAAATAAGCTTATTTTAGTTCAATGTCAGCCATGTTGGATTTTACCGGAAGTAGGGTTTTTGAAGACATTTAATCTATATCATATATCCAAAATTAGTACATAACAAACAAATATTATGATAGTAGCATGTTAATAACACCTTTCCACATACTAGCCTTCGATATTGGGCTAATTTAAGTATGATGTCCGCCATTTTGGATTTTACCGGAATTGAGACATTTGTTTTCAAATGCCTCCCTATCTGAAATAAAAGATAAATAGTTGAGGAAGGTCTATGCCAAATTTCATGCTTGTAGCAGGATGTGCACAATTTTTCACAAAGCCGCCGTACTACTCAGGCATAGATTACCTTAGCTGTATTTGGCAACACTTTTAGGAATTTTGGATCTCAATGCTCTCCAACTTCGTACTTTATTTGACCTTTTTAACTCTTTTGGATTCGAGCGACACTGATGAGTCGTTTGAAGACGACACGCGCGTCTGGCGTATATATAAAATTTAGTCCTGGTATTTTTGATGAGTTATTTAACCAGCGTACATTAAACAGGAATTTTTCTATGGAAAATTGGGACTTTCAACGTTTTTGCAGATAAAATAAACTGTTAATAAATATATTCCAGATAAAATAAAGATTCAGAAAATAAAGTACAGCCAATAAAACTTCAATGACTCTTACTTTTCACTGTTTGAGGCTCATCCAAATGCCGATGTTGATATTAAACGAAAGCAGCCATAGGAGCTCGTTGAACTTACATGTAGTTAGCCGAATGCATTAGATGACATTCAAACTTTTTTTTTTTTACATATAAATCTAACATTTGTAGATGTGGTATGATGATCAACGAGACAACTTTCCAACAAAGTTTAAATGAAGTGGGTGTATAAAACAATTATCCAACGTAAAACATTCAACAATGAGGGCAACCTATATCGTCTTGTCGGTTAAAAAAGGCCCCGATATGAAAAAAATGTGAAAAATTTAAAACAAGAAAACTTACGGTTTCATTTATAACTATTAAATTATTTATTAACGAAAAACAAATATGACAGATCTATATAACCAATGTACTACCAGCTGGTGACGTTGGACATGCACATAAAGAATGCGACGGGACTAAATATACAAGCCCTGAACCCTATCCCTAACCGGGGACACTAGTGTAACATCACAACATGATAAAAAACATGACGTACAGTTGCAATTGACTCAACTCAAAATATCGATACAAGGCACAAAACAATACACATAAAATATCGAAATAAGAGTAATTGTAGTAACTTAAAGCAAATAACAACTAAAAGGTAAATCATTTTATTCAAGACTAAAGTATCAGTCAGTATATATCCAAAATATTAGGGTAAAATATGAAGCCGACGTTCCTGACTATTTTAATATTAAAAATTATCTCTTCACCTGCACATCTTCACATTAAAGAAACTGTATTACTTATTAACGATGGCTATAAGTTACACGTTCATTGTATGAACATATTCTTTAGCATTAATGTAACTCTATTGTATTCCATGACCCCCTTGGATCCGCTTCAGAGATTCAGAACAAAAGCCAATAATCCATTGATTGTTTTTATTGCTATATCTATATCAAAAAGAAGATGTTGTATGATTGCAAATGAGACAACTCTTGACGAAAGACCAAATGACACAGAAATAAACAACTGTAGGTCACCGTACGGCATTAGTAATGAGCAATGCCCATACCGCATAGTCAGCTATAAAAGGCCCCAAAATGGCGAATGTAAAACAATTCAAACGAGACAACAACCGGTCTAATTTATGCACAAAATAATGAACGCAAAATAAATTTATAACCAGTGGATTACACGCTCCTGGCTTAGGACAGGCACATACAAACTAAAACTTAGGGAAACACATCAAATATAAGAGGAGAACAACGACACAACATAAACAATATTATACAACACACACATAAACGAACTATAATATAACAATGGCCGTTTTTCTGACTTGGTAGAGGACATTTAAAACAAAATATGGTGAGTTGAACCTGGTTTTGTGGCTAGCCAAACCTCCCGGTTTGATGGCAATGTTAAAATATAAAATTAATATGGTAACATTACATGACAGGACTACAATACAGATAAATGTTAGAACATACTGGACAGGAAAACACACAAATAAACAATGCAATAGAACTTCATGACAAGGCTTACAATTAAACACGCCAGACGCGCGTCTCGTCCACAAAAGACTCATCAGTGCCGCCCAGTCAAAATAGCAAAGAAAGCCAAAAAAAGGATGAAAGCATCGATGGCCAAAAATCCAAAAAGTAGTGCCAAATACGGCCAAGGTTATCTGCTTGGGATAAGAAAATCCTTAGTCTTTAGAATAATTCATACTTTTGAAAACAGTAAATTATGCTCTTCAACTTCGTACTTTATTTGGCCTTTTTAACTTTTTTGGATTCGAGCGTCACTGATGAGTCTTTTGTAGACGAAACGCGCGTCTGGCGTATATATAAAATTTAGTCCTGGTATCTATGATGAGTTTATTTATAAAAATGACTATATAATTGATATGCATATTAACACCGAATAAAAATGAATACGTAAAACAACCTAAATAAGCACATAAAAACAGCAGAGTCAAACAACGTTTTATATGTTAGCTGAAGAGATCGACCCACAAAAGTGACGTCTCATTCAAATTTCTAAAAATTTCCCAAAATTAGGATAGAGTTCAAAATTCGGTTTGTAATACTGATATTACATTTATTAATAACAATGAAAATTACAATACTCATTAATAAAAAAAATCTGGTAATAATTAGATTATTAATTCTATTATATAGCTATGTCTGTATTTCTTCTAAATCAAACTGTAAACCAAATACATCGTGTAAGTTAAGTTGACATAAAATGTATTATCAGGAAACGATAAAACCGGAAATGTGCATTTATGCATAATTTGAAAAAATCTAAATAAAAAATTGTCAGATTTTTACACTGAGCATATATGAGATACTATTACTTTACAAAATAGGTACATTTTTGGTTCAATTGTAACTTTCTATACATGTATATATAATAAAGGAATCAAAAGCATGGTAATTGTTGCCTGTTCAGTGTCATAATAAATCATCCTTAGTTTCTCATAAAATGATATATACGTGTACAAATGTCTGAACAAAAAATGGAAGGTTACGCATAAACGATACAGTAATTTGAGTAAAGAACCGAAACATGTGCTGATAGTGACCAAATTGGTCAATTAAAACAAATGTTGAATTTCAGTACACTTATGCTAAACATTTTATTTCTGACGGAAAATGAAGTTGAAAGTGCTTTAATGAAGTATGTAGAAAGTATGAGCCAGGAAATTGATAATTAACACGACTTACATTTATTTCGACAAGAAATTATGCGATATGAGCATATGCATGGTTATGCGATATGAGCATATGCATAAGCGTCTTTGAATAATGTGCCATTTACAAAGGAATAATAGGAACAACCAATGATTTAATATCATTAATATTTTAGGTATCACTATTACTTGGTGACATTTTTTTGTATATTCATATCAATAATATTGTAGTGAAAATATTTATTCTAAATAAACTGAGAACAGGTATATTGGACGAATCACTTTTTTTTCGTTCCGTCTAGTTCTTACAAATAGCTTACTCAATGCATATGACCAAATTGATCAATTTAGAAAAATGTCGAATTTTCAGTATAAATATGCTAAACATTTTATTTCTGACGGAATATGAAGTTATAAGTGCTTACATGAAGTTTGTAGAGGTAATTAGTCAGGATATTAATAATCAGCCGGACTTAGAATTATTTTGACAAGATTAAATTATGCGATATTTGCGTTATTTTTGTGCGTATAGTGTCAGAGTAACACATTTCAAATGATTGTTCCCCTATTTTCTGACGGCCTTGATATCTGCAAAAGGGACCTTTTAAGACAGTTAATAAGAAATCTTAACTAAAAAATCCCACCTTCTTTATTATTCTATGTTACATTTTTTTCTACAAACTAAATTTGATCGGCGTACAGGAAATTCATGTTCATCTTGTTACCGATACTTAAATCGATCGTTACATTCTTATCCCGATGAACATCGAATTGTCATGTTGATTTCAAAAGCGACCAACAACCTAAATATTTAACACAGCACGTTTCTGGCATAACAGTGTTGAGAAAAAATATCAGGACATTTACTGCACGAAAATTCAGAAGATGGTACTTTTTGTCAAATCTATGCTGTTGCAAACACAATTATTAATATATTATATAAGATATTCAATTCTTCTGCTAGAAATAAGATAAAGTGGGGTAACTTTCATATCAACATGTGAGATGCTTTTTTCAAAGCTTGTCTTTTAACGTTTGGAATATGTATAAACTTTCTGAATAAAGTATAAAAAAGGTTCAGAAAAAATCATTGTCGGTAGATCTAAAATACATAGGCCGCAGCTATTCATTATAAAAAAGTTGATCAATGGACAACACCATGACGAACAAGACAAACTGCCAAAACAACACAGTTCATACAACAACCCTTTCGAAACCTTTGATAAAAAGTAAGTGCACTGGTAATGTAACACCTCATGGAAAGCCTGAAAATGAAGAGGACACATGTGTTATTAGTTTAGTTTTAAATGAAAGTATTTCAACACCGGTCTAAACTTCAATGAAAACCTGAGTTTGATCTTACCTAATTCAACCACTGGATATCATGACATGTGTGTGTTCCGATGAAAACGCTCTCCTCACTAAAACACACCTACGGCAATTTCGTATTCTACATACGAAAGCTTTGAATTACAAATACACAGAAAAAATAAACATATAGTTGAACTACGTATTACACACTATGTACGTTGTGTTCTGTTTACAATCTTCGATTAAAATAACTATTAAAATTTAAAGAGAAAAATATTTTGTGCGTGTTTTGTTTAAGTGTATATGTTCATCAAATTTAGGTGATATTTGTCCTGGTTAGACCATTAAACTATGTTGAAAGGTTGCAATACGAATGTTCATCACGTTAACCAAACAGCCAATTTTTAAAAGTTAACGATGGCAAAGTATACGCCAAAATATTCTTCAAATGTATGATAGCATTTTGGTTACGGATATCTTTAGATTCAATGGCTGAAATAGCAGGACAATGTCTTTATTTAATGACTTTAAATAAAAAAGGATAATGAAATGTGTAATGCAAATTGAAATTTTGTGAAACCTATGAGAGCCTAGTTATAACATCAGTTTTTTGTTATCTCGAACGGCATGATCTGAATGGATACTTTCGGATTTTTATGACTTCTACGTATAAACAAACACAATAACTTTTATTTTTTATTTTTATTTCATAGCCTTTTTCAAACGACAACTTGTGGATAAAGCGACAATAGAGGGTGAAGAAGTGAGCTTTGAATGCGAAGCAGAAAAACCGGATCCTGTAGTATGGTTTAAAGACAACAATGAAGTTCTACCTTCATCAGAATTCATAATAAACACACTTAACAATACATTTCATAAATTAACCATTGTACAACCCAATCTTGCTGATAAAGGAAAATATGGTATTAAATGTATTAAGAAGAAAGATATATCAAGCTGTGCCGATCTAGATGTGAAAGGTAATTGGATGTAAAACGTTTAGTTTTTCTACTACGTGTTTATCAATTTCTGCAAAAAGGTTATATTACATACAAGATTTTAAAACATATCCAATTCATTTATTGTTATTTTTTTTACTATATGAAAAAGAAATTTAGGGTTGTAATTTATTTGTGAAGATCATCTTAAATCCAAACCGACTGGATGTTTTTTTAACTTACATATGCAAATCTATTTAAACCATTGTGGTAACGTCAGCCTATTCATTTACCGTGGATTTTTTTTCTAGAATCAACGCTTCCTAAATCCGTCGCTGAAATGGACTCACCAGATTATATTCTATTGTTTCCTTTGTGTTTCTAATTTCATTAAGGTTGAATTGACTAATTTACTGATTTCTGTTCACTAATGGAATTATTTAAAAAACTTACCTTTAATTTTTGTAATTTCTATATGCCTTCACTGGGAATCCAAGCCGTCTATGAATTCTGTTAAATGTTACTGACTTCAACATATCGATGAAAGCTCTGGGCTACCAATTGGCTACGATTTATATGTTTATTATATATATATAAATGAATATATGATATACATCGGTTCAACATACACACAGGGCTTGTACCTTTATATATTAATAACAGGCAAACGTACAATATGAGTTGGTAGCCACGAGGTTTCATGGTTAAGATTAATGAGTTAAAGTTTAGGTCTTGTCTGTTTTGGTTCAAATCCCTGAATTCTCTTTGTTGTCCATAATCTCTGGTTTTCCAGTTTTTGTTCTTGTTTTGTATGTTATTGTGGATATTTTGTGTAATAAAAGCGAGTTTGGTAGTTTATAATCGGAATAATGTTGGCTATTCCACGTCCACTTGTAATGCTGTCCATCTGATGAGTTAAGCCTTTTTCAACTGATTTTTATAGTTCGTTCTTATGTTGTACTGTTGTACCACTGTCCCAGGTTAGGGGGGTTGGGATCCCGCTAACATTTTTAACCCCGCCACATTATGTATGTATGTGTCTGTCCCAAGTCAGGAGCCTCGCTGTAATTCAGTGGGTTTTTTTGTTCAATTTTTACATAAATAGGCCGTTAGTTTTCTCGTTTGAATTGTCTTACATTGTCATTTCGGGGCCTTTTATAGCTGACTATGCGGTATGGGCTTTGCTTATTGTTAAAGGCCGTACGGTGACCTATAAGTGTTAATTTCTGTGTTATGTTGGTCTCATGTGAAGAGTTGTCTCATTGACAATCATACCACATCTTCTTTTTTTATATTCCACATGTTTGAAATAAAAATGATTACATTCTTTTTGTCCATTATTGTTTTATAAATTAATATAATATGATTTCATCTATTTTACTACATAATTTTACAAATATTAATTCGCAAATTCCTATGCTAGAAAATCGTTATGTGCCTAGAATTAGGCTTCGTGTTAAAAATTTCGGAAACACACTTATTATATGCACTATATGTATCTTCTTTGTCTGATTGTTGTCCATTTGACACATTCTCTATTTCCATTTTCAATTTTAATAGAAATGAGTCCGAATAGAACTTATTTTGTATAAACAGATAATATTCAGATGCCTGATAATATGAAGATCTTAAAGGGCAGACGTATTGTGTAATAATGTATTTGTTTTTTTAAACATTTATTTGTGATATTTAATTTATTGTAATGGATCGTTTGACACGATAACATGGTTATCAAACTCACTTACAATACCTTCTAATTAAGAATAGGCGTTAATTTTGACAAGACATTAACACAGTAGTTTAAGTTATAGATACAATGGATAAGCGTTGATTCATGAAAAACAAACCATTCGCCCTCCGGGCTCATCGTTTCTTTTTCAAGAATCAACGCTTATCCATTGTATCTATATCACATAAGATATTCAATTCTTCTGCTAGAAATAAGATAAAGTTGGGTTACTTTCATATCAACATGTGAGATGCTTTTTTTCAAAGCTTGTCTTTTAACGTTTCGAATATGTACAAACTTTCTGCACAAAGTATAAAAAGGTTCAGAAAAATTCATTGTCGGTAGATCTTAAATACATAGGCCGCAGCTATTCATTATAAAAAAGTTGATCAATGGACAACACCATGTCGAACCAGACAAACTGCCAAAACAACACAGTTCATACAACAACCCTTTCGAAACCTTTGATAAAAAGTAAGTGCACTGGTAATGTAACACCTCATGAAAAGCCTGAAAATGTAGACGACACATGTGTTATTAGTTTGGTTTTAAATGAAAGTATTTCAACACCGGTCTAAACTTCAATGAAAACCTGAGTTTGATCTTACCCAATTCAACCACTGGATATCATGACGTGTGTTTGTTCCGATGAAAACGCTTTCCTCACTAAAACACACCTACGGCAATTTCGTGTTCTACATACGAAAGCTTTGAATTCCAAATACACAGAAAAAATAAACATATAGTTGAACTACGTATTACACACTATGTACGTTGTGTTCTGATTACAATCTTCGATTAAAATAAACTATTAAAATTTAAAGAGAAAAATATTTTGTGCGTGTTTTGTTTAAGTGTATATGTTCATCAAATTTAGGTAATATTTGTCCTGGTTAGACCATTAAACTATGTTGAAAGGTTTCAATACGAATGTTCATCACGTTAACCAAACAGCCAATTTTTAAAAGTTAACGATGGCAAAGTATACGCCAAAATATTCTTCAAATGTATGATAGCATTTTGGTTACGGATATCTTTAAATTCAATGGCTGAAATAGCAGGACAATGTCTTTATTTAATGACTTTAAATAACAAAGGATAATGAAATGTGTAATGCAAATTGACATTTTGTGAAACCTATGAGAGCCTAGTTATAACATCAGTTTTTTGTTATCTCGAACGGCATGATCTGAATAGATACTTTCGGATTTTTATGACTTCTACGTATAAACAAACACAATAACTTTTATTTTTTATTTTTATTTCATAGCCTTTTTCAAACGAGCACTTGTGGATAAAACGACAATGGAGGAGGTGGAAGTGAGCTTTGAATGCGAAGCAGAAAAACCGGATCCTGTAGTATGGTTTAAAGACAACAATGAAGTTCTACCTTCATCAGAATTCATAATAAACACACTTAACAATACATTTCATAAATTAACCATTGTACAACCCAATCTTGCTGATAAAGGAAAATATGGTATTAAATGTATTAAGAAGAAAGATATATCAAGCTGTGCCGATCTAGATGTGAAAGGTAATTGGATGTAAAACGTTTAGTTTTCTACTACGTGTTTATCAATTTCTGCAAAAAGGTTATATTACATACAAGATTTTAAAACATATCCAATTCATTTATTGTTATTTTTTTACTATATGAAAAAGAAATTTAGGGTTGTAATTTATTTGTGAAGATCATCTTAAATCCAAACCGACTGTTTTTTTAACTTACAT
Source organism: Mytilus galloprovincialis (assembly GCF_965363235.1). NCBI lineage: Eukaryota > Metazoa > Mollusca > Bivalvia > Mytilida > Mytilidae > Mytilus > Mytilus galloprovincialis. The sequence goes on from NC_134839.1 coordinate 50,985,018, forward strand.
ATGCAAATCTATATAAGATATTCAATTCTTCTGCTAGAAATAAGATAAAGTGGGGTAACTTTCATATCAACATGTGAGATGCTTTTTTTCAAAGCTTGTCTTTTGTCGTTTGAAATATGTACAAACTTTCTAAAAAAAGTATAACAAAGGTTCAGAAAAATTCATTGTCGGTAGATCTTAAATACATAGGCCGCAGCTATTCATTATAAAAAAGTTGATCAATGGACAACACCATGACGAACAAGACAAACTGCCAAAACAACACAGTTCATACAACAACCCTTTCGAAACCTGTGATAAAAAGTAAGTGCACTGGTAATGTAACACCTCATGAAAAGCCTGAAAATATAGATGACACATGTGTTATAAGTTTGGTTTTAAATGAAAGTATTTCAACGATGAATTCAAGAATAAAGATGAAGTCAATTAAACAACGCAAAATAAACGAAAACTTTTGTGACCAATACGACTGGGCATTTCATTCTTAGAGCTGTAAAATCAAGATCGTGACGATTTATTTATTTTAATGTTATTATATCAGTAAATTTACAAATGTCATCTATGTTATCAATGATTTTCTATATCAGAACTAATCTTCTGACTACCGGGATACGAAATTATAAAATAAATTGAAATTCATTGTTCTTAATGTGAGTCAAAAACAGATAGTCTTTCGTGATTGTCTTTGATTTATAACAAGCAAATTACAAATATGACCGTTTCAGCAGATGACATATCATTTCAATACTTGTAACAAAGTGTAGCTTGGCAACTGTGCTAGACACAATCCTGGGGCGAAACTATCACCAGCAGTGGCATCTTTAACAAGAATGCATTTGTTATAGCACTTGGTATTGGTTGTATAAATTTTGATAACAAATTCATACGGAAATTAACAATTTGTCTAATTATTATATACAGAAATGCCAGATGCTGTTAAACAAATGTCCCAGCATGACAGAAACATGTTCCTAAAGGCAGCTAAAACCGGAACCGCCGTAAGGTACTACATCAGGGTTATAATTGTAGGCGAAAGTGGGGTTGGAAAAACTTGTTTATTAAGACGATTAATGAATGAAAACATAGATAATGTAAAGAGCACAGATGGAATTGAGATCAAGAAATGCAAGATCAACCTTCAAACACAGGAATGGATTTTTACTTCAGGTAAAACAGATATCTTGTAGTAAACATGATATACAAACTGTATTAACGATATGTTCTACCGTACAGCGCATCCTCTTTGTTTTCGTTTTCTAGTATTGAAAAGCAATTGCAATCTTGGTATAATTATTCTATATTATTTATATTCCGTTTATACCTATGTTACTTGGAAGAAAGTGCCCTTCAAGATCATATAAAATATTTCGAACGAATATTTGTTCAATGATACTAACAAAACGTATGTAGTTATTCTATGTTGAAACTTTTTTCGTATGAACTTAGTACATTTGCATGTTTTTTCGCCTACTTAAAAGATATTGACATTGACTCGGATTTGGTTTGTCTATATCGGTTTATGAATTTCAAACAGCGGTATACTAATGTTGCCTTTATTCATTGCAAACGGACACTAGTAACCCGAATTTAACTTGATCGGACAAAAACGCATTAACGCTGTTTAAATCAGATTAATCGTCATTTGATAAAGATTGACAAAAATTAAAAATTATTTTTAATTTATTTCAATGCATATCAAATCATTTTAATGCCAGTCAAATAGATTCGCTTGCAGTCGTTCAATTTAATTCAAGTTGGCGGTAAGTTACGTCAAACAAATAGGCCACGCCCCCGTTAAACTATTTCAAACTGGTATTAATTCGTTTTAAACCGTGTTGAGACCCGAGCTTTTAACAGGTAAATCACTCAAGCAAAACAACATCGATGTATCTTTCGTTTATTTGTTTCAAACTTTATCGACTTATATATATAAATGCGTGTATTCAACTGTTCTTTAGCGTAAATATTTTTACCAGTAGAAAATTTTAATACAGGCAATAATGTTTAAGCTTTATATTACATTGTATACGTCAATTTTAATCATAGTCCAGAAATTATTATATATTCAGATTTTTAATTTGTTTTTAAAAACTTTGATTTAAGAAAATTTTACAAGTATAAGAACTACGATATAGGAAAATTTTATAAGTATAAGAAACAATTTTAATGAGTAATGTTTAGTTGTTTTAACTATTGATCAGTAATTGTATAAAGTTTTATAATGTTAGTGTCTCATAAGTCAGTATTTATGGCTGGATATTGATTGTTTTATGTGTAAATATTATAATTGTTGTATATGTTTTATGGCAATCAATATGTGACACTTTAATTAACAAATTTATATTATATTATATTTATATATATATATATTCTTATTAAAGTCATTTACTTCACAAGTTAAACAAATAAATGATCAATACACGTAACATATAAGGAATTTAAATAAAAAAATAAAATATTGATGCACGGTTTAAAAAATTTAAAACTTGTGAATCTGTTAAAAATAAAATAGTTAGATGTTTAACATATTTTTAATTTGCCCAAATGCAGTAGATCTTTATCTCACATATTCGTTTCAAAACTTGCTGAGTGCTATGAAAACTTGTGACATGTCAGTAATGTATGGTCCATTGCAATGACTTACGAAACTTTAGGTATTCCTGTATATTTCCGTTTCTCTTTTTCTGTCTTACTATAATTTACTCGTAAATTAAATATAGACACGGAAATTAAAGTTACTTACAAAAATTATTTATTTTTCACATAGTTTAAATCGATGTATCTTATATTTTCGGTCAACAACAAATATTCCCTAGCTGTATATTGATATATGAAATAGCTTGTAATAAAAGCAATGTTGTGTTAAATAATAAAATTAATGAAGATACGGTTGACATTTGTTGAATTTAATAAACAGTTAAGTCTTGCACAACTTTGTAAATGAAGGAACAGCTCAATAAACTTTTAAAACTGTGTTTCAAATTGTAATATCGGTCACTGACGCGAAACAGGCGTTCATTGTGGAAAAGCAGCACAATACGAAAATTGTGAATTGTGGTTCCGATTCTGTAAAGGGATTATTGTGCTGTCACGCACCGTGACGTACAAAAAGTCTTGCTATAAATGAGCATATATTCTGTTTATATGAGATAAATTTAAGTCTGCGATAACGATGGGTTGGTTTGTTTAAGTTTTACGACCTTGACTTGCTCTAAGTCGACATTTTCTTACGTCTAATGCATTTAAAAAAAACCGTATATTTACGTTTAGGGCATTTAATATAAGTCTACCTACCAAATTAAAATCCACATAAACATTATTAAAATAAACAAGAATGGAAAAGAAACAATTATTCATTGTTCCTCTGATATAATTTTTATTAACTATATTTGAGCGGTAACGTCTTAATAAAAACTGATTGTCGTATACATAAAATATTTCATCTAGGTGCTTTCGTTGAAGTTCGCGTTACATATCAAAATGAATTTCATTGGTTGAAACGTTTGCAAACTTTCAATCCAGGTGTTCTCATCGAGGTCCGCGTTCATGTTTCAATTCAATACACAATATTTCATCTAGGTGCTTTCGTAGAAGTTCGCGTTACATAGTAAAATGAATTTCATTGGTCGGAATATTTGCAAACTTTCAATCCAGGTGTTCTCATCGAGGTCCGCGTTCGTGTTTCAATTCAATACACAATATGAAGTCCAAGATGGTAAAAAAAAGAATTTTAAACTCTACGATGTCCGAGTAAATAAATAGAATTTAGAAAATAAAACACTTTTACGATTCTTCCAACACAATAAACTTCCAACACAACAAATATACTATCCTTTTCGCCGATGAATAATTATTACTATAATATAAGAACTAGGATTTGTATACTATTCAATCTGGGAACAGTATACCTAACAATATATATGTTCCTGATTTGATTTATTCCTCGAGAAAATATTCATTTATTCACTTAAATCAATAATTGATCAACTTGAACTTTGAAAAAGTTACATTAATATATCTTTTCGCATCCTTTAATTTAAGGTAATTAAATCCGAAAAACTAAATAAAATTAATTGTATTATTTAATTTAGATTCTTTATTTCTTATAAAACCAAGTGAACGGTAAAAAGAAAGATATTTTTACATATAATATTAACATACAGATTTTGCGTATGACCAGTTTGCACAAAGCGAGCAACAAGAATGAGAGATTGGTGATCAGCCTGGAGAACATACTTTTATGTATATATAATTCAAATTAATTTACACAAATTTTTCAAAACACAATTTTTTTTGAAATAAAGAAAGTGCCCAATTTCGAAACATTTACTCGGCTTACATAGTTAGGTTTAAGAAAAGGTCTTCTACTTTCTGTTAGAGTTGTGCAGTTTAGAATATAGTGAAATACATCAACCTATCTCTTAAGAGTTACAAAGTACACACTGTCAGTACCTTTCCTGTCTCATAATTCTACGCCATCTACCGGTTGCTATAGGTAACCGATGATTTCCAGTTCTAAACATATACAACGTTATCTTATCTTTATAACGTAATAAGTCTAAATATTCTGCAAATTCAAAGATTTCTTTAAACAGTTTTTAACATAATACTTTTGGAGAATATTCCATATCTGATTTCCAAGTCTGCTGAAATTGGTAAAAAAATCTCTGTTTAATATTTAATCTAACCAAATATTTTAAAATACATATTTATTCAAGATATTTTTTATACAAATCAACCAATCGAAAGTAAATCCACCATCTACGTTGAGTTTATAAATATATCTATATAATTTACTATCGGAACTGTTTACAATGTTAGACCAAAAAGATACCATACGGTGTTCCACATATACTGACATAGGATAAGCGCCTAGCTCTCAACACTGGACACTTTAAATTTGCAAAACACTCATTTGCAAATCCGCCGCCGCCTCAAATAAGAGCTACAATGTCATGAATATAACCAAAATGTGCGGAATTACATGGGATTCAATAATTTCATTGGTTTTCTACTGTTACTATTATATTTATTTTTCTATTTGATTTATAAAAACATGGGATTTTCAATATCCCATGGGACAGGGCAAAATCCCATGGGATTTACCATTATCCCATGGGATTTTGGTTAAATCCCATGGGATTTTTTTTGGTCCCATGGGATAATTGTAGTCCCATGGGATATTTGTTGTCCCATGGGACAAAAAAAATCCCATGGGATTATTATTATCCCATGGGATTTTTAATATCCCATGGGACAAAATAAAATCCTATGGGATTCAAATTATAAATATATAGATATAAATATACAGTAATGTGTATGTTACAATGTATTCTATTTGGTAGTAAATTGTTATAAGATGAATCTTTTTAATTGAATATCTTTTTTCTTTGGAAATGTTAATTCAACATATTGTTCTATAACTGTTCAAAACTAAACTTTTAAACAACAAAGTAGATAATGTAAGTATCAATATATGTTTATTTATGAATTATAGAATACTTTCTTGAAACACTATTATTTACCATTTAAAATCAATGAAAAACTCTAATATAAGGCTGAACATACTAGTACTGTAAATTCAGAAATTATTGCGTGCATTTATTATTGGATTTTTGTCATTTAAGACTAATATGAGATTTTAATTTTTTACGATTTTGAGATCAGTTTAATTCATATAAAATATTTCTAAATGGGAGTTTAAATTATTGCGTTTACATCTGTGTTGCAATTTTTGCAAATATAAACCCTCACAACAATTCTTGAATTTACAGTAGCTATTTAAGTAAATCTATTTTTTTCACAATATCCCTCCACACAATACATTAATAGTTTCTTATCATCCAGCATTGTGTGATCTTATAGTCCACTTTTTGGTCATTCAGCGCACAGAACATTGACATTATTGTGGTTTCAATATCTTTGGTATTTAAAAGAACTTCTAATCAGTGACTGAGTGATGAAAATAATAGCTGATCCAACTTTTGTCTTTGAATTTATTCTGGTCTTGTTTCTATGTTTTCTCCATTTATTCTAGATGATGATTTTCAATCCTTCTGAAAAAGAACCAATAAAATCTGAAGTATTATATAAAGTGTTTTGCATACATGTAGCAATAATATGATTTTTAATAAAAATAGCTATGCGGTATGGATTTTACTGATTGTTAAAGGTTGTCCAATGTCATCAGTATCTAACCTCTTTCATCCTTTGGTCTCTGATGGAGAGTTGTCAAATTAGCAATATACCACATCTTCCTATTCTAATACTACCGGTATATAATAATCAATTAATTTATTCTTCTTTATAACGTTTGGGTATTTTCCCAAGTTATTTATATTATATATATAAAGATCAATGTTAAAACTTTAGGCAATTATAATAACATATTCCATTATTCACTAGAATTTCAATATATTATACAAAATGCAGACAACAGAAACAATATATCTTTAAGCTTTAGAAGTTCTGACAGAGTTCAATTTGTGTTTTATTTCAATGTAAAAATACCTTGAAATCTTCGGACATATTGGAAATTATCATGATTATAACATTGATACAAAAAAATATATTGTTTCATACTTATTTTTTGTGTTGTTGGCTTGCTGTCTCATTTTACAGTTATACATACATCAATAATCTTCTTCTTTATTAAAAGTAAATATGGGATATTTTTATTTTTATAATCTGAAAACATTATATTTCTATCGAATAACTTATTACCAAGTTCACAAACACCAACGTGTTTGTCAGATACTTATTTTAAGACATGTATAAATGTTTCAGATCATATAAGTATTTGGACCGTACGTTTATGGTCCGAAACATATAAGTATACTCTTACAGTCTGACCATATGCATACAATCAGACCATTTGAGTATACCCGGTACTTGTACTGTCTAATACAGGGGCGGATCCAGACATTTTAAAAAGGGGGGGGGTTCCTAACCCAGGACAAAGGGGGGGTTCCAATTACATGTCCCCATTCAAATGCATTGATCGTCCAAAAAAAAGGGGGGGTTCCAACCCCCGGAACCCCCCCCCCCTCTGGATCCGCGCCTGTAATACCAGAGCTCAACCAAACATGTATTTTTATTTCTACTGCAATTAAACTTTTTGTATTAATCTATTAAAGATTTCAGTTATGTTGATCTGTAATGTATATTTGTTTCTAATAAACTTGACCAACTTCTTAAAATTGGGCAGACTGTATGCGTAGTCTAAATACTCATATGTTCTGGAACATAAACATGATTAACAAGCATTTGACAGGATGTCATGATAAAATCCCTTAATATTAGTACTAAATTTTGAGTATATATATGTAAATCCACAGGCTACTTACTGAAATTAAAGAGGATGCAATTTAGAGGAAGGTCTGGACAGATGAATGCACCAACACTATTAAAGCAGAGCATAAAACTTACCAAAAACAAGATGTGTTACATTTATCCTTCAGAAGCAGGAAAATTGAAAGTTTTTTTTTCTTTCTCTGCTGTCCATGGTATAAACTTTAAATTCATTCATGCAAAATATGAAAATCTGCAAAAGTAGGACCTTGAACCTCAGCTTATCCACATTTTGACTTTTGAGCTGCATATTTTTTTTTCTTTTCATCTTGCTGACAATCTACATGATCTAAACATAAAAAAATGATAAAAACATAATTTTAGATAAACTTTGTGTTTTTATTTTTGTTGATACAAACAATTTTTCCCAGCTTAAAAGGAAAACATCATCACAAAAAAGGAGGTCATACTAACCTCCTAAATATTTAAACAAACCAAAATAATTACTTGATTAAGATCTTGTCATAAATTAATAGCATTGATACTCTTATTTTTGAAGACCATATATATATATATATGTCTTTTGCATACTTATATTCCTTTGTACAACAGTATGCATATTAAGATTGATTCCGAGGACTTAAATGTTAAATTAGCATGATTAATTTTACAGTTTCTCAGCTCCATGTGTACAATAAAAAGTAAAAACACAAAAATACCGAACTCCGAGGAAAATTCAAAAAGGAAAATCAAAAATCAAAAGGCAAAATCAAAAGTCCAAACACATCAAACAATATGAGAGTATCTTGCAATACTGTATATTCTGATATTCAGAACATATTGTGAGGTTTTTATTAATGCAAATGAGAGCTGTATATCATTCTCATTTCTGAGACATATTTATGAGCTGAAGACCAGTGCCAAAATTTCCTCACTGCATTGAAGACCCATAGGTGACCTTCGGTCATTGTCTGCTCTTTGGTTGTCACTTGTGTTGTTGTCTCTTTGACAAATTCCCAGTTTCTACTTCCCATTTTATAACATGTATGCAGATTTTTCGTAAATTACAATAATCAATCACGCAATTCTGTCCATTATTTATTTGTTATTGAAAATAAGCAAAAATAAATGCACACAAAATTTAACATTGTTAATAAAGGCTTTTTTTAAAATTCAAAACAGTTGCCTACACCGTTAATTTCCTTGTTTGATTTATTTCATATTTTTAAAGCCTTAATAGCTAGCTAGATAGTATACCTGGATGGATCCAGCCATTTTATAAAGGGGGTTCCCTGTTCCCAACCCAAGATTTAGGAGGGGTGGTTCCAACTATATGTTCCCATTCAAATGCATTGAGTGTCCAAAAAAAAGGAGGGGTTCCAAGTTGAACTACCAACCCCTAGAATCCTCCCCCTGTGATCCGGAATTTTTTTCACTTAACCACTGGGGATCTTAACCATTTAAAAGTTTTTCAAACATGTGAGGGTGGGGGTGACCCCCCATGGACTCTCCCTATATTTCATTTGATGTGTTTTATTGTTCCATACAAGAATATATATGGTTTAGGGGTGGGGATCTTGACCGTTTACAAGATAATAGCACATTCTCAAATTGAACAGGACGGGGTGACCCCCGGGACTTCCTTTTAATTTTAATTGATTTGTTTTATCGTCCCATTCAAGAATATATATGGTTTAGGGGTGGGGATCTGGACCGTTTACAAGATAATAGCACATTCTCAAATTGAACGGGGATGGGTGACCCCCAGGGACTAACCTTTAATTTTAATTGATTTGTTTTATAGTCCCATTCAAGAATATATATTGTTTAGGGGTGGGGATCTAAACCGTTTACAAGATAATAGCACATTCTCAAATTGAATGGGGTGGGGTGACCCCCCAGGGACTTCCCTTTAATTTTAATTGATTCATTTTATTGTCCCATTCAAGAATATATATGGTTTAGGAGTGGGGATCTAAACCGTTTACAAGATAATAGCATATTCTCAAATTGAAGGGGGTGGACTCACCCTCCCTTCTTTCTTCCCCCCAAAATACCTCATCACCACCCCCCCCCCCCCCTTTTTCCTCATTTCAATCACCCTGATATGATCTGATAGTTTTATCACTTACAATAGAAATTGGTTTAAATTCCCCAATTAATTCTAGTCGGTCAAATATATGAATACATTGATTTAAATTTCATTTTTGATAAAGAAGGACAAAAGTTTTCTAGATGGTTGATAAACTTGATACAGATGGGTGCGGTCCTAACCTTGACAAAAGTTAACTTAGAGTTAACTTGTTGACTGCTTTCTAAGTTAACTTGAGAATTTTTAAGCAGTCAAGCAAGTTAACTTCGTCGTTGGTGGACCAGACCTACGGTCTACTTTTTTAGGACTGCTGCAGACCTATCGACAAGTCTGCTGTACAGGTTAGGAGTGCACCCATCTGTAGTTACTAATTTGGGAAGCTTTCAAATTCATAGCATGCCGGTGGCTGTGTTCAAAGTGCTGGTTTTTTTTATCACTATCGTTGTTTGCGGACTAACGATTTAGGCCTGTGGTGGATAATAGTGTGCGTGCATTAATTTTCTATACCTTCTTAATTAATATTTTCAAATACTGACGGCAAGTGTTGTAATGTATCAGTGTCTTATTTGAGACCAACGTGCTATTTACATGTGCGATCGAAAATGCAGGGGAAGGAAACTTGTCAATTGTGTTTATTTTTAATCCAAAATAAAATAAGCCGCCGTAAAATTAATCTTGGGTTAATTCCTCAAATTGATGCACCATGCAAGAGGCTTCTTTTTTTTTTAAGCTATATTTTTAATGACTTACACTTTTTACCATTATTCTCTTTCTTTCACTATTCTTTATTCCTTTTTTTCTTTGCCCGTTATTCTCTATACCCTCTTATGATCTCTTATGTGGACTTTCTGTGGTTTATTTTTTTAGTTCTGTGATAAGTCAATATTTCATGCAGGTTCATGAAACAATGGTTTTACAGTGGCGGATGCAGGAATTTTCGAAAGGGGGGGTGCTAGCCCAGGGCAAAGGGGGGGTGCAGGGGGGGTGCAAACATATGTCCCGATTCAAATGCATTGATCGGCCAAAATAAAGGGGGGGTGCGGACCCCCGGAACCCCCCCCCCTCTGGATCCGCCACTGGGTTTTATGCATATCAGCCAAGATTGTGCGTGGAATTTTAATAAACAATTCAACACCACATGTTATGTGAATTTGATTAAAATCAATGAACATGAATTTGACAGCTAGTGACCCTTTTACAGGTAAAATGCAATTAACAAATTCTGACCTACTGACATTCAACACCAAATTACCTACTTGCTGTATATTGATAAATGTGATTGTATGTCAATACCTCAACATCGTGAATACGCCATGTGAGGTGTTGGTTATGTGTGCTACGGGGTCACTGGTGGCGCCTTTAAAACAGAAAAAAAATCCCAGTAAAAAAGTGTGGAATTTTGTTGTTGAAAATTTAAGTTGTAAATTCCTGAAAAATGTATTTAATTCCGTTAACTGCTAACATGTAAGTTCGATACGAAAATAGGATAAAAAGCATCCGAAAAATTTGTGATCAGTAATTGAAGAGCAATGGGTAAAAAAAAACTGAAGAAGAAAAGTAAAAAGTAAAAGAAAGTCGTTGAATTAATTATTTTACAATTGTTTAAATATATGAGAGAATGTTTTAGGCAAATTGTCTTTATTTACAAATAAATGTATTTAAGTTCAGGAAATGATTTATTCTTCTGGCGGCTTCAAATATTTTTTTATCAATAACTTAAGGAGACATTTTTTACTTTTGACAGCATGAACCGCAGTTCAATTCAATTCAATTCAAAGCTTTATTCATAGTCGGCATGTTACATAACAGTTAATTAGCAAACACAAATTAAGACACAAAATCGTTTACAAATAAATTTTATAGAAGGAAAAAGGGGGAGGGGGTAATACGCTCACATACTTCTAAAAAGATTTGCATATGAAAGCTGTCTAAAGATAATTTTAAATTATTTCAGGAGTTTTGAAAAAAGAATATATATATAGAGTTTAATTTTCGACGTCTATACTGTTACAAAAAAAGGTGATTCTTTTTCAAGATTTGGTACTTCAGTTTCGACTCAAAATTTCTTTTTAAATTGTTAGATGGCAAACTATTTAGGATAAGATTGTATCTGTTCTTTAAGTATTTATGGTGATATTGGCGACGAATTTCATTATATTATAGCAAGGGCTTGTACAAGTTTTTTATTAAAGAATTTCAGCAATATAAATAGACGAAAGTAGGCAAACAATTATTAAGATCTCCAAGCGGGTCAAATTGTACATCGAAAAAGATCTATATTTCTAAATGTTTTTAAATGATATAACTTGAATAGAAAATTTTCCAACTATGTGAAGATTCTTTATATTTCTAAACGTCTTCGATTATTACATACCAAAGAAAAATTTATTTAGCATATTCATATAATTTTATATTTTTTTCCAAGTAAACTTTTTTTTTGTCAAGTTTACTTCTGTGTTATCTTTGCCATCACCAATCAGTCCTAATCATTAAAGATCAATTGACAAAATTCAAATGATGATTGGTATTGAAAATGATCATCGGTCATCCGTGACGTATTCTAAAATCCTAAATAACGGCGCATGTCGCTATAGATAGATAGTTTATTAATTATCGTCTCGCCATTTAAATTTCACCAAGGGGTTGAAGCAATGAAGGACTTTATAAAACCAAGGATGTGTATAGTTACTATACAAATCCTTGATAAAACCAGAGACATATAATACAATTATATTATATGTCTCTGATAAAACTATGTACATGTACTTATTAATATTTCTATAACAAATTATAAAAACGTTTAGTGTAAAAAATCATCGATTTATAAATGTCTCTTTTTGCCTAAAATATATTTGCCGGTTTTGGCATTTTTGTAAATAACATTAATGTTTTGGCATCCCAATGCAAAACACAGGTGACAGCCGATTCAAACTTAAATAACTTCTTTAAAGTTGGTTTTATTTTATCAGAGACATATAATACATGTATATTATATGTCTCAATACATGTATTTATGTCTCAAATTTTATCAAAACAAAAATTACAAGATTAAGAAATAAGTTATGAATCGAATGAATACCCTCAACACTAAAATACATGTCCTAAGTGACTTTTTATGTCTTGCGTGCACCGAGGAAATCCTTAACGGTTTTTAGACGTACCATTATGATTTATGCATATATTTGAAGCATTTTGTACATTATAGGTATTTATATGTGTGTATCAGACAAAATGACTTCCCAATTAGCAGAGGCGGATTTAGGTTTTTTCTAGCCCCACCCCCACACACTAATCTTGGAAAATGGGAGATTATATAGGGAATCACTGAAGCATGACTGGCAGGGACCCCCTCTTAGGCAGTCAATGGGTCCCCACTTATGAAAATTTCTGGATCAACCACTGCTTAGTTCTAGTTATCTAAGGTCCTAGTGTGAAATATAACCAATAGGAATTGGTCTTTTTAAACACTTTCACATAGGCCTACATGTATACGTTTTGTCAAGGGTTGGTTCATTACCGACCGTGCAAGGGCTGTATAGCCAGTCAAGGTCGTTAAAAACTTCCATTTGTTGGTTCATGCAATATTGAAATTATGATTACTCAATGCGCAGTTACTAGTTACTGAAGTTGATATTAGCTACTTTTCTTCTTTATTTCATATAATTGATTTTTTGATTTTTTTTCTTCTAAAAATTTGTGGTGTTGAAATAGGGAATAGACACAGATACCTAAGCACATTTAACAAAAGAAATTTTGTGTAATGTCATCAATCTGTATTACACGTAGACAGGATGTTCTCTAGAAACTTTACTTTATACACACCGGAGAGTACACGCACTGTCGTAATGGAAAATTGCTGTATGTTATAATTACCTGTAATCAGCTTTGCAAAAAATCAGTTGACTGACCATGTCATTACAGTTCAAACAGATTTCCCTCAAATCAAAATGGAATATATATATATATATATATATATATTCATTTTTTATATCTTTAAAATTTAAAACTTTAAAAAGTACACTTTGAAAAAATTATGAAATATAACGAATTGAACAATTTAAAATAGTATTTTAACAAAGTTCAAGATATATAATTTTACAACGATCCTAAAAATATCCAAACAAACGATAAATCTAACGATATGAACCTACGCAGTTTTATATTATAAGACTGACACACACCAGGTTGCTAACTCAGTGTGCTGGGCCAGGGTGCTGGGTGAGGTGTTGGAACTTGATATACATGTATCATTAAGTTACAGTTCTGTTAAGATTTGACTGCCTTTTTACGGGAATTTTTATTCTTACAGTTAGTATATACTGTTCCTGGCTTAAAATGATTCTCTGTTCAGCAACTGGTGCGTAATTAGCATATGTTCACGTGATTTTATTCAAATATCTTGTAGCAGTAAAAAACACAAATTAATGTATTTTTCAAATAGCTTTATTCAGCTTTAAATAATTATAGCGAAAAACAGCGAACATGGGAAAATGAAATGTTTTTAGTAGCCTCATTATTAAATCTCCCGGTGAGTGTGATCAAATAAAGAGGTTCTCCGACTCCGTAATACTTGGAAAATCTTATCTGATTCAGAATCAATTCATCGGTTACACTCCCCTATCACCAGTGATTCTTTGTTTTTAGCTGACATTCTGAAAAAAAGTGTGTAAGTGTTGACTCGCAATTTGCATGATTAATAACAGATATCGACTCGTTACCCGGACTACTGCAAAAAACAATTATTCAGTTTACTGATTTAGATGGAAGGTAAACGGACAGAAAGTCGCAGGACTAAAAGTCACAGGACATGAAGTCACAAATTTGATAGGACAAAAAGTCACAAACAAATTGTTGACAATTGGTTTGAATATATATGAAAAAGATCTTGAAATATTTTCTTTTTATTACATATATTCATTTTTAATTTAAGGAAATTGCTCATAGAGCTTGATAAACACGATAAATGGAAATGTATTAGATTTTAATCTTGCAAAGGATATATTTATGGGGCCATATTTATTGGCAAATTGAAGCCATTTAAGTACCAAGCCACTTTGAAATTTTGTTTTCATAACAATTATTTGATTATTATTGATATTTATTGAATAAATTTTAATTACTAAGTTGCTTCTTAAATAAAACTTCAAGAAAAATACAAAAAAAAGTGTTTTCTTGTTCAAAGAAAAATAATCTCTAAACTGAATTGTGACTTTTTGTCTGTGACTTTTTGTCTGTGACTTGTTGACCGTGACTTTTTGTCCTGTGACTTTCTGTCCTACATTCAGATTGAATAGGGGTTTGGTTGACCCTGTCTCCCTCTATCTGAGACTACTATCTCAGTGATGAACTTAATGTTTTATGTATTGTGCTTGTCATATATATGTTGGATAAAAGCTCTAGAGCTTATGTTGTATTGTATGTATAACCAACTTTAAATAAATCTTTTTTGTTAGCCCATAACAACTAACAAGTAAGATTTAGGTTTCTTCTTTTTGTAATACAAACAATTATTTAATACACCTTGAAAGGATTTTTTTTACTATGACGGCGTCCAAGAAAAAAGTTGAAATAGCTAGACACTAACTTTATATTGGACCCTAGTAGCTTTATATGTGCTTGTGGTTGCAAATGTAAATGCATGGATGCCTGCTACACTGTAGAATACATAACAAGGAAGCTTTGCTTTGCTCTTCATGGAGTACAAACTCGTCTTCATAATTAAAAACCTTCCGCCAAGCCAGCGTAAGGGTCTTTGACAGTAACCAACACTTATCTCACGAGGCGTACCTAGTATGTCTTTTTAGGTATATATATATATAAACATTTATTCGTCATTGTGCAAAGTGCTCCTTTGAAGGAGGGATTTTCTAAACCAGAACAGAACAGAATAGCCATGCAAGACTTTATTATCATTTGGACTAATATTATGGCACATTTTGTCTTACCACAGGGATTTGTGTCAATTTATCTGGTTTTCTATCCTCTGACCTCATTTTCATGGTTCAGTGGTTATTGTTAAGTTTTTGTGTTTTGGTCGGGTTTTCTAATATTGTATGCAACATGTCAAGTATATTTGTTGTATGAAATTTTTTAGGGATGTACATGTTAGACTGGCATGTTTTATTCAATCTTGACCTCATTTTTATGGTTCATTGCTTAATGTTACCTTTTTGTTTTTTTTGACCAGTTTCTCTATTTTATTATTTTCAAATTAGCAAAAGGTCAACTAGGTGCATATATCTGACTGAGAAGTTTCATCTTACTTTATTTTCATAGTACATAGGACAATATAAAAAAGGAAGATGGGGTATGATTGGACAACTCCCCATGAGAGACCAAATGAAACAGAAATTAACAACTCAAGGTCATCCTACAGCCTTAACAATGAACAAATATAAAAAAGAAGATGTGGTATGATTGCCAATGAGACAACTGTCCACAAGAGACCAAAATGACTCAGACATTAACAACTAAATGTCGCCGTACGGCCTTCAACAATGAGCAAAGCCTATACCGCATAGTCAGCTATAAAAGGCCCCGATAAGACAATGTAACACAACTCAAACGAGAAAACTAACGGCCTTATTTATATAAATAAATGAACAAAAAACAAATATGTAACACATAAACAAACGACAACCACTGAATTACAGGCTCCTGACTTGGGACAGGCACATACATAAATAATGTGGCGGGGTTAAACATGTTAGCGGGATCCCAGCCCTCCCCCTAACCTGCGACAGTGGTATAACAGTGCAACATAAGAATAAACTATAAAAATCAGTTGAAAAAGGCTTAACTCATCAGATGGACAAAAATACAAGTGGACGTGGCCGGGTACTTGTACATCCCTACACAAAGAGACACAATGAACAGATCTGAGAGTACTCCCAGTTATACTGCATAGTCAGCTATAAAAGGTCCAGAAATGACAACGTAAACAATTCAAACCAGAAAACTAACAACCTAATTTATGTACACAAAATGGAAAAACAGTTAAATGTTACACATAAACAAAGGACAATCACTTAATTATAGGCTCCTGACTTGGAACAGGCACATATATTATGAATGTGACAGGGTATAAGGAACTATGAAAATGTTTAGCTTTTGTGGTTTGGTTTATTTTCCAGATACTGTAAGCAATAAAGTCACTTTATTTAGTGAACGGAATGATTGTAAGATGCACATGTCTGTCTGTCATATTTTATATGACCGTGACCTCATTTTCATTGGTCAATGAAACACTGCATTGTTTATCATAATTATGCTTAAAGTTACAGGTAGATTATATTTGTAGGATATGTAACAATTGTAAGGTGTGCATGTCTCTCTGGCAGATTCATAAAACCATGACCGCATTTTATGGTTCTTTGGTCAATGCTAAGTTTTCTTGGTTTTGTCATTTTATCAGATATTATAAGCATAGGTCTACTTGTTGTACGAAATGAATGCAAGGTGTCATATAAAAAAAGAAGATATCTGTTTGCCAAGGTTAATTTTACTAAGACCTCATTTTCATAAAACAATGATAATATTAAACAGCAAGAATGAGAATCAAGTCAAAGTTATATACAAATGAGGCAAAATTTTCAGTTGCCTACTTTTTATGTATTAGTAGTTATTTTTGTCATTAAATGATATTGTTTACCCTTTTATGTGTAGGGCAAGAATATTAAAGATATAAAAGGGAAACTATAAACAGAAGAAATTATCAACAAAAATAGATTTACAAAGGTCAACAAAGCCTAAATGGTAAGTCCACTGTTGAAAAAAGTTTTAGCCCTTGAGTAATGATTAAATATTTATTAAAATAAGATGTGGTACGATAAATGAGAAAACTATCCATCAGAGTTCAATTAAGTGGATGTAAGCATTGTAATTACTTATTAGAGGCCAATGATGACCTGTTAGTAATGAGAAAACCCATACCCTATACATGATATAGTTATCTATAAAAGACAACGCTAACAAAATTTGAAACAAAGCATCAATTCAAACTTCAAATATACCAGACTAATTTATAAAAAAACAAAATATTATGAAAAACAAAAATGACGGATATGAACCAACATCAACCACTGAACTATGTACAAGCTCCTGATATTGGACAGGCATAATATGGCTGGGTTGATATAAAAATAAGAAGCAGTCTGATTTCAAATAAGACTTTTTCTCCAATAGAGATAAAATGACATTTAACAATGTTTAAGGAGGCTCGAGGGTATAAAAATTTCAGAAAAATATTAAATATTTTTTTTTTCATAACTAATTTTATTTATAACTTTATTAGTTTTTACTTTTTCATATGGTACAGAAATCATTCTAAAAAATCCATTCATTTTGGCCCCAGACAACTTTTAAAATGTATATAATATTGAAAAAGCTCCAAATTATCTCCCTTTGGTGCAGAAATGCCATTTTTTGGCATGAGAATTGTAATATCTTTTTTAGCTCATCAGTGACTTATATTTTTTATAATCATTTTTAACTTACTTTACTTAAACTAAACTATTGTAAAATTTAAGCGATTTCTGTAATTAAGTTCTTTTTTAATTTCAAAATTACCTCTATTTTTCCTATTAGTTAAACAGAAAAAAAAGTACCGTTACAAAAATGTATATATATGCTTCTTTCAAAGGCGGATTGTGAGTGTGATTGAATGGTGTCCCCATATTTAGCTCACCTGGCCCAAAGGGCCAAGTGAGCTTTTCTCATCACTTGGCGTCCGGCGGCGTCCGGCGGCGTCAACGTCTGTGGTCGTTAACTTTTACAAAAATCTTCTCCTCTGAAACTACTGGGCCAAATTGAACCAAACTTGACCACAATCATCATTGGGGTATCTAGTTAAAAAAATGTGTGGTGTGACCCGGTCAACCAACCAAGATGGCCGCCTCGGCTAAAAATAGAACATAGGGGTAAAATGCAGTTTTTGGCTTATAACTCAAAAACCAAAGCATTTAGAACAAATCTGACTGGGGTAAAAATGTTTATCAGGTCAAGATCTATCTGCCCTGAAATTTTCAGATGAATCGGTCAATCGGTTGTTTGGTTGCTGCCCCTGAATTGGTAATTTTGAGGAAATTTTGCTGTTTTTGGTTATTATCTTGAATATTATTATAGATAGAGATAAACTGTAAACAGCAATAATGTTCAGCAAAGTAAGATCTATAAATAAGTCAACATGACAAAAATGGTCAGTTGACCCGTTTAGGAGTTATTGCCCTTTATACTCAATTTTTAACCTTTTTCGTAAATTAAAGTAATCTTTTACAAAAATCTTCTCCTCTGAAACTATTGGGCCAAATTAATCCAAACTTGGCCACAATCATCTTTGGGGTATCTTGTTTAAAAAATGTGTGGCGTGACCTGGTCAACCAACAAGATGGCCGCCAAGGCTAAAAATAGAACATAGGGGTAAAATGCAGTTTTTGGCTTATAACTATGAAACCAAAGCATTTAGAGCAAATCTGACAAGAAGTAAAATTGTTAATCAAGTCAATATCTATCTGCCCTGAATTTTTCAGATGAATTGGACAACTGGATGTTGGGTTGCTGCCCTCCAATTGGTAATTTTTAAAGAAATTTTGCCGTTTTTGGTTATCTTGAATACTATTATAGATAGCGATAAACTGTAAACAGCCATTATGTTCAGCAAAGTAAGATCTACAAATAAGTCAACATGACCTAAATGGTCAATTGACCCCTTAAGGAGTTATTGCCCTTTATAGTCAATTTTTAACAATTTTCATTAATTTGGTAAATTTATGTAAATTTTTACCAAATATAGTTCTCTGTTACTAATGGGCAAAGTTCATTATAGATATAATTTTAAGAAGCAAAATTGTTCAGTAAAGTAAGAACTTCAAACACATCATCATCACCAAAATACAATTTTGTCATGAATCCATTTGTGTCCTTTGTTTAATATGCACATAGACCAAGGTGAGCGACACAGGCTCTTTAGAGCCTCTAGTTTTAATTTAATTTTTCTATTTTTCTATAAAGTATAAGATAAAGTTCATTTATAGAAAAATATAGCGTAACCCTATATTACATGTATTAAGAAAAAAAATTGATTGAAACCTGTGAGCCCCCTTAATTTAACAAAAATAGTTCACTGTACAGCCTTTGACAATGAGCAAACGCTATACCGGACAGTGGTTTTAATAACAGCACAACATTTGAACAAATTGTAAAAATTTGTTGCAATGGGCTTAACTCAAAAGACTGCAACAAGGAACCAAACAATAACCAGTAATATGTAAATCATAGACACAAAGCACTGAAATAAGAGTACTAACAATAGATATTTAAATGAAAGTTTATTAAAATGTTCATAAACATGATAAAATAGTCATTTTATTGCTGTATTTCTCTTCACTGATAATTTTTGAGTTTTGTGTATTTGTAGGTCAGACATCTCGGTTTTCATGGTCATCATTCAACAGATCAATACTGAACAGAAAACTTGGAAGATGATATTTTTCTCAACAGTGCGACTTTTTTTATTAATTTGAAATGGAATGTTTTTTTCTACATTTAATAGAAAAAGGAAATTTCAACATATGACTATAAACAAAAAGGAGTCATATCATCACGATCATAGATGCTCAAGAACTTGATCATGTAAACGCAACAATGTAATTATCAATTGAAAGAAGGAACGAATGAAAAAAATATTAGTATGTTGTTGTCCAAATAAACCTGCTTTGTCTTCTCATTTGAATCGCTCCATCCAATAAAGATGTACCGAGGAGGATCTTTGAAGAACAGATTGAAAAATGTTTTGTCTAAGAATTGCAGGAATATTCTAGTGGATGAAATAATTTATTGACTTGACTCTTATGTAGTGGACTGAATAATTGTACATAGCAAGCAGCGAAAAAGAAAACTAAAACTTTAACACAAAAAGTGTTTAAATTATAAATTTGCAAATATAAGCATAATATTATGTACACCACAAAGGTATATATCATTCAAATTGTTTGCATATTCAATCATGTATTGCAATGAAACTATAACAAAGAAAACCTTACTTCATGAAAAGAGTAAACTATTCAGTCAGAATATGAAATATTTTTTTCAGTTCTATTTTTCATTATAAAATAAACAAGACAAAGATTTCAAAACAATATTTTTTCATTTATTTAAACATGTCATCATTTTGTTTCAGTGAAAGAACTTTACTCTTTGACCTTAAATTTTATTATACATTCCAAAATCAGAATTATAATCTTTATTGTATTAACAAATAAAAAACATGTTTGTGACAAAATGAAAAAAAATTTAATAAAATATAAAAAAACTTGTATACATTTAAAACTTTTTACTACCAAACAGCATTCATTGCAACATACACATACTGTATATTTATATCTATATATTTATAATTTGAATCCCATAGGATTTTATTTTGTCCCATGGGATATTAAAAATCCCATGGGATAATAATAATCCCATGGGATTTTTTTTGTCCCATGGGACAACAAATATCCCATGGGACTACAATTATCCCATGGGACCAAAAAAAATCCCATGGGATTTAACCAAAATCCCATGGGATAATGGTAAATCCCATGGGATTTTGCCCTGTCCCATGGGATATTGAAAATCCCATGTTTTTATAAATCAAATAGCAAAATAAATATAATAGTAACAGTAGAAAACTAATGAAATTATTGAATCCCATGTAATTCCGCACATTTTGGTTATATACATGACACTGTAGCTCTTATTTGAGGCGGCGGCGGATTTGCAAATGAGTGTTTTGCAAATTTAAAGTGTCCAGTGTTTCTCCATAAACCATAAAGCTTGGGGTTGATTTTTTTCAAGTTTAAGAAAAGTTTACAAAACTTGAAATGCACTTTCTATTGCATCAATAAAACTAAATCTCCAAATTTCACAGCCATATAGCAATACAGGCCTTACAATCTTATCAAAAAGATCGTATTGACATTTAATTACTAGTAGATTAACTAAATTAATTGATTCGATATTTTTATTAATCAATCGATAAATTGAAGAACTGAATGGAATAAAAACATAAATAAAGAAAATATTTGTTTAACGTCATTATCTTTGACTATCCTACAGGTATACTAGCCAGGAGACTGTACAGTGGCGGATGCGGGTTTTGTTCCGTAGATAAGACCTCCCGTTTGTTTGACGAAATTATTTTTCAATTGGGACATATGGTTTGAAACCCCTCTTTTCTGTGACCAGTGGTTGTCGTTGTTGTTTATATTTTTCTATAAGTGTTGTACATCAATCAGGCCGATAGTTTTCTTGTTTGAATTGTTTTAATTCATATTTGTAATTTTGGGAAATTTTATAAATGTTTAAGCGGTTAGGGTTTCGCTCGTTGTTGAAGGATGTACGGTGATCTAATTCATTGGCAAGTACACCACACCTTCTTACATTTATTCGTTAAATCATGTAGATCTTCATCAAGTCTAAATAAATAAATGATTTTGAAAATGTACTTATTGATAACTTTTAATTCCAAACGATTATGTTTATCTAACATAGAATTATTATCAGCGGAGACATATACACACTAAGTCTAAACTGGTTTAAAAAAGTATTGTCACATGTATATGTAATAGTGTGTTTTTATGTAAAAAAAAAATCTGTGAATATCTACCACTACTGTTACCGGCTTAAGAGATCAGCGTTTCTTGCGAGCTTTGAATAAACAAATCCAAACCAAAACAAGTACATAAAATGCATATTTTTAATCACAATATAGAAACACTTAAATTGTAATACATATTTTTATAAATAATTCAATTTTATTAAATCTTTGTCAATCAGGCATGTACAGCAGCATCAAGGGATTGTAAATATACAATTCCTTATTTACAATACCTTGGCAGCATGTACTCTTCTATAGTGTGACCTTATTTGAACTAAAAGAAAAAGAAGAAAAAGAAGATGTCTGGAATTATCCGATTTATATTGATATTTTGGGAGGCGACTTTCCTGATATGGAACTTGCGCCCTATTTACACTTATCGTGATTGTTTTTTGGAAGAACAAAAAAAAATCCAAAAAAAATCTTAAGTGTTTCGTGTTTTGTTTACTACACGTGAGTTCTTAAGTTGTGAGTTTTTTTTCCCAAAGTCTTTAATGTGTTGTGGTGTTAATTTTGTTAAAAAAAAAATGTTTATTTTGTCGTTCTTGCTTTTGTTTCGTTGCATTGCTAATTACATAGATGATTGCTTTGATGTGTAAGGTAGTAGTAGCTAATAAATATACACATGTGTATAAATGAATCTTAATGTCCATCGCTGAAGATAGAGATTAGATAATGCTTCCCGATAGCCCGGTGTCAATTATTTAATGAAAAATTGCCAAAAATTATGTATGCGCCAGAAAAAAAGACTGTCGCATACTTTTGTAACCTACATTGGGACTATTAAAAGAAACAAAATATTATATATGAAATTCCCACAGATACCAAGGGACCAGTTTGAGTCAAAGTCCCTTTGTTCAGTGAGGATTGTCGTGGTCTGTGTATTGACCCCAACTGCCCTCACTGACCATGAGACCACCGAATAATCAATCTGGTAATCAAATTTTGAACTGTATCCCAGTATTGACACCGTGACTTCGGGAACTACTACTACCATACGTTTTGGACCCAGAGATTGGCGTCCTGATGCAAATGAGGCATAGTGTGTTTAACTTTGTAGTATAATGAAAGAAACATGTGCGACCAGCAGTATTATTTTCACTTATCTTGCTGCATTTTATTTTTTAAAATCTAAAATAAGTTTAACAAACATTTTATCCATTAACAAGTTTTCTTGGGTTTTTTTTTTTTTTTTTGTGGGGACAGATCTCAATGAGTTCTTCCTAATGTAGGTAGACCCCTTTTATTTTATGTAAAAAGATAAAATCAAGTTATTGTACAAGTATTATAAAAGTAATACTTTTAGAGTATCATTCTATTCGTGGTTTTTACGTATGTATCAATTGGTAAAAAATTATATCCAGTTAAGATATTTTTTAATTGAAATTTCTGTATTTGTAATTTTCTTAAACTGTCAAATAAAATAGATCGTTCTGCGTTATATAATTTGCAGTGTAGTAAGAAATGTTCTACTGTTTCTTCAACAAGACACTCCTCACACAATTGAGTGTCAGATATGCCTATTTTATGCAGATGTTTGTTCAATGGTATATAACCAGTTCTTAATTTAAAAATCAATCTTTCTTTGTATCTGGACATTTTTTGTATTTTTATGTCAAAATAAATTTTTGGACTTATTTGATATAATGCTCTATCTTTCTCTTTATCCCATTCTTCTTGCCACATGTTTTTCATAAAATTTTTACACAATGTTTTAAAATCATCTTTGAACAACGGTACAAAGATATTAATATTTTGAAAACTTAATGCCTGTTTAGCATGAAAATCAGCCAACTCATTGCCTTGTATTCCTACATGACTCGGTATCCATTCAAAAGTTATATTTGTACCTGACTGATACAATGATCTTAGTAAAATATGAATGTCTAGTAAGAATTGGTTTCTTATCTTGTTTAAAGGTATTTTCAGTGCTTGAAGCGCTGATAGAGAGTCTACAAAAATCACAACGTTAAAAGGTAAAAAGTCTTGTAACCATGATATACATAAATAAATTGCTGTCAATTCACACATAAAAATAGAAAGGTGATTATACAACTTAAATTCCTTATTGATTTTTAACTCTGGAATGACAAAGGCACAACTAGCATTGATATTTGGATCTTTTGACCCGTCAGTGAATACTTTTAAATGGTGTTTATATTGAGTTTCTATCATAATATCGGCTTCACTTTTAATTAGATGTGGTAAATCCTTTTTAGAAATATAATCTTTTAAATACATGTTTACTATAGGTACTGTAAAATGCCATGGGGGGATTTGACTTTCTCTATATATAACTACGTTATTTTCTGAGAAATTATTTCCTTTTAAAGTCTCTTTTGCAATTAATGTAAATGGTTTACGTTTAATATCTTTACTATAAAATTCAAAAGTAGCTGTATCTTGAACTGATTTTTTTAGCTGGATGGTTGTTTTCGAATGTAGAAATATTTAAATATGATTTTGCGATTAACGCTTTTCTTCTGATTTCGTAAGGGAGGTCTCCCATTTCCACCTGAAGGGCTTTTAACGATGCTGACTTCATGGAGCCTGTGCATAAACGTAAAGATTGTGTTTGTATCTTATCTAGTATTTTTTTGGTAGATGCAGAGGCTGTATTGTATACCTCACAACCATAGTCTATTTTTGATCTGATTAAAGCAATATAAATTTTTCTTAGAGTATAACTTGCTGCTCCCCATTTCGTTCCCGTTAAAAGTTTCATACAGTTTAAAATTTTTGTACATCTTGTATTAATATACTGAACATGACTATTCCAAGTAAGATGTCTATCAAAAATAATTCCAAGAAATTTAACTTCTTTAACAACTTCTAAAATGTGATTTCCTATTTTTAATACAATATTATTACAATTAGATTTCCTAGCAAAAATAACTGTAACTGTTTTTGAAGGTGAAAGTAAAAAGCCCCAATTTGAGCACCATTTGCTTATACTATTCAAGTCTTCTTGAATTTTTTTTTGTTAAAATTTCAATGATGATCCTGATTTCCAAATTGCCCCATCATCTGCAAATTGTGACATTTCACAATTTTTTAAACAATCTGATATGTCATTAACCATAATATTAAAAAGCGTTGGACTTATACAACTTCCCTGGGGGGTACCATTTTCTAAAACAAAAATATCTGAAAAAGTGTTGTTTATCTTAACCTGTAGTACTCTATCTGAGAGAAAATTATTAACATAAGCAAGCATGTTGCCTTTAAGACCCATTTTTTTCATTTTTTTTAATAAACCATGTTTCCATAGCATGTCAAAAGCTTTTTGGAAATCAATAAATATTCCAACTGTTATGTGTTTTTTAGCAAAAGATTTCTGTATTGCATTTTCTAGACGTATACATTGCTGTATCGTACTTTTATTTTTTCTATAACCGTTTTGATTCGGGTTAAATATATTATTTTTTCCAGAAACCACGTTAATCTGTTGTTAACCATTTCTCCATTATCTTATTAAAATTAGAAGTTAATGCAATTGGTCTATATGATAATGGATCACTGGGATCTTTACCATGTTTAAAACTAGGAATAATTGTTGAATGTTTCCATTCCTTTGGAAGCTCTTGTAACATCCAAATTTTATTAATAAATAGTAAAAATATGCTTAAGGTTTTATTAGATAAATGGCGAAACATACTATAAGTTGTTCTATCTTCTCCCGGAGAGCTATTATTAGTATCAGCTATTGCATCTTTAAATTCTTGTAATGTAAACTTTTCATTAAAGCAATCTGTATTATTTTTGTAATATTTAATAAAATCATTTATCTCTTCTTTTTCTGTTTTAGTCTTAAATTCTTTGAAGTCGTTATTGTAATTTGATGTACTACTGACTTTTTCTTTCGTATCTGTAACAAATCTATTAAAATATTTCAATATAGGAATGTTTGTCCTAGTACTTATCTTCCCTAACATCTTTTTTACATTATGCCATAGATCTGAAATGTTATTATTACAATTAAGACTAGTACAGTAATTTGACCAATGGTTGTCCTGTGTATCTTTTAATACTTTTTTACAAAATCTTTCTTTATCTTTATAAATTTTAAAATCATTCCAATTTCCGGTATGTCTTGCTCTATTTCTAGCTTTGTTTCTAGCTTTTATAGCTGAAGTACATTCCTTTGTCCACCAAGGAGCACAAGGTTTGTTTGTTTTATGAAATTTCTTAATAGGAATATGGGTACATGCTATATTAATCAATTCAGTGGTTAATGTATTGTTAGTTTGCTGTATATCGTCTGTAATTAAATTCTCTGTAAATTTAATGTCACATTCCTTCTTAAAGCTTTTCCAATTTGCTCTCTTAAAATTCCATTTGGGGGACAAATCACTGTTGTAATCTCCAATATATATATTAGAGTCAATGTACACACAAAAATGATCACTTCCAAAGGTGGAATGTTGATCTACCAACCAATTAATTTTTTGTCCAATATTAGGACTACCAAAAGTTAAATCTAAACATGATGTTTATAAATTGATCGGATTCAGTCTAGTTCCTGATCCTTCGTTTAAAAGACATATATTATTATCTTGAATACACTTAAAAAGTTCGCTACCTTTAGTATCGATTCTTTTCCCCCATAATGTATGGTGAGCATTAAAGTCACCACACAATATGTATTCTGTTGTAATTTGACTAAGAAGAGTATCATAGTCTTCATATCTAGTGTCTAATTTAGGGTCATATAAATTAAGTATCAGAAATTTCAGAATGTTATCCATTCGTTTGATGTGTTTGGACTTTTGATTTTTGATTTTCCTTTTTGAATTTTCCTCGGAGTTCAGTATTTTTGTGTTTTTACTTTTTTCTTACTGTTATGTATAATATAAATTGCAGAGGTTTCAAATGTACTCTTAAAATCAACTGTACTATAATTAATATGTTGTTTAACATAAATGGCTGTTCCACCTCTGTTGACACCTCGACTTGAGAATGTTGCGAGTGTGTAACCTGGTATTTCAGGGTAATCTTTTTCGAGAATACAAAAAGTTTCTTGAAAACATAAAATATTTGGCGTGTCGTTAATATTGTTTAAGTGCCATATAAATTCCGGTATGTGTGACCGAATTCCCTGGCAGTTCCAATGTGCCAAACTAAGTTGTAAAGCCATGAATATGATTAAAGTATACATTATAATTGACATGAATGTAAACAGTATATATTTCATTATTAAATACAAGTATAAACAAAAACTTAGTTTATTAATGTAAGCTTATCTAGTATATATTCTTGGTTTACGTGTACACCAAGCAATTCTAATACCATGTTAGCTACAACACTGACTTTTTGTACATTATCAGGTAATGTTGGAACCTGTATTGCTGTCATAATTATTAAAAGAATAAAATTGTCAAATTCTGTGAGCTGTTGAAACAAGCCCTTTGTTAGTGAAATCTTTTCATGCTCCTTAGGAATTTTTTCCTTTTTACCCTGTAATGGATTTTTTTTTTGATTCTTTAAGAACATGTGCTCTTGCTTCTTTAACTGCGCATTTTTCCTTACACACCCGTTTTATTATTTTTTCATTTTGTATTTTCTTTGGGCAAACTTTACTCGTAGCTGGGTGGTCACCGTTGCAATTGGCACATTTTGCCTTAATTTTACACTCCCTATCTTTATGGTCTTCCCCACATCTCACACATTTTATACTATTTCCACATTCTCTTTGCATATGTCCAAAACCCTGACATTTAAAACACTGAGTTGGTTTTGGAACAAAGAGTTTAGTTTTGTGGCTTTTAAAACCTATCAACACTCTGGGTGGTAACTCTGTTGTGTTAAAAAACAGTTTCAGAGTTTTTGATGGAACCCTAGTTTTAGTATTTGTGTCATAATAAGTTAGTCTCTGAAAACGACTGACCTGTTGTTTCTCTAAAATGTCCTGTAAATCTGTTTCTTCAATATCAAGTGAAACATTGTAAATACAACCTATAGTAGTGTTCAGCGATTTAGGCTGATATACATTAACTGACCATTGTCCTAAATGTTTAAGTTTGGATAATTGATTGAACTGGTGTTTATCAAAACAAACGACCATTAAATGACCTGTTCTTGATGCCCCAAGGTCTTTTACAATACCTACAGAAGAACTCATTAGCTTTTGTATTTGAATTGGATTTTTTAATCCAAGTTTTTCGTCTCTATTAGAGGTCGGTCATTTAAAGACGTATCAACCGTATCATATACGTTGGCGTATCCGCATCTGCAGATATACCAAAAAACAGTATATGATCCCGAGCTCAGTTTAATTTTGTGTACTTTCAATAATGCAAATGGGCGACTGATTAATCTCTAATGGAGAAATTTACAAAACAATTAGTAAATATCGATGTTTTTGTGAAATATGTAACCCGACTTTTAAAGATATTCCGGAAAGTTGGAACAGTTTACAGGCATGATAGGAGTGAATACGGTAAAATCGTTTGTTTGTGTATGAACTTGTTCTCACGTAGAACCAAATTGTTAATTAACAAATAGAGTGATACTCAGTAATTTTCTATTACCTTTTATGATAATATCGCAAATGAACAATATTCAAAGTTCCTTTAATACATATATACAAGTAGTACATTTGATTTCTTTTGAGTTTATTCATATAAGATCTTGAAATATGTTTTTACCTAGGTTATTAAAGGATTGTGTACGATATTCGTGTACCTGCCCTAAATTGGCTTTTTTTTAAAAGTAGTTGATAGAACCCCTTATTTTTTTTACAAAACACCACTATCACAAATATTGAAAGTGTATGTTTTATTGTTTCGAAGAGATTCCAATTAGTTTTTTTTAAATGAAGCATGGTCTTATTTATAAGCTTGGGATCACATAATATTTTTTGATATATCTGCAGATGCGGATACGTCAACGTATACGATACGGTTGATACGTTTGTAAATGACCGACCTCTACTAGACACTATTAAAACATACTTTTTAGGCTGTTTTGGACTATTAATTAGTCTTCTAACGGGGGCCCTTTTTACAGTATCCTGTAACACACTACTATAAGAGTCGTGCTGTTGACTGTTAACACGTTTCCTCTTACTTTTTTGATATTGCCATGGGTCTTGGCCAATATCAGATTCACTCTCAAATTCAGATATTTCTGAACCTGTATCCATATTAGTTAAATTTTGGGACATATTAGTTCTGTCCATGATTTCATCATGGAGACCATCAATAACTTTTTCTATCACAGTAATGTCTTCAGAATCAGACATATTTAAAGTAACAAGCTACCTTGAATACATTAAGAGAAATTGGAGAAATAGTGAGACTAAATATATAAATAAAAAAAAAAAAAAAAAAAAATTATAGTAGAAAATTTAAGTTTTCTAAACCTTTAAGTTTACACAACCTGTATATAAATATTTAAATGTAATATCTAAATGAAATAGCTGAAATATCAATGCCTGTACATAAAGTAAGAAACTAAGTTTACAAATACACTGTAAAAACAACGTTTAGATTTGAAACGGATCTACAACATGTTTAGGTCTAAACGTGTTTAGGAAAGCGTTTAGGATCTAAACGGATATTTATCTAAACACATAAAAACCTAAACGTGTTTAGAATTTTTAAAACGTGTTGCAGGGTTATTATCAGTGAATGTTATCATTAAGCTAAACATTAAATGGCATCTAAACACTTCTGAAACACTTTCCTAAACACCTAAACACTTTATAATATTTCAGTACTGGTTTCACCTTTTTACCCGATGTTACTACATATTCCAGTATATTCTGTGAAACTATGATATCGTGGCTGTCTTGAAATTAAAATTATTTTCAAACTTCACTCCCAAGTATGCGGAGCTTCTTTATTTATGAGAACAAATCATATCATCTTCCCCAATTGAATTTCCCTTTTTGTGTTGTGAGATTATTAAATACTTGCATTTCTTTATAAGTTAAGCAATTAGTTGTTTATACCAGGGACATATAAAAAATAATCTTTTAAAGTATTTATAAGGAAGATATAAGTGAATATTTTCTCTAATTTCCGGAGTCGTTGTCCGAATATGATCTTATATTAATTAACGAACAGAGTTATCTATCGTGGTAATTTGATACGGACGCCTTCGGACCCGCCAAAGACAAACAACATTTAAAACAATGGATCCCATCTTTCAAGTATATATATCTTTTGACGATGCAACAGAAACAGAACTTCATATAAGAATATTGACGGAATCAAAAGCCAGTTATTACAGCAGCGCAGGGTAAGCAGATCCAAATTTCGTAAAAAAGGGGGAGGGGCACAAACCATAATTTAACAGACTAATAAAAGGAATATGTGCGTTAAACTGTTAACCTATGCTATTTCAAGTTCACTATTGTGGTATGAATTATATAATATATACACATAATCAGTCGCAGGGACCAAGCATAAAAGAAGAATGAGCTAGTTCAGAAATTTAAAAAGAGATTGAATAGTCTAAACTGTCATTGTACATTAATATGTCACTGTACATTATTAAATGTCATAAAATCATAGTTTTTAAACTTTGCAAGGAATAGGATCCCAATGACCCATAGTGCAACATCATTTACACAAACACTGAAATTATAGTTTCACTTCATTTGTCAAAGAGAAACAAAGAAATCGTA
Source organism: Mytilus galloprovincialis (assembly GCF_965363235.1). Lineage (NCBI taxonomy): Eukaryota > Metazoa > Mollusca > Bivalvia > Mytilida > Mytilidae > Mytilus > Mytilus galloprovincialis. Next base: position 51,015,669 of record NC_134839.1, read on the forward strand.
CCAAACACCAAAAGGACATTCAAACTCATTACTAACTTGAAAATAAACTGACCACGTCATGGCTAAAAAGTTGAAAATAAACTGACCACGTCATGGCTAAAAAGTTGAAAATAAACTGACTACGCCATGAATAAAAAGTTGAAAATAAACTGCCATGACTAAAAAGTTGAAAATAAACTGACATTCAAACTCCAATGTCAAAAATAAACTGTCAATTTGTTCTTTTTCATATAAACCTATAATAATTATTTGTATGTATGCATTTATAGGACTATGACACTGTACATGTAGTTGGAATGAAAAGAGCTAGAATAAATCCATATCATGGATTAAATTGAAGAACAGATCAGAAAGAAAGCAACAAAGAAAGAAAAGGATGACTTAATTTCAAGAGCAGACGTAAGTAAAAATATATAAGTATATTATTAAGTTGCCAATAGAACTATAATATGATTGAAAAATGGAGGTTAAATCATCCTCTAATATTATCCTGTTGAATAGGTAAAAAATGGTCAATTTGAAAAAAAATATGTTCATAATATTAGGATAAGGTAGGAAAAACAGGCTGTAGTTCTCAGAAATCAAGGATTTTGTTTTATAATATAAAAAAAACTTGCATGCTTGTTTGCTCTATATATTGTTCCCTTTGATTTGTTTGTCTTTTGATGTGTACATTTGTACAAGGCGTAAAGTATTGTCTTTTTAACTACAATTTGTATTTTTCTTTTGTAAGAATCTTTTTCAAGAAGCTTGTTTAATGTATTTTAATAAACATGATCTAAGAATAAGTGACAGTTGCATACAAATGTACATGAAGGTTTCATTTTTTCATTTCAGGATACAAAAGTTCACCTGACTACCAAAAGGAACTGCACACCAATTAAGAGCCTTTATCATTCAAACGAAGATTGTTCCGCAATGAAAAATTCCTGTGTGATAGGAGATGGACTGACAATTTCTGTTTTGTTGAGGATAAAAATCATCAAATTTTATAATTTTATTTTTTGTTTGCATTTAGTGAGACTTAAAAATAAATTATTGAAATAATTTGAATAGATTGTATGTTATGTTTAAGACTAGATCAGAAAAATAGAAAAACAAAAGAACCAGACTCCAAGTTGTATAAAAAGTTGGAAGGTCCATAAAACGTAAAAAAAATCAAACGCTTGACTACATAAACAATCAAAAGGAATGAAAAAAAAGTCATATTCCTGACTTGGTACAGGCTTTTCCTTAAAAACTAATGGAGGGTTAAACTTTGTCTAATTGTTTACAGACTTTTCAAAACTTGGTCTTATTGTTTACAGACTTTTCTTGACTTCGTCCTATTGTTTACAAACTTTTCTTTGGTCTCCAGGAAGAATAAAATGTGTAAACCTATTATTGTTAATATTATTATTATCATTACTGAAGTTTTCCAGCTTTAATATACTATATAGACAAGTCAAATAATTGTATTATGGTAAAAATCATTGCAAGAACATTAAGCAGAAATGTACACATGCATTGTAAATTCTACAATACCGTGTGGACTATTCAACCTGTAGTGCTGTACCACAAGTAGTTCCTGTGAAATCATAGTACTAGTAGGCTAACCGTTGGAAGGTCTAAACACCATATATTTCTAAACATATAACATCTAAACACTTGTTGAAATCTAAACACTTGTTAAATTCTAAACATGTTTAGATGCTAAACGCGTTTCAAAACGTACACAGAAAAAGTGTTTAGATAAGTGTTTAGGATCTAAACACTGTTTTTACAGTGTAAATAACGATCAGTGCTCAATAACTAAATGCATGTGTGTGACACCATTGGACTCACTACCAATGATATCTTTACAACTTTTAATTCCAAATGATTATGTTTATCTAACATAGAATTATTATCAGCGGAGACATATACACACTAAGTCTAAACTGGTTTAAAAAATTATTGTCACATGTATATGTAATAGTGTGTTTTTATGTAAAAAAAAATCTGTGAATATCTACCACTACTGTTACCGGCTTAAGAGATCAGCGTTTCTCGCGAGCTTTGAATAAACAAATCCAAACCAAAACAAGTACATAAAATGCATATTTTTAATCACAATATAGAAACACTTAAATTGTAATACATATGTTTATGAATAATTCAATTTTATTAAATCTTTGTCAATCAGGCATGTACAGCAGCATCAAGGGATTGTAAATATACAATTCCTTATTTACAATACTTTGGCAGCATGTATTCTTCTATATTGTGACCTTATTTGAACTAAAAGAAAAAGAAGAAAAAGAAGATGTCTGGAATTATCGCTATCTGTTCGACGGTCTAAAGATTACTCTAGGCGTTCTCGCTGAGGCCCGCGTTCTAAATCTTAAGCATTTCATTGGTCAGTAGATTTGCAATCTTTCAATCCAAGGTGTTCTCAATGGAGTCCGCGTTCATGTTTCAAAAGGATAAACTATATTGTTAGTTTTCTATCCAAGTTAACAAAGTAGATTTTTTTAACCGAAAAGACGGATTTTTCTACATGTTCTACAATAAATTTGTACAACGATTGAATATTGTTTAATGCATAAATGTCCAGGTCTAGATCGAACTTGCTTTGCTTCGACGAAAGTACGAATATAGTAAAATCACAGATTTATATTAAAACTAGAACGTTCAAGAACAGTTAAAGAAATCATCACAATTTTTTTATTGTTAGTTATTTTGTACAAATATAACTATAATGCGAACCCGAGGTTGTGAAATAGCACGTGAAATCGCAACTGAGCGTGAATTCTTTGGAAAAGCGACGGTTCAATGAATATCTATTGTCAATTTCAAGTTCTGTTTCGACATCATTGTAATATATGTCACTGGACGTTAAAACTCAATCCTTAATTTCGTCTTCGTCAAATAGTGCTGTTGGTTTCTTTTTATGCTTTCGAGACGCGACGGCCATACTTCCATGACGGCCATAGAATGTGTCGGCCACACCGCCACATCGTCCATGGGACATATCGGCCACACATTGTGAGACGTATCGTCCACACTTAAACTTTTTTTTTTAATCTTATAGTTATAATTTTGACAGAAATTAGTCTCCCATTCGGATATAGTCATTCGAATCATATTTGTGCATTTTGTTCTGTTTGTTATACACAAGATATCAAAAAATTATTTAGAAAACAATATGATATTTTAATATTTTATATATATATAATGCGTAAACAAATGATATATATCAAAATTAAACATGATAAATAATGTCAAATCAGTATAGTTTATTAAAAAGTTATAATAACCATCTATAAGTATCAAAATATTTCATATATAACATCTATAAAAAAAATCAAAAAAAACATGCACAAAGTATGGCCGTTTTTGTACTATTATTATTACATACTAGTATACATGAATACACCACAAGTTATTCCTATGTAATGTCATTTACTAGATATTTAGTGCAAAGTAAATTTTAAAGATGAAAGTCGTATTAGTTCGATAATGCTTCAAACTAACTTAAACTGAGAATACATGTATAACTGCCATATTCCGAATCCCCGACATTCATTTGTGTAAATCAGGAAAAGATAACAATGATCGGTATCTGTGTGAATCTACGTCTCAATCAAGCTTCATACAGATGTTACAGAATATTCAAGATTTACAACTTTTCTTGAATATGATTGCCAATGGAATAAACCATGCAGGAGATATCAAACTAGCCCAATTAATTTGTGTGTGAACTATAACAACTGAAATCGTAATTCTGTTGTAGTGTATATTGGTCGTTTCTGTAACATGAAGGCGTTTGGCAACCATACTACCATACTTAGTTCAAAAGTACACCACAACCCTTTTCTTTGTGCATAATACGCTCAGGAACATACATCTTACTATTGTGCATGGATTGGTAGTAAATGTAACTTTTTAACTGTAGTCCATTTGACATCAAAGTATCATATGGAGGCTAGGATTTATAATTCGGTTAGTCTGGATGACTTCGTACAATACCCCCGCTCCGCATTCATTATAGTTTAAACATACATTATTTAAAGTTTAGATCCTTTAGTTTGCATATATATGGATATGACATTTAAATTTCGTATTGCTTAGTTCAACCTGCAACACATTTTATTTGATGTCACCAATGATAAACATGTAAAATGAAACAATAACTTACTATAATACCAATATAAACTTTTGTTGTATGATTATACAAACCGAAATCACTACTAGACTAGGTGTTGACACGCTCAAATTAAAAAAATTGTGTTTCAAAGAACCAATGCACCAAATTGATTTCACAGGATTTAGTTTAACATTTAAACCAGTTCAAGGAATGTATTACTTGACAAGAACAATTAAAATGTAGGACAAATTCGGCTTACAACACGAACTTTGTTCAAAGAATAGTACCAAACATGTGACAAAAAGACGGGTATGTAACAGAGGTATCGCAATCACTGATGGATTGGTGGATAGTTACTGTTTGTTCAACGTTCAGTGACAAGTATCGCATGTGCATATTGCAATACCAAATTAAACTAACTTTGAGCAGATGACAAAAGCGAAATTGTGACAATTTTTATTTCCTAGTGTTATTTAGGAAGTCAAACATGTATATGGAAAGTAAATTTTACTATTATTTATTGAACAAGATAAGAGGATCAGTCACTATTATTTATTGAACAAAACAAGACTGAGTACAAAACCGCTAAAAGAAGTTAAACCCAGTGAATGACACTCCTTATTGCTGAATTTGGGTTTGGCTGACCTTAATTTCTATTACGTTTTAAAACAATTATTCAAATTAAATATACAATTATTTTACTGGGTTTTTTTATGGGTGGGTGGGGGTGGGGGGGGGGGGGGGGGGGGGGGGGGAGTCATTTACCCTAAAAAAAAAAAAACAATACAGGCCGATAGTATTTTGAAGTATTCAAATATTATGAAACGTCTTATATTTTTTACAAATACAAGGAACAAGCAAGTCTGTCCAAAAATGATTGATATTTCAGATAATTGTATAGTGTGTTCATTGTAAACGTAAAGCAGAATGCATATAGTTGTCTCTACTTATAACAGTCACAAATCATTTCTAGAAATAAAAATCAGCGATTTACCATTCATGCAATAATATTTTGTCGAAAGTGATCGAGATAACCTTATCAGGTAATTCAAGTTATCGGACACGTAATTTTTTTCCAGAACATGTTATAACAGTTAATATCCGAGCCATAAAATACATGTATTATATCTGGCATAGTCCCAGATTATACTCTTTGTTAATATGCATCCTTCATTTAAAGTCTTGTTTTTCTTATAACACTTTACATCGTATATCAGGGGCACTGCCGAAAATAATCTTTCAAAAAGCAAATCTAAGTTGTAACCTGTAGAACTTGTATGTCTGATAATTTGCTCACATTACAAGAAATTTTACAATAAACATTGGTCACGCACGATAGATTCTGATGTATGACACGTGCCGTTACAATAGCCAGTTTACACGCATCAGCTCACACATGTTTGTCGAATAGGCCAGTTGATTGGAGGAAAGTTACCGAAAACAACGCCTACCTTTAACTAATACCCAATCAAACGCCTTTGACATAAACATAAATAATACATGGGTAAGATTACAGAGATTTTGCTGCGTATTCAATATTTGAAAAAGTTTAAGACTCTTGATTCAAACTTAAAATTATAGAATATGCTCGTAATGCATTCGCTATTTCGTGAAACTTAATTTTATACATAATTTCACCTACCTGGTGAGGATAAAATACAAAGGAGTAGGTTCAGTAAGACCCCTTTTTTGCCCCAAAATATAGCAGTTTAACAAAGTTGTGATAATGTAATCGTTAAGCTATTTATTGGAAAGTAGAATGATTCTGCTACATAAATATGGGCTGTTTTTGACATAACAATGCACATATATCGGGTACTAGCATCATAAAGTCATGCTAAATTACTGAAATCTTCACAATTCTAGCATTTTAGTTAAATTTTAGATGGTTTCTGTCTAAAATGAAAGTGGCTGCATTCGTGTTCATTCATAATATTGAAACGTAAGTTGTATTTGATGATAATACATAATACATTATAAAGGTTGAGGATGAACACAGATGCGGCCACTTTTATTTTTGACATAAACCATCTGAAAAGTGACGATTTTTGGCAAATTTGATAGATTTTTCATATTCAAGCTTGAATCGGAGCGCTTTTTATGACTAAATCAGTTAAAATCTTTCACAAAAACTAATTGAATCAATTGAAATAAACACTTTTTAAAGTGTTTTAAAAGTGTCTAAAATATTTCGTCAGATAAACTTGAAAATTGAGGCCAAAATCGGCCCTTACTGGACCTACTCCTTTAAAAAATTGCAAATTACAACTATTTCGAATTAAATGGTTGTGATAAATGGGTATCAAAATGTATTAAACAAAAAAAAACAAAGACCAGTTTCAACAAGAATGCTTTGTTTTTATTGCAGAATCGCATAAAAAATTCATGTTATCGTATTTTCAAAAAACAATTAACAATTTGAAAACTGTTTTTCATTTTTACCGTACTAAATTCATATATTACGCAAATACGCATATGTAGTAGGCGCCACTTGCCGCTCAGTGAGTCTAGAAGGTGGTAGGATTTACAGAGAAGACAGAATATGTCGTCTCTGTGACACAAACAACATTGATGACGAGTTCCATTTCATTATAATTGTAGAACATTTAAACTATAGAAAGAAGGAAATGTTTACGGAACTACTGTTAGTCAAACCCTAATATATCTTTAAAGTTGATCAACATTTTAACTCTTCAAATATTGTAATATAAGAAAAACTATGTAAAAAATATAAATGTGAAAGTCAGCTCTCCATGTTAATTTAATTGTATCGTTTACACATGCATGTAATAATTTTACCTTATAGTTATGTTTATGTATGTTCTTGATAACTAGTAATTGAAGTTTTATGAGAAATAAAGTATTCGTATTCCTTTTAACCATAAATTACAGTACACGAAGACAGCCTAAGGGTAAAGTACAAGTGAATATATCATAAAGATTATATTTAATCCTCATCCGTACGCGTCCTTGTAAATGCAAAACTCTGGATTTTACTTGGTTCAATGTTCAGTGGTAAGTATTTCATATATGCGCAGGTCCTGACACAGAAAATCGAATTATTCATTCACTTATGGTCTTCAAAAATAACGATTGCGGGATGATGGACAGGAAGACTTCAAGCGTAAGAGTGTGAACTAGCTGTCAGTAATTTAAGTACTCTCAGATCTTTTCTTGCTAGTGTCTTTTTGTTGTTCTGGTACACAAGAGAATCTTTCATTGTTGAAGACCCTTTAGCGACTATAAAAGATGAACAGGAATAAAAACGCTGACCATTGATAATTTGTATTTTTGTTAAGCATTGACTTTGTGTGCGATTACTGTCCCGTGTATGTTTACTCCATATTCCTTTATTTTCTATAAAAGCGTTTGTCTTGACAGTAAGTTGACACGACTTATGACGTTACGCCACGAGTTATCGTTCCTGACGTTATCGAATAAGTTCACACAAACAAGTCAATGCAGCCGGTTCTGCAATCACAAAGTGATTTTAAAAATAATAAAAAAAAAAAATTTTGGAAACTATTTGACATTTTTATGGTAACTTTTTCTAGATGCAGAGTGTCGAAAGTGTGTATGCAATACGTAACGGTAAACGTTTTGACATAGGTTGCTTTATCGTGTTCCAGCAATTCTTCTGCTCATTTTTAACCTTTAAAAATGAATTACTATATACTTTTAATTTATATTCTCCTTTTTTTTAATATTTAAGCATCTGCACGATTTATCTATATGTTCTTATGAAAAATAGACTGAGTTTTATCACTTTATTTCATTCTTAGTTTATTTTGCAATAAATACTTTTCATGATGCACGCTGTATCCTCATGAAATTTTGTTTTGAAAATAAAAATCTTACATGTATCTTTAGAAACTTAGGATGATGTGTAAAAAAACGGGAATTCGTACAACTATTAATTCGTGTTAAAATGGTCGTCAAAATCACCGCTCGGACAAAATGGAAAAAGGAAATTGATTTGGATGAAAATACGGATAGAATAAGTCGAAAGTACAATACAAGCAGACTTTGAAACTCAAACAGAAAATAGTTTGTTAGTATGGAAATTCAATGTAAAAAAAAAAAGTGGTTTAACTTGGTTATTTTGCCGAATAACATTCTATGTGTTCCAAATGTAAACAGTCTCATAAAACCGTTATAGTTTCGGAAACATTTTAAAATAAAGTGCTAGCTAGACCAAGTTTACACAGGACATACAGTAACATCGGAATCAGGCCTGAGAAGGTTACCGTAGGCTGAGAAATACATAGAAACTTGATTCGGAAAAAAAACAAAATAAAAAAAATCAGGTCCCGTTAGAGTCTGATTAAAGCCAGTCCCAAGTATCCACTTGCGTCTATAAACGCAAGCTAATAGTTGGGACTGGTTTTAGTCACTAAGTAAGACTGGTTTCCTTATAAAAAAAAATCTTGAGATTTACAAGCAAACGACTGACTTATTAGTATTCAAATAGCAGAAAGAGACTGATCTTGAAATCATTTAGATTTTCTATTCGTGTTAATTTCCGCTTGCATGGGTACTCGCTGGTAGTGTAGTTTTTTTGTGTGTGATTTGAGTTGGAAAAGATGTACATGTATAAGTTCGGAGACAAAACGACTAAAAGAGAATTAACATAGTTGCCTTGTTAGGCCATGGGGGGCAAATTGCTCATAATATACCCTCATTGTCCAGTGTCAGTCCAAATTTTTCTCAAACATTTTCCCGGATCGGCTCTATTAAAAAACCTACCTAGTATTGTATTCAAGTTAGTATTAACTTGTTCTCGTCCTGAACATGCATGAAATATTTGCCACTGGACGTTAAGCAACCAACAAATAATCCTACAATTTACACCCGTTATTTGAAACTTTAGTTGTTAAAATTTAAATCATTGCTTATAATTTTTTCAAAGAAATCGACAAAATTTACGAACATTTAGGCAAAAAGAAATATATACGTTACCGCTTGATAATTATGGAAGTGGGGTAACATGAGACTTTATTTATAAAAAGTACAAGTACAAATGAAATTAAAAAATATATATGTAACATATTATTTGTACACCAGTTTGCTGTTAGAACGATTAATAGAGATATGGGATATGCAATTTATAAGATAGCTACAGTTGGACATTTAACTACATCAAAACCAAATTAATTGTGACTAATGCTAATTGGACGAGTATCTTTTTATTTCTAATTTGTAGTCAGTTTACTAAACGACGGTTCCCTAAATAGGAAAGTATAATTATCATAGTAACATTTCAGTCTCCTAGTACATATTTGTTTAAGTCCTAAAACTTTTGTTCTTCTGGAGAAAATTCCAACCATAATGAAATAAGGAGGTGCGGTAAAATTGCCAATTAATCAACTTTCTACCAAATACAAAATGACGGAAATGTTAGCTTGCTTACATTGCTACTTCATTTTATATCTCAAAATTACCATTCCATTATATGAACTGCATATTCCAAAATATGTTTTGTCACCAATATCCTAACAGAGCACGTATCATCATACTGTTTCACCCGTGTCCGTTCTACCGTCAATCGCGCACTTGGTGTATACATATAGGGTTTATACGGCTTATTATTAAGGACTGAGTGCTGACGCAACGTCAGATATTGCTACCATTTAGTGTAACAGAAAAATGACGTTAAATTGGAAACGCTCTTTATCTAATTCTTCCTGCTTTCCTCTTTGGGTAAATGCAAAGTATAACACACAAGTATAAATGCCGTGCGAATTCAATCCAATATGATTTAATAATTAACATAGGATATTTAATTTCACTGTTAGTAATTATGTGTTTTTGGAGGCATATTGCTGCATTATATATTCTACCCGAGTATGATTTTATTCAAGCAGTGACATACAATAGCTTATACTTATGATACTGAAGTTTTCTTACTTTTTGGTCGTCTGATAGATGTGTTTTTGTAACGTGTGCATCGTCTCGTTTTGTTGAAAGCAGGACATTTATATTAAGTGGAGGAAGAAACACGCGAATGCAGTTCGTGCCGTCCCTAGCATATTACGCTTGTGGCGACGTCAAATTATGAAAATGGACAAACTTACAAGACATTTTCATTAATCCGTATTTTTTAAAGATAACCCTAGAATACCAATGCTATTTGGTGTACCAACTTTAACTTTAACAGTACTTTTTTTTGGTGTAGTTATTAAAGCCGAAAAATAATCTTCACGAAATAAAATCTCTGTTTTTTTTGGCCGTAAAAGTTTTGTGAAGGCATGCAAGTTGAACTCGGACATTTCCGCAAGACATTGCAAATCTATGGTTTTGAATTGAATATGTAGCTAAATTTATTTGTCAATTCGAATTTTGGGAGCTAACACTTAGTTCAAAACGATCGTGCTTACAGTTTAAAGAAATATCTATCAAAATTTTATTTTTGAACTGAAATGTTTCAAGTTTCCAAATTAAATTTCCGATGGGACATTTCCTTACATCATTTTCTTTTGAAAATATGTATGCAAATTTTAATTGGAGACAGCCATGTTAACCAATACTGAAATTTATCTTACCTCCTATACATTTCCAGGAATATGATTGGTTAAAAGCGTCCGCGTGCAAACCGTGTATATTTGATATTAGGTTAGTAGGGAGGCGGGGCTTATCTCATACACGGTTAGTAGTGGAGTTACGTCCCTTTATATTCCATATTAGGTAAGAAAACCAATACTGAAATATATCACGTCATAGAATGTGCATGCAAAATTTCAAAGAGTTGCGTGAACATTTCGCGAATTCGAGTATGTTACATGGGAAAACGCTAAGTAAACGTAAGTCGGATACTCTGTGTATTCCTAAGCCTATGGATATTTAATTTTTATTCTTTCTCTATCATAGTGTGAAAATTTAAGAATCAATCTTTATTTTCATGCTATTTTTCGTGGTAGTAGCAATATCTAACGCTGCGTCTGTCTTTTTGCTTCAGGTTTAAATTATGTGTTACCAAAAATGTACTCATATTAAAGGTGCGCATTTCGTCTTGGTTTCCTTTATTTTTTGTTCATGACAGGTTGCTGGATTAGACGTTTTGATAAAATATAAAAGGCACGCAGACTCCGGCTTACATCTCCTACATGTGGAATTTCAAGCTGAACCTTTTATATTTCGCATTTGCAGTTTTTTTTTTATTTAAAGAATGCATGTATGATCTCAAGATTTGTTTCGTAAATAATTTTCCACAAATGACACTGTTGAACTTATACAATTTGCATTGTTTGTCCGACTTACTGAGCTTGTATTGTATTGTCCCGAACATGCATGAACTATTTGCCGATGAACGTAAAAAAACCCATCAAAAACCGAGCAATTATAAAACTGTTTACTGAATCATACTTTTAAAGTACTATATTTCTGCATGGATGAAGCAACAACACCACCATTGCCTTAAATGATGGAGTAAAAAACTCAGTAATTCAAATGAATCACACGTGAAATTTTTCATGTTATTTTCACGTGAACTTTGCAAAAATATGAAGGTATTTTTCATGATTTTAATTAAATTTTAGAAAAAAGATATTATTTTAATAATGTTATTTTTAAAAATAACGAGCATTTAACGTGTACCAAATTCCGGTGATTTATGCATGAACCATTATCATAAGTTTCACGTGTAACCAACCAGTATAAGCAAGTTTCAAGTATTTCAAATGACAATTTATACTTAGACTACAGCCATACAGTAGGACAGTAAATGAACAAAAGACAAGTAATTCAGAAACATGCATGGATAACGCAAAAACATGCAGTGGCGACACCGGAGTAATGGGAGTTTGCTTCTTGAAAGACATTCGCCGTGAAAACAATTTGATATGAAGACAAGCCTTTGTTTTAAAATTTCCAACATAAGGCTGTTACGGCCCAGGTCAATGTTCTTAAGCATCACATATTTTTCTTTCATTTTATTGTTAGCTTTCTTAAATAAATATTCACATATTATAGACTATATTTTTTATAACTTCTTTTTTGTTCAATTTCAGTTAAACACTATTTCTGATTTCTTTTTTATAAATTTTAAATGTCTTTTTCTTTTTCTTCATCTTTTTGAAACCCTGGTTTTGTATTACCACTGACCAGTTCAGAAAAGAAACAGCTGCTTCATGTTTGCATAAATGTGTTTGTAACCAATCTATAGCTAACATGCTATTATTTCCATATTTTTTATTCCGTGTCTATAATAGATAGTCTCGATCGGGGAGAAAAGATTTATTTTGTCTGTTGGTTGCTTGGCTAGCGTAAACTAATCGATTTACCTCATACTTTGAAGTTAAATAGGGATTGTTTTTAAATAAATGCTTTAATTTATATATGTGGTGGTGTTTAACGACCTTGACTGGCTATACAGCCCTCACACGGTCGGCTCGGTGCCCGAAAGCGATTGGTGAGCGTTTGAATAATTTCTGCCGTGGGTCAGGAACAAGTAGTAAGGACGCCGAATGGAGGCCGCCATCTTGGTTTTGGTGAGTTGATTTTGGTTTGTTTACTATTTTGGATTTTACTTCTTCACAACGGCTGCTTTCAGGGCCAGTTTGGTCAGCTTGGCAGCCCGCTAGCCTCGATGATGGAGTACTGTTAGATGATCTCGGACGTAGTTCTAAAGATGACAGGAAGCGTTATCAGGACCAAAGCCGTGAGGCAGTGAAATGAAGGTCGTATCACCCAACAGCCTAGGATACAGCCTTCGGACGTTAATCGGCATAACACTCCCCATAATACAATGGTTTTGGAGTGCATGTTAACGCAGGTACGCCAACTACTACGTCTATCTGTACGGCATGGATTGGTTTCTGTCATCTTAAGTAGTAAGTCGTTGATATCTAACTGTAAACCCTCATCGAAGATAGCGGGTAAAGGAGAGCTGGCCCAGCACGCCCGTTAAGCTGTAATGACTGAGACGTGACGTAATGATGGTGTGCTTTAATTTTAGTACTCTCTGATGTATTTATGATGGCTTGGGTTGAAGCGAGAACATCGTAGAGTTTGAAATTCTTTTTTTTTTACCATATTAGACTTCATATTGTGTATTGAATTGAAACACGAACGCGGACCTCGATGAGAACACCTGGATTAAAAGTTTGCAAATATTCCGACCAATGAAATTCATTTTACTATGTAACGCGAACTTCAACGAAAGCACCTAGATGAAATATTGTGTATTGAATTGAAACATGAACGCGGACCTCGATGAGAACACCTGGATTGAAAGTTTGCAAACGTTCCAACCAATGAAATTCATTTTGATATGTAACGCGAACTTCAACGAAAGCACCTAGATGAAATATTTTATGTATACGACAATTAGTTTTTATTAAGACATTACCGCTCAAATATAGTTAATAAAAATTATATCAGAGCAACAATGCATATTTTTTTCTTTTCCATTCTTGTTTATTTAATAATGTTTATGTTGATTTTAATTTGGTAGGTAGACTTATATTAAATGCCCTAAACGTAAATATACGGTTATTAAATGCATTAGACGCAAGATAATGTCGACTTAGAGCAAGTCAAGGTTGTAAAACTTAAATCAACCAACCCATCGTTATCGCAGACTAAAATTTATCTCATATAAACAGAATATATATTCATAGCAAGACTTTGTGTACGTCACGGTGCATGACAGCACACTAATCCCTGTACAAAATCGGAACCACAATTCACAATTTCATATTGTGCTGCTTTTCCACAATTTACGCCCGTTTCGCGTCAGTGACCGATATTACAATTTGACACAGTTTCAAAAGTTTATTGAGCTGTTCCTTCATTTAAAATGTTGTGCAAGACTTAACTGTTTATTAAATTCAACAAATGTCAGCAGTATCTTCATTAATTTTATTATTTAACACAACATTGTTTTATTACAAGCTATTTCATATATCAATATACAGCTAGGGAATATTTGTTGTTGACCGAAAATATAAGATACATAGATTTAAACTATGTGAAAAATAAATAATTTTTGTAAGTTACTTTAATTTCCGTGTCTATGTTTAATTTACGAGTACACTATAGTAAGACAGAAAAAGAGAAACGGAAATATACAGGAATACCTAAAGTTTCGTAAGTCATTGCAATGGACCATACATTACTTATATATATGTCACAAGTTTTCATAGCACTCAGCAAGTTTTGAAACGAATATGTGAGATAAAGATCTACTGCATTTGGGCAAATTAAAAATATGTTAAACATCTAACTATTTTATTTTTAACAGATTCACAAGTTTTGAATTTTTTAAACCGTGCATCAATATTTAATTGTTTTTATTTAAATTCCTTATATGTTACGTGTATTGATCATTTATTTGTTTAAATTGTGAAGTATATGACTTTAATAAGAATACACGCATTTATATATATTTATATAAGTCGATAAAGTTTGAAACAAATAAACGAAAGATACATCGATGTTGTTTTGCTTGAGTGATTTACCTGTTAAAAGCTCGGGTCTCAACACGGTTTAAAACGAATTAATACCAGTTTGAAATAGTTTAACGGGGGCGTGGCCTATTTGTTTGACGTAACTTACCGCTAACTTGAATTAAATTGAACGACTGCTAGCGAATCTATTTGACTGGCATTAAAATGATTTGATATGCATTGAAATAAATTAAAAATGATTTTTAATTTTTTTCAATCTTTATCAAATGACGATTAATCTCATTTAAACAGCGTTAATGCGTTTTTGTCCGATCAAGTTAAATTCGGGTTACTAGTGGGAGGGACTGTTTGTGGGGTTAAAATTACATTGTAAATCAATCATAAAGTTATGGTTGCCCTAAGTTTTAATATTAACAGTTACTGATCTTCCAAAAAAGTGAGTAATGCTTAGCCTGCTAACCAAACAAAGTTGCACCGGTCTAAACTTCAATGAAAACCTGAGTTTGATTTTACCCAATTCAACCACTGGATATCATGATGTGTGTTTGTTCCGATGAAAAACGCTTTCCTCACTAAAACACCCCTACGACAATTTCGTGTTCTACATACGAAAGCCTTGAATTACAAATACACAGAAAAATAAACATATAGTTGAACTACGTATTACACACTATGTACGTTGTGTTCTGATTACAATTTTCGATTAAAATAAACTATTAAAATTTAAAGAGAAAAATATTTTGTGCGTGTTTTGTTTTACCAAGAACACCACAATTTAATCCGATTGATCGGAGGTAATATTTATAATGTATATTTGCATTTCTAGGGAGTGACGAGGGGGGATTTCAGGAAGGATTTTTCATTATCCTTGCCATTTGTTTTATCCCGAGTATTTTTTCCACGATACATGTATTCTGCTTTTTGTTTCGCTCTATATAGATATAGGAAGATGTGGTATGAGTGCCAATGAGACAACTCTCCATCCAAATAACAATTTATAAAAGTAAACCATTATAGGTCAATGTACGGCCTTCAACATGGAGCCTTGGCGCACACCGAACAACAAGCTATAAAGGTCCATAAAATTACTAGTGTAAAACCATTCAAACGGGAAAACCAACGGTCTAATCTATATAAAAAACGAGAAGCGAGAAACACGTATAAACTACATAAACAAACGACAACTACTGTACATCAGATTCCTGAATTAGGACAGGTGCAAACATTTGCAGCGGGATTAAACGTTTTAATGGTACTAAACCTTCTCCCTTTTTCTGAAACAATAGCAGAACATCACCACATAGAAAACACGATAAAATGTCAATTGGAAGGCGTGAGTCAATCTAAAAACGTAAATTAACCCACTATGAACAAATAAATTCGATCTGCGATACCTAAATGCAAATGCATAGTTAATAAAATAGGGACAAGCATTCAAGGCCAAGCAGACATAAGTCCAGAACAGTTTAAGGAGAAATGGAATAATTTATGTCCATTTTCATTATATGATGTGCTTTTACTTTTTTATGATATGAATTTGTCATTATATGATATACAAACACCTTTATATGATGTGCAAATATCCTTATATGCTACATAACTATCCTAAATGATGTGCAAACATCATTATTTGATGTGCATATATACTTATATGATGTGCATAATATTATGTACTTATATGATGTGCAACCAGTCTTATATGATGTGCAAACATTCTTGTATGATGTGCAAATATACTTATATGATGTGCAAATATACATATAAGTGCATTTTCCATTATAAGATGTGGTTGTGTCCTTATGATTTGTGCTTATTATCTTATATGATGTGCTTTCATTGCAGTTATGGTCAATGAACATGATTACGATTAGACTGATTACTGTCTACGTCATAACTGATTCCCATCTTCTTCTGCGGAATTACTATAACACCGGCAAAAATCTGTAGCTATCATTTTATAAAAGGTTGAGATTTAAAATGAGATAAATACGAAGCTTAGTCTTCAATAATAATAATATGATAACAATTAATTTAGTTTAAGATATCATTATTTTATGTCATACATTTTGTACTCTATGCTCATTTTAACAGTGGTCGGTAGTATTTTGTCAATATATTTTGACCTCAAAATAGAGAGGATAGGCAGAAATAAAGGGGGGGGGGGGCTTTTATTTTTTTAAATTTTTGTAATGGAAAGGTGTTATTCATTTCATATAGTGATATTGATTCCGATCTGGTTTTGCAGAGAAATTATAAACCCGGCTTAAAGGACATGGTACGATAAAGCCTGTTGTTGACCCCCCCATTTTCTCATTTTTCAAATTCTGTTTTGGAAAGCAACTTATTATGTTAAAATATTCGCTAAGGTTTGAAGGTGTTCCGTATAGCGATTTTTTTTAAATTTTTTTAGTGCCTGCGCCAACGTGAAACAGAATTTGTTTTATTCAAATGTCATGAGAACTGTTTTTGCTGTCTGAATCGCCATAATTTTCTCCGAGTCACGTAGGCGCACGCTATCAAATTTAATGAAACATTGGTCAAAAATCGTAATTTTTGCTTCTTTTGGCAGTTAAGATGCCCTTTTACCCTCCCTCACCTCACCCATTTTCTAAAATAAATGGTTTTGAAGTTCAAATTTAAGGGAATACTTTAACGTGACATGTAGCTTTCCAAAACAAAAACTAGCGAAATTGCAATGTATAATAGGGAAAATGAGACAATGCAATTTAACAAATATCAACCTTTTTATACACTTTTCGGAGGAAGATTAAGATCAATTAATACAGGAGCTAGTTGAAGAACAACTTCCCGACTGCGCCGAAAATATGATTAAACAAAATTTAATGTTTGGGCTCTTTATAACTTTATATTCGGTTTATACAAAGGCTCCGTGTTAAAGGTCGTACGTTGACCTATAACTGCTTACTTTTTAAAAGACTTGGAATGAGAGTTGTCTCAGTGGCACTCATACCATTTCTTCTTTCTCACCATATGAACATTTATCAAAATATGCAGACTACTAGTAAATGGATTATTTTAATCAAAAAACAAAATTTCAAAATGGTGACTTACATATATACAGGAAACACAAAATTTCATAAATAAAAATTGGTTTAAAAAAGACTTTATTTATTTCACAGATTGTTCGACAAGTTTCTTCAGAATTGGAATTCACTAATCCAAAGTTGGTCAAAAGCTTATAACTACTACTGAAGAAGCTTTGTTCATTTATAAAAAAAATAAACAGGTGTTTGCAGTGAATTTGAAACCTCTCTCATATTTATTGGAGTTACATCTGTACTGAAGGCATGTATTGGCTTTATGAGGGTAAAGACATAGATAAAGAGGCCCTAATTATACCAGTATGGGTGATGGATTTATTAATTTCTTGTTTAACGCCACCTTCAACTTTATCATACCATTTCGTGGCTGTTAGTTAGTTGAGGCATGTTTTTGGGTAAATGTTTGATTCTAAATTTTATTTAATTTGGGTGGGGGATAGGAGGAAAAAATAGAATTTCTGTTATTTTTGTCTACACCTTGAAGAAGGAAAACAATCCAGACACCCCCTTTCTAAAGATAATAAACAATTCAACCTTTATCCGCACCAAAAAAAAAAAAAAATCCACCGAACAATCACACACAAACACACACATTTTCAATACTTTTGTTCGTAATAAAAAAAAATCGTGTTAAGTTTCTGTTACATTATTAGTTTAAAATATTGCGTCAGTTGATGGTATAGAACTTCAGGTTTGGAAATTGTTTGCAACTTCAGGGAACTAAATGTGGATTTGCTAGTTATGGTCAATGCAATATCCGCTTAAGTTGAATAATACCCTGTTTTAAAATATGTGGATTGAGGTTTCAGCAATTGGGGCGAGCGGACCGAATATGAATCACTTAGACATCGCCATTACATTATACGGCGACAAATCTATCACAATAAGAAATGAATAACATCTTTCCATTACAAAAAAAAATAAAAAAATAAAAGGCCTCCTTTATTTCTGCCTATCCCCTCTTTTTTATTTTTAGGTCAAAATATATTGACAAATATAATACCAACCATTGTTAAAATGAGCATAGAGTATGACAGAAAATAATTATATCTTAAATCAAATTAACTTTTATCATATTATTATTATTGTAGACTTAGGTTCATATTTTGATAATTTCCCAACTATATCAGATGTGATTTTTTCAATTTAAAAATTGAGGTAAAAACATTCCAAGGTTTATCTCATTTAAATCGCAACCTTTTATCGATAGCTACAGCTGGTTTTATAGTAATTCCGTAGAAGCAGATCGGAATCAGTTATGACGTATACAGTAATCAGTCTAATCTTTATCATGTTCATTGACCATAACGACGATGACAGCACATCAAAAATACGTTTCGACATCATATAATACAATTAACCGAACCACATCATATAAAGATGGGATAATAAGCACATAATATAATGACACAACCTTATCATATAAAAGTGTTTGCACATCATTTAATGGAAAATGAACATCATGTAACGATATTTGCAAAATATATACGTATAATTGCACATCATATAAGCATATTTGCACAACATTTAAGTATATTTGCACATCATATACCAATCTTTGCACATCATATACGTACATATGCACATAATATAAGTATTTTTGCACATCAAACAAAGATATGTGCACATCATATAAGAATGTTTGCACATCATATAAGAATGTTCGCACATCATATAAGAA
This sequence comes from Mytilus galloprovincialis, assembly GCF_965363235.1. Taxonomy (NCBI): domain Eukaryota; kingdom Metazoa; phylum Mollusca; class Bivalvia; order Mytilida; family Mytilidae; genus Mytilus; species Mytilus galloprovincialis. The sequence goes on from NC_134839.1 coordinate 51,034,926, forward strand.
TGTGTGCACATCATATAAGTACATTTGTACATCATATAAGTGTATATGCGCATCATATAAGTATATATGCACATCATATACGTATATTTGCACATCATATACGTATGTTTGCACATCATATAAGGATGTTCGGACATCAAATAAGGATACTTGCACATAATATAAAGGTGTTTGCACATCATATTATGACAAGTTCACATCATATTAAGGTAGATGCACATCATATAATGAAAAATGGTCATAACAAGACAGTGTTGGCGTTCCATACCGATCACATGAATAACAATTTCACTACTTTTTTGGAGTTAAAAACTCAAATACAATGTTTACATGTATACATTAAAAGATGGATGATACATGTAAGGTGAAAATGGAAAAAAAAATGTTTTTCAATCATGTACCAAAGTGAAGTACTATCAGAAATACAGGCCAATTGCTATTTGCAGCATAATCCCATTTGTAGTTTTCGAGTAGTGCGGTTTTAAACATTTGCCACACCTTTTTACAGAAAGGGGTCAATATCACACCTACCGTAACTTGTAGTTGATTTTTAGAAATTTAATATAGTGGACGCCTTGGTTACCCGTTACTGCTTCTCCCTGATCTGAATGCATCATCATTCACTGTACTGTAAAAGATAGAAATATACAAATAACTTTGGAAATTTACACACATTTGTAATGTAAGGAACACGTAGTTCACTGACCTTTTCTTTCACCCCGAAATAGTATGTTGCAAAAATATATGCACACATATTGTATAAAATATATTTGAATGTGTAACAAAAATTTCTTAACCTAGAATTTATAAGATAACAGTTACTAGAGCCAGAATCCATCACAAATGTAGGGTATTAAAGAGATACATCTCTTGGCAATTCTAACTATTTTGACATTGAAGACTTTAATGCAGCCATAGGTAAATGGTGAATAATGTTAATATGGCTCTAGGTCCTTTTCGCTTAATTGATTTATGACAATTTCCTTTAGCAGCCTTAAAAAAAACGGGGCTCGTGCCTCGTTTTTGCTGGAAACAAATAGTTGAAATGGTAGGAAAATTACTGGACCATAACTGGTTCGCCCCTGTTATTTTGTCAGACAGTGACCACCCCCTTGTTCTTTTAGGAAAAAACGAGTTCTAGTTCGGTCACTGTTGTTTCTTTAAATTGACGATATAATACTTAAGATTTCAAATCGTATGAGCTAAATTCATTTTAGCGTAAACTAAGTTCATTTTAGCATATACATTTCAGCATATGCTAGATTGATTTTAGATTATGCTAAAATGAATTTAGCTTATTCTAAAATGAATATAGCTAGTGCTAAAATGAATTTAGCTTATGCTTAAATGAATTTAGCTTATGCTTAAATGAATTTAGCTTATGCTTAAATGAATTTAGCTTATGCTTAAATGAATTTAGCTTACGCTAAAATACATTTAGCTTATGCTCAAATCATTTCAGCATAAGCTTAAATGTATTTAGCATATGCTTAAAGCGACAATTATGACTCTAATTCCGCGCTATAGACATATATTTGAAAACTTCGGTATTCAAGAGCTTGAAGCTGCTACTCAGACTTCTGTTAAACGTCACCAGTGTCTAAGTAGAAAGTTGATAAACGTCTCGTTCTTTTTCTTAAAAAAAATCATCGGCAGGTACCGAGAACTTGTTGATAGGTATTCCGTATCAACTTCACAAATAATACATGATGGTTTTTAAGTATAGATATTAGGTACTAAAATTGTCCATTTTCGTAATAACGTGTTATACATATGTTTGTAGTATTCTTTTGTTTATCTTTTGGATTATTTCATTAACAGTTTAATCTAGATTTGTTATTATCTATTTAACGTGGCGCGCTAATTATACACCCTGTCATCGTGTTATTGTGATATGGTAATGTTTTGTATTCTTGTCTTCATTTTTGCTTATGTGCTTTGTCTCTAAGTATTTTTTTTTCCTTTTTGTTAACGTAGTAAGTTGTTTTTATAGTGATTAAGAGTTAAAAACTCAACATTGACTTGTTCCCCAATTGTTTTATACATATTATGTTTGTTTTGTTTTGTTCGCACATTGTTGCTAATATATAATGGAATTATGTACGATTGTCATACAAGTTGGAGATTTGGTTAGCTATAAAGCCAGGTTGAATCCACCATTTTCTACATAACGACATGTCTGTACCAAGTCAGGATGATGACTTGTTTTCCATTCGTTTGATCTGATTGAGCTTTTGAAAAAGGCACTTTATAAGGGACTTTTCGTGTAAATTTTTTTGTGGAGTTCTATTTTTATTTTGATATTTTGCTTTGTATGCATGACTTATCTTATGTTTTATTTCCTTCTAAATCGTGTAGATGAAAAATTTTCTAAAGCTGCATATCAAAATGAACAGTTTGCCGACTGTGGATTTTGGGATTTTGCTGGACAGAAGGAATTCTATGCAACACACCAGACGTTTCTTAGCACAAATGCTATCTATTTACTGGTCGTAGACATGTCGAAAGACTTTGCAAGCAAAAACCACCAAGAAATGATAGAACATGAATTTGATAAAGTTGGAGGTAATTGATTTATTTAAGGTGGTTCGGGTCTATTCAAAATGTCTGTCAGAAGTGCCGTATTTTTTGTTATTTCAATCTTTACAGAGAGTGAATCAATGGGGGGTCTCGCACCAGTTAAGCTCAAAATATTACTTTTAAACAGGTATATAAAAGGGACCATTTTTCAATGAAATGATTGGGAAAATAGAGGTGTTGACATATGTTTATCGGAATATCAAAAAAAAAACTGTCTGTGACACTTAGTCCAAAACTGTATTATACAAATCTGAAAGATAGCTTCAACAAATAAGCAAATAAAAATTATAGGGCACCGATAGGGAAAAATTATTTTGCCTTAAAACCCAAAACTTCGGCGAGAAAATGGTGAAATTGGATGAACTATCATTTTTAGTCTTTAACAGTCTCCGGGACAAGTTTGCAATTCCGCTGAGTGCAAAAGTTGTCACCTTAATTTTTTGAGTTAAGTCAAAATGAAGTTGATAACTTGGTTGGTATTTGTTCCCTGATATTTGTCCTAAAATGTTTTGGCTCTAGCACCATTGATGAAAAAGTTATGCCCCTTTTTTCAACAATTTCCTCAGAGGAAAAGTAGGGAATTTGATGCATAAATATTTCTTTTGAGGAAATTCTATTTCTTTAGAGGAAATTCGATTTCCTTTGAGGAAATTTGCGTCTTCAAATTTTCCTTTGAGGAAATTTGCAGCTTCAAAATTTCCTTAGAGGAAATACTTTTTCCTGTGAAGTAATTTGCAGCTTCAAAATTTCCTTGGAGGAAATACTTTTTCCTGTGAGGAAATTGTTGACAAACACTTTTCCTTGAGGGAAAATTCAAGACAACAAATTTCCTCTAAGGAAATCATTGTTCTTCAAATTTCCTTTAAGGAAATTTCTGAACATCAAATTTCCCTTAAGGAAATGTTTTCCCTTATTTTTACTCGTTAAACATTTCTTCACTATACCATGTATACAAACAGTATGAATATAATTTTTACAAGACTGAATAATTGATACAAATGATATTTAAAACTTTTAAATTAATAAATGTTTGACTCAACATTTTAAAAATTAATACTTTTTTTTTTTTATTCAACAATATATTGCTTGCTGTTAACAATTTACTTCACTAGTCCAGCATTCTAGTGAAGGGTATCTTTATTTTAACAAGAAATCCAGGATTTCTCTCTGTTTAACAATAAAACATTACAATTTATCTAATCTATGTTATAAATATTTCATTTTCAACCGTAAATAAATAAGTATATATGAAATTTGAATTTATCAATATGTGTATCTAGCTTGTTTGGAAAGAAAAAGTTTCCGGAAATAGTTCACACTTGCAGTTATCGATTTTATATTATTGTATTAATATCTCTTCCTGGTTTGGAAATTACCAGTTTAAAATAGTGATTTATGATTAATATAATTAGCAATTCACAGGTATGTATTAATGTTTCGATTCTGGAAAAAAAGATAGTATGTAAATATTTTTTCCCTTTTTTTTTAAACGATAAAAAAAAAAACAGTGGATAATAAATACCGTTATCTCCACGCTTATCGGTGATAGGTAAAATTATTTCTCTAAATCAGTTCCGGATCTAAAAAAATTATAATATTATCCTTTTTCTTTTCTTTTTTGCTAGATTATACATTTGAAAACATAAAAAAATTATTACAACAATTTGACAACTTTATCAAGTAGACATTTATTCTTAGTATGTTTACTAGTTGCCTGCACTTTGTAGCTGTACATGCATTCTGCTTTAAATACAGAATATACATCTAAAGATTTTGTTTTCTGTTCAGACATATAATTTGCCTTATATATACAAAACATTATAATAGTAATCAGATAATTAATTTCATAGTATTGCTCATCATTTATTTTATAACCCCATACTAAATTTATTAATGTTAGAATATTATTATTAATATTCAGATTTTCTAAGAGTTTTTTAATTTTACTCCAGAAATTATCAAGAAAGTGACATTTAAGAAACATGTGATTATAATCCTCTGTGGTGTTGCAATAGTGACAATTTGAAATATCGCAGATCTTCCACTTTTTCAATAAAACTTTACAAGGTAAAATAAAGTGTAGCAATTTCCAACGGAACACTTTGTATTTGTTATCTTTTAAAAAATGATGAACAAACTTTAACATATTACACGAAAGACTCTTAATGTATTCAAGGTTAAGCATTGTCTTCCATTTGTAAAAAACAACAGGTATTTCAATTTCATTCTTAATTTATATAGTATAAATTTTTCTGGTATCTACATTTTCTAAATATTCTTTTTTGTTACAATTATTATTAATATGTATTGCATAGGGCGTTTTTACTATAGTTTTCTTTGAAATTTCCTGTTTTAAGATCTTTAACCATTCTCTTGGAAAAGCTTTCTTTAATTGGTAAAATTCTGACATCCAGTTACTTTTTATTTTAAGCTTTTGTAAAATAAAATTCTCTTCTCTTCTATGTTACCATTTTCATCAATGATGACATTAACAAAGATAATATTACTATTTATCCAGTTTTGGAATAAAAGGCATTTATTTTTTATCTTTATGAAATTTAAAAATTAATACAGTCTGACTGTTTAAGTCTAGGTATTATTTCATACTTTTTATATAACTATAAAAAAAATTGTAACAAAGGATTCTGTTTCCTTTGTAATTGTTTCAATGCAATACATTAATAAGCAACCAATTTGAATGTCATACCATTTGTTGTGTTCTAAAGAATTGTTTTATTTGCAGATTAAATAATAAATTAAACAATTTTCCTGTTAATTTAATTAAAAATTTTCTTCTGTTTCAGCTTGTGTACATTTATTCAATCCACTACGTAAGAATTCAGTGAATACATTATTCCATTCACTAAACATTTCCCTTCAATTCTAAGAGAAAACATTTTTGCAAATTGTTCTTCAATGATCTTCTTCCGTATATTTGATATGAGGGAACAATGTAAACGAGTGGATACAATTGGTGTTCCTTTTTTCAACAACTAAATAGTATTTTTTCTGCATTTCACCTTTCTTTCGACTAATTTATGTTTAAATATGTAGTTGCTTTTATACAATAGTGTTTTTGTGTATCTATGATAGAACTCCATTTTGTTTATGGCCAATATCATGTGATTATGATGAAATTTCCTATTTCTTTTTTGCAGAAAAGCACACATTCCAGTTCAAATTAATCCAATTGCGCACTATGTAGATAAATTTCAACTTAAAGTTTCCTCTTCAGTAATGACCTATTGATCATGAAAACCAAAACGTATGATCACCTATAAGTACACAAAATAAACAAATAAAATGTTATAAATGGAGAGAGAAACAGCAATAAAAGTTTATTTTGTCATGTTTATTAACATTTTAAATATATTTCCTTTCTTACTTGTGAATGCGTTTGTCTATAGTTCTTATATTAGTTGATTTTTTGCATTTATCAATCTTCCAAGTTGAGGCAGTTTGTTCTTTATATATTATACAAGTACACACCCGTGATATCGCGGGTCCGTGACTGAATTAAAGTGTATAACTATGTCTAAGCCTTATTTGAGTAATTAGTATTATCATCTGATAAAGTCATGTCGATTATAAGATACAAAGTTTTCTCTGCTTTCAAATCTTTCTGTTTGAACCCGTCGACCTGGAACTTATCAATTATTGGTAATATTAATTATTTGGAAAACAAAAGGTCCTGGCTATCAAGGAATGGAGTATTTTTTAATCAACAGCATTGTCCTATATTAGTTATCTTAGAAAGTCTTGCTGATTGCTGAATAAAACTACAATAGGGAACAATTTGACAATAATTGAATTTAGTAGTGTCAGTCCTTTGATTATGACCCGTGTATATAGCAAAATCCTAAATACACCGTTTGGTGGTGCGCCTGTCAAATGCGGAACGTACAGATAAGGTAATAGCTAACAGGTGAATATACTATTGGTATCGGTATCGGATTCGACCCGGAAATTGTTAATTATTGGCAATATTAATTATGTGGAAAACAAAAGGGTCTTGAGTGGTGTAATTTTTAATCTACACCATTGTCCTATATTAGTTATATATAGAGTTGAATTCTTTGATTTGTCGGTTTTATCCGATGACGGCTGGCAAATTGGACTTCGTAATTTTAGTATTATAAATATGTTGAGCTGTTAGACCACTGTCTAAAGTTAGGGAAGGGTATAAATGAGTGCTAATAAACCTGTTATTACATGCATTAGTTTGTATGGATTTTTAACTTAAGCTGTCAGTTACTTATGTTACGGTGAGTACTTAACTTTGTGTCTTTTCAATTAAGGGAAATGTATAAATTTCTTGCTTACTGTAAACCAACTTATTTTCACGAGCAATTTATTTTCACAAGCAATTCATTTTCGCATTTAGAAATAATTAAATTAGATGTATGTTTCATTAGAATACTTTATTCTGATTGGCTAACTGTACATCACGTGTTATTCCTTAAGCAATTGCATTACTTAATAAAACTGTTCATTCATGATAACACGTGGTCCGACAATAAAGTGCACAGGTGAATTAAATAACAAAAATATAAAATTCGTGTTTTCATGATCATAGCTTAAAAATGTAATTATAAGTATTGAATGCTTCTTTTTGTAACTTCGCACGCATCATACAAAATGTACTTCGGTCAACGCTTTTACACCCCAATGAAGTTATAAAAAGAAGCATTAAATTCTTAAATATAACGCGCAAATAAATCTTCGCGAATGTTTTTCATATGTATCTTTCCTTACAATCTAATTGAAATTAAATCTCTCACTCGCTATTTTTTTTATTCTTGGTCGCTGCGTGGGAGATCTAACAACATCCCATTTGACAGGGCGTCAGAGCTCAAAATCGATTGTCCAATCAAAACAGTGCTCCCAAAATCTTCACTGTGAAGTAGACTGGCACAGTCAGTCGCAATTTTTATCGACTTCCGTAAAAGGGAAATAATTCATAACAACAAACTAAACAAAATGGTAGCCCCCAGTACAAATGTAACAAATGGCTTCGGGTGGATTGTCAACACCTAGACGACTTTATAGTCGATCTAACGTGTGTATTTTATGCAACTTTTCGTTTATTGTAACCGAAATTAATGAAAATGGACAAAAAATTGAGAAAAAACTGTTTCATGAAAAATATAAATTGACCACGGAAAGAGTAATCGCTATCCGAAAAGTTATCCCCGATTTTAAAACTGTTGATGACACAAACAATGGGGTGTGTAAGAAATGTTTCCGGCGGATTGAAAAGGTTAATCATTTAAGAGAAGAGGCAAAACGACACGAGGCGGACATTTTAAAGAGTTACTCAGCCGTTCAGAGTGTGTCTCACGTTTCAGACATTTCAAACAAAAGACTCCTAAGGTCTCCATCAACGCCAGATCCATCTAAAAAGAAAAACAAACAATTTCCGTCCATAGAATTGAGGCATTTAGTGCAAATTCCAAATTTGTTTGCACATACATCTACCCAGGTTCATGATGTTAGACCTCTGTATAGCCAACCTACCAACTTGCCAGACATGTCAGAAGCAACCATTGCACTGCCGCTTAAAATAATACCAACACAGACAAGCATTAAAATTGGTAAGTTTACAGTAACAACATACATTTACTTACTTTCTTTTAATATGTCATGTCAGTAGTTTCATGAATTTGGGGTTCATATGAAAAAAAAAAAGGTATGGGGTTCATATGGAAAAAAAAGTATTGTTTCATTGTAGAAATAGTATGAAATTAAGGAATGTACAGCCCAGTTCTTGCTGATTCCTTGGCTAATTTTGGCTATACATTTTTGTACTTTGGTTTGCTTCATGGTCAGTTCCATGTAACATGTTTATCAGCTCTGCAATATGTTTGTATAATTTATTGACCTTACAAATATTTTCATCTTGAGCTTGAGCACCACTGGAGAGACATTATTTATTTATGTAAATGCACATGGCACATAAAAATTTGTAAACTGTTATGTTACAAATAAGGCTTACATTGTACAATTCTTGGTTGAATTGTTTCATGTTTTTCATGTCAATGCTTTTATTGGTTTGCTAATCATTGATGATTGTTGCCTATTACACCCTCTTCATTTGAACCTTGGTCATGTTGAGGGTTGTCTCATTGACAATCATACCTCAATTTCTTTTTTTTACTATTTGACAAACAAAATGTTTGTGTTAACTACAAATGTATATATATATCATCATCACCAGATAATGCACCAGATTTTAAATCTGCTAAGAGATCTCTTGGGTTTTATAACCAAGAAAAAGAGAACCAGAATTCATCTCTCAAGGACGGAACTGTCAAGGTTTAACAAAAAATGTTTTGTTTTTTGTTCAGCATGTTCAGTTTGATACATTTTTATGCAGCATTGTATGATTAAGTTTTCAAATTCATTCCAAATTTCTAAATTTGTTGACCATTTAAAGGATTTTATTTTTTTTTAATCAAATAATACATTGAGATAATAATGAGTTTAATAGCACAATGCATATGTATACATGTATACAGATACATGTATTTATATGAAAGTATGTTTTTCTTGTAACATAAGTTTTAATCTTTATAGATCAGATCTCTGAATTCAAAATAGATCTTACCTAATCATATCATGCTGCTTTTGTTATATAATGAGAAAAAAAAGTTTCGCAACACATTTTTGACCACACAACAATAGTCTTTGAATGAAAAAATATTGAAAAGAATTTAGTTGTATCATGTATGTTTAATTGTCTACCATAAACTTCCTTTACTTAGCTAACTCGTTTCTTCTTTTTGTCAAAAAAGTGTTAACATGTTAAGTTCATGTGTGCTTTAAGCAATATGCATGTTGTGATTTCCCCTTTCGTGGGAAAAATTTGGTTGATTATATAGGGGATCACTGAAGCATGACTGGAGCGGCCCCCCTTAGGTCAGTCAGCGCCCCCCCCCCCCCCCCCTTTATGAAAAGTCCTGGATTCGCCATTGATATAAACAAATAGAAAATGTCCTTAAAATAGGTACCTTAAATGTTGCAAAACTTTTTTTACTCAGTATAATTTATGTTTAAATTTAAAAATTCTGTTTTTTTGCATTTAGTTTAGTCATGAATGTAGAGTTGACAGTTGTCACATGCATGACATACATGTACTGTGTATCTGAATGATGTGTAACAGTTTATTGATTCAGAAAGTAGCAATCACAATCATCCAACAGATTAAGTGAAAGGATGTCATAGACAATCTGAGAAAGCATCACCATTTGCAATTTCAAAACATATAAACACACATGTACATTAAATCAATATATAGGACCTGATGATTTTTTTCGCCACAATTTTTTTCTCCGCAAAATGTGAAATGGCGCCAGTGGAAACCCTTGGGCCATACATTTTCAAAATGCATGACAATACACTTTTAGGTATATGCTTTTATATAAAAACAAAATAATTTTTTAACAATAAAAATCATATTCATAGATCTCGGCTATGATGTTTATATTGATTCATGGATATATCTAAAATAATTTATGTTAAAATTATTTATTACTATATATTCTCCTTTAGGTATCGATATACTATCCAAGTGGAAAGAAAACTTCAGTTATAACAGCAGAAGCTTATAAAACCATTTGCAGAGCTCTCGTAAGAGGAACTGATAATGTTAATATTGACCGAACAATTGTACAAACTTTATGCAAGTCTAACCCAATGCAAGTTGTACATGGAACTGCAGGGTTAATACAAGAAGAATGCAAGATAATCTGCAAGAGAGGCACCCAAACTTTATTTCAAAAGAAAGGCTATGATGATTTTTTCAAATTCAACTGGGACCATATGTACAATGAGTTAAAAATGATGTGCCCATCAATGCTGGCTATAATATCATCAATAGTTAGTGATATTCCACCTAGTGTTAATACCAAGCCTTTCATGCATATAATGGTAACTGCTGCAATTGGATTACATGGACGATCACAAGAAATGTCAGCAATACAATACATGGTTGGATTTCTTTTGACTCATGGAGGCTGTACACAAAGAGTATGTTCTTCATTATTTCTTATACAAGTTAATGGTTAATGTATTCATTATTATAAGAATTGTACAATATTCACTCTCAGTTTTAGGGGCATATCATGATGTACTTGCTGCTGAACATGACATATATCCACAATTCCATCATCATTATAAAAAAAGAATCTTATATTTGGATCTGCAAAGATATATTTTTTTCTAAACACTAAGTAGCTATATCATTTGTCTAACATTCTAAAACTTTAGACATTAAAATATATAAAAACATCTACACAAGATACAGAGGTACAATGTACATGTAGTTCAATTAAAACAATGAACAAATTACATGTTTCTACTTTGTTGGGCACTTTTAAGAAAAGTGTCTTGTTACATATAAAAGTGACTGCTAATTATTGATAATGGTTACATTATTCTTGATACAAGAACATGATGGATACATTTAGTCATCAGTTTATACATGTCTTAGATGCATATATTTGTATTTAATTATTTTAGGCATCTATGCTACCTATTAACTATAATTTATTCATTTTTTTATAATTATAGGATATTGAAAGACTAGCGAAAATCGGAGTTTGTGTGCACCCACAGACAATTCATAATAAGTTAGCAAGCTGGCAAGACAAACTTGACTTAGAAATACTGTCTATTCGAGATTCATGGGCAAATGGTGGAACTACAAAATACCAATTAATTGGAGATAACTGGGATAAAAACATCCTCCCATCTTACCGCACTTCTGATCAGAAAACACTTTCCTTACACTTGTTTAACATGTATGCCATTGTAGACAGAGTTCCAGCAGAAAAAAATACAAGTGAAAGTTTCCTAGATGTGTCAGACCTTGACCTGTTAACATTCATTCCATCTTTAACAGAACAAAAACAATTGATGCAGGAACTCACTTTTATTTTTGCAACATCTGTTATTCAGAATGTGCCTCAGATTGGACGACTTTTCAAGAAAATATATCCAGAACATTTAAACCATACCTACAGTGACTATGCTGGATTAAAGACAGCCCAGGTATTTGTAACTCCTATTATTTTAATTATTAAACAACATACTTCATCAAACTATATCATTTGTTAAAGTGACTTTAAAGGTCATATTTCTCTTCATCTGACTTAGACATAGGACCTCAAGATAAAAAAATACAGATAAAAATACCTTGTGGAGGTGGGGAAATTAACTTTTTCATTTTTTGACATATATAGACTCTTGATACATGTACATGTATTTGGCAAATGAATGTGATGTTTCATGTACCATTGAAGATATATAATAGTTTGTATGGGTATTTTACATTTCAACCTGTACATGATTTGTTTTCAATTTGTTCATGCCATTCATTATAATATATATATTGTTTTCAGTATCCTCTTGGAATATATGACTGTAATGAAAACAAGACACAGGAAGTCATTCAACTTTTAAAAGAACTGTCGGACAAGTATGTGCCATTGAAGGATGGTAAAATAGTAGAACCAGTCTTTTTTGGAGGTATGCATGTTTTATAATTCTTCTGGCACCTCCATTTCCTCAACCCTTTAAAATTGGTGCCATGATTTAGTCAATAGTGCTGAAAGTGGCATTAAACACCAACAACCAATCAACTAACTATTGACTTTTTCAGTTTCAAGGTCACATCAAATTTAACCTGTTCTTTCATCATGTCCTGAACAGTACAGTGACAATAAATTGTAAGCCAGGGATCTAAAAATTCTTATTGAAAAAATTTTTTTTTTTTAAATTATTTATGAGCACATGCTTACAAATTCTACACTGGAACAATCAATATGTCTTTTCAATATGACCTACACACAACTATTTCGCAAAACAAATGATGTTGTAACTGACAATAGGCTTTACTCTTCTCCATTACAAATGATTAAGAATATTTTATTGTAAAATCTGAAAATTAAATCAATATTTATCATTTTAAAGGAGACAGACTAACAGATGAGCGAATACAGGGTGCTCAAAGTGCCATGGGCAATGCAGACACAGCAAAAGAAAAATTGGAAGGATTCATCTCTAAAACTGAGGATTTCCATAGGCTGATGAATTTCTTAGAGGTAAATTACTAAAACATTCTATAAACTGGCATATATGTACATTTTGTATGTACTCCAACATGTTCAATTTTACTAATATGCTAATCTGTAAGCATTGCTTTGGGCATTAAAATTTACTTTTCTCTGTCTACATTAAGTAAAATATTAATTTCCATTTCTGGAAAACTAGATTTGTATAAAAATAAGGAGATATGGTATGATTGCCAATGAGACAACAATCCACAAATGTTTAAATGTGGATGAAAGCAATTATAGGCAAGCATATGGCCTTCAACAATGAGATAAACCCATACTGTATAGTAGTCTTTCCTCATGATCAATACTTTATGAAAAATCAGAAGATAAGCAGACCAGATATTTTAATGCGTACATTCAAGTATGTAATATTTAAAATGTATAGAATTCAAATAAGAACAATGACTACTACCCATAACTATTAACAGAATGTACCTTTACTGAAAAAAACCTATTTATTTAATTTTATGATCGACCTATGTTTGCAGGCTATACACAAGTTGACATACAACAGTGGAAGTGGAAATGACCCATGTACAGCCTACTACTATCGAAACCTACTCAATATGAGAAATGTGAAAGGCAAAGTTAAAAACTCTTATAGGCCATATAAGCTACTGTATTATACAATTTTGGATGCTGTTTTATTGTTAATGTTTTTCACATACTTCAACTTAGCTGATTTAGACTCAGACATCCCTATTCCAGAGAACTTTGAAGACATGGACAAAATAAAACAAATTGATTGGCTTGATACAATCTGTAGAAATATTCTTCAGCAATTCTTTTTTGAAAATAATGAAGACATATGTCATGCTGTTAGGGAAGTTCTGTCAGATCCAGAGCATGAAGTGAATTATTGGACTGCAAACCTTGAAGATGGACATGTGAAATGTCATTTTTGTGCAAGGACATATACTTATGTTGGCTCATTAAAGTCCCATGAAATGAAAGTACACGGTGTTCAAATAAAAAAAGAAAAGAAAAAAGCTACTGTAAAAGATCAAGATCAGCTACAAGACTATATTTTGATGCTCTTTAAACTAACACTCCTTCATAAAAACCTTGACACTGCAGTTGACATGGGAGATGGTGAGAGATGTGTAAGATCAACCAAGTATGAATTGCCCATTTATAACAAAACTAACAAAGTGAAATATGTTATTGCTTCTGTACACTTAACAAGTTTAATATCAGGTGTTCTTCCTGGTGATCAGTCTCAAAGCTTGATATCAAACAGATTTGTGAATGTACAGGGTGGTAAAAATAATAATATAGCTCTTGATGAGCATTTAGAAATGCTCAATCGTGACAGCAAGATCACTTGTACTGGACACCAAACGAAAGAAAGCATCATCAAACATTCTAAGGAATATGCTCACTTAATCAACTACATAAAGTATTTCGAGCTTATCAGCGGTACTAGAAAACGCAAGGGATTTCATCACTTGCCATCTTATTGTGAGGATGTGAGAAAAGTTGCTAAGGACTTATTGGAACACAGTGCACTTAAACATACAATCAATCGTAAATTAAAATGTAAAGACTTAAAAATTGACAGAAATCCGTTTGAAAATTGTGTGTCAGGACTGTCATCTATGATTCATCGTCATAAACCGCCAACTCCATTTCGTCGTTTACGTGACAAGCATATTTAGTAGTTGTGTGATACCGTGTCTTAGTGTAGTATTTTCTCACTGGCTATATATAGCTATTAAACCATGCCTTATCCTTGTCAAACTCTACATCTAGTCTCTGGTGGAACTTTTCTCATTGGCAATCAAACCAAATCATGCAAATCTTATTTCGTATAAAGATCAATTTATATATACAAGACCTTCTCACAAGCAGACATGTGCTTAAAATGTGTGAATATCAAGTTGGCTAGGAGCTCTATAAACCTCATGTTTACTATGCTTTGTTTGTCTCTAAATAAAATTTACTTGCTTAAACTTACTTCTGAGTATTCACTATTCATGCTACATGTATTATAATTTACTGATATAATTATTGTCTTGCAAATGAATAATATGAGATCTGATGTATATGTCAACGAGACAGCAACCCAATTATAACAAGAGTGGACACACTAAAATGTCTCACCTTTTCTAGTGTTCTCAATTGAATTAATGTTGATAAGTTTTTGGGATACGATTGCTGTCAAGCAATCTGTAGACTTTTACCATTGACCCTATGATACACTCCCTCACGTCATTCGTTTTATTCTAAACATTCAGCAACATCTCAGATTCTTATGATTGTCTTGCTTTAAAAGGTAAAAACAAGCAAAACAATTGAACATAAACAACTTTCCTGTAATGTTTTACTCATAATCTTCATGTGTGATATTTTCCTTGACTTATATGCGTGTTTTTAACAATACGGAAAATCAGAATTAAACAGTATTTATATTTAGTGTTTTTATAAATTTAGAAACACGTCAGAGGGAATTCCCAAATTTTGATAACTTGCGAGAGTTCTCTGAAAGCCGATCGATAATTCTATTTCTGTCACAAGAACTGAAGTGGAGTATTTCTATATTTTACCGTTATGAAACTGATATTTGATACTGTACTCTCATAAAGAAATGGAGAACCATTCATCATATCATTTAATAAACGTTCTTGTTCCAAATCGCAAGTCGCGGTTTGTTTATGTATTAATGCCCATGCGTGGTCTCACTAATTAGAGACAAAAAGAATTGTAGAGACAAAAAGCGTCAAGAAGCGACAAGAAGAATAATATTAGCAACAAGAAACTATTTAGCGACAAGAAAAATTTTTTTTATTTATATTTATACTTATTCGAAATAAATATTAAAAAGATATGCAAAAGAAAACAATTTCAACGACAGGAAAATTAATTTTGATAGGGAAAAAAATTAAACTTGTAAATCTAATTCAGTTTCTACATTTATTTACATGATATTTTATATAAGGTATCACAGGAAGTATTACCTTTACCCTGTCGTTTTATGGTATTACTTTTACTTGTGTTTTAGAACAATAATATATTTTTATTTTTATTTGTTTTTAAAACTTTTTTTGTACAATATATAATTAACTTGCAAAATGCATTATTTGTGCATAATTGTCCAGAAAATACATACACAAATTGTGAAATACAAAATAAGAACTGAAATCAAACAAGAGGAAAACATAACTAAAACGTGAATATTTTTCATCATTTTATTTAGTGTATTGTCTCATTTAACGATATTTATCATGTTTATGCATATATATTGAAGATTAAAGGAAACTGATGACAATCTTGAGTTTTCAACAGTCAGGTGTTCACTATTCGGTACAATAATTGTATATTCTGGTGCATGTAATAGATGAAGGTGTTAATGGATGTTATTGTAGCAATTAAACAAAGGACACGCACCTATTAATCTCATTTGATGCTCTGAATTGTGTATTACCTTAGAGTGAAGCCACAGCTAATGTTGGTCCTATCAGGAAAAATTAATTGTACAGTTAGGAAGGAAATAATATTTCATGTTTTTTTTTTTTATTAAATCCTTCAAAAGGAAGGTGACAAATCTTTGTTTTTATTTTCATTTTATAGCGTTTACATTTCCTTTGCTCTTACACATGTTTAATTTCTTCATATAAAAAGTACACAATCTCTTCCTCGAATTTTTTTTATTTCTTCATCTTTCAATATAATCCTAAAAAAATATTTTGATGTATGTGATAACAAAATGTATTCTTGTCGCTAAATAGCTTCTTGTTGCTTTTTGTCACTAATTTTTTTTCTTCTTGTCGCTTCTTGACGATTTTTGTCGCTAATTAGTGAGACCCCACATGCGTGTAGTTTTCCTGATTTCAAGGGGTATCAGATTGAGTGATTCCCCGCTTTATTGATTAATTTGAAACTCATGAGATTCTTTCTATGTCTGTCTGCATATGGAGGGCTATTGTTGTTGCACAATTTTAAATCATATGCATAATTTAAATTAAAATAAATGTTTCATCGTAAAAATTTCCTATAACACCCCTTCAGCAGAAATGGAATCTTCCATATTATCGTTTCGAGTTGTCTCCCTTTTCGAAGTATTGGTCAAGAAGAATTAACTCGTTAATGCCGATAAACGTCGTATTATATTAAGAACGATCTCAATGTAAACAGAGGAGTGTGTACGGAAAGGAGTCATGCCATCTGACCCAAAGGAACTTCAATAACTAAAGAGTAAGAAATGGGGTTCCTCCTAAACTGGTCCGCCGTTCTATATATAGCTTCGCACCGAAGGTCAGTGTAACGATAAGTGAACACAACAGGGGTCCAGTTTAGGGTTCCTCCTAGAATTACGGTGATAAGATACGGAAGCAAGTTAACTCGTACCGCGGCATTGGAACCAAAAAAGTTAACTTGTACTACTGGGAAGTCGTACCATTCAGAAAAATATATTAAAAAATATGTTTTATGGGTTAAAAGCTCATTAGAGCTTATGTTTGTCTATGTTTTATATACCATGCCGACTCTAAATAAAGCTTATTTATTTATTTCTGTTTGTAAACTTAATAGAAATAAAGTTGAATTACTTGAATTTTACACAGGAGTTAAATGAAAACTTAGACAAAAATAAAGAATGTGTTAAAGCATTAATGTTTTAACTGATCTTTCAAACTAGAACATAGGCGGATCCAGGCCCCCCCCCTTTTTTCGTGGAAAAAAATTGGTTGATTATAAAGGGAATCATTGAAGCATGACTGGAGCGAGCCCCCTCTTAGGTCAGTCAGCGGGCTCCCCCTTAGGAAAAGTTCTGGATCCGCCACTGTAGAACTTAATCCAGAGGAAAGTTAAAACATTGCTTTAACTGTACTTTATTAAAATTGAACATGTTGAATATATATATATCCAATTTAAGTTAATTAAAGCTGTAATCCATGATCACAAATTGAATGCTATGTTTACAATTGTTGAAAGCCATGTGCTTTTTTTGCGGGGAAAATGCGGACCCCCTTAACAGGAATCAGTTACATTTCATTGTTATTTATAGACAGTAAAAATAATTTTGGCAATCATTTTGACTAACTGCTAAGATTTAATTATTCATGAAAAATTTTCTTCGGGTGAAACTGTTAATACTTTAATTATCTACATCTGCCACAGTATTTTCTATCCAATAAACAAGGAACATTAGCTACAAATTGGTCATTGTACTTTCAAATTATATACATTTTACAGACTTAAGAGGTATTGGGTGAAAGTAACGTATATTATGTATATTCATCATTTATCACCATTTGAATGCATTTAAATAAGTTGGTACGAGTTAGCAATGGTACGAGTTTGCATTGGTACAAGTTTTTTTTAGTGGTACGAGTTTACAATGGTACAGGATAACTATAATTCGATAAAACACAATAAGTACATGGCTCATACACTTGTAACGGGGATTGGCTATTCTTTAAGTTGAGTGACTATTCAGATTGTTACATTTTGCATGTGCAGTTGAATTAGTTTAGAGATTAATACTATCCAGCTGTACCAGGGTTACTGGCCAAAAATGCTTGAGACTCCCGCATGTTCATATTATTTTGCGGCAGTATTCTTGGATCTATTTTTTTCCTCTTTGATCTTTTCAATTTTGGCCAAATCTCATGCATTTGTTTAATGAAAATTTGGCAGAACTGCTATACATGTGTCAATGAAAACTATGGCAATCGTATCCCTCAGAGCATTCTGCTCTTTGATTTCTACAAGCATTGATTAAATTCAATGTTCACATGTTTAAGGTGAAATAAACAATCACAGGCTGAACAATCATTCCAAACACCAAATTCAGTTAGCCTATTGCTAAAAGTATCTTAGAAACAAACCTAATCAAAAAAATTTAACTTTGACCAATGAACCATGAAATGAGGTCAAGGTAAGATACATCTTACTATTATTCAATACACAACTATAAATAACTTATAATATCTGAAAAACTATCCCATTTAAAACTTAATATTGACCAACCACGAAAATTAGATCAGAGTCAAATAATACCTGCCAGACAGATGTAAACATCTTACAATTATTCTATACACCAAATGAAGTTCTATCCCTATTGTATCTGGAAAACAGACTAAATCATATCAATGAACCATGAAATAAGGTCAAGGTAAGATGAAGCATACCAGACATATTTACATGTATACACATTACATTATGATTCATTCCATAGATTGTAAACCAAATAAAGTTCTTGTATTCCTAGCTTATAGTATATCAAATTAAAAAAAAAACAGCATTGACCAATGAAACAATGAAAATGAGGCGTCAGGTAGGTGATCGTTGGCAGCGTAAGCTCTCAACTTAAAAGCTTAGTGTTTCAGTAGTAGAAGACCTGGATGCTTCATACTTTGTATATAGATGTTACAAACTTTTTGTCTGTCTTATGACAAACATCCTAAACTTAAGGTCTCATTATATATCAACTTATCAAGCTGTATATTGTCCTGAGGTTGAGCCTCTCAAAATTGTTGATAAATTTAACACAAAACTTTCAACAAATTCTTCAAATGAAAATAAAACACAAAAACTCAACATTGGCCAATGAACCATGAAACTGAGGTCAAAGGAAGACGTGTGATACCGGCTAGACAGACATTTTCAGTGGTTGTCTTTTGTTAGTGTGTTTCATATATGTTTCTCGCTTCTTGTTTTGTAAATAGATTAGACTGTTTAGATTTTCTGTTTGAATTGTGTTACACTGGTTATTTTGGGGCCCTTTATAGCTTACTGTTCGATGTGAGCTTTTGCTCCGTGTTGAAGGCCGTACTTTGACCTATAACTGTTTTAACTTTTTATACATTGTTACTTGGATGGAGAGTTGTCTCATTGGCACTCATACCGCATCTTCTTATTTATATGTACACCTTTTGTGCTTACAATCATTCCATATTCCACATATAGTTGACCTACTGCTAAATAGTATTTAAGATATAACTTGAACCTTAAGCTTGAAGCGAGGTTCTGACAGACATGTATCTAGTCGTTTTAAGGTACCCATCTGAAATGCTGACATGAAGCTTGATACAAAATTTCAGGAAGTTGCTGAGAGTGGCACAAAATTTTATGGGACAGACATATCAGTGAACTTTCTTTTGGAAAGGTGGTTTAATTACAACAGGTGCCTAGATATGAAAAGTTGCTGGCTGTCTCATTGGTAATGATAACCATTTTCCTTTTTCCATTTAGATACAACAGAAAGGCAAATGAATTTATCTGTCTCATTGGCATTGTCACACTCATACAACTCATTTGACCAAACAGTAAATTATATGCGGTTAACTTTGGAAAAAAATGGCTTTATTTACATGATTTATTTACTACTTTTGTCAATTCATATTCTTTTTTAATCATCACAAATGTCTAGATCTGGTAGTCCCATTAGTTCAGCTTCATACTCAGCCCAGTCATAACTTTCTGTGTTGGAATCAGATTCACTTTCACTTATATTTGATGTGTCTGTGAACATTATTTCAAGTGGTAAAGATTCACATATTCCACAACTACATTTTAAAGCACAAAGATCACAACATGTGTGGCTGGTTTCTACACTTCTCAATTTATCCATGTCGGATTTCTTTAAGAAAGGTTGAAGTAAAGCTGTTCTGCGGCAATCTTTACTGCTGTACACTTGTTTAACGTCTACATCAACATGCCTACTGTTGTAAGAATTGTACAGAATTAGTCCCAAAGAAGGTTTACCATTTCTTCCAGCTCTACCCATTTGTTGAATAATATCAAGTGTGGTTTTCGGTGCACCATACAAAATAATGTTTTGGCAGTCACAGATGTCAACACCCATGCCCAGTGCTGAGGTGGCTACGATAATTCGTAAAGAACTATCTGGCTTTTTAAGTTCCGTTAAAATCTTGTCTTTTCTTGATGTTGTACTCTCTGAATGATACATATCAATGTATCCAATATAACTAGGGAGTTCATTTGATATATATTTATACATTTTAGAAACGTCTATAATTGATGTACAATAAATTAATGTTTTAGGAAAATTTTCCTTCTCTTTATGCAAGCCATCTATAAGCCAGCACATAGCTATCTCCAGTTCAGTGTTAACTTTATTGACCACAATCTTAATGTTTTCCTTGTTTGGTGACATTGTAATGTCAGTCACATCTGGGCTTAGGTTTAGGGCATTCATTACACGCTTTCTTATTTTTAATGTACATGTTGCACTTAATGCGAGAACACTGGCAGTGGGACATATGGATCTAATTTCTCCTATGTGCTGGAACCATTTTCTGAATGCTGGTTTCCCATCAATATCTTCTCCCCTGAAATACAAATTTAGATAATTTAGCAACAGATATGTATAGTTTGTTCTTATTTCATAATGCAGTTAAAACATTGCACCAGGCTAGGGGAGGGTTTTGCAACAACAAACATGTTAACTCCATCTTATTATGTATGTGTCTAGCTGTCCCAAGTCAGGAGCCTGTAATTCAGTGGTTGTTGTTTGCTGTTGTATATCATTATATTTTTTTTTCATTTACAAAATGTATTGTTTTGTTCTTAAACAATGTTAAATAAGGCCTATTATTGCTTTCATTGCAGTATGTTTTTGTTCATTGTTGAAGACCCATTAGTCATTAACTATGTCATTTGTTCATTGTTGAAGAGTTCTTTCATTGGCAATCAAACCACATTTTCTTATTTTTATATTATAGGGTTATTGCATGAATATTGGGGAATATTGTCCCGAGTAGAATTTTATATTGCACGAGCTTGCGAGTGCAATATATGTTCTACGAGGGACAATATTCCCCAATATTCATGCAATAACCCTTTTATTGTATAGCAATATAATATTTGAAAGTGAAAATTGGTTTAAACTAAGATTTTGTCGTTGATGACGTCATGAATTTTGAAGATTTATTGCACTAGTGCAATATTATATTGCTATGCAATAATAAGAAATATTTTAGATATGCTTTGCATCTTTTTTGGTGAATAGCATTCAATTTAGTAATCATTTCACATTGGTAGTAGAAGCCATCTCATTTTCATGTTGCTTAATATAATTAGATGGTTGTACTTATCTTGATTAGTACATATATTGCATGTTGCAACTTAATATATTTGATCCCAATTGAAATCACCCAATCAAGGGCACCTACTATGGGAGCAACCACTTAACTTCAAGAGGGGGGGGGGGCTATGTTTTTTGTCAGGGCCAGACATTTTTGTTCGTGGTTCGCACAAACAATTTTATTTGATTTGTCAAAGCTATCAATCAGATTATTTTTTTTTCTAAATTTAATACCATCTGGAATCTGGATTCAGAATATTTTTTTTGTCATCTCCTTGAACAGAATATTTTTTTCATCAAATTGGGAATCAGATTATTTTTTTAGGAAAAAAACATAGCCCCCCCCCCCCCCCCCCCCCCCCCCTTTTTGCAGTTAAATGGTTGTTCCCCAATGAAAAGCAAAAATGAGAATTGATAATATTGTGCAACTTTAAACTTTATTTTGTTATTATTAGCACTATACAAATTTGTACATGAACTAAAAATTATAACATTGAAACAGCTGATGAAGCCCACTGGTCACAATACACCTAATTAACAAGTAGATTTTTCTGTAAGATAACCAGGTTAAGAAAGATTTGTTTTCTCAATTTACCGTCATTGTAAGCTTAAGTCATGTAAGTGTACATTTTTTTGTTGATTAAAAAGCATCATTTAAATTTTCTTACCAAGTTGCAATAGTGTGAAACTCATCAATGACAATTGTGGACACATGTAAAGTCTTTAAGACTTCTCTGCAGATAGGATCTCCAACCAGTGTCTCAGGAGATGCATAGATGATGTTTACATCCTTCATGTCCTCACTGATATCAGAACTTGAGCCTTCAACAGAAAATATTCATTATAGATACAAAAATATGTGTCCATAGGACAAGACACCATGTGCATCATTATATTTCACATTTTTTTTATTTTAGTTTCCATGTGTTTTATGCAAAATCATTCAGCCTGATGTATTTTCTCATTTGAATTGTTTTGCATTGGTCAATTAATTAATGGCCTTGTATTTAGTTTACTACATGTATGCAGTATGTGTTTGCTCATTGCTGAAGGCCATATGGTGACCTATCATTGTTAAATTCTACATCATTTGGTCTTTTGGAGAGCTGTTTAATTGGCAATCATACCACATACATGACATACATTCTTATTTTTATATTTATATAAAAAATGAATAGAATTAAGGATAAATTGGTTTAGTTACTGTATGTCAATCTAGACTAATTATAAATTAAAATCTCCACGCTTGGTCATTTTTTTTAATCTTTGTTAGTAATCTCCATGTCATGGGGTGGATACGTAACTTCCTAAAAACGGGGATGTGCCAAAAATATCAAAGGTATTGAATTGTCTTTAATAGAGACCTAAATAGACTGTCTGTGATTTCTTATTGGTAATAAATGTTTCATCATTGAATTAGTCCAAACTCTTTTAATACTTTGTCTGAGTTGACTTTTTAGACAAACAGAGTAGACTTATTAGCAGTCCGGGACTCCCCAAGTTGTACAATTATTCCACCCAGTGGTTTGACGGTAAATTGACCCCCTTTTTTGAGTCCAACAAAAAATTGGTACGTGCCTTTTCCCCCTACATAACATGATAACACGGCTAGTATTAAAAGCAAAGACTTGTTGACACCGAGTCAGAATAATGTGTTTGGATATGGTTGCATTAGATAAAATAAATAGTCTCATATTCATTATGTACAAGATGTAAATTAATCCCAATTACCCTGAAATACAGGAACCACATGAGGGGTCCCAATCCATATAGAGCACTTAAATAACCCTAACCCCTAACAACTAGTATTTATTCATTACTATTAACCCATTCTCTAAACTATATGGGCCACTAAAGTAAAAGCAGGCCAAAACATACAAATGTAGACCCCCAATAAATAAGCAGAATCCCAAAATAGACAAGTACAAATGTACACATGTACAGGACCCCTTCCCAAATGACTGTACATTTCTAGCTGAAGCAAATTTATAGTTACCTATATACACTGCTTTAAGATTTGGTATCTTCTGGAGTCTTTCAACCTGGTCCTTCATGATTGAAACTAGCGGGCAGCACACTATTATTTTACCAATGTCATTAATATGCAATTCACGTTGTACAGGAATACACATTTGAAAAGGCAAGGATTTGCCGAATCCTGTTGGTAAAACGGCCAAGCAATCATCTCTCGATATCATACATTTCAAAATTTTCATTTGTTCTGCTTTTAACTCTTTAACTCCGAACTGAGGAAGAATTTTAATTATCGCTTCATTTATTTCACTCGAATCACTGGACGTCGCCATTTTGTATGCCGAGCCGAACATCAGTAATAAAACGATCGCTGATTGGATTGAAAGAAATCTCGGAAACGATTTTCATTGGTCAGAAAAAGGTGGCAAATTTATTCAAATTTTGAGCTCTGACGCCCTGTCAAATGGGATGTTGTTAGATCTCCCACGCAGCGACCAAGAATAAAAAAAATAGCGAGTGAGAGATTTAATTTCAATTAGATTGCTTTCCTTATTAAAATACATTAAGTAAACTTGAAAATCGCGAAAAATAAATAGCTGCGATGTAGACTAGAAAGTATAAAACGCAAAATAAAGTATTCGTGAAAAATTTGTTGGTTTACAGTAGTCCAGTCTGTGTTTGCAGGAAATTTACATCATTAGTTGTCTGGTGGAGAGTTGTCTTATTGGCAATCATGCCACATATTATTTTTATATAACCTTGCCATATTCCTATTGTACCTGTCCAAAGTTCGGAGCCTGTAGTTTAGTCTGACACTAAAATATAGTGGTTGTTGTTGTTTCATTACGATCATATTTATTTTTTGTCATTTATTTTGTTATAAAACTAGGCAATTAGTTTTACAGTTTGGATTGTTTCAATTTTTCATCTAAGGGTCTTTTATAGCTGCCTACTTTGACTATAGGGAATGGATTATCTCATTATTTAAGGTCGTCACAGGCCTACAATTGATTTTTCAAAGCCATGATCAATAGTTTTCATATTAAATATACCACATCTTTTTTTTTTTTTATAGTAATCATGATAATCATGATTCATCTTTCAAGTTCAAAAGCTTTTTTAAAAATAAAAGTGGCCTTACCATTTAGGTTTAGTTGGCTTCTGCAAATTTTAAAATGCCTGTCATTTCTGCTGTTTATAATTTCTCTGTATCTTCTATAGTTCTTGTCCTATACATAAAAGAGTAAAAGTTATTATTGAAAGACATCTTGCATCATATTTTTTTTTGGCTGTTTAATGTACATGATGTATATTAACGTGTGTTTAATAAAAATCTGTACCATGAGTGCTTGATAAGCTTATTGCCCTTTAGCTGGTCTTTATGCTTTAAATTAATTTGAATGATCAACTAGAAAAACTATGAGCACTGCGCAAAAAAGACCCCCCCCCTCCTTTCCAAAGAAAAAAGGACATGCACACACAGTGGTATTCATTGACATAAAACATGAAGATAATTTGGCTCCATTTAGAGATATCTCAAGTGACTATAAGTTTAAGGCTGTGATTTTATAACAAAAACATTTCTAAAACCTTCCAAAGTTATAAAATGGACAGCTGAAGGACGCCTCCGGGTGCGGGAATTTCTCGCTACATTGAAGACCTGTTGTCGACCCTCTGCTGTTGTTTTTTATTTGGTCGGGTTGTTGTCTCTTTGACACATTCCCCATTTCCATTCTGAATTTTAATTTAAGATTTTAAATAAATTTCCAACAACTAAAGTGCCTTAACTCTGCATCTTATACAAAAATATACATGATAAATAGGGGATGATATTTCAGCTTGCATGTTATTGAAAGTTTTAAAGGAACATAACTGAAGAACGGTAAAAGTTTTACTACCAACATTTGAAATTGATCTGATTTTGTGGTAAAAAGTATTGTTTTAAAGTTTAATAAAATTTGGTTGAGGTAAACTTAAGTTAGAGGCCGGAAACGAAATATTTATCATTTTTCCGTTTTTAAAGAACATAACTCTAGAATAGTACAAAAGACACTACCAAAATTCAAAATTAATCTGTATTTTATGGCGATAAGCATTGTGTATAAGTTACATAACATTTGGTTGAGACAAACTAAAGTTTAGAGAACGGGAAACCAAAAATTCAGCATTTTTCCCCATTTGTAAAGGGGCATAACTCTAGTACAGTAACACTGACATCACCAAAATTCAAACTTGATCTGAGTATTGTAAAAACAAGCTTTTGTAAAAGTTTAACTAAATTTGGTGAAAGCATTCTTGAGACTATCCAAATCCCAATAGTATAATGACATAAATCAGATTTTTTTTAAAATTGAAAGGAAAGTTATCATGATTTTGTTATACAAAAATAATTCACCAAGTTTCATGAAAATTGCTCAAAGCATTATTAATAGTATACTGGAAAAATTCCCCCTTTTATGAATAAAATCCTTAACGGTTTGTTTGAATTTAAAAAGTTGGAATAAAGTATCTGCTAGAATTCAGGAGAATTAGAGCAAAACAGGCTATATTCTAGGTTATCGGACAATTGACTGTAGAAAAGGAATTTTCTTTTTCTGATTTAGCTATCTGTTATCTCTGTCCTTAATATCTACTGAACTAAGCCAATTTTTTCCCATATTATTTTGTCTTTTCTCTCTTGTTATTTAACATGAAAAAAACAAACAAAGAGAAACTGACAATGCCAAGTCAAAACATAAGATGCAGAAAAGAAAAACAAAACAAAACAAAACACTAAGCAACACCAACATCACCAAAAAACTAGTGTTGAATTCATGTGCTCAGTCAGTCAGTGAGAGTTGCCAGATCCTGACCCACCTAAAAATCATAGAGTACTAAACATATTTTGTAAATATTTGATTAAAATGTTGTCATAAATAGCATAGACACCTCTTAGTTTTGAGAACCACATGTGTTAATTGTGCGCGAGTATAATCATGCACAAGATTGACTTTTAAAAGCCTATATATTGAAATTTTCTGAATATATTGCATGCATTTATTAATATGACCAATTTTTAAAAAATGCACAAAGATGCGAGATAATTTATGTCATTGTAATTTCAGGAATTTACAGTAAAGGCTTTTAACCTCACTGCATTTTGCACTTTTCCCAAGTCAGGAGCCAGAAGTTATGGCCTTTGTGACCTTTGTATGATTTTTATTTTAGTTTCAGGAGTTAAGTATGACGTCCATTATCACTCAACTAGTATACATTTTTGTTTCATGGCAAGCTAAAGCATGCCTCACAGGCACGGATCCAGGGGGGTCCGAGGGTTGGAACCCCCCTTTTTTGACGATCAATGCATTTGAATGGGGACATGTCGTGTCTCCTTTAAATGGCTGGATCCACCCCAGCCTCATGTTGTTGGATTTTCACGTTGCATTGGACCTTCGGCTGTTATCTGCTCTTTGGTCAGGTTGTTATCTCTTTGACACATTCCCCATTTCCAATTTCAATTCTATTTTCAGTTATATTATAAATGTTAGACTTCTCGTTGATTTGGTTTCACATTTCGGCTTCGTTGGAGGAAAGCGTCCCAGAAATAAAATAGCCGTGCAAGACGTCATAATTATTTGGACTAGGTTTTCACCACTATTAACCATGTCAACATTGTAAAGATTTTCGCACTGTGGAAGCAACTAGTTTGGCGCGTTAACAAAGATATAATTGTCTGTGCTGACAGGTTAGTATGTGTGCATACCAATATTTGAATTTTCTAAGCCTTCTTTTTGAATATTTTGTCCATTTCTTGGAAAAACACTGTCAGACCTCGAGTGCTGTTGTTTTACAAAAACGATCAAGTAATGTAGGGGAAAGAGACTAACTTAAAAGACCAAAATAAGCCACAACTAATGGGGTCTCATTGGGGGTTCTGATCACAGATCCCGCTTAGCTATTTTTTTTTTATTCCCGCATCCCGCTTACACTATGTAAGTAAGCAATTCTGAATTTATTTTAATATCCCTTATCCCGTTAAACTTCATTTCCCGTTTTCACGGCACAATAATTTGACTTTCATGTGTCACGCTTACAAAAAAATCCGCCTCGACAATCCCGCGTCCCGCTCAGACCCCCCCCCCCCCTAATAGGTATATATTAAATAGTTTACAATGCAGTCAAAAGCCAAATACAAATGTATATACTTTAAGACGACCTTAGACTCATTTCACAGAAAAATCGAAAATACTCATTAGTAATGAACATTTTAGATCACTTAACATTTAGATTTGATAACTTAAAAATTTACGACCATATAGATTTAAGATCATTTAATCGAAAGATGATAATTTGTCAATGAGCACCTATAACACGGTACTGCATTTTTTTTGCACCCGTCAAGAAACAGTTAAAAGTGCCTGGATCTGACAGAGCTTTGAAGAGCTTATTTTCTCGTATGATCTATGTCTGTTACTGTGAATGTATTATATTTATCACAAAAAGCTATTGCTATTTTTTCTTTTCTTTTAATATGAAGCCCCACCCCTCCTCCAGCTTATCGAAAGCGAAAAAAAGTACAAAGTTGTACAGCACTGAAGATAAAAAGTTGAAAAAGGTTGTGTCAAATACGGCTAAGTTTGTATGCTTGGGATAAGAACATCCTAATTATTTAGAACAATTAATGCTATTGCAAACAGTAAATTTTATCAAATGAATATAACAGATATACATAATGAAACTGAAGTATTAACTCATTACATAAAACAAACACGAATACATAATGAATGACCAACACAGATTAGACACACCCGACTCAGTCCAGGCCTCAACGCAGTAAATTATGAAATGACGTCACATACGACGGTGAAAAGGCATTAAAAATTACATCACATACGATGGTGAAAAGGCATTAAAAATTTGAACATATGAAATTTCTGAAACAGCAGAAAAATTACGTCACATATGAAAAACTATATCTCAAAAGTAAGATAGAATTAGGATTGATTAAAGATTAAAATAGAACTAAATACTGATATTGCATAGATGCGGTATAGTGATGAATGTGTAAAAATGCAGAATGGTTGTAAATAATTGTTAAATACGGCACAAAAGATACAAAAAAGTCATAATATATATCACACTCAAGTCAACCCGCATGTAAAAAAAACAAAAAAAAAATCCCTACCAAATGACTAGTTGTCTATAAAAAACAATCAACTATAGCATACCAAAATATATAACTTGTAAAGACTTGCATGCAATTAGGCCTATAGCTCTATATTCCTATAGATCTCATTATCGTACGATTAAAAGGCAGATTATGTGTGTGTAAGTTTATCAGAAAATTTCAGAGAGACGTACACGTTCTTATCAGGTGATATCAAAATACCAATTTACAAATTCAGATCTTCTGCCTGTTGTATATTGCTTACTTTGATTGTATATTGCTAAACTCCAACATTTTATACCGTTAAATATACATGTTTGGTGCAGATGGAAGAAATTCAATATTCATCCTTCAAGGTGTAATGCCACCATTGATTTTCCCCTTTTAGTCTTTGTTAAATTGGCACTTTTAAAACACAATGTACAGTATTTACCTTTATTTCAACCAAAGAAATACTTTGCATGTATAAAGTTTAATCCTTTCCATTGCTACAGTGAAAATTTTACACTACATTTCATTGCATATAAGAAAGTAACCATCACCGGAAGTAAACAACCCAATTTTTACACTGTTATTTACTGGTTACCTGCTTTGGTAACTATGGAACCTTAACTTTCCAAAATATTTTATAAGACCATCAAATGAAAACAGAATGATGCTTTCAGACACCCAACATACATGTTTATGACTCAGAAAAATTTAAGTGCATTGAAATGCAGGACTAATTTTGTACAAGTGTCAAATTCAAGGGAATATTTTTTTAGACCTACTTTCGTATACAACTGGATGTTAAGTACCATGATTTGGTGGTATTACTCCTAAAGAACACCTAAATGACAAATAAACTTAATGTAACTTTTTACCCTCCAATTGTAAGTTATTTCAAGCATAACTGTCAAGTTTTATCTCAGTCAGAGCTATAGTTTCAGAGAAAACCACTATAATGTAAGGCCATATCCTACGGCCATTTCAGTCTAATTTCTTCGAAAAATCCTAATTTCAGTGTATCATTTTAAAGTGCAGTGTTGACTAATATCTGATCATATACTCATGATGTATGCATTCAAACAATTAAATAGGATACAAAAGACAACTTTAAGATGTTAAACAATTTTATTGCACCTTTTAGAGTTCATTTGAAGGTCTAATTTGGTCGGTTTTGGTCCATTTTTCCTTTTTCCATCTTTTTTCATCAAAACTTGATATCTTTTGTCTAAGAAATAAAACAAATGTGATTATTTTCCCAAAACAATGAAATAAATGTAATGTTAAATCAATGATTAAAGTGTTTTAGCTGAAAGAACTGTCTCTATAAATGTTAACAGTCTCCACGGAAGTTTCTATAAGCCCTTATGTGTAACATGATTTTTTGGTCTGTTCCCCTAGTGTGACAAATAACGGTTCCCTTTCAGTCAATCATTTATTGTTACTGGTATCAAAGTCTTTTTATTTACTTATAACAGTATATTTCTAATAGATTTACACAAACAAATCCACTTTCTTGTATTTTATATTAGAAAATGTGGAGAAAGAGTAATAAAAAAATACCTCAAAATGTTTTTAAAAAGGGTTATGTCCCTTGGAATGCTGGTAAAACAAATAAAATTGGTAACAATTATAAAGTTTAAGTATATAAGACTGGATTCTGATGTGTATTAATCCAGAGCAAATAAGTGTTTAGATGATGTTTTGTCAGTGCAAAAATGCAGACGGCACAATGGCAAACTGTAAACTTTTGCGACCAAAACACAAAAAAACATGACATTAGTTGATACATACTTTAATGCTAAAGTGTCATCTGCAGACCAATTCACATCTGAAATTGTTCAACAGACTGCTCTTTAGAACATGGTTAACACTGAAATGAAAATTCACATGTTGTATAAACAAAACTGTAAGGGGGATTGAAAATTTGATACAGTAAACTGAATACAGCTTAGTCTGTCCACCCATTTGACTAAGAAAACACCGGTAAACCCCCATTTCAAGGCAATGTTACCTCAAACGTGCTTTCTGTGTCTCAATCCATTCCGAATAGTCCATGTTTTCAATGTATGTACTGGTTTAGTATTTATTTTTAAAAAATGAAAGTACAATAAGGTCACGAGTGCACATGTAGTTTCCCTAAATAATTTAGGTGTAATACCACCATTGATTTCTCCCTTATAGTCTTTGTTAAATTGGCACTTTGAAAAAAATGTACAGTATTTACCTTTATTTCAAGCAAAGAAATACTTTGCATGTATAAAGTTTAATCCTTTCCAGTGCTACAGTGAAAATTTCACGCTACATTTCTTTGCATATAAGAAAGTAACCATCACCGGAAGTAAACAACCCAATTTTATACTGTTATTTACTGGTTACCTGCTTTGGTAACTATGTAACCTTAACTTTTCAAAATATTTTATAAGACCATCAAATAAAAAAGGAATGATGCTTTTAGACACCCAACATACATGTTTATGACTCAGAAAAATTTAAGTGCATTGAAATGCAGGACTAATTTTGTACAAGTGTCAAATTCAAGGGAATATTTTTTTAGACCTACTTTCGTATACAACCGGATGTTACGTACCATGATTTGATGGTATTACACCTCAAGAGGCAAGTGAATGTTGGAGATACTCATTCCCTATTTTAAAATACTGATTAATGTCGGATGCGCCTATAGCTAAACAGTGCTAAAAAAAATTAATGTATGTTCAGGAACAAATTAACAAAATTAACAATAAATACGATAGGTAGGTCTTGTAATTGAGACCGCCCGTAATACGGTCGGAATATTTTCGACTGCCACTGAAAAAGGAGGGACAGAAAATTGGCCTTATACCGAGCTACTAATACAGGGGTCCGTAAACATACTGCAAAGGACCTCCTTAGTGCACTAAGAACAAAAAAGTGCACTAAGGACCTTGACACAAGGACCTATAACTAACATACGTCATTGCTTGACATCAGTAACAAAGTTATCTTTCATAGAAGACAGTTATGATTTATATTCTCTTTTTCACCAACTTGAAATCATACCACGCTAAACCGTTAGTTTATTCAACAACAACCATTATCTACTCAATTAGTAACGATCAAGAGACAATTGTTTTTTTGGTTAAGGTTGATTGAACATGATGATTGGGAAATTCCGAATTTGCAATAAGCCGTTGGTCACGTGCCTAGTGCCACGCGCTGATTAAAAAGTCATTTAACTTCAAAATTACAAAATCTATTGACACCTAATTTTATAAATGTGAGCTATTTACTCATATCCTCTTACATCCATGTTCTTTGGGGTCTTATAACATCGTTTAATGTCCTTACTGGAAAAACTAAACTTACTTCTTAGTGCACTAAGAAGTCCTTTGCGGTATGTCTCCTTACCGATAATACAGTCCACTCGAAGGGTTGTTGCAAGATCTTGCAAGGATCCCCATTCGTACGTGTCTGAGCACAGCCCAATGGACGTTCCACCATCCTTCTACTGAGGTTTTATTGCCGGTCAGAAGAAGACCTGTAACGACGCTATTTCTAAATATAGGTACTCTAGTTTGCTGACAAGTTCGCTTCTTGTTCCATTTTATGTAAAGGAAATAGTTATCTAAAATATATTTCTTTCTTTCTTCAAAGATTCATAAAACAATTAGTTAAAATTGCTAGGTACAAAAATGGCTTTAGCGCTAGGCTAACAAAGAATTACCTTAACTGATAAAAAGGTAATGAATGTGAATTTGTTTAGAACTTTTTCTTATATATTTGAACTGGGAACAACATTTATAACTGAGTTGGTAGAAGAATTTCGGACAGGATTTAAATGTGCCAGCTATGAAAATATCAGTCATTTCATTACATAGACATACCAAGTTGGTGAAACATGAAAGTATAACGATTCCCGAATCAAAATCATTGACTAATTAAAAGTGAAAATAAGTTTCAGTTTTGTTAGTGTTCAAATCTATTTGTCTTAATGCCTCGTGAATTTGTAATCTACATTTAGGTAATTTTGGAAACTGCTTTCGCCTGTCTCTGTATAAGGACATAGCAACATTTTTCAAGTCAATATATATTCAAATATTTATAACTTACCAGGTTAATTTCCGGAAAAGTAATAAATACAAATTGCGGAAACGTATACTTTAAATTTGCGGAAACGTAGGATTTACCATTATTATGAAGTGAAATAATTCAACTAAATCGTATTATTTCTCAAACGATTATAAACATATTTTTTTTTTTATCTATACCGGGAAAAAATTGAAAACTGTATTTATAATTTAAATTTATATAATATAAATCCTTGTAGGTCTCATGAAATGGATCTCACGCATGCCTAATTAAGATTTATAAATTTATTGAAAAATATAACAAATATTTAGATTTGATATTTAAATTAAAGTTAACTTTCCGCGCTATAATTTATTTAATATGACATGAATGAAACACTTTTTGTTAGGATTTAAGGGTTTGTCCATACAATGTGTATGTTATTAGTATTTCACATGACTTATTGTTTTCGCCTTGAAGATCATTATTCAGAGTGTTTTAGACAATATGATGAAAATAACGCGCAAGATACTTTTTTCGATCATCGTGAAGTGACAATTTTAATTCCCATTCCTCCATCCACTCTACCCCTGTTCAATTGTATATTTATATTTCCTCGTGCTTTTAATTACCCCCTCTTTGTGATTACCGTTATGCCAACAGAATCCCGGGACTTGATTTACATGTAAAATAAGGGGCGGATCCAGCCACGATAAAGGAGGTTCCAACTACATGTCTCCATTAAATAAGGGATGACGTTGTCGCTGGGTTTCTGTTACCCCACCCTTTTCATATAATTTAGATTTCACAAGTGTATACCTTTTCATATATTAGGTAGGTTAAAATGTTATCTTTTCCCATATTGTTTGCGTTTTGTTTGGTGTGTAATGTAACAGTGCAATACCTAAGTGTCAAAAGAGAGTTTTTCCCGACCTATTCACATATTTTTAAGCCTGAAAAGGTGACCTATTCCAACGTCACGTCCTATCACCTTGTATATAGGAACTACAGAGGATTCCCGAGATTATCATTAAATGCAATTATTGCTCACAAAAAGGGGAGTCCAACCCCGGATTCCATCCCCTTCAACCCGCCACAGAATATAAATATAATTGTTATTTAAAAGTCATAGACTAGTACTAGATCCGAGCACCTGTCTTGGGATATATATATACATATAGCTAATTTACCGTAAATAACTGCGAGAAAATGAATAATACACCAGTTGATAATTGTCTCTTCTCTTCTAATTAATGTGCATGCAATATTCACTCTGATTTACTTGTGAGACCACCGACACTAATAATAACCTGAAGGTTAATAGGTGTTCCGTTACTGGGAAGATCATATCGGATCCGATCAATTTATTGGTTCCATTCCAAATAAAGTACGAAGTTGAAGAGCATTGAGGACCAAAATTCCTAAAAGTTTTGCCAAATCCAGCTAAGGTAATATATGCCTGAGGTAGAAAAGCCTTCCATATAACTTCGAAAACAGACAATAATTTTTTTCACTGGATGAGATTGGGCTGATGAATTTGTTTAATGAATTTTTATTTATAGCACAAGTTTACAAGGCAATATTATTCACCTTTTTCATCCTACAAATCAAATGGTTGCCTCCTGCCACCTACACGACCTAAAACATATTCATATGAACATTTGGTATCATTCATTGTGTGTGACAATTCTTCACCAGTGACATGAGTGTAAGGTTGACAGGGGCGAATGAAACTTTTCATTTGGGGGGGGGGGGGGGGGGGGGGGTGATGTTTGCTCCAGGCATGCTTTAGTGATTCCCTATATAATCAACAAAAATTTTCACATGAAGGGGGGGAGGCTTTCCCCTTAATTATAAATCTCTATTTTCAAGCATAGGCTTATATAAATTTGCCTTTTGAAGAACTGAAATAAATATGAGACGGCTAATGAGTTTTCAGCTGCTTTACATTAAAATACACCATGTACATCATGTACATACATGTGACATACACAATTATATATGGAGCCATTTAAAAAGCTATTTTATGCAATACTTAAATAATATAGGATCAAATCTTGATACATGTAGTTGAAATTGTTACCTTTAAACATTAAAAAATGAACACTCAAAGTTTAAACAAAAGAATGACCATAGTCATTAATGTATATGTTATTGCCATGAAACTAGGTCATTGTAGGTAAACTGTCATCTATTCCCTTAAATCTTAGTTCATGCCAAGTTTGATTAAAATTAGTCTAGTATATCTACTCTATTAGGTCTCTAGTTTGGATAGTGTATATAACTTGCAAATTAAAATCATACTCCTTCGTTAAACATTATGGATGAAATAGCAAGTAAGGGATGAAATTAAATTGGATGAAATGTGGCAATTTTTTTTAAAGTAAAGTAGTGATTTGGTATAGTTTGAAAAGGTAAAATATGAGTATGTCTGAAGTTGTCAAACTTAATTATAGACCCTTTAAAAATAGAATTTTCCTTATTTTGAGTTACAGCTTATAGATTTTTCTATCATGTTAATCAGGGGCTGATCAAGCCATTTTAAAAAGGCGGGGGAGGGGGGTCCCAACCCAGAGTAAAAGGTGGGGTTCCAACTATATGCTCCCATTCAAATGCATTGCTCGGCCAAAGAAAAGGGGTGGTTCCAACCTCTGTACCACCCCTTGGATCCGCCAATGTTGAGGTTGGTCTAGATCTGTCCCAAAAGTAGTACACTGTACTGTAAAAGTCTTTTTTTGGATAGAGCCAGTGCAATTTTACCTCACTGTTCTAGTGGAACAGTAAGATTTTGCCATCACTTGGTGTCTGTCGTTGTTCGTCGTCGTCTGTCTGGTGGTGGTCTCCTCTAAAACTACTGAACCAATTTCTACCAAACATACCAAACTTAAGCTAAATGATCCGTTCGGTTTTTCATGATTTTCTTTTAGTTTGAACATTTTATAAAGTTCTCTAGTGCTCGTTAATGGAGTTATTTTTGTGTACCTAATTTTTAAGTCGTTAATAACTTTAACTTTAGTTTTGATGGATTCTTCAGTACAAAGAATTAATTTCCAATTCATTGGTATTGCTTTTTTTAACATATATATTTAGTTAATCCAATTTCGTTTATATTTAAGCTTAGATAAGATGGTAGTTTCAGAAATTTTACCCTGTTCATCAATGATATCATTTATTGTAATTATATCACTTTTTATCCAATCGTCAATATTATAATTTCCCCACAAAAGTTGTTTTCTAATTTCAAAAAATCTTATAGGATATTTGTGGTTTCCTTCTTTTTCACTAATCCAACCTTTAATTAGTTGCTTGTAAAAGTCTGGCATATTTTGTAACTTATTTTTATCAATGTCTTTAATACTCTTTAAATTCATTTTGAATACAAGAAGATTTTTCCCTAATTTGTTAAAATAAAATTTTGGAATGATTGTCCAATTATCATTTTTATCTTCACTTAATTTTAGAATCCAGTTGATATGCAGTGATTTTATGTAAACATCAATGTCTGTCATTTTAAGTCCAGCTTCTAAAAAATCTTTTGAAAGTGTGGATCTTTTTATTCTGTCTTTTTTGCCTTTCCATATAAAATTATTTATCAAAGTTTTAAAATTTTGCAACATTTTTTTAGGCATTATAGTGTTTGATGCAATATATGTTAGGTTTGGCAAAACAAGTGATTTGATGATGACTATCTTTCCTATAATAGTAAGATTTCTTTTACTCCAATCAGTTATTATTTTTTTACATTTTAAAAGCTGTTTTTCAAAGTTTAATTTTTGACATTCTTGTTTATTATGACCAAAATAAATTCCAAGACTTTTAATAGGCGTAGTACACCAATTTATACCTTCACATTTATCACGACAGTGTTTCAATTGGCCTAGCCATATCCCTTCAGTTTTTGTTTTGTTCAATTTTAAACCTGAGAAAGTACCAAATATTTCTATTAAATTAATTGCAAGGGTAACATCTTTTTTTGATTGAAGAAATAAAGTAGTATCATCTGCTAGATGGCAAATTTTCAGAGTATTACTTTTTCCGTCTAGTTTTATTTCTAGTCCTTTTAAATTTTTATTTTCCCTTATCTTAATTGCCATTACTTCTACTGCTAGAACAAATAGTAATGATGATAACGGACATCCTTGTCGGATTCCACGTGAAGCACTGAATCGAGTAGAAACCCACTCGATGTTAATAATGCATCCTTTAATATCCGAGTACATTGTCTGAACCCACCTAATAAAATTATTTTTACAGTCAAATTTCTTTAAAGTCTCAAACATGAAGTCCCATTCTAACGAGTCAAATGTTTTTGTAAAGTCAAGGAATAAGATTGCCCCATCTATTTTAAAAGCTTCAGAGTAATCTATTACATCTTGTATTTGTCGAATATTAAAACCAATATACCTATTTTTTACGTATCCTTTTTGGTCAGTGTGTATAATTTTGGCTAGCAGGGGTTTTAATCTTTGTGCTAATGCATAAGCTAGTAATTTTGCATCATAATTTAAAAGAGTTATAGGTTTATAATTATCTAGTGAAAGAGGGTCATTTTTTTTTAATAAATTAAGGATATTAAACCTACCTTCTGAGTGTTTGATAGCTTTCCTTTTTCATAACAATAATTAAAAGTAGCGACTATAAAAGTTTTTAATTCTTTCCAGAATTTTCTGTAAAATTCAACATTTAATCCATCAAGCCCAGGAGCTTTATTTAGTTTCATTTTAAAAATTGCATCAGTACATTCATCAACAGTTATTTCCCCTTCACACAAGTATTACTTTGAGAGTCATTTAATTTTTTATATTCTTTTAGAGATTCTAAATATTTTTTTGTTTCTTCTATCTCAGGATTTTTTGTAGAGTACAAATTTTTATAATAATTTGCTTCTAATTCTAATATTTTGTCTTGATCTCTTGTAACTTGACCCTTATCATCATATAATTGGGTTATTGTTTTTCTACTCTGTCTAGATTTTTCCATCCCTAGAAAATATGCTGAATTTTTTTCTCCCTCTTCGACCCATTTTCCCTTGCCCTTATTCGATTACCTTTTATTTTCTCATTATAGAGTTTTCCTATTTCATTTTCTATATTTTCTACTTTCTGTATTAAATTACTTTTGTTTTTATCATTGTATGATGATTTATCTATAATTTTATTTAATTCCGTTAACATTTTTTCCAACTTGCTGATTTGGTCTTTTTTTATTTTTAGCTTTTATTTTACAATAGTTGATTGTCTGAACTTCAATTTTGAAATTGTCCCACAGAATGTCAAGTTCAGTTTTAGTTTTTGCCTTGTTTTTATAATTTTTTATTATCTTATTAATCATTTCAATGTAGTCTTCATTTTGAAGTACACTAATGTTAAGTTTCCAGTATCCCCTTTTTGTCCTCTACTTAAATTTATTTTTAAGGAAACACAGTTGTGATCTGTGTATTGTAGTTCTATTGGAGGAATTAAAAAATAATCAATTCTTGTCAACTCCGATCTATCTTTTCTACTCCATGTATATTGAATTTTGTTTGGATTTCTGTTTCTCCACACATCACTTAGTTTAAGAGACTTTATAAGTTTACTTAAGTTGTGAGCAGTTTTTTTTTATTTTTTTGGTGCTTAGATTTGCTTTTTGAATCAATATGGGATAAAATTTCGTTATAATCTCCTCCTCGAATTAGTTGACCCAAACTTTTTTCTTCTATTACAGCATGTACAGTTTAAAAAAAAAATATTGGTACTTTTTGGATTATTTGGCGCATAAATGTTAGCTACAATGTATTGTTATAATAGTGTCTATTTCAATATTAACAAGCAATAGCCTTCCTTCATTATCTTTATAGTCATCTATAATTTTAAAGTTTAGTTTTTTTTCCAGCCATATGGCAATTCACCTTGAATTGCTAGAACCATTACTTAGTATTAGTTTGCCTTCAAATTCAGTATTTAAATGGTTTATCAAATTATTTGCAAAGTGTGTTTCTTGCATAAGAAGAATGTCACATTTTTGGGTTTTTGACGATTCAAACAATCTTTTTCTTTTATCAGGTTGTTGTAAGCCTTTACAATTTACTGTACAGATATGAAGATGTTTGTTTTATACCATAGTTGGTGAGTATTTTTAATCTTTATTTGTAACATTCAGTATGCTTCAGTAAACTTAGGTAAATCCCAGTTGGAGTGTTATTATTAGGTTACATTTTAGTTGACCTTCACAGAGACTATAAATAGACATTTTTCCAGGTGTTTTATTTTTAACACTATTCCCGTTTTTAAAGGGACTTTTTTTTATTAATCGACTCGTTCTTTGTATTATAAATAGGAGTAAAATATTTATAATTCTTTTACATTTGTGGCTGAATGTGTTTGTTGTGTAATCATTACAAGTTTTACACTTATCAACTTTATAAATAATGTTTACAGACATTATTAATTTTTTACCTGTACTTGTACTTTTTGTGTTTAAATTCTTTCTACAAAAAGGATGATTTGTCCATCCTGCATATCTAATTTTACTGGTTTTACATGTGTAATCATGTAAAGAAATTAGCATAGTTTATCTCCATTGAAGACATATAACTACAAGTTACATTCAAAAATGAGAAAAATGTGTTGTTTTCTTTGACCTCAAAGGTCATTATTTGGGTCATCCTTGTGACTTCAAAAACAGTCATTGACATGTACATCATAATTTGAGTACACTCAGGGTCTATTGGGATCAAATAAATATAAACACTTATGTACTTCAACTTGAAATACATATATTCAAAGCATATTTAAAAAGAACCATTTGTATATATACACATGCTTGCATATACACATGCATGTATAACCAATAAAAACAATTTTGTTATAAGTACAAAGCATGAGAATCAGTTTTGTCAAAATATTTGTATTTATAGAAATGGTATGTTGGTTTAAATGTTTCATTTTAACCACATTTACATTTACAATATTTAACTTTTGGGTTTTGAATATTTCTAGGATTGAATTTTTGACAAATAAAATATATTGTAAAATTGTTTGCTTGAAGATTTTAATTTTTTGCTTTATTGCCAAAATGTGTTTGATTTAACATTTCTTATCTTTATTTTTAGGATAAGAAGATGGTGACCGATTTTGACTGGTCCTCACTGAACATTGGCTTCCAAAAAGTTGAAACCTCATAAGATATGGATAAAATATGAAAAGCTCAATATGTACAGACAGAACAAATATAATTATGTACAACTGCATTTTTTTTTATGGTATATAATAAAATAGGTTTAATACAATATTACAGTTTTCACTAGTATTGACTGCTGATTACACTTAGACAGATTAATTTTTTTTTCGAGGTTCTTGATAGTTTTGTACTCTTATTTGTAGCACCATCATGAAGTTTTTCTGTAGGGGTAACTGGTGACTTTTCAAGTCCACTGCTTGTTGTTGGTTTCACTGGGGTACCATGATTTTGGCGTCGAGACGAAGATTGAGTTGCTGTGAGTTTGGTGATTTGTTGTTGTTCGGAGTTTTTGTTTGGAATTCCACTAGATTTGTTCGCTGTGTTTGCAGGTTTGTTATTTTCTCTGCGAGCAGGTATGACTTTTGGTCTAGTTGCTTTGGGAATATCATTGAACATTTCACGATTGTTAGTGACAATCCCTGTTAGGATTGATTGAGATTGTTGCAGCTCTGTTTCAATGGATGTAGGTGTTATTGCTTCAACTGTGCCTACTGGTGAATGTGTAGCCTCCGGATATTCATTTTCCTCTCTCTGAGGTTGTGCGTTAGCTTCACAATGATCGTTTTGATCTTCATCATGTACGCTAGAGTTTTCTTGTTCATGATCATGATTCGAAGATAAATCACTTGTACATTCGTTCTGTCTGTGGCCTGATTCTCCACAGCTTCTGCATTTCCAATCATTTTGACAGTCTCTGGTTTTGTGACCAGTTTCCATACATTTGTTACACTTAATATTGTCGTTCTGT
Organism: Mytilus galloprovincialis; assembly: GCF_965363235.1. Lineage (NCBI taxonomy): Eukaryota > Metazoa > Mollusca > Bivalvia > Mytilida > Mytilidae > Mytilus > Mytilus galloprovincialis. The sequence goes on from NC_134839.1 coordinate 51,075,797, forward strand.
TGCCCTTTATAAAGTACTGTGGCTCTATATTTCCCAATAGGTATAGATTTGGGAATTGCCTTATCTAATGGGCCATCACAGATGACAATTCGATCTCCTGTCTGACAGTCAGTGATTTGATATTCGAATCTAAATCTTTCCCTGAAGTGTTTAAGAATTTTGCAGTTGTACCCCTCTAGCGCTCTCAAAATTTGTCCATCATCCTCTGATAGCGGTACATGTTTCACACGTATTTTAATATCTGTAGAATTTTCCTCAAACCGAACGCGGGGATTTCTAGAATATATGAATATAGATTTGCCCCGAAACTCGAGCCCGTCAGAAAGCAAACATTCTGTTTCTTTTTCTGTATCCAGGTATATCCGCCATAGACCTCTTATCCTTTGAAGACCCTGGATTGATCTTCTATGTATTACTGCACCTATGGCTTTGAACATTTCATCAATTGTCAGATACAAACTTTTCAAATGTGGTTTTGGTATATATCCAAATACATCAGATTCTTCAATGAATACTGGCTTAACTGAGGATATAGAATCATCAGATTGATCAACTTTAGGTCCGTTTTTGAAAGCTTCGGCATACGACGCCATATTGGTTTTTTCTTGAGTGTCAGATTTGGTCATAGTTTACTCACTTATAGTGATATTTCAAGATAAATTCTCGAAATGTTGGTGATAAATCACTAAGGGAATGTTTGTGTTCCTAATTGAATACTTATCGTAACCAGTTAGAATGTCTAAATAAACTAAATACACAATTTCGCTTGAGCTATCTAAAGACCCGTTACCGTGGTTAGGGGCCGTAAGATATCTTGGTTTTTATGATCATCAACAGGTCCTGCATGTCTATACTGCAGAGAATACCTTTCTAAATAATGTGCTAATTGGACTAATTAATGTGAAATGAACTGTGTTTTCCTAGAAAAAGAAATAGAAAAAATTCTACAAAATTGCTATAAACAAAATGGAGTACTATCAAAGATGCACAAGAACACAATTGTGTAAAATGTAACAACCTACATATTCACTGATGGATTATGGAGAAATTAAGAAAAAAATAGTATCTTTGTCATGTTTGTTGTCGAAATAAACACCTGCGTTATCCATTCATGTACATGGCTCCATCAGATCAAATATACAGAGAAGATGTTTGAAGAACAAGTTGCCAAAATTTATTCAACCAATTGAAGGAAGATGTCTTGTGGATGGAATTATTTATGCACTGAACTGTTATGTAGGGAGTCGAATAATTGTACACAGCAGCTGAAACAAAGGACAAGTTAATTTAACATGAAAAGTGTTCAATTTATTTAATATCCAAATATGAGCACAATATAAATAACATCACAAATGGTATGATATTCATAGCGTTTTGCTTATTATTGTATTGTCTTAAACATGTTAAACAGTCAGCCTTTTGTTTTTGTATGTTAAATACTCACCATGAAAATTTGTATTTAAGTTTTAATTATCTTTTGTATCAATAATTCAGTCTAGGAAAAATTATATTTATACGGTTTATACTGTTAAGAAATTTCCATAGAGGAAAAATAGTGGAAAACATTTCCTTAAGGGAAATTTGATGTTTAGAAATTTCCCTCAAGGAAAAGTGTTTGTCAAAAATTTCCTTACAGGAAAAAGTATTTCCTCCAAGGAAATTTTGAAGCTGCGAATTTCCTCAAAGGAAAATTTGAAGCCGCAAATTTCCTCAAAGGAAAATTTGAAGACGCAAATTTCCTCAAAGGAAAAAGAATTTCATCAAAGGAAATAGAATTTCCTCAAAGGAAATAGAATTTCCTCAAAGGAAATAGAATTTCAACAAAGGAAATAGAATGTCCTTAAAGAAAATATTTATGCAGCAAATTCCCTAACGGAAATCTTTTTCCCTTGAGGAAAAAACAATTTCCCTTGAGGAAAAAACAATTTCCCTTGAGGAAAAAACAATCTCCCTTGAGGAAAAATCTTTTTCCTTTAGGGAAATTTATTTCCCTTGAGGAAATTGTTGAAAAAAGGGGCATAACTTGTTCAAGAGTGGTGCTAGAGCCAAAATTTTTAGGACAAATATCAGGGAACCAATACCAACCAAGTTATCAACTTCATTTTGACTTAACTCCAAAAATTAAGGTGACAACTTTTGCAATCAGTGGAATTGCAAACTTTTCCAGGAGACTGTTCTTTCACAGATACACAAATAACGATAATATTTTTTTACTGACAAAAATACAATAATTTAGCATTTTTAATCATTCAAAATATTAAAAAAGATAATATGGAATTTACGACACAAACTTTTCGTGTGCTTGGTAATTCATACGTGAAATTATGCGCTGTCGAATAGTGCCGATCCCCCTTAACGACACATTATATATGCAGACTTATTCTTAAATATTTGTAACAAAGTAATGTACAGTGGTGATACAGGCAAGTAGATACTTTTATATCTGGTCAAAACAATCACAAATACTTTAAAGAAGACATATTTTACTACTAAACATACAACTATTTAAGTATAACGTTAATTAAACTTTTCCTGTTTTTGATACACTTTTGGTAATTAATTGTTTTTTCATCTCGTCACTGATCACATCAGGATTTTAATTTATTTTAAACCTCTAGCATTACCATGCATAGTCACATCAAATGTCGCATCTGGTACAATAGCTATTTTTTGGTAAATTCTTATGTCTTAAGGAGAATATTCTGAAGTATCATTTGAGCCTGTATTATAAAAGCGGGTGTGTCTTTATTTCTATGAATCGAAATGTATACATAACTTACAGACTCCAAAATGGAAATCATCAATTTGATAGAACTTGAACCTGAATCATATGTTTTATATTGTCAACAACAACCAGCTGTCAAACGAAATAGTCTTTGCTTTATTATAAATGGTCATAATTTGATACTTTGGTAATTTGGTTACTGCTCACAAGGAAGCTATTAAACCAAGAGTTCCAAATGGTGAAGTTGAAATCATCCCTTCGTAAATTTTACGGACGCCATCACGAGTTGGTTGACCGTTATGGAACAACCGTTTCACAAATGATATCGGATATATGTTCCTTACGTCGTAACTACAATCCCCTTCCCTTTCATGAATGTGACCTACCGAATTAGACTATTTACCAGATTTGTAATCACATAAGCAACACGACGGGTGCCACATGTGGAGCAGGATCTGCTTACCCTTCCGGAGCACCTGAGATCACCCCTAGTTTTTGGTGGGGTTCGTGTTGTTTATTCTTTAGTTTTCTATGTTGTCCCATGTGTACTATTGTTTTTCTGTTTGTCTTTTTCATTTTTAGCCATGGCGTTGTCAGTTTGTTTTAGATTTATGAGTTTGACTGTCCCTTTGGTATCTTTCGTCCCTCTTTTGATATAATACATTTCTATCGTCTTATATTTTTTCATATTAACTTATTGTAATTTAAAATGGCCTCTTTGTTGTGCGGGTCTGATGGCAGTAATATACACCAAAAACCCCTTAAATACTATGGTTCTGTAAATGACATCTTTGATTAATTAGATTTAATATATAACATAAATGTCTTTGTAATTGTTATAAATAAAGTTGGACTATGATAATGATCTGCTTACCAAATATGTGAAGTTAAATGGTGGTGCAAGACAGTACAACAACATATCACCATTAATTGAAACCTTTGACATTTTAAATTTCTAAATAATTGTATTTATAAAGTATTCTGTTGGGAAAAATGCTGTTCTTTTAATTTAACCGTATTTAAACAGAAAAATATTTTAGTTGAGGTATACTAGTTAATACCAACTTATATGCAGGAAAGTATTTGTCATATTGTGGGAATTGATGTTATCAGCCATCGTTATATTCCCGTCACAAAAATGGAAATATATGGTGTAATTATCAAAGAGGCCATATTCTAGCAGAGACCAAATTAACGTTATAGTTTGAAACTATAAGTATGTTCTTCAACAATGTAAAAACACCAAAACATTATGAGGTTTAAAAACGGACCCGGTATGATAAATGAAGCATGATTGAAACGAGAAATTTAATATCTGTACAAAACAATAAAATCAGCTAAATATAGCATCAAAACGCGGCAAGCTCTGATTTACAAGCTCTGGACATGGGACAGACCAAACAGAATTAGACAAGGCTTAGCATGTGACAGTTGTGTAACATAAAAAGATAGGAACAAAGTATCAAAATCAGTTGAAAGAGGCTCATCAGATCCGTACTTTCACAGATAAAAGAAATATCATAGATTCTAATGAAGTCTTCATTTTTATTATAATATTGATGCGGGCAAGAGCTTGAAATGCTTGACCAAAAGTTTTACTCAAATTTCATGATTAGTTTGTAGATTGCTAAGTTAGTATGACAAGATATAATCTGTTCAGTATAATGTAGGCATTTGTTAAAAGTAACATATACAAGTTTTAATATTTTATTTATTTCGAACATTTGATAGTTTCATTAATATTCGGGATAATCAAACAATCAATTTAAAGAAGTAAGATAACTAAATTATAGACTTTCAGATGATGTGACAAGAATCTGTTCAATAAACATGTATATATCAATTAATCTCTAAACTCAACACATGCTTAAAACTAGGTTAACACTGCCGATCATATCAACTCGATGATTCCGGTTGCCCAAATTTTCACGACAAAGCGTAACCAAATTCTTGCTCGGGCCTGTTTACGACTTCTACCCGCCTGCTATTCGACTGTACACAACCTGAACTTGACCATACACGACTCCTTAATGACTCCATCAACCCGACCACTAATTGAACACATAGTCGATAATTACGACCAAATCACGATATCTACACGATCTTTACCCGACTAGCAAGACCAAATCAACTTTACTCGATCTCGGCCTGATGTAGACCAAACCAGATCGACTTGATCGTATAGGGGTTGAAGGGATAGTCGGGAATTGGTCGGGTATGTAGAATTTCAATTTAAAAACGTCTGAATGTTTTTATATGCCCCGACACAGCGGAGGGGGCATTAAGTGTTACCCTTGTCCATCCGTTAGAACGTACGTACGTCCCAATAATTAGTTTCCATTCTGTAATTTTATTTTGCCTCAATCAAATTTTATGAAACGTATACAAAATGCTTATTATCATATAACGCAGATCAAGTGTGTTTTTGAGTATTGATCCTTTATGACGTTATATATAAGCAAGCTAGGGCATTATATGTGTCCTCTGGACACATACTCAGTTTATTCGGGTGGATTCAGTAGTTCGCAGAAGGTCTGAGTAAAATCATACATTTAGAATATCTTCATGGAAATAAAGCAGTTGGATTTGTGGGCAAGGTGGTAAGAGCTCCAGAGAAACAGGTAAATAGCTGTGACGGATATTGAAGAGAGCGTAGAAGACGAACAAGAAGGCGTATACAGCAACGGGTAACGACAAATCTAGGTGAGGCAGTGGCTGACACGGAGACTACTGTGTGGGCAGTATAAAGTTAAATCACAAAAATACTGAACTCCGAGGAAAATTCAAAACGGAAAATTCCTAATCAAATGGCAAAATCAAAAGTATCAGAGACTTGCAGGAGCTCAACAAAGAGGAACCCAATGGTTATTCAATCTTCCTTAGTGTGGACGATGATATGTTATAGGAGTTATACTGCTCATTTTTGAAAATGACAGCACAAAATGAGATTTGTCACTGGATTAGTACTTGTGTTTGATAGCAATATATAAAAATGTAACATCTCCTTTTCGTTACTTTCTTGCAAATTAAGCCTCATGTATGTGTCATATATATATATATATATGTACACATTCCCCATTTCCATTCTCAATTTGATATGTACGTAATCAGTATTTTCCATAGATTAGATATCCAGAAGTTGAATGGTTAAAGATATTTCTTTTTTGTTGTATCCATGGTAGCAACCTGCTTGTATTTGCTAAATCATATTGCAAAAAGGGGGTTAAGATGTCACATATTTCCTCAAATTTGGCCAAAAGTAGATTTTCAATCCTCTGGAGTGATACCTTTTCTGAAACAGATTACATATATCTACATATATCAATAGTTCAAATAAAAATCATTAGTGTTTCGTCTCATTTTTGTGTAAAATTGCGTCAAAGCTTTGTTTTAAATAAGTGTTTTTAAACGTTTGAACGTACGGTGAAATATAGTTGTTAATTTCTGTTTCATTTGGTGTCCTGTGGAGAGTTGTCTCATTAGACATTATACGACATTTTCCTATTGTTATGCTACAAAAATGTCTGAACATAAGGACAGTCAAACAAAAGTTAGCCAATAAAAAAGGTAAAAAATAATCTTGATGTTCTTAAAAACTAACTTTGAAGGTTAAATTAGTCATCAGCTGTCTAATAATAAATTTATTTCAACAATTACTTTTAAATTTGAAAATTCCTCTGCGGCCAAAAATGCAGGATCTACTTCCCTTCCGGAATACCTGAGATCATCCCAGGTTTTGTTGGGTTCCGTGTTGCTAAGTTTTTAGTTTTCTATGTTGTGTTAGGGACTGTTGTTTATCTTCTCGTCGGTTTTAGCTTTTCGCTATTGCTGTGTTGATTGTTTTCGACCTTTGAGTTTGATTGTGTCTTGGGTATCATTTGCCTCTCTTTTAAAAATTCACCGATCCTTGCAAAAGTACAGACAAGTACTGTATATGGAGGAATTTGTGTACAGTTACAAATAAATAGTGACACAATATTGTTGCGGAAGCAAAGTTATGAGAGATATTCAGATCGTGTAGCAGTCATGTGTAATTGTGTATGGCCGAGTAAAGATAGAAGAGTGATCAAATGTGTTCACGTAGACATAGGGTATTGGTCGAGTCGGTCTGGCATAAAATAAATTTAGAACTCGCCGTGATCTGGAAGCGATCTGGCATTGATCGAGTTTATCTGGAAAACAGATCGAACAGGTTGCGTTGGTCGGAAAATGATCGGATATATTCGAGCAAAGTTCGAGATGATCGAATACTGATCGGTAAAATATTTGTATGCCGACCAAACTCGCTCTCTACACGATCCTTTATCGATCAATTTGTCCGCTACTCGACGAATTCTCGATCTCTTCTCGAGTGACTGGCTTTTCAATCCTTACTCGAATGTTTTTGACGTGTAACAAATTCTCGGGTAGAAAGTCAGATCGATGACGACCTAGGTAGACCATCTCGAATATTCTTGTCGATTGAGTCAGACCAGTCTCTCGATTACTTAAAATGTCTTGATCGGGATTGAGCGATTTGACCTGATCGGCAGTGTGAACCTAGCTTCAGAGATAATAAATATTAATATCACGATTGCATGACAACTTTGTCCATTCAATTCTATTCAAATATAGCACTTGCTATCACCAATAATTGTATATTGGTATGTTTGAAAAAAACATAAAAGGCTGAATCCTGCTATATTTCCAGGAAAATAACTTACATTAAAAATAAATAATAATTTCAAGAAAATTTTGTAAGAAGACCTCTTTCTGACATTTTTTGAAGTTATAACTGATTCCTCAACAGTAACATAAAAAAGTGTATCATTATAAGTTTTTATTCAGAACCTTTTCCGAATAAAAACTAACAATGAAATACAGTATAAACCTTAAATAAATTGTTTTGTTTATTATAATTTCCAGACTTTTAGGAAATTTTCCTTAATTGCCTAATGTTTACCGATTCAATTCTATTTATTAGAAACAGACAGATGTTAACAGTAAAAGTGAACTACAATATTAAATTCAAATGTAAAATTACAATAATTCCTAACTATAAAAAGACTAGAAATAATGATTGATAAACCCAACAGATATTTTGAATCAGTTTTAATATATTTCATAAATTTACCAAAAGATAAAATGTTTTAAGCAAATGATAAAAATTATAGGAGTCGGGCTCATAAGAGTCAACTAAAAGTAAAATATTCCTTTCTAACTTAGAAAACACTAGATTTACTCTTTTCCATCACAATTTAACCGTAAACAAATGAAGTTTGTGAGAATAATTAATCATTTTGACTCAAATCAATGACGAGCAAAATAAATGGAAAACGGTACTATATATTCTGCCATAGGCGACAATACTAGCATTTTCTAAATTTACCAGGTTTTATAATAAAAACCTGGATAAAACAGTTATGTGTGGTGTTAGTACTTTATTACTGTATTCTAAAAATTGAAGCCAAATAGTATCATGACCAATTTCCATAGGAGCTTGTTTATGTTATGCATGCCCACCGTCATTTTGCACCAATTTATGAAATTTTGGAAGCCTTTTCGAATAATTCTCTAGAAAATATTTCAATAGGTTTTAAAATTTATATTGTTAATTGACACACTGCAGTTATTCATAGATAAATGAAAAAATATATTGTACCCTTACATCCAATCACAGCTCTCCTAAGTTGACTTCCTTCACCTGTCTTGGGTACACAAAAGGCCAACCTAATGCTGGGAAAATGTAATACTACCGTTTTCCCTAAAATACTAACTGTATCAACCAAAAATGTAAGCAGAACTATCTAACGAGTGTCTAAATGACGTCAAGGTTGGATTGTTGGCAAAGTTGGAAAACTATTTGATGCGCGATGCTGGCCAACTAAATATTAGAATTCTCAAATAAATAAAAAAAAATCATAATTATATACAATTCTAGCAACAGTTATATAAGATTTTTTTTACACGGTACTATGGTAACAACAAATGCACCAATATAATTCCACCGGATATTACGATACATAGATCTGAACAATATTGTGATAAGCTATGTGTTTCACCGGCGTACTAAAATATTAAAAAACAAGCATAGTACTTATTAAACATTGAAGACGATGTTCACAAATACCATAAGGAATTAAAAAGATTATGTGAAAATAATTGCCAAAACCTAAGAATAGTGTTTTATTGAAACCCCGTTCCAAGTGACAGATGTATTCTACTGCGCATGTCAGAACATTTTACTCATAAAATTCAAGCACGGTGCATGAAGTCACTATAGTTGCTAAAGTTTGATCCAAGACATTTCGGTTCATAAATCAACATAAAATGACAGACAGAAGTAATTGTGGATTGTATAAACATTACAAGACAGAGAAGTCATCGTTATTATCGTCTCCTCGGCGACGATATTAAGAACTGAACGATGGACAGTCAGTGAGTGAAGGATTCTTACTACCTGATTGGAAGATATTACGAGACGTGACTAACCAAAGTTTATTGATTGGTTAGGACAATCCAAACCTAGTAAATGTCCTTCAATCCCGTAGAGTATCGGATTTGTTCTCTCTATTTTAGCAATTAAATTTTGTCTGGTCAATAATTATGCATATTCATGATATTGGTACACAGGTAACTTTTATCTATAATTAGCCGAATCTTCTTGAAACACCAACGTTAAACGATGTATATAATACTTCATAACATGTGACCTCGCGTGTGTGGTAAAATTTGTTGATTGATATTCTAAATGAATTAATCTACAAAGCGAGAACACTTTCCATTTTCATCAGCTAAGAGACGGCTAGCCCTTTTTGAAAGGCTAATACTTGTTGATTTACAATCAACTGAAAGTGAAAATTATATTCAACCAAGCGTAATGACCGTATGGCCGAAATGGCAGACGACATTTAGATGTGGATTATTACTATGAACTAGTGAAATTATAAACATGAATTTCATATTGTTTATCAGATAGTCAAATGACAGTATTAAAATATTTCTAGAATTATAGATGTTATTGTTCTTACTTTACTTAATTAAATGATATTATAACTTATTTGACTCGATGGTGAATATGTTTCAGACTAATTCAGGGAATTGTCAATAATACCTAATGCATTTATCAAGCAGTTTGTGTACATGTGATTTACAAGCACAAAGGTTGTTAGGGGTTTATATCTGCGGAAACAATAACATAAATGTCATGCGGATGGACAGGTGTTTTGCAATATTTGGATCTTAATACATTCTAGATTTTTAGAGTTAATTTGGCAAAATCCCCAGAGACTGGATTGCATTCAATGAGGGTATGAATGGGGTTAATCCCCGTCACACAAGATAATGATTGCACTACGATCTCTAAATAAAATGCAAATTTTGATGATCGCAGTGCGATTGTGTAGATCGCAACAAGGTCGTGGTACGATGGTGAGGTTTTCATGATCGTGATGAACAAATTCAAAACAATCGTAGTGCGGTCGTAGCGAAATCAGGTCGTAGGAGAAGCATAGTGAGAGCGCAGTATGGTCATTGCTAAAGTCGCTGTACCATCGTGGCGCGAGCGTAATGATAGCACGATTCTAGTCAGAGATAATGCGCTACGATCTCACAGCGATGTTACTTCGACCTCATTACAACCTTTACGTTCTTACCGCGACCCAACAACGCTTCTACTACGACTATACAACGTTGATACTAACTACTCTGTTCAAGACCATAGTACGATTTCTATAACGCTAATGCCATCCTCATCACGAGCTCATCGCGCTCTTCTTTTGATCCTTTATGGGTGGATTTTTCAAAGATAAAAGTTTTAGCTAGCTATAAAACCAGGTTCAATCCACCATTTTCTACATGCGAAAATGACTTTACCAAGGCAGGAATATGACAGTTGTTATCTATTCGTTTAATGTGTTTGAGGTTTTGATTTTTGCCATTTGATTAGGGACTTTTCTTGATGAATTTTCTCTGGAGTTGAATATTTTTGTGATTTTTACTTTTTTCTTACGACATGACTACGTTCTAACCACTTCCATTTCAATTTCTAGTCATGCTCGTTGTCATTGTCACATTAAATTTATAAATGCTCTCCAGGTTTTGTTGAAAACACCAATTTCATTTGAACCATGGAAACACAAGACCATGTTCATGTAGTAATGCTTTACAATCGTTTTGGTCCTCAATGCTCTTCAACTTTGTACTTTGTTTTTTTTAACATGTTTTGATTCGAGCGTCACTGATAAGTCTTTTGTTGACGAAACGCGCGTCTTGCGTAAATAAAAGATTTTAATCCTGGTATCTATGATGAGTTTATTTACACAGATATAAGATATTAACGACCATTGGATTGGTTGGTCCGGCATCTCTTCTAGATCAGGATTCGTATCAGAGGTTCTTATGCCTCTACCTCTATACCCATATCACCATGCCCACGAGTTGTGGTAGATATTGGTGGCATTACTTTGTTGTTTCTAAGAAATCTACGTATTAATGAGAAAAAGAAGAAATGGAACAGTATGTATATGGAACAAGATGTTGACGTTATTACTTAGTGCGTAGTAAGATCGCGATATGAACGTGATATGATCGTACTATAATTGCAGAAGAAGCGTGGTAAGATCGTTTTGTAATCGTATTAATCGTAGTATGGGGGTAGTGAGAACGTGATGAGCGTAGTAAGATCATGATAATCGTAGTGAGGTCGCAGAATAAGAGTGCTAAGAACGTGGTATATTCGTAGCGGAATCGTTCTAGAAGCGAAACGAGGACGTAAAAGCATCGTGAAAATAACGAAAATTTACATTTTCATGCCGTCCATACCGCGATCTATATTTATTTAAGATCGCCGTGAGCGTTGTGCGATCGTGGTCTAGTGTGACGGGGGCTTTACAGAGTAGAGAAAATAAGGACAACACATATTAAGAAAAGTGAAAAATTCGGCATACAATTATCAAGTGAATCAAGTGAACATTCCCCCCTATTCCACCAACCCATCAACATCCTTATAAAGCGCTCCCGATAAGTGTGCTCTATTAACATACACAAAATTAAAAAAAATAAAGATGGGTATTTCAAAGGAGACATCATCTGTTTTTCTTGACATTTTAATGAAGGGGACAGTACTGTTCGAAAATGTGCAACGATCGGTTCAGTATAACTAATTTTATTAGCTGATCACTGTTTGATAAAGTCATATAATTTACAATGAACTATGTATTTAGGATATATTCTGCAATAATATACCCTTACTCACCTGCACATTATCAGATATTATTTAATGATTCGTTTTTGAAGCCTTTTATCACCGAGTTTTTGTGTATAATGCTTGTTAACATACGTGCGTTTATTATTCAGTAAGTACAGTCCGAGTTAAAATTGGAATTATTTAATCAATATTGATCATTTGACATGCATACAACATGTAAAATATATATTTGTATACATCCTGTGTACATAGCTCAGAATATTTTATTGGTATTATATATCGGCTTCTCTCAGCGTGTTCTGAATCGCTAAAAAGCGCACAATATTCGCAATCAACTGTACGGTGGTTAAGCATTAATTTTAAGTTCGGATTTTTAAGTTGTAAATATCATAAATACTTAATACATCAAATGAATATGGTCAGTTTTCATATGTCTAATTATCAAAACTACAATGAAAAGCCTTCTCACCTAAAAATATACCAAAGCAGAAATCATCGTACTTACAGTTATAATGCATCACACTTAACTTCAAAATGAATTGCTTTTTATAATTTTTGTCTAGATTTTGTCGTTTTAACAACATATTTTGGAACTTTGTTCAATTGTTATTATGTTAAAAAAAACATTCAAATAAAAATACGAAGTTTTCGCTTATTCTACAATAGTAATACAATCATATGGCATTGCAAATGAACTATCTGGATTCGCACTTTATATACACTGAAACGGTTCAGAATTTACGCATCCAGATTGTTTTCATATTAAGTTACGATTATAAGGAATATATCTAGACAGTATATTACTGAACAAAGACTGTACATAATGCAAAAGACATGTAGAGAATTGAAAGTGTTGAAATATGTCCATCAGGTTTATACAAATGTATTAACCTGTATATTTACTGCTCAACAAAGTGTGCCACAAAGTATGTCTACATTGATAAAAGGTAAAATCACAAAAATACTGAACTCCGAGGAAAATTCAAAACGGAAAGTCCCTAATCAAATGGCAAAATCAAAAGCTCAAACACATCAAATGAATGGATATTATACTGATGCATGACTCGTTCATCTCAAATTGATTTATCGAAGTTGTTAGATATGAGAAGATACGGTAAGTGTTCAAATGAAACAACTCTCCATCCAAGTCACAATTTGTAAAAGTAAACTAGTATTGGTCAAGTGTGTTATAGTTTCATAATATGAGTACGATTTGTATAAATTTTTATGAAGCTATCCGAAATACTCTATTTTGAAAGAAATCTGTAAAATGAATGTCACTCATAAATTTGATGTGTTCGTCTGTAAACATTTTGTTTTCAAATTTCAGAATATATTGACTTTTGGCTAGATAATATCCACTGTTATTCTTTGAATGCTGAAGATGATTTGCCGAACCCACCAGTGATACTAATTGGTACTGGAATGGACAAGATAAAGGTGAAGCTAGTAATTCGTTTCTTCGTGTGTTTTCTTTCTTTGTTTTTTTTGAAATGCAGAGGAGGTCAATTAAATAGTATACTATAAGTCAAAGACACAAAAAAATATACTAGCTAACATATAATTCCTGTCTTTCAATTTAAATTTTAATTTACACTAGGAAACATTTAATTTTTTAGTCTTTAGCAGTTTTCTATGTTGTGGTTTGGTACTATTGTTTGTCTGTTTGTGAATGTCACTCTGGTATCTTTTGACCCTCCTGTAAGTTTCATTATAGTAATTCTACTCCAAGAGATCTTTTTTTCTCTCATATGTACTAGAATATTGTCTCAACATCGTTTTCTTGAAAGTTTATATTCCTGGCCATCTGAACTGCTTATACACCGCTTATACAGTCTTGATATACTGAAAGCTAAAATTATTGTATGAATATTGTTCTATTATTTATATAAGAGACCGAATGTAAATCTCTAATTTATATCGGTTTAAATAAAAATAGAATAAACCCTTTTCATCCGTTTCGTGCATCCGAAGCGCTTTTCTAGATTTACCGCCATCAGGTGTGCGTGTATACGCTGCAACATTATGACCAAAAAAGACTTTACTAGAAAAATTAAGCCAAATTTGTATAAGGTTATCGTTGCTTACGGGAGTTTGAACCTAAGTTTCTCGTTTATGTCTTCTGTATATAAGTATACGTTATAAATTGTATGGTACAGAAACAATGACTACTATACTTACAGTCCACCAGCAGTGGTATCGACAAAATGATATTAAATCAAACAACCACTATTACATTGTGTTTGTCCTTATCTGAATAAACTGTAGACCATTTAAGTGGTTTAACGTATGGTTATTATGATTTTTATTTTAGACTTTTTGTCAGGATGTGATCAGTTTTTTCACATTTTTCATGTTTTGTTTTATATTTAAACAAAGAAAAGTATTTTCCAAAACTTTTGTTAGATAAAAAAGGCAACAGTAGTATACCGGTGTTCAAAATTCATAAATCGATTGAGAGAAAACAAGATGTCACTTAGCTATTTTGTATATGATATGGCCACACAAATTTGATTAATAGTTCTTTGGATTTTCCCGCTCCTGTTTGGGAGAAATTGACTTTTCATGAACAAAAAAATATTTCCGCTTGTGTACATTTTTGGTCCGCATTCAAATCCAAAATTAATTTTTGCTTGAATTTTTTTTTCATACCGACGGTTTTATGTTGCATATAATGCTTCTATCGTTTCAAACGCACGTGTGATAAATTGATTTGTAAATAAAAGGTCAAAAATCGGGATTCCACCATGCAGTTGTGTCAGTGCATTGCCGTGGACAAGTAGCTATTGAACACACAGATATCCGAAATGCTTCTCGTTTTACCTTTAGAGAACTTTTGTAGGATGCAAAAAAATAAATAATCTTTCGTTAGATGACCACAAACACATCAATATTTGATAGAACCATCGTCACTCCCATCCTTGTTTCAACCTATCTTTCTTTAAGATGAAATGCATGGTAAATTCATCCATGTTGATGAACCTTGTTAATCTTTTGGCATGAAAATATAATTCTTATTTTGTTTAATTTAAATAGTTCCAAACAGACCAATGTGATGCCGTATTGTGATTGGCATGCTCATAATAATTAGGGTTGTGTAATTGGTTCAACCACTTCTAGTCAAGCAAAATAATTTTAAATACATTACAGCTTTTAGGAGTAAAAGGAGAGAATTTTGCTCAGTAGGAAAAATGCATGTGAATGGGACGACAGGTATTTTTAAGGGAATATTTTACTACGTTTGGATCACATGTATATATAACAATGTAACTATTTTACACAGGATGTTGTTCTAGTCCAAAGCAAGAAATATTCACCTCAGTCATTATTATGATCCTGAATATGCATAAATAGTTCCAACTGGATGTCAAGCAGCCAATAATTAAACACAACAGTAGTATTCTGCTGTTCAATAGTTATAATTCGATTAAGCAAAAAAAAAAAAAACATGAACAAATCTGGGTAATATACTAAAACCGATGGAAGCATATCAACTATAAGAGGAAAACAACGGAACAACAGAAAAACTGAACTACAACAATAAACAATCATCACAATACAATGAAAAACAACTATCAAATATCTTTGAGTGATTTTTTTTTATTCATACACATATTTTAATTTTATTCAACATTTACCTAACTAACATTCATTGTACTTCCTCTTGTAAAACTGCATCTGCTATGCTTCCTAAATATATAAATGGATTTAAATGAAAATTCACACAGACAAAGCTAACTTGAAGAAAATAACACAAATTAACTAAACCACAGTGAGTCAAGTAAGTCTAATATGGTACAGGCACCAATAAATCAAATTATATGCTCCTCGATTCTCTATGAAATAACCCAGTTATAATATATACATATATTGTACAACTTCTAAATCACACAATTTAAAAAATTATATACCGCTCGCTTCACTTGTAGAGTACTCCTTTTCAAGAAATAAAAAAAAAAAAAAAAAAAATCGCTCGCTCGCTTGCTCGCCCCATTTGTTTATAGCTTTTGTCCGAAGAACTATTAATCCAATAGGTGGGGTCTATCGAACAGTTTATAAGCTTTTGAAACTGACCATATTGAACCGAACACTTTTTCTTGTAGGAGTTATCTCCCTAAACACTGTTTTTCTTCTGACCACTTTACTTCGCAACGATAAAAGAAACCAACAAATTGATTTAACCAAATTGCTCGCTATATCTTCAGAATGTTGAGTTTGGTATTAACAGAAGCGTTGCGGTGACTCCATATGAGAGTTATTTCCCCTTATGATTTTGATTTAAGTGATATGCATTTGTAACTAGTAAACCATAAGTGATAGAGATAGTTATCAAAGGTACCAGGATTATAATTTAGTACGCCAGACGCGCGTTTCGTCTACATAAGACTCATCAGTGAAGCTCATATCAAAATATTTATAAAGCCAAACTAGTACAAAGTTGAACCAAAAAGTTGTGCCAAATACGGCTAAGGTAATCTGTGCCTGGGATAAGAAAATCCTTAGTGTCTCAAACAAATTCAAAGTTTTGTAAACAGGACATTTTAAAAAATGACCACAGTATTGATAGTCATGTCAACACCGAAGTGTTCTTTAAATTTGAGGTCCTTGGTCCAAAAAAAAGAAGGAAATAAGATCAAGGTCAAAGGTCAAGGTCATATTATAAATTTTGGCTTATTTTCAAATCTTTTTAAAAATCAGATAAGAAATCGACAACATGTTTATACTAAATTGTTAGTTGCGACATGTCGTAACAAATACATTTGGTTAACAAGGAAAGTTGACATTAATTAGGAGTTTTCCTTCTAATATTTAAAATTACATGTGTGGTGATATAACTCATTAACCATACACAATAAAGACTTAGTACATTTGATGTTAGGTCCTTGTTTTAAGATCTGAAATTGAGCTCAAGGTCATAGGTAAATTTGACGTTGTAGATTTAGACCTTTGCTTTAACTTCATATGTATACATGATAAAGCCATGGAACTTTTTGCATTATGTTGGAAGCCATATGACCTTAAAAAGGGCAACTTGAAGTGACCTTGTGTAAACCGGAAGAAGGTTGTTTGTACTTATTTAATGTAAAAGTATATAGAACCATATATCTTTGGAATCATTGGAAGTAAACTATCAAATATAGCGGAAATGTCATTTTTCAAACCGGAAGTAACAAATTATCTCCCTTATTTCAAACAAATTTTAAAGTGTATATCAACCATATCTTTTTGGAATCAGTATACAATAAGCTATCATTTGACACTGGAAATGACATGTTCAATTGGATTTTAAAATTATCGTTTCGGGTGAAAAGACCTTCAATTGTTCAGAGTTATTACTTTTTTTGTTAGTTTATTTAGTACAGCTCACTTTCAACCTAAGGCGTGTTTGTTTTTACTTTAAAAAACGTGTTTTTTAAACTCTAAATTCTATGTATATGTAATACGAAACTGGCGAGGAGTTGAGATTACAAAACTTTTTTTTCCATATATTTAGGCCTTCCTAAAATATGTAAGTGTCAAATCGTTTAGCATTAAGCTTATGAAATATTCAAAAAACTTGGTAATAATTTATTTTTCAAATAAGGCATAACAAATTAGTAGTACTAATTCGTTGGAAGTACTTAATAAATTTGATGCTTACATTGATGCTTTCAAATCGGTTTAAATTTTTGACCCTATTTACTTCTTTTCCTTATAATGTCATTAAGCAAAAAAAAATCACATGAATAATTAAATGGGCATTTAAAACGTCTGAATGTCAATACATATGCTCAAACTCAATTTTCAAAAGTTCAATTTTAAGTCACAACAAACAAAAGAATTGTGTCAATTAGACTTGCTTTGATATTAGAACTACACATTTTGTTTCGCTGTGGAGATACCGCATATCACCAAGTTATCGGAATTCCAATGGAAACTAACTGTAAACAACTTATTGCGGACATGACTAAAATCAGTAAAGACCCATCGAAACATGATCTGATACAAACACTATAGATATTTGGATGATATATTGTCTCACATAAATGACGACTTCAGTATGTAAACTAAAGATATTTATCCTGTTGATATGACTTTACATGAAACCTAAACTAACAATGATCACTGCCATTTCCTAGATTTTGGTATCTATATCTTAAACGGGAAGTTTGATACAAAATTTAAAAGAACAATTTTTCATTTCCTATTGTTTTTATCCATTTGTAGATGGTGGAGTTTTATTGATACCGTCTTATGGTGTTTATATATTTCTCAAAAGAAGGGCGAAAGATACAAGAGGAACATTCAAACTCATAAGTCGAAAATAAACTGACAACGCCATGGCCAAAAAAGAAAAAGACAAACAAACAAACAACACCACACCACACAAAACACAACATAGAAAACTAATGACTAAGTAGCACGAACCCCACCAAAAACTGAGGGTGAATTTGGCTCGAATATGTAACAGCGTAATTGATTTTTACGTTAAAAGTCTTGTTTTACTGAAAAATCATAACAGCAGGGGTTTCGATATCAAAAATTTTACTAAGTGGTTTCATCGGAACAGAATATCATTTGTAATTACGAATCTTATACGTTCAGGTATTTCACATCGCATCTTTTATGGGAATACTCTATACATGAAATGAAAGCATGAAAATGTCGCAATTCAACTCAAAAGCAAAAACTTTAAACAGAATAATTCAGAAGGGATATGATTAAATACTGTTGTCAAATCACTTGTACTTCTTTAAAACTGAGTTTTACTGTGCGTATTACTGTGTGTTTCTTCTTTCAACATTAGCTAGAAGTATAGAGTATATGAATTACCCCGCCGCATTTATGCACCGGTATCAAGTCACAAACCTTAGGCCTTTGTGGTCTTGTGTGTTTTTTTTTGTTTTTGTTTTTTTTTTAACTTTTCAATTCAGTTATATGTTTCGAAGTTGTGCGGGCGTCCATTTTACTGAACAAGTATACATTATTATATCCGGAGGCAAGATTTGTTCTCGCTGCGATGGTGGTTTGGTCTGTTTTTTCTGTTTAATCGGGTTTTTGTCTTCTTGAAACATTCCCCGTTTCCACTATCAATTCTAAATATTTATGATATTTACATAGAGCTTTTTTATCTTTATACAATCTGATAAAAGTGCACACTAATAACAATACTTACTTTAGTATCACAAATATATAAACAATCATTAACGACGAATATGTTGCCCCAAACCCCCTTCCACCACAATGGAAAATTGACAACCCTTAATATCAGAATTAAAAAATAATAATTATTTTGGGTTTTACTTTAAATTTATGTATACCACGGACTGCCTTCTATGCTATTTGTTTTACCAAAGGCGGTAAAAAGGTGTGAAATGTCGGCATAAAGGGCCAACCCGTGGTGTAGTCATTTTCTAATCCAGCATCATGAATTATTTCTATTCTTATATGACAAAGACATTAATTATTTTGAATCAAGAACTCTAGGTGGATGCAAATATTTTCTATCTTGTAATTTAACAAACTATTAATATTTAATTATTTCGAATCGAACCGCTCTAGTTTGAGGGAAATATTTGCTGTCCCGTAATTTAACAAATTATTAATATTGAATGATTTTGAATCGGACCGCTCTAGGTGGAGGCAAATATTATCTTTCCCGTAATTGAAAAAACTATTAAAATTGAAGTATTTTGAATCGAACCGCTCTTGTTTGAGGAAAATATTTGCTGTCCCGGAATTTAACAAACTATTAATTTTGAAATATTTTGAATCGGACGGCTCTAGGTGGAGGCAAATATTTTCTGTCCCGTAATTGAACAAACTATTTATATTGAATTATTTTAGATCGAAGCGCTCTAGTTGAAGATAAATATTGTCTGTTCTGTAATAGAACAAACTATTAATATTGAATTATTTTTAATTGGACCGCTCTAGGTGGAGGCAAATCTTTTCTGTCTCGTAATTGAAAAAACTATCAATATTGAATTATTTGGAATCGGACCGCTCCAGGTGGAGGTAAATATTTTCTGTCCCGTAATTGAACAAACTCGTAATATTGAATTATTTTGAATCGGACCACTCTAGGTGGAGGCAAATCTTTTCTGTCCTGTAATTGAACAAATTATTAATATTGAATTATTTGAATCGGACCGCTCTGTGTGGTGATAGAAGCGCTCTAGGTAGATGACCATGTTTACTGTCCCGTAATTGAACAAACTATTAATGTTGACGTAAATTACAGAGAAAACTTAATAAGTGGCATGCTCAACCTACTTAGACAAGGTATGATGAAGTTATCTAGTAATTAATTGAAAATGTAATATTTTTGTGTGTGTCTTTCGATCAAAAATGTCTTGATAAATGTCCAACAAGTATTTGTGTATACAAACCACAAATAAATATATATACCAGAAACGTATCTATACAATATATGTCAGTTTCTATATCACTTCGACTCTACAAAAGTGGTGAAAACATCCAACAATAATTATTCAAGTCCTGCAAAAGAAACTATTTTTTTTAACATATTGTCAAAGCAGCATAGCTAGCAAATTATCTGAAAATTGAGATTCTCAAAAGAGATATATCTTTGGATCGATCTTTACCTGAAATTACCAGCACGAAGGGTTCAACAGGTGGAACAGAAACTTATTTTATGCTGGTTCTTATTTCGCATTGTATTGGGTTTTTTTTTTCTTGTGTTTAGTTGACTGATTTTTATCTGTTCTTTGTTTTAGCAATGTTTTTACTGTCTTTCTTCGACTAATGATTAAGGATCGCATATGGTGTATCATCATCCGCTTTTTCATTAATCAGGATAGCCCCTGTGGTGTCCATATGTCATATATAACTGTATAACATCCTTAATTAAACAACATATAGATTGAAGCTTGGTTGGCAATCAAAAGTATATTACTCAAATTTTGTATTATAGATGGTCAAACATCAAAGCTATTTTATGACTCAATTTTGTATAAAGTTATTATCTAACATCATGCTTTGGAAAGTTGATTAGTCAGTAGTTGTCAATGATATCTTATCCGAGGCAGAATAGATCTTAATGAGTTTCTAATATCAATTGATTTCTTATAGAAAACTGATGGAGGAACTCACTTATTTTGTTCTTAAGAGTTTCACAGACCTCCTCGCTTACTTTAATGCTTTGATAAATATTATAAAGAATGCATAGTCTCATCATATAACATTTATTAGTACACTGCATCGACATAGGTAGAATGCGAGGTTTTGTCGATCAAACATTCTGTGTCGAGCCGAGTGCAAAAAAATTTGTCTTTTCGAGACAATGAGTAGTTGTTCACTTGATACTGCAACTATCACAAATGTTTAAAATGAAATAATTTAGATAAATTAAACAATGGCTGAATTTGAAGCGGACAATATCAAACATCCAAAGACTTGTTTACGTTATTGACGTCATAAATAAACCTCTACGGGAACACATTATCTACGTCGACGTCACAATCAAAGCGTTAGATGGCTAAGACAAGTGACAGTATATCACAAATAGGTATACGATCAATGCCACTTAGCTGCGTTAATTGCAAATTTGTAGTATATAATAACATGAATGATTCATTGTTGATACTATATTTTTATACCAAGTTATCAATTGCGTTAAAGTTTTAATCATTCATGTGTTGCAATAGGATTAAAGGATTAATGCAGTTTGAACTCTGCATGTTTATTTTCTGTTTTTATCTTAGCTCTTTGTAACTTGAGATACTTTTTATTATACTATTTTATCACCACAATGATGTGTTCTATTCGAGATTTCGTTGGTCGTCTGTTTGGACATTTAACCCGAAGAGTTTAAGAGTAAACTGTTATTATAAATCATGGATTATCTTGCTAACCGCTTGCTTTTTCAAATAAACAAGCAAGAGTTATCACATTTATCAAATGAAATTCAGTTTCCCATAAGTTTAAAATCATAGGAAAAGATGAACTACTGACTTATTTTTTCTATTTATGATTTGCTACCAAGTAATATGTTTTCTTTCTATCTACTTTCATTTAATCGAGTAGTAGTGGTAATCTAATTTGTTAAATGTTTTAGATTACAAAATGAATTAGAATTGTATAGGGTCTTAGTACGCCGTTGTACTGGTTCATGCAAAAACTATGCTAGTCGAAGAAACACAAAGAGAAACCCGCATGCCCCCTAGAATAGAAGAAAAAATTTTGCGTAAATTAAACAGATACATTGTTCAACGAAAATTTAAATCCTATCAACAAATTGGAGTGATATATAGTGCCCTTAATGGGAAAGAGTTCATGACTTGTAACGACACTGACATGGAAACATATTTCGGGGTTTCTAATGCAGGAAAACTCAGAATCAAAGACCTCGGAATCACCATTTATTTTCATTGACTATCTCTGGTATTTTCAGTTATAGAAGTGAGTGTTTATTTTTTTTTTCATTATAGAACCCTTGAATATTTGTATAGATACATGTTGAACTTGCGAAAGACTCGCACAGTGTCGCAACTGACTTAAAATAGTCATACCTGCAGATGTATTTTCTATTTTGGTAAACTATACATTATTAACTGTGTTCCAGCAGAAACAACCGAACGGATGATTTATAGCGTTATGTGTTTTTTTTATTTTGACAATGTTATGCAACTTTTCTCTAAAATATTCGAACAATTTAAAAGAATCTGCAATATTGTCGATTGTTAATGAAAGCAGTTGAAGTGATAAGAACTATGAGATTATTCTGGAAGAATTCAATTTAGTTTACACTCACTAGTTATAAATATGGACCTTCTTTCAAGATGAAATCATTGGATGACATGTAGTTTAAAAAACAAGTAGTTGTACACTGTTGTAATGAACTATTAGTCGATTTTCAGTTTCTGTTTAGCATGTCAAAAAGAGCTTCAGTTTAACAAGGATACATTTTAAACCCTCAAGTCAACGAAAAGTCAGTTTTTTTTTTTACTTGAGAGTTATTTAAAAAAAAAACGAAACACTAAGAAAAGACAAACAAATCTAAAAACCACAAACATAGAACATTTCAGATTGAGTAACACGAACACAACAAAAATCAAAATCATATAAAGAATAAGCATCAACGTTCATTTGCAGTTACATGACTTAACAATATGTTTATGCTTTTTATCGATTTTTTTTTAGAATGAAGAGGAGAGATGTCAAAAGACAAAGAGTCTGAACTCGTTTCTTGATGGTCATCGAAAACGTAGGCATATACGCGAATTATGTTTCTTGTCAAACAAAGAGCCTTTTAAATACAAAACAGAATTCGAAAATCTACGAAAAGTTATTTTCAAATTGGCAGGCGCTATACCGAAATGGGGAGACAATCTACCAACTAGATGGATAGTTCTCGAAAAGGAGATCGACAGGCTAATTGATGATGGAAAACGTGTCATTACACATAAGGAAGCTGAACTTCTTGCTAAAATTTGTTCATTTCCAATCAGTGAAATGGAGTCTGAATTGGATTCATTTCTAAAGTATGAACACGAGATTGGATATTTGATATATTTTGAAGATATCAAAAGTTACATTGTGTTAAAGCCAGAGTGGCTAGTTGATATTTTCAAATGTTTTGTATCACCATTTGAATTTCAACAAAAATTTGTTGGTTTGTCAGAATGGTCACAATTAGAAAAAACAGGTGTATTACCAGACACTTTGATTAAAAAATTATTCAAAAAGGTACCTGGGTTTGATTCGGCTAATCATGCACAATTTGCATTAGAAATAATGGGAAAATTCGATATCATTGTAAAACCGACTACTTTGGAAGGAAACGAAGAATATTACATGCCTTGCATGATAAATGCATCTGGCTTTGAAATCATTACAAAAACTTTAAATGTTACAAGTAAGAATTGTTCAAGAACTGCATGGTTATGTTTGGATTTTAATTTTTTGCCGCCATCATTTTTTAATCACTTATTAGTTACCTTTGTCAAAAACTATGTATTGTGTACGGACAAAAATGACAGACAGCAACTTTATCGTGGTATGGGCATTTTCGACTTGGAAGAGAACGGTTGCCAAAAGCTGATAGTTTGTCTTTCCGAAAATTCTATTGCAGCACAAGTGTGGAATTTTCGCAATAAAGAGCAACAGATATGCAACTACGGAAATACCAGGGAATTCATAATAAGCACCGTAGAGTCACTTCAAAGTAGATATAAGATACGCGTTCAGTATGAATGTTTTCTTAAATGTTCAGAAGGAATCTATTTCAAAAACGCTGGAAAAATATCTTGTGATAAACATGATAAACTATACGGCGAATATTACTGCCCTGATCATGGGTCTATCCACTCTCGGGATGAACTACGTACGGGATGGTTTGAGGTAAGGTAAATGATTATACACAATACAAAATCTGGAAAAATCGTCAATAAAACATGTACCATCACAAGCATGACAAATGTACCGGAAAATGTTCATTAAATGTGTTGAGGTATTTCAGATTATTCATTTCACTGTTAACATAACTTAATCGTGCAAGACTTATACAATGAAACGTATTCAAAAATATCAACTGCAGTGAAACCTTCGTCCCTAAAAATGTTTATTATACACCACATACAAGACATAAGACGTATTTGTACACGGGTAAAACTAGAAACAATAATAGAATGTCATTCAAAATGGCAAACAGTAATATTTTTTCGATAGATTGTTACTTTCAGGAAGCAATAATGTAGATATGTTTGCAGCTTGATGCAGCATGATATATCAAACACACCGATATGCATGCATTTATATTTGAGTATTTTGCATGATAAAAAATAGTCATGTGTGTGTTTAAATGATGAGAACCCGATCCCCTTTGAATAGTCTGTCTTATCTTACCTTATACACATTTCTAACCTAATGATTGGTTAAAAGCAACCCCGTGTAGAACTGTATATTTCGTATGGCGTTATAAGGCGTGGTTTATTTCGATACACGGTTAAAAGTGGTGGTACGTCCCTTTGTAATAATAGCACGGTGTTAAGGAAAAATCTGAAAGGTTTAAACGACGAAAAAATTGATGATGAACGATTGCAATAAACGCAGAATAACATATTAAAAGCTGACAAGTTGTTATTGTTGGCATCTGTTTTTTTGTATACCAATGAGAGTAGGTTCAAAATATTGAAAACTTGGTCACTTTGATAAACCACTAGTCTAAATGCCATATGTTTAGATAGTTGATAAGATCAATTTGTTACACAGTGTCCTAGTAATCTAATACGATATGGCACGAGAACATAGTTATTTCGTTGTGCATTTCTTTTAGACGATAAATGCAAATAAAAAAATCCCATCTGCGATTTCTCGATAAAAGTTTTACAGTGTGGTACAAACTAAATCAAAATTATAGAAAAACTTCATCATCTCTTACTTAAAATATGAACAATTTTATGTTTAGGGGGTCATGAATTCTTTTTACCGCTTCCGAAATACTAATTTTTAACCTTTTTAACTTCACTACTTTACTTTAAAACTCATGACCCAAATATCTTTACAGTGTAATTTCATCCCCTACCTGCTATTTGAGACATTAAACATGAAGAAACAATTATCTAAGGGGTATAAAGAAAATAGCAAATAACATACTGTCGACATAAGGGACTATATTTGTAGACAACGAAAATCAAAGGACAATAACTGTGTTCCCGGACCAAATATATGGGGGTCAGTAAATTCCATATGAGGTTCGCTCTCGTCCCATATGAAATTTACTGACCCTACATATATCGTATTAAGTCACAAGCACACATTGTACATGTAGCTAATTATATTAGTGCTTGGACAAACGAAGGAAATTTTCTTTTTCAAATATGGAAGACTCCAAGAGCAATTCTTCAACACATAATGTATAGGTATGTCACCATTGTTTTCAGTTTACAACGAACCCGTTTCAATTCCATTTAATTGATATATTCAAAAATACTTACCGTTATTTTGATGATATTATTTTGTTAAATAATGAAGAACTCTCTTAATATACTGCCAATATTTACCCGAAGGAACTTACTTAAAATAGATCAAATACAAACGTTAATAGCCGTGCTTTCGGTTAATGTTAAAAAATTAAATACCGGAAACTCAACACCTAAAAATACGACAAGAAGGGAAATAAATAAAATACGTGCAAATAAAAATTTATAATTTTGCAATAAAGATAAATCAAGTATAACTTAGCTTTAACAGCTCAACAGTTTTAATAAATCATGAGACGAAATTTAAACGAAGAGAAAGCAAACGGTGTCATAATAATTATTGTTTGAATTTCGTAACACAGATACAGTCAGGCTAACAAGATTAAAATCAAAAGTAATTTCCACTCCAAAGGACGAACATTACTTGCATCGACAAGGTACCATGCATGATAGCATAACTGCGAAAAGAATTTTAAGCAATGTTAAGTTTCTGATAAATTAAGGAGGAAAGGGGATTTTGTGCGTAACAGTTCAAAAAAGATACCAAAGGCAAATTCGAACTCATAAGTCGAAAATAAACTGATAACGTCATGGCTTAAAAAAAAGAAAAAGACAAACAACAGTACACTAAAAACAACTAAAGAAAACTAAAGTATGTCAACACGAACACAACCAAACACTGCAGGTGATTTCCGGTGCTCCGGAATGGTACGCAGATCCAGCTCCACATTTGGCACCCTTCATATTTCTCATGTAAGTACAAAACTGGTGATAATTATTCGGTAAGTTTGATTCAGGGAAAAGGGGAAAGGATAGTAGTTTCGACAATTTGAAACATATCCGTCGTCATCTGTGAAACAGATATCTCATAACGATCAACCCACCTCATGGTGGGTGTTTTGAATAAGAGATAAAGAGCATTGAAAACAACCCACAATGATATAAAAAATCATGATTTAGAAATAATAGCAAGTGTCAATTGAGATCTAAAATATTTTATTGCGGTAAAATCAGCTATTTGAAAAATGATGCATCTAAACAATTATCATGCTATTGCTTACTTTATTTCAGAAAACAACAGCCCAGTAAAGTAAGTTTCATGATTCTTAAATACACAAAATCATCTACATATAAGACTAACATTTTTTCAGTTTGCTTATTAGACTGATATGGTACTACTTCTTTTGTTATTATCCTCAACTTTTTCTCCACAATTTCATACCTCGTTGTCGAAATCAACAATATTTTGAATCAACAATTCACAATTTCGACATTAGAATACACGGCTATTTGGTGTTTATTTAGCAGTATCATAAAACTATGGCAATGTTATTAAGTTCTTTCCCCTACGTGAGGAAAGAACTTATTGTTTTTCTAATTTTTGTTTCTGTTTTTTTTTCTTCAAACATTTTTTTACATGCCCTACCCTTGTTTCTATTGGAATAATCAAGACCAAATTTGGACCATCGATAGACCTCATCATGCAGTATTAGAAGATGAGGCTGTGTAGGATTTCATTATCCCCTTTAGAAGTTCTCTCCCTTTTATTGATTATGTTCGTAATGTTCCACCATTTTTGCTTTTGGAGATATCATGACCTTATTTGGACAATAGATACATTATTGTGTATTATTTTATAAATAACATTGTTTCAAGCATCACCATATGTCAATCTGTGTTCGATATTGGTTTGACTTGATTGGATACTATTTACAGTTTGACACGACTTCAAAGAATGATGAATTATCATACAAGGGCAAATTTTAAGTGATTTTGTATAAATATAAAGAGTCATCTGTGTGTGTAAATGAAGCCGTGATATACTAAGCGAGGAATTTCACGTCACAGCGGATTGCCTACCTATAAATAAAGGGTACCAATAAAATTGATCAAAGTAATCATTTACACAATGTGATTTCGGATGCAATTATCCCTCTATATATAAGAGCAAGATATTTAGGAC
Organism: Mytilus galloprovincialis; assembly: GCF_965363235.1. Taxonomy (NCBI): domain Eukaryota; kingdom Metazoa; phylum Mollusca; class Bivalvia; order Mytilida; family Mytilidae; genus Mytilus; species Mytilus galloprovincialis. The sequence continues at coordinate 51,103,597 of NC_134839.1, forward strand.
ATACGTAATTGAGTCAGTCTTAGGGCGGTGGGTTTGGGTTGGGGTGGTATATATTTCCTATATACAAGGTGATAGGACGTGCCGCTGGAATAGGTCACCTTTTCAGGCTTAAAAATATGTAAATAGGTCGGGAAAAGTATCAGAAATATATGATAAGTTCAATAAAAGTACCCATAACGTCTTTGTCTGTCATCTTTCTTGTTGTTCACGTTTGTGTTTTTATCAACCATTTTTTCTCTTTTGACGCTTTGGTATTCCATTCGTACATTAAACACCACATGAAACCCAAGCAATATGGGAAAAGGTAACATTTTTACCTATACGTATTTATGAAAAGGTATACATTTTTAAAATATAAATTATATGAAAAGGGTGGTGTAACAAAATTCCAGCGGCACCATATCAATTTAATATTGAAGTGCCCCCCCCCCCCCCCTGAGGAGTCAGTAGACCAGCAATGTAAAAAAAAAGAACAACCAATTATTTAATTGCTTTATATATTTTAAATGTAATAAAGAGTGCTTAAAAACAAAGCATACTTTACATGCTTTACGGTATGGATTTGCCTCATTTTTGATGGTCGTATAGTTTCCTATAATTGCTTACATCCCCTTCATATAAACCTTGGTGAAAATTTGCACATTGACAATCATTCTACATCTCTTTATTTTCTATGAACAAAAAATGAATGAAATGTTTCAATCTGACTTTCTCCATTGTTGAATTTAAACAACGATTCGTGGACATTTTTTTTTCTTCTTTTAAAAAGTTTTTTTTTTGGCTTGAAAGTTAAAAAATTATGTATGCCTGAGTAATGAAATTTCTTCATCTCGAAATTTGATTAATTAAAAAAAAGTACAAGCAAGCGAAACTTCAGGTTTTTGGCGTGAACCCCCTGAGGTTTTTGTTGTTATATACTGGTGAGTTTTGAGAGTGTCTCGAAAATTTTCGGTCATTTATATACACGACAGGTTGTTATACTAGCCTGGCATCCTGACCCAATATAATACTTCGTCGATAGGTCGACTGCCGAGTAGTAAGCCAGGATCCCAGGCTAATAGTTATCTTTGTCTTTGATACGGTCCATCTATGGATAGGCTACCACGTGACATTGTATAATTCAACAATCAAATTCATTTGTAGATTGGAAAGTAAAACAATAAAGACTATGTTGCAGTCAAAAAATCATATATATGTTAGAATCTATCTGCCTCTTGACAAAACATATAATAATTATGTTTTATTATCATGGGAATGTTTATCAAATATCAAGTATAATGATAAAGCAATTATATAATGCATGCTTTGAGACGGTCCCTGAACGCGTTGTGTATGTAGTATTTTATACAGCGTGCTTTTGTGCATTATGACAATAAACCTGGGAATAGTTTATTGATATATAATATCCCAGAACAAACTGATTATTTCTGAACGTTTATCATTTGATATGTTTTGTATCTTAATTACTGCTTGGAAAATGTCATAAAGCATTAAGAAATTTAAGAAAACGATATTTTAGGTAACAATATTTATCCTACGTTGGAAACACAGTGGTCGGAAAGCAGAAAGATAATCGAACAAAAGGATTTTCTGTCAAAAATATCGACTTTCATAAATAGATACTACCAGACCAAGAGAATATTCATTAGAAGTTTAAACTGTGACTGAATTTATTCTTATTAAAATATAATTAAAATTGTCATATATACATATATGTACGAGCATTATGTCTCACAAGTTTTAACAGTAATTACATTTATGAAAATTATAGGCAACATTTTTATGTGTTGTGAGGATGCGACAAGGAAAATTTTCTCCGTTAAAAATCCAAGTGTTAGATGTATTAAGGATGTATTAAGGAGCGTATCATACGAAAAAACTATCTAAACTTATCCAGCATTTCATTCTGAGTTAAAAGGTAAAACTGGTCAGTCCAATATCGCACTAAAGCCATAATGTTCCTAATATTCATTCAGCCTAGACTGTTAGAAAAAAAAACAACGAAACGAGTAACGTCGTCATAAAGGAGAACTGAGAACAAATAATGAATTCCGATAGCTCAAATGAAGAAGCTAGAATTTCAAATCCTACCGTTCTTGTAGAGATATTAAAGACACTAACTAAAATGGAGGCTAGAATGGGTAAAATTGAGAGGAAAATTGACCAAACAGAACGAATTACCTTCAAGCTAGAAGAAATTGAGAACGCGGTCAAAACCATTAATGAAAGAAACAAACAGACTGAGAACAGTTTTGTAGGCTTAAGCACAGTGTTGGATGGCGTGATCAACCAATATACCGGGAATAAACAAGAAATTAAAGAGCTGAAATTGGAAATGGAAAAAATAGGATCGCAAGTGAAAAAAACAAACACCGCAAAAGTCACCGATCAATCGAACGTTATTCAGAAAATGGAAGAAAATTTGATAGATGAAAAATAAATTTATATTCTCCGGTTTACAATACCAGAAGGATGAGCATGTTGAAGAAAAACTCAGACATTTCTTAAACAACGAGCTTAAAATTAACCATCGAATAGAGTTCGGAAACGCCAATTGGTTTGGAAAACAGGGATTTTATGGAATTTTTGGGATTAAAGAACAGTTTCCGTTTGAAATTGAACAAGCGCGAGAAAGCTGTATCCTATCTTAAAGAAAGCCAAACAGGACGGCAAAATGGCAATCCTGGTACGAGATAAACTATTTATAAACGGGAAATTATATATGGAAGAAAAAATAAAGACACATTTTCAAACACCGGCAAATGTGACACAACAGAAAATTGAGGCAACCAATCAGAGCCCACCAATCCCACCGAGATCAAAACGAGCTAGGACTGAGTCCCTATAAGAAGAAATCTCAGAAACATTGATTCCATACCTTCTCCATCAACAAATGCAAACGACACACAACCAAAACAATATTAGAGTAGCCACGGAGAACAACCAGCTAGACAACATACAAAAACGAATATTGAAAACGATTTAAACAGTAACATATTCTCACTCCCGAATTCAGACATTTATAAGCTACAACTTCAATCAGTAGCGATACATGTAGGAGTCCTAGCAATAGTTTTCAGCTAGTAGTGATCTAAACATTTTATGCTTGAACTGCTGTTGAATAAAGTCTCGCGTGAATTACCCAGAATTTAAAAACATTATGAATAATCATGAAATAGTATGTCTTGTAGAAACTAAAACCGATGACATTGAAGTGATAAATCTTCCTGGTTATGAATTCAAAATGAAAGACAGGAAAAAAGTTGCGAAAACGAGATCGGTTGGTAACTATTACAGTTGGCTACAAAGAAAATTTGAAAACCATAATAGAAATAATAGACACAGAATGCAAATATGTAATGTGGTTTCAAGTTAACGGTAAAATATTTAGTTTAGATAAATCCGTTGTTTTTGGAGTCGTTTACATACCTCCGGAATATACTAAGTTTTCCTCAAATGAAGCTATTAATGAGATCGAACAAGAATTTTTACGCTTTTCGAACATTTCAAATTATATATGCCTCTTAGGGGACTTTAATGCCAGAACAGGTTGTGATGATGATTTTGTACTTATAAGTAAAGATGAACATGGTGATAATAACTTGTCTGACTTATCGAAATCCTATTAATGCTCTAGAAGCTCTCTCTATTCCCATGGAGCGGGAAAGTATGTATAAAGGTAAAAATAGATATGGCAATATGCTGTTGAATTTTGCAAAGGCAACGGGTTTTTTTTTGTTTTTGTTTTTATAGTAAATGGAAAAATAGGAAGGGATCAAAATATCGGGCGATTTACTTGTCGTAATGCCAGTGTAGTAGATTATTGTATAAGCAGTCCTGAACCATTGAAAACGTTTAAGGACTTCGAAGATTTAGATTCAAGTGAGTTATTATCAGATGTTCATAACCCACTCTCTATTACTTTTTTTTGTGATAAAAACTTGGCAATTGACCGTGCAGAAAATGTTGATTATTTTAGTAAAAATAATACATTTATGAAGATGAATAGATGGAATTCTGAAAAGATAAATGATTTTCAAAATAGTATTGATGTAGAAAAAATGGCAGAATTAGAATACACACTTACAAATACTGATTTGACTGTAGTGAATAAGAACATGATTAATTCACTTATGGATGATCGGTGTAATATTTTTGTCAAGTCTGGGCAGACAACTTTTGGTACTAGTACAGTGAAAAAGAATAGGTAAAAGGGAGATTTTGGAAATAAGTATAAACCCTGGTTTGATGAGGAATGTAAACTTGCGCGTCAAAATTACAGGAAATTAAAAAGTCCAAAAATCATTCTAAAAATAATTCAGAAATGCTAAATGCCGAAAAAGCTTATAAACACATTCTTGATAACAAATTTAGAAACTTTAGAAAAGATCTTTTGGATAAAATTCAAAATTTGCGTTGCAAAAATTCGAAAGAATATTTGAAAATTTTAAATCAGAATAAAAGAAAGAAACAACCCGATATTGACATTGGAAAATTACACGATTTTTTTTCAAAAATTTAAACGCTGCACCGGAAGATGACCAACATGTGCAACTTCCAAAGATTGATCCCATGCAATGTGAACAGCTGAATGAACATATAAATTCGCCTTTTGCAAAAGATGTTCTCAAAACAAAGCATTTAGTGCAAATCTGACATGGGGGTAAATTTGTTTATCAGGTCAAGATCTATTTGCCCTGAAATTTTCAGATGAATCGGACAACCCGTTGTTGGGTTGCTGCCCCTGAATTGGTAATTTTAAGGAAATTTTGCCGTTTTTCGTTATTATCTTGAGAATATTATTAAATTATCATAATATTATTATAGGTAGAGATAAACTGTATACAGTAATAATTTTAAACAGAGTAAGATCTACAAAAAAGTTTACGTGACCAAAATAGTCAGTTGACCCCTTAACGAGTAATTGTCCTTTATAGTCAATTTTTCGTAATTTTTGTTGACAAATCTTACAGTGAAGACAAAATTATAAACGAATACATAAAATCCACATCAAATCAGTTTCTATGCATTTATGAGAAACTTTTTAATATTATCTTTGATAAAGGTCTTATTCCACATACCTGGCTTATAGGTACAATTAAACCAATCTATAAAAATAAAGGCAACTCCAAAGATCCAAAGAATTATAGACCAATTACTATCATTAGCTGTCTTGAAAATTGTTTACAGCAGTTTTGAATAGAAGACTAAATGATTTTTCAGACGAGTTAATCATAATACAAGAAAATCAAAGTGGTTTTCTGCAAAAATATTCTACTACAGATAATATGTTTACCTTGTATTCTTTTTTTGAATTAATGAAATGTAAGAAAAAGAAATTATATTGTGCCTTTATAGATTTTGAGAAGGCTATTGACACTGTATGGCGAAATGGTTTGTTTTATAAAATGTTATTAAATAATATAAATGGTAAAATGTATGAAACGCCACAGCTGTCTTATGTGGAACTCTGATATTACTTTATGTTTTTTATTATTACTTAATGATATTTTGTCTTTACTTAAGGTGGTATGGGTGTCTTCCTCCATCTTGGATTGTAAAAAACAGAGAACCAAAGGTCCAGATTTCCATAAAGTTAGCAAAATTTGATGCAGGAATGCAGATATTTAATGTGAATTTTCATTTAAAAGAACCAATTTATAAGAATATAACTTATAAATATTAATATTTTTGCAAATGTTGATTATTTTAATTTTTTAATTTTTTTTTTTTTTTATAATGGCATTTTAAGGGGAGGTAACTCTAAAGCAGTGCATTTCCTGAAGGATTCTACATGGAATTTTCCTATTTTGTATTTTAGCCGGGAAAAACGTACGGTGACCCTATCTTTTCTTTTGATATTCTCAAAGCATTTTCTGAAAGCTATCTTTTCCTTAAGTATTTAACAATTCTATCATTTTGTTTAGTTTCTAATCACAAAATGGAATTTTTCCCTGTATAATCCATACAAAATGTGTCATTTTGTCACGTCCTGTAGCTTGAGAAAAATGCGCGGTGACCTATCATTTTTTAGATCACCTGGCCCGAAGGGCCAAGTGAGCTTTTCTCACCACTTGGCGTCCGTCGTCCGTCGTCGTCGTCGTTAACAATTTACATTTTGTACTTCTTCTAGAGAACCACTGAATGGAATGGAACCAAACATGGTATGAATGTTCCTTATGAGGTGCTGACCAAGTGTTGTTACTTTGTAGCCGATCCATCATCCAAGATGGCCGCCAGCGGGGGACTTAGTTTAACATAGGACGCTATGGGAAATGCATACAAATGACTTCTTTTAGAGAACCATTGAATGGAATGAAACCAAACATGGCATGAATGTTCCTTATGAGGTGCTGACCAAGTGTTGTTACTTTGTTGCCGATCCATCATCCAAGATGGCCGCCAGCCGGGAACTTGGTTTAACATAGGACCCTATGGGAAATGCATACAAATGACTTCTTTTAGAGAACCACTGAATGGAATAAAACCAAACATAGCATGAATTATCCTTATGGGGTGCTGACCAAGTGTTGTTACTTTGTAGCCGATCCATCATCCAAGATGGCCGCCAGCGGGGGACTTAGTTTAACATAGGACCCTATGGGAAATGCATACAAATGACTTCTTCTAGTGAACCACTGAATGGAATGAAACCAAACATCGCATGAATGTTCCTTATGTGGTGCTGACCTAGTGTTGTTACTTTGTAGCCGATCCATCATCAAAGATGGCCGCCAGCAGGGGACTTAGTTTAACATAGGACCCTATGGGAAATGCATACAAATGACTTCTTTTAGAGAACCACTGAATGGAATAAAACCAAACATAGCATGAATGTTCCTTATGGGGTGCTGACCAAGTGTTGTTACTTTGTAGCCGATCCATCATCCAAGATGGCCGCCAGGGGGGGACTGAGTTTAACATAGGACCCTATGGGAAATGCATACAAATGACTTCTTTTAGAGAACCACTGAATGGAATGAAACCAAACATGGCATGAATGTTCCTTATGAGGTGCTGACCAAGTGTTGTTACTTTGTTGTTGATCCATCATCCAAGATGGCCGCCAGCCGGGGACTTAGTTTAACATAGGACCCTAAGGGAAATGCATACAAATGACTTCTTTTAGAGAACCACTGAATGTAATAAAACCAAACATAGCATGAATGTTCCTTATGGGATGCTGACCAAGTGTTGTTACTTTGTAGCCGATCCATCATCCAAGATGGCTGCCAGCGGGGGACTTAGTTTAACATAGGACCCTATGGGAAATGCATACAAATGATTTCTTCTAGAGAACCACTAAATGGAATGAAACCAAACATAGCATGAATGTTCCTTATGGAGTGCTGACCAAGTGTTGTTACTTTGTAGCTGATCCATTATCCAAAAAGGCCGCCAGCGGGGGACTTAGTTTAACATAGGACCCTATTGGAAATGCATACAAATCACTTCTTCTAGTGAACCACTGAATGGAATGAAACCAAACATGGCATGAATGTTCCTTATGAGTTGCTGACCAAGTGTTGTTACTTTGTAGCTGATCCATCATCCACGATGGCCGCCAGCGTGGGACTTAGTTTAACATATGACCCTATGGGAAATGCATACAAATGACTTCTTTTAGAGAACCACTGAATGGAATGAAATCAAACATGGCATGAATGTTCTTAATGTGGTGCTGACCAAGTGTTGTTACTTTGTAGCCGATCCATTATCCAAGATTGCCGCCAGCGGGGGACTTAGTTTAACATAGGACCCTATGGGAAATGCATACAAATGACTTCTTTTAGAGAACCACTGAATGGAATAAAACCAAACATTGCTTGAATGTTCCTTATGAGGTGCTGACCAAGTGTTGTTACTTTGTAGCCGATCCATCATCCAAGATGGCCGCCAGCAGGGGACTTAGTTTAACATAGGACCCTATGGGAAATGCATACAAATGACTTCTTTTAGAGAACCACTGAATGGAATAAAACCAAACATGGCATGAATGTTCCTTATGAGGTGCTGACCAAGTGTTGTTACTTTGTAGCCGATATGTCATCCAAGATGGCCGCCAGTGGGGGACTATTGAATGAAATTAAACATGTTCCTTTCCTTATAAATGAGGTTGTGTTGTCACTTTTAGCCAAATTTTATATTTTTTTATATGATTTCAAAAACCCAAGTAGAATCAGGTGAGCGATACAGGCTCTTGAGAGCCTCTAGTTATTATATCTTTCAACATATATCAATAGATACTACATTTTGGCAAAGTATGAACAAATTCTATCATTTTTATTTTAGACTCCCATACCACCTTAATATTGTTTTGACATTACGTAATGATGTTTTAATATAACTCAATATGGAATAGTCATTACTTAATGATGTTTCGATATTACACGATATGGTTTCGTATTGACTTAATATAGTTATGTCATTACTTAATATGGTTTTGCCATTACTAAATGTGGTTTCACCATTATTTACTATGGTTGTGTCATTAGTCAATGTGGTTTGAACATTACTTGATGTGTATGTGACTTAACGTAATGTAGTTGTTTCATTACATGATTTGGTTTTGTTATTTCGTAAAGATGATTTGTCTATTCTTTATATGGTTTTAACATTACGTAATGCTCACAGGCACTTGTCTCAGAATTTTGTTTCCCTATATACCTTTATATAACACAAGGTACTTAACTAAATTTTTGAAAAATGACACCCAGTCCCGAATTCCCGTTATTTTTCGATTTCTTGGTTGTCAAACCTACTTAAACTTAATATGCCGTAAATCTAAATTGATTTATCTACACAATGGTATATGACACGACTATCATTGTTGTCGGGATCATTAGAAGCAGGCCTCAGAAGTCGGTCAACGGGATTTTTTTTTCATTATTTGATTTGGTCTTGTCATTCTTTGATGTGGTGCTGTCATTCTTTGATGTGGTTATCCCATTACTTGATGAGGTAAAACCACATGACCAAGTCGGAGAAACCTGTTCTATTTTTAGATAGATTTCAATGTTGTATGTGCCTTGAATGCGTGTGGCCATCCATCTAATTAGTGTTCAAATTAAAGTTCGGGTTACTGTTTGAGTTAAACTTTGAGTTAGTTTTCTAATTCAAGTCATGCTTAGTTTTGAGTTAGTTTTTTAATTCAAGTCATGCTTAGTTCTATTTAGCATTAAGTTTCGAGTTGGACCTCGAGTTTGAGTCACATTTAAAGGCAGAGTTCTAGTTAACTTTGAATTGGAGTCACTTCTTGAGGTAGAGTTTGAGTAAGATTCGAATTTAAGTCTCATTTGGATTAATTAAGATTTCGAGTTCAATTTTGAGCTATTTTATATGTCTTTTTGAGTTCGTAATTAAATTTTCTATCGCGGAACAAGGGATTTGCTCGGGTTTCTGAAAAGAGGGCTCCGGGATATGCGTACTAAATAAACAATGTTGCAGTATACGAAACGCAACATAGGAGTTGAAAAAAGTTAGATGTGGTGTGATTGACAATGAGACAACTATCCGCCAGAGTTTAAACGCAGTGGGTGTAGAAATCATATATAGGAAACCATACAGCCTTCAACGCTCCGTATAGTCAGCTACAAAAGACCACTATGCACTATGTGAAAAAAAAAATCAAACGAAAAAACTAACGGTCTATTTTACAAAAAAACAAATATGACACATATGTATACAACGACATCAATTAAACTTCATGCTCCTGACTTTGGGCAGGTACATATAAAAAGTGCACGTGGCGGAGTTTAACATGTATGTGAGCGAACATCGGACTGTAATAGTAGTGTAACAGCACAACACGAAAAAAAAATGTAAACTAGACAAAGTGATGCCTCCGCACTCCACTCATTTAACCGCTTATACCCCAAAAAGGACAAAGTTTTTATCCCAAAAGAGGAAAAATAATAAAAAGAAAAAACTCTGACCACATGCACACCTTCAATACATGTACAAACAGCTAGCAGAGTGATAAATTTCTAGCATTCAAACTGTAGGAGGAGTTATCTGGAAACGTCCTACTTATGCGAGTAAATTTCTAAAAAACTACAAAGTTCAACTTTCTCCCAAAAGAGCACATATTAAAAAAAATTAAACCCTGACCACATGCAGCACACCTTCAATTTATGTACAAACAGATAGTAAAGAGAAATTTTCCTATGATTCAAACTGTTTGAGGAGTTATGCGGAATAACTATATACCCATAATGGGACGGAAAGACGGACGGACGGACAGAGGTTTAACGCTATGCCCCCTACTTTCAGTTGTGGTAAAGTTGCGGTAGCTTAAAAAACAGTTAAATTGGCTGACTCACTAGATCGGTATGACTGGGTAATTTAAATCCATCGGGGTGATCTCGGGTTCCCTAGAAAGGTAAGGAGATTCTGCTCAACGTGTGGTACCCGTCGTGTTATTCGCGAAATTACAAACCAAGTGATGTGGTTTTATTTGGAAGTTCACATTCGAGTAAAAGATGAAAGTATTATGGTTACGACAACTGGAACATGTTCGTCGTCACATGTGAAACAGATATTCTTAAATGTTTATTTTTCAATTAGTGCGAGGTAGATCAGAGAATTCAATTGACTAAAAGTAAAAGATTGATATTCGTATATATGTTCAAATGATCATTAACGCTAAAAAAAATCGGAGAATTCTTATTTTATAGTATTGATGCTTTTTTGCTTAGTCCAAGACACCCCCCTCCTCCCTCCCCCGATTTTCCTGTGACTTAAGTGTGAGTTGATTTGAAGTGTCTCATTTGTTAACAAAAAAATATTAGTCTTTTGATTTATGTCGAGTCTACGACATCAATGTAGCGGCAGTGAGACACAACAACGTCGTCGAAACTGGCGTCATTTCGGGACCTTTTATAGCTTATTATGGGGTATGGGTTTGCTCATTGTTGAAAACAATAGTTTTGTTTTAGTTAAATAAAACCGAATTAAACTGTTTTGACATGATAAATTTATTACCTCCATGAAATGTTTTAAAACTTGTATGTGAGTTTTTCCTCAATATCAAGAAAAAGCATCTACAGAAAAACATTTTTTTTGTTTTTTTTACCGATGAATGTACAGCCGATCAACATAACGCTTTTACACTGAAAGCAACATATCAGGTAAGGCATAGCGTTCCATGGACTATTTTTTTTTAAATATTATAATATTGCTTCTATTTGAGAACTTCGGATCAAATAACAGGACTAAGTGGTTTGGGGATATCCCAATTATGTCCGAAATACTGTAAAATTTTGAGGATTTTATTTTTTTATTATTGTCTGCCGTTCCCCTTTTTCATACCAAATAACTCTAAACAACCACTTGAACTTTAATTTGAACTTTAACTTTGGCGATACCCATCCAAAGCACATTAAACAAAAGTGTGTGACTCAAACTCGAAGTCCAGCTCGAAACTCAATGCTAACTAGAACTTTAATTCTAAGCATGACTTGAATTAGAAAACTAACTCAAATTTTAACTCAAACAATAACCCGAACTTTAATTTGAACACTTATTAGATTGATGGCCACACGCATTCAAAGCACATACAACATGGAAATCTATCTAAAAATAGAACAGTTTTTTTCCGAATTGGTCACGTGGTTTTACCTCATCAAGTAATGGGATAACCACATCAAAGAATGACAGGACCACATCAAAGAATGACAAGACCACATCAAATAATGAAATAAACACATCAAGTAGTGTAAAATCGTCAAATTTTGAAACATCATTACGTAATGTTAAAACCATATAAAGAATAAAATCATCATTACGAAAGAACAAAACCACATCATGTAATGAAACAACTACATTACGTTAAGTCACATACACATCAAGTAATGTTCAAACCACATTGACTAATGACACAACCATAGTAAATAATGGTGAAACCACATCGAGTAATTGCAAAACCATATTAAGTAATGACATAACTATATCAAGTCAATACGAAACCATATTGTGTAATATCGAAATATCATTAAGTAATGACTATTCCATATTGAGTTATATTGAAACATCATTACGTAATGTCAAAACCATATTAAGTGAAGACAAAATATCATTAAATAATAATAAAACAACATAAAGTAATATCAGAGTTCCACATAAGACAGCTGTGGCGTTCCATAAAAATGTGTAAGGTTATATTTAATATGTACTGTGATACTAAATCTCGTATATCATATAATAATTGTAATTCAGAATACTTTGCTTGTAACAACGGCGAACGACTAGGAGAAAACTTATCACCTTTCCTATTTTCTTTATTTTTAAACGATTTAGAAGATTTCTTAGTCTAACAGTAAAAATATTGCAGGACTTAAAACCATATCAAAAGACCTTGAAAGAGAACTAGAAATAGATCTAAAGTTTTTTATCATATTATACGCAGATGACACGGTGCTGTCGGCCGAAACAGCACAGGATCTTCAGACGCAACTCAATACCTTTCATGACTATTGCAAGGTTTGGAAACGAAAAGTAAACGTTGACAAAAGTAAAACTCTAGTGTTTGGTTTGGGACGTTTGCCAAAAAATCTCCAATTTACTTATAATGGCATAAACATTGAGATAGTAAAAAAAGTTTAACTATTTGGGTATTGTTTTTACTAAAACAGGAAATTTTAATATGACTAGAAAATATTTATCCGATAAGGCATTAAAAGCCATTTACGAAGTCCGGAAAATGGGAAGGATGTATCAGCTTTCTGTAAAATGTCAGCTTGATCTTTTTGACAAATGATCAAGCCCATTCTATTGTATGGGTGCGAAGTATGGGGCTTTATTAATAATGATATTCTGGACAAGATTCATTTAAAATGTTGTAAAATTCTTTTAAACTTGAAATCCTCAACGCCAAATTATATGGTTTACGGGGAACTATGTCGTCATCCGATCGTAATAGATATTAAAGTTCGAACAGTACTATTCTGGGCAAATTTGACATCCGGGAAACAAGCAAAGTTTTCCTTCATATTATATCAACTTTCTCGTCATATGAACGATCACCATAATAACCAGATAAAATGGATCTTGTTTGTACAAAAAATATTTCAAGATTGTGGTTTCTCATACATATGGGAAACACAAAATTTTGTTAATAAAGAATGGTTGAAAACTGTTTTAAAGCAGAGATTGCTAGATCAATATCTTCAGAACTGGAATTCCCTCATTCAAAACTCACCAAAATGTATAAACTACAAATTTTTAAGAAAAACTTGAAATTCGAGGAATATTTTAATATTTTGAACGTCAAAGACGCTATTGTTTTTTGTCGATTTCGAACGACTAATACTAAGTTGCCGATTTAAACAGGAAGATGGCAAAACTTGATCAGAGAAAACCGCTTTTGCAGTCTATGTAACAATCGACAGATAGGTGACGAATATCATTATATATTTGAACGCAATTTTTTCCATCAAAAACAAAAAGAGTTTTTAACTGCATATTTAACAAAACGACAAAATCAGTTAAATTCTCTGAACTTATGTCAAGTACAAGAAAACCAGTTCTGAAGAAGCTCTGTTCTTTTATAAGAAATATAAATACTTGTGTTTGTACTCCTGGCTTGTAACTTTTGTAACCTTTCTCGCTTGTTTTGTACATATTGTAAATATTTATTGTTGTATTTGTTATCTCTGTACCGATGTAATGCATTGGCTTTATTTATGAGAATAAATATATAGCATAAATGAGCAGGGATGCGTATCCAACATTAGCTAAAAATCTAAATTTCAAACGTTGTGAATGAACAAATCTTTACTTGCATCGTTTCTATTCACAAGGATTTTAAATCCTTGAATCTCACAAAAAAACGTAATTAATATTTTACAAGAATCATAACAAAATTATATTTCTATCATAATGTTAATTATCTTTTTAATTTTTTTAGTATGGATTTATATAGACTAAGTTGTTAATTTTTGTGTCTTTTGGTATCTTGTGAATAGTTGTCTTATCAATCACACCACATCTTCTTTTTTATAATTATAAGTCTCTGCTTATAATTTGTATAGCAGTATATACATATAGTGGAATGTTAGAGTTAAAAAAGTGATTGATTTGATAAATAAAATGTCCATCCGTAAATACTTGACGTTTGTGTTTATTGATATTCTATTCGGGAAAAATCACTTACATGGATGTATGTAAATTATAAATTTTCAAGTTTTTTGTTTGTTTGTTTTAATAGCGCGACTTTATAGCATTTAAATATTTATACTAAGGTACGATTTTGAAAATTGTATTTATTATGTTGAACAGCTATCCTACACGTCTTGACTTATACTATGGTACGATTTTGAAAATTGTATTTATTATGTTGAACAGCTATCCTACACGTCTTGACTCAATCACATTATACATCACCCTGTTCACAAGCACAATATCGGTTTACGTTCACAAAAATTCTGGATAAAATGTCAACAAATTCGGAGTCAAAACACTTGAGGTAGGTAGTTTGACATCCGAATTCAACTATTAGATTAATATAATTATGTGATGACGCAAATGCGTATTCTTATCCAGAGTATCAGTGCGTATGCTTTCTATTTACTATTTCTAGCGCAAAAATACCACGTGCATGCATAAATATTAATTTCAATCTAGAAAGCGAATTTTCGCTTTTCTTTTCTACATTCATGATACGGCAGTAAGAGCTTGGCATGTGACTTTCAAGCACGGTCATAATTACTTACGGTATTCTGACCTCTAGCTGTTTCCCTTTTGTTTCTTGTTTCAGTCACTGCCCTATTATAAACTTTGACATTTTCGAAAAGCTAAGGATTTTCTACCCAAGGAATAGATTACTTACCTTCTTACTTTATTTGCCTTTTTAACTTTTTTATTGGAGCGTCACTGATGATTCATTGCAGCCTTAACTCGTGTCTGGTGTAAACCATTTTATTCCTTTTTATTATCTACACATCTTTTTATATAAATTGGTTCTTTTGAGAGTATGTTCAGGTATTCCTAAAACTTCTGAAAATAAGATATTCTTCAAAACCAAGTTTTTTGTAGAATATTTGGATTGATTTAAGTAAAATCAGGAAATTCTTAAAATTTGAGATGTTTTATGAGTCTTTAATAAGTCGCTATATAAGAGGTCCCAATGAAGAGAGTGTGTTACTCTCAGGACATATACGAAACCTTCTTATAAGTTGCCTGCCACAGGGTTTCTATTCACATGGAAATGTCTATACAATATCTACCATGAGCAAAGACAGCTTCAGTAACGAGTTGAGAATAATTGAAAGCATCCAGGAAACAAAATATGAAGATATGATAGATAAAATAAATGCATCCGAATTGTAAAGCAAACTGAGTGTTTAAATTTATACTGCGATTGATTTGTTCAATTTGCATTAGACATCCGGTCTGTAGAAACTGGGATTTGCAAAAGGTTATGAAAAAAATGATGTACACTCCCAAGTTAGAAATAAAAAAGTTCAAGCTTTAAAATGTATATTCAAATAGTAGCTGTATAAATACACTTTTCTATTCACAACTATCAACCATTGCTTTCAATTAACTTAGTGTGTATAAAGTGTGAATCCAGATAGTTCATTTTCACTGTCGTATACGAGTATGTCTTTTGTAGAATAAAGGATAATGTGAAAAACTGCGTTTGTTTACTTTTTGAAAATACAAAATAATTGATTTGAAAGTATGTTTTAACACAATTTCATTAAAATATAACTTTTTAATGCATAATAACAAAATTAAATGGTATAAGCGTCCTGTGAAAGCATTAGGGGTACAACATGGATATGGGGTGGACTTTGATCAAATTTGGTTAGAAAAAATAAATATGATAAAAAGCTGTATGGAAGTTTGGAAATCAAGAGATCTCACATTTTCGGAAAATGTTTTAATTATTAAATCCTTTGTACTGTCTGTCATTGGATACGAAATTGAAATGAGAGGTATCCCGGATATATACGAAAAACAAATAAATAATATTATATGGTCCTTTATATGGGATGGGAAACAAACCAAATCGCTAGAACAGTGTGCTGTTTACCGAAAGAAAAAGGGGGGGTATAGGAATGATAAACTAAAGGGACTTTATTAAATCAAAACAGGTGAAAAGAATGTACAGTATTGTCAACTCAAAAACACAAAAATGGAATGCAATAGGAAAATACTGGTTAACGTCACTAGACGAAAAATATGATACAGATGTTTGTATATGTTCTTGTTCGGACACTACATGTTTTAGGCAAATACAAATGTCCAAATATTATTAAAAACTTTTAATTTCCTGGACTGACTTACAGAAAATCAAAAAATCGGTCACGAAAGAGGACCTTTTAGAAGAAAATATATTCGGCAATTGTAAATTTAAGTTCAAGGGACATGCATTATATTATGCAAATTTTGCCTCCAGTGGAATAAAAATAATAAAAGATATATGGGACTTAAACAATAAATCCTTTAAAACTTCTTTTGATATTTTTAACAGTCTTTGTTAAAGGAATAGGATTGCACAATATAGCCGCATTAAATCTTGGTTAACACATCAACAAATAAACGTTTTAAAAACAGATTCTATAATACAAAGTCTTTCTGATAGACCTATAAAAATAACAAATTCTTGTCAATTTTTAAAAAATGGAGTTGTCGTTGATGCCAAAAAATTATGCCTTAAAGATATTAGATACTTTTATGAGAATAAAACAGCTCCAAATAGCCAGTGTAAGTGGAATTTACATTTTGGGAATGAACTACCATGGGAATACATTTGGGAAACTTTAAATAAGAATTAAGCTAACAGGAAAACTAAACAACTTCAATTGAAGTTACTACATAATATAATTTACACTGTAGAAAAATTACAAAAAATGAATCGCTCAAACGGGAAGTGTCACTTTTGCAATGAAAACGAATCACTTTTTCATCTTTTTATTTATTGTAAACTGGTGGAAGACGTTTGGCGGTAAATTTTTGAGAAAATATGGGAATTTTGTCCAAAATTAAATATCGAAAAATTACAAAAATCAAGTATAATTTTTGAGTTCATTAATGCAGATGCATCTTATACCCAAATTTGAGATACGGTGCTTCTAATCACGAAATAGGTTATCTGGAAAACTAGAAATATCGCAAAATATCAAAAGAAAGGGATAAGTAAATCGGTGATTTTAAATATGATAAAACATGAAATGCAATTTTTGCTCAAATATCTTAAACCAAATACGAAAAACGAATCCTTTTCTACTATGTGTGACATTTTAAATATATATTTTGCGTGGTCAGGTCAATGCAATAATGACTTCTTTGATACTGATTGAATAATAATATGTACACTGCTCTCAATTACATACATGTAATTTGTATTGTGTATGTAATTCATGTATATCATCTAATTGTAACGAGACATGTACATGTTGTATCAACAGGTTAATTTTATAAACAAATATTTACTCACCATATCTTTGAAATAAATCCTTTTTGGAAATCAAAATCATTAATCCATTTTTTTTCATGAATGAACTTTTATGAATGAACTACACATCCCATCCCCGTGGTAAATGTACACTCGACCAGAAATTAAATGTAATTGAAATTAACATAACAAAAGACTTGATGTACGATAAAATAAATTGAAACTGCTTAATAAATACAGGTAGCCTTTGTGAGAAATAAATAAAGATGAAAAACATACTTTATACAAAAAAATTATATGTGGTGAAATGTGAAGATATATAGATCGATAATGATTGCAGGTACATGCACATTTGTACAAGAATAGATAATATTTATAAAGGTTGATGTTAATAATTCATAGTGGGAGTTTTTTTTCTCATTTGCTTTTTCGCCGACAAATGAGACTGTATAAATTGGGACCCCCTTAGTTGCTCCCCTGTGCAACTGAGGGTTGATGTAACAGGTTATCGTTAATAAAACATGTTTAATATTAAAAAAAATAAAATAAATTTAGATACAAAAAAAACAAAACAAAAAAAAACAAAAAAAAAACAGGATTAAAGTCCAAAAAAGTGTAATTAAAGCAGCTGAATCCATAATATTGATTACTAAATGCGATTCATTTTAACTATAAATGCGCGATCATTTCTGATGTTGAATTTTTGGAGGTGCGAGGAATTTTCACTGTTGTTTTATATGATAATTCGACATGAAACAACTGAAAATATTCTTTTAATGACTTAAATATTGATGATATTTACAAGTTGAAATGTAAGCTAGTCGTAGATGCTTACTTGAATACACACGGGTATAACCAACGTATGGTTGCTTCCGGATGTTGTGCGTTGTGTACCGTTCGTCAATTTTTTTTTCAGTACGTTCGTTCCGTGTTTTCGTCAAAGGTCTGTATGTTTTGTTAGCAAGCATTTGAAACTGCTAAAACTATTTGACATTTCTAACATTTCATATTGAAGATTAAAACAACCTGAATTTTGTATTTGTTTTGCGTGAAACAGAACCTACTGGAGGTAGAGAAACCCACTCATCGGCAGTGCCTGATTGTAACTTAGATTTTTTCAGAAATCCAGTATTTTAAGGTCGACCTGTCTATTTAAAATAGTCACATGGTGTTCACATAATATACATAATATATAAAGCTGTCAGGGGCAGTAAAATTTGTTTTCATAAACATCTAATACTTAAGAACAGTACGACAATTAGTCTTTGGTGGAAATATTAGGACGGTCTATCTCCAATATCGCTTTGCAATTAGCGTCCGGAATCATCTGTTCGGCGTTTATACCCCGAACCATTTAATCATGAAATAATAAACTCTTTTCAAAATATATCCTTGCATTCTTACAATTTAAGATATTTTCCTAATGCTTGTAGTTTAAAGCTTTGGTTGGCTTGCTTGCTTTGGGGTTGTTTGACCGCGCTGAAGTACGTCCATTACTCATTTTTCATTATTTAAAATTCAATAATGAATAATGAAATAGTTCATTATTCACTATTCAATGTTTATTGATGAATAATGAATAATGAAATAGTTTATAATTCAGTATTCAAGCTGAAAACTGAATAATGAAATAGAAAATTTATTTTTCGACTGTGAAACTATATCCCGTATTTCTGAATTCGTCATTTTGGTGTTATTTAACAAATTTTCAAATTCATATAAGAAATATAAATCAAAACACTATTTGAAAATTTTATCTTTATTTATTTGTTTAGTTTCGGAGGATAAACTAGTGGGTTTCCCTTACTATTTTTAACAGAAATTCCTTGTTTTAATTAATGTTTGGACGACCTGAATACCAAAACATATATATATATAAAAATTAAAATACGATGTATAAAGACACACACACGTTCATTTTTATTTATCTAGAAGTAAACTCCTAACTATCTCACTGCCTGTCGATACATTTTTTTTTGCATTGTACAAGTCATGTCTTCCTTGACTGTCCATGACTCTAAAATACTAAATCCCTGGGATGTGTTTTAGTTGATTTTAGTCTCTGATGCATGATTAATTTTGGATTATAGCTCTTCATTTTTTGAATAAGCTTTGGATTTCAAATATTTTGGCTACGAGCATCACTAAAGAGACATGTATTGTCGAAATGCGCATCTGGTGCAAGAAAATTGGTACCGTTAATTTTATTACTACCACTGGGTCGATGCCTCTGCTGGTGGACTGTTAGTCCCCGAGGGTATCACCAGCCCAGTAGCCAGTACTTCGGTACTAGCATGACAATACGGATTGTTTGTGTTATTAAAATTTGCTGTTACAAAATGATAGAAATTATCATAAATTAAGGAATGTATCTCCCTTATGCAAAGCTGATTCCTTTCACGGATTTGGCTATACTTTTTGGACCTTTTGGATTATAGCTCTTCATCTTTTATATAAGCTTTGGATTTCAAATATTTTGGCTACGAGCATCACTGAAGAGACATGTATTGTCGAAATGCGCATCTGGTGCAAGAAAATTGGTACCGTTAATTTTATTATAATAAATTGTTTTGGTTTTAAACTAGCTGTCAGTAACTGCGAGTACTCTCAAATCGTACTTTCTTGTTAATTTGACCTGTTGATACTATTTGGGATGCTTTTATTGTTATGTAATGTTAACATGCATCTGTTCTATATACCAGCTCTAATTGTTTGGAATTACTATACATTTGCATTTCTTCGTACAATGACCATCAAAATTATTTCCTTTCTACTTTTATACTGTTCCTGAACCTGTACATAGTTTTATTGTTGATATCACCCCACATGTACCAAGTTTTAGATTAGTTTTATTGATATTCAAGAAATGTCTTGGTATTCCTAACGGAAGATTATACAGACAGAAGAAGAATAATACTTACAGCAGATTCCAACGAGTATGAAGCTACAGTCAACTGAGGGTTGATGTAACAGGTGATTAATAAAATATGTTTAATATTAAAAAAAGAAAAAAAAGCTACAGGTAGATTATTTGGTTAGCTTCCTTGTTAGCTCAACCATGACATGATTATTACCTCAAAATTGGGAGGAGCATAGCACCAATTCATCATCCAATGAAAACATTCATATCAATGGCCTGTTTATAATATGTATGTTTCATACAAACAGGTTTCCCTAAACAACTTTGCAAATTAAATTTCATTTCTTATAGTTTTTGATTGAATTAAAAATTCTATGTATTACAATAAATTAGAATCGGGGTTACGGATTATGTTTTGTTCAAGGATGATGCACCCGTGTGTTGATTCAATGCTAAACAAATGGACATTTTATAGAAAATCCACAGCATTTCCCCTTGCACTTTCATAGTTGGCAATTTAGTACTTGATGTATGGAGGATTTATTTGCAAGCAGTGCTAGAAATGATTTCATTAAAACAAGTTTATAAATTTAGATATTGGTTTACACAAATATATATATGGACCAATTCAAGTACACCTTCTAGTGTGCTCCCGAATTTCGTGACTTCGGACGAATTTTTTCAATTTACATCTTGGTTTATTTGCCACAAAATCCCGTTTAACTTTTAAATGCAATAAAACTACAAATAATAATGCTTGATCGAAGTTTCCTCATTATAAATGTACAAAATGGTCCATCTTTATTATTCATTATCTTTACTGTTCTTATATTATTGCAGTTTGAAACATTCGTAACTCAAAGACTATAGAAGGGGTCGTTAACCTTATACATACACATAACTGGATTTATAAATGAACTGAGTAATTGATTGAAATAAAATTGGCAAATCAAACACACCTACAACATGCTTGTGAATTAGCTTATACTCATCAATAAATTTTAAATTTAGATTGAAAACTTATTTTTTAACTGACTTGTAAAACAAGTTTTACAATGTTTATACTCTGTCACTAGTTCTGATTTGTTCTCTGTTTAACTATTGACTCCACCCAAAGGCTTGTGTACCTTACCTAATAATGATTTCATGGTTGAGCTAGCAAGGAAGCTAACCAAAGAATCTACATTAAGCTTCATACTCCTTGGAATCTGCTGTAACGACAAATTTACTTTCATTTACCTGTGTAGAACATGACGTATTTCTTTTTAAAGTTAATGTTTTTCTGAAATTGTTTAACATTTCACAGCGGTATAACACTTTTACTTTCATTATTCATCCCTCATTTTTATTAAGGTTTGTATTTACATTGGATCATAGATTAAATTTATTCGTTTATTGTGTGTTAATTTGTGTTACTACGTTTTTTGATTGAGTTAAGCCATTTCAATTGATATCTATAGAAGGTATGTTTTGTCACATGATTTTGTAGAACTGAGCATGCCCAGTTTTACAATTGTCTGTTGAACTGGGCATGCATTGATCTACAATTTTCATATGATCTGTACGTTATGCACAATTCTCCAGAAAATTGTACAAACGAGCAAATCATATATATGCATGTAAAACAATGAAGCCTAGATCATCAAACAATTGTTAAACTGTGCATGTTGATGCACGTTAAGGCATGCAACCAGGTCCATCATACAATTGTAAAACGGTGCATTCGTTTATAATATGGAATGCACAATTTTACCTCAGTTTGTTGAAATGGGCGTGCATTGTTTAACAATTTTCATACGATCTGTACATCATGCACGATTCCCCAGGAAATTGTACAAGTGAGCAGTTCATACATGCATGTAAAACAATGAAGCCTAGATCATCAAAGAATTGTTAAACTGTGCATTCGTTTATTATTATGGAATGCGCAGTTTTACCTAAGTTTGTTGAAATGAACGTGCATTGTTTTACAATTTTCATACGATCTGTACATCATGCACAATTCCCCAGGAAATTGTACAAGTGAGCAAGTCATACATGCATATAAAACAATGAAGCCTAGATCATCAAACACTTGTTTAACTATGCGTTCGTTTATAATTATGGAATGCGCAGTTTTACCAAAGTTTGTTGAACTGGGCATGCCATCCATCTGGAAATCTGCACATACTTCCCAACAAGGGTTAGAATCCCGACTCAAAATCGAAACAGGTAATTTTATTATTTCCTTTGTCATTTGTTGGTACAGTTACATGAAGCCGACTTTACGTTGCTGAAATCATTCACGTGTGGCATCTTCCGAGTACATGTTTAAATATACTTAATCGGTAATGCGTAGCGCCTTCGTTTGTTTAAAGTTTTAATGATCATTTTCATTTACAAAAAGAATGTATATTAAATGAAAATGAATAAGACGAAAAACCAAACCTTGTTTTCTGGACTAATATTTCACGCGCGTCGATTGCGAATCTAATCTTCCAACTGCTTTATTCGGTTGAACAAATTTTGAAACGTGTATGGATATGATGTTGTTTCTTTCGGGAGCGGTGAAGACGTTTTTAGTAAATATGGTGAAAATGTACCACAATTTCAATTACCATACATAAAACGAATCATGTTTAAATGAATTGTCCTTTAAAATAATATCATTTGTATATAAATGAATAAAAAACTCATAAGTAAACTTTCGAGAACTATTTTCTTTCGCACATTTTGCGTAAATTGTTACCCCCTGGAAGAGTTTCGGTAGTTATCACAAATTCGATTGATCCCATGTCTGGAAAAAATTACGATTAATTGACACCTTATCAAAATTAACACATATGATAATTGCATTTATAACTACATTCATAAGTGTCAAACACTTATCATTTGATCATGTGATTCCATGCAGTGTCAGAATTGCAACCCGCAAATTCTGAAGCTAATTATAAAGAGCAAACTGTGTGTCTTTCTATGTTGTGATGTTACACTATTGTTTCAGATAAGGGAGAAGGTTTGGTATCATTAAAATGTTTAATCCCACAGCAATTGTTTGCACCTTCCTAAGTCAGGAATCTGATGTTCAGTAGTTGTCATTTGTTCATATGTGGTTCATATAATATAATAAGTGTTTCTCGTTTTTTATATAGATTACACCGTTGGGTTTCCCATTTGAATGGTTTTACACTAGTAATTTTTTGGGGCCAATTAAATCTTGCTGTTCGGGGTGAGCCAAGGCTCCGTGTTGAAGACCTTACCTTGACCTATAATGGTTTACTTGTATATTGTGACATGGTTGGGGAGTTGTCTCATGGGCACTCATACCACATCTTCCTATATCTATTGTCTTTTTCTTTTAATTTTTACTGGACTTTTGCTAATCTTCATCCCCTGATTATAGATATAACTTGTCGATTGTGCCGCAATGCGCATTAGAGGGGTTACGGAGGACCTAAATGCCAAAAAACGCGTGAAAATTAAGAAAGTATAGCCAATTTTTAATAATGGAATGGACTGCTGCGACCCTTCAACCCCTAATTACAGATATACCTTATATGTCATTCGAAGGCTTATCAATAGAGGAACAAAAGGTATATAGTCAATATGTTCCACAACGCCTATTAGAGATTTCCAATAAAATGACTTTACTCGACATAACCGACCTAACTCAACGTATTTCGTCCTATTGCATTGAAGCATGACAGAGGGGAGAATACACTGCATGCATGTTTTGCTCTTTGAACACGCATTTTTTGCTTGAATAAACTTTCTGTAAAAATCAACCACAACTAAATTTTTTGATCTTTGAATATTTGTCATTAAATTTTGAAGGATTTTATTGACACACATATTATAATGGAACCAGTAAGTTAGCAACTTGTAATCAAATACACCCATCATTTCTTGTCATTTTACTTGACCTATATTTTAGTTCTTCTCAAATTATGATTTTAAGAACTACCCAGACAAAATTTAGCATGAGTATATTAAAGTAATGATTTCCGAAGCGAGAAAGTTGTCTTTTTGTTTTGTTTTAGAGTTTTCGCGTTCAAAGTAGATTCCAACACACCCGAATGTAAAAGGTGCACTCGACTATTTTAAGAAAACATATTTTTCTATATTTTAATTGAAGATAATTTGATTTGGGCAGACATTCATATCATTGATAAATTTATCAAAAAATACTTTTTCGTCTTTACCTATACTGATGTATGGGACGAAGTTTTTGTCACTGTATACTCAAATGTGCATTCGAGGATACAGGGGTGAGGGCGTACTCCCCCGTTTTCGATTGCTAAATAATTTTGAAAATCTCATCTTTTCCACATTATCTATACAAATATTTATATTTTAATCGTCCAAATTATTTTCGCATCGCTCCGCTCGTCAGTATAAATTCAATTATCGGGAACTACACCCTCTTTCAAATATTTTGGATCCGGCAATAATCACAAATTGTATTGCACGAACAAAAACTTAAATGATTGTCGATTGACTTTGATAAATACTTCTTAAAAGTAACAATGTCTGAACTAGACATCTTGCATGAGAAATAAAAGTTTAAGACTACATACTGAATTGCATTTCACCCTTGATTTAGTAGCTACCTTAACACAGAAATGTGATACTGATGTGTAATCTAATGGACACATATTCTTGTTTCTGCTGTTTCTTTTAATACAAATATATACATTTATTTATGTATGTTCCAAAAAACGAATCATCATGTTTCTTTTGCAGATAAAGTATCATTACATTTGATAGAAAGTTAGAAACTGCATATAATCTGCTATACAGTTATGACCACTAATGGTACGGTCCTACAGACACTGTAATTTTGACATTACAAAAGGTCTTGCTTTTCTAGGCTGTCTGTGGATTTTATATACTTAATTTGTGATGTGTACAAAAAAGAGGTGTAGTATGATAGCCAATGAGGCAACTCTTCACAAAAGACCAAATGACACAGACATTTTAACAACTATAAGCCACTGTACGGCTTTCAATAATGAGCAAAGCCGATACAGCATAGTTAGCTATATGTAGCCACAAAATGGCAAATGTAAAACAACTAAACATAGAAAACTAACCGCCAAATTAATATTAAACTAGATGTGTCAAAGCCGCACGAATGGCCCCGTCCCAAAAAGTTGAAAAATCTGCAATTTCAGTATAAACGCATGTGGACACAAACATGATGGTAGTCTCACATATCAAAAATCAGCTCAATATCTGAAGGCGTTTAGAAAAAAAGTCTGTATAACTGCGATTTTCAACAATTTCTCAAAGTCTAAAGCCCGTAATTTCGGCAAAAATTAGTGGAGCGGAACGAAACTTAAACTTATCTGTAACTCATCATGGTTAACTCACGTATCAAAAATCAGCCCAATATCTGAAGGCGTTTAGAAAAAAAAGTCCGTATAACTGTGATTTTCAACAATTTCTCAAAGTCCAAAGCCCGTAATTTCGGCAAAAATTAGTGGAGCGGAACGAAACTTTAACTTGATCAGTAACTCATCATGGTTAACTCACATACCAAAAATCAGCTCAATATCTGAAGGCGTTTAGAAAAAAACTCCGTATAATGGTTTGTTGCTGAATGACGGAATGACGAAATTACGGAAAGACGGAATTTCGGAATTTTGGACAAGGTTAAAACTATATGGCACCAACAGCTTCGTTGCGGGGCCATACAAATGAACGAAAACCCAACAAAAAACGATCAGCACTAATTTACAGGCTCCTGACTTGAGACAGGCACATCCATACTAGGACAGTGGTGTAACAGTACAACATAATTAATCAATATTAAAAACTAGATAATTATTCTCTTTTTATTAGTTGTAGTTGTTTTTAAGATAATTTTCAGCAGCTGTGGATACTATCAGATCGGTACATAAGTTTATTTTGAAACACTGCTGTTTTTCTTCTCGATTCATTCTCACGAGTCAATTCCTTCCTTACTGTTTTAATAGTGACATGATCATTTGATAAAAATACTTTTATGATCTCTATTGGCTTTAACTTGGACATTTATTAAAACTATGAAGCTTAGAGATGCATGCGTAACATAAGTTCTTGACATAAATTGGCTAAAATATCTGATAAGAATTAAGCCTCAAGTTATAATATTTACGACGAAGAAGCCTCAAGCTATATACATGTACTTACGACAGAGATTTCGCCTCAAGGTAAAGCACTAATGATGATGATGATATTGATGTATGTCTTAAGTCCAGCGACAAATATTACATATATATTAAGGATGATGAAATAATAATGATTAATGCATACACCTTTCTGTACATGCCCAACACTAAGAGTCGCATTTTCATATGCTAGGTAACAAGAGAGAGTAACCGCTATACAAAGACACACTTGTCTTTCTACGAGTAAACCAATACCGTACCTGCTTTTACTCGTGAATGCATCAAGCCGAAAATACAGTCTTAAAGCCATTCGATCAGGGAGTCAAACAAAATAATTGAACCTGTACTTGAGGCTAGCCTGCAACCAGTCAATCCCATATACTAGTATATAATTATGAATATAAAATGATTTTTTCAGTCGTGTATCACCTTCACTGGTGATCCTGTCCTTGGATCTGTCGCAGAGTTTATATATTATATATATCTACCTCCAGAGCGAGACAAAAATTGAAACTCAAGATTTTGGCTAACTCAATCAATATATGTGATCTTTGTATATAAATTTGCATTCTCGTCAACTTTTATTCAGAGATACTTGCGGAGAGGATATTTTTAGCCAATTACTTTGTACTATAAATTGATAGTTTACTATCCACAGCGGTTCATGTTTATACGCAGATTATTAGTCATCAGTTGCTAATCCAGTGCACCTTCCAAGTTAAATTCTATATATAACGAATTGGTGTACACATTTATTTACATTCATCATTATCAATTACAATATTCTTTTTTCTAATATTCGTTGACTTGCATTTGTAAGAAAAGTGTATGTCAACTAATAAAATGTAAAGAAGTACAAGAATGTATTATTTTTTTTTAAATATACACATCCCGTTGTCGTATGTTTTCCCTGTTAAAAAAAAGATTGGAGATTGTAAAATAAAGGATATTAACTGCAGAAGAAGAGAACGTTTGAAATGATGCTTAATTTAAAAGTATGATGCAATCCCATTTATTAACTTTAACAGAGACACATTCTAATTAACACTTTGAGTTCATTTTTTTTTCTGAGATTGCAAAAAAAATCTATCTAATAATAAATACCCACGGAAATTGAATATTATAAAACATTATAAAAAGAAGGCACACCAATCTGATAACGACAAACAAAATCAACAAAAATATCAAATAATAAGAGGTTCATTAAATTTTGCAAAGTATATCGGAAAACAAAGTCGTTTATATATAGTTGTCGAAACCACGAAAGACAACTCAAATGAATCGTATGATAGGTAAAGATACGTATATGTACGTGGTCTTATGGCAGTGAAGTTTAGGCGGGAATCTCAATAATCACGTGATATACAGAAATCATGATATCTGTCGTTTTTTATTATCTGGGAAATACTGGATGTTGATAAAATTTATTATGAACGGGTTTAATAGTTTAGGAATTCTTAGTTAAATCTTGAGTGACGCATTTAACAAAATTAATAGGTAAGCAATAACCGGTCCCGTTACGTGCGTACGTCAAGTTAGGTACGTACGTCATTTTATTGGAAATCTCTAATAGAGGAGTTACGAAGGGCTTAAATCTCGAAATACGCGTGAACATTAAGAAATAGTTTATTTTGAATAATGGACCCTTCAGCCCTAATTAACGAAAACTTTATACACCATTTGAAAGCTTATTGATAGAGGAACAATATGGTTATAATCAATATGTACCGCAATGCCCATTAGAGGGGTCACGGAGAACCTAAATGCCAAAATACGCGTGAAAATAAAGAAATAGCCAATTTTAAATAATGGAATAGATATTTAGAATAATGGAATGGACGACTTCGACCCTTCAGCCCCTAATTACAAATAAACCTTATACGTCATTCGAAATCATATCAATAGAGACACAACAGGTTTATAGTCAATATGTTCTGCAACGCCTATTAGAAGAGTTACGGAGGCTTACATGTCGAAATACGCGTGAACATTACAAAATTATAGTTTATTTTGAATAATGGAAAGGACTGCTGCGACCCTTCAGCCCCTAATTACCGAAAACTTTATACACCATTTGAAAGCTTATTGATAGAGGAACAAAATGGTTATAATCAATATGTGCCGCAATGTCCATTAGAGGGTTATACCTTATACTTCATTCAAAACCTTAATGTTTACGCATATTTTTTCGACACTTCGGTCCTCCGTAACCCCTCTATTGTGCGTTGCGGCACATATTGATTATAACCATTTTGTTCTTCTATCAATAAGCTTTCTAATGGTGTATCAAGCTATTACGTAATTTTCATGCGTATTTTGGCATTTAGGTCCTCCGTAACCCCTCTAATGTTGCGGCACACTATTTAATCAGGGGATGAAGAATAGAAAAGGTCCAGTGAAAATAAAATAAGACAATGTACTACAGTATTTTAATTTTTATATACTGTATTTTTTGGTATTCAGGTCGTCCATACAGTACATTAAAACACGGAATTGTTGATAAAAATAATTAGGGAAACCCACTAGTTTAACCTCAGAAACTAAACAAATAAATACAGATAAAAATTTCAAAGAGTATCTTCACTTTTCTTCTTCTTAATATGGTTATTTGAATATTAGTTAAATGACACCAAAATGACGAATTCAGAAATACGGGATAGAGTGGCACAGTCAAAAAATAAATTTTCCATTTCACTTTTCACTTTTCACCTTAAATACTGAAATATAAACTATTTCATTTTTCATTATTCATCACCAAACGTTGAATAGTGAATAATGAACTATTTCATTATTCATTATTGAATTTTGAATAATGAAAAAAGAATAATGGACGTACTTCAGCGCAGTCTTTGTTAGTATAAATGTTTTATCAACTTTATCACAATGCTAAGCAAACATGTATACAAACGTGAACCTAAGACCGCTGACTGGTCACCAAAAGATTATTGCTGAATTTTTGTTTCCGTTTGAATTGAAATAATTGACTGTGAATAGAAGAAAATAATGACGAAGTTAAACTACCTTTATTAAAAATATGTAATAGTGTGTAACATTCTTGCACAAGTCAGTGGATAGTTGTGAATAAAATGTGTATAATTATATACAGCTACTATTTTAATATACATTTTAAAGATCAACTATTTCATTTGCTACTTGGGATTGTACATCATTTTTTCATAAACCTATTGAAAATCCCAGTTTGTACAAACCGGATGTATAATGCAAATTGCACAAACCAATTACAATATAAATTTAAGCACTCAGTTTGCTATATAATCTGGATGCATTTATTTCATCTATAATATCTTTATGTTGAGTTTAATTCATATTATCAACTCGTTATTGAATTTGTCTGTACTCATGGTAGATCTTGTATAGATAAATTTCTATGTGAAGTGAAACCCAGTGTCATGCAACTTTTATTCGTATATATTTCTTGAGAGTACCACACCAGTTTATTTTGGACCTCTTATAGAGAGACTTATTTTGGTCTCATAAAACATCTCAAATTTTAAGGATTTCTTGATTTTCTTAAATAAATCAACATATTCTACAGAGAAACTTGGTTTTGAAGAATGTCTTATTTTCAAAAGTTTCATTTAAACATTTTTAAACATACTCTCAAACGAACCAATTTATATAATACCAGGATTAACATGGTGTACGCCAGACGCAAGTTAAGTCTACAAAGAATCATCAGTGACGCTCGAATAAAATATAGTTAAAAAAAAAAGAAGAAGCCAAATAAAGTACGAAGTTAAGTAATCTATTCCTTAGATAGAAAATCCTTGGCATTTCGAAAATTTCAAACTTTATAAAAGGACAGTTACTCAAAAAATAAAATATAAGAGAAACAGCTAGAGGTTAGAATACCGTAAGTAATGATGATCGTGCTTGAAAATCACATGTCAAGCTCTTACAACCGCGTCCTGAATTAAGATCAGAAAAGCTTAAATTTGCATTCGCGAGTGAAATTAATATTGATGCCTGAACGTGATATTTTGGCCCAAGAAATAGTAAACAGAAAGCATATGCACTGATGCTCTGGATAAGAATGCGCATTTGCGTCATTACATAATTATATTAATCTAATAGTTGAATTCGGATGTCAAACTACCTACCTCAAGTGTTTTGACTCCGGATTCATTGACATTTTATCCGGAATGTTTGTGAACGTAAACCGATATTGTGCGTATGAACAGGGTGTATAATGTGAATGAATCAAGACGTGTATGATAGCAGGTCAACACAATGCATACATTTTTCAAAACCGTATCATAGTACAAATATTTAGATACTATAAGGTTGAACTTATTTTTTCCGAAAATAGCTTGAATGTAATATCAATAAACACAAATGTCAAGTATTTACGGATGGACATTTTATTTTTCAAATGAATCTCTTTTAAACGATTATGAATATATTGCTATACAAAATATAAGCAGTGACAGGCGCGCAGCTGCATGTACATTGATTCGGCATGCAAAACAAAAAGGGCAAATCAAAATTTGTTATTAAATGTTTAAAGGAAACACATATATATTGTCGCTTTTTTTATTGATGGAATGTCATTAAATAACGGTATTTGGTTTCAAAAATCTGAGTGACTTATAAATCCCTACTAAAACAGTATAAAATAATTGACACTTTGATAATAATTAATTTTGTTATGATTATCGTAAAACATTAAGTACGTTTTTTGTGAGATGCAATGATTTAAAATCCTCATACGTTACAAATAATTTTCATAAAATGTATAATGACCGATCAAACATGTGAGACATAATGCTCGTATACAATTACAATTTTGATTATATTTATAATTATTAGGAATAAATTCAGTCTCAGTTTAATCTTAACAATGAATATTCTCTTTGTATAGTAGTATTTATTAATGAAATAAGATATTTTTGCTCGATTTTTTGTACAGAAAAATCCTTTTACTAGTATTTGATTATCTGTCTGCTCTCCGCCCACTGTGTATCCGACCTTAGATAATTACCTTTAACACAATGTTTAACAGAAATATCGTTTTCCTAATTTTCTCTCATGCTTTCCGACATTTTTATCATGCTATGATTGAAATACCAAATCACAAATGTTAAACGTTCAGAAATAATCAGTTTATTATGGGTCATTGTATGTCAATAAACGATTCCCATGTTTATTAATAATACAAACACAACGAGTAGAGGTACCGTCTCAAAGCATGAATTATATAATTGCGTTATCAGTATACTTCACATCTAATAAACATTCACACTATTATGTTAAACACATTTGTTTTGTGAAAAAGCAAATAGGTTGTAATATTTAAACGATTTTTTAACTGCTTCTTTATTGTTTTACTTTCAATTTACTTTGATTGTTGAAATATACAATGTCACGCGGTAACCTAGCCTAAAGGGACCGTATCAAAGACGTACTAAATAACTACTTGTATAAATGATCGAAAACTTTCGAGACGTTCCGAGAATTTTATTCCAACTTCCAGCCGAGAGACATCGAGTGGCCCATAGACACATTTTGTCCGCGCGAGTTCTTGGAATCCAATGGACCAATGTTGATGGAACTCTACTTTAATGAGGACCCCCATGTGAAGTTGTGCATCTTGCTATGGAGGAATGGTAACTGGCATGTGCTGATTTGCAGTTTGACTTTGGAATTTTCAAAATGGCTGCCGTTACCATGGAAACAGCTAAAATATCAAAAATTCTAACTCTTTCGTTATAAGATCCAACTGGATGAAACTTTATGAAAATGTTCTCCAGTATGCCAAGATGTCAAGACAATATTTTGATAGTTCAAAATGGCCGCCGTTGTCACGGAAACTTGGGCCAAGTTTTGCATTGACCCTATGGAAAAATGCATAAAATCAGCATTTTCTCAGAGAGTATTGCACCAAAGTAAAAGAATCTGTATTGATATATAACATGACATGTGGCAATGAGATGTCTGATTTTAGAATTTTGGAATTATCTACTGTAACCGTTGCAGCACAAATGTATAAAATTCCAAAAAAAATAAAGTGTTACAAACTGGATGAAACTTAACAGGAATAGTGGCTGACAAGTGCGGAGTTGCATTTTAAAGTTGGAATTTTCAAAATGGCCGCCGTAACCATGGAAACAGCAAAATTGTCCAAAATTTCCAAATGCTCCAAACTGAATGAAATTTAAAAAAAATGATAACTTGCATGTGTAGATGCACCGTTTGACTTTGGAATTTTCAAAATGGATGCAGCTCGCCTGGCAATGGGGGGACGAGGGTGCCATCCGTTATTGCTAACAATTACAAATCTAGTTATGGCACCCTCAACGGAGTTGGGGTGACGTCTTGTTGTTCGACGTTTCTTTTTTTTTCTTCTTATTATTATGTCACCCGATCGACAATAACGGGTGACATATTGCTTTTCCTCTGTTTCTTTGTTTTTATGTCACCCGATCGACAATGTTTCCTCTGTTTCTTTTTCCCTATTTTTATTATTATGGCACCCTCAACGGAGTTGGGGTGACGTATTGTTATTCTACGTTTCTTTTTTTCTTAATGTTTTTATGTCACCCTGACGGAGGTCGGGTGACATATTGTTATTGTACGATTTTTTTTTTTTATGTCACCCGGACGGAGGTCGAGTGACATATTGTTATTGTTCGATTCTTTTTTTTATGGCACCCTCAACGGAGTTGGGGTGACGTATTGTTATTCTACGTTTCTTTTTGTTTTTATGTCACCCG
Source organism: Mytilus galloprovincialis (assembly GCF_965363235.1). Taxonomy (NCBI): domain Eukaryota; kingdom Metazoa; phylum Mollusca; class Bivalvia; order Mytilida; family Mytilidae; genus Mytilus; species Mytilus galloprovincialis. The sequence goes on from NC_134839.1 coordinate 51,136,723, forward strand.
ATCGACAATGGATACTACACCAAAAATTTCAAAAATATGAAAATGCTCCAAATTTTTTGAAATTCTAGCATAACGATGAGCAACTTTGGTAGATGTGGAAATTGGCGTTGGAATTTCCAAAATGTCTGCCGTTTCCATGGAAACAATGCAAAAAGGTCAAAATGCTCCAAAAAGTTCCGGGTTTGGTTAATAACTTTGGTATGCTTGAACTTAAAATCATCAAATTTTTATACAATATAGTTGGCCACTATATACAGGTTTTGAATGATTATGACAATCATTGGAACTACTCTGTTACCATGGATACAGGATCAAATGTTTCAAAAATTTCAAAATGCTCTAAAATTGATGAAACTTAATATGATAGTTGACTGGCAAGTCTGGATGAGACTTTTGACTTTGGAATTTCCAAAATGGCCACCGTTGCCATGGAAACTGCAAAAAAGTCAAAATTTCTCAAAATGCTTTGAACTTAATGAAACTTGATATTATTGTTAACTGGCAAGCACAGATGAGACTTTTGACTTTGAAAATTTCAAAATGGCTGCCGTTGCCATGGAAACAGCAGAAATGTGAATTTGTTTAAAATGCTCTGAATATACTGAAAATTTACAGAAAGATGTATTGCGATGAATATATGTCCATTCAACGTTAAACCATTTTGAAATGGCTGCCGGTTAGTGGCAATAGGGGAAGGGTGACATCCGCTATTGCTTGCGATGGCAATTCTAGTTATGGCACCCTCAACGGAGTTGGGATGACATATTGTTATTGTTCGTTTCTTTTTGTCTTATTATTATGGCACCCTCAACGGAGTTGGGGTGACATATTGTTATTGTTCGTTTCTTTTTTTCTTATTATTATTATTATGGCACCCTCAACGGAGTTGGGGTGACATATTGTTATTCTACGTTTCTTTTTTATGGCACCCTCAACGGAGTTGGGGTGACATATTGTTATTGTTCGTTTCTTTTTTTTCTTATTATTATGTCACCCGATCGACAATGTCGGGTGACATATTGCTTTTCCTCTGTTTCTTTTTCTGTATTATTATGTCACCCGATCGACAATGTCGGGTGACATATTGCTTTTCCTCTGTTTCTTTTTCTGTATTATTATGGCACCCTCAACGGAGTTGGGGTGACGTATTGTTATTCTACGTTTCTTTTTTTTCTTATTATTATTTTTCTTCTTGCAACAAATTTTGTCCAGGTGATTTCTCGAAATCCAATGGACCAATGTTGATGGAACTCTACTATAGTAAGGACCCCCAGGTGCAGAGTTGCAGGAAGCATGGAATGGTTCAAGATGGCTACCGTTTCCATGGAAACAGAACAAATGTGAAAAAATCCAGTTTTTTGTTTTGGTGAACTGTTTGGATATGCTTTATCTCAGAATCATTATATTTTGATACAATGTAGGTGCCCACTATATACAGGTGTTGGATGATTTTGGTGATCATTGGAACTACTATGTTGCCATGGAAACTACACCAAAAATTTCGAAATTCTCAAAATGCTCCAAACTTCAGGAAACTTCACAGTAACGATGAGCAACATTGGAAGATGTGGAATTTGGCGTTGGAATTTCCAAAATATCTGTTGTTACCTTGGAAACAATGCAAAAAGGTCAAAACTTTGAATTTTCACAGAACATTCCAGAACATCAATGTTAAATTTATTCTAGAGACATTAAATGGTATATGTTTATGGAGGGCAAAAAATTGCAGCGGGGGTTTGACTTTGTAATATTCAAAATGGCCACCGTTACCATGGAAACAGCAAAAATATGAAAAACTTCAAAATGCTTCAAATTTAAGGAAACTTATAACAAATGTTGCCTAGCTTATGTAGACTTGACTTTTGAGTTTGGAATTTTCAAAATGGCCGCCGTTACCATGGAAACAGCAAAATTATCCAAAATTTCAAAATGCTTCAAACTTAATGAAACTTTGCAAAAATGTTACTAGACATCTGTAGATGCACTATTTGACTTTGGAATTTTCAAAATTGCTGCCGCTCACCTGGCAATGGGGGAAGGGTGCCATCCGTTATTGCTAGCAATTACAAATCTAGTTTTACAAATCTATGGCACCCTAAACGGAGTTTGGGTGACATATTGTTATTCTACGTTTCTTTTTTTCTTATTTTTAATATTATTTTTCTTCCACTTTTTTTGTCCTGGCGATTTCTCGGAACTGTATTGACCAATGCTGATGGAACTTTACAATAATGTTAACCACCATGTGCAGATTTGCAAATAAGGGTCGGCACCACCAAGATGGCCGCCGTTACCATGGAAACTGGTAAAATGCGAAAAATTTCAAAATTTTCAAAATGCTCAAATCTTTCTAAAACTTTACAAACATGTTAATAGGCATGTGTAAATCAGGTCTTTGACTTTGGAATTTTCAAAATGGCTGCTGTTATCCTGGCAATGGGGGAAGGGTGCCATCCGTTATTGCTAGCAATTACAAATCTAGTTATGTCACCCGATCGACAATGTCGGGTGACATATTGCTTTTCCTCTATTATTATTATTTTTCTTCCACCTAATTTTGTCCGGCAGTTTTCTCAGAGCCAAAGGAACCAATCTGAATGATAGTGCACTATAACAAGGAACCCTGACTTACCAGTTGCAGTGCAACGTTGGAACTAAAAAATGGCTGCCATCACCATGGAAACGAAAAAATGGCGAAAAAATATAATTTTGGAGTTAGGTGAATTGTTTGAGAATTCTTAACCTTAAAATCTTTAGATTTTAATACAATGTAGGTGCCCACTATATACTGCTTTGGGATGATTTTGGCAATCATTGGAACTGCTATGTTGCCATGGATACTACACCAAAAATTTCCAAAATATGGAAATGCTCCAAATTTTATAAAACTTCACAGTAACGATGAGCAACATTGTAAGATGTGGAATTGGGCGTTGGAATTTTGAAAATGTCTGCCGTTACCATGGAAACAATGCAAAACAGTCGAAAAACCTTAAAGTGGCAATAACTTTCTTAATATGGTATGTCAAATGGATCGAAACTTTGATGGTATGGTCCCTCCCATGTACCAATGTGGTATATGCCATTAAATTTTGGGAATGGTCTCTGTTGCCATAGGAACCATCACAAATGTCAAAAATTTCAAAAATTTCAAAATGCTCCAAATTTGATGAAACTTAATACGATTGTAGACTGGCAAGTCTGGATGAGACTTTAGAAGTTGGAATTTCCAAAATGGCCACCGTTGCCATGGAAACTGCAAAAATGTCAAATATTTTCAAAATGCTCCAAACTTAATGAAACTTCCTATTATTGTAAACTGGCATGTATAGATGAGACTTTTGAATTTGAAACTTTCAAAATGGCTGCCATTGCCATGGAAACGCAAAAATGTCATGTTTTTAAAAATGATCTAAATGTACTGAAAATTTACAGAAAAATGTATAGCCATGCAAATATGTCCATTCACTGTTAAAAGTTTTTGAAATGGCTGCCGCTTAGTGGCAATGGGGGGAAGGGTGACATCCGCTATTGCTTGCAATAGCAATTCTAGTTATGGCACCCTCAACGGAGTTGGGGTGACGTATTGTTATTCTACGTTTCTTTTTTTTCTTATTATTAGGTCTTTCCACTTTTCCGTGGAAAGACCTATTGGATTTCTTCTGATTATTATTATTATTATTTTTTTTTTTCTTCCGCCAACTTTTTTTTCCTTCACAGTTTTTTTGTTTCGCAAGATGTCGCTTAGAGATATGGTACATGATATCGAACAGTTATTACGCTTTTGTAACTGACACCGCGAAACCAAAATCTTTTCAATGTAAGAGTTATCTCCCCAAACACTGTTTTTCTTGTGATCGCTTAATATTCGCAACCGTATAAGAAACCGACAAATTTATTTTATCAAATTGCTCGATATATCCTCAGCATGATTTGATTTATTTTGACCAAAGCTATCCGGAGACTCCATATGAGAGTTATTTCCCCTTTTATATTTGATATAAGTGATATGCATTTTTAACTGGAAAACCATAAGTGTTAGAGGCCTAGGGTCTTTTGTTTTGAGGTCCTTGGTCCAAAAAAATGAAAATGAGGTCAAGGTCAGAGGTCAAGGTCGTGATTAAAATTTTGATTTTGGCTTGTGATCTCTTATTTTCAGAAATCATATAAGATATTGACAAAATATTTTCATAAAATTGTTAGTTACGACATGTAGTAACACATAAATTTTAGTCGAAAGGGTACGTAGACATTTGACGCGAGTTTTCCCCCTTTTTATATCTAATATCATACGTATGGTAATATAACTCATGAACAATATAAAGTAGAGGACTAGAGTCTTTTGATTTGAGGTCCTTGGTTTATGACCTTCAATTTGAGCTCAAGGTCATATGCTAATTAAACGTTCTAGATTTTGACCTTTGCTTTTACCTCATATGTACACATGATAAAGCCATGGGACTGTTTGTATTAAGTTGTAAGCAATGTGACCTTAAAAAACACAACCGGAAGTGACCTTTTGTAAACCGGAAGTAGCTATTTTTTTGCACTAAATCAATGTAAAAGTATATAGAACCATATATTTTGGGAATCAGTGTCAAGTAAACTATCAAACAATACCGGAAGTAAACTTTTTAAGCCGGAAGTAAAAGATTATCTCCCTTTTCTATTTTTTTTTTGTAGAAACCATATATTTTTGGAATAAGCGTTCAATAAGCTGTCATTTGACGCTAAAATTGACATTTAAAACCAAATTTTAATATTTTCATATAAAAAAGGTCTTAACTGGTGGAAAGACCATCAATGGTTCTCTGAACGATTGGTTTTTAATATTTATGGCACCCTCAACGGAGTTGGGGTGACATATTGTTATTCTACGTTTCTTTTTTTTCTTTTTATTATTATTTTTATTCTTCCACACATTTTGTCCATACTATTTCTCGGAATTGGTCAAACCCATGTTGATGGAACTATACCATAATATGAACCGCCATGTGAAGTTGTGCAAGAGACATTGGAATGGTAAAAAATGGCTGCCGTTACCATGGAAACAGAACAAATGTGAAAAAATACAGTTTTTAGTTTCGGTGAACTGTATGGTAATGCTTTAACTCAGAATCATCATATTTTAATACAATGTAGGTGCCCACTATATACAGGTGTTGGATGATTTTGGCACTCATTGGAACTACTATGTCGCCATGGGAACTACACCAAAAATTTCAAAAATCTCAAAATGCTCCAAACTTCACGAAACTTCACAGTAACGATGAGCAACATTGGAAGATGTGGCATTTGGAGTTGGAATTTCCAAAATAGCTGTTATTACCATGGAAACAATGCAAAAAGGTCAAAACTTTGAATTTTCACAGAACTTTCCAGAACATGAATGTTAAATTTATTCTAGAGACATTAAATGGTATATGATTATGGAGGGAAAAAATTGCAGCGGGGGTTTGACTTTGGAATATTAAAAATGGCCGCCGTTACCATGGAAACAGCAAAAATATGAAAAACTTCAAAATGCTTCAAATTTAATGAAACTTATAACAAATGTTGCCTAGCTTATGTAGACTTGACTTTTGAGTTTGGAATTTTCAAAATGGCCGCCGTTGCCATGGAAACAGCAAATAAATTTCTAAATTGCTGCCGCTGGCCTGGCAATGGGGGAAGGGTGCCATCCGCTATTGCTTGCAATGGCAAATCTAGTTATTATTTTTATTCTTCCACACTTTTTTGTCCATTCTATTTCTCGGAATTGGCTTGAACAATATTGATAGAACTATACCATAATGTAGACCACCACATTCTATAGTGCAGTGGGGTATGGCACCATCAAGATGGCTGCCGTTGCCATGGAAACGAAACAAATTTGAAAAAATCCTGTTTTTTGTTTTGGTGAACTGTTTTGATATGCTTAAACTCAGAACCATTATATTTTGATACAATGTAGGTGCCGGCCATATACAGGTGTTGGATGATTTTGGCACTCATTGGAACTACTATGTTGCCATGGAAACTATACCAAAAATTTCAAAAATATCAAAATGCTCCAAGCTTCATGAAACTTCACAGTAACGATGAGCAACATTGGAAGATGTGGAATTTGGCGTTGGAATTTCCAAAATATCTGTTGTTACCATGGAAACAATGCAAAAAGGTCAAAAATTTCAAAAAAAATAAAAATGCTGTAAACTAGATGAAACTTTACAGGAATGGTCACTGGCATAAGCAAAGTTGACATTTGACGTTGGAATTTTCAAAATGGCCGCTGTAACCATGGAAACAGCAAAAATGTCAAAAACTTCAAAATGCTCCAAACTTAATGAAACTTAACAAATATGATAATTTGAATGTGTAGATGCACACGTTGACTTTGGAATTTTCTAGATTGCTGCCGCTCGCCTGGCAATGTGGGAAGGGTGCCATCCGCTATTGCTTGCAATGGCAAATCTAGTTTTTATTAATCTTCTTCCACACTTTTTGTCCACGCTAGTTCTCAGAATCAAATGGGTTAATGTTGATGGAACTCTACTATAATGAGGACCCCCATGTGAAGTTGTGCATCTTGCTATGGAATGGTCCAATATGGCCGCCGTTTCCATGGAAACGGTAAAAATGTAAAAAAAAATCAAAATTCCAAATCTTTCATTGTAAGACCTAACTGGATGAAACTTTATGGAAATGTTCCTTGGTATGCCCTGATATACTGACAATATTTAGAAATTCCAAAATGGCCGCCATTGTCATGGAAACAAAGTGAAAGTTTAACATTGGCCCTATGGGGAAATACATTTAGCTGTATTTTTCACAGGAATATAAGATCAAATCTATTAAAACTTTATAGATATGTTACATGGCATGTCCCAAAGTGGCACCTGCCTTTGGAATTTTGGAAATGGTAACTGTTACCATGGAAACAGCAAAAATGTCAAAAATTTCAAAATGCTCCAAACGTGATGAAATTTTACAATAATCTCAATTAACATGTGTAGAAGCGCTCTTTGACTTTGCAATTTTCAAAATGGCTGCCACTCACCTGGCAATAGGGGGAGGAGGGTGCCATCCGTTATTGCTAGCAATTACAAATCTAGTTATGGCACCCTCAACGGAGTTGGGGTGACGTATTGTTATTCTACGTTTCTTTTTTTTTTCTTATTATTATTATGTCACCCGATCGACAATGTCGGGTGACATATTGCTTTTCCTCTGTTTCTTTTTCCCTATTATTATTATTTTTCTTCCACCTAATTTTGTCCAGCAGTTTTCTCAGAGCCAAAGGAACCAATCTGAATGATAGTGCACTATAACAAGGAACCCTGACTTTCGAGTTGCAGTGCAACTTTGGAACTAAAAAATAGCTGCCATTACCATGGAAACAGAACAATTGTGAAAAAATCCACTTTTTGGTTTTAATGAATTATTTGGATATGCTTTAACTCAGAATCATTATATTTTGATACAATGTAGGTGCCCACTATATACTGCTTTGGGATGATTTTGGCAATCATTGGAACTGTTATGTTGCCATGGATACTACATCAAAAATTTCAAAAATATGGAAATGCTCCAAATTTTATAAAACTTCACAGTAACGATGAGCAACATTGGTAGATGTGGAATTTGGCGTTGGAATTTCGAAAATGTCTGCTGTTACCATGGAAACAATGCAAAAAAGGTCAAAATGGTCCAAAAACACCTAAAAGTGGCATTTACTTTCTTAAAATGGTAGGTCAAATTGATCGAAACTTTGATGGTATGTTCCCTCCCATTTACCAATGTGGTATCTGCCATTAGACATTTGGAATGGTCTGTGTAACCATAGAAACCAGCCAAAATGTCAAAAATTTCAAAAATTTCAAAATGCTCAAAAAGTAATGAAACTTACTATGATTGTTGACTGTCAATTCTGCATGAAACTTTTGAAGTTGGAATTTCCAAAATGGCCACCGTTGCCACGGAAACTGGAAAAAATGTCAATTTTTTTCAAAATTCTCCAAACTTAATAAAACTTAATAATATTGTAAACTGGCATGTATAGATGAGACATTTGACTTTGAAACTTTCAAAATGGCTGCCATTGCCATGGATACAGCAAAAATGTCATATTTTAAAAAATGATCTAAATGTACTGAAAATTTACAGAAAATGTATAGCCATGCAAATATGTGCATTCACTGTTAAAAGTTTTTGAAATGGCTGCCGCTTAGTGGCAATGGGGGGAAGGGTGACATCCGCTATTGCTTGCAATAGCAATTCTAGTTATTATGGCACCCTCAACGGAGTTGGGGTGACATATTGTTATTGTTCGTTTCTTTTTTTCTTATTATTCTTATTATTATATTTATTCTTCCACACTTTTTTGTCCATTCTATTTCTAAGAATTGGCTTGAACAATATTGATGGAACTATACCATAATGTAGACCACCACATTCTATAGTGCAGTGGGGTATGGCACCATCAAGATGGCTGCCGTTGCCATGGAAACGAAACAAATGTGAAAAAATCCAGTGTTTTGTTTTGGTGAACTGTTTGGATATGCTTGAACTCAGAATCATTATATTTTGATACAATGTAGGTGCCCACTATATACAGGTGTTGGATGATTTTTGCACTCATTGGAACTACTATGTTGCCATGGAAACTACTCCAAAAAATTTCAAAAATCTCAAAATGTTCCAAACTTAATGAAACTTCACAGTAACGATGAGCAACATTGGAAGATGTGGAATTTGGCGTTTGAATTTCCAAAATATCTGTTGTTACCATGAAAACAATGCAAAAAGGTCAAAACTTTGAATTTTCACAGAACATTCCAGAACATCAATGTTAAATTTATTCTAGAGACATTAAATGGTATATGATGGTATATATGATTATGGAGGGAAAAAATTGCAGCGGGGGTTTGACTTTGGAATATTCAAAATGGCCACCGTTACCATGGGAACAGCAAAATTAAGAAAAACTTCAAAATGCTTTAAATTTAATGAAACATAACAAATTTTGCCTAGCTTATGTAGACTTAACTTTTGAGTTTCGAATTTTCAAAATGGCCGCCGTTGCCATGGAAACAGCAAAAATTTTCTAAATGGCTGCCGCTGGCCTGGCAATGGGGAAAGGGTGCCATCCGCTATTGCTTGCAATGGCAAATCTAGTTTTTATTATTTTTCTTCCACACATTTTGTCCAGGAGTTTTATGGAAATCCATTGGACCAAAGTTGATGGAACTCTTTTATATTAAGGACCTTAAGGTGAAGAGTTGCAGGCACCATGGAATGGTTCAAGATGGCTGCCGTTTCCATGGAAACTGCAAAAATGTGAAAAATTTTCAAAATTCAAAATTCTTCATTATAAGACCCAAGTGGATGAAACTTTGTGGAAGTGTTACCTGATATGCCTAGATGTGCATGCAATATCAAGAAGTTCCAAAATGGCCGCCATTGTCATGGAAACAGTGCGAAAATTTAACATTGACCCTATGGGAAAACACATTAAAGCTGCAATTTCTTGAAGAATATAGCATCAATCCCAATGAAACTTTATAGATATGTAACATGGCATGTACCAATGTGGCACCTGTCTTTGGAATTTTGGAAATGGTACCCGTTACCATGGAAATATCAAATATTTCAAAAATTTCAAAATGTTCCAAAATTAAAGAAACTTTACAAAAATGTTTATAAACATCTGTAGATGCGGTCTTTGACTTTGGAATTTTCAAAATGGCTGCCGCTCACCTGGCAATGGGGGAAGGGTGCCATCCGTTATTGCTAGCAATTACAAATCTAGTTATGGCACCCTCAACGGAGTTGGGGTGACATATTGCTTTTCTACGTTTCTTTTTTTCTTATTATTATTTTTTTTCTTCCACTATTTTTGTCCAGCTTATATCTTGGAATTTTATGAACTAATGTTAATGGAACTTAACCATAATGTTAACCAGCATGTGCAGATTTGCAATCGGGGTATGGCATTTTCAAGATGGCCGCCGTTACCATGGAAACAGCAAAAATGTCCAAAAAATCAAAATGCTCCAAAGTTAATGAAACTTCACACAAATATTGACTGGCATATGGACATGTCCCATTTGACTTTGGAATTTCCAAAATGGCCGCTGTTACCATGGAAACAAGCTAAAATATCAAAAATTCTAACTCTTTCGTTATAAGACCCAACTGGATGAAACTTTATGAAAATGTTACCCAGTATGCTAAGATATCAAGACAATATTTGGATAGTCCAAAATGGCCGCCGTTGTCATGGAAACTGGGAGCAAGTTTTGCATTGACCCTATGGAAAAATGCATAAAATCAGCATTTTTTCAGAGAGTTGTGCACCAAAGTAAATGAAACTGTATTGATATATAACATGACATGTGCCAATGAGATGTACGCTTTTAGAATTTTGGAATTATCTACTGTAACCATGGTTGCAGCACAAATGTTCAAAATTTCCAAAAAAAATAAAGTGCTGCAAACTGGATGAAACTTTACAGGAATAGTGACTGTCATGTGCGGAGTTGCATTTTGAAGTTGGAATTTCCAAAATGGCTGCCGTAACCATGGAAACAGCAAAATACTCCAAAATTTCAAAATGCTCCAAACTTAATGAAATTTTTCAAAAATGATAACATGCAGGTGTAGATGCACTCTTTGACTTTAGAATTTCCAAAATGGCTGCCGCTCACCTGGCAATGGGGGGGACGAGGGTGCCATCCGTTATTGCTAGCAATTACAAATCTAGTTATGTCACCCGATCGACAATGTCGGGTGACATATTGCTTTTCCTCCGTTTCTTTGTTATTATTATGGCACCCTCAACGGAGTTGGGGTGACATATTGTTATTCTACGTTTCTTTTTTTTCTTTTTATGGCACCCTCAACGGAGTTGGGGTGACATATTGTTATTGTTCGTTTCTTTTTTTTCTTATTTTTATTCTTCCACACATTTTGTCCACACTATTTCTCGGAATTGGTCAGACCAATGTTGATGGAACTATACCATAATATGAACCTCCATGTGAAGTTGTGCAAGAGACGTTGGAATGGTAAAAAATGGCCGCCGTTACCATGGAAACTGCAAAAATGTAAAAAAAAATCCAAATTCTAAATCTTTTATTATAAGAGCCAACCTAATGAAACTTTATGTAAATGTTGGCAGTGGTGCCCTGAGGTACCAACAGTACTTAGCTTCTGCAAAATCTGTACCATTGCCATGGAAACTGGAGAAAAGTTTAACATTGAACCTATGGGAAAAAACCTCAAACCAGCCTTTTCTAAAGGAATATAAGATCAAACTCAAAAAAACTTTATGAATATATAACATGGCATAAGTCGATATTGAAACTGCTGTTGGAATTTTCGAAATGGACACCGTTACCATGGAAACAGCAAAAATGTCAAAAAATCTTAAAATGCTCCAAACTTAATGAAACTCATTATAAATGACAAATGGCCAGTAAAGATCAGACTTTTGACTTCTGAATTTCCAAAATGGCCGCTGTTGCCATGGAAACTTCAAAAATTTCAAAAACTTCAAAATGCTCCAAAATTGAGGAAACTTTACAACAATGTTAATAAACATCTGTAGATGCGGTCTTTGACTTTGGAATTTTCGAACTGGCTGCAGTTTAGTGGCAATGTGGGAAGGGTGCCATCCGCTATTGCTTGCAATGGCAAATCTAGTTATTATTATTATTATTATTTTTATTCTTCCACACATTTTGTCCATGCTATTTCTCAGGATTGGTCAGACCAATGTTGATGGAACTGTACCATAATATGAACCGCCATGTTAAGTTGTGCAAGAGACATTGGAATGGTAAAAAATGGCCGCCGTTACCATGGAAACTGAACAAATGTGAAAAAATCCAGTTTTTTGTTTTGGTGAACTGTTTGGTTATGCTTAAACTCAGAATCATTATTTTTTAATACAATGTAGGTGCCCACTATATACAGGTATTGGATGATTTTGACACTCATTGGAACTACTATGTTGCCATGGAAACTACATCAAAAATTTCCAAAATATCAAAATGCTCAAAACTTAATGAAACTTCACAGTAACGATGAGCAACATTGGAAGATGTGGAATTTGGCGTTGGAATTTCCAAAATATCTGTTGTTACCATGGAAACAATGCAAAAAGGTCAAAACTTTGAATTTTCATAGAACATTCCAGAACATCAATGTTAAATTTATTCTAGAGACATTAAATGGTACATGATAATGGAGGGAAAAAATTGCAGCGGCGGTTTGACTTTGGAATATTCAAAATGGCCGCCGTTACCATGGGAACAGCAAAAATATGAAAAACTTGAAAATGCTTTAAATTTAATGAAACTTATAATAAATGTTGCCTAGCTTATGTTGACTTGACTTTTGAGTTTGGAATTTTCAAAATGGCCGCCATTGCCATGGAAACAGCAAAAATTTTGTAAATGGCTGCCGCTGGCCTGGCAATGGGGGAAGGGTGCCATCCGCTATTGCTTGCAATGGCAAATCTAGTTATTCTTCTTATTCTTCCAATGATTTTTGTCCGGCAGATTTTTTGAAGGCAATGGAACCAATCTTAGTGATAGTCAACTATAATGAGGAACACAAAATTTCGGGTTGCAGTAGGTCATAGGACCATTAAAAATGGCTGCCGTTACCATGGAAACGGAAAAATTGTGAAAAATTCCACTTTTTGGTTTTAGGGAATTATTTGGAGATGCTTAGACTTAGAATCATTATATTTTGATACAATGTAGGTGCCCACTATATACTTGTTTTGGATGATTTTTGGCATTCATTGGAACTACTATGTTGCCATGGATACTACACCAAAAATTTCCAAAATATCAAAATGCTCCAAATTTAATGAAACTTCACAGGAACGATGAGCAACATTGGTAGATGTGCAATTTGGCGTTGGAATTTTGAAAATGTCTTGTGTTACCATGGAAACAAGGCAAAAATGGTCAAAACGCTTTAAAAAACCTTAAAAGTGGCATTTACTTCCTTAAAATGGTAGGTCAAATTCATTGAAACTCTGATGGTATGTTCCCTTCCATGTACCAATGGAGTATCTGCCATTAAAACTTTGGAATGGTCTGTGTTACCATAGAAACCAGCCAAAATGTCAAAAATTTCAAAAACTTCAAAATGCTTCAAACTTGATGAAACTTAATATATTTGTTGACTGTCTAGTCTGCATGAGACTTTTGAAGTTGCAATTTCCAAAATGGCTACCGTTGCCATGGAAACTGCAGAAATGTCAAATATTTTCAAAATGCTCCAAACTTAATGAAACTTAATATTATTATTTACTGGCATGTATAGATGAGACTTTTGACTTCGGAATTTTCAAAATGGCTGCCGTTGCCATGGAAACAGCAGAAATGTGAAACTTTTGACAATGCTGTTATTGTATTGAAAATTTACAGAAAGATATATCGCAATTCATAGTTCTGCATTCACTGTTAAGTTGTTTTAAAATGGGTGCCGCTTAGTGGCAATGAAGGGAAGGGTGACATCCGCTATTGCTTGCAATGGCAATTCTAGTTATGTCACCCTGACGGAGGTCGGGTGACATATTGTTATTGTACGATTCTTTTTTTCTTATTATTTTTATTCCACACTTTTTGTCCGGCTTAGTTCTCGGAATTGAATGGACCAATGTTGATGGAACTATAACATAATGTTAATCACCATGTGTAGTTTTGCACCTTACCTTGGAATTAAAAAAATGGCTGCCATTGCCATGGAAACAGCAAAAATGTGAAAAATAGAAATGTGTTCCAATTTATATGAAACTTCTATGATATTAAGAGACTCATGCACACTTCAACATGGTACATTTTTTTTTCAACTAGGGGTCTCTAGACATAATTTGAGGGGGGTGAATTTTTCATGGAACATTCCAGAACATAAGTGTTAAAGTAGTTCTACAGACATTAAATGTTATATAATTGTATATTATTATGGGGAGAACAATATGCAGTAGTAGTTTGACTTTGGAATTTTTAAAATGGCGGCCGTTACCATGGAAACAGCAAAAATATGAAAAACTCCAAAATGCTTCAAAATTAATGAAACTTAAAACAAATGTTGCCTTGCTAATGTATACTTGACTTTTGAGTTTTTAATTTCAAAAATGGCCGCCGTTGCCATGGAAACGGCACAATTGTTGAAAACAGAAAAACGTACAGAAAGCTATGAAAACTGACAGAAAGATCTTTTGTTATGGATATATCTGCATTTACTGATGGAACATTTCGAAATGGCTGCCGTTTAGTGGCAATTGGGGAACCAGGGTGACATCCGCTATTGCTTGCAATGGCAATTCTAGTTTTTATTATTTTTCTTCCACACATTTTGTCTAGGAGTTTTATGGAAATCCATTGGACCAAAGTTGATGGAACTCTTTCATATTAAGGACCCTTAGGTGAAGAGTTGCAGGCACCATGGAATGGTTAAAGATGGCTGCCGTTTCCATGGAAACTGCAAAAATGTGAAAAATTTTCAAAATTCAAAATTCTTCATTATAAGACCCAAGTGGATGAAACTTTGTGGAAGTGTTACCTGATATGCCTAGATGTGCATGCAATTTCAAGAGGTTCCAAAATGGCCGCCATTGTCATGGAAACAGGGCGAAAGTTTAACATTGACCATATGGGAAAACACATAAAAGCTTCATTTTCTTGAAGAATATAGCATCAATCCCAATGAAACTTTATAGATATGTAACATGGCATGTACCAATGTGGCACCTGTCTTTGGAATTTTGGAAATGGTACCCGTTACCATGGAAATACCAAAAATTTCAAAAATTTCAAAATGCTCCAAAATTAACGAAACTTTACAACAATGTTTATAAACATCTGTAGATGCGATCTTTGACTTTGGAATATTCAAAATGGCTGCCGCTCACCTGGCAATGGGGGAAGGGTGCCATCCGTTATTGCTAGCAATTACAAATCTAGTTATATATATTCTTCCACACTTTTTTGTCCATACTATTTCTCAAAATTGGCTTGAACAATTTTGGTGGAACTATACCATAATGTTGACCACCACATTCTATAGTGCAGTGGGGTTTGGCACCATCAAGATGGCTGCCGTTGCCATGGAAACGAAATAAATGTGAAAAAATCCAGTTTTTGTGAACTGTTTGCTTATGCTTAAACTCAGAATCATTATTTTTTAATACAATGTAGGTGCCTACTAT
This sequence comes from Mytilus galloprovincialis, assembly GCF_965363235.1. Taxonomy (NCBI): domain Eukaryota; kingdom Metazoa; phylum Mollusca; class Bivalvia; order Mytilida; family Mytilidae; genus Mytilus; species Mytilus galloprovincialis. The sequence goes on from NC_134839.1 coordinate 51,151,934, forward strand.
ATACAGGTATTGGATGATTTTGACACTCATTGGAACTACTATGTTGCCTTCCACACATTTTTGTCCAGTCTGGAACTCTAATGTGAATGGACCCAAGAAGATGGAACTATACCATAATGTTTACCACAATATGAAGATTTGCTTTTTGGGGTTGGCACTTTCAAGATGGCTGCCGTTACCATGGAAACGGAACAAATGTGAAAAAATCCAGTTTTTTGTTTTGGTGAACTTTTTGGATACTATTCAACTCAGAATCATTATATTTTAATACAATGTAGGTGCCTACTATATACAGGTGTTGGATGATTTTGGCACTCATTGGAACTACTATGTTGCCATGGAAACTACTCCAAAAAATTCAAAAATCTCAAAATGTTCCAAACTTAATGAAACTTCACAGTAACGATGAGCAACATTGGAAGATGTGGAATTTGGCGTTGGAATTTCCAAAATCGCTGTTGTTACCATGGAAACAATGCAAAAAGGTCAAAACTTTGAATTTTCACAGAACATTCTAGAACATCAATGTTTAATTTATTCTAGAGACATTAAATGTATATGATTGTGGAGGAAAAAAATTGCAGCGGGGGTTTGACTTTGGAATATTCAAAATGGCCGCCGTTACCATGGAAACAGCAAAAATACAAAAAACTTCAAAATGCTTCAAATTTATTGAAACTTATAACAAATGTTGCTCAGCTAATGTAGACTTGACTTTTGAGTTTGGAATTTCCAAAATGGCCGCCGTTACCATGGCTACCGCTCACCTGGCAATAGGGGAAGGGTGCCATCCGCTATTGCTTGCAATCGCAAATCTAGTTAAGTCACCAAAACGGAGTTTTGGGGACTTATTGTTTTTGTATCGTTTCTTATTATTATGTCACCCGATCGACAATGTCGGGTGACATATTGCTTTTCCTCTGTTTCTTTTTCCCTATTATTATTATTTTTCTTCCACCTAATTTTGTCCAGCAGTTTTCTCAGAGCCAAAGGAACCAATCTGAATGATAGTGCACTATAACAAGGAACCCTGACTTTCGAGTTGCAGTGCAACTTTGGAACTAAAAAATAGCTGCCATTACCATGGAAACAGAACAATTGTGAAAAAATCCACTTTTTGGTTTTAATGAATTATTTGGATATGCTTTAACTCAGAATCATTATATTTTGATACAATGTAGGTGCCCACTATATACTGCTTTGGGATGATTTTGGCAATCATTGGAACTGTTATGTTGCCATGGATACTACATCAAAAATTTCAAAAATATGGAAATGCTCCAAATTTTATAAAACTTCACAGTAACGATGAGCAACATTGGTAGATGTGGAATTTGGCGTTGGAATTTCGAAAATGTCTGCTGTTACCATGGAAACAATGCAAAACAGGTCAAAATGGTCCAAAAACACCTAAAAGTGGCATTTACTTTCTTAAAATGGTAGGTCAAATTGATCGAAACTTTGATGGTATGTTCCCTCCCATTTACCAATGTGGTATCTGCCATTAGACATTTGGAATGGTCTGTGTAACCATAGAAACCAGCCAAAATGTCAAAAATTTCAAAAATTTCAAAATGCTCAAAAAGTAATGAAACTTACTATGATTGTTGACTGTCAATTCTGCATGAAACTTTTGAAGTTGGAATTTCCAAAATGGCCACCGTTGCCACGGAAACTGGAAAAAATGTCAATTTTTTTCAAAATTCTCCAAACTTAATAAAACTTAATAATATTGTAAACTGGCATGTATAGATGAGACATTTGACTTTGAAACTTTCAAAATGGCTGCCATTGCCATGGATACAGCAAAAATGTCATATTTTAAAAAATGATCTAAATGTACTGAAAATTTACAGAAAATGTATAGCCATGCAAATATGTGCATTCACTGTTAAAAGTTTTTGAAATGGCTGCCGCTTAGTGGCAATGGGGGGAAGGGTGACATCCGCTATTGCTTGCAATAGCAATTCTAGTTATGTCACCCGATCGACAATGTCGGGTGACATATTGCTTTTCCTCTGTTTCTTTTTCCCTATTATTATTATGTCACCCGATCGACAATGTCGGGTGACATATTGCTATTCCTCTGTTTCTTTTTCACTATTATTATGGCACCCTCAACGGAGTTGGGGTGACATATTGTTATTCTACGTTTCTTTTTTTTCTTATTATGGCACCCTCAACGGAGTTGGGGAGACATATTGTTATTCTACGTTTCTTTTTTTTTCTTTTTATTATGTCACCCTGACTGAGGTCGGGTGACATATTGTTATTGTACGATTCTTTTTTTTATTATTATTCCACACTTTTTTGTCCAGACTATTTCTGAGAATAGGATGGACCAATTGTTATGGAACTTTACCAAAATGTTAAAGGCCATGTGCAGAAGTGCAGTCGAGGGTTGGCATATCCAACATGGCTGCCGTTGTCAAGGAAACAGAAAGAATGTAAAAATGTAATAGAACATTCTAGAACATTGGTGTTAAAGTAAATCTACGACCATTAAATGTTATAAAATGGTATTATATTATGGCGAGCACAATATAAAACAGCAGTATGACTTTGGAATTTTCAAATGTTGCCATGGAAACTGTGCAAAAAAAGCAAAATTTTGAAAATTCTTCAAATCTGTATGAAACGTTACAGAAATAACTTGTTAATCTAGATGCGGCTTTCAACTTTGGAATTTCCAAAATGGCTGCCGTTACCATGGCTGCTGTTTAGTGGCAATTGGTGGACCAGGGTGACATCCGCTATTGCTTGCAATGGCAATTCTAGTTATTATTTTTATTCTTCCACACATTTTGTCCACGCTATTTCTCGGAATTGGTCAGACCCATGTTGATGGAACTATAACATAATATGAACCGCCATGTGAAGTTGTGCAAGAGACATTGGAATGGTAAAAAATGGCTGCTGTTACCATGGAAACAGAACAAATGTGAAAAAATCCAGTTTTTTGTTTTGGTGAACTATTTGGATACTATTTAACTCAGAATCATTATATTTTAATACAATGTAGGTGCCCACTATATACAGGTGTTGGATGATTTTGGCACTCATTGGAACTACTATGTTGCCATGGAAACTACTCCAAAAAATTCAAAAATCTCAAAATGTTCCAAACTTAAGGAAACTTCACAGTAACGATGAGCAACATTGGAAGATGTGGAATTTGGCGTTGGAATTTCCAAAATCGCTGTTGTTACCATGGAAACAATGCAAAAAGGTCAAAACTTTGAATTTTCACAGAACATTCTAGAACATCAATGTATAATTTATTCTAGAGACATTAAATGGTATATGATTGTATATGATTATGGAGGGGAAAAAATGCAGCGGGTGTTTGACTTTGGAATATTCAAAATGGCCGCCGTTACCATGGAAACAGCAAAAATACAAAAAACTTTAAAATGCTTCCAATTTATTTAAACTTATAAAAAATGTTGCTCAGCTAATGTAGACTTGACTTTTGAGTTTGGAATTTCCAAAATGGCCGCCGTTACCATGGAAACAGCAAAAATACAAAAAAATTCAAAATGCTTCAAATTTATTGAAACTTATAACAAATGTTGCTCAGCTAATGTAGACTTGACTTTTGAGTTTGGAATTTCCAAAATGGCCGCCGTTACCAATGCTACCGCTCACCTGGCAATATGGGAAGGGTGCCATCCGCTATTGCTTGCAATGGCAAATCTAGTTATGGCACCCTCAACGGAGTTGGGGTGACATATTGTTATTCTACGTTTCTTTTTTTTTCTTATTATGGCACCCCAAACGGAGTTTGGGTGACATATTGTTATTCTACGTTTCTTTTTTTCTTATTATTTTATTTATTCTTCCACACATTTTGTCCATGCTATTTCTCAGAATTGGCTTGAACAATATTGATGGAACTATACCATAATGTAGACCACTATATGAAATTGTGCAATCGGGGTATGGCATCATCAAGATGGCTACCGTTGTCATGGAAACTGACAAAATGTGAAAAAAAATGCAATTTCTAAATCTTTCATTATAAGACCTAGCTGGATGAAATTTTATGGTAATGTTCCTTGGTATGCCTAGATGTTGTGACAATATTAGGAAATTCAAAAATGGCCGCCATTGTCATGGAAACAGGGCGAAAGTTTAACATTGGCCCAATGGGAAATCATATTAAAGCTGCATTTCCTGCAAGAATATTTGATCAAACCTTCTACAACTTAATGAATATGTTACACGGCATGTCCCAAAGTGGCACCTATCTTTGGAATTTTGGAAATGGTACCCGTTACCATGGAAATTGCAAAAATTTCAAAAATTTCAAAATGCTCCAAAATTTACGAAACTTTACAAAAATGTTTATTGGCATGTGTATATGTTATCTTTGACTTTGGATTTATCAAAATGGCTGCCGCTCACCTGGCAATTGGGGAAGGGTGCCATCCGTTATTGCTAGCAATTACAAATCTAGTTATGGCACCCTCAACGGAGTTGGGGTGACGTATTGTTATTCTACGTTTCTTTTTTTTCTTATTATTATTATTATGGCACCCTCAACGGAGTTGGGGTGACATATTATGTCACCCAATCGACAATGTCGGGTGACATATTGCTATTCCTCTGTTTCTTTTTCACTATTATTATTATTATTATTTTTCTTCCACCTAGTTTTGTCCGGCAGTTTTCTCAGAGCCAAAGGAACCAATCTGAATGATGGTGCACTATAACAAGGAACCCTGACTTTCCAGTTGCAGTGCAACTTTGGAACTAAAAAATGGCTGCCATCACCATGGAAACCGAAAAATAATGGAAAATTCCAGTTTTTGGTTTTGATGAATTATTTGGAAATGCTTTAACTTAAAATCATTATCTTTTGATACAATGTAGGTGCCGGGCATATACTGGTTTTGGATGATTTTGGCAATCATTGGAACTGCTATGTTGCCATGGATACTACACCAAAAATTTCAAAAATATGGAAATGCTCCAAATTTTATAAAACTTCACAGTAATGATGAGCAACATTGGTAGATGTGGAATTTGGTGTTGCAATTTCAAAAATGTCTGCCGTTACCATGGAAACAATGCAAAACAGGTCAAAATGGTCCAAAAACCTTCAAGTGGCATTTACTTTCTTAAAATGGTAGGTCAAATTGATTGAAACTTTGATGGTATGGTCCCTCCCATGTACCAATGTGGTATATCCGATTCAATTTTGGGAACGGTCTCTGTTGCCATAGGAACCATCCCAAATGTCAAAAATTTCAAAAATTTCAAAATGCTCCAAAATTGATGAAACTTAATATGATTGTACACTGACAAGTCTGAATGAGACTTTTGAAGTTGGAATTTCCAAAATGGCCACCGTTGTCATGGAAACTGCGGAAATGTCAAATATTTTCAAAATGCTCCAAACTTTATGAAACTTAATATTATTGTTAACTTGCATGTATAGATGAGACTTTTGACTTTGGAATTTTCAAAATGGCTGCCGTTGCCATGGAAACAGCAAAAATGTTAAATTTTCTAAAATGCTCTCAATGTACTGAAAATTTACAGAAAGATGTACTGCAATGCATATATGTGCATTCACTGTTAAACAATTTTGAAATGGCTGCCGCTTAGTGGCAAAAGGGGAAGGGTGACATCCGCTATTGCTTGCAATAGCAATTCTAGTTATTATTATTCTTCCAACTATTTTGTCCGCCACTTTTCTCGGAGCCAATGGAACCAATCTTAATGATAGTTAAGTATAATAGGGAACACAAAATTGCGGGTTGCAGTAGGGTCTAAGACCATAAAAAATGGCTGCCGTTTCCATGGAAACGGAACAATTGTGAAAAATTCCACTTTTTGGTTTTTTGGAATAATTTGGAGATGCTTAAACTCAGAATCATCATATTTTAATACAATGAAGGTGCCACCCATATACTGGTTTTGGATAATTTTGGCAATCATTGGAACTACTATGTTGCCATGGAAACTACACCAAAAATTTCAAAAATATGAAAATGCTTCAAATTTTTTGAAACTTCACCATAACGATGAGCAACTTTGGTAGATGTGGAATTTGGCGTTAGAATTTCCAAAATGTCTGCCGTTTCCATGGAAACAATGCAAAAAGGTCAAAATGCTCCAAAAACTTATAATAATTTTGATATGCTTGAACTTGAAATCAACAAATTTTTACACAATATAGTTATCCACTATATACAGGTTTTGATTGATTTTGACAATCATTGGAACTACTCTGTTACCATGGATACAGGATCAAATATCTCAAAAATTTCAAAATGCTCCAATATTGATGAAACTTAATATGATAGTTGACTGGCAAGTCTGGATGAGACTTTTGAAGTTGGAATTTCCAAAATGGCCACCGTTGCCATGGAAACTGTAAAAAAGTCAAAATTTCTCAAAATGCTTTGAACTTAGTGAAACTTTATATTATTGTTAACTGCCAAGTACAGATGATACTTTTGACTTTGAAATTTTCAAAATGGCTGCCGTTGCCATGGAAGCAGCAGAAATGCGAATTTTTTTAAAATGCTCTGAATGTACTGAAAATTTACAGTATGATGTATTGCCATAAATATATGTGCATTCACTGTTAAACCATTTTGAAATGGCTGCCGGTTAGTGGCAATAGGGGAAGGGTAACATCCGCTATTGCTTGCAATGGCAATTCTAGTTGTTATTGTTCGTTTTTTTTTTGTCTTATTATATTTATTCTTCCACACTTTTTTGTCCATACTATTTCTCAGAATTGGCTTGAACAATATTGATGGAACTATACCATAACGTAGACCACCACATTCTATAGTGCAGTGGGGTATGGCATCATCAAGATGGCTGCCGTTGCCATGGAAACGAAACAAATGTGAAAAATTTCTGTTTTTTGTTTTGGTGAACTGTTTGAATATGCTTACACTCAGAATCATCATATTTTAATACAATGTAGGTGCCCACTATATACAGGTGTTGGATGATTTTGGCACTCATTGGACCTACTATGTTGCCATGGAAACTACACCAAAAATTTCAAAAATATCGAAATGCTCCAAACTTCATGAAACTTCACAGTAACGATGAGCAACATTGGAAGATGTGGAATTTGGCGTTGGAATTTCCAAAATATCTGTGGATACCATGGAAACAATGCAAAAAGGTCAAAACTTTAAATTTTCACAGAACATTCCAGAACATCAATGTTAAATGTATTCTAGAGACCTTAAATGGTATATGATGGTATATATGATTATGGAGGGGAAAAATGGCAGCGGGGGTTTGTCTTTGGAATATTCAGAATGGCTGCCATTACCATGGGAACAGCAAAATTATGAAAAACTTCAAAATGCTTTAAATTTAATGAAACTTATAACAAATTTTGCCTAGCTTATGTAGACTTAACTTTTGAGTTTCGAATTTTCAAAATGGCCGCCGTTGCCATGGAAACAGCAAAAAAACGAAAAACTCCAAAATGCTTCAAATTTATTGAAACTTATAACAATACAGAAACAGTCACTAGCATAAGCAGAGTTGACTTTTGAAATTCGAATTTTTAAAATGGCGGCCGTAACCATGGAAACGTTGAAAAACTTCAAAATGCTTTAAATTTAATGAAACTTATAAAAATATTGCCTTGCTTATGTAGACTGAATTTTTGAGTTTCGAATTTTCAAAATGGCAGCCGTTGCCATGGAAACAGCCAACATTTTCTGAATGGCTGCCGCTGGCCTGGCAATGGGGAAAAGGTGCCATCCGCTTTTGCTTGCAATGGCAAATCTAGAAAACTAATGAAACTTCACAGTAACGATGACAGGTGTTGGATGATTTTGACACTCATTGGAACTACTATGTTGCCATGGAAACTACACCAAATATTTCAAAAATATCAAAATGCTCCAAACTTAATGAAACTTCACGGTAACGATGAGCAACATTGGAAGATGTGGAATTTGGCGTTGGAATTTCCAAAATGTCTGTTGTTACCATGCAAACAATGCAACAAGGTCAAAATTTTCAAAAATAAAATTAAAAATGCTGCAAACTGGATGAAACTTTACAGAAACGGTCACTGGCATATGCAGAGGTAACTTCTGAAGTTGGAATTTTTTTGACAGGCATTAGAACTAAAATGTTACCATGGATACAAAAGCAAAAATGTCATAAAATGCAAAAAATAAATCTCTCATTATAAGATTCAGCTGGATGAAACTTTATGGTAATGTTCCTTGGTATCACTAGATCATGTGACAATACTAGGAAATTCCAAAATGGCCACTATTGTCATGGAAACAGGGCTAAAGTTTAACATTGATTCTATGAGAAACACATGCAAGCTGCATTTCCTGCAAGAATATTAGATCAAACCTACATATTCTTGGCCTTCTGTCCGTGTACAAATGGACATATTTACTCTGAAATCATTATATAGGTGTATTGTACATGTTTTTAGGTTTCTGTCCGTGTACAAGTGTATTATCTACTCTGAAATCTTTCGGCCTTTAAAGTTTGAAAATCGGAAGCGTAACCATGGTATAGTTGCTATATATAACATCATATAAAATGACGGAAAATCGTAAGATAGTAAGATTCTAAACAAAAATACTTATGCAAGAAGATGTTGTCCATAAATAAAGGCAACAGTAGTATACCGCTGTTCAAACTCATAAATCCATGGACAAAAAACTAAATCGGGGTAACAAACTAAAACTGAGGGAAACGCATAAATATAAGAGGAGAACAACGACACAACACTACAATGTAACTAACACACACAGAAACGGACCATACTGTTTTCATTAATTTTCCCCATATTTTCCCATGTTTGAACGACTGCTACAACAAATGAATTGAGTTTTCCTATTGCCATATTAAGGTTTGAAATGTAAATAATGATTTTGGGTTCCTACTGTTTCACCCATACTCACCTTTTATGTGAATAATGTTTTTATTTCTTTTCCACATATTTTACCATGTTTTAACGACTGCTTTTTAACACCTTTCATGTAAATAATATTAACTTTTTTTTTGGTCCATATTTGACCATGTTTAAACAACTCCTTTAGCGAATGAATTTAGTTTCCCTTTTACCAAATCACCGTTTGAAATGAGAATAATTATTTTGTTTTCTTTTCCGAGCGTCTTTGCCATGTTCTGTACAAAACCGATATATTCGTATTCACCTCTAATGTTAATGTTTCTCATTTCTTTTGCCTATATATTTTACTATGTTTTGAAAGTTGCAAGAACAGGTGAAAATAGTGTTGTCTTTACTAAATCGATGCTTGAAATGTAAATAATGCAAGAATATAAGATCAAACCTTCTGCAACTTAATGGATATGTAACATGACATGTTCCAAAGTAGCACCTGTCTTTTGGAATTATAGAAATGGTACCAGTTACCATGGAAATAGCAAAAAATTTCAAAAACTTCAAAATGCTTCAAAATTGATGAAATTTTGCAAGAATGTTAATAAACATATGTAGATGCTCTCTTTGACTTGGGAATTTTCAAAAAGACAGCAGCTCACCTGGCAATAGGGAAAGGGTGCCATCCGCTATTGCTTGCAATGGCAATTCTAGTTTTTATTATTTTTCTTCCACACATTTTGTCCAGGCGATTTCTTGAAATCCAAAGGACTAAAGTTGATGGAACTTTACTATATTAAGGACCCTCATGTGCAAAGTTGCAGGAAACATGGAATGGTTCAAGATGGCTACCGTTACCATGGAAACAGAACAAATGTGAAAAAATTCAGTTTTGGGTTTTGGTAAACTGTTTGGATATGCTTTATCTCAGAATCATTAGATTTTAATACAATGCAGGTGCCCACTATATACAGGTGTTGGATGATTTTGGCACTCATTGGAACTACTATGTTGCCATGGAAACTACACCAAAAATTTCAAAATTCTCAAAATGCTCCAAACTTCAGGAAACTTCACAGTAACGATGAGCAACATTGGAAGATGTGACATTTGGCATTGGAATTTCCAAAATATCTGTTGTTACCATGGAAACAATGCTAAAAGGTAAAAAAATTCAAAAAAAATGAAAATGCTGCAAACTGCATAAAACTTTATAGGAATGGTCAATGGCATAAGCAGAGTTGACTTTTGAAGTTGGAATTTTCAAAATGGCCGCCGTTATCATAGAAACAGCAAAAATGTCAAAAATTTCAAAATGCTCCAAACGAGATGAAATTTTACAACAATGTTTATAAACATCTGTAGCTGCGGTCTTTGACTTTGGAATTTTCAAAATGGCTGCCGCTCACCTGGCAATGGGGGGAGGGTGCCATCCGTTATTGCTAGCAATTACAAATCTAGTTATGGCACCCTCAACGGAGTTGGGGTGACATATTGTTATTCTACGTTTCTTTTTTTTATTATTTTTCTTCCACTATTTTTTTCCGGAGCAGTTCTCAGAATACAATGGACCAAAGTTGATGGAACTATGGTATAATGTTGACCCCCATGCGAAGTTGTCCCTCTGACTTTGGAATGGTCAAGATGGCCACCGTTACCATGGAAACAGCAATAATGCGAAAAACATCAAAGTGTTCCAAAGTGGAAAAAACTTCACAGGAATGGTAACTGACATGTGCTGATTTACAGTTTGACTTTGGAATTTTCAAAATGGCCGCCGTTACCATGGAAACTGCCAAAATGTCAAAAATTTCAAAAAGCTCCAAAATTTATGAAACTTTAAAAAAAATGTTAATTTGCAAGTGTAGATGCACTCTTTGACTAAGACATTTTCAAAATGGCTGCCGTTGTCCTGGCAATGGGGGAAGGGTGCCATCCGTTATTGCTAGCAATTACAAATCTAGTTATGGCACCCTAAACGGAGTTTGGGTGACATATTGTTATTCTACGTTTCTTTTTGTTTTTTCTATTTTTATTATTATTTTTCTTCCACACATTTTTGTCCAGTCTGGAACTCTCATGTGAATGGACTCAAGAAGATGGAACTATACCATAATGTTAACCACCAGATGAAGATTTGCTTTTTGGGGTTGGCACTTTCAAGATGGCTGCCGTTACCATGGAAACGGAACAAATGTGAAAAAATCCAGTTGTTTGTTTTCGTGAATTATTTGGAAACTATATAACTCAGAATCATTATATTTTAATACAATGTAGGTGCCCACTATATACAGGTGTTGGATGATTTTGGCACTCATTGGAACTACTATGTTGCCATGGAAACTACTCCAAAAAATTAAAAAATCTCAAAATGTTCCAAACTTAATGAAACTTCTCAGTTACGATGAGCAACATTGGAAGATGTGGAATTTGGCGTTGGAATTTCCAAAATCGCTGTTGTTACCATGGAAACAATGCAAAAAGGTCAAAACTTTGAATTTTCACAGAACATTCTAGAACATTAATGTTTAATTTATTCTAGAGACATTAAATGGTATATGATTGTGGAGGGAAAATATTGCAGCGGGGGTTTGACTTTGGAATATTCAAAATGGCCGCCGTTACCATGGAAACAGCAAAAATACAAAAAAACTTCAAAATGCTTCAAATTTATTGAAACTTATAACAAATGTTGCTCAGCTAATGTAGACTTGACTTTTGATTTTGGAATTTCCAAAATGGCCGCCGTTACCATGGCTAACGCTCATCTGGCAATAGGGGAAGGGTGCCATCCGCTATTGCTTGCAATCGCAAATCTAGTTATTTTTATTATTCTTCCACACATTTTGTCCATCGTGTTTCTAAGAATTGAGTGATCCAATGTTGTAGGAACTATAACATAATGAGGACCCCCATTTGAAGTTGTGCACCTTGCTATGGAATGGTAAAAGATGGCCGCCGTTTCCATGGAAACAGCACAAATGCGAAAAAAATCAAAGTGTTCCAAACTGGAAGACACGCCACAGGAATGTTAACTGGCATCTCCTGATTTCAAGTTTGACTTTGGAATTTTCAAAATGGCTGCCGTTACCATGGAAACAGCTAAAATATCAAAAATTCTAACTCTTTCGTTATAAGATCCAGCTGGATGAAACTTTATGAAAATGTTCTCCAGTATGCCAAGATGTCAAGACAATATTTGGATAGTTCAAAATGGCCGCCGTTGTCATGGAAACTGGGGCCCAGTTTTGCATTGACCCTATGGAAAAATGCATAAAATCAGCATTTTCTCAGAGAGTAGTGCACCAAAGTAAATGAAACTGTATTGATATATAACATGACATGTGGCAATGAGACGTACGCTTTTAGAATTTTGGAATTATCTACTGTAATCATGGTTGCAGCACAAATGTTCAAAATTTCCAAAAAAATTAAGTGCTGCAAACTGGATGAAACTTTACAGGAATAGTGACTGACATGTGCGGAGTTCCATTTTGAAGTTGGAATTTCCAAAATGGCCGCCGTAACCATGGAAACAGCAAAAATATCAAAATTTTCAAAATGCTTCAAACTTAATGAAATTTTGCAAAAATGATGACTTGCATGTGTAGATGCACTCTTTGACTTTAAAATTTTAAAAATGGCTGCCGCTCGCCTGGCAATAGGGGGACGAGGGTGCCATCCGTTATTGCTAGCAATTACAAATCTAGTAATGTCACCCGATCGACAATGTCGGGTGACATATTGCTTTTCCTCTGTTTCTTTTTCCCTATTATTATTATTATTATGGCACCCTCAACGGAGTTGGGGTGACATATTGTTATTCTACGTTTCTTTTTTTTCTTATTATGGCACCCTCAACAGAGTTGGGGTGACATATTGTTATTGTTCCGTTCTTTTTTTTCTTATTTTTATTTTTATTCTTCCACACATTTTGTCCATGCTATTTCTCGGGATTGGTCAGACCCATTTTGATGGAACTATACCATAATATGAACCGCCATGTGAAGTTGTGCAAGAGACATTGGAATGGTAAAAAATGGCTGTCGTTACCATGGAAACGAAACAAATGTGAAAAATTTCTGTTTTTTGTTTTGGTGAACTGTTTGAATATGCTTACACTCAGAATCATCATATTTTAATACAATGTAGGTGCCCACTATATACATGTGTTGGATGATTTTGGCACTCATTGGACCTACTATGTTGCCATGGAAACTACACCAAAAATTTCAAAAATATCAAAATGCTCCAAACTTCATGAAACTTCACAGTAACGATGAGCAACATTGGAAGATGTGGAATTTGGCGTTGGAATTTCCAAAATATATGTAGTTACCATGGAAACAATGCAAAAAGGTCAAAACTTTAAATTTTCACAGAACATTCCAGAACATCAATGTTAAATTTATTCTAGAGACATTAAATGGTATATGATGGTATATATGATTATGGAGGGAAAAAATTGCAGCGGGGGTTCGACTTTGGAATATTCAAAATGACCACTGTTACCATGGGAACAGCAAAATTATGAAAAACTTCAAAATGCTTTAAAGTTAATAAAACTTAAAACAAATTTTGCCTAGCTTATGTTGACTTAACTTTTGAGTTTCAAATTTTCAAAATGGCCGCCATTGCCATGGAAACAGCAATAATTTTCTGAATGGTTGCCGCTGGCCTGGCAATGGGGAAAGGGTGCCATCCGCTATTGCTTGCAATGGCAAATCTAGTTATTTTTATTATTCTTCCACACATTTTGTCCATCGTGTTTCTAAGAATTGAGTGATCCAATGTTGTTGGAACTATAACATAATGAGGACCCCCATTTGAAGTTGTGCACCTTGCTATGGAATGGTAAAAGATGGCCGCCGTTTCCATGGAAACAGCACAAATGCGAAAAAAATCAAAGTGGTCCAAACTGGAAGAAACTCCACAGGAATGTTAACTGGCATGTGCTGATTTCCAGTTTGACTTTGGAATTTTCAAAATGGCTGCCGTTACCATGGAAACAGCTCAAATATCAAAAATTCTAACTCTTTCGTTCTAACATCCAACTGGATGAAACTTTATGAAAATGTTCTCCAGTATGCCAAGATGTCAAGACAATATTTGGATAGTTCAAAATGGCCACCGTTGTCATGGAAACTGGGGCCAAGTTTTGTATTGACCCTATGGAAAAATGCATAAAATCATCATTTTCTCAGAGAGTAGTGCCCCAAAGTTAATGAAACTGTATTGATATATAACATGACATGTGGCAAAGAGATGTACGCTTTTAGAATTTTGGAATTATCTACTGTAACCATGGTTGCAGGACAAATGTTCAAAATTTCCAAAAAAAATTAAAATGCTGGAAACTGGATGAAACTTTACAGGAATAGTAACTGACATGTGCGGAGTTGCATTTTGAAGTTGGAATTTCCAAAATGGCTGCCGTAACCATGGAAACAGCAAAATTGTCCAAAATTTCAAAATGCTCCAAACTTAATGAAATTTTACAAAAATGATGACTTGCATGTGTAGATGCACTCTTTGACTTTGAAATTTTCAAAATGGCTGCCTCTCGCCTGGCAATGGGGGGACGAGGGTGCCATCCGTTATTGCTAGCAATTACAAATCTAGTTTTTCTTCCACCTAATTTTGTCCGCTCGCTTTCTCAGAGCCAAAGGAACCAATCTGAATGATGGTGCACTATAACAAGGAACCCTGACTTTCCTGTTGCTTTTCAATATTGGCACTAAAAAAATGGCTACCATCACCATGGAAACGGAAAAATGGTGAAAAAATATAATTTTGGAGTTAGGTGAATTGTTTGAGAATGCTTAACCTTAAAATCTTTAGATTTTAATACAATGTAGGTGCCCACTATATACTGCTTTGGGATGATTTTGGCAATCATTGGAACTGCTTTGTTGCCATGGATACTACACCAAAAATTTCAAAAAAATGAAAATGCTCCAAATTTTTTTTAATTCTAGCATAACGATGAGCAACTTTGGTAGATGTGGAATTTGGCGTTGAAATTTCCAAAATGTCTGCCGTTTCCATGGAAACAATGCAAAAATGTCAAAATGCTCCAAAAACTTCAGGGTTTGGTGAATAACTTTGGTATGCTTGAACTTAAAATCATCAAATTTGTATACAATATAGTTGTCCACTATATACAGGTTTTGAATGATTATGACAATCATTGGAACTACCCTGTTACCATGGATACAGGATCAAATATTTCAAAAATTTCAAAATGCTTCAAAATTGATGAAACTGAACATTATTGTTGACTGCCAAGTCTGGATGAGACTTTTGACTTTGGAATTTCCAAAATGACCACCGTTGCCATGGAAACTGCAAAAAAGTCAAAAATTCACAAAATGCTTTGAACTTAATGAAACTTAATATTATTGCTAACTGGCAAGATCAGATGAGACTTTTGTCTTTGAAATTTTCAAAATGGCTGCCGTTGCCATGGAAACAGCAGAAATGTGAAATTTTTTAAAATGCTCTGAATGTACTGAAAATTTACAAAAAGATATATCGCAATTCATAGATCTGCATTCACTGTTAAGTTGTTTTGAAATGGCTGCCGCTTAGTGGCAATGAGGGGAAGGGTGACATCCGCTATTGCTTGCAATGGCAATTCTAGTTATGGCACCCTCAACGGAGTTGGGGTGACATCTTGTTATTGTTCGTTTCTTTTTTTTCTTTTTATGGCACCCTCAACGGAGTTGGGGTGACATATTGTTATTGTTCGTTTCTTTTTTTTCTTTTTATTATGGCACCCTCAACGGAGTTGGGGTGACATCTTGTTATTCTACGTTTCTTTTTTTTCTTTTTCTTTTTATTCTTCCACACATTTTGTCCACGCTATTTCTCGTAATTGGTCAGACCCATGTTGATGGAACTATACCATAATATGAACCGCCATGTGAAGTTGTGCAAGAGACATTGGAATGGTAAAAAATGGCCGCCGTTACCATGGAAACAAAAAAAAATGTAAAAAAAAATCAAAATTTTAAATCTTTCGTTATAAGAGGCAAAGTCTTGAAAGTTTATGTAAATGTTGGCAGTGGTGCCCCGAGGTACCAACAGTACTTGGAATTTTCAAAATGGCTGCCATTCCCATGGAAACTAGGCAAAAGTTTAACATTGACCCTATGGGAAAATGCGTTTTAGCTGCATTTTCTTGAAAAATATAACAACAATTCCACGGAAATCGTAATTAGGAGTGTGTGCAAATGGTCACATGCAATTGCTGTACTGCTAACATGTACTAGAATATTCTAGAATAAAAATATGTATTTTATTTAATGTGCTTTAAAGAGAAAATCGCCACCGAGAGAACGAGAAACACTCAGAGTACAAATTACTGACATTTCTGCACTTGCGTTAAAGTACATATCCGTGAATGACACACCTGCTAAAATATACACATCAGCTGAAATCAATCGATAAACATGTAATTAAATTGTACACGATAAGTTACATGTATTGTATGATACGCGAGCTATTGAAGAATTAATTGAACAGTTAATACGCCGCTCCGTCAATATATACACATGTTGTCTGTCCTACGTCCCCTCTAAAAAGAATATTAATATGCTAAGTCCACGATAATATACTTCAGTATCACGTGACACCACCTTCCTACTTGCGCGCGTGTCTAATTTTAGATTTAAAAAGGATTCCCAAACTATGTATAGAACTGAAACGTATTCTACGGAAGAGAAAAAAAAGGGGGGGTTGGGGGGGGTTGGGGGGGGGAATGGATTTAGAAATGCTGATTCCGACATGTATAATAGATATGCCATTTGACTTTTGTACACTCATAATTGTTGATGCTACTGTGACAATGTGCAGTACGGGGTGCCATCGTCCGCTATTGCTTGCAATAGCAAATCTAGTTATGGCACCCTCAACGGAGTTGGGGTGACATATTGTTATTCTACGTTTCTTTTTTTTCTTATTATTTTTCTTCTTGCAACAAATTTTGTCCAGGGGATTTCTTGAAATCCAATGGACCAATGTCGATGGAACTCTACTATAATAAGGACCCCCACGTGCAGAGTTGCAGTAAGCATGGAATGGTTCAAGATGGCTACCGTTTCCATGGAAACAGAACAAATGTGAAAAAATCTAGTTTTTGGTTTTGGTGAACTGTTTGAATATGCTTACACTCAGAATCACCATATTTTAATACAATGTAGGTGCCCACTATATACAGGTGTTGGATGATTTTGGCACCCATTGGACCTACTATGTTGCCATGGAAACTACACCAAAAATTTCAAAAATATCAAAATGCTCCAAACTTCATGAAACTTCACAGTAACGATGAGCAACATTGGAAGATGTGGCATTTGGCGTTGGAATTTCTAAAATATCTGTAGTTACCATGGAAACAATGCAAAAAGGTCAAAACTTTGAATTTTCACAGAACATTCCAGAACATCAATGTTAAATTTACTCTAGAGACATTAAATGGTATATATGATTATGGAGGGAAAAAATTGCAGCAGGGGACAATATATGGATAGTTCAAAATGGCCGCCGTTGTCATGGAAACTGGGGCCAAGTTTTGCATTGACCCTATGGAAAAATGCATAAAATCAGCATTTTCTCAGAGAGTAGTGAACCAAAGTAAATGAAACTGTATTGATATATAACATGACATGTGGCAATGAGATGTCTGCTTTTAGAATTTTGGAATTATCTACTGTAACCATGGTTGCAGCACAAATGTTCAAAATTTCAAAAAAAAATTAAGTGCTGCAAACTGGATGAAACTTTATGGGAATAGTAACTGGCATGTGGAGAGTTGTATTTTGAAGTTAGAATTTCCAAAATGGCCGCCGTAACCATGGAAACAGCAAAATTGTCCAAAATTTCAAAATGCTTCAAACCTGATGAAATTTAGCAAAAATGATAACTTGCAGGTGTAGATGCACTCTTTGACTTTGGAATTTTCAAAATGGCTCATTGGACCTAATATGTTGCCATGGAAACTACACCAAAAATTTCAAAAATATCAAAATGCTCCAAACTTCATGAAACTTCACAGTAACGATGAGCAACATTGGAAGATGTGGCATTTGGCGTTGGAATTTCCAAAATATCTGTAGTTACCATGGAAACAATGCAAAAAGGTCAAAACTTTGAATTTTCACAGAACATTCCAGAACATCAATGTTAAATTTACTCTAGAGACATTAAATGGTATATATGATTATGGAGGGAAAAAATTGCAGCGGGGGTTTGACTTTGGAATATTCAAAATGGCCGCCGTTACCATGGGAACAGCAAAATTATGAAAAACTTCAAAATGCTTTAAATTTAATGAAACTTATAACAAATTTTGCCTAGCTTATGTAGACGTAACTTTTGAGTTTCGAATTTTCAAAATGGCCGTCGTTGCCATGGAAACAGCAAAAATATTCTAAATGGCTGCCACTGGCCAGGCAATGGGGAAAGGGTGCCATCCGCTATTGCTTGCAATGGCAAATCTAGTTATTATTTTTATTCTTCCACACATTTTGTCCATACTATTTCTCGGAATTGGCCAGACCCATGTTGATAGAACTATACCATAATATGAACCGCCATGTGAAGTTGTGCAAGAGACATTGGAATGGTAAAAAATGGCCGCCGTTACCATGGAAACTGCAAAAATGTAAAAAAAAATCAAAATTCTAAATCTTTCGTTATAAGAGGCAACCTCTTGAAAGTTTATGTAAATGTTGGCAGTGGTGCCCTGAGGTACCAACAGTTCTTGGAATTTTCAAAATACCTGCCATTGCCATGGAAACAGCAAAAATGTCCAAAATTTCAAAATAATCAAAATGCTGCAAACTGGATGAAACTCTACAGAAATGGTACCTGACTTGGCCAGAGTTGGATTTTGAAGTTGGAATTTCCAAAAAGCCGCCGTTACCATGGAAACGGAAAAAATTTCAAAAATTTCAAAATGCTCCAAACTTTATGAAACTTAACAAAAATGATAATTTGCATGTGTAGATTCACTCTTTGACTTGGGAAATTTCAAAATGGCTGCCGCTCGCCTGGCAATGGGGGAAGGGTGCCATCCGCTATTGCTTGCAATGGCAAATCTAGTTATTTTTATTTTTCTTCCACGCTTTTTGTCCAGGCCATATCTTGGCACTGTATGATCGAATGGTCATGGAACTATACCATAATGTTACCCAGCATATGAAGTTTTGCAAACAGGGTATGGCATCATCAAGATGGCTGCTGTTGCCATGAAAACTGATAAAATGTGAAAAAAAATGCAATTTCTAAATCTTTCATTATAAGACCTAACAGGATGAAACTTTGTGGTAATGTTCCTTGGTATGTCTAGATGTTGTGACAATATTAGGAAATTCCAAAATGGCCGCCATTGTCATGGAAACAGGGCGAAAGTTTAACATTGGCCCTATGGGAAAACACATTGAAGCTGCATTTTCTGCAAAAATATAAGATCAAACCTTCTACAACTTCATGGATATCTAACATGGCATGTCCCAAAGTGGCACTAGTCTTTGGAATTTTGGAAATGGTACCCGTTACCATGGCAATAGCAAAAATTTCAAAAATTTCAAAATGCTCCAAAATTGATGAAACTTTAAGAGAATGTTAATAGACATCTGTAGATGAGCTCTTTGACTTTGGAATTTTCAAAATGGCTGCTGCTCACCTGGCAATGGGGGAAGGGTGCCATCCGCTATTGCTTGCAATGGCAAATCTAGTTATGGCACCCTCAACGGAGTTGGGGTGACGTATTGTTATTCTACGTTTCTTTTTTTTCTTATTATTATTATGGCACCCTCAACGGAGTTGGGGTGACATATTGTTATTGTTCGTTTCTTTTTTTCTTATTATTATTATTATTATTATGGCACCCTCAACGGAGTTGGGGTGACGTATTGTTATTCTACGTTTCTTTTTTTTCTTATTATGTCACCCGATCGACAATGTCGGGTGACATATTGCTTTTCCTCTGTTTCTTTTTCCGTATTATTATTATTATTATTATTATTTTTCTTCCACCTAATTTTGTCCGCCCGCTTTCTCAGAGCTAAAGGAACCAATCTGAATGAGGTTTTTTGGAGTAAAATGGAACCAATCTTAATGATAATTCACTATAAGGAGGAACACAAAATTTCGGGTTGCAGTAGGGTCTTAGACCATAAAAAATGGCTGCCGTTTCCATGGAAACGGAACAATTGTGAAAAATTCCAGTTTTTGGTTTTGTGAATAATTTAGAGATGCTTAAACTCAGAATCATCATATTTTATCACAATGTAGGTGCCAGCCATATATTGGTTTTGGATGATATTGGCAATCATTGGAACCACTATGTTGCCATGGAAACTACCCCAAAAATTTCAAAAATTTCAAAATGCTCCAAATTTTTTGAAACTTCATGGTAACGATGAGCAACTTTGGTAGATGCGTAATTTGGCGTTGGAATTTCCAAAATGTCTGCCGTTACCATGGAAACAGTGCATAAGTGTGAAAATGCTGTAAAAACCTCAGGGTTTGGTAAATAATTTTGGTATGCTAGAACTTGAAATTATCAAATTTTTACACAATATAGTTGTCCACTATATACAGCTTTTGAATGATTTTGACAATCATTGGAACTCTTCTGTTACCATGGATACAGGACCAAATATTTCAAAAATTCTCTAAATGCTTTGAACTTAATGAAACTTGATATTATTGTTAACTGGTAAGTAAAGATGAGACTTTTGACTTCAAAATTTTCAAAATGGCTGCCGTTGCCATGGAAACAGCAAAAATGTATGTGCATTCACTGTTAAACAATTTTGAAATGGCTGCCGCTTAGTGGCAATTGGGGGAAGGGTGACATCCGCTATTGCTTGCAATGGCAATTCTAGTTATGGCACCCTCAACGGAGTTGGGGTGACGTATTGTTATTCTACGTTTCTTTTTTTTTTCTTATTATTATTATTTTTATTATTTTTCTTCCACACATTTTGTCCAGGCGATTTTTCAAAATCTATAGGACCAAAGTTGATGGTTCTTTACTATATAAAGGACCCCCATGTGCAAAGTTGCAGGAAACATGGAATGGTTCAAGATGGCTACCGTTACCATGGAAACAGAACAAATGTGAAAAAATCCAGTTTTTGGTTTTAGTGAACTGTTTGGATATGCTTTATCTCAGAATCATCATATTTTAGTACAATGTAGGTGCCCACTATATACAGGTGTTGGATAATTTTGGCACTCATTGGAACTACTATGTTGCCATGGAAACCACTCCAAAAATTTCAAAATTCTCAAAATGCTCCAAACTACAGGAAACTTCACAGTAACGATGAGCAACATTGGAAGATGTGGCATTTGGAGTTGGAATTTCCAAAATATCTGTTGTTACCATGGAAACAATGCTAAAAGGTCAAAAATTTCAAAAAAAATAAAAATGCTGCAAACTGGATAAAACTTTACAGGAATGGTCAATGGCATCAGCAGAGTTGACTTTTGAAGTTTGAATTTTCAAAATGGCCGCCGTAACCATGGAAACAGCAAAAATTTCAAAAATTTCAAAATGCTCCAAAATTGACGAAACTTTACAAAAATGTTAATTGGCATGTGTATATGTTATCTTTGCCTTTGGAATGTTCAAAATGGCTGCCGCTCACCTGGCAATGGGGGAAGGGTGCCATCCGTTATTGCTAGCAATTACAAATCTAGTTTTTATTATTTTTCTTCCACACATTTTGTCCAGGCGATTTCTCAAAATCCAAAAATCCAAAGTTGATGGAACTTTACTATATTAAGGACCCCCATGTGCAAAGTTGCAGGAAACATGGAATGGTTAAAGATGGCTACCGTTACCATGGAAACAGAACAAATGTGAAAAAATCCAGTTTTTGGTTTTGGTGAGCTGTTTGGATATGCTTTATCTCAGAATCATCATATTTTAATACAATGTAGGTGCCCACTATATACAGGTGTTGGATGATTTTGGCACTCATTGGAACTACTATGTTGCCAAGGAAACCACACCAAAAATTTCAAAATTCTCAAAATGCTCCAAACTTCAGGAAACTTCACAGTAACGATGAGCAACATTGGAAGATGTGGCATTTGGAGTTGGAAATTCCAAAATAGCTGTTGTTACCATGGAAACAATGCAAAAAGGTCAAACATTTCAAAAAAAAAGAATATGCTGCAAACTGAATGAAACTTTACAGGAATAGTAACTAGCATAAGCAGAGTTGCATTTTGAAGTTGGAATTTTCAAAATGGCTGCCGTAACCATGGAAACAGCAAAAATATCAAAAATTTCAAAATGCTTCAAACTTAATGAAACTTTGCAAAAATGTTACTTGATATCTGTAGATGCACTATTTGACTTTGGAATTTTCAAAATGGCTGCCGCTCACCTGGCAATTGGGGAAGGGTGCCATCCGTTATTGCTAGCAATTACAAATCTAGTTATGGCACCCTCAACGGAGTTGGGGTGACGTATTGTTATTCTACGTTTCTTTTTTTTCTTATTATTATTATGGCACCCTCAACGGAGTTGGGGTGACGTATTGTTATTCTACGTTTCTTTTTTTTCTTATTATTATTATGGCACCCTCAACGGAGTTGGGGTGACATATTGTTATTGTTCGTTTCTTTTTTTCTTATTATTATTATTATTATTATGGCAGTTTTTCTTATTATGTCACCCGATCGACAATGTCGGGTGACATATTGCTTTTCCTCTGTTTCTTTTTCTGTATTATTATTATTATTATACTTCCACCTATTTTGTCCGGCATGTTTTTTGAAGTGAAATGGAACCAATCTTAATGATAGTTCACTATAAGGTGGAACAAAAAATTTCGGGGTGCAGGTGGGTCTAAGACCATAAAAAATGGCTGCCGTTTCCATGGAAACAGAATAATTGTGAAAAATTCCAGTTTTTGGTTTTGGTGAATAATTTGAAGATTCTTAAACTCAGAATCATCATATTTTGATACAATGTAGGTGCCAGCCATATACTGATTTTGGATGATTTTGGCAATCAATGGAAGTACTATGTTGCCATGGAAACTGCACCAAAAATTTCAAAAATATCAAAATGCTCCAAATTTTTTGAAACTTCATGGTAACGATGAGCAACATTGGTAGATGTGGAATTTGGTGTTGGAATTTCCAAAATGTCTGCCGTTACCATGGAAACAGAGCATAAGTGTCAAAATGCTCTAAAAACTTCAGGGTTTCGTGAATAATTTTGATATGCTTGAACTTGAAATCAACAAATTTTTACACAATATAGTTATCCACTATATACAGGTTTTGATTGATTTTGACAATCATTGGAACTACTCTGTTACCATGGATACAGGATCAAATATCTCAAAAATTTCAAAATGCTCCAAAATTGATGAAACTCAATATGATAGTTGACTGGCAAGTCTGGATGAGACTTTTGACTTTGGAATTTCCAAAATGGCCGCCGTTGCCATGGAAACTGCAAAAAAGGTCAAAATTTCTCAAAATGCTTTGAACTTAATGAAACTTGATATTATTGTTAACTGGCAAGTACAGATGAGACTTTTGACTTTGAAATTTTCAAAATGGCTGCCGTTGCCATGGAAACAGCAGAAATGTGAAATTTTTTAAAATGCTCTGAATGTACTGAAAATTTACAGAAAGATGTTTTGCCATGAATATATCTGCATTCACTGTTAAACAATTTTGAAATGGCTGCCGGTTAGTGGCAATAGGGGAAGGGTGACATCCGCTATTGCTTGCAATGGCAATTCTAGTTATTCTTATTCTTCCAATGATTTTGTCCGGCAGTTTTCTTGGAGACAATGGAACCAATCTTAATGATAGTTGACTATAATGAAGAAAACAAAATTCCGAGTTGCAGTAGGTCTTAAGACCATTAAAAATGGCTGCCGTTACCATGGAAACGGAACAAGTGTGAAAAATTCCAGTTTTTGGTTTTGGTGAATGATTTGGAGATGCTTTAACTTAGAATCATTATATTTTGATACAATATAGGTGCCCACTATATACTTGTTTTGGATGATTTTTGGTACTCATTGGAACTACTATGTTGCCATGGAAACCTCACCAAAAATTTCAAAAATACCAAAATCCTCCAAATTTAATGACACTTCACAGTAACGATGAGCAACATTGGAAGATGTGCAATTTGGCGTTGGAATTTCGAAAATGTCTTGTGTTACCATGGAAACAAGGCAAAAATGGTCAAAACACTTTAAAAACCTTAAAAAGTGGCATTTACTTCCTTAAAATGGTAAGTTCAATCCATTGAAACTCTGATGGTATGTTCCCTCCCATGTACCAATGTGGTATCTGCCATTAGAAATTTGGAATGGTCTGTGTTACCATAGAAACCATCCAAAATGTCAAAAATTTCAAAAATTTCAAAATGCTCAAAAAGTAATGAAACTTAGTATGATTGTTCACTGTCAAGTCTACATGAGACTTTTGGAGTTGGAATTTCCAAAATGGCCACCGTTGCCATGGAAACTGCAGAAACGTCAAATATTTTCAAAATGCTCAAAACTTAATGAAACTTAATATTATTGTCAACTGGCATGTATAAATGACACTTTTGACTTTGGAATTTTCAAAATGGCTGCCGTTGCCATGGAAACAGCAGAAATGTGAAACTTTTGACAATGCTCTTATTGTACTGAAAATTTACAGAAAGATATATTGCAATTCATAGATCTGCATTCACTGTTAAGTTGTTTTGAAATGGCAAATGCTTAGTGGCAATGGGGGGAAGGGTGACATCCGCTATTGCTTGCAATGGCAATTCTAGTTATTATTTTTCTTGCAACAAATTTTGTCCAGGCGATTTCTCGAAATCCAATGAACCAATGTTGATGGAACTCTACTATAGTGATGACCTCCATGTCAAGTAGTGCACGAAGCATGGAATGGTTCAAGATGGCTCCCGTTACCATGGAAACGAAACAAACGTGAAAAAATCCAGCTTTTGGTTTTGGTGAACTCTTTGGATATGCTTTAACTCAGAATCATTATATTTTGATACAATGTAGGTGCCCACTATATACAGATGTTGGATGATTTTGGCACTAATTGGAACTACTATGTTGCCATGGAAACTACACCAAAAATTTCAAAAAAATCAAAATGCTTAAAACTTAATGAAACTTCACAGTAACGATGAGCAACATTGGAAGATGTTGAATTTGGCGTTGGAATTTCCAAAATAGCTGATGTTACCATGGAAACAATGCAAAAAGGTCAAAACTTTGAATTTTCAAAGAACATTCCAGAACATCAATGTAAAATTTATTCTATAGACATTAAATGGTATATGATGGTATATATGATTATGGAGGGAAAAAATTGCAGCGGGGGTTTGACTTTGGAATATTCAAAATGGCCGCCGTTACCATGGGAACAGCAAAATCATGAAAAACTTCAAAATGCTTTAAATTTAATGAAACTTATAACACATTTTGCCTAGCTTATGTAGACTTAACTTTTGAGTTTCGAATTTTCAAAATGGCCGCCGTTGCCATGGAAACAGCCGCTGGCCTGGCAATGGGGAAAGGGTGCCATCCGCTATTGCTTGCAATGGCAAATCTAGTTATTTTTCTTCTTGCAACAATATTTGTCCAGGTGATTTCTCGAAATCCAATGGACCAATGTTGATGGAACTCTACTATAGTAAGGACCCCCAAATGCAGAGTTGCAGGAAGCATGGAATGGTTCAAGATGGCTACCGTTTCCATGGAAACAGAACAAATGTGAAAAAATCCAGTTTTTGGTTTTGGTGAACTCTTTGGATATGCTTTAACTCCGAATCATTATATTTTGATACAATGTAGGTGCCCACTATATACAGATGTTGGATGATTTTGGCACTCATTGGAACTACTATGTTGCCATGGAAACTACACCAAAAATTTCAAAAAAATCAAAATGATTAAAACTTAATGAAACTTCACAGTAACGATGAGCAACATTGGAAGATGTTGAATTTGGCGTTGGAATTTCCAAAATAGCTGTTGTTACCATGGAAACAATGCAAAAAGGTCAAAACTTTGAATTTTCAAAGAACATTCCAGAACATCAATGTAAAATTTATTCTATAGACATTAAATGGTATATGATGGTATATATGATTATGGAGGGAAAAAATTGCAGCGGGGGTTTGACTTTGGAATATTCAAAATGGCCGCCGTTACCATGGGAACAGCAAAATCATGAAAAACTTCAAAATGCTTTAAATTTAATGAAACTTATAACACATTTTGCCTAGCTTATGTAGACTTAACTTTTGAGTTTCGAATTTTCAAAATGGCCGCCGTTGCCATGGAAACAGCCGCTGGCCTGGCAATGGGGAAAGGGTGCCATCCGCTATTGCTTGCAATGGCAAATCTAGTTATTTTTCTTCTTGCAACAATATTTGTCCAGGTGATTTCTCGAAATCCAATGGACCAATGTTGATGGAACTCTACTATAGTAAAGACCCCCAAATGCACAGTTGCAGGAAGCATGGAATGGTTCAAGATGGCTACCGTTTCCATGGAAACAGAACAAATGTGAAAAAATCCAGTTTTTGGTTTTGGTGAACTGTTTGGATATGTTTAAACTCAGAAACATTATATTTTAATACAGTGTAGGTGCCCACTATATACAGGTGTTGGATGATTTTGGTACTCATTGGAACTACTATGTTGCCATGGAAACTACACCAAAAATTTCAAAAATATCAAAATGTTCAAAACTTAATGAAACTTCACAGCAACGATGAGCAACATTGGAAGATATGGAATTTGGCTTTGGAATTTTCAAAATATCTGTTGTTACCATGGAAACAATGCAAAAAGGTCAAAACTTTGAATTTTCACAGAACATTCCAGAACATCAATGTTAAATTTATTCTAGAGACATTAAATCGTATATGATGGTATATGATTATGGAGGGAAAAAATTGCAGCGGGGGTTTGACTTTGGAATATTCAAAATGGCCACCGTTACCATGAGAACAGCAAAAATATGAAAAACTTCAAAATACTTTAAATTTAATGAAACTTATAACAAATTTTGCCTAGCTTGTGTAGACTTGACTTTTGAGTTTGGAATTTTCAAAATGGCCGCCGTTGCCATGGAAACAGTAAAAATATTCAAAATGGCTGCCGCTGGCCTGTCAATGGGGAAAGGGTGCCATCCGCTATTGCTTGCAATGGCAAATCTAGTTTTCATATTATTTTTCTTCTTGCAACAAATTTTGTCCAGGTGATTTCTCGAAATCCAATGGACCAATGTTGATGGAACTCTACTATAGTAAGGACCCCCAAATGCAGAGTTGCAGGAAGCATGGAATGGTTCAAGATGGCTACCGTTTCCATGGAAACAGAACAAATGTGAAAAAATCCAGTTTTTGGTTTTGGTGAACTGTTTGGATAGGCTTTAACTCAGAATCATTCTATTTTAATACAATGTAGGTGCACACTATATACAGGTTTTGGATGATTTTGGCTCTCATTGGAACTACTCTGTTGCCATGGAAACTACACCAAAAATTCCAAAAATCTCAAAGTGCTCCAAATTTCATGAAACTTTACAGTAACGATGAGCAACATTAGAAGATGTGGCATTTGCAGTTAGAATTTCCAAAATAGCTGTTCTTACCATGGAAACAATGCAAAAAGGTCAAAAATTTCAAAAAAAATTAATATGCTGCAAACTGGATGAAACTTTACAGGAATAGTAACTAGCATAAGCAGTGTTGCATTTTGAAGTTGGAATTTTCAAAATGGCCGCCATAACCATGGAAACAGCAAAAATATCAAAAATTTCAAAATGCTTTAAACTTAATGAAACTTTGCAAACTTTGCAAAAATGTTACTATACATCTGTAGATGCACTCTTTGACTTTGGAATTTTCAAAATGGCTGCCGCTCACCTGGCAATGCGGGGAAGGGTGCCATCCGTTATTGCTAGCAATTACAAATCTAGTTATTATTCTTATTCTTCTCTTTCTAACCCCTTAAACTGTCCTACCATTTTTGGGGAAGCAGTAGAGGATGATATTTTTTCTGGGTACGGGTCTGCATCATGGGGGTTGCAGAAACCAATGTCCATGATACCAGGGTGTCATCTTGGCATAATTAGGGGGCTCAAAGATGGGTGGGGTCATTTTTTTTTTACATTTACTAAATATTTTTCTGTATGTAGAGTAGATGGAATTATGATTACTATTATGAATATTTAGAGACACATGTCTGCTCCAATATGGAACTTGAAGAAGGCGTGGTACTCCCTCTACACGAGGCATCGGATTTACGTTCCATTCTGACCAGACATGACTGTGTACTTGTACATCCCGCACAACCAAACGGTTGCTGCACTTCAGCAAGTTCAAAGAAGACCAATGGTGACATACTTTTAACCCCCAGTCACCCTTTGGGGTTCGTCTTTCCGTGAAAGATGATTTTCTAATGAAAGCTGTCCCGTTTTTTTTTAATTTTCTAAGTTCATGATAATTTAATCGTGTATAAGTTTTTTCCAGCTTTACAGTTTATGTCATTGCAATGGGTCTACGTATTAAGGTTTTTAAATATGGACAGAGACATTCGACGAAAATCTTATATTTCAAATAAATGAGTATATCAATCATTTTATTTCATAATTATTCACAAACATTCCTTTTTTAAGCGGTTCAATCATCACCAATTATCGTTTATGAAAATATATATTAATGGTACATACTCAGAGGCGGGGGGAACTTTCTATATACAAAGTAGTAGGAAGTGCCTCTGGAACAGCCCCGTTATTCCGACGCCCCATTCGTCCGACACCCCAATAGTCCGACACAGAATTATTGAACAATATTTTATATAAATAATTCTAATTTCAAGAGGATAATCCCATTATTTAAAACTAATGCTCCTGAGAGTCCTCAAAATAATAATAACATATTCATAAAGTACTTTCAATATTATGATTTTGCTTAATGTCCAGTGGCAAATGTTGCATACATGTTCATGACAATTTAACAATAAATACAATAGGTAGGTCCTGTAATAGATGCCCTCCGGGGTGAAAAAGATCAATGAAACTTGGACTGCCACTGGACAATGAAAGTATATTGAATAGGGACAGGAATTTGCCTTGCAACAGGCTTAGACAAACGGCCACTGACAGCCCCTCAAAGAGTTGTTCCAATGGTTCTTACCCTGCAAAGAGCGTGGCACTCTCTACAGGAGGCATCGGATTTTATGTCACGGCCACTCTGACATTTGTTGAAAATTATACACAACCAAACGGACGTCCAACTTTGGCAAGGGTTTACTGCCAGTCGTAGGAAGACCAAAGTGACCATATTTCTATTCCCACTTGCATTATAAATATATACAATGTATTAAAAATCACTTGACCTTGTCCATCGAGTGACTAAGAGCAGGTAACGCAATCTATTAAGGTGGGTTGGTAGATATGTATTAGTGAAAATAGTGGGATATTTTCCCATTCAATATATAGAATGCTAAAGACGCGGAGTATCGAACATTTTGTCAAACTAAATATATTTTGTGAAGTTTTGTCGCATATCTAGCATGAAGATACGCAGCTTTGTATCTCTCCCAAGGAAGACAATTAAGAAAGTTAAGACTCCAATTAGTCTTTAATGATTACACGATTGTATGTGTGATGCCGCTGGTTCAGTGTACAGCATTATTTTGAGAAGAACATGAGGCCACACCAATTTAATTTCTTGTTCTACGGATTTTTAGACTCCAAAAATTGGGGCGAGCGAGCGATTTGAAAATTTAAAAAAAAAAAAAATAATTTGCAAATTTTTGAGGCGAAGCTTAAAATGTAAAGGCGAGCGATTATATTTTTTTTTTGTAAACATAAAATAGTAAGTTTTGTCAATATTAAAACTTGATTTATCACTTATACTTGTCATAATCAGGTTGGGAAAAAGTAAAATCACAAAAATACTGAACTTAGAGGAAGATCAATTGGGAAAGTCCATAATCACATGGCAAAATCAAATAACAAAACGCATCAAAAACGAATGGACAAAAACTGTCATATTCCTGACTTGGTACAGGCATTTTCAAATGTAGAAAATGGTGGATTAAACCTGGTTCTATAGCGCTAACCCTCTCACTTTAATGACAGTCTCATCAATTTCCGATATTTTTACATTGATGCGTTAAATAAACAGACACAATAAATATAATAGTCAAAATATGGGTACATCAGTCATCATCGTTTAACAATTTTAAAAGGAAAAATTTAAAAGAACACAAAAACATCTACTATCTACGAACACATTTATTGATTTGAGTGTCTGACGTCAGAAAATTTTATACGTCACATAAATTTGTCGTTCAATGTACGTACAAACAATTTTAAAATTTTCATGGGAATGTTAGCATACAGGGTTAAAAAATCAAAAGTATGTAAGAATAAATTTAAGAAATAGACCGAGATTTAAACTAGTCCAAAAGTTATATATAGAATTTATAAGAATCCAAAAATAGTGAATTCCACTACGCGATTGAATGATTTTGACGTTTGTCAAAACCCTTTAATGTTATAAATATCCCTTTTATGAGGGGTCAATATAAGTTATAATATATTTTGTTTTGTAAAAAAAAAAAAACTTTTTAGTACAAAAGAGCTCATATTTTCCAAAAGAACTATATAAATTATCTATCTAGTATTAAATGGTCAAAACATGCCCAAGAATTTTATAATATTCCTGGACTTTAACCATGTTATTGTTAACTCATTTACTTTAACAGTTTAATATTATTCAAAATAAGTGGACCTCTCTTTAAAAAAAGTTGTTTAATATATGATGTATTTCTCCTCTTTGAGTAAAAAATTCGAAGTTTCCAAAGGTTTTACTATACAAACCCTTGGTATTTCTATTTTCTTTTCTACAACAGTAAAATGACCCCTTGATTGAGGGAGGGTTGTTCCCAATCTGATAATAACAAAGGTCAAAGTACGGCCTTTTATACAGGGCTTTAATCCAGACCAAACAGCAAGTTATAAGGGGCCCCAAAATTATAAGTCTACACAATTCGAAACAGGAAAACCAACGATCTAATTTATATAATAAATCCAAACGGAAAAATATCCGTGAACCACATAAACAAACGATAACTGCTGAATGACAGGCCCCTGAATCAATCAGGACAGGTGTATAAACATGCAGCGGCTATGGATAGATTTGTTTCGCCAGCATACATATAATTGCAGTTGAAGGCAAATCCTTCAGAAGTTCTTTGTACTTTATTCGAACAACGAACATGTTTTGATAGGGAATATAAGTAAGGGGGGGAGAAACCATTGTTTTGATCTGTACAGGTATTTCCGCTGTTATATATTTGTCAGGGAGCACTCCCACTTGGGATAAATTGGTTGCATGCTGAAACAAATATTCTCAGATATTTACACAGTATGGTGGGGTGCTTCTAGGTTTAAAATCGTTATATACAGGTTAGACTGTGATTTTAAAACCAAATGTTAGTATCTTTTTATAATATTTACAAAAAAACGGTGCGGAAAATGGACATAATTACATTTCCGGATGCGGGAAGCGGGAATAGAATAAAAATTTTAAAAAATTTAACGTTTTGAAAAAAATAGGTGCGGGCGGGTCCATCGAACAAGGCATTAAATCGGTGTGGCCTTTAAAGTTGAGTTTGTCTTTTTTTTTTTAAATGTTTGTACTTAATTGAAGAGTGAATTATTTAAAGTTAATACATTGAACTCATAAGACAGTGGGAAAACTGGTAAACTCTTCAGAACTTTGTAAAGTTTAGTGCGTTCTCCGTAAGGAATCTGTTTCAGTTTACAACAGCAAAATGTGCTGGTAAATAGCAATAATGAAAACAGGTACACTCCTGTGTCAAAAGAAGTGTTGTGGGTTGCTAGTTATTTTTATGTCGCATGTTTGCTTGTGTTGTTCAAACGACAATCGATAAGTTGTTAAAGATGCAACAAAGAACACGAATGAAAAAAAAACTATTACAGAAAAAAGTTTGCTGTTTTATGAATATGCTATTGCTATTACAAATAGTATCGCTTATGTAAACAGTACATGATTTGTAGTTGTTGGTTTGTCTAATGTCCAGTGGCAAATGTTTTATGACTGTTCAGTTCAAGTAACAATTTTACTATCGATATTATAAACTTAAACTCGCCAATTTTCGAACCTTTCGAGTGGATTATCAATTAATAATTCAATAGCTTTCAGCTTTTTGTTTTGTTTTGAGAATAAGTTCGTATACAGTATACATGAATTGAAATAATAATATTTGAAATGATAGTTCCTCTTTATGGTTAAATTACACTTTTTACAGTTTTGACTGTACCCGAGATATAATCACGTGAACATTATTCTTTATGACGAGAGACTACACTGTTGGTGACATGTCCTTTATAGTAGAATGTGTTCCCATAAAGAACACATCTTGTTAGTTTACCAAAACTTGCAAGGTTTTCGATTTTCTTTATACGCATATGGTCAAGGTCATGGTATTTCTTTAATAGTAATACCATATAGGTGGTATGATATTATCTGTTTCTGTGATACACTTATTACAAATACAAAGAGTAGTTCAATTACCACTTCAACAACGATCCTGCGAAGTAGGGTCTTGATTGGGGGTGGGGGTTGTTCATTTCTATTTTCTTTTGTTTATAGGCTTTTTTCTCTATAATTCTCTATACTTTTGCCCATTATTCTCTAATCTTTATATTTTAGCACCTCATTATTCTCTATTCTTTATTTTGTGATCCACTTTTCTCTATTTTGTATATTTTGTCCATTATTCTCTTGTTCTTTTAACCTCTATCCGCACCCTCATGAAGTAGATTTTCTATAACGGCAGTTATTAACCTATTTCGGACTATTTGGGTGTCGGACCAGTGGGGTGTCAGACTAATGGGGTGTCGGAATATCGGGGCGACCCCCTCTTGAATTGGTCACCTATTCAAGCATGGAAATATGTGAATAGGTCGGGAAAACTTTCAGAAATATATGATAAGGTCAATAAAGTTCCCTTAACACATGACATGGGTAAAATCTCTTTGTTTTACGGTGCTATAATCTGGATAATGCACAACAAAGGTGTGCATTATTTCCCTCAGATATACTGCACAGTTAAAATCTATTTTTACCTTTAGGGGCGGTTCCTGTATTTTGAAAGGGGCGTTATTCTATAAGATTAAAATAACATCACCGAGTGGCGAGTGTAGCAGGTGTAGCGAGACTAAAGACATTTTTTGGCGATTTTAAGATAAAACATGACGTTTTCAAATCGAAGGCTGGGGCTTAAAATAAAATATTTAATATCAATGTAAATATTAAATCAGTGTTTCACAGTCAAACCAGATAAAAATATTTTTTAGTAACCAAAAAGGGATGTATTTTAGAATATACAAATAAATAAAATCAGATGTCAGTGGATTAGTTTTGTACTCAATGGATTTTATTACGACTATTTAGATGCCCGGCTTTTTAGTGACTAGGGTCGAATTTGATGAGGATCATATTTAAGGAGGAATAAGCAACAGATCAATCAGACTTTGCTTAGATGAGACATGTCTTCAAAAATTAATACAGTAGAAAACAAAATTTGGAGAGGGGAATTAAAGAATGAAAAGAGAAACATTTTTTTCTTCAGTTTTACTTAATATTTTAAATTTAGGTTAATCTCTCATCGGTTCATCTTCCTTTAAGCATATTATTGATCGAAAGAAAGGCAAGCAATTACTATTTCAGTTTTCATTTTTCTTACACATTTAACGGAGGTAAAACTGTAGAAGATGTAGATTATACGTCAATAAGACAGAAATCAAACGACAAAAAAAATTAGGACATTTAAAATGCAACATATAGTATAGTTTTCAACAATAGAAAGGTGTCCACGCAACACTCACTAATTTATATAAAAAAAAATTAAAAAAAATACAGAGAAACGATGAAAAAAAACAACATTTAATCGCAATCCTCCAAATAATATTTCTATTATGGAAGATGCCTAAATATAAAAAAAAATCAAACACTTACCAATCTTCAACTACACAAAAGCGTATTTCACCCTTTTTTTACCCTACAAGAAACTTTCATAGGAGCCGTTGATTGCGGATCATTGTCCGCATTTTCCCAAAACGTTTACGTAAATTGATGGCGTCATGTGTTAAAACAGTTATCGGCCAAACAAATTGGTATATACGATTGGTATATACTATAACATAACTTCTTCGTCTTTCATCTTTCTTGGTGTTCCTGGTTGTATATTTATCAACCAATTTTCTCTCTTTTGGCACTTTGGTAGTGCACTCTTATATTACACACCACACGAAACCCGAACAATATGTGATTTAAAATCTATATTATATGAAAAGGGTGTGGTAACAGAACACTAGCTGCATCCCTATTAATAAAATATTGAAGTGGACCCGAGTACAGTGGTTAAATTTCCAGTCGATTTCCGCTGTTCTATATTTTAAGGAAGTAAGTCCCACCCTTTTCTATCTAACAACTGATATATTCAAGAATTCTCTCGACTCCACCAACTGGAGATGGGATGAAGAGATAACAGAAATATAAAAACACATTAGATTTTTTTATCGTGTAAAAAAATATCAAAAAAGGTTCTAGTCATGTTTAGAAAAAAAGTGTACAATGTTTTGCAACCTAAATGGCCGATAACTTACACTCGACAGGAGAGAAAATATGAAAAAGGAAAAATAAACACTTCAATATAGCAAATGATGAAAAAAAAGGTTAAACTATGAGCAAAAACTTGAGTGAGACTAATCATAGACAAGCTAATGACCTTGTAAATGCCAACATCTCTAACCCCTCCAAATAAAAGGATGGTAGTGTGGCAGCAATCCAACAAAAGAAATTCCAAGAATGGTAATTGCCAAAAAGGTACACCTTCTGCTGAGATAAATCTTGGCAGAGCTAAAATTTTGCTCGCCGGAACAATTGATTTTCAGAAAATCGGATTAATCTATTTTTATTTTATTGTACGTATACGTATAACGTGAACATTTAATAACTTTTATCTATACATTTCAGATGTCATTATTGTGAGAAGATGCCTGTGTACAAATGTTATGAATGCAGTAACGTTTTATGTAATGACTGTTGTATTAACCATGACAAATTAACCGATACAGAATACCACACACTTCGATCGACCAACGATAAAATGCTACTGAATAATAAATTCGAGGTTTCTAATGAGATAAGTGCTATGAAAGCACTACCTGGGGGATTATTAGTTATTGCTTTGGATTATATATAGTGATAGCAAGTTACTCATATATTCAGTCAGTGATAAACAACGAAATGAAATAAGCGTAGGTGGAATGATATGTGGTATTGCAATATTAGACAGAAATATTGTCGTTCTGTTATCACGTGATATTTATGAACGGGCTTACTCAATAAAAATAGTTGATATAAGACAAAGACAGGTTATTCAACATGTAGACGTGAGACTTGATCTTCCACCCTACCGATACAGGCCAATGTTTTACACTGATGATCAACTTTATATCAGTAGTCTCTCAGGAATAACAGTGATGGATATGTCGGAGACAATAGACAGAAAAAATAAGTTTATCATGTTTATGTGAAGTTTTTTTTATATACTTAGTAATTTACAGACTTAATTTCCAAAGATTTTATGTGTTAGTCTATTTTTAATAATAATCATTGAAATGTCTTTTTAAGTTTTAATTTTTGGGAAGAACCTGACGCTTTAACGAAAAGAGTTTGGAAAATATTGTACAATTGTACAATTGAGTATTTCCCTTCGTAATGTTTATAATGTAAATACGTTTATTTGTTGTTGTTTTTTTAAATATATATTTTATATTTTCTTTGGGTTTTTTTTGTGTGTTGTATTTCCAATTTATATTACTGATGTATATGCTGTGTAAACAGTTTTTAAATCAAATAATTTTTATTTATTATTATTGAAATATCATATACGGAAGACCTGGAGTCCCATGCAAAAATAAAATTCGAACTCGTTACTAACCTGTGCGCAAGAGATACACAACTTGGTGTGCACGAGTAACTAACTTATGGGCTCGAATTATACGTATTCTAATTGAAATGCGCACATTTTGCTTATAAGTCTTATAAATTCCTGCTTAGTCGACAGCGCGCCGAAATAATAATTCAAAATTGAATAATGAATAGTATTGTAATGAATAATTAAATCGTTTATATTTTGATATTCTAGTTGAAAAGTAAACAGTGAACTAAATCATTTATTATTAGACTATTGTTCGATTCTGTGTTTGGGAATTCGCCGGTTTTTTTAAGTCAATCTATATTTTCAAATTTATTAAAAAAACAAAACATATTTGCAAACTTTGAACTTCATTTTCGTGACATCATAGGGATGATTACGGAAGCCGATAAGGGCCATTCAAAAAAAAATATTTTATGTCGTAATTACGACATAGCATGTCGTAATTTCGACATAACATGTCGTTATAACGACATCGCTATGTCGAAATTTCGACATAACAGGTCGTTATAACGACATCGCTATGTCGTAATTTCGACATATCATGTCGTAATAGGGTCATTTTAAAAAAATGTGGATATTTCAGTTGTGAAATAACAATACAAAATAATATTCAATTTTCAACTTTAATATATGCAATTGAATAGTTTAACAACAATACAACCTGAAATAAAAATATGCAATCTTAAATGCTACTACAAAAATATTTTAAAAAATAACATAGAAACAAGTATGGGACAAATGTCAACTACATAACGGATTTTGTTTCGGTCCCTAATTTTTTTTTAATAATATTTACATTTTGCTTGATATATATTTCCATAAAAATCACCACACTTTTTTCAAAACAGTTAAAATAACACTTTTTAGAAACATATTTTAAAGTGAATTTAATTCAGCATTGTCAACTACATAACGCTTTTTGTCAACTACATAACGATTCACTGCGTTATGTAGTTGACCGTTATGTAGTTGATCTATTTGTGGTTTTTGAATGTTTTTCTTGACCCTAATACTACCAGATAAATGGTTTTTATTGAATTAGAGTCAGTATTATAGACTTTGAATGATTTATGTAAAAAAAAATATTTATGCCAAAATTTATCAATGTTTTTGCCGTTACAAAGTTGACATAGAATAAAATTACGTAGTAATTTGTGCTCACCAAAACTAATCTATAATGAAATGAATCCATGATGTCATCCTGTAACTTTAAGCACGTCATCAGAGGATGAAGAGTAAGTAGAGAGCACTTCCTTAGTTACAAGGGATATAATCAGTTGTTTATTGGCAACATTATTGCATTTGTGTTATGTAGTTGACATTTTTTTAAGTACGAAATGAAAAGTAAAAAAAAATGCTAATAAAATCTAATAATTCCCTGTATTTGTGTATACATACCTGCAGTGTGATCTATATATTTATAATAACAAAAGAAAAATAATAAGTTCCGCTGGGTATTAAATCCAGCATTTAAAAAAGACTAGTTTTTCAATTTCGTACAAGCAATTTTGGGGTTTTTGGACCCT
Source organism: Mytilus galloprovincialis (assembly GCF_965363235.1). Taxonomy (NCBI): domain Eukaryota; kingdom Metazoa; phylum Mollusca; class Bivalvia; order Mytilida; family Mytilidae; genus Mytilus; species Mytilus galloprovincialis. Next base: position 51,189,391 of record NC_134839.1, read on the forward strand.
TTGAAACCCACTGGAAGCAATTTCTGTAGCTAAATTTCATATTGAATTTGCTGGAACTTGTTACACACACCCAAAACTAAATTGTGTATCGAAAAATTGGACAAAAATATTTACACTTTTTTTTAGAAATATTGATTGTACAAGAAAATCCACATTTTTTGAAAAAGGCCCAATAACGACATCGCTATATATTAAAGAATATGTATTATGATTGCCAAGAGACTAAATGACACAGAAATTAACAACTATAGGTCATCATAATGCCCCCAATAATTTGAAAAGCCCCCGATTAGTCAGCTATAAAAGAGTGAGGAAAGATACCAAAGGGAGAGTCCCCGAAATGCTGTGTGGCAGACACTGTTATTAATTAATTATTAGCTCCCTTGGTAAAACTCCAAATTTCATATTTAATGTATTTCATTGTTAAATAATTTACATGAAGCTTAAACAGTATATATATTTGTTAATTGCATAGCTTTTGCTATTTTATTGTAAAGTTTAATATTTGCATCGTCGCAAAATCTTTGGTTACCTTCTTTGGATACCTTCAGTGAGAAACTTATATATTTTTAAAATCCAATCTCGGTTGTAAAAGATACCTGCCGTGGAAGGGCTGTACAGCCAGACAAGTTTGAAATAAACAAACAAACAAACAAACAAACAAACAAATATTTTATTTGCCAATCACGGCGCCCAGAATGAGCAGAATAATTATAATATAATTTTCAAACATAATGTAGAGTAAATTCAAAATAGGTTAAACAAAGTACATAATATGATTGATTTTGATTTGGTTGATTGATATAATATTAGGGACCGTTCAATATTTATCAGATGGATGGGCCGGTGCAAAATGGGGCGGGGCAAGCACTTTTTTTGTGGAAATATTTGGATGGGCAAGAACTTTTTTTTAAATATTTAGTGGATGGGCCAGAACATATTTTATAGGAAAAATTTTGTTATCAATTTTATTGGTTTGTAGGATATTTCTTTTGCGGGCACTCAAAACATGTCTAAACAAACTGGTAGCTTGGCTCATTTCTGTCAATTTTAAGGATTTAATTAAGGAATAAAAAGCTAGAATTTTCTGTTCAGACTATCTTTTAGATTATTTTGACCTTATAGAATACCAAATTGTTTAATAGTTTGGTGTATTGCTGTAAAATTTATGGATTTAATTAATAGGTAAGAAAAAAAAGCTCAAATTTTTAGATAAGGCTAAATTCAGATAGTAAACTTTAAATTTTTTTCTAACTTTTTCAAATCAACTTGGATTTTCCAAAAACTCTACAGCTATCTCATTTATATATTGATCTTATAGAAAGCCAGGTTGTTTGGTAGTTAGATGTATTGCTGTTAAATTTATAGATTTAATTAATAGGTAAGAAAAAAAAACTCAAATTTTAAGTTTAGGCTGAATCTAGATAGTCATCTTTTTTTTATAACTTTTTTAAATCAACATGGATTTTCATAAAACTCTACAGCTATTTTATCTATATATTGATCTTATAGAATGCCAGATTGATTGGTAGTTTGGTGTATTGTAGTCATTCTTATGGATTTAATAAAAAGGTTAAACAAAGCTCAAATTTTCAGTTTAGGCTAAATCCAGATAATCATCTTTAATTTTTTTTATAACTTTTTTAAATCAACATGGATTTTCATAAAACTTAACAGCTATTTCATTTATATATTGATCTTACAGAATGCCAAGTTGTTTGGTAGTTTGGTGTGATACTGTCATTCTTATGGATTTAATAAAAAGGTTTAAGAAAAAGCTTAAATTTTCAGTTTTTTGTTATTTCAAGATAGTCATCTTTAATTTTTTTCATAACTTTTTCAAATCAACTTGCATTTTCATAAAACTCTACTGTTATATAATTTGTATATTGATCTGACAATTTAGGTAAAAAAAGTCAGGATAAACTAATAAAAAAAAAAGGCAGGACCGAATAGAGTGAAAAATAAAAAGGCAGGACAGAGATTACAACTAAAAAAAAATGCAGGACAAAATTTTTCATCCTAGCCCCCCCCCCCCCCCCCCCCCCCCCATAAAAATCAAATGGTAGCTCCCTTACTGAATGCCAGGCTGTTTAGTACTTTGTTTTTTTGCTGTCATTTAAAGGATTTAGTTAATAGGTTGAAAAAAAGCTACAATTTTAAGTTTCGACTAAGTTCAGATGGTCACCTTTCATTTTATTTATAACTTTTTCAAATCAACTTAGATTTTCATATAACTGTACAGCTATCTCATTTATATATTCATCTTTAAGAATGCCAGGTTGTTTTATAGTTTGGTGTTATTAGCTGTCAAATTTAGGGAATTAATTAATAGGCGAAAAAGGCTGCATCAAAGTCAAAAACATGTCTGCCTATATTTGCTTAAAAGACCATAATAAATTTCTTTTTTGAAAAGTAGAAAAGATAAAGGGACATTGATATTTGAACTATAAACATGTTCTGTTTTTAAGACAATAATTAGTAATTCAGTATATGATAATATGTTTACTAGTCCAAGAGTTATTGTCCCTTAATTTGAATTATTTCCTTTATTTTAAATCAATATTGTATTTGAGGCTGCACATATAAAATCAAATCTGTACATGTATATTCATACTGGTTTTTAAAATCAATCAAATGTATGGTTCTGATACACACATAGATATATACATATATAATTAACTAGCATATTTTAAATTTTGTATAAAGTCTATTCTTTGATTTTCAAGACATAAAAATCTAAAAACTTTAAAATAGAAAAAGAACCTATTAAATCATTTTTGATTTTCTTAGAGTTTTAGAGGGGCAAGGACTTTTTTATAGATTTTTTTTAGATGGGCAAGGACTTTTTTTCACAATTTAAAAGGATGGGCAATAACTTTTTTAATAAAACAATATTAAGAATGCACCGGCCCATCCATCTGATAAATATTGAACGGTCCCTTAAAGAAAATGAAGTAGGCAATTTGTAAATAATAAACATATATAATACAATATGACCAATAGTCTGTTATTCTGGTCCCTTTATTGGACAGCACACCTCGTAGTAAATACTAATAATTTATCAAATGTAAAAGAAATAACTTATGTAAATGCATATTTGATCATACATAATTTATTATAGAGAAATCTAATTTGATATTGTATTTCTGTTTATATTTAAAACCTCTAATAACTGACAAATTATTATCAAAATGTTTTTATCTTCATTTCCCATTAGCCAAATAAAAAGAGATTTGTTATCAAGTTTTGAAATATTATTATTTTTACTATATATTTTGCTTAGAAAGGGATTTCTAACATTATCCAGAGTTTTACATGTTAGAAGAAAATGCATCTCATCTTCTATTTCCTCATTACAGAGTTTGCATATTCTATTTTCTAGTTTAATATTAAAATAACGACCTTTTTCTATTTCAAGTTTGTGAGCTCCAATTCTAAATCTTGTTAAAACACATCTTTGAATATATGGTAATTTCAATAAGTAAGGCTCAAAATTAAAATTTGGTTTAAATAATCGATAAGTTCTAAGTTTATTTCCAGAGGTCTTATTTTGTCTTTTATCATTAAATAATTCTTTCTTCCATATGCTGCAATACTTTAAATATAATTTCTTTTTCATCATATTTCTAATGTTTATTTTAGATGAGAGCACCTGATACTCTTTTAAATCAAGTAATTTTAAGATAGCATCAATACTACTAGCCCAACAATTCTTCCAAGCTTTAGATAATGTATTTGAGAGAGAGTATGCATTTGTTAATAAAATATTATTTTTAATATGAATTCTTTTCCAATATTTAATCATGTTTGTTAAAATATCTATCATTAGAGGATAACGACCTAATTCGCCAAATATGGCTAAATTTGTTGCGTGCTTATTCACTCCTAATGTAAATCTGCAGAATTTTAGATGCACTTTTTCATTTTTTAGATTTTTACATAATCTAACCAGACTCAAGCTAGCGACCAATCCTAGCGACCAATCAAGCTAGCGACCAATTCTAGCGACCACTGAAGAACACAATGAGAATCAACTTGTCAAAGAATCATAATGTGGTATAAGAGAAAACCACAAAACAACATAATGAAACAACGTTCTGTTAAAAATAAAATATAGCTACCAATACGGTTTATATTGCTTTTTAACCTATAAATAACTATAGATATCCATCATATCAAGTCAGAAGGGACACTACAACATCAATGTCGTCTGTAGCCTAATGTACTGACTAGTTTGCTTGCTAAATGTCTGCATCGATTTTTATTCCCCTACTTAAACACATACTTTATGTTATTATATGTATTTATAGAATGGAAAGTGCGCTCCTTTACGTATTTTACTCTATAGAGAAGGGCATATACTATATTTTGAGGTCTTCTTTACGTTTTCTCGGTATTCCAAACTCTAAACAGAGATGGTTAACAAAAATCAAGGATTGCAAATAAACTATTAAAAACGGATCGTATATCCCCCGATCACATAATAGTTATATACGAGTAATTTACGGATAAGAAATGAGAATAAAAAGTAAACGAATTGAATTAGTAAAAAAAAAAAACAACAGTGTTTGTCTATGATGATTTGCTCGCATAATTATTTTCCATATTCAGAGAACCGTAAATAATTTTAAAAAGAACATATTTTAATAAACATGTGTACCTAGTTTCAACTTGATCTGACTACAATGTTGTCTAAGATTCAATCTAATACAGTATAAATGGATGGATACACGAAAAAACGAACGAACGTACAAACCTACAGATCAGATAACATTACGGTCTTTACTGTTGTAGGCGTAGCATAGAATAACTATTTAATGTGAGTTGACTTAAACTCGTTCCTGTGTACAATGGATAAGCTTTCAAATAAACGAAATAAGAAATATCTTATGTTCGAAAGAATTACTATATACTGGCTTTCTATACATTCGGCATCCTCAAATGGTCCGAGTACACAGGTACACAGTTATCGTCCTTTGATTTTTCGTTGTCCTTTTTCGTTGTCCACGAATATAGTCCTTAGTGTGGACAGTGTGTTAAAAATGTACTTGCTATTTTTTTCATATCCCTTCAAAATGTATTCTTCATGTTTTATGCCTCAAATAGCAAGTAAGGGGGTTTAAAGCACACTGTAAAAACAAATGGGTCATGTATTTTAAGGTTCATGTGGACCCTATGGCTAAAATGGCCGTATTTTCACCTCACAATTTACTCTGAGTACAGGCAAACCTGTGCATCTTGAAAAGTTTTAAGGCATAGCATGCCCTAGATAAATAGAATTCAAATGCATTGTATGATTAAGAAAATTCATAACTTAACTGGATTTTGCCGTACACTTTTTTTCGTCCCTGCAAAAGATGATAAAATCAACAAACAGTTGAGTTTACCTTGATATGGTCCACTCATGTACACAGTTTAAATAACCAATTATTGTCAGGTATCTATTGTCCATCTCATGTCCATGTCAAGCAATACAGCTCACTTCAATTATTACCTGTGGGGAAGTTCTCAAACCTGTTTCCCAACTTACTTTATTTTGGCACCTTCTGGAGGAATGAAAAAAAGTGCACGGCAAAATCCTGGTAAGTTTTTATTTTTCTGAAACATAAAACATATTTGGAATTTATTTATCTAGGGCATGCTATGCCTGAAATTTGTTACAGATGCGCAGGTTTGTCTGTACCCAGAGTAAATTTTTAGGTGAAAATACGGCCATTTTAGCCATAGGGTCCACATGAACCTTAAAGTAAAGTAGTGATTTGGTCCGGTTAATTAGAAAGGTTAAGAAATAGCACATCGGAAGTTTTCAAAAGATTTCAGGACCTCTAAAATTGTCCATATTTGGAGTCAGAGCCAAGGAATTCTTTTTAATATTTGGATGTTATTGAGAAAGTGTAGGTGGGATTCAATTCCCAGAAGGTTTTAACCCCCTAAATATCATTTCAGTGGGCCCTGCTCTGATTTATTACCTTTCATTTGAGCCATGTCCAGTGGCGAACTTTACCGTATGGAGCTTGCGAGGCTTGCCGAAAGAATGTACGTTGGACACGAAAGAAACGACATCGCCACGTGTGGGAAAAAACTTTGCCGTAGGGAACTGTACAGAAAGACTGAAAAATGAGCCCATACCCATAACTGTATAGGTACCTCAGACTTTGGATGGCCAGTGAATTCTTCAGGTGCACTTTCCCACCCAGGGATTGCTACGAGTTGAAGGTATGGATAATAGCTTTCAATCTAACCACCTGCGGTCAATAACTTTGCCGTAGGGGGATGGGAGTAAAGCGACTGCTGCCACCACCCATAATAGACCAAAATGAGAAATTGAGTATGTGGTTGTCAGCTACCGGTGCACTTTCCCACCTGGACATTTACATGAATAAAAGAGTCTGGGACAAGCTTTCAATCCCACTAGGTGTGGGAAAAAACTTTGCCGTAGGGAACTGTACAGAAAGACTGAAAAATGATCCCATACCCATAACTGTATAGGTACCTCAGACTTTGGATGGCCAGTGAAGTCTTCAGGTGCACTTTCCCACCCAGGGATTGATACGAGTTGAAGATATGGATAATAGCTTTCAATCTAACCACCTGCGGTCAATAACTTTGCCGTAGGGGGATGGGAGTAAAGCGACTGCTGCCACCACCCATAATAGACCAAAATGAGATATTGAGTATGTGGTTGTCAGCTTCCGGTGCACTTTCCCACCTGGACATTTTCATGAATAATAGAGTCTGGGACAAGCTTTTAATCCCACTAGGTGTGGGAAAAAACTTTGCCGTAGGGAACTGTACAGAAAGACTGAAAAATGAGCCCATACCCATTACTGTATAGGTACCTCAGACTTTGGATGGCCAGTGAAGTCTTCAGGTGCACTTTCCCACCCAGGGATTGATACGAGTTGAAGATATGGATAATAGCTTTCAATCTAACCACCTGCGGTCAATAACTTTGCCGTAGGGGGATGGGAGTAAAGCGACTACTGCCACCACCCATAATAGACCAAAATGAGAAATTGAGTATGTGGTTGTCAGCTTCCGGTGCACTTTCCCACCTTGGTTAGATTGAAATCTTTTATCCATATCTTCAACTCGTATCAATTCCAGGGTGGGAAAGTGCACCTGAAGACTTCACTGTCCATCCAAAGTCTGATGTACCTATACAGTAATGGGTATGGGCTCATTTTTCCACACTTTCTGTACAGTTCCCTACGGCAAAGTTTTTACCCACACCTAGTGGGATTGAAAGCTTGTCCCAGACCCTTTTATTCATGAAAATGCCCGGGTGGGAAAGTGCACCAGAAGCTGACAACCCCATACCCAATTTCTCATTTTTATCCATGAAGGGTGGTGGCAGCAGTGGCTTTACTGCCACCCCCCTACGGCAAAGTTCTTGACCGCAGGTGGTTAAATTGATAGCTTTTATCCATATCTTCAACTCGTATCAATTCCAGGGTGGGAAAGTGCACCTGAAGACTTCACTGTCCATCCAAAGTCTGATGTACCTATACAGTAATGGGTATGGGCTCATTTTTTCACTCTTTCTGTACAGTTCCCTACGGCAAAGTTTTTACCCACACCTAGTGGGATTGAAAGCTTGTCCCAGACCCTTTTATTCATGAAAATGCCCGGGTGGGAAAGTGCACCAGAAATATTACATTAATTTCTGGACCTATGGCTGGTATAGCTATGAAAATACGGAAAGTCAAGCAGAAAATAGCCCATTAAACATGTAAAAATAACATTGATGATTTTGTTAACCATCTTTGAAGGCTAAATTAGTTGTCAGCTGTCTGAAAATAAATTTTATTGCACAACAACTTTCATATATAAAAAATCCACAGGGGCCAAAATGCGAAACCAAACTCCTAACTTTGTATTGCTGTCTTCTGGTTCCCAGAAATTCCAGAATAAAAAAGCGGTACTAAGCCAACTATACAACGGGGAAAATATGCCCTGTTTTTTATTATTTTTTTCTGATTATTATTCAACACGGGTCTTAATTAGTGATCCTAAGTGAACATGGTGAATACGCTTTCATTTGATACCAAAATGAACTAAATATAATACTTATTGACAAAGATTTATAAATATGCATATAGTAACTATTTTGTTTGATATAATGTACTACTTTGTATGTTCTCTTGATCGGGTCGACATAGTAATTTTTATAAATGTAAATAGGACTAGATTGTTTCCCTTTACAGTTATCAATTATTTTCGATTGTTTTTTTTTTGCTTATCATATTATATTTTCATTTTATTCATTCTAATTGATATTTAATAATTGAACAAGACTGACATTCCAGCTCCTTTTCTTCATTTGACGTTTGTTATAATTTTGTAATGTTATTTACTTTTGCTTACCATTTTTTTAATACTTATTTAAATGAAATCTATACTATTAAACGAGAAGACCTCATTTTTGGTGTCGCTTCTCCTCCTTCCACAATAAATTGATCATTGTGACTATATGTCCTATAGATACCATGCATAGTCGCATTTGTCATCCATTCTTATGATTATTCAGTTTCGGTTATTTTGGGAGAAAAACGGAAAAAATGAAGTCCGGATATATGTCCGTCATCACTCCGGCTTTTATTCATAGACAACTTCCTCTTCCGTTTATATTTCCAGAAGTTTTTACATTACACATGACATACATGTACCCTATATTATCATGTTTTATTTAAGATTCATTGCCTGAATCGTTATATAAGAATGTTGTCCCAAGTGTAAGCAACGACCCAGGCTGTGTGAAAATAAACACAATCATTTTTGTTATTCATTGTCCCAAGTGTAAGCAACGACCCAGGCTGTGTGAAAATAACGCAATCATTTTTGTCATTCACTTATCGTCACGTAAATAACGACACAGGCATAGCCTAATTATCATGTTTTATTTGTCACTTAAATAACGACACAGGCATAGTCTATATTATCATGTTTTATTTAAGATTCATGCAAGCCATTTTCACATTGCCTGAATCGTTATATGTTGTCCCAAGTGCAAGCCATTTTCACACTTATCGTCACGTAAATAACGATACAGGCATAGCCTAAATTATCATGTTTTATTTGTCACGTAAATAACCACACAGGCATAGTCTATATTATCATGTTTTATTTAAGATTCATGCAAACCATTTTAACATTGCCTGATCGTTATATGTTGTCCCAAGTGTAAGCAACGACCCAGGCCGTGTGAAAATAAACACAATCATTTTTGTCATTCACTTATCGTCACGTAAAGAACGACACAGGCATAGCCCATATTATCATGTTTTATTGTCATTCAATCACTTATCGTCACGCAAATAACGACACAGGCATAGCCTATATTATCATGTTTTATATATTAAAATAAGTAAAACATGCTCAACTTCATCTAAAACTACCTCGACCAAAAACTTTTACCTGAAGTGGGACAGACAGACGGACGGACGACCGAACAAACAAGGCACGGATGCACAGACTAGAAAACATAATGCCCATAATTGGGGCATAAAAATTTATTGTTAAAAGGGAAAATAGTGATTTGGCAAAAATGAAAGTAAGGTAGAGATTAGAGGGAGGCAGGACCTTATTCGGGGCGTCGGGATCGGGTGTTTTCAAGCTCGGTATTTGAGGATGGATCCTTACGGGATCCGGGAATATATTTTTCGATTTCGAGATATGAATTTCTTTAAATTCTGCATCTCAGTTTCATGGTTTTAAGCCCGGGATTTCGGGATCAGGACCCCTCCGATCGACAACCCCTCAAATTAGCATTAGTCGGTATTAGTCATTTATACATGATTCAAATCCTACAATTGGCATGTTAATAAGGCTCTCAAAAAAAAATAGCACTGATGAATTGTCATAGAAGCATATTTTTTAGACTAATAGATATATAAGCAGTTACATTTATTTCATGTTTGAAACGGTGCAAATTTTTAATTTGATTTGACTTTTACCAAAAGAAGCATTGTAGCGTAGCAAAGGAGAGGAATAATTGTGGTCGTAGGGCCAGAAACAAAAATCTAATTGAATTTAACTGAAAGGAAACAAATATCGGACTTTGGAAAAGGGGAGGTATACCTTCTATGTAATTCTCCATACATAATATCTTTTACAAAAAATCATCCTGCAACAGTTCACAAGCTGTATATATGCCCGCGATTTCGCGGGTGTGTTCTAGTAATAATAATATTTCGAGGTATCTATTAAATACTGATTTGAAAACTGAAAGATTACAGACGTATCTTTGAAAGATAAAAACAATTATTGATTTATCTTTTTGTGTAATATATAATAAATTGTTATAAATATATAAGTTGAATGATTGACTAAAGGTAAAATAAAAACAAGTTGATACACAAAAACAACGAGATATATTTGAGACTTACTCTGATTACATTTGAGAAGATAAGAAAGAATATTCACACAACATTAGTTTTTGTCATTAAATCAGTATTTTTTCTTGACATTGCATTGTGTAATTGATAAAAAAAATTACGAATAATTAATCTAAAAAGAATGCATTGAATAAGGAATAATGTATAAAATGTTTTCTGTTAGACAACTTATTACTCTTTTGTCTTTATCGGTCACTTTATTAATAACATGCTACATAATGTCTGAATAAAGGTTGAAACGAGAAAAAAAATAAAAGTTGTATCTTCACAGAAGGAATTTACTTAAGAGTTTAAACAGTAAAGTTGACCTTATACAGTATAAAACATTATATGACTATTCTGTATGAATACTTGTGTGATGCAAGACGTATGAGAAATATTTTTGAGAAACACTTTTTAAAGAACAACATTGGTGTACTAGAAACCGAAGGATTCATAACATTCAGTTTTATAATTTTCGTGTTGATTATTTATGTCATTATACTTAAAACATTCTTGTGATATTTTTGAGTAATATGTAATATTTCTGTCGTATATAAATGTTGAATTAAAGATTTTTAAAAATGTCTCTGGCTGAACGTAGTTTAAATGTTTTGACTTGATGAATGTTGCATTGAATAAATTTTGTTTTTTCTTTCTTATTATATTTTTCTTTGTTTTACTGCTTTCAGTATTATCTGAAGTGCCTTGGACTATACCCTATATACTGTTTCGAGAACCACTCCCATCAAACCTATATGGTTTTGAGGAAATACTAGATATTTGACAATGCCGAGGATATAGAAACCCTTACATGATTATTCTAGTTCCATGTTCACTTAAGCATTTTATTTATCTCACCGTAAGTTGACATTTGAACGGCTGTACTTAGATTTTTTTATTCTGTTTTACAATACTTACGAATATGTTCCGAACCATATCAATATTTGGACCATATGCGTGCGGTCATGACCATATGCGTATACTCATATGGTCTGACCGTACGCGTATGATTGGACCATATCAGTATTATATTCGTTTTATTATCAACGGGCCGGACCCTATGAGGTATTTGGACCATAAGGGTTTTTTTTTAGATATCCAATCTGGAAACAGTATATCTAGTTAAAACAAAAATCTCGATTTGAAATAAATGTATCATACCATGTAATGTAAATTCTTCAAAAACTGAATAACTGATTTAGATTATTAGACTCCAGCAAGCAAGCACGCTACTCATGTTTATTTGTTGGAATTCACAAAGACTTGATATTTGGGAAAATAGATAAATAAGCTTTATTATGTAAAGTAAATATATTGAGTATTAATGTTATGTAAATTGAATAATGAAAAACAAAATATATAGTAGTTGACCATGTAGTAAGGGACACTTGCATTATAGTCACGTATTGGACACTGGTGTTATAGACTTGGATTTATATTAGACATGCTGATTTATTATGTCTCATGCATGAACTTATGTGATTATTGTGATTATTGTGATTGATAAACTATACTGAATGCTGATTTAATAAACATTATATATTGAACTTTGAATCTGTGTTACGTCAGAGACATATAATACATGTCTCTGGTTACGTTAACATGTATTCATATGAAAGCTACCAGCTAGTTCCCCCAACCAGAGACATATAATACAATGTATTATATGTCTCTGCCCCAACCTAGCAAGATGAGTTACCAGGTCAGGAACGAGCATAGTACTGGCCTTGGTTATATATATACTTACTAAATATATTTTCTTCATCATGATACTCACATAGACATTATCTTTATTAGCCTCCCTAAGGAGAGATAGTGATACCAATACGATATTATTGCATAACACAATATGTACAAATTTGAATACACAAAAAAAAAAAAAAAAAAACAACACACGAACGGAAAAAAAAATAAAATAATAATAATAATTGAAAGTACTTTCGACTTAATTCACATTGTTAATTCGGATTGAGAAAAAACTTGGAACTTAATTCATATTGTTAATTAGGAATGAGAAAATGTTTTGCAAAATCTGTAAACATATTTGACGCATAAAAATTGAAAACGTTTTTTCTGTTCACAGTCTAGTTCAAATTCAGTTTCGCATGAGAGTAAAATGTAACAGAAATCTTCATCATCTAAGGAACCAAGAAAGGCACTGAAAGTTATTGGGTTTAAGCATAGTAGCTCGCACCAGAATTCATCTCGAATGTCGGATAAATAATCACACGAAGAAATTGCGTGAATACACGGGTCGGTGAAAAGTTTACCACATTTATCACATAAAATACTATCACTGTTCGTATTGTGGACCAAACAACATAGGGATACTATGTAATTTGCCTGTTTACGCAAATACGGAAAGTCTAATTAGGAAAGGTAATTTTTGGAAGAAAACCCCAAAATTTGGAAAAGAACCCTCCCCAATAATGTTGTACCAAAATCTATTCTAATCTTCCTTTTGTGTATTAAAGTTTCATAGAGATCCATTCACTTATACTCAAGTTATTGTCTAGAAACCAAATGTGTCTTCTTGAAAACAACTATGACACAAAAATATGACATGATTACTTTTGTATGCTTGTATTATAAAAAAAGAAGATGTGGTATGTTTGCCAATGAGACAACTATCCACAAAAGACAAAAATGACACAAACATTAACAACTATAGGTAACCGTACGGCCTTCAACAATGAGCAAAGGCCAAACCACATTGTCAGCTATAAAAGATCCCGATAAGACAATGTAAAACAATTCAAACAAGAAAACTAACGGCCTTATTTATGTGAAAAAATGAAAGAAAAACAAATATGTAACACATAAACAAACGACAACCACTGAATTACAGGCTCCTGACTTGGGACAGGCACATACAAAAATAATTGTATTTCCCATTTCCATTCTCAATTTTATTTTGTTGCCATTTAAAAACTTGAAAAGTAAGCTACATCCTGTACATGTAACAAATAAAAATATATATGCAAAAAATAACATAAAACCGACTCTTAATTAGTACAAAAAATTGATGTAGAACTCACAAACTGACGATGATCAGAATTACAAATGTTTGTTTATTAGAGTCTGATTTTTTTTTACGAAAGCCCTTCAGCGCTATCAATTAAACTTATTTAGTCAAAATTTAACACTAGTTTAAAGGTATATCATAACAAATTGGCAAATACAGCCTTATTATCACCTTAAAAACTACTGTGTACGGAGTTACATGTGCGGTTTGGGAAGTTTTATGTTTTTAGATATATAAAAGTTCAATTTATTTTGCATTTCTGAAAGATAAAATCATTTTTGGTCAATATCAAAATATTTTTTTTGTCGTATGCTTGAATAGATTTTTTATTCATCAATTTGGGAATCAGAATATTTTTTTCAGGAAAAATACCATTACCCCTCATGCCTTTTCAAGTGCAATGTTCGTTCCCTACACATTTTCCATCTGAACTTATAATTTTATTTTAGACATAAACAATATATTAATGTAGCCTAGGACATTCGTTCTGAACATGCATGAAATATTTGCCACAGGACGTTAAACAACCAACAACCTAATCTATATTTAGGACATTGTCTTAGTACAAAGCTGGCATTTAAGGTAGCGCCTTCCTCATATTAGAACGTTGTAGTACAATGCCATTTTGTGATTTTCAGACGTATCTCGAAATGGTTCTGTTACGTGTTTATGCTCAGTGTTATCTTAAGTGGTCGATGGAATTGGTCGCTAGCTTGATTGGTCGATAGAATTGGTCGCTAGCTTGAGTCTGGTCATAATCTATAAAAAATAATTAAGTTCTGTGTCATTATTTAACTTTTTTGAATTAAAACAGCCCCATATTTCTGAACCATATAATAATACAGATTTCACTGTGTGATAAAAAATGTGCATAATAAGACGTGGAAATATATGAGGACTGACATTGCATGCCAAGCATTCCATCTCCCTGTCATAATTACGAACAATTTAAGGGCATACGATACAGTTACAGGGAAGGTAATGACGTTGCTAACGTAAAATGTTATTTTCGCGACGTCAAACTATGACATATCGGGAAAAGGTGCATTTTTCGACTATTTTTTATCATTCAAACTGATTTAATTTGAAAACGAGTGCATGGACCCCTATTTTTTAAAACGACATTTTGTTTCAATTTGCAGGGAGATTATGTGGACCAAATTTTATTAAACTGTAAATAGAGGATTTTTTTTAATTTTGATAAATATACAGCAAAAAAATACGATTTTTTCTTAATGCATGGTCATTTGATAAATATGAGTTATTTCTGAATAAAAAATGCATATTTTTTTAGGATACTTATGAAATACAAAAATTACAAATTATCTAACAAAAAACAATTTGTGTTTATCTTTTAAAACAAAAAAGTTATGGCTTTCTTTCGAAAGGGAAAATACGGCCACAAATCCGAATTTTGAGCAAATATACAAAATTTCGACCTCATTTAACTTAAAAAGTAGCACATGAAGGTATATTTTTTGTTACATATTTGATTTAAGCAGGCAAAAACTAGCCTATATGAAAATTTTCATCAAACTGTAAATACAGGATCAAAACTGTATCGTATGCCCGAAGAGGGTTTTTGACTTCGTTTAATTTTTGCAAGTTTTATTCGTTTTTTTTATATTGTTGGTTGATTCTGGTTCCGTTCGTTTTGTGATGTCATTTTATCAAAAATTACCTCGAGTTGTGGAAATCGATTTAATAATGTTTACCCTTTAAGTTATTTCAACTAAAAATGCAGTACTGTCGCAAGTAATGTAGGAAGGAAAGATGGGACGGAATTACATGTATACTGTTTTCCATATTTTTTGTTTTATCATAGGATGTTTAACTTTTAAGGTGCATATCATCTGTCATTGTAAAATTTCTATATCTTAATTCAACCAATACAAATATATCTGACACTCTGCAAGCAAATCGAACATTTTTACCCTTGGTTAAATTTGAATAGAATTGTATTTTCCCTGGCACATAAGTTGTCGAAATATACCCCTTCAATTACTTGAACCTTGGCTTGAGAATTATTTCCCAAGTCATCTATAGCGTTTAACTTCTGATATACATTCTAAAATATAGTAATCTACTCCTGGATCGTCCGCGAAAACGGCTAATATAATCCCGGGTTTTTATTCATTCGATGAAACGGGTTTCGTTGCTGTTTGGGATTCGTCTTTCAATTACCTCCATTTCATGCACAAGTTTATATTGACGAAAAGTTCCGGCTTCGCTAGTACAGGAGTTATTTTCATCACGACCGTTATAACATGAATAGCAGGACAAATCGCGAAGTAAAACATTCCGTGAACTGGTATTAAGTCTTTTAATATTGGTGATTGCACCTTACTGAAGTGACGACTTTAAATGATCTATTTCGGAGTACTTCCGTAACATAAATTTCAATTCGCATTTTACATTCAGAGGACTGTCTTGGTGTCTCCAATTTGTCTTTGCAAAAGTTGGACGAAGTTCATGTAATGGAATGTTTTCCCCATTTCCCAATTCTTTAATAAATAAATCGTTAAAAGCTATAAACGATTAATAAAAATTGCAAAATTTAACTGTGTCGAACCTATGTCCCCGGGCGGAGTCTATAGCAACATGCACTATTCTTTTTTTTCGGCAGCAATCATCAACCTCTTTTTCCAAATTTCATAACACGATTTGTTTTAATTATCATGAACATTTAATTGAAACTTTAGCACATGTAACGTCGGAAATTAGCGTCTTTAGGATTTTAGACGTTTTCAGACGTTTGGACAAATTGGCTACCGTTTTGTAATGTGTGGAAGCATTTTATTCCTTTAAGACCCAAATATGTAGGTAATAAGAAAAGAATCTTGGCATTTTTTACTCTTCGTGTATCTAACTTTTGTTTTTATCAATTATAAAAAATACGCGTTAACTGCTTTGAAAAATGAAATATCAACTTGGAAAAATGGCTACCGTTTGAAAAACGACTGTGTAGAGAAGATTTTATTGAATCAGCAATATTTTAACTCACATGAGGCAAATATTTGTACTTTTGTTAGATATTATTATTGTCTTACTCTTTTTATTCATTTTCTGTTATATCTACTTATAAAATTCACTTTCAGTCGTTGAGTTAATGAAAACGTCGTTGGACATTTTTCTTATTCCAGCTTAATATGCAGCCACCGAGTCAAATGAAATTTGGCAAAATAACGGCTTTAACGGCACAGAGAACCAACACATGTCGTTGTTCCTGCCAAGAATCAAGAAGATCAGAGAATAAGAAATAGGATCACTATACATAAGAGTTAAAACAGTTTTTCTTAAATGTAACGTTGGACATCCATTTTTTCACATAGCTTTTTTATTTTAATCCTCAAATAAACTAGATATTACTTAGTTTATGATCAAGAGCTGTAAAAACATAATTTAAAACATATACTGAATTTGTTACAATATTGTTTCGTGTTTTCTAACATTTTTATTTTTATTTTGTTTTGCGGATGAAATTTCGAAGATTCTGTTTTAAATCCGTGGCGTTGTAGGAACATCGTGCCTAACGTTTGAAAATAGAAAAAGAGCAATCAATACTTCAATTCAACTTATTGAGAAAGCCTTGAAGTTTGCACTTATTTGTAGGGAGATGGATAGCTTGACTTGCCTTGGTAGGAATGAATCCTTTTTTTTTCTTTTTTTTTTCTATCTTTATTCAATTCTTCAACATATATATATACAACAGATATATTACATATTACACAAAAATATCACAAGGCAATGTTTTTAAGTATAATCACATATATAATCAGAACAATAATTAGAAATTAAATGTTATGACACCTTCGGTTTCTTGTACCAGAATATTATTCTTTAAAAAGTGTTTCTCAAAAACATTTCTCATACATCTTGCATCACACAAATATTCATACAGGTAAGTTATATAATGTTTTACAGTGTATTTAAATAGTCTAATACGATCAACATTACTGTTTAAATTTTTTAAGTAAATTCCTTCTTCTGAAGATACAATATCTTGCTACAGATAACATGAAATTGACAAAACTTACATTTACGCCTTTGATAGATCCAAATAAACCAAACATAAATACCTCTTCATACACTAAATTATCAATTTTGTCAGAATCAACATTATCAAATAGAATGAAATTCAAAACAGTGTGGCTGTGGCTATTGATTGACACATTAAATTCATCCATTGGATGGGACAATTTAGGTGAACGTTTGTATGTAACGACCACTGCTCACTATGTACTTTTTAAAGACACTTAAACTATTGGGTCACCAAAGGTTCTCAACACCTTAATAAAGTATTTCGAAAAATTAATCAGAAATAACACGATGTTTTGATTTATACCAATTATGTAAATCAAAACATAAAGGTTATTTCTGATTAATTTTTCGAATTCTTTTATAATTAAAGGCGTTAAGAAACCTTTGGTGACCCCACAGTTCAAATGTCTATCGTAGGTACGTCGTGAACAGTGGTCGTTACAGACAAACGTTCGCGTAAATTGTCCCAGTCAATGGATGAATTTAATGTGTCAATCAATGGCCACAGCCACACTGTTTTGAATTTCATTCTAAAACTGACAACTTTTGTTGCATAAACAGATGAAATTCTACTAATTCAGAACATAATAGAAATAAATGAGTGATATTTTCTACTTCCTTTTCACATACATCACATACATTGTAATTTATAAGTTTCATAGTCATAAGTTTAAAGAATTTGTGAAAATACAATAATGTGCTATTTTGAAATCTAGATCCATTAATATAGATGGTTTCCAATAAAAATTAACGTTTTTCCATACTTTACAAAGATCATTCTCTTCAATCTCAAAAACTTCCGTCCACTTTTTATAGCAAATAGGATGCTGACATAGTTTACTAGTAAGTAATAAATACAATTTTTTTGTCGAACACATAGAAAACTCTGACAATTTATCTTTGAAAATGACATTAATATTTATAGAGCGAGAAACATTTCTCCTATGATTATTTTTATGAATAATTTCTGTCCATTCTTTAGGCAATACAATTTTTAAAGTATTATATCTTTTTACAATACTGTTAATATCACAATGATTAGTTACATTTTGTATCATCTCAACTATAGCCATTTCTGGTAAAAAAAAAACCTCTATAACTTCATAACATATATCTTTTACTTCAACAATTCCAGCATTTATAAAATCATACCATATAACAGTTTTTCCATCGAACAACACATTTGGATTGCAAAATAAGGGTTGATCGTATACATTTTCAGTGCTAAGATCAAATTCAATATCATCTCTTAAGAGATCAAAACCTTTAAACATTTCTTTGTAAACATTAGGAATACACTTCAAGTTTTCAGATAAAGACATGAATAATATTTCTTCTGATAAGTTCATATTTAAAATTTTTGAAATAAAATATTTAAATGTAGACTTCCATAGCACTTTATAATTCTTGTCTAAAAACCTGGCTAAAAATTTTAATCTAAATGCATACATCTTTGATTCAATATCAGGTAACTGTAAACCTCCATTACACTTTTGATCAATGATGGTGTTATATTTTACTAAGTGTGCACCATTATTCCACACAAAACTAACACATGCAGTTTTAATATCTCTTAAAACTTGATCTGGCATCGATGTTACAAACAAAGAATACCATAATCTTGACATAAATAATGAGGAAATAACATTCACTCTACCCTGTATTGTCAATTGCCTCTGCATCCACATATTCAATAAGGACTTAATTTTACTAACTTTGCCACTCCAATTTAAATGATCACAAACAGTTTTGTCTTTGCCAACATGCACTCCTAACAATAAAATATAGTTTTCGCAAACTTGCAAATTATATTTGTTTTTTTTCATTATCAGCTATTTTACCTTTGCCAATTGGCAATATCTCTGATTGTTGTCTATTTATTTTGGCGCCTGAACTGGCTTCATACATTTCAAAAACTTTAAAAATTTCATCAATAGAACTTTTTTCAGATACAGTTAAAGTAGTGTCATCTGCGTGCTGAAAAATAAGAGCTTCATCAGTGGTATTTGGAATTTTAATACCAGATATATTCACATTTTTCCTAATATTACATTGTAAAGTTTCAGCTGCTAAAACATAGAGAAGGGCACTTATTGGACACCCTTGTCTTATCCCATTATCAACACAAAAATAGGGTGTCAAAAATCCATTGCATTTTACACAGCTATTAATTCTTGTATAGAAAATCTCTATCCACTT
Source organism: Mytilus galloprovincialis (assembly GCF_965363235.1). Classification (NCBI taxonomy): domain Eukaryota; kingdom Metazoa; phylum Mollusca; class Bivalvia; order Mytilida; family Mytilidae; genus Mytilus; species Mytilus galloprovincialis. Next base: position 51,209,038 of record NC_134839.1, read on the forward strand.
GATAAATACATCACCAAACCCAAATTTCTTTAAGGTTTTAAAAATAAACTCTTGACTTTCTCTGTCAAAAGCTTTCTCTTGGTCAATTTTAATAATATAGCCTTCAAGTTCATCATTTTCAACTAAAGTATTTATATCTCTTACATTAGCAATATTATTACTAATATCTCTACCAATAATACAGCAAGTTTGGTTTTCTGATATAATAGTTGGTAATACCTTTTTAAATCTATTTGCCATTATTCTGGCCAATATTTTATAGTCAACTTGTAACAAAGATATTGGTCTATAATTTTTCAAAATTCTTCTATCACCTTTTTTCTTATAAATTAAGCTTAAAACTCCTGCTCTCATTGACCTTGACAAAATATTTTCATCATAAATACTATTATAAACATGACATAATATTTTTCTTAAACAATCGTAAAATTTACAGTAAAACTCTGTTGTAAGCCCATCTGTACCAGGACTTTTGTTTTTTGACATAGCCATCAAAGCTTCAGTAATTGTATCATATAATATTTCTGCATCACACATGTCTTTATCATTTTGATTTATTTTTACATCAATAGAACTAATGAATTCTTACATTTTCACATTATCTACTTTAACACAAGAATATAAATTTTTATAAAAAGAATATTCAATATCTAGTATACCATCAGTATCACTAATGACATCACCTTTGTCATTTATAAGCTCATTTACAGCATTATTTTCTTGATTGTATTTTTTCTAAATTTAAAAAAAAATTAGTATTCTTATCACTTTCAGAAGGCCATATTGCTTTGGATCGTAGAACTGCTCCTTTGCATTTTTCTAACTCATAATTATTTAACTCAAGCTTTAAGTTTTCTAATTTCGTTACATCTATAGCAATACCGTCTGCTTGCATGGCACATATCCTTTGGATTTTATTTTGCAAGTTAAAAATATCTTTCTTTTTTTCTTAACTGAAAAAACTTGTGAGAACTTTTTGATTCTAAACTTCAGATTATCCCACCATACAAGAGGTTCAACAGTATACAATGAACTTTGAACAGCTTCATTAATTATATTCCTTACTTTTTGAACATATTCATCATTATGTAATAAGGTGTTATTTAAAACCCATAGTCCAGGTCCTTTTTCAACAGTACAAAAATTGAAATTCATTATAACATAAGTATGGTCACTAAAACTAGTTTCGTTATAAGACACATTTTGTACATTAGATGAACACATTCGACTAATAAGAAAATAGACAATACGACTTTGTTGTAACATACCATTTGTAATTCTTTTCCAAGAAAATATTTTTTTATTTTCATTTCTACTTCTCCATACATCATATACATTACATGTATGAATTATTTCAAATAACTCTTTATAAGCTTCATCACAATTATGTTTTGATAAACCACCTCTATCTAAACTACTTAAAGTGGTATTAAAATCACCTCCAACAATGAGGTTTTTTAAACTTGATATATATTCTCTAACAAACATAAAAAATTCTTTTCTTTCTGAATAATTATTTGGAGCATATAAAGAAACTAAATTATACACTAGATAATCATATGTAACATGTGTAAAACGACCATTGTCATCTTTAAAAACTAACTTATAACTTACTTTATAGTTATTACTTATCATAATAGCTACACCCTGTCGACAATTTTTACCATTACTTTCATATATTACACCTTCATACATATGTCTTATTCCATTGACATAGTCATCATCCAAAAATGTTTCCTGTAACAGGGAAAAGCTAATATGCCTATCGTATAATACAGATACATAATTCTGAAAATTATTTACATTTTTCAGACCATTACAATTATGTGTACATACTAATACCATTTTAAAAAGTAAGATCAGTAATATAAATTTAAACATTGCCATCATTTTAATTATCTGAGGCCTTCTTACCAGCATCATGTTTCCCATCTAATTTTGACTTTACCCTTTTATTCCTTCTTGCTTTTTTCCGAACTCTACGTAATTGTTTGGCAGTTAATGCCTTTGTGGTTTTTTTTAAACTACCTCTAACTCATTATTCTTAACAAAACCTCCTCCGTCCGAGCTTTCATCTTCATCACAGACAGCGGAGTCTACATTCTCTACCCCGGCTGTGACCTCATCACAACTCGAGGCATAATCACCAAAAGTGTCACTGTCCTCTTCCCCTGTATTCATTTTTTCACATGAAGGAGAGGCTTCCTTTCTAACCTTTTTATTATCTATATGCTCATCTCTCCCTGTGTCATTTACTTCACACAGAGAGATGACATCATTCATCTCAGTCTGACAAACAGCCTCAACATTATCATCATTACAATTTTCATCAGAAATTACAATTTTCCTTTTTCTACTGTCTACATTTTCAGTGTTATGATTTTCAATAACAACATTCAAAGATACATCATTTTTACATAATTCATTTTGTTCATTCATAGGTTCATTTATATTTTCAACAGTTTCATCATTTTTAAATGCTACTTCTGCGTCTTCGTTTTCATCAGAGTCTATACAATTACAAACAGTTTGTTTACACTGTTCACATACACACTCACAAGGAGCATGTTACAATCTGGACATGGACATACACATGGATCATTATTACAATGATAACAAACAATACTACATTGACATGGAAATTTTTCACATTTTCCACAAGGGCAAGTGCATTCAGCATTACCACAGCTGGTGCACTCACAAATACATACCAAATGTCCACAGTATGGACAATCATTCTCATGACCTTGATTATTTGTATCATGGATTTTTTGGGGTCTCCCAACACCTTGTCTATCATCTTTGTCAAAGAAATCCTTAGCTCCTACATGTACCTCATCCTTATTTCCACCATTAGAATTACCATTTACTTCAACTGCTTCACATACACACTTTAAAGGCAGATTTTAGCATCCATCACATTTTTTAGCTCTACGGTTTCCGAGCTGAGTGTCCATGATTACCACAACCATCGCAGACATAATGCGGACAGTCACGTTGAATATGATCAGGCGATAGGCAAAGTGAACAGACCTTAGTCTGATTATTATGAACAACACGGTAGTATTTCATTGTTGTACCAATCTCGAATCCCATTGTCCATGGTAAGGCAACAAATCCTGGTGGGAATTTACACTTAACAAACCTTGTTCCATTTGCTACTTGCGTTCCCGGTATAGCACGGCGATAGATGGGAGATTTAATAAGTATTCCCTTTTGACGTAATTTGTCTCTAATTTCATCATCTTCAATAAACGACGGTAATTTCATGAATGAAACAACGGTTGTATCAGAAAAGATAAGACTACAGTTGTAGTCATATCTATTGATCTCTATTCCATTTAATAATTTCACAGCATCCTCTTTCGAATCAAGAGTAACATCATAGGACAATGCATCATTTTGAACAACTGCCAAAACAGTATTCAGACCTGTGACTTCCTCAACTGATTCAATAACAGTAATATTTTTCACATTCTGAGTTTGTATACCTTCAATTCGAACAGTACAATCTTTAGAATATTGTTTCTTGCCAGTGACATATGCTTGGTTCCCTTTTGAACTCATATTTCTTCTTATTCCATTATTTGAATTCCGATTTTGGCTATCCGACAATTCATCGGCACTTTGCATTGTTTATCCGAATGCACCGGTTAAAATTTCGGTAATAGGATAAACCCGTATTAAAAAGTCAGGCGCACCGCACAATCCCCTTATCCTGCAAACCGAAAACAGGAATAAGGGGTTATTCTGTCGCTAAAACAGTCTTTTTTGTCTATTATAATGCTCAATAAACGCTATTAAGGTTATCGATTGAGATCACATGCTTGAAAATAACTCTCAACTCACCAACAACGAATTTTCATCGAGACCTCGCAATGACTACATCCTGTTCAAAGGTGCGTTCGGCGAATCATATGTTATGTCGAAATTACGACATGCTATGTCGTAATTACGACATAATTTTTTTTTGAATGGCCCTTATCGGCTTCCGTAGATGATCCATTAGCATAAGAAATACATTATTCTATTGAAGATCTCATACATGCAAGGCAGGAAATAAAACAGAATTAAAAGTTTCTAAAATATTTCATTCTTTTCTATATCGTGTAAACAGGGAAGATTAACAGAAAATTAAACAGAGCTGCCTAAAATTAACAATTTAAAGTTGCTGATCAGTAATATAGTATTCGATGATAAAGGAGGCGAAGGGGGAAAAGGCTGAGTACTATTGATCTTCAAACGGGGCATGACAGATCCATAATCTTCTGAAAGGAACTAAATCGAAGATATTTGTCGTCCAGTGGGAAATATTACACGCATTATCAGGAATCTGTAACAGGTCTCATTTCAAGCTTCTATATATTTAATAGGACAGATAAATTTTACTAAAGGGGTAGGTTCAGTAAGACCCCTTTTTGGCCCCAAAATATAGCAGTTTTAGAAAATTGTGAAAATTAAATCTTTAATCTTTATTTTGGAAAGTAAAATGCTTCTGCTACATAAATATGAGCTGTTTTTGACAATATAACGCACAAATATCGCGTTCTAGCATTATTAAGTCATGCTAAATTACTGAAATCTTCAAAATTTTAGCATTTTGGTTATTTTTAGACGGTTTCCGCATTCGTATTCATTCATAATATTGAAATGTAAGTTGTATTTGATGATAATACAAAACATATATAAAGGTTGAGGATGAACACAGATGCGGCCACTTTCATTTTTGACAAAAAAAAACATCTAAAAAAGTGACGTTTTTTGGCATATTTGATAGATTTTTCATATTTAAGCTTGAATCAGAGCGTTTTAAATGACTAAATCAATTAAAATCTTTCACATAAACTAATCTAATCAATTGAAATAGACACTTAAGTGTTTAAAAAGTGTCCAAAAACTTTCGTTAGATGAACCTGAAATTTGAGGCCAAAATCGGCCCTTACCGGACCTACTCCTTTATTATTATAAAATTTGAGTTGAAAAGCCTGACTATCTAAAATAACTAAGTGTCAGTATTTATTTAGTATGCAATTAAAACCAATAGTACAGGACTAACTAATTAAAAGCTTGTTAAATATAATATTAAACCAAAGTTTACTTCATTATAAATATCATTATTGAAGGATGAATAAAATCATTAACATATCAAATACACCGGTTATGCAGTTATAGATAATGCATATAATGCATATTTTAAGGTTTCTTGTATAACACATTGAGGGTTGTTCGGTTTGATCAAAGGGAAAGCCGAACGTATGGAGGTCTTTTTTTAGGTAATCCTAATACCCAAAAGTGTGTTATACGACAAAACAAACTCTAATATATGCATTATCTGATTCATATACCGTCAAAAAATAATATTTCATACAAATTATTGAGAACAATTGTTTTTTCTCTCTGTACCCTGGCAATAGTATTTCAGGATAAAATATATTACAAAGGTATATATTGTAAAAATCAGTAAATGGCACAAGCAGCACAAAATCGTAATGCACATGTATTACAGAAAAAAGGTCATAGAACGATATGGTTTAATTGATCGATTACCGGAAGAAGACCTAAGTGTCCATATTAATTTCGATACTCCAGTCACCATTTGGGGTTCAATGCGGCGTGAATCAACAAGAATTTAAACCTTTTTTTATGATTCGACACTTGTTGAATAAATGTAATGAACAGGTTCTCATTATAAATTTTATCTCTATGACGTCCATTTTTTGTAGCGATGAATTAACAAACCTTCAGACTATTAGTAATTGTTTCGAAAATTAATCTCTGCATAATATTTTTTTTTATTTCGTTCTTATAAACGGATGAAAGTATTGTTTATGTCTCAAATGAATTAGATATTTCAACAAAATAGTTTGCATTATAATCAGGGGAAAAATGACATTTACATTGCACAGGATTATGTTTTTCTCTGACTGCTATAAATTTTAGTCAAAATAATAAAATGGATCAACTAGTATTATTACAACAGTAAGATGATAAAAAAAAACTACATGTAATGAAATAAAACTGCTTATTTTCAATATACATTGTACATGTAAGTGATGGCTGTTTCAGAAAACATATAAGTTTCATGATGAAATGTAGAAATATCTGTATATATATTTTTGGGGTGATTTATTATGTTAAAGTTAGTTTTACAGAATACTTGTAATATTCAGTTAATGTTTAGTTATACAGAACACTTGTAATATTCATTTTAACAATGAAAAGAGTTATTTCCCTTAGACTGTTGTATTGTTAGCAGTCATGAATAATGATAAAAAAAAATATTATTTGGAACTATGTATTATTATTGTTTAATCTATCATGTTTATAGAAACATTAACCAAACTGTTTAATTATAATTGAAGGTTTTCAGGCTAACAAGAAGGTTTAATGTATAACTGACAATAGTAAATATTAAAAAATGAACAGAATTCATAAAAAATTGTCAATTTCCTCATGGAATGTACATGGCCTTGGGGATAAGATGAAAGACCCAATGTTTCTGGATTTTTTAAATAAAGATATAAATATACTGTTAGAAACCTGGAAGGGGGGGTCAGAAGATTTTAAAATTGAAGGCTATAACATTATTTTTAAATACGCAAGAAAACAAAAAAAGCCAAAAGACATAGTGGTGGCATTATAGTCACGATTAAAAAACAATTTTACAAGGGGATTTCTTATCTTAAAGATGCTACGTCATCGCAGAATAGATCATGGTTAAAGCTTGATAAGTATATCTTTGGACTTAAACAAGATTTATATCTTTGTGCTGTTTATATTTCCCTTTTTTCATCAGCACACTATGATAGTGACTTGGAAAATCTTGAAAATGAAATTAGTTCATTTTCTATTGAAGGACAAATTATTTTAATAGGGGATTTTAATTCTAGAACTGCAATGAAAGCAGATTACATAGAAAATGACTCAGATGAAATAAATAATTTTGATGGTATTGACCTTCTTCCAGAGAGCTATATAACTGATATTGAAATCAGAAGAGTAAACCAAGATAGCACTTTGAATACATTGGGGAATAAATTACTTGAATTATGTTCGTCCTCAAGGCTACGTATACTCAATGGTCGTTTTTTGGGAGATTCCCTGGGATATTTTACTTATATGTGTAGTACTGGGTTCAGTACAGTTGATTATGCTATTGCAAGTGAGAGTCTCCTGCCTGAGGTAAAATACTTTAAAACAAATGACTTTACATATTTATCAGATCATGTTCAAATAAACTTAGATATGAATTGTTCTATTATATCAGATACATGTATGAAGAAATGTTTAGATGAAAAGAGATGGCATTTGATAAAATCATACAAATGGACAGAATTGTCATCTTCAAAATTAATTTATGTTCTATCAACAGAAAATGTAAAAAGGAAATTTTAGATTTAGAGATGCAACATTTTGATAGCAGTAAACTAGGCGTTGATGGTGCAACTGAAAAACTTACCAAAATTTTACAAACTATTGCAGAACAAACATGTAAAGTCATATCTAAACCAACAAAAAAGAAAAAGAATAAAATTAAACAAGTATGGTCAGATAATGTAGTATATATATGGCTTGCTACATTGTATCATTTGAAATATTTCATTGATTTTTTTTAAGTGGAATTGTTTTTTGTAACAAGTTATTTAATAAAAATACTACAGTTCCCTTTCAGTTTGCCTGCTTAAGGCTTGATTACAGTTCTAATATGAAAATAAGAAGTTGGGATATGATTGCCAATGAGACAAATCTCTACCAGATTCCAAGACTAAAAAGTTTTAAATAAATAGAGATCTCTGACAGCCTTCAACATTAAGCAGAACCATTAACATATAGCAAGCTACATGTACAAAAGACCCCTAAATAACATGACACAAAACAGGCTGAAAAGAAATATTCTGCATCTGTATGCAAAAGTGAAATATATTTAGAAAATATAGCATGTGAAGCAAACGATACAAATTAATAAATAGTCAATCCAGAAAAAAATCCTACTATCTCCAATGTTATAGTTTATGCTGTTTATTCACAAAATTGGCAACAAACATTTACATACTTCTTTCAAATAATTTACATTAAACAAGATAACAAAATAAAAAAAAGAACAGTTTGAATGGGTATAAAGGTAAAGGACCCAAGGTGGACAAGTACTAGTATGAACACATCATGATTCCCTTTGAAGTCCCACCACCTAATCCTACCTAGAAAAGCAAATGGTCGTTCGCCCTAGTCATTTATATATAGGTTTATTACTATATATCATGTATAGTAATTATATCAATGCCCAAAGAAACTGCACATTGAATTTTTAATTAAAGTAAAGTCATGAAGAGTTTGAACCTTCACTGCAAACCCGAAATTGATGAGCCCCTAAAAGTGACACATGCCTTTGACAAAATTAAAAGAGCCTCCCCCTTTTTTTTTTAAAAAGAAAAGAACCTAACAAAACACATAACGACAATTGTATTAACGAAAGGAAAATAATGAGAAAAAATACGATATGACCTAATCAGATAAGTTGTTCATTTTTAAAACTCAGCGGCCGGTAACAATATTCAGAAATTTTGAAAATGAATCTTGATCAAAAGTACGATGTCAACAAATCAATTCCATGATGATGATGTAGTAGAGAATTGATAAGAAGTAGTGGATTCGTAAACGATAATCAACGAGCGACTTTAGTCGCGAGTTGATTATCGTTTTCGAATTCACTACTTCTTATCAATTCTCTAGCTTAACCCATTTCTAGTAAAACGACTTTCTGTTTCATTATCTGACAATGAATCAACGGAATTTCATGTAAATAATTAGGTATTTTGTCTTTTTTCTCCGCTAATGGCTGGAAATGACTAGATCCACACGGTTCACATTTATATTTAACTTAAAATAAGTTCAATTTAACTTAAATGTGTTGTTATCTCCCCTTTTTATTACCAGATTTTGTATCTGTAAAGAATTATTTCATTCAATGTTTAATCATTACAAATAATTGATATTGAGTAGAATTTAGTATTCATAATTCATTCAAAAAGACATATAATTAATATATGGAATGTTTTTAATCTTTTTTTGAAAAGTTAAAAAAAAAAATTACCAACTTTTAGAAACCTTCAATATATAAATATATAGTATTTAGCAACTTAATGTGCAAGTTAATGTCGTTTATATCACCCATTTGTTTGAATTTACAACACACCTAGAAAATGATTAAACCATAATAAATTGTAAATTTCACAATAACACCACTTCACTAGACACCAGATGGTGTTAAAATAGATACAATTATTGGTCTTAATTGAATTTTATATAAATTTTGTGTAAACTGGTTACTCTTTATTATGTTTTGATTATTTTAACGTTATTGCATTTGGTATCCATCGTCAATCAGTTAATGAACTAGTATTATTTGTGGTACGCAATCTGAAACCCTAGCAGAATTGCTTTTGTTACAAATGTACAATATATAATTATGTCAATTTTGCAATGTATCATGTAAGCTGTTCATAGCCGTGATCGTCTAGTGTTGGTAACGAAAGAAATATCTGTGATATTAGCATTGCCAAGTTCAAACCTAGTACCCGGAATAATTTTTTTTGTAATGTTTTTTCTCTACCTAAAAAGTATTTTTAATCTTAGAGGTATCTATATTTCATTTTTACTATAAAGTTGACGATTTTGTTTCTAGTTGTACCGTTAAAGAAGTAGTTTTACAGTCGTAGCTTATCACTCTGTATTCCCATAAGAGTCAGTTAAATGTAGATGTAAATTTGGACCATTTATAATCAAACAAAGAAAAATTAAGTGAGCATAGTATGATATCATTATAAAAACAAAAATAAGCATTTGCTATGATGAAAAGAGAAAGGCCTTGTACGTTAAAAGTGATAAGTGTAATGTGTACATGGATGTTTATTTTATCAAGTACTTGTACTAATAAGTAATATTTACAATTCCTTGATTTTATAGTGTTTATTATATATATTAGATAACAAAAAGACAGAAATACAGTTTATTGACAGATATACGCTATAAGAGTGATATTTAAATAATAATTTATATCAGCACTCGTGGTCTAGTGGTATCGTGCATAGACTACAAGCTTTACTGTCGAAAATACGCGCGAGTTCGAACCTTTCATTAGTCACTCGTTTTTGAGAGGATAACATATCGTAAGTTAAAAGTTTAAAGTTATGATATAAGTTATCTTAAGTTAACATGGTGGTCAGTGGATTCTTGAAAAATAATCCACTGTTAGAACAATAGTCTGACGTCAGAGAAATGGGTTAAGTTTAATAACAATATACATTTCTCAAAAGTGAAGAGTTCATTTTAAAACAAGAAAAACAGCTCTGGTTATGATCATTCTTAGTTACGAATTAAGAAAAGGCGTTTTTAACAAATTTGACATCACATGAAATAACAGTATCCTGATTTATTTTCTTTATATTTTGCATGTATTGAAAAGATAAACTTTTTAAAAACTAGTGTGTACCTACTAGGTGGAATTTAAAAGAAAAATCTACAATTTACAATTGATACTTTAAGCCGAAAGAGCATAAGTAAGGAATTGAAATAATGTTATGGGGGTCGCTATCGAGACTAGACCATATCCGCGAATTCGAAAATCGAATTAAAGAACATACGTCTTATTCTTAGCCTGGATTTTGAGAAGTGGTATTGTCATTTGGTATATAGTCAAGCTGATATTAAGGTGCAATGTTGAAGTTCAGGTATAATTATATTACCCGTGGTTTTAGAAAATTCTGAATACGCCTATTGGTACCATGCTATCCGCTATACATCTTTGTCTTTCTTATGGAAATAACCATGAACCCTAGACCACAGGTTTTTTTATTCCCAATTCATAAAGGGAACGATGCACTCGATCTTAATAACTATCGAGGAATTACAATTACTGATTCATTGAGAAAGCTTTTTTTAATAAGATACTTGATACACGTCTTTGTAAATTCTTAAATATCAAATTGAGTTTACCAAAAAAAAAAACCAAAAAAAAACACGACCATCTGACCATATGTTCATTCTAAAAACTATTATTGATAAGTATTGTAATACAAAAGAAGGTATAGTGTAAGCCTGCTTTGTTGATTTCCAGAAGGCTTTTGATACTGTCATTCTCCCAGGGATCAAACTTAAGCTATTGAGCTATTGAATATAGTTACAGAATATGGTAAGAGATCTCTTTAGAACTAAAGTTGGAGTAAAACAGGGAGACAATTTGAGTCCAAATTTGTTTAAAATTTTCATAAATGAGCTTCCTGATTGTGTTAAAAGTTCCCCCTGATCCAGCTTTTGTTAATTCACGACCAGTCTATTCTTTACTATATATATGCTGATGATATTGTCATTTTTTCAACTTCAGCAAAAAGACTTCAAAGTAAACTTGATGGATTAAGATCGGTGTTTGAAAATTAATCCCATGAATACCAAGGTGCTTGTATTTAACAAGACAGGCAGACATATGCAAACATGATTTTTATTTTAATAACAGACTTATTGATTGTGCTCAACATAGTAAATATTAAGGAATAACTTTTAGTGCATCTGGATCTTTTTCCTCCGCTCAGAGAGAATTGTAAAATAAGGCGTTAAAAGCCTACCATAAGCTACGCAAGGACTTTCTGTCACTAAATCCAAGTCTAAAATCAGCCTTCATGTATTTGAGCATACAATAAAACCTATTCTCTTATATAGTACTAAAATTTGGGGATATTTCAACCCTTTCAAAAAACAAAAAAAAAATCTATGACTACAAATGTAGATCAGGCTTATCCTAAGATTCTTTCAGAAAGACTACGCATTGAATTTTGTAAACATTTACTTGGTGTTACTAAAAGAGCAACACATTTTGCAAAATTCTTAATTGCAACGTGGTTAGAAATTATTGTAACATGCTGTGAATTATGAAAATATATTTTCAATATGTCTTAGAAACATGCACACTTTTGTTAGCACTGACACGTTACAGTGTGATAATAGACCAATAAATTTCAATTGGGAAGGATTTTTTTATGTAATATGTAGGTATATACCTTGCTCTTAAAGACATAATTTGTTTATTGGAACATACAAAAAAATAATGATATTCGTCACCAATGGTATTTGAATCGCAGTGACAGCATATACGATTTTCTCTTGGTGTATTTTTCCACCGACCAACTTCTATAGGGATTTTGATGTTTGAACATCTAAATTTACTGTAGATGTATCGATCTGCCACTTTAAGATTGAGTAAATATGGCTCTAAACAAAACATTGTTTTGTATGAAGCATAAAACACACCTCTAGATGAGTTTGTCATATCAGCAGATAGGCTCTGTCCGAATTGGTCAACCAATTTCTGTTTTATTTCTTTTTTAATATCCGAACTTTTGATATCACCCTGTGCATTCCAGACAAAAGAAAATCTTGTATCATCAAGGAAGATAACCATTTAAATGAGTATTGGCCTGAGTTATGTAAGTTATACATTAACTGATACAAGATCCCAGATAATTTGTTACTACTGCTTTGCACTAGCCTTGACCAAATGCATAGTAGTTTAGTTTCGATATTAATTTTTAATGGAAATCTGCCAGTTTCCCCATAGACCATATAGTTTGGTGTTGTTGATCTAACATTCAGGACTCTTTTAGGAAACTCAAGTGCACCTTTTCAATCATGTCAACATTTTCATGACCCCAGATTTCCGACCATTAAAGTAAAATTGGAGCGACCATACAATCAAATAGTGGAACTGCAGATCTGAAGGGATGTTTACATTTCTTAACTTATAGTATAATGCATACAGTGCTTTTTGTGATTGTTCAACAAGTTTTTTCTTTGATAAATTAAAATTACAATTGTATCTTATTAATAATCCCAGGTAATTATAACTGTCGGTGAGCTGTAACTCCTCGCCCCTTAGCATGAATCTCATATTTCTTTTACGCTTCGCCTTCTCAAACACCATTTCTTTTGTCTTATCAATGTTTTCATTTAGTTTCCAGTCGGTACAGTATTCATCAAACTTTTTTAACATTATTTGTAAATCGTTAGCTGATTCTGCCAATAATATTGTATCATCAGCATATAAGGCAGCAACCATTTGATTTTCTGGGGGGGGGGGGGGGGGGCTATGGTTTTTTTTGGAAAAAAAAGTTTGTTTCCAGTTTTTGGAGAAAAAAATAATTTGTTTTTGATTCTGAGAAAAAAAAATTGTTTGTTTCACCCTCAGCTGCCACTATATGTAATGCTAAAATTGAAAGAAAAAAATTGTTTTCGACTTGTCGCGAAAAAAAATAGATTGTTTTTCGCCACAGGCGAAAAAAAAAATTTGTCCAGAAAAAAAAACCATAGCCCCCCCCCCCCCCCCCCCCCCCCCCCCCCCCCCAGAAAATCAAATGGTTGCTGCCTAATAACAAGAAAATTCGAATATAAATGCCTAGTTCATTTAGACAGTATTCATTTACCTTTTCTAAACCTGTTATATCATGCTGAATAAAATAGCTTTCAAGATCATTAAGGAAAAGAGAAAAAAAGAAAGGGTGATAAGTTTTCACCTTGCCTAACTCCAACTTCGCACGGAAAGAAATTTGAACAACTCGAGTTATGTCTTACACATGATTTGACATTTAAATAGAGGTTATAAATAGACTTAAATATTTTGCCGGTTATGTTACTAGAAATAAGCTTTTGTCACAGTCCTACCCTCCATACAGTATCAAAGGATTTCTTGAAATCTACAAATGTACAGAATAAACGTTGTCCAGAGAATAAATAAAGTTGAATCAAACAGTATAAACTAAATATATTATCAAGTATGGAGTACCCTTTCCTAAATCCCGCTTGGCATTTTGAGAGTAATTCTACTTCTTGGGCAAAAATTGTCTAATCTGTTATTTAGTATAGCTGTAAATACTTTACCTAAACATGATACCAGTGTAATACCTCGATACGAGTCTAGATCGTTAAGAGCTCCCTTATTCTTATAAATGGAATTAATTATTCCCATTGAACAGATTTTGGGTATAATCCCTGTGTCGAATACAAAATTGAACAATTTTACATAAAGAGGTAAACATACAGACATGGAATTTTTAATAAACTCGTTTCTTATTCCATCATATCCAGCGGCTTTGTTATTTTTTAATTTTTTAATGACTTTGATAATTTCTTCCTCGGTAATAGGCCCATTTAAAATTTCGTCGAACTCATTTAACTCTAGGTTAGGTAATTGAAACTCTTCCTCCTCATTTGCCACACTTTCGTTAAGCTTCTTAAAATGTGCATACATTACTTCTAGTGAAATTGGACTTTCCTTTTTTTGTTTCGGAGAGAATCTATTTAAAACTTTCCAAAATTCTTTCGGGTTATTTGTTGATATATTACGAAGCTCTTTTTCTGTCTTCAACTGATAGTTATGAGCTATACTGGCACAGGCTTGACAATTTGGGATCATCTTTCCACTACTAGAGGAGGCATATTTAGAGTCAAAATTACTACACGAGTAAAAAAAATCCTTCATGGTATTGATCCTTAAACTTCTTTCTAAAGAATATTAAAGGGGTTAGCAATTTACATTGTTTACTATATGCTGATGATAATGTATTTTTTTAACTTCAGCAAAAGGACTTCAGCAAACAGTATTCATACATAGCTTGTAGCCAATATTAATATTTTAACGATAGAACTTTATGCTTCCACTCAGCGTGCTGGTCTTTTAAATCTGAGTACATTCATACAATATAAACATATAGCATAAACATTATGTTCAACCTGCATATGTATGTGATAGTTGCTGCAGTACATTTAGTTTTAACTTGTAATATTATCCTGGCTACAAGCCTGTCTACAAACTACTAATATTTGATCTTACTCTTAAATTCAACGCGTGTAGCATTGTAAAATATATATCAACCTTATTCATTCCGAACCAATACTTAGTACAAATATCAATGATATACTGCAAGATCGTCATGCAATCGATAAAAAATAAAGACAACACGTTAAAAACACCAGGCATTTGTGGATTTTCATCAATCATGAATTACCAAAAGCTGAATATTCGAAAGCCAATGGTTTATAAAAACTGCAATAGCTGATTAAAAATTAAAGATGATTGTTCAAAATTGTACGTTCAATAATTTCATCTGCCGACATGATTGCAGGTAATAAAAAGTCGTAAATTAAAAAAAAAATCTGAAAACAAATATTCAACAATTTTATGCCTTAACGTACAGTAAAAAATATATTAAAACTCAACGCTAACATACTATTTGGCTTAATGCGAGTTGATTAGTTTTCACTGTTTCTCCAAAATGATGGTCGTTTGGAATATATCAAAAATGTATGTTTGATTACTCTTTAACTTAATTTCTGAATACCAAATGAGTAACAAATTAAATAATATTTTTTGTAGTAAAGTTTATATAACAACTGAGTTTATTAACATGGTTATGTGCACAGTACTTTTAGAATAGTTTGATAAATGTTCGTCTAAATACTTGAGTTACGGTCATCTTTCAAAGTTACGACCATCTTGTGTCGGTTACGACCATCATCCAAAATACTATTGTTGATATTACGACCATCACAATTAAAAGTTACGACCATCATGCTCGAATTTTTGAATGACTATTTTACGAAAATTGGAATGATGTTATGTGTCAAATTTGGTTTCAATAACAACGCACTCACTATATGTGTGTATGAGACAAGCAGTTTGACTCAAATGAACCTTTTACTGCACGAAAATCGGAAAGGAAAAATTTATCCCTAGAGTTGTCTCCCATATTCAGATGGTCGTAACTTTTAGTTACGACCATCCGATTACCACCAGTGATTTATAAAGACATTAAATAAATTGGGGCTTAGTGTGTCTCCTTGTTTAACCCCTCTAGCAATATTAAAATATTCTGATACATAATTTTTATATTTTAAAGATGATTTAGTATTTAGGTATTGTTGTTTTAAAACTCTTTAGAAAGACCTGCCAACTCCCATTTTACATAATTTATAAAGTAAAGCAGTTCTCCATACTGAATCAAAAGCCTTTTTCAGATCTATGAAGCAGGCATATATCTTTTTTTTCTCTTTATGTAAATATTTGTTTATCAAGGACTTTAATAAAAAGATGCTATCAGCTGTTCTGTGATTTTCTCTAAAACCAAACTGACAATCGCTTAATTGTTTGTCAACAATCTTGATTAGCCTATTATTCAATATGGCATTAAAAAAATTTGGTAGATTACTTATAAGTGAAATTCCTCTATAATTATTAGGGTCTAAATTAACTTGTCACCTTTTTTATGCAAAGGGATCATGAAAGATAATTTCCAAGAATCTGGATAATTACCTGTCTTTAAAATCAAATTAAAAACTTTTACAATAGAATTAATTATCACAGGTTTAGAGTGTTTGAATATTTCATTCACAATTCTATCTGGACCTGCTGATTTGTTTACTTTAAGGTTTGAAATGACCAATTTTACCTCAGCAAATGTAATTGGTGCATCAGTTTCCATATTCAATTCAATATTATCTTCTAGAATGTTTAGTTCACGTTCCAGTTTATTTACAAAGGATTTATCATATTATGAGGCTGGTGTACCCTGATCCTGAAAATGTTTTATGATTTTATTTTCATTCATTAAAATTTCAGGAATATCTTCTTCAATATTTGGTTTCTTTTTTATTGCCTTCAGAACATTCCAGTATTCTTTTGGATTATTTTTTAAATAATCTGAAAGAGATTTATAAAGTTTTATTGTGATATTCAAATTTTTTCTGTTTAATCATTTTTTTTAGTTTTTTACACAATTCAAAATATTTAGGTTTTAAACTTTTGTCATTTAAGTTATTCTTGATTTTATTTCCTAAATAGTGTATTTGTCTTTTTGTTTCATATATTTTTTGTACATGTATGTTGTGCATCTCATTTCTAATTTCAGTCACAGGGGCTATGTTGTATGGTTAGCTGTATCATACATTTGTAACTGGTGATAGGATATACATGTAGCAATGCAGTGTTGAATACTGGTTCCCCTCTCCCCAAATTGATAGGAATAAAATAATTATATTCTTTCACTAAATTTCAACAACAGGGCAAAAGTGAAGGAAAGCACAATACATGTATTGATTCTGCTTATATTTTCTGCTCTTTGGTTGGGTTGTTGTCTCTTTGACACATTCCCCATTTCCATTTTCAATTTTATGGATTATTTAAGTATGTGATATGTGATAATATCCAAAAGTGAGCTTATTTAATCAAATTCAGCCTTTTGATTCAATTCTTAAAAAAATATCGAATTCGAAGACAAGACAAGACAAAGACAAGTACTTTATTAGAGTCTCACCTCAAAATTGACATACATTTATACATTAATAAAATAACAATAATTATATTAAAAACAACATGAGCCACTCTAAAAAGAGTTATGAGAGACTATATAAAAAAAACATTTCTACAAAACACATTATTATCTACAATTATATAAAATACCTTTTCTTTTTAATAATACATCATAGCAGATTTTGGCTAAAAAGGAACACACATTTTCATCAGTGAATAAAAATTTGAATTTATCATCATGAGACAAATTAACAAAATCACAATTAAAAGAGCTAGCATGTCTCAATAAAATAGCTCGTAAATCTGCATATACTGGGCAGTTAATTAACACATGTGTCTCATCTTCAATAATGTTATTTTTCTTACATTGCTCATTAAAACATAATCTATTGTCAACCATAATGCCTTCATATCGACCAGTTTCTATTCTCAGAGGTGCAACACCACATCTAAATTTAGCATATGCACTCTTATATTTTCCAGGCATATTAATACATAAATATTTTTCTCTATTAAAACATTGCTTAAACATTCTATACGTTCGCAATTTACTTCTTTCATTGTACATTAAGTCAGAGTACCACTTTATATCTACCAAAATTTTCATGTTCAATTTGTTTAATTGTATTTTTATCAATAGAAAAATCAGTATTACATAAAAAC
This sequence comes from Mytilus galloprovincialis, assembly GCF_965363235.1. Lineage (NCBI taxonomy): Eukaryota > Metazoa > Mollusca > Bivalvia > Mytilida > Mytilidae > Mytilus > Mytilus galloprovincialis. The sequence continues at coordinate 51,227,051 of NC_134839.1, forward strand.
TCCATATCCATTTCTTTAAATTTCACATTGACTCTATAATTCCAATTTTTAAATTTACTATTACAGCATTTATTGCCCCATAAGAAAACCTTTTTATTAACTCTACAATGAGACATTTTAGTAAGTCTCGACCATAATCTAAAAATACATGTCCACTGAGATATAATACTGGGCATCCAACCCTTATCTCCATATAAGGCTAAGTTAGGGGTGTATTTACCCACACCCATAAACAATCTCATTGCTCTATTTTTTACAGCATTAATACAAGAAAAATCCTGGTGATCCCAAATTGAGGCACCGTATTCAATTACAGACATAACAAGTATATCAAAAAGTTTTGTAAATGTATCAAATTGAAAACCTCCATTAGCTTTACATTAAGCTATTAATAAACCTAATGACCTACTTGCAGATTTAGCTTTTGCCTTAGCCATACAATTGTAATCTAAAATTCTGACAACAGTAAACCAAGATAAGTATAACTAGGAACAATTTCCATATCATTATTATTAAGTACAAAAGTAAAATTTGTCTTTGGTGTATACCGAGTTCTGAAATGTACAATTTTTGATTTCTCTAGATTTACAACTAAATCATTTTTACAACACCATATATTTAAAGTATCCAACATTTTTTGTAGATCTTTCTCATTTTCTGTTAAAAATACAAGATCATCTGCATAAAGTAGTACACAAATTTTTCATCATCAATTTTTACTCCAATATCTAATTTTTTAACTTCATCTACAAGGTCATTAATAAAAATGATAAACAAAATTGGAAACAGAATACACCCTTGTTTTAACGGATGTCAAGTTGGTTCAATATTCAACATTCAACATTCAACATTCGATTTCAACATTCAACATTCGACTTCAACATTCATCATTCGATTTCAATATTCAACATCCAACATTCAATTTTTTTTTTTTTTTTTTTTTTTTTCTCGTATCCATTTCAACATTCAACATTCGATTTCAACATTCAACATTCGATTTCAACATTCAACATTCGATTTCAATATTCAACATTCAACATTCAAATTTTTTTTTTTTTTTTTTTTTTTTTTCTCTCGTATCCATTTCAACATTCAACATTCGATTTCAACATTCAACATTCGATTTCAATATTCAACATTCAACATTCAAATTTTTTTTTTTTTTCTCGTATCCATTTCAACATTCAACTTTCGATTTCAACATTCAACATTCGATTTCAACATTCAATTTTCAACTTTCAACATTCGTTTTCAACATTCAACATTCGTTTTCAACATTCCATTTTCAACTTTCAACATTCGTTTTCAACATTCAACATTCGTTTTCAACATTCGATTTTCAACTTTCAACATTCGTTTTCAACATTCAACATTCGTTTTCAATATTCAACATTCGTTTTCAACATTCAACATTCGTTTTCAACATTCAACATTCGTTTTCAACATTCAATTTTCAACATTCAACATTCGTTTTCAACATTCAACATTCGTTTTCAACATTCAACATTCGTTTTCAACATTCGATTTTCAACTTTCAACATAACATTAGCATTCGTTTTCAACATTCAGCATTCAACATTCGATTTTCAACTTTCAACATTCGTTTTCAACATTCAACATTCGTTTTCAACATTCAATATTCGTTTTCAACATTCTATTTTCAACTTTCAACATTTGTTTTCAACTTTCAACATTCGTTTTCAGAATTCAACATTCGTTTTCAACATTCGATTTTTAACATTCAACATTCGTTTTCAGCATTCAACATTCGTTTTTAACATTCGATTTTCAACATTCAACATTCGTTTTCAACATTCGATTTTCAACTTTCAACATTCGTTTTCAACATTCAACATTCGTTTTCAACATTCAACATTCGTTTTCAACATTCTATTTTCAACTTTCAACATTCGTTTTCAACTTTCAACATTCGTTTTCAGAATTCAACATTCGTTTTCAACATTCGATTTTTAACATTCAACATTCGTTTTCAGCATTCAACATTCGTTTTCAACATTCGATTTTCAACATTCAACATACGTTTTCAACATTCGATTTTCAACTTTCAACATTCGTTTTCAACATTCAACATTCGTTTTCAATATTCGATTTTCAACTTTCAACATTCAACATTCGTTTTCAACATTCGATTTTCAAATTTCAACATTCGTTTTCAACATTTAACATTCTTTTTTAACATTCAACATTCGTTTTCAACATTCGATTTTCAAATTTCAACATTCGTTTTCAACATTCAACATTCGTTTTCAATATTTGATTTTCAACTTTCAACATTCGTTTTCAACATTTAACATTCGTTTTCAACATTCGATTTTCAACTTTCAACATTCGTTTTTAACTTTCAACATTCGTTTTCAGAATTCAACATTCGTTTTCAACATTCGTTTTCAACATTCGTTTTCAACATTCGATTTTCAACATTCAACATTCGTTTTTAACATTCAACATTCGTTTTCAACATTCAACATTCGTTTTCAACATTCAACATTCGTTTTCAACATTCGATTGTCAACTTTCAACATTCGTTTTCAACTTTCAACATTCGTTTTCAACACTCAACATTCGTTTTCAACATTCGATTTTCAAATTTCAACATTCGTTTTCAACATTCAACATTCTTTTTCAACATTCAACATTCGTTTTCAACATTCAACATTTGTTTTCAACATTCAACATTCGTTTTCAATATTCAACATTCGTTTTCATCATTCAACATTCAACATTCGTTTTCATCATTCAACATTCGTTTTCATCATTCAACATTCGTTTTCAATATTCAACATTCGTTTTCATCATTCAACATTCAACATTCGTTTTCATCATTCAACATTCAACATTCGTTTTCATCATTCAACATTCGTTTTCAATATTGGATTTTCAACTTTCAATATTCGCTTTGACTATTCAAAATTTCAATATTCGTTTTCAACATTGGATTTTGGACTTTATCTTTTGTTTTCAACATTCAACGCTCGATTTTAACATTCAACATTTGTTTTGAACTACGGTGATAAAGTAATCAAAGACTTTCAAATTACATTTTTTATATCTTTGATAAAGAATTAATTGTTACATTTAGATATTATACAGATCACAAATTTAAATTGTACAATATAATATTACATAAAGATGGTACAAAAAAAAATAGATTGATTACAACATGACACTTACAAGGGAGGTAATTACTTTTAAAACTGACAAGAAAACTAGCACTTTAAAGTTAAAGTATAAATGCACAGGTCAGAGGTTTTCAGATCAATACTATTTTAATCGGAGATAATGTCGACGGATGCAAAAGTCTTTTTCAATCTAAACAATAAGGGTGCGTGATCTTTACTTTTAAGTTTGGAGAGGATCTAAGATGATAAGACATAACAGTGACTATCCTCTATTACAATCAAAGCATACCTATATTTTTGGCGAGGGTAGAACTAAAAGACCCCAGAAGAATTGGAAAAAATTACGCAAAATCTTACATTCGGAAAGTTTCTTTCGAACCCTCTCTAAATCTAAAGCTCAAGTTTTGTTTAATTTATTTTTTTATATTCTGGTCTCGGAGCAAAATATATAGATACAGTGTAAGACTTTAAGTATTTACATATAGGATCATATATATAGGAACAATATCAAAAGACATATGTAGGATAAAGAAAAAAAAACGTGTAATCCACAGTCAAGTGTATGGCTATGGTTAGTTTAAACATATATATTTATAGTGGATTGAAATTGTTCTCCCCGTAACGGGGATCGAACCAGGAACCTTTTGAGTTTGTAGTCCGATGCACTAACCGATGTGGCTATTGTATAATGGGTATAAATGGTCCGGTTCCGAGTTGAAATCCCTCCAGCTACTTTCAAGATGAAGAACAGGAATAAAAGCCATGCTCGTTGATAATTTGTATTTTTTCTATGTATTGATTGCGATTTTGTCCCGTGTACTTTTAGTCCGCATCTCTTTTTTTTCTATACACATGGAAACAAGTATTGCAACACCAAATTGAAATTGAAATTAAAAAAACACTCTTTATTTTTTTGTGATATAATTTGGTAAAATAGAACTAGTTAAACATTATTTAAGTATCACATGAGTTTCATCAATAGATATCTACTCGATAAGTTTTTATCTGCACATGCAGCTACTGTACCCGTAAACAGCAAAACAGATGTTTTCATCCTCATTGTTTTCAACACTTTAAATAACCAAGTTTTTAAAGTTATGTGATTGACACCTTGTAATGGGTCCTTGACAACTCTTAACTGCAGCAAGATGGCAGATTATCAGCATAAGAGAAGCAGGGATGTCGCTGTAACAACTGCACGTATTGTTGGTCATCACCATTCCACTATTAGTCGTTTTGAGAATAAAAATCAGGCAATAAACGCTGTTAAAGACCTTCCAAGATAATGAAGACCCCCTATACCATTTGCTAGGGAAAATCAAGCATAATGAAGGTTGGTCAGAAGGAAACCCATTGCATACAAGACAATCCTAAAAAGAGAGCGGTGGCCAAACAGGAGCCTTTTAACAAGAACTGTTCGAGATCGACTCATCGCTACTGGTTATCGTGCGACAAAACCATTTCGGAGACCTTTGCTAACGAACAGACACACAGTTTTCCGTATCACACGTAATGCAGAGCTCGCCAAAGTTGGAAATTAGCATCGTGGAGGAAGATCCAATGTTCAAATGGAATTCGGTTCATCTTCCTTGGCCCGATCGTAGCCATATCGAGCATATTTGGGACACTATTGGGCGGAAAGTGAGCGAAAGGACACCCCAGTTCAAACACATCATGAAATAAACAATGCCCTTCATCAGAAATAGTTGCTGCTACCTTAGCAACAGATTAGTCGATTGATGGCAGGAATCAGAAGACGTTAAGATGAGGTTATCTGTTTGAATGGATGCTGCGCACAAAGTACTAATTCTTTGGCGTATAACGAAAAACCATGATGTGAACAGTCATCTGAACATTAATTTTGAAATGTCTGACATTGTAAAGTTCGACTACAGTAAAAGTGGTAAAATGCATTTTTTTTTACAAAAAACACTTGATTTTGTTGGTTATATAAATCATTTTTTTTCAAATATGTTTTGTTCGTTTCAATGCCAATGTTATCATAAACTATGTTTCAATAATATTATACATATATTTTATTATATTTCATCTAAAAAAAGAGGCTGATTTTTCAAGTTTTAAAAAATCAAGGTGTTGCAATACTTTTTTCCATGTGTATATTTAGGACCTGTACACCGCTGAATGCAAGTTTACCCCTGAAATGATGTTAAAATCGGCGTAAATGAAATGCAGATCGGCGCAAATGCAAAACGACGTAAAGGTCATGTTATTACAGACTAGGGGAATAGCTCTGGTAGCATGGATGGAGACGATAACATACGGACACATAAAAAGACACAGCTTTCATTTTCTACATTTTAATCAGACAAAGAATGACGTCACAAACATAAATACAAGATACTGGCAAAAGGGGAACAACTCTCTCTTTCACACAGAAACATAATCCGACCATACATACTGATACATAACATCCCGCCCACAAAACAAAAATTTACTAAATTTTTACAATGGTCAATATGTTTATGTGTAAAAAAAAAACACAATTAATAATAATTTCCAAAATTAAAAGTTCACATGAATTAAGTTAATCTCCCAACACTCTAGTAACCATTTTAAAACAAACGTATCAACTCTGCAAACCCGAAAGTCTGGCATCTCGGACTCCTCCCTCGGATGACCTTATGCACGCATTACTTCCACACAACAATTGCAGTGATACACATATTAATGGCATTTCCTACTAGACAAACATATATCATTATAAATAGCAGAATACAAATTTAATAATACCATCAGAGACCTTAAACTCTTAAATTTGATAAGGTTTTATTTATGATAAATATCACACCGCTAAATAATAAACACATTCACATTAGCTTAATTTCAAAGTAAACAAATAACGTTGATCAAAATTAGCATGAAAAGTATCAGGTTTCATAAAATCAACATGTTTAAAAATAGAATGTTCTCGTACAGAATAAATTCATCGGCTTTTCTTTAAAATAGGTCTTCTCGGAACTCTACAAAACCATGGCGATACAGTTATCACCAAAACACAGTAAATATAATTACATTTTTAAAAGACGGAGTCAAATAAAGGTTACGGCGGAATGAACACAACAGCAATACAGTCAACATATTACGCAATACACATCACACGTGTAGAAGGTTTCAACGGATAAATCTGGGTCAACATCAATAAACAGTAAAATTGGCTCTTCTGGTGAAATCGGAACTTGAGTATGGATGGCGATACAGTTATCACCGATACAAATTGAATAATGTCAAATGAAAATAGCATATAATAAATGTATAAACAGGATCCAAACGAATGTTACAGAAATAAAATGCATGATCATGATGCAATGAGATAAATCTCACGTGCTTCAGGTTTAAAACGGGATACAGGTAGTCGACATTCATCACAAATCACAAAGACAGTACGTATACAAGACGAGACATGGTCTGTTCTTCCTTCCAAAAAAATCAATTTAAATGTTGGTATTAATAAACGTCCAGATATAAATTTTTAAAAACAATAAAAAGTTATCAGCATCATGGCGGAATAACAGGATCCATCAGGAACAATCGGTCAACTTTTTAAGTAAAAATATCCAAAATCGAATGAAAAATTAAACTCCAAAATATGTATAAATCATTATTCACGATCGTTTAGGTCACTCCACCATATTACAGACTAGGGGAATAGCTCTGGTAGCATGGATGGAGACGATAACATACGGACACATAAAAAGACACAGCTTTCATTTTCTACATTCTAATCAGACAAAGAATGACGTCACAAACATAAATACAAGATACTGGCAAAAGGGGAACAACTCTCTCTTTCACACAGAAACATAATCCGACCATACATACTGATACGTAACAATGTGCTTTTTCTTTTTAATTATTTGATGCCGGAGGATTGGGATTTCTAGCTTTAATGTAACCCACGTCAGCTTTTTAACTTCTATTTACAGCAACGAAAGCCAGTTTAGTGTTCTGTAATATGCCGTAACAGTTTAATTTTCCATTAAAAAAGGACATGTTTTTCAATGTCCGGTAGCATCGTAACTTTTCAAAAACAATTTCGAACAATATCTGGACATCGGTGGGCATGTACAAGTGCCAAACCATACATGACCGTTCTTTGGTCTTCGTAGATCTATTCCAACTTATTAAGTCTACGCCAAGCAAAACATGATCTTTTAAAACATTGAATATTGAAGCCATAGTCTAACCTTTCCATGTCAGTTTTAATCTAACGTCGTACTTACAGTACATGATATATAAGGCATGGAGATGTTATTTTAACAGATCAGCTAAATTATCTATAGTAAAGGATCCTACAAATTAATGTAAGATACAGTCACAGAAAATAATTATATCTATAAGTACATACTAGTATATATAATATATAACAAAACATTTTCATATTTTTAATTTATGTTCTAAAAATAATATAATTTAACTACACAGTGAAGAAATAAATTGATAACAAGCGATTATGAATGTTATTTTACACTCGATGATTTCCGCGTATTTATAGATTATGGATCGGCTACAAGTCCAACACGAAAGTTACGTAATGGAAAGCTCTCTCGCAACAATACACCGGAATGACTTCACGGTCATCCGCTGTAAAAAGGACAAAAAACACAGATCCGAGTGTAATCGTAGTTACTGACAGTTAGTTCAAAGCTAATAAAAACTAATACAAAAATCATGTATCTAAGACAAAAATGTCAATCAGTGCAAATCCAACATCCAATGGATTTAGTGTAAAGACGTTATTAACAATAAGAGAAAAACACGACCTTATGCAATGCCAAAGCAAAGGTAACAACAGATTGTAGTACCTTGATGTGTAAAACAATAATATTTAATATGGTTTTAAGTTACTGATAACAAAATTACTATTCATACCAATGAGAACAATATTCAAAAATATTTTTACAGTGTTTGATTGGTATTGAAAGGACTGCTAAGTTTGCTGCCCTGATCGTTTTTAATTTACATGCATAGAATTTCTTTTACATTATTATTGATAAATACTATATTGCAGAAGTAATGGCAATATATCTTTAAGTGAAAGATGTTGTTTGTGACCTTAGGGAAATTTATTTGGATATGCCGATTATGGTCTCATTGAGATTTACCAGACCTTCATTCAATTTCAGCACATTTTTTACGTTTCATTTATGGACTTTATGCTGTTCGTTCTGTGCGTCCGTTCGTTCTTCCGTTCATCCGTCTGTTCCGGTTCAGGTTAAAGTTTTTTGGTAAAGGTAGATTTTGATGAAGTTGCAGTCTAATTAATTTGAAACCAGTACACGTATTCCATATTACAAATTGTGACTTGGATGGAGAGTTGTCTCATTGGCACTCATACCACATCTTCTTATATCTATATAATCTTTTATTTAGAGACCAGCTGAAGCCCGCCTCTGGTTGCGGGATTTTCTCGTTGTGTTGATCCATTGGTGGCCTTCGGTTGTTTTCTGTTTTCTGCTCTTTGGTTTAGCTGTTGTCTCTTTGCCATATTCTTTATTTCCATTCTCAATTGTATTGATTGAATAATTGATTAGTTAATTGATTAATTAGTTCCTTGATTGATTGATTGATTGATTGATTGATTGATTGATTGATTGATTGATTGTGGGGTTTGCTCATTGCACTACAAACCAAAGTCATGATCATTTGAGAATCCTTTATTTGTATTGCAGTCTAAATTTCACCAATGAAAATCTACATTAACTTTTGCCTTAGTATTAAATTACTTTGTAAACTCTATAATGACCGTCTGATAACAATAAGACACGCAAGAATGTGAAATATAAAAACTTATTTGGCCTTCAATGTCTCAACCTTTTTTAATGTCTGTAACTTCTTTTGTCAGTTACATTTCGATTTTGACATTGTTTTTACAAACTACCATTATAGATTTCCGGTAAATAAAACCCTTTGGGAAAGCACATTGACGTAACTTTCCAAACATGTACTAGAGCCCAATAATTTGGCAAGGTGTTGCAACATGTAATGTAAAGACGTTACAGCCGATTCAGTAAGTGTGTAGGCAAAGGTGGTATCCTTGGTTAGATTGCTTACTAGCTGTATGGTGAAGTCATTATTAGGTTAGATAAACTACCCTCCTTTAAGAGCAGACTGGTCCGACATTTAACCAATCAAACTGTCTGTAGGACTAGGCTACCTTACCTAAAAATGACTTCACGTTTTAACAAGAAAGGTAACCAATGATATTACCTTTGTCTACACACTCAATGCAATCGGCTGTAATGCAAATGCGGAGTTTTAGAGACTAGGCTCAAGCAGTCCGTCGTTAGCATCCAGCTTTCAAATATATATACTCAAACGTACTTCAAATGTTTTTATTAATAAATAACCACTATATCACCAGTTTTCAATATATAGTTAAGCAGTCAAAGACAATATTTAATGATTTTTTTTAAATTTCATTTATGGTTCGTTAGTTATATAAAGGCAATAGAAATCGCTTGCAATATATTATACAGCGTGCAGCACGCTTTACATTTTAAAAAGTCAACAATTTTGTGTGTTTATAGAATCGTAAATAGTTATGATTATTTTTAAATGATAGCAAATTGCTCTATTGTGTGAAATATATAGCTTCCATATTCTCGGCATCCTGTGAAGTAGTTCATGAACAGTAATAATTGTTCTGCATTAAAAGAAAAGAAAGTTGCACTCGTGCTTTTAACTTTTTTTTGCCACACAAAACTGATTTTACAAAACATTATACCTCGGAACTGGTGGATTTCGCTGAATTATGATTAGACTAAAGGTTTATTTTTTGTATTCATAGTATGGTGGGCAAAGAATTAATCCTAGCTATACCCAAACTTGTAATTTTTATTAAGTATGCCCTATATCTATAGCTTACGTTTTCGCCTAGTGCAGAAGAGTTGCCGCAGAATTGTTCTTATTAACTATCCGGTAAGGGTTGGGTTGGGTATCCGACCTCATCTTGAGACCTACTTAAGAAGAAAAAAACTAAGCAGAACAACACCCTGGATTTTTTCTTCTGTAAACCTCTGCTGTCAAGCTTCCCTTTGCACCTAGTGCGGAAAATTTTTATTATATTTTCGGTAAGGGTTGGGTTGGGTGTCCGACCCCGACTTTGGACCTATCTTTTAAAAATAAAATAAGCCGAACAGCAACCTTGATTTTTTTTCTCCAGAAGACATCAGCTAGCCTACCCAGCTCCCCTTTACACATTGTGCGGACAAAAGTATTGCCGTTCAAATGTGTTTCATAATGTTTTCGGTAATGGTAGGGTAGGGTGGTTAGCTTAAGTCCACTTGAAAAAAAAGTGGACTCCAATGTGGTTTTATGCAGAACAATTACCCGCAAATCTATGGTAGTTTGCAAAAAATAATAGTATTTTTTTTTATGATGTGATATGTAATATGTTGGCAAATAATGAAAGCTCGTATCTTAATTAATAGACATCGAAATAAAGAGAAACCGCATGATAACCAATACAAATCTCCCAAAGACAAACTAACATTGATTAAGACAACTAGTATGATGGTCTGGATTCAGGGTTCTTAATTTCTGTATTCTTTGATATTTTAGGCAATTTTTCTCTATTCTTTATACTTTTTGCCAGCTATTCAAGCTTTTTAATTTTTTTCTTGGTCCATTGTCTCTATTATTTATATTTTGTCAACTATTCTCAATTACATAATTCCCCATCAACGCCCTCTAGTTCAGGTCACCATATATATATATATATAGCCTTCACAAATAAGCAAAACTAAAACCCTATAGCCTCCGAATGATAAAATAATTGAATGCTTGGCCAGGTTTGAATTGTGAAATTGCGGAAATTTGTTTTTTAATCAATCTATCAAGCAAACCACATTATCGTCCTCGATGTTCACGGTACTGAAAATACTGGCAGATGGACGTTGGTCATCAATTCTAATAATCTTAGATCGACTTTTCTAAACTTAAAAGTAAAGTTCACGCAGCCGTGTCAAGATTGTTTAAGACTTTTGCATCCGTAGACATTATCTTTGATTAAAATAGTTTTGATCTGACAACCGCTGTGCATGTATACTTTAACGACCAGGCTAGTTTTCTTGTCAGTTTTAAAAAGTAATTACCTCCCTTATAAGTGTCATGTTGTAACCAATCTATTTATTTGTACCATTTTTATGTGTCGTAATATTATATTGTATAATTTAAATTTGTGATTCGTTTAATATTTAAATATGATAATTCATTCTTTATGAAAGGTATAAACAAGATAATTTGAAAGTCTTTGATTACTTTATCACCGTATTTCAATTCAGAAGTCATGCGGTCTATTCTGTATAAATTATGTTGAAATAATACCGGAGTGGTTATATTGCCCCCTACATTGGCACTAATTACAATGACTGTGAAACAAGAAAGGAAAACATTTTACATTATACATCTAAAAGTAATTAAAATTAAATACAAAACTCTTCTTTAGTAAAATCGAAAACAAAACACAGAAACACCTTTGTTTTTCATATTGGTTTTCGAAAAATCAAAAGCGAACAATGAAAACATTCTCGTTTTTGTTTTTTTGTTTTTGATAATTCAAAATGGAAAACGAATGGACTCAAATATATACGGATATCGAATGTTGAATGTTGCACATCAACATGATGTTGAAAGTTGAAAATCGAATGTTGAATGTTGAAAACGAATGTTGAAAACGAATGTTGAATGTTGAAAACGAATGTTGAAAGTTGAAAACGAATGTTGAAAGTTGAAAATCGAATATTAAAAACGAATGTTGAATGTTGAAAACGAATGTTGAATGTTGAAAACGAATGTTGAATGTTGAAAACTAATGTCGAATGTTGAAAACGAATGTTGAATGTTGAAAATCGAATGTTTAAAACGAATGTTGAAAACGAATGTTGAATGTTGAAAACGAATGTTGAAAGTTGAAAATCGAATGTTGAAAACGAATGTTGAATGTTGAAAACGAATGTTGAATGTTGAAATCGAATGTTGAATGTTGAAAACGAATGTTGAATGTTGAAATCGAATGTTGAAAGTTGAAAATCGAATGTTGAAAACGAATGTTGAATGTTGAAAACGAATGTTGAATGTTGAAAACGAATGTTGAATGAAAACGAATGTTGAATGTTGAATTCGAATGTTGAAAGTTGAAAATCGAATGTTGAAAACAAATGTTGAATGTTGAAAACGAATGTTGAATGTTGAAAACGAATGTTGAAAGTTGAAAATCGAATGTTGAATGTTGAAAACGAATGTTGAATGTTGAAATCGAATGTTGAAAGTCGAAAATCGAATGTTGAAAACGAATGTTGAATGTTGGAAACGAATGTTGAATATTGAAAACGAATGTTGAATGTTGAAAACGAATGTAGAATGTTGAAAACGAATGTTGAATGTTGAAAACGAATGTTGAATGTTGAAAACGAATGTTGAAAGTTGAAAATCGAATGTTGAAAACGAATGTTGAATGTTGAAAACGAATGTTGAATGTTGAAAACGAATGTTGAAAGTTGAAGATCGAATGTTGAAGACGAATGTTGAATGTTGAAAACGAATGTTGAAAGTTGAAAATCGAATATTAAAAACGAATGTTGAATGTTGAAAACGAATGTTGAATGTTGAAAACGAATGTTGAATGTTGAAAACTAATGTCGAATGTTGAAAACGAATGTTGAATGTTGAAAATCGAATGTTTAAAACGAATGTTGAAAACGAATGTTGAATGTTGAAAACGAATGTTGAAAGTTGAAAATCGAATGTTGAAAACGAATGTTGAATGTTGAAAACGAATGTTGAATGTTGAAATCGAATGTTGAATGTTGAAAACGAATGTTGAATGTTGAAATCGAATGTTGAAAGTTGAAAATCGAATGTTGAAAACGAATGTTGAATGTTGAAAACGAATGTTGAATGTTGAAAACGAATGTTGAATGTTGAAAACGAATGTTGAATGAAAACGAATGTTGAATGTTGAATTCGAATGTTGAAAGTTGAAAATCGAATGTTGAAAACAAATGTTGAATGTTGAAAACGAATGTTGAATGTTGAAAACGAATGTTGAAAGTTGAAAATCGAATGTTGAATGTTGAAAACGAATGTTGAATGTTGAAATCGAATGTTGAAAGTCGAAAATCGAATGTTGAAAACGAATGTTGAATGTTGGAAACGAATGTTGAATATTGAAAACGAATGCTGAATGTTGAAAACGAATGTAGAATGTTGAAAACGAATGTTGAATGTTGAAAACGAATGTTGAATGTTGAAAACGAATGTTGAAAGTTGAAAATCGAATGTTGAAAGTTGAAAATCGAATGTTGAAAACGAATGTTGAATGTTGAAAACGAATGTTGAATGTTGAAAACGAATGTTGAATGTTGAAATCGAATGTTGAATGTTGAAAACGAATGTTGAATGTTGAAATCGAATGTTGAAAGTTGAAAATCGAATGTTGAAAACGAATGTTGAATGTTGAAAACGAATGTTGAATGTTGAAAACGAATGTTGAATGTTGAAAACGAATGTTGAATGAAAACGAATGTTGAATGTTGAATTCGAATGTTGAAAGTTGAAAATCGAATGTTGAAAACAAATGTTGAATGTTGAAAACGAATGTTGAATGTTGAAAACGAATGTTGAAAGTTGAAAATCGAATGTTGAATGTTGAAAACGAATGTTGAATGTTGAAATCGAATGTTGAAAGTCGAAAATCGAATGTTGAAAACGAATGTTGAATGTTGGAAACGAATGTTGAATATTGAAAACGAATGCTGAATGTTGAAAACGAATGTAGAATGTTGAAAACGAATGTTGAATGTTGAAAACGAATGTTGAATGTTGAAAACGAATGTTGAAAGTTGAAAATCGAATGTTGAAAACGAATGTTGAATGTTGAAAACGAATGTTGAATGTTGAAATCGAATGTTGAATGTTGAAAACGAATGTTGAATGTTGAAATCGAATGTTGAAAGTCGAAAATCGAATGTTGAAAACGAATGTTGAATGTTGGAAACGAATGTTGAATATTGAAAACGAATGTTGAATGTTGAAAACGAATGTAGAATGTTGAAAACGAATGTTGAATGTTGAAAACGAATGTTGAATGTTGAAAACGAATGTTGAAAGTTGAAAATCGAATGTTGAAAACGAATGTTGAATGTTGAAAACGAATGTTGAATGTTGAAAACGAATGTTGAAAGTTGAAGATCGAATGTTGAAGACGAATGTTGAATGTTGAAAACGAATGTTGAAAGTTGAAAATCGAAAAACGAATGTTGAATGTTGAAAACGAATGTTGAATGTTGAAAACGAATGTTGAATGTTGAAAACTAATGTCGAATGTTGAAAACGAATGTTGAATGTTGAAAATCGAATGTTTAAAACGAATGTTGAAAACGAATGTTGAATGTTGAAAACGAATGTTGAAAGTTGAAAATCGAATGTTGAAAACGAATGTTGAATGTTGAAAACGAATGTTGAATGTTGAAATCGAATGTTGAATGTTGAAAACGAATGTTGAATGTTGAAATCGAATGTTGAAAGTTGAAAATCGAATGTTGAAAACGAATGTTGAATGTTGAAAACGAATGTTGAATGTTGAAAACGAATGTTGAATGTTGAAAACGAATGTTGAATGAAAACGAATGTTGAATGTTGAATTCGAATGTTGAAAGTTGAAAATCGAATGTTGAAAACAAATGTTGAATGTTGAAAACGAATGTTGAATGTTGAAAACGAATGTTGAAAGTTGAAAATCGAATGTTGAATGTTGAAAACGAATGTTGAATGTTGAAATCGAATGTTGAAAGTCGAAAATCGAATGTTGAAAACGAATGTTGAATGTTGGAAACGAATGTTGAATATTGAAAACGAATGCTGAATATTGAAAACGAATGTAGAATGTTGAAAACGAATGTTGAATGTTGAAAACGAATGTTGAATGTTGAAAACGAATGTTGAAAGTTGAAAATCGAATGTTGAAAGTTGAAAATCGAATGTTGAAAACGAATGTTGAATGTTGAAAACGAATGTTGAATGTTGAAAACGAATGTTGAATGTTGAAATCGAATGTTGAAAGTTGAAAATCGAATGTTGAAAACGAATGTTGAATGTTGAAAACGAATGTTGAATATTGAAAACGAATGTTGAATGTTGAAAACGAATGTTGAAAGTTGAAAATCGAATGTTGAAAACGAATGTTGAATGTTGAAAACGAATGTTGAATGTTGAAATCGAATGTTGAAAGTTGAAAATCGAATGTTGAAAACGAATGTTGAATGTTGAAAACGAATGTTGAATATTGAAATCGAATGTTGAAAGTTGAAAATCGAATGTTGAAAACGAATGTTGAATGTTGAAAACGAATGTTGAAAGTTGAAAATCGAATGTTGAAAGTTGAAAATCGAATGTTGAAAACGAATGTTGAATGTTGAAAACGAATGTTGAATGTTGAAAACGAATTGTTGAAAACGAATGTTGAATGTTGAAAACGAATGTTGAATGTTGAAAAGGAATGTTGAATGTTGAAAACGAATGTTGAATATTGAAAACGAATGTTGAATGTTGAAAGTTGAAAATCGAATGTTGAATGTTGAAAACGAATGTTGAATGTTGAAATCGAATGTTGAAAGTTGAAAATCGAATGTTGAAAACGAATGTTGAATGTTGAAAATGGATACGAGAAAAAAAAATAGAAAAAAAAAATTGAATGTTGAATGTTGAATATTGAAATCGAATGTTGAATGTTGAAATCGAATGTTGAATGTTGAAATGGATACGAGAAAAAAAAAAAAAAAAAAAAAAAAAAAAAAAAAATTTGAAAGTTGAATGTTGAATGTTGAATATTGAAATCGAATGTTGAATGTTGCAATCGAATGTTGAATGCTGAAAATGGATACCAGAAAAAAAAAAAAAAAAAAAAATATGAATGTTGAATGTTGAATATTGAAATCGAATGTTGAATGTTGAAATCGAATGTTGAATGTTGAAATGGATACGAGAAAAAAAAAAAAAAAAAAATTTGAATGTTGAATGTTAAATATTGAAATCGAATGTTGAATGTTGAAATCGAATGTTGAATGTTGAAATCGAATGTTGAATGTTGAAAATGGATACGAGCAAAAAAAAAAAAAAAAAAAAAAAAATTTGAATGTTGAATGTTGAATGTTGAATATTGAACCAACTTGACATCCGTCTTGTTTTAAACCACATTTAACCTCAAACCAATCAGTAAAATTACCATTTACTTTTACACATGAATATACATTTCTATGAAGTGAAAAAATTGCATTTAACATTTTACTACTTATACCTAAATTTTCCAATTTACCAAAAAGCAAATCTCTCTTTATCCAGTCGTAAGCTTTTTTAAAGTCTATAAATTAAATGCTACATATGTTGATAATTTATGTTATTTACGTGTTTCTATGACATTAGTCAAAGTAGAAATATGGTCTATAGCTATTTCGTCCCTTTCTGAAACCATTTTGTTCATCATGAAGAAAATTAAGTTCATCAAGGGAGGGGGGGGGGGTAAGAGGGGGTCAAATCCCGAAATCCCGAGCTTATTTTTGCTTAATCCCGATTTCCCGGGCCTAATTTGACCATATCCCGAAATCCCGATGAAATAACATGCTTTTTTGGCAAAAATATTGATAAATAAAATTGAGAATGGAAATGGGGAATTTGTCAAAGAGACAACAACCCGACCAAATAAAAAACAACAGCAGAGGGTCACCAACAGGTCTTCAATGTAGCGAGAAATTCCCGCACCCGGAGGCGTCCTTCATCTGGCCCCTAAACAAATATATACTAGTCCAGTGATACTAATTTCCAAATTGTACACAAGAAACTAAAATTAAAATAATACAAGACTAACAAAGGCCAGAGGCTCCTGACTTGGGACAGGCGCAAAAATGCGGCGGGGTTAAACATGTTTGTGAGATCTCAACCCTCCCCCTATACCTCTAACCAATGCAGAAAAGTAAACGCATAACAATACGCACATTAAAATTCAGTTCAAGAGAAGTCCGAGTCTGATGTCAGAAGATGTAACCAAAGAAAATAAACAAAATGACAATAATACATAAATAACAACAGACTACTAGCAGTTAACTGACATGCCAACTCCAGACTTCAATTAAACTGACTAAAAGATTATGATTTCATCATATGAACATCAGGTACAATCCTTCCCGTTAGGGGTTTAGTATCATACCATCATAACATATATGAGAAGAACATAACCCGTGTCATGCCAACAACTGTTTTTAGAATAAATGTGTTTAGTTCCGATGCAAAGACCTTATCAGTGACACAATATTAACGCCAAAATATGCAATCTTTAATGACTTGACAACAGTATCGTAATTATATCCCTTCTTAATAAGTCTATTCAAAGGTTTTGTAAGTTTCTGAGGTGAATACTGACACCTTTGTGCTTTATAAAGAATATTTCCATAAAAAATTGGATGTGATTGTATACTGATCTATATATACTGTTCAAACCAATCATTCAGTTTGTTGTGTAGATTTCCTATATCTTACATATTAACACAAGTAACCCGAATTTAACTTGATCGGACAAAAACGTGTTAACGCTATTTAAATGAGATTGATCGTTATTTGATAAAGATTGACAAAAATTAAAAATTATATTTAATTCATTTCAATTCATATTAATTCATTTTAACGCCAGTCAAATATATTTCTCTGCAGTCGATCAATTGAAATCAAGTTAGTGGTTAGTTGCGTCAAACTAATAGGCCACGCCCCTGTTAAGCTATTTCAAACATGCATTAATTCGTTTTAAACATGGATGAGACCCGGGCTTTTTACAGGTAAATCACTCAAGCAAAACGACCTCGATGTATCTATCGTAAGTGACGTGTGGTCCTTTGCAACTATTTACGAAACTTTATGTATTCCTGTATATTTACCGTTTCTCTTTTTTTCTGTTTACTATGTTGTACTCGTAAATCAAATGTAGACACGGAAAACTACACAGAAATTATTTATTGTGTACATAATTTAAATCGATGTGTCTTATATTTCCGGGAAGCAACATATATTCATTCTCTTGCTGTATATTGGTATTTGAAAAAGCTTGTAATGAAAAACAAGATATTGTTGAATAATAAAATTGACGAAGATAATGTCCAGTTCGGCAAAAAGAAATCAAATTAAAACTCTACGATGTCCAATTAAACAAACAGAATTTAGAAAAATAACACTTTTACGATTCTTCCAATCACGACAAAAATATCTATCTTTTTCTCCGATGAAAATCATTACTATTTATATTAGAACAAGTCAAAAGTTGCCGGAGCTTGATTTCTGATGCATACGAAACTTTAATAAATAATTATCCGGTTTGCATTTTTCAAAATAACTATTATATCCGATAAAAATCGAAAAATAAATTATCGGTAAAAAATACCGATTTTTCTATGAGACAAAAATTATCCTTATTGGAGTCAAATTTGTAATAAAGGACAAACCATATCCTCATGTTTTTTTATGCAGCACTAGTAAGCATAGTTCGTCTGTTCTCGCTTCAAACGGTGTGGTCACGTTTCTCCAACATTTGGTAATTAGACTAAAACAACATTAGGGATTATGGGGTCCTCTTAAGGACTGGAATTTGATATCTACCTGTAATTCACCTGTTCTTGACCAAAATATTGTTAAAAAGGTATATATTTTTTAAAGATATATATATTTTTTAATAGTCTCCCAAAATTGTAAAAGTCCATATAGTCTAAAACAGTGATGTAATTTTTATTTTATATAAAAAAAAAATGTGCATAGTATGATAGACAATGAGACAACTCTCTACAAGAGACCAAATGACACAGAAGTTAATAATTATACATAAAAAAAGAAAATGTGGTATGATTGCCAATGAGACAACTATCCACAAGAGACCAAAATGACACAGACAATAACAAATATAGATCACCGTACGTCCTTCAATAATGAGCAAAGTCATACCGCATAGTCAGCTTTAAAAGGACCCGAGAAAACGAAAACTAACGGCCTAATTTATGTACAATATAATGAACGAAAAAACGAATATATTACACAGCAACGACAACCACCGAATTACAGGCTCCAACACTCCCACTTATCTTGAGACATTGGTGCAGAACAATAAAAGAACTGTGCAAAAACATACATAAACAAGCAACAAATAATCTAAGACTAAATTATCAATCAGTAGACATCCAGTATCCGTTACCGTACGGCCGGAAGCAACTTTTTTGCTTTTTTTCATAATAATGCATTATAGATTACAATGCTGCGATCTTGAATAAAAACTTACATTTTATATTTTGAGAGCTAATAAGAATTTATATATCTTGAGTCATTAATCTTATATAACTATGTGACTATGTGGTATGGGCTTTGCTCATTGTTGAAGGCCGTACAGTGATCTATAGTTGTTAATGTCTGTGTCAATTTAGTCACTTGTGGAGAGTTGTCTTATCATGTAACACAAATACAAAAATATATCAAGTAATAGATTAAATTACGAAAATGAGGTACAGTCAGTAAACAGTTCGATTTTTCATGTTACTTTTAATAAAAAAAATCTTTTGAAAATAATAATTTCGAGATTAATTCTTGCTAATTTTTTTATGAAATTTTCAGTTTGATTAGAATTTCCCTTGTTTATTTAAGGATTTTGTTGTTGAATAACCTTTTTAATTTTGTAAATCAAATACGGATGAAAATAATTACTTAACAGTTTCGGGTTATACTCGACCAAAAATATATGGTTTGTTAATGTTTTGACAGAAATATTTTTTAACAATATCCCTTTTTACGGTTTATTCCTTGAATGCCAACATCCTTTGATCTACCGACAATTTACCTGTAAAATTATGTTGGCGTTCAAGGAATAGGTGCAAAAATTATCACAACAAAAGTGCATGCTTATCAAAACAATCATACTAATTAAACTGGTAGCTAAATCTAGTTCATGTTTGTTAATTTATTCAAAATCATATTTTGCTGCTCCTGCTTAAACAAACATGGATTCTCTTTTAAAAAATGTAACTTTCAAAAGTGTTGCATCACAAAGTCAGTATGTGCATATTGTCAGGACAGGAATTCCAGTTTGCACAAATTCTACAATAGACTCTTTGGGCTCTGAAGGTTTTTTTTTTCAATATTTCTATAGTTGTGTGTGCTGTTATATCCTACTATAATATTGTTTAAATTTCTTGAAACTTTGTATCTCGTGTTAGATTATTATTTTGTTTATTTCAGTTTGTTCATGATATTTTTCTTGGTTATACAATTACACCCGGTTTTTTTTCTATTGTAAGTGACTCGTAAAATAACATTGTTTAGTTGTTTGTCATGTTCGCAACTCATCTGAATTCTTGTTACCATATTTCATGAATCTTCTTGAAATTTTTGTAGAGTTTTCAGCTTAGAACTTATCAAATTAACTTAATTTTTTTTTTAGTTTAATTAATTGTACAACTGAAATCTTCATATACATTATATTAACTAATACAATATTTAAATTGATATGGAACTTAACAAATCTCTTATATTTTTAATTTTGTTTGAAATAATTGTATTAAACTGAAATTTCATTAAAATTTTTAATATTTCTTATGTTATTAACATATTCATTCCAAACATATTTTTTTATAGAAAGTAATAAAACGTTTTAATTTTCTTTTATTTCTTTAAAATTTATAATAATTTTACCCCTAAAATCTACTATTTACTTATGAGAAAGTGATAAAATGTTGCATTTCTATAAAGTTCATTAATTATTTTTAACAGTTAAATACTTATAAAAACACCTATTGTTATTATATGAACATCTATTGAAATATTTTTGTTGGCATTCGAGGAATAGGTAACATCTAAAATGTAGGCATTCGAGGAAGACACCCTTTTTACAATATTTTAGTTAAGACCTGATATCTATAGGCGAATTACAGGTAATTATCACGATGCCAGTCCTTATGAGGACCCCCTAATCCCTTATGTTGTTTTAGTCTAATTATCAAATGTTGGAGAAACGTGACTAAACCCTTCAAACCAAGCCATCATAAATACACCAGAGATTACTAAAATGAAAGTCTTCTCGCTCATTGAGATTTTTTTGTAGGTATTAAGCTTCAATTCGACCATTGAATTTTTCCGAATTACGAAAAATATGTTATAATCCTTGACCTTCCCGAAGCTTATAATTCGTTCAGTCGATTGTATGAAAGGTTTTTTTTTTAAAAAGAAACCGGTCTTTTACTGCAAAAAAAAGAAGATAAAAGCGATCTTTGTTTGAAGTAACGAATGTCATTCTTGAAAAAAAGAAAGTTTTCGTTTTTTAGGTCGTCCTGATGCAAACGTAAAAGTTGAAATAAAAATTACACTCCGAGATTACACTTAAGACATTTCGCTAGCACACATGGGACTAGATTTATTAATCGTTCATTTGCAAGTCAAAAATAATAATTATGCAAAACTAATGATAAAACTTTCCAATTTAAAATTGAGAAAAATCCGACAGGAAACCAAAGTACAAAGGTACGGCATTTATTTAAAAACAATCTCCATCCAACTTCAAAATGTGAGGTAAATCGATTAGCTTACGCTAGCCAAGCAACCAACAGACAAAATAAATCTTGCCTCCCCGATGAAGACTATCTATAGACACGGAATAAAAAATAAGGAAATAATAGCATGTTAGATTGGTTACAAACACATTTATGCAAACATGAATCAGCTGTTTCTTTACTGAACTGGTCAGTGGTAATACAAAACCAGGGTTTCAAAAAGATGAAGAAAAAGAAAAAGACATTTAAACATGTAAAAATTTATTTAAAAGCAAATCAGATATAGTGTTTAACTGAAATTGAAAAAAAAGAATCATAATAGTCTATAATATGTAAAAATTTATATCAGAAAGCTAACAGCAAAATGAAAGGATAATATGTGTTGCTTAAGAACATTGACCTGGGCCGTAACAGCCTCATGTTTGAAATTTTAAAACAAAGTTGAAACAAAGGCTTGTCTTCATATCAAATTGTTTTCACGGCGAATGTCTTGCAAAAAGCAAACTCCCATTACTCCGGTGTCGCCCTTGCATAATTTTGCGTGATCCATGCATGTTTCTGAATTACTTGTCTTTTGTGCATTTACTTTCCTACTAAATGGCTATAGTATAAGTATTAATTTTCATTTGTAAATGTCTGGTTTCGCAATGATGCATGTCCACCAATATCCAGACATTGTGCGAAAAATATAGTTTAGAAGATATGATTCTATGCTGAATACAGAAAACATATAGTCGTTTCTTCATGAAGAATTGAACTCTAACATTACAGAATACCAAACTGGCTCTCCTTTTTGAGTATTTCCATCTGGTGTCTTACATTTAAGGGTTTAACTTGTATTAAGTCGTGTCAACTTACTGTCAAGACAGACGCCTTTATAGAAAATAATGGAATATGGAGTAAAAATCCACGGGACCTTATCGAACACAAAGTCAGAGCTTAACAAGAATACAAATTATCAATGGTCAGCGTTTTATTCCTGTTCATCTTTATAGTCGCTAGAGAGTCTTCAACAATGAAAGAATCACTTGTTTACCAGAAGAACAAAACGACAATAGCAAGAAAGTATCTGAGAGTACTTAAGTTTCTGACAGCTAGTTCACACTGTTACGTTTAAAGTCTTCCTGTCCGTCATCCCGCAATCGTTATTTTTGAAGACCATAAGTGAATGAATAATTTGATTTTCTGTCTCAGGACCTGCGCATATATAAAATACTTGCCACTGAACATTGAACCAAGTAAAATCAATACACATCGTTTCATATATAAAAATCAATCTACAGATGATAAAGTATTTCTTTGTTGGTTAGACTCCCTTTTTGGGGAGTTGAACACTGTGCGGGACAAATTTCTTCTCATGGGAAACTATATTTTCCCATGGGAATATTAGATTTTTATTTTATTTTTTTCAGAATTTGTAAAAGTGCTATGAAATATCGAAATGGATTGACAATCACTAGTAACCAATGACTGGAAAAATTTAACAGGCATTTCAATAAATTAAAAGTATTTCTATCATACTTTTACACTCAATAGTCTTTTTTTTTTTTTTTTTTTTTTTATCGTTGATTCTACCGTTCAGCGGCTGATTTTACAATTTGAATCTTTCACCTTTGTTTTCGGTCAATATCATCGTGCATTTCATGTAATAGTGTTCGCTGAACTGTCAAGTATCTGAAACATTCCTTTTGAATTTCAGAATTTAATTTAAGAATTAAAATTATAATTCTGTTTTAATCTATATACATGGGGAATGACGAATCGTGTTTTAGATTGTTTTCTAATTATAACCTTATAATTTCGTGAATTTACATAATTATCATTATGAATGTACTTATTCTTTTTCGTCTACGTAACTCGATATGCGTGTTTTTCGCCACTAGAAAGATGTGCACTTACATTTTATGTTCAAATTTCCTAATCATGCTTATGCAATGTTGTAACTCGTCTACACAAGAATCTTTTATTTCAATTCATTTTTGGCAAACACCTTTTGAAGTCTTTTCTAGATCTTTTATAACTTCTCGGGTAATTATCAAAGAAAATCCAGAGTTTTGCATTTACAAGGACGCGTACGGATGATCTTTGTGATATATTCACTTGTACTTTACCCGTAGGCGGTCTTCGTGTACTGTCATTTATGGTTTAAAGGAATACGAATACTTTATTTCTCATAAAACTTCAATTGCTAGTTATCAAGAACATACATAAGCATAACTATAAGGTAATATTATTACATGCATGTGTAAACGATACAATTAAATAAATTTGAAGGACTGACTTTCACATTTATAACTTTTACATAGTTTTCTAATATTATAATATTTGATGAGTTTAACTGTTGAACAGCTTTAAAGATATAAGGGTTTGACTAACAGTAGTTCCTTAAACATTTCCTTCTTTTTCTATAGTTTAAATGTTTTACAATTCATAATGTAATGGTAGTCGTCATCAATGTTGTTTGTGTTACAGAGACGGCATATTCTGTCTTCTCTGTGTAAATCCTGACACCTTCTAGACTCAATCGGCAACTACCACATCTATATCTGCGTAATATATGAATTTAGAAAGGTAAAAAGGAATAGTAGTTTTCAAATTGATAAATCTTTTTGAAAATACGACAAAATTATGTTTTATGTGATTCTACAATAAAAGCAAAGAATTCTTCTTGAAACTGGTCTTTGGGTTTTTGTTTAATACATTTTGACACCCATTTATCACAAACTGTGCAGACGGACGGATAACTAATATACGTCCTTGCTGTGCATTATAATTTAAAATAGTTGTAATTTGCAATTTGTTTTAAATTTGTATTTTTTCCTCACTAGATAGGTGAAAGTATGTATAAAATTTAATGTAAATTGCGAAAATGCATTACGAGCATTAATCTATACTTTTAAGTTAGAATTTAGAGTCTCAACTTTTTTCAAAATCTCTGTAATATTACCCATGTATTATTTATGTTTATGTCAAAGGCGTTTGATTGGATAATAGTTAAAGGTAGGCGTGGTTTTTGGTAACTTTCCTCCAATCAACTGGCCTATTCGACAAACCTGTGTGCGCTGATGCGTGTAAACTGGGTAATGTAACGGTACGTGTCTTACATCAGAATCTATCGTGCGTGACCAATGTTTATTGTATATAATTTCTTGTCATGTGGTCAAATTATCTGAAAAAGTTCCAAAGGTTACAACTTTTTGAAAGATTTTTTTCGGCAGAAACCAATAGCACTATTTGACGAAGACGAAGACGAAATAAAGGATTACATTTTAACGTCCAGTGACATATATTATAATGATGTCGAAACAGAACTTGAAATTGACAATAGGTTTTCATAAAACCGTCGCTTTTCCAAAGAATTCACGCTTAGTTGCTATTTCACAACTTCGGGGGCCGTGTCAATGAAAGTATCCTAGGATATGTCCTAAGATAGGTCTTAGGACATTATTTAGGATGGTCTTAGGACGTGTCTGAGACATGTCTTAGAATGTAAAACAAAGCTGTCTTAGGACAGTCATAACTACGATGGTCCTAGGACCATCCTAACACATTTATTTAATTGAAAATATATGTAGAGATTTGTATGACATAGATTGAATTATATTTTATAACCTATATACATAAAGAGAGGGAGGATGACTCTTATATAGAAAACAATTAACGCAAAATAAAAGTGTTTTTTTACGGAACACTAATAAATACGTTATTAAATACTACAGAAGATATAAATGAATTTAATACGAAAACAAAAGTAAATGGTCACAAAACATTGTGATATTCGTGCTGTAATTTTAGTACATAAACTAGTTTTATCCTTAGGTCCACTCGATTTCATTACATGTAGGTAAAAAAAGAAATAAACTTTTTCCCATATTTGAATTATTTAAAATATGTTGCTTATGATGGTAGTATTGTTTAGGCTTTCAAAAAAGGCTGCACGAAATAATTTGATATAATACAATTAAATCTTTCACAGACATTAAACAATATTTTTTTTAATTAATTTTATCTAATGATAGTTTAATATTGTATTAGTATTTTTAGTATTGAGTTTATGCCATATTTGTTGTTTTTATTACGTTTTAGGACGATGTAACCTTTATGACTATCCTAAGACACCTAATTTTATATCCTAACTTTAGGACCAAATTTAGGACATATCTTATTTTAGGAGACTTTCGTTAACCCAACTTAGGACTAATAAGACGTGTCCTAAGACCATCCTAAGACATGTTTTTGTCCTAGGACAGCTTCGTTGACACGGCCCCGGGTTCGCATTATAGTTATACATGTACAAATAACTAACAATAAACAAAGTCTGATGATTTCTGCAACTGCTCTAGGACCTTTGAGTTGTAATATAAATCTGTGATTTTTCTATATTCGTACTTTCGACGAAGCAAAGCAAGTTCGACCTAGATCTGGGGCCGTGTCAACGAAGCTGTCCTAGGACTAAGACATGTCTTAGGATGGTCTTAGGACACGTCTTAGTCCTCAGTCGGGTTAACGAAAGTCTCCTAAACTAAGATATGTCCTAAACTTGGTCCTAAAGTTAGGATAGTCCTAAAAGTTACGATGTCCTAAAATGTAATAAAAACAACAAATATGGCAGAAACTCAATACTAAAAATACTAATACAATATTAAACTATCATTAGATAAAATTAATAATAAAAAATATTGTTTAATGTTTGTTAAAGATTTAATTGTATTATATTAAATTATTTCGTGCTGCCTTTTTTGAAGCCTAAACAATACTATCCTCATAAGCAACATATTTTAAATAATTCAAATATGGGGAAAAGTTTACTTCTCTTTTTACCTAATCCTGATTCGATACATGTAATGAAATCGAGTGGACCTAAGGACAAAACTAGTGTATGTACTAAAATTGCAGCACGAATATCACAATGTTTTGTGACCATTTACTTTTGTTTTCGTATTAAATTCATTTATATCTTTTATCATATTTTATAACGTATTTATTAGTATTCCGTAAAAACTTTAAACTTTTATATTGTGTAAATTGTTTTCTATATAAGAGTCATCCTCCCTCTCTTTACATATAAAATACAATTCATTCTATGTCATACAAATCTCTACATATATTTTCAATTAAATAAATGATTTAGGATGGTCCTATGACCATCGTAGTTAGGACAGTCCTAGGACAGCTTTGTTTTACATCCTAAGACATGTCTCAGACACGTCCTAAGACCATCCTAAATAATGTCCTAAGACCTATCTTAGGACATATCCTAGGATACTTTCATTGACACGACCCCTGGACATTTATGCATTAAGCATTTACAATATTCAATAGTTGTACAATTCTTTTGTAGAACATGTAGAAAAATCCGTCTTTTCGGATAAAATCTTTATTTACGTACCATTGTAATATTGAGAATGGACATGGGGAATGTGTCAAAGAGACAACAACCCGACCAAAGAAAAAAAACCAACACTGAGTAGAAGGTCACCAAAAGGTCTTCAATGTAGCGAGAAATTCCCGCACCCGGAGGCGTCCTTCAGCTGGCCCCTAAACAAATATATACAACTCGTCTAAACATCAACCCAACAATGTTAGATCTGTAAATTTGCTTTCGCAAATTTTTGGTTCTTCCCTCGCCGGGATTCGAACCCATGCTACTGTGATATCGTGACACCAAATCGCCTGCACTGCAGCCGTCCCGCTAGACCACACGACCACCTGGGCTCTCAATAAAAGAGCTTTCGGTGGGCATGTGTTACCTTTCCACGTCAGTTTTAATCTAGCGGCGTACTACAGTACATGATATATAAGGCATGAAGATGTTATTGTTACAGATCAGCTAAATTATCTATAGTAAAGGATCCTACAAATTAATGTAAGATACAGTCACAGAAAATAATTATATTCATAAGTACGTCTGAGTCAGTGACAACCCTACAACAGATGTATCCATCGGATCGCCATCAATGATGGTGATACATGGCTATATATATATATATATATATAGTCCAGTGATAATAAACGCCATACTAATTTCCAAATTGTACACAAGAAACCAAAATTAAAATAATACAAGACTAACAAAGGTCAGAGGCTCCTGACTTGTGACTGGCGCAAAAATGCGGCGGGGTTAAACATGTTTATGAGATATCACCCCCCCCCCCCCCCCCCTAATACCTCTAGCCAATGTAGAAACGTGAATTCATAACAATACGCACATTAAGATTCAGTTCAAGAGAAGTCTGAGTCTGATGTCAGAAGATGCATATACGGACCCTGGATTTAAATCAGATATGATCTGGCGGTTTTTGTCTTTTTTTCAAAATACATATTTTTAATTGTGACTATCTTTAGTTCCGAATCTTTCTATCATTCTATATAATTGATTTAGTTTAAATGAAAATAAGGAACTTGGAATTAAAAAATTGTTGAAGAGAAACTACATATTCGGGTTAAATTCACCTCAGTTTGTTAATTCAAGTTTGACATCTAACATCTTAATCCGTAATCCACATTTACCTGACGACCTTAAATTGTTTATTGTTTTTTTATCAATCGAATATCCTCACACAGGAGACTGAGACAAATATGTTATTTGTAATGGTATTTATCAAAACTAAAATGATTGAAAATATCTTTGTAGAATATGAATTTGCCTAATAAGCGAATAATTATAATACATAGATTTCAACATCTTCAATAGAGAGATTACTGATAAGATTTCCAAAATATATGTACATGTATATTGCGATTAGTGCTATATAGTATGTCAATGATATTGAATGCCGCTGAGTGTAAAATATTTGTCAGCTTAAAAAAACATTTTTGACACTGCTGGTTTTAATTTTCTGACTCAAGTATAAATTTAAGAAAAGTTTATAGTTTCTGAATATTTTTAGATTCAATATTTTATCATTATTATTATTTCAAAGTTTCACCACATACAAACATAAAATGAGAATCACAGAACTAAACAATTATCTAAAAAGATAAATGAGAGCCGTATAAGACACAATATATAAATATAAACAAATTTTTACTCATTTAAATTCAAAATTTACAGTGTCCATATACTAAATGAAATTAAACATCTTTTTCTTTAAGAACAAGTGAAATAAAATGTCGTTTCTTTTCAATAAAATATTGTTGATGTTTTTGGCACCTATTGCAGCAACATTGTCGTTATTGAATAAATATATAAATTGTTCGCTATTTGATATTTATAAATTAAAATGTTCAGCTTAATGTATCATGATATGTCTATAATGGGCATTTTAAAAGCACAGGAATATGAAAAAGAAGATGTGGTATGATTTCCAATTAGACAACAGTCCACAAGAGACCAAAATGACAGAGACATTAACAAATATAGGTCACCGTACGGCCTTCAACAATGAGCAATGCCAAATCCGCATGGTCAGCTATAAAACTGAGGCCCCGATATGACAATGTAAAACAATTCAAACAAGAAAACTAACCGCCTTATTTATATAACAAAAAAAAATTAACGAAAAATAAATATGTAACACATAAACAAACGACAACTAATGAATTGCAGGCTCATGAATTGGGACAGGCACATACATAAATAATGTTGCGGGGTTAAAATTGTTAGCGGGCTCCCTATTCTCCCCCTAGTCTCGGTCAGTGGTATAAAAGTACATGTACAACATAAAAACGAACTATAAGAATCAGTTTAAATAGGCTTAACTCATCAGATGGACAAAAACATGGAGGGGTAGAGTGTAATATTTGTAACTGGTCGTTAAGCAACCATGAATAATTTAATCTATTCTTTATATTTTCATCTCTTTATTCTGTAATTTAAAGTGCTTATCCCATTATCATCTTTATTTCTGTAAACTCCATTTATTTACTTTCATAGCCTCATATATGTACATGTACATGGTATTTGTTACAGGAACAATTTTGACATAAAAAAATTACAAAGTTAGTGTCAATATTTTCAGGACACGATAAATGACTTGAATTTAGCTAGAAGGTTTTTTTTCTAAGAAAATCCAGTTTTTAACACACTTATGCTTAATACTCACACTCTCAGCCCACTTGTGAACTTTTGCATTTAACCGATTTGAGCTCATGTTATTTAATCTACACCACAAACGAATGATACTTTTCCACTTTTTATATCAAAAATAGGTGGTATTCCTTAGTCTCTAGTAACTGCAGCATTTGGTGCATATTTTCGTACTCCGAGAAAAAAATCTACAAGCCCTATTATGTATAGAGTTAATACAGGAATATGTTTTTTTGACCCCATATACCTGCTCCATATTCTATTATAGGACAAACCAATCTTTCATACAATTTTACAAATACAACGAAACAAACACCACCTAAAACAATCGTTTTACAAAAATCATCAACTTCGAATTACAATAAAGTTTGACTAAAAACCCCCAAAAAAGTATCATAAAGTCAAAATAATTAACCTATAAAAAAATACACACAAAAAAGAAAGAAATACAAAGTTTTGTTTTAAATCCTACAAAAACAAACAATTATATAACACGGCAAACAAAAAGGTGGAAGCCGTGTATTTGTTATGTTTCTTTATTTCTGCATGGATCAGTGATTTTATAACCTGGTTAATTACTGGCACGTGTCATCGGACAAAACCTTTGATGACAGAAAAAATCAAAATTACGACTTAACTACAATTTCTAATGATTAAAAAAATCAGATACATTATCTTCATGAAAAACAGCGTCCGATGGTATCTTTTTTACATTCATAGCACCATCCCATCATGGGCTTAGTGCAGTTTCTTGAGCTTAGTGCACCAAGGCGGCCTAGGTGGTGTTTAGACGCTCCCCAATATACCGTCGTATATTACAAAATTGAGAATGGAAATGGGAAATGTATAAAAGAGACAAAAACCCGACTATAGAGCAGACAAAAGAGGACGGCCTATATTACGGGTCTTCAATGTAGCGAGAAACTCATGCGTATACATACATGCATTATTGTATGCACATGCTTGGACTTATAGATGCATATATATACGTGTACAAGTCCAAGATTGTGTTATAAAGTATTTCTTATAAAAATACAGGAACATTTTAATGCTAATCCAAACGCACGGGGGTCAATATCTGCAAATCATCCGGTAATTACAAGTTATCATTTTAAAAAAAGTGAAATTATAGTGTATTTTAACAAAAATAAAATTATGGATGAATAGATAAATTTATTTTAAGGATTCCAATCCCTTAAAAACGAGGCACCATCATATATACTTATAAAACAGCTCAAATTCTAATCACTGAAGAGACATGTATTTTCGAAATACGCATCTGGTGCAAGAAAATTGGTACCGTTAATTTTATTCTATATTAACCAGTGACACGTGTCCTAATTTTTAAGAAAAGGGATAGAAAAAGTATGAAACAAAAATAACCGGTTTTTCAAAACTATATTTTCAAAATGCACTGCATAATTTAAACCGTTTTAAGGTGTTTCATTTTATTTTATGTTTGTGCGTATACGAAAAAATGATATTCTTGACTTACAAGTATTATATTTCTTGTAAAATTGATAGATGAGCGGTTTTCACAAATACCGAACATAAGAATATAGCGTAAACATCAATTAATGGACAAGCAACCCAACGAGAAAAATATAATTTCAGAGGCATCTACATGTACATGTATAACTAGTTTTGAGTTAGAGAAATCATTCAACATGTCCAATGCCATCCATACGATTCATTTCAGATTTGTGGGTTTTTTCGATTTACGAATAAGTCAATAAGATACAAAAAAGAAATTGAAGCAAAAAAGAAAAGATACATGAAATAACGAATTAACATAAGTTTACAAATATATACCTTTTTTTTCTTCATATTATTGTAATTTTATGTTTATGTACCCGATATAGAGCTCTTCTGAAATTAAAAATCACTTGAATGGGTATTTCTGGTGTATATACATGTATAACACGTGATATCTACATGTACAATATACGGAAATGACACGTCTGGGTATTGTAAAGTTACTGAAGGTAGATTACTGGCAGGTGTATATCCCCGGGCGAAAAAAATACTGATTTGTGAAAACGGTTAGGTGTAATTTGTCATATTGTAAACGTTTGAATAGCGCTCATCTCTTCTGTTTTATAATATTAATTGCGCCAATAAATGGAACTTGACACATTCCCCATTTCCATTCTCAATTTTATTAATTGTGTCATATTTACCTCGAAACTGTTGCGCAAACTATTAACCTATTTACACGTACATGTAACATTATAATACTTACTTCAACTGTTAAATAACTTTATAATTACTAAAATTCGAAATTATGTACTTCTCCTTCCGTATGCCATGTTTTTTGTGTCAATTCTATCTTTCCATCAGGTCCATTGTGCACTTTTTTTGTCAGTCTTAGTGCACTAAGGAGGCCCTTTCAGTTTGCGAATTCTGAACCTACATGTAAATACCGAAAAGGACCTCCTCAGTGCTCTAAGAAGAAACATTTGAAAACAAGTCTATAATATTTGCACAAATAAATGAGTGTTTTATTGGCGCAAATGAATGTTGCAGTTTTTATGATATTTGTGATACAAAAAAAAAGAATTCGCGTAATTAACTTGTGGCGCAAATTTATTCTTTTTTAGCCAAACTGGATATCGGCCTTCAAAACATTGTGTATACACAAACAAAGCAATATTTATCTTTTACGCAGTCTAGCCGGAGAATAAAAGTTTTTGCAATTTGTGTAGGATTTTAATTTTAGAATGCAATGAACAAGTGAGAAGATCGTTAGAAACCTTAAGTGAATCGGAAAATGAGCTATGCACGATGAAAGGAAAAGTTTGGTGCGTCGATAAAAATTTCATTGATGCACTTGATAATTGTAAAATTTCAAGTCTTTAAATAACATCCATTTGTAGAACTGATTTCGATCCTTCAAATATATGTAGAATAATAATAAAAAAATATATTATTAAGTCTCTTTCATATAAATACTGTAGATTTGTTTTTGATCATCGATTGCAAACATAACGTTCAGTGAGAAATATTTCATGTACTCGTACAGAGAACAAATCAACTTCTTTCAGAATACATTTGATTGGTTATTGAAGTAAATGATTTGCGACAGAATAAGTGAAACTTGGCCAGCAGCTTACCTCTAAAATAAAGAAATATAAAAAAAGTAAAGTAAATTCTGTATTTTACTCATACTGCACTCAAGCACTTTTTACAGTCAATACCGAAAATATGAAATACATCGATTTAAATTATGTACACAATAAATAATTTCTGTGTAGTTTTCCGTGTCTACATTTACATACGAGTACAATATAGTAAACTGTATAATTTGTGTATGTATTTCATCCTATGAGCTGTATATTTTCTTACGGAATAAAGAATTATTATAGTAAAACAGAAAAAAAGAGAAACGGTAAATATACAGGAATACATAAAGTTTTGTAAATAGTTGCAAAGGACCACACGTAACTTACATGCCACGAGTTTTCATAGAACTTTGCAATTTTTGAAACGCATGTATATATGCGATAAAGATCTAGTGCATTTGAGCAAATCAAAATCATGCTATATATCTAACTATTTTATTTTCAACAGATTCACAAGTTTTGCATTTTTAAACCGCTTGTGCATATATATTTTAATGTTTTTATTTTAATTCCTTATATATGAACATGTCACGTGTATTATTCGGGCGCCCTATTATTCATTCGCTTGTTTAAATTGTGAAACATGCGACTTTACCAAGACTGTACGCATTTAAAGTTTGAAACAAAAAACTGCAATTGGCGCAAATTGATTTTGCCCAAACGATAGATACATCGAGGTCGTTTTGCTTGAGTGATTTACCTGTAAAAAGCCCGGGTCTCATCCATGTTTAAAACGAATTAATGCATGTTTGAAATAGCTTAACAGGGGCGTGGCCTATTAGTTTGACGCAACTAACCACTAACTTGATTTCAATTGATCGACTGCAGAGAAATCTATTTGACAGGCGTTAAAATGAATTGATATGAATTGAAATGAATTAAATATAATTTTTAATTTTTGTCAATCTTTATCAAACAACGATCAATCTCATTTAAATAGCGTTAACACGTTTTTGTCCGATCAAGTTAAATTCGGGTTACTAGTGTAACATATTAAACTAGTGAGTCTAGTTTAAAACAATTAATATATTTTTATATGGAGACTGACACATTCAAAAAATTTGAAGACACTTTCACAGTGATTAATATAGATATGCTAGTTTGAGTTTAAATACCGGTGAGATATTTTAGTCAGTTACTTAATTGAAGTATGATAGAATATGCTATTACTCTTCTTAAGTCTGCAGCCTTTTTGTGTTCCATCCACAGTATCAAGTAGTTGCGTGTAATATACAATGAATTCAATGTCTTTTTCGGTGTTTGTTTTTGGTAATTCTTTATTTGTGTCTTTCCGTTTAAAATTTCTGACATTAATTCAATATGGACCCTCTTTTGCTCTGCATTTGGTACATTATGATCTTTACCGCAGTTGCTGACATTATTCTGTAAATAACTTTGTAGTGCTTCGAAATTTAAGATTGTGAAACACCAAATTAAACAATTTTTGGGGTAGTCAAAATCAGACACTTTTTGCTTAAGATTAGTATTCAAAAACATATATCTTTGAATACAAATCTTATGCTAACACAAGTAGTAGGGACGGATCAGTTTTATGCAACCACAAAACGCAGGGCGCTAGGGCGCTGACGTCATATGCGCATGCCCCGGGCATATACTAGCCCTAATGACGTCAGCGGAAGTAAGGAAGATGAATCACGACGGATGAACGCCGGTCATATTTGGTCATGACGCAACCATGAATCATCAGGATGGAAGATCGGGGCATGACTCACTACATGACAATACCATGATGTACGTATGAAAATTCGAGAAGTATTTTTTCTGTTCGTTATGATGGTTTATGCAACCACAAAAACGCAAGGCGCTAAGGCGCTGACGTCATATGAACAGTATGACTCACGTAGATCTTTGCCAATTCTAGTAGGGAGGGCTATATATCAAAACGGAAGCACCAGATGTCGGATTATGACTCTTGGACCACCATATGATGAATTCCATATATGGAAAGCGACCACAATACCCTATGACCATATATGGAAATTATGACCAAATTTGGTAAGAACCTTATTTTCACTCAAAATAAACATACATGACCATGTATGGAAATCGACAAAACAACCTATGACCATATATGGAAATCATGACCAAATTTGGTAAAAACCTTATTTCCGTTAAAAAATCAAAATAAAATACATGACCATATATGGAAACCGACCAGATACCCTATGATCATATATGGAAATGATGACCAAATTTGAAAAAAAACTTTTATTTTCACTCAAAAATCAAAATAAACATATATGACCATATATGGACAGCAGGTCACGTGATCGTATCGAGGAACGTTAACTCTGGTACAAAACAAGGGAAGCAACTCTGTATAGGTATCTCTCGTGGAGTGACAATTCAACGAGGCAAGGTCACGTGATCGTATCGAGGAAGTCTGATACAAAAAAGGGAAGCAACTCTTCATGATGTGAACATCAATCACCGATTAATCGTATCGTGTTCGGGGCAAATAGAAAAAATACCAACGCAGATGTCAGTTTCATATATATTTATTACATTCATTCGTACAATGCAAGCAGTATGTCGTCGTTACTCATCAAGTCTCTAGACGAAAAATCTTTCACAATGTCTTCCATGCTAATGTTTCTATATCTCATCTTCACGAAATGTACACAATAGAGTCCGCACGTATCGGATGATCCCGGTTGCACTTGAGTCGTAATGAATCTGTATTGAGGTCCATTGGCGATGAGCACGTTCCTGAAGCGACGAAGGTAATACTCCGGAGAACGTCCGAACGAATCGAAAAATTCGACGGGTCCCTCTCGCGGGAAGTGGAACGCTACCCAGTGAATGCCCTTGCCGTCGCAGTCGTCCGTGTTGACGACGAAACTGCGGGGCCTGTTCAAGACTTCATCCGGCAGTTCATCGACACAACACACGGTCGCCGGCAGGTTTTCGAGATAACACTCCAGTTCGTATCCGTAGGTTCC
The DNA here is from genome assembly GCF_965363235.1 of Mytilus galloprovincialis. Taxonomy (NCBI): domain Eukaryota; kingdom Metazoa; phylum Mollusca; class Bivalvia; order Mytilida; family Mytilidae; genus Mytilus; species Mytilus galloprovincialis. Next base: position 51,262,889 of record NC_134839.1, read on the forward strand.
CTCCACGCCGTCGTCTTCCGTTCTGCATCGTTTGGCGGATGGTTCGTCGCCACAGTCCCTCTCTTGATGGATCTCGAGTCCCCGGGCGTGCGCAAATACCAGTCCGTATGCGCGGCAAGCCATCAGGTCCGATTCGCTTCCGACGTCTTCTTCCCCGAGTTCCATGGTGTTCGATTCGCTTCCGGTGGAATCGACGTCTTCGTCCTCGGCTTTGGCGTCGTCCTCGCCTCCGCCCAAGACGTCGCTACGTAATATCAAGTGTTCGGGTGTAGCGGCCTTCAGATCCACCAGAAGGTATCCGAAGGGTCTCCTCGTTGCCTCTCGGAACGTTTGCATCAAGAGGTGTCTCTGACTCGGATACATCTGTCTATCTAGCGGTGGCGGTGGCGGCGGCGGTGGTGGCGGCGGCGATGGTTATAAGAGGAAGAGGATCGAATGCCTAATCAAAACCATGGATGAGTTTTACTTATTCGTCAATAGTGGAGACTCGCTCCAACTTTTTCCCCAGAATAGGGGAGGACAGTTCAGAATACGTTTACCTAGATCACACTTAATGAAAGGAACGTGAGAGTGTGCTCTGTTGGAGATGACCTTTGTACCGGCTTTTGAAACGTCTACGCAGAGGATGTACGTGTGTTGCGATCTGGTAAGGGATGAATCTTACGTCAGAGACACTTACCTGCCACTGCTTCAATCCGTAGCCATCAGAAAAGAAGAGACCACGGAGATAATTTTTGAGAGACAGCTCTACCTCGCGTCGAGGGGAGGCGAGACGGAAATATTGGAAATCACCTTGAGAGACGATCGACTTCGCGTGTGCCGTTGCAAAGATGATCACGTGTTCTGCTTGCTTCATTTCCGACAAAAGTTATAAGAGGGAAAGTTCCACCCTTGAAGTGAGGATGGAGTGTCCTAGCTGTCAAAGAATGTTTTCGAGAAGAGACGTCATGTTGAGACATCATCGAAATAAGCATGGTACTGCCGTACCACCACCGCCATCGCCGCCGCCGAAAAATGCGACACAAGAAAGTTTTCGTTTTCAACACCCGTTCACCATGATCGTCTCCGGTCCGACCTCCTGCGGCAAGACGTTTTTCGTGAAGAAAGCATTGCGAAGATCCACGTGCAACCCGGTGCCGGAGAGGATCGTCTGGCTGTACCGACGATGGCAACCCCTCTACGACGAGATTCGAAAGACGGTGGTGCCCACCGTGGAATTCGTTCGCGGTATCCCGACCGAGTTGGAAGCCGATCACTTCTTCGATGCACGGACCAGAAACTTACTCGTGCTTGACGACCTGATGTCGACCTCGGCCAAAGACCTCGCATCAACGACTTGTTCACGGAAGGATAGCATCATCGGAACCTGTCGGTGGTGTCTGTGAATCAGAACCTGTATTTCGTGAAGGATCCGACTCAGAGGAGAAACTGTCACTAATATCAGTGAAAATACACCTACTTCATGTAATTGCAGTAATTCCGAATATATTTATGGCCCCATTTCCCATGTTATAACAGGAGATCTTAACATCGTTCAAGACCGAGAGTTAAAATCATTCCTCAGTAAAGGACCTAAATATCGTCCCCCGTCAATTATTAATTGGAATGAGTGTCGTAATATCATCCACGACTCACTCCATACTTACTGTATGAAATGGATAAAACGGGAAAAAGCTGACAAAAAATCTGTGGACTCTTTTTTTAATTCAGTAATGAAGATAGTTGATATACGTATTCAACATTTTAAAGAACATTTTACTAAAAACCCTTACAACAATAAACCTATTTCTCGTATCAAACATAAACTAAAAGAACTAGCCAAGGAATTTGTTTTTGTCCCGGCAGATAAAGCTGCTAATAATATTATTATTGTTTGACGTAAATTTTACATTGAGGTTCTGAAAAAGGAAATCACCAATTCACCAACATTCCAACTGACTCCATTTTCAGAAAACGAAATCTGTAACAAACATAAACTTTTAGGCACCGCTTTACAAGCAGAGCCAAATACAATGAAAGTCCCAACTATGTATTGGCTTCCGAAGCTACACAAAACCCCTTACAAATATAGATTTATTTCGTCTTCAAGCCATTGTTCAACTACTAAATTGTCTATTCTTCTTACCAGCACACTTGGTACAATTAAAAACCTGATAATAAATTGTTCAAATAAGGCCTTCGAAAATAGTGGAATAAATTACTTTTGGAGTGTCAAGAACTCGTTGGAAGTACTTGATAAATTGCATGCTTATATTGGTGATTTTGAATCTGTTCAAAGTTTTGATTTTTCTACCCTGTATACCACATTGCCTCACATTCTCATTAAGAAAAAATTCATACACCTAATTAAATTGGCATTCAAAAAATCAGAATGTGAATATATATGTTCAAACTCTTTTAGGTCATTTTTTAGTAGCAATAAACAAAAAAACTATGTTAATTGGACATGCTTTGATACTATATATGCCCTTGAATTTTTACTAGATAACATTTTTGTTCGCTTTGGGGATTCCGTATATCGTCAGATTATCGGAATTCCAATGGGGACTAACTGTGCACCACTTATTGCGGACCTGTTTTTGTATTGTTATGAGTTACAATTTATGACAAAAATAAGCAAAGACCCATCGAAACAACATCTGATAAACAAATTTAATAATACTTTTAGATATTTGGATGATATTTTGGCTCTCAATAATGACGACTTCAGTATGTATATTAATGAAATTTATCCTGTTGAACTTACTTTAAATAAAGCTAATACTAACAATGACCACTGCCCTTTTCTCGATCTTGATATCTATATCACTAATATAGCTGAATACTAAAATTTATGATAAAAGGGAGGATTTTTCATTTCCTATTGTTAATTATCCGTTTTTAGATGGTGACGTTCCCTTGTCACCATCTTACGGTGTTTATATATCTCAACTTGTACGATTCGCTCGTGTATGTAACAATGTTTTAGATTTTAACGAGAGAAATTTATGTATTACTGAAAAATTATTACACCAGGGTTTTCGATATCACAAACTAGTCAAAACATTTACTAAATTTTATCATCGGTATAAAGACATTATTCGTAAATATAGCTCAACATGCAGACTTTTAATACGTTCAGGTATTTCACATCCAATTTTTTATGGTAATATTCTTTATAAAGCACAAAGGTGTCAGTATTCATCTCAGAAACTTACAAAACCTTTGAATAGACTTATTAAGAAGGGATATAATTACGATACTGTTGTCAAGTCATTAAAGATTGCATATTTTGGCGTTAATATTGAGTCATTGATAAGGTCTTTGCATCGGAACTAAACACATTTATTCTAAAAACAGTTGTTGGCATGACACGGGTTATGTTCTTCTCATATATGTTATGATGGTATGATACTAAACCCCTAACGGGAAGGATTGTGCCTGATGTTCATATGATGAAATCATAATCTTTCAGTCAGTTTAGTTGAAGTCTGGAGCTGGCATGTCAGTTAACTGCTAGTAGTCTGTTGTTATTTATGTATTATTGTCATTTTGTTTATTTTCTTTGGTTACATCTTCTGACATCAGACTCGGATTTCTCTTGAACTGAATTTTAATGTGCGTATTGTTATGCGTTTACTTTACTACATTGGTTAGAGGTATAGGGGGAGGGTTGAGATCTCACAAACATGTTTAACCCCGCCGCATTTTTGCGCCTGTCCCAAGTCAGGAGCCTCTGGCCTTTGTTAGTCTTGTATTATTTTAATTTTAGTTTCTTGTGTACAATTTGGAAATTAGTATGGCGTTCATTATCACTGGACTAGTATATATTTGTTTAGGGGCCAGCTGAAGGACGCCTCCGGGTGCGGGAATTTCTCGCTACATTGAAGACCTGTTGGTGACCCTCTGCTGTTGTTTTTTATTTGGGCGGGTTGTTGTCTCTTTGACACATTCCCCATTTCCATTCTCAATTTTACTACCTGGTCCTCTTCGACAATCCAGTCGATCGCCAGCCCGTCGCCACGCTAGGTAGACAGATGTATCCGAGTCAGAGACACCTCTTGATACAAACGTTCCGAGAGGCCACGAGGAGACCCTTCGGATACCTTCTGGTGGATCTGAAGGCCGCTACACCCGAACACTTGAGATTACGTAGCGACGTCTTGGGCGGAGGCGAGGACGACGCCAAAGCCGAGGACGAAGACGTCGATTCCACCGGAAGCGAATCGAACACCATGGAACTCGGGGAAGAAGACGTCGGAAGCGAATCGGACCTGATGGCTTGCCGCGCATGCGGACTGGTATTTGCGCATGCCCGGGGACTCGAGATCCATCAAGAGAGGGACTGTGGCGACGAACCATCCGCCAAACGATGCAGAACGGAAGACGACGGCGTGGAGGGAACCTACGGATACGAACTGGAGTGTTATCTCGAAGACCTGCCGGCGACCGTGTGTTGTGTCGATGAACTGCCGGATGAAGTTTCGAACAGGCCCCGCAGTTTCGTCGTCAACACGGACGACTGCGACGGCAAGGGCATTCACTGGGTGGCGTTCCACTTCCCGCGAGAGGGACCCGTCGAATTTTTTGATTCGTTCGGACGTTCTCCGGAGTATTACCTTCGTCGCTTCAGGAACGTGCTCATCGCCAATGGACCTCAATACAGATTCCGTACGACTCAAGTGCAACCGGGATCATCCGATACGTGCGGACTCTATTGTGTACATTTCGTGAAGATAAGATATAGAAACATTAGCATGGAAGACATTGTGAAAGATTTTTCGTCTAGAGACTTGATGAGTAACGACGAAAAACTGCTTGCATTGTACGAATGAATGTAATAAATATATATGAAACTGACATCTGCGTTGGTATTTTTTCTGTTTGCCCCGAACATGATACGATTAATCGGTGATTGATGTTCATATCATGAAGAGTTGCTTCCCGTTTTTGTATCAGACTTCCTCGATACGATCACGTGACCTTGCCTCGTTGAATTGTCACTCCACGAGAGATATCTATACAGAGGTGCTTCCCTTGTTTTGTACCAGAGTTAACGTTCCTCGATACAATCACGTGACCTGCTGTCCATATATGGTCATATATGTTTATTTTGATTTTTGAGTGAAAATAAAAGGTTTTTTTTCAAATTTGGTCATCATTTCCATATATGAACATAGGGTATCTGGTCGGTTTCCATATATGGTCATGTATTTTATTTTGATTTTTTAACGGAAATAAGGTTTTTACCAAATTTGGTCATGATTTCCATATATGGTCATAGGTTGTTTTGTCGATTTCCATACATTGTCATGTATGTTTATTTTGAGTGAAAATAAGGTTCTTACCAAATTTGGTCATAATTTCCATATATGGTCATAGGGTATTGTGGTCGCTTTCCATATATGGAATTCATCATATGGTGGTCCAAGAGTCATAATCCGACATCTGGTGCTTCCGTTTTGATATATAGCCCTCCCTACTAGAATTGGCAAAGATCTACGTGAGTCATACTGTTCATATGACGTCAGCGCCTTAGCGCCTTGCGTTTTTGTGGTTGCATAAAAAATCATAACGAACAGAAAAAATACTTTTTGAATTTTCATCATGGTATTGTCATGTAGTGAGTCATGCCCCGATCTTGCATCCTGATGATTCATGGTTGCGTCATGACCAAATATGACCGGCGTCCATCCGTCGTGATTCATCTTCCTTACTTCCGTTGACGTCATTAGGGCTAGTATATGCCCATATATCATATTGGGGGCGGGGCATGCGCATATGACGTCAGCGCCCTAGCGCCCTACGTTTCGTGGTTGCATAAGACCTCGGGGGGGCCACTTCAAACTTTTTTTGGTAGGGGTGAGCAGCTGAGACATCAAGTACCCCACCCTTTTCATATATTTTGTTTATCAAAAATATATACCTTGTCATATATTAATGAACAAAAAACAGACCTATAGATATATTTGGATATTTTTCATCTTCTTGTACATTAGTATTTACAAAAAGTTTTGCGGTCCCGCTCATTTTACGTTCTTGTTTAGAAGCAACGCAGTCGCAATAATCACACCTTGCTTTTCCAATAAATTTTTCACTCCTCTATTTGCCAGTGCTATTTGCCCCTTTTATATCTTTGATTATGATGAAATTTCAATTTCAAAAGACAATAACATATGTTTTGTCAGATAAATGTAGTAATACTTCAGATAGTATCACTTTTACTGAGTTTAACATTAATAAAACTCATTTGCCGTTCCCTCTTGAAGGACGCTGACACTATGCTATGGAATTTCTTTAACGTTAAATGTTTCATGTATACAAACCTTTCAATGTTAATTAGGTGGAAATGTCAAAATGATTGGATTTATTGCATCTATAACTAACCTCAGTGGAAATACCACATTGAATAAATAGAGTTTAATTGGTTTGACAAATAGCTGATGCATTTACGACTGTGGTTTAACCGCATCAAAAATAAATACGAACATTTGATTAGTTTCAGATACTTATGATATAATCCAGCAAGTGATAATATCAACCTATTGATATATTTAATCTGAATTTCTCACCCTTTTCATATATCATGAAGCATGAAATAGTGACCTATTCCAGCGGCTCATCCCTACCAGTCATTACATAGGAAGTGGCCCCCCCGAGCATAAGACTGATCCGTCCCTACTACTAACACACCTAGTTTAATCCGATTCTTGTTTTGTTCTTGTGTAATCGTGTCCAGATTTACTATTTTGTAATCAAAAAGCGTTGCAAAACATTTACTCAGGTAAAAAAAAACAATCACAACACAGAACACCTAACATTAAGAAACATGGGCCACACGATCTCCTACACAAAACAGTAGTAAACCAAGGTACTCCGGTAAAAGTAAGCAGTTTCTGCTCCACATAAAAACCCGGGAACATGGACAATCAAATATGAACACATCAAAGAAATCAGCAAACCAATGACATTGAAGAATAAAAACTTCTATCTTATGTAACAAGGAATAAATGTAGATTCTCTAGAATAATAAACAGTCCCTCCTCGTTTAGCCACTCGTGTCAGCGTGTTGATCGTATCTGCAACTACGATCATCCCAATATGGCGGACACAAATTTAGGGAAGGCTGATGGCTGATTTCTCCACTTTTACAGCTTATTATTGTAGTGTACGCGCTCAAGGCACCTTGGAATAAACATACCACTTTATGGTTACATGGTTTAATATAAACTAACTAGAATCTACAGCAATACACATGATATTATAACAAGCATTAAAGATCATTAAGGAGAAATACAGATCGTGGGAATATAAGATAAAGTCATAACTCATGTCACTGCATCCGGTGATGCATACAGTTTAAAGTACCGACAGCTGATTAACGTAAACAAACTTGAACTGATAAATATCAACAATGTAAATACTACATTCCTCTTTTCCTTGGATTGATAATTATATTATTGAAAGATTAATTTCCAAAATAAACACTAAGCGAAATTAAGAACTTATTTGATCTAAAGAAATCGTCTGTAAAATGTGTGAAAATAATCTAATGAAACCCTACATGATTATACTAAATATTTACAGTCTATATAGCGAACATTTACAGTTTAAGTTCATCACAAAATATTTAAAGCGTTCTGGTAACTTTTGATTACGTTTTGGTCTTGACGGTATCGATGAATCCTCACGAAGGTTAACTTCTGGATATGTATGTTCATTTTCATTTGTGTCTTCAATATTAGTGTCAATGTTTTCGTTCACCAAAGTTTCTTCTTCGTTTATTTGTACGTTAAACTTTTTAACAAATGAACTGTTTCTTTGGGAAATGGTTCCTTCATTGTTCTTTAAGGTAAGACGATATCCTTCTCTCTTGACAACATAATACGGATCGTGTTCGAATGATGTTGACAGTTTGTTGGTTTTAGTCTGTTTTTGTAACACTATATCTCCAACGTCAATGTCTGATTCTCGCGTTTTTCTTTTCTGATCGGCATATATTTTTCCCTTTTCTTTCATTTCAAAGTCTTTTCTTCGCGTATCTGTGTCATCTTTTTCATTCTCCGCATTAATCTCGGGTAGTTTTGTACGAATTTTCCTATTGAATAGGAGTTCTGCAGGACTTTTCCCAGTAGTACTATGCGGAGTACTGCGGTAGGCTAATAGAAATTTCGGAATTTCTTTTCTCCAGTCTCGATTTTCGGCATTAGCTGTTCGAAATGCTTTTAGTAAAGTTCTGTTTTGTCGTTCAACTTCACCATTGGCTTGAGGCCAATATGGTGTGCTTCTGTTATGTTTGACACCGTTTTCGCTTAAATAATTATAGAATTCCTTTGATGTGAATTGGGGTCCATTGTCCGTTTTCAAAGATATTGGAATTCCGTGATGAGAAAACATCATATCAAGCGAACGGATAATTTTATCGGTTGTTACTGACTTAAGTATCGCTACCTCTTGCCACCTGGAGTAATAATCCACTACGACAAACACATATTCACCTGTTGGAAATGGTCCCATAAGATCGGCACACAAGTCTTGCCACGGTCCGTCTTGGCAACTGTGTTCTTTTTATAGGTTCTTGTTTCGGCACGGGTCCTACGACTTGGCATGCTCTGCACGATTTAACTAGATTTTCAGCATCTTGATCGATTCCTGGCCACCATACTTTTTCACGTAGTCTTAGTTTTGTTTTAACAATACCTTGATGACCCTCGTGTGCTAATTGTAACGTTTGTTTCCTAAGTTTACCAGGTATAACGATTCGTGATCCCTTTAATAGTACACCATCAACAACTGATAATTCTTCTCGGAAACGGAAAAGATTGTTTGACTTTGAAATTTTTCCATTCAAAATCTGTTTAATGTCTTTATCCAAATGTGCTGAATCTTTAATCATTTTAAATGTCATCGCGTTCGGAACTGCATTTTGTGCTACGAAATAAGCATACTCCTCTGCAATATTTCTACCTGTAGTCTCATCTTGAACTTGCGATAATCTGGAAAGGCAGTCTGCTGCATTTTGCGGTCCTGGTTTGTACTTAACCTTAAACGTATAAGGCTGTAAACGCATCGCCCATCTTTCAATACGAGCTGGTGGTTTAGATTTCGGGGAATAGATAACCTCTAACGGTTTGTGGTCGGTCACTAAAATAAATTCCTTCCCATACAAGTATAAATGAAAACGTTCACATCCCCATACGACGACAAGGGCTTCGCGCTCGGTTTGCGAATATCGTTGTTCGACATCGGTCAGTGTCCTACTTGCAAATGTAACAGGTCTAAAGTTCCCATCACTTTGTTTCTGTCTCAAAATAGCTCCAAGTCCTACAGGGCTCGCATCTACTATTACGTGTGTTTCTGCGTTACTATTATAATATGCTAGCGTTTTTGCACTTGCTAACAACCTTTTCAGTTCATCAAACGCGTCTTGGTGTCTGCTTGAACATATCCATTTAGTTTTTGCTCTCGTTAGCTCTCGGAGAGGTGCTGAAACTGTTGAGAAATCTGGTATATAGCGACCCCAATAATTTACAAGTCCGAGGAAACTTCTCACCTCCGATGCTGTTTTCGGATTTCTCGCACTTGTTACGGCTTCGACTTTGGACTTTTCTGGACTGATTCCTTTTGCCGAAAGTACATGTCCCATAAACGTCATTTTTTTCCATATTGAACCTACATTTGTCTTTATTAAGTCTTAGTCCCTTTTCCCGCATTCGGTCTAAAACTTTCTTCAAACGCTCGTCGTGTTCCTCTTGAGTGCATCCGTATACAATTATATCATCTGATATGTTTCGTTGTCCGACACAACCTTCTAAAGCCATTTTTATGCATTGTTAGTACATTTCTGGTGCACACGATATTCCGAACATCAATCGCTTATAACGAAATAATCCATCATGAGTAGTGAAAGTGGTTATATTTCTGGATTCAGGTTCCAGTTCTACTTGATGAAAACCCATCCTTAAATCAATTTTAGAATACACCTTAGCTCCATTTAGCTCTTGTAAAATTTCATCCACTGTAGGAATTGGATGCCTTGAACGTTTTACGGCTTCATTAGCTCGCCTCATATCAACACAAATTCTAATTTCCGAGTTACGTTTCGGAACTACCACTAATGGTGACACCCATTCTGGCGGACCTTCAACACGCTCAATTACATCCATTTCTTCTAACTCACATAATTTCTCTTCCACAGATTTTCGAATATTAAACGGTAATCTTCTAGTTGGTTGTGCAATTGGTTTAACATTTTTATCTATATAAATTTTCAATTGGTAATCCTTCAATTTACCTAATCCACAAAATAAATCAGAATACTGTGACGTTATATCACCTTGTGTATTGATCATATTTACAGATGGACCGATCAATAAAATGCCTAATTCACTTGCTGTACTACGACCCAGCTGGGGTGTATGATTACCTTCAATAACCATGAAATCGGCTTTAACACACTTTCTTGATTCCTCACATGTTATATCAGATCTAATCTTGCTATTGATCATTAACGGATTAATAGCTCCGTATGCATATAACTGCTTCTGAATCGGAAATTTATTGACACCACATTTCTTTAATTTGCTCATTATTTCACTATTTATAATATTACACGCAGCTCCAGAATCAACTAAAAATGGAATAACAACATCTCCTATTTTCAAAGTAATCTTTTTTTCGGAGGATCGATCAATCGCGAATACATATTCTTCTGAATCGTCGGAACTTTCTTCTTCCATGTATCTAACTTTTTGTAAAACGTTCCTTGTTCCTTTGTTGTCTTCTTGCTCTTGCATTTCTTTGCAAAGTGTTCCTTCTTGCCACATTTGTGACACGTCTTATCCATGGCAACTGTACATTCTCTAGCTATATGCCCCGTACGGCCACATCGATGACACTCGATATCTTTTCTTTTAGAGTGATTATTATAGTCATGTCTCTGGTGTTTCGCTGGATTAAAGTCGCGTTTAACTTGAACTCTGTTTGTGTGAACTTCCTCAAATTGTGCGGAATGCTGATCTGCTGCTTCACTTGCTCTCGCTATGTCTTGGACTTTTTCAAGTGTCACATCCTTTTCACGCAAAAGTCGGCGTTTTAATTTTGTAGAATAGCACATATCAACAACCTGGTCTCGAATGGCATCGTTAAGCATTACTCCAAAGTCACAAGTTTTTGCTAAGTTTTTAAGTCTTGTTACGTAATTGTCAATCGACTCGTTTTTCGTTCTGTTTACATTTACGAAATACGTGTCTTTCTACCGGCTGATTTTTCTTCGGAAGAAAATATTGGTCGAACTTTGCCACGGCATCTTCAAATGAATCTTCTGTTTCGGTAAATGTCTCAAAAATATCTTGTGCATCTTGTCCAATTAAATGTAAAAGTAAGGCTCGTTTCTGTGCTCCCTCGGATACACCAGATGCGGTCATATAATATTCGAAACTTTTCTTCCATTTTGTCCATCTTTGTGAAAGTGAAGATTGTTCTCCGTTACAATCAAAAGATTGCACAGTTGGTAAATCCAGTAATTTTGCCATAATAATTTCGTAATCACGTTCACCGAATAAGATATCTAAACAATAATTCCCGGATTCTAAATCCATTTACAAAAATACATTTTCCTCGTCGCCAAATTGTAGTGTACGCGCTCAAGGCACCTTGGAATAAACATATACCTTTATGGTTACATGGTTTAATATAAACTAACTAGAATCTACAGTAATACACATGATATTATAACAAGCATTAAAGATCATTAAGGAGAAATACAGATCGTGGGAATCTAAGATAAAGTCATAACTCATGTCACTGCATCCGGTGATGGATACAGTTTATAGTACCGACAGCTGATTAACGTAAACAAACTTGAACTGATAAATATCAACAATGTAAATACTACAATTATCAGATTTTGTAATATGTCAAGAAACATCTTATAAGCATAGCTTTTGAAATATTTTTTCGTTCATGATGGAAAAGCAACAAAAAGAATGAAAATTGAGATACAAAAATCACGATGATGATCGTAACTTTTTTTATTATTATCAACGATGATGGTAACTTTTATTCAAGATGTTCATAAATTTCTGTCCGAACATAGCATTTTCCGATAAATAAAGCTGTCTGGTATGCGAACAATTGTACATTATCAGCACTTTAAATTGTGGTGTTTAGCAAAGTCAATCCAAAGGTGTTATCAAACCAGTTTGAGATATTTTGAAAACAAGTCCGATATCATTTCAACACCGATTATCTTACAGTCATGACAGTAGTTTAATTTTTATAGTAATCAAACATTTGTTAAACGACAAGATATCTTTAAGTTCCGTCCAGATCTGGACACCCCACGATTTACAATAAATCGAAGCTCCTTTGCAACTTCCGTGTTGCCATGATTATCGACAAAACCATTATCCTCCTCATCGTCTCGATCATCTGTTTCATCATCTGTATCGTATTCTTCGTCCACTCTCTGGTCATTTGATTCGTTCTCGTCGTTTTGCTGCCAATTGAATACAAGAGCGCTTCCTTCATAGTTCTTATCCGAATACATATTCAAAGGCAAAGTGCCACACTTGTACATAGTGGTTTCTTGTCGCACCGTCCTCTGTCTCACACATTTACCATGTGTTTTTGCCCTATCATATAAAAGTTTGGAGTCTTCTGGTGTTATGGATCGCGTGTCTGGCTTCTTTAATTTAGGTATGTCCTTCAAATTGATTGCGCTGTCAGGGAGAGGATAATACGACGAGTCTTTAGTGGGGGGGGCAAGGGGTTTAGCTGTTATGCTGCATTTTAATTCTTTGTTATCTGTTATTCTGAAAATATATTTGCTGTTAGCTGTTATTGTCTTATTCAATGTTAGCGGTTTTGGGGCTTTTAGTTTTTTTGTTATCTGTTATTGTGATAATGTTTTTGCTGTTAACTGTTATTGAAAATTGAAATGTTAGCATTTTTTTGACAGCCAAAATCGGTAGAAATTGATGATCATTGGATATTGGAGTCTACCACTACTAATATGTTGGTCCCGTATTTGGAGAAGGATTCCATTAACATAATTATACCCATCACAGAAGTGAGGTCCGGGACAATTCCAGTATATCTTATGATTATCCTTTGTAATTAATTTCATTTTTTTTTTTGGAACATTTATTTAGGATTATCTTATTTCTTTGTATGAGGAGCAATGTTCCTTGTTTCCCGTACGAACATTTTAAATAAGAACAATTCTTAATATGACACAAAGGAATATCTAACAAGGATCTCAATTAAGGACTAGGTCCTTACAACCAGTTAACCTTTTATACTATATGGTACATAGACTCAGCTCTTTTTAAAGCAGAACCAAATACATTGTACTGGGTTCCGACGCTGCACATAACTCATTACAAACAAAGATTTATTTCGTCTTCAAGCCATTGTTCCCCTATTTAGCTACTATGTATTCTACTAACTAGTACACTTGGTACAATCAAAAACCTGATAAAAAATGTTCAAATAAGGCCTTTGGAAATAGTGGAATAAATTACTTTTGAAGTGTCAAAATTGGTTCGAGGTACTTGCTTAATTGCATGCTTTAAATATAATTGGTGCTTTTGATTTTTCTACCCTATACAACTTTGCCTCATAGTCTTATTCAGAAAAATTCACACACCTCATTAAATGGGCATTTAAAAAAGTCAGAATGCAAATATAAATATTCAAACTCTTTTAGGTCATTTTTTAGTAGCAACAAACGCAAGAACTATGTCAATTGGACCTACTTTGATACCATAACTGCCCTTGAATTCTTACTAGATATCATTTTTGTCTCTTTGACATATTCCTCATTTCCATTCTCAATTTAATTACAGACTATTTACATTACAAGCATGTGTGAGTTTCCATAACTGTACAACAATAAATGCTGAAAAAAGTATTCTATAACAAATAAACAGCTACGCCATGAGCGCATGATACGCCCGTCGCCTTTTTGAAATATTCGATAACTTCTCAATGTCATATCAGATATTTATCAAAGTCGAAAGGGAGCTTCAGTCAATATATATCATGTATATAAACAATACATCAAAGTTTCATGAGAACTGCTGAAACAAATTTTGAGTTATTGTCCGAAAACTGGAAAATACAATCTTTTTTAATGAATAAACCCCTCAACTGAATTACATAAAATCGAAAAGGCGCTTATAACAATAGATATAAACAATTCAGCAAAGTTTCTTAAGACCGGCTGACAACGTTTTTGTGTTTATGTCCCAAAACTAGAAAACCCCCCTTTTTAATTAATAAAACCCCTAAACTCGGAAACGTAAAATTCAAAATTTATAAAAAATGAAAGGGAGCTCATTTCAATAGATATAAACAATTCACCAAAAATTCCTTGCAAATTTGTGAAAGGATTTTTGAGATATTATCAGAAAACTGAAGAATAAAACCCCACCATTTTTATTGTATAAAACCCCATTACTCAGAAACATAAAATCTAAAATTTATAAAAAAAAACGATAGGGAGCTGGCGTCAATAGATATAAACACTTTTCAAAGTCTTATGTAAATTGGTTAAAGGGTGTTTGATTTAATGTCCGACATGTTGACAACGGACGGACAAGAATATACCAAATATTTCTCTAAAACTCTAAAAACCATGTTCATAGAAAATGGAATTCATTTCAAAGGATTATACCCGTAATAAGAAATACTGGATTTGTCAAGGACCCGACTAATTTTAATATTTCCTGTTTTTGTCCATTTTAATTCCTTGTTATCTGTTATAAGCAAAATCAATTTGCTGTTATTGGGACCCCCTTGCCCCCCCCCCCTCTTTAGTGAAGTAGTAAGCAGACCAGTTTGTTATTCATTTTACACTTTCTGTGAAAATATTACCAAAATCCCGGCAATACTGCAGTTTTGAGGGCACATCTTGTTTGACATGACTCAAAGAATGTAAATTTTCAACAACTGTTGTTAAGCAAGATTTTAAATTAGGCTTATATGAAGGGTTTGTTGTTTAAGTGACATCAACTAAACTACTCATTGAAGAGTGCATCATTTGGACTGATTCCATCGTTTGCTGCGATATAGTTCCATCAGCACCATTGGTGTTTCTTTCTAAAGAATGGAGAGCTTTGTCGTCGCTGATAGTTTTTGAAAGGAATTCAATACATTCTTCAACTAAAAAATAATGCAGTTCCTTCTAAACCTGTAATCAATTTTATAGCTCCATACTGAACATCACATAGAAAAATTCTTTTCGTTTTCAGCTGCAACTGCCACTGGCTGTCCAAAACTACAATGGGATGCCGATCCTAATAAACACCCATCCTCACCTGTTCCAGCTATAGTTGTGATATTTCCAGCTTTATACATCTTTACATGTATTGATTTAAGGTCAGCAAAGGCTATTCTATCCATGTATGGGCAAATACCATGAACTTCACTGCAATCACGGGTATTATTAGAGAAACACCTTGTTGTTAGTCCTTGGACGAGATCTAAGAAGACGACACCTCCTCCTCTGCCTTTTTCCCCTTTCCATGAAATATAGAGGAGATCTTTCTTCAAACACATGGACAAGATGTGATAACAATCATCATGATATTTCTTTATTTCTAATACATTCCCAGCAAACCCGATACCATCTTCTTTCAACTGTATTTGGTATATAGTCCTGTCTTGATCACTGCTACAGAACAACAAGTCGGTCGCTGCTGTTGCGAGAATGCATGGTTTAATTTTTTTTATCAAGCATGAGAAGTTCTTTAGAAGGTCTACTCTCCAGGACTTGGTCTAACTTGCATTGGATGCGCTTACAGATAGCTTCTGCTGTTCCTTCATCTGATATACCAAGCTTCATTGCAGTTTCCTGTAGCTGCTTCTTTGACTTTAGAGTTTTAACAGAGACACCAATGCTTCTGGAAATGCCTAAACATAAAATATCGGTACCATGCTGACAAACAAAACATATACCAGACGCTATTGTAAGACTTTTACATTCAGAAAGCTCTGTTTTAAGGATAACGACGTTTACAGGATTATGAAGTCTTGCTTTGATAACCCTTGATTTTTTGGTCATTGGATTGAAATCAACGAATACTACATTACCAATTCCATCAGTGTCGAGAGCAACAGGATGAGGGTACATGCCAGGTTTGTTGTCATCTGTTGGTCTGTATCTTTCAGGTATAATATCATGAACAACTAACTTTACAGATCTTAGAACATCTACAACTTCGGGACTGCTGATTTTGATTACAGTATCAACTGCCATTCTGTCTTTATTTCGTACACAATCAATGTTTAATAGTTTTCGAAGTCGTTGTCGTACATCGAAGTTAGCGTCGCTGCGTAAAGTCTGCATAATTGAAAGATTTGACCTCTCTCCATTTAGTAACAGGTACCAATTTGAAAAGCTGCATTTGATAGATTTACCGACGTGGATACAGTCTGGGAGCATTGAGAGAGCTGTTATCATTGGATGTGATATTCCCTCTTGTATTTTTTGGTTCATGTTTTGAAGTGCAGCTTTGTTTCCTGACTCACAGTCTGTTGTAAGGACAAATACGCAATTATTGCAGGCTCTCAATGATGGATGTATACTTGTATGCCCTTTATCTTGACAACTGCCGCATACTTTTCTAGTAGTTAAACATTCGATGCAGTGCGATTTGCAGTTACCTTCGTATTGGAGAATGCTGTTTTTAGTCTTAACAGACTTTAAGCAGTGGAAACAGATCTGACAGATCACAAGGGTGTCTGTAAATATCTGTTCCATAAATTCGCCACTTTTCCCAGCCTTGGTAAGGAAGTTGACAGCCACCGGCATGCTTATTGAATTGCACAAGGAACTCATATAAAATACAGCTGCTTCGGAAACAATGTGAGATTTCAAATATTCCGGTTCTGGACTTTGATTGGACTTGACATAATCAACTTAATAATCATCACAAGCTCCAACTACTTATTTTATTCTATCATCCACTTCAAATCCTGGTTTCAATGCAGTACCATCAAATGCCATACAAACTGGATAAACTTCTGCAATATTTGTATCGAGAATTGGCGTAACACTGCTATCTTCCTTTAAAAGCAAAACCAAAGTGTTTAGCAGTGCATCCATCACTCCACTACAGGTTGTGTAACCTCCTTTGTGGGAATGTCTTGATGGGCGACTAGGACCTCCAAGATTCATTTTATGGTTTGACGGATTGTTTATGTAACTTGAACCTTGATTTAAGTACATTGGTCCTCTGACAAAATTTGCTGTACGCTTGCCTCCAAGATATTCAATACTGTTGTGAAACTCAATTACATCATGATCATAAGCGTGTCTAGGATTCAATAAGTTTTGTGTTACATCGAAATTATGCTTATAAAATATAGAATCCTTTGAAATGGTCCCCCTTTTCAATAGGTCGTTTAAAACGACATATAAAGGATCGGCCTGCTGAAACGAAATAGAACAGAATGTAGTGTCACTGTCTTCATCATCTGTTGAAGCATTGCTAGAATCATCATGATCAGTGAAATTGTTTACGGACTTATCAGGGGAAGTATATATTTCGATGTCTTTGTCAGGGTGTTCGTTCTCGGACCCTTCCTGATCTAACATTATAAGCAAGTCTTTATCAATATCATCATTGAAGTTGATATCGTTATGTGAGGGATGGTTTCTGAAAAAATTTTAAAAGCCAACCTTCTATATTTGTAGAAATTATGTCATGTTGCTACTAGGTACAATATTACTGTCTACCCTTTCGTCTTATAGGGTTTGCATTCTCATGTTTATTTTTTCAAAATTTTATTGTTTTGTGTTGAACTATGTTGTTCATTGATGCTCATTACGTTTTTCTTGGTTACACTCTAGGTGTTTTTGTTTTTAATTTCATATAGTGCTAAATAAGCAAGTGGAAGCAAAGAGTAATGTTCCATTCAACACCGGAGCCTACTTTTCCATTGTTGTTTATTTGGGACTCATCTCGATTTTAACAATCAAAAGAACTATGTATAGAACGCATCGTTTTTCATAAAGTGCTTTAGTAGTAATTCATTGTAGATGAAGAAGAGAAGATAGCAACAAATGCATGTGTTATTTCTTCTTTCTATTTTATTTCCTAAGGTTATGTCATACAGACAAAAATGATTGCTTTTCCAACTGGTATCGGTATGACATTTATATATGTATTAGTGCACGAATGTACATAAATTAGGCTGTTAGTTTTCTCATTTGAATTGTTCTATAATTGTCATTTCGGGGCCTTTTATAGCTGCCAATGCAGTATGGCCTTCGCTCATTGTTGAAGGCAGTACGATGACCTATAGTTGTTAATTTCTGTGTCATTTGGTCTCTTGTAGAGAGTTGTCTCATTGGCAATTCTACCAAATCTTCTTTTTATATGTGTAGTCAATTGTGTGTTCACAGTTGTTTGTAGTAGTGGTCACAGAAAATCATCTTAATTTTGTACCTTTTTTTTTTCTTAAATAGGTTTTGGATTTCCAAATGTTTTAGATATATGCATTACTGAAGATCATTTGATATGTAATCATATGTGAAACGCGCATCTGGTGCAGTACCATTGGTAATGTTGAAGATTATATTTAAAGTCAGCAGCACAAATTGATAACAAATAATTTGAAGAAAACAAATTGTGAGTTTTGATGATACATAATGAGCATAAACTGTACATAGATGTTGGTTCTATTTCACAAAAAATATTCATAAATCACACAACATGATTCATCTTTTAATACTAAAAAAATATGTGTTTGGTTATTCAATTCGAAGTAAAATTTAATAAGTCCATGAAGTCCATTCGCAATCAGTGAAAACTTAGTCTCTTAGTCTCTTAGTCTTCTGTCTGTATAGTAGATGAATGTAAACAGTGCATGTGCAGACGATGGAGCTTCTAATTACCTCTCTGTAATGAGGTCTGGATCAACATCGGAATCCTCGTTGCTTGAATCAATGGTGCTCTCTGACTTCAACCAAGTCGACATACTGTTTTGCATCTTCTGTATATCTTTTTTCGCTATATTTTCTTGTATTCTCTTATGTTCACAGTCATTAAAATGCTCTGAAATGTAAAACTTGTGTTAAAAAGAAATTTAATTGAAAAGGACATCATTTATTTTTGTAGCGAAAACAGTCCTTTACATATTACTATGTTCTAGAAGTCGGTCAATTTATCATGTTTATCGTATCAATTAAATTAACAAAACTTTAATTAAACTAAAATTAAAATGTGGTCAATGATGATTTTTTTTTATACCTATCATTGATTAAACTTTTAAAAATAAATTCCCAAATCGGCAACAAAAAACTATCAGACGAATTTGATTTTGAAGTAACTTAATAAAAATTATAGATTCCATTTTTATCAAGGAAAATAATGACCTCACACAGGTCATTATTTTATGCCTTGGAGCATATTTCATTGAAACATGGTATCGTCCAGGTTGATTCTGAAAAAGAATGACCTATGGTTCTGAAAGGAAATAACTCCATATAGGTATATAAATCAAGATATAAAAACAATTCACCAAAGTTTCATAAAAATTTGTAAAAGCATTCTTGAGACTATCCAAATCCCAATAGTACAATGACATAAATCAGAATTTTTTAAAATTGAAAGGAAAATTATCATGATTATGTTATACAAAAATAATTCACCAAGTTTCATGAAAATTGCTCAAAGCATTATTAATAGTATACTGGGAAAATCCCCCCTTTTATGAATAAAATTCCTAACTTTAAATTGCCAAATTTAAAATCTTTAAAAATTAAAAAGGAGCTTAATTATATCAATAGATAATTCAAAGTATTATGAAAATTTTATGATTAATGTATTCTAATTCCAAGACTATCTAAGACATGGTTTGTTTGTATTAAAAAAGTTGGAATACCTGCTAGAATTCAGGAGAATTAAAGCAAATCATGCTATCTTCTAGATTATCAGACAATTGACTGTAGAAAAGTAATTTTCTTTTTCTTATTTAGCTATTTGTTTTCTCTGTCCTTAATATCTACTGAATTAAGCCAATTTTTTCACATATTTTTTTTTGTCTTTTCTCTCTTGTTATTTAACATAACAAAAAAAAAGAAACTGACAATGCCAAGGCAAAACACAAGATGCAGAAAAGAAAAACAAAACAAAACACTAAGCAAAACCAACATCACCAAAAAAGTAGTGTTGAATTCATGTGCTCAGTCAATCAGTGAGAGTTGGCAGATCCTGACCCACTATATTTATGCTTAAAACCTAAAAATCATAGAGTACTAGACATATTTTGTAAATACTTGATTAAAATGTTGTCATAAATAGCATAGACAGCTCTTAGTCTTGAGAACCACATGTGTTAATTTTATGAGTATAATCATGATGATAATCATGCACAAGATTTGACTTCTAAAAGCCTGTATATTAAAATTTTCTGAAGATATTGCACGCATTTATTAATATGACCAATTTTAAGAAATGCACAAAGACGTGAGATGATTTATATAATTGTAATTTCAGGAATGTACAGAAAAAGCTTTTAACCCCACTGCATTTTGCACTTTTCCACATGTCAGGAGCCAGAAGTTATGGCCATTGTGTCCTTTGTATGATTTTTATTTTAGTTTCTTACTTTATATTGAGGAGTATGACGTCCATTATCATTATCACTCAACTAGTATAAATTTTTTTTGTTTAATGGCAAGCTTTCAATGGCAAGCTAAAGCTAGCACACAGACACGGATCCAGGGGGTTCGAAGGTTTGAACCCCCCTTTTATTTTTGACGATCAATGCATTTGAATGGGGAATGTAGTTCGAAACCACCCCCCTCCCCCAATTTGTCCTGGGTTAGGAACCCCTTCTTTAAATGGCTGGATCCACCCCAGTCTCAGGTTGTGGGATTTTCTGGTTGCATTGAAGACCCATTGGTGACCTTTGGCTGCTCTTTGGTCAGGTTGTTATCTCTTTGACACATTCCCCATTTCCATTTTCAATGATCATGATGATATGGCTTTCACATTTTCAGTTCTATTATAAATTTAGACTTCTTGTTGATTTGGTTTCACATTTCAACTTCGTTGGGGGAAAGCGTCCTAGTGTCAAACTTGGTTTTTGGGTGTGACTGTTCTTTCTTTGTGGTAGAGCTTTTTGAAGCAAGTGTGACAGGCAGATGATGGACTGTTTGATTTTCAGATGTGATAAGATAAAATTATCTTGTTGACGTGAGTCTTCTAACAGGCCTGAAAATAGTCAAATCTGATTTCTGAGAAATAGTCAATAGTCTTTATTTACTGCGTTCAATTTGAAAAGTTATATATAATAACAGTATTACATAATAAAATATAAAGTATAACAATGCATAATATATGCGATACAATAACAAATCATGGGTTATTAATACTAAAGATGGAACTGTGAAGTTTCTTACTATTTCACCTTGAACGGTGTGAACTCTAAGAGTGTTTGACTGGTTTCTAAATTGTGCAGCCTGACATGCATGGGATTTGCAGTAAACAATTAAACAAAATTATAAGCTATTCATTTGTTCTATTTTAACAACCAAATATCTCTATAATAATAATTTTAACTTATTCTCAGAAACTTTTACTATTAAAAACATGTATTGACAGTATAACATAGCTGAAGACTATTATTTACAGAAAAGCAAACAGTTGTAAACAAATTTGCATATAAAGGGGGAGATAACTGTGAAAGTTAAATCTTGGGACTGGGACTTGCTCACATACTAAAAATAATAACATGGGGGACTTTATACATCTAGCATATAACACAATAAAGGAAGATCAATAAACGAATTTACTTTGAACAAGAAAACTATGTAACCAAACTGGGAATCTTATGAAATAAGAATTTAAAGAAAGCAAATGCAACTGGGCTTTGCAATGGGATAAATAGAGAACATCAGTTTACTAGCTTCTAAGAGCTTTCTATTACCTAACGACCATGAGAACTAATGCCAAATGCTTTGAATAATAATGTTCTTACACCTACCATTGTTTACAAATAATTGAGACATATTACTTGCTCATGAATTTGTCGCGGTAAAACTGGAGTTGTCTCCCATATAAAAATTACTTGGCCACAGACCACAATTAATTCCTCTATCAGTTCTTTATAACCTTTTGCATCATTAAAAAAATTGCACCATGCACTTTTGTCCAATTTTTTGTGTGTGTAATGTATAGTCCTAGTCCAAATATATATCCAAAATTCAGAAAGATTGTAACAATCACTTTTACAAATTTAGCCAATACACATCCATACCCCTATTGACAAGTCAAGAGATGTTCCGAAAACTGTAAATATTACCTTTTTGCACTTGGCCTAATCGCTCATTCCAAATCAAAATTAGTTAAAATACAACATCCAAAAATTTATTTCACCTCTCTTCTTTCATTTCCACTAAAAAAAATCTAAGAAATGATTGAGGAAGGGAAAGAAAAAAAATTATGGAAAAATACACTCTAATTAAAAGGAACTATATTCGTGGACAACGAACAGCGGGGTCATGAATTGTGGTCTTGGGCCTATTAGGGGCCTAAAACTTGACCAATTCTAATAAAACTTGGCATGATTCAAGCTTAGTATATTATAAAACAGTTTACAAAGTTTCAAAGCCATATGATACCAAATAAAAAAAATGTGGCATTTTTTATATCTGAACTTTGGGTGCTGAATTGTGGCGTTGAATTAGAACAATTTCAACTATCAAATTTGAGCTTTTAAAAAACAAAAGATACCAAAACTAACACTTTTTAATGTCTCTATGTATAAGTTAACATCTATTTAAAGCAACAGAAAGCATACTTCATGTATCAGACTTATGAAAAATGGCCAAAAGTTAATTTTATATGAGCCTGTGCCAAAAAATAGAGGTTTTCAAATAAAGTGAGGCCTTATATAAAATGTAATATTTTTCACTTACCACAATTTTCTGAAGTTGTTAAGGTATCAAAAAAACTTTAACATGTTATAAATGTACTTTTAATGGAAATATAAGTTTCAAATAGCATAACACATGTGGATAAAATGGTCTTTAGCATTGTCATGCTTAAAAAAACAGGTTGTCAGTTTAGGCCGTTCCCCACATTTGCATATTAAAAAGCATATAAATGATATGGGAGATGGAGATATGCTTCTTTTTGCTTAAATCTGTGCTTAGATATGATAAAACATGGAGCCTGGATGTAACAAGACTGTCACTTTCAACTATATATGTAGACAGTATGGTCTGATGCAAAGTTTATTAACTTTACTGTTTATAACCTGAATGAAATTTCAGCCTCAAAGGTCAATATTTTAACCACTAGCTATCCAAAAGAAGAAAGTAAAGGTAATCTGTGAAACAGCAATGGTTAAGCAACCGGTAATAAGTGTTTTGTATATAGATTCAGTGCAATCTGTTTAGGAATACAACTTTTAAGTGCATAGAACTTCACATTTCACCTGCTGCGTATACTGACCGTTAGACTTAAGACTATTAAAACAGCCCATTTTGCACTCTTTTTATGTTTTTATCTACTTTTTTTTGTGTTCAGAGTTCACAAATAAGTTAAACAACTGAAATAAATACCACAAACACAAATAGATATCAGAAAAAACCTGTCAGAGACAACTTAAGCATGCTGTTTTTGAAAAAATATTGAAAAAAGTGAAAAAGCTACATTTTG
Source organism: Mytilus galloprovincialis (assembly GCF_965363235.1). Lineage (NCBI taxonomy): Eukaryota > Metazoa > Mollusca > Bivalvia > Mytilida > Mytilidae > Mytilus > Mytilus galloprovincialis. Next base: position 51,286,549 of record NC_134839.1, read on the forward strand.
GGCATTTAACCTGAAAAGTGACTTTTTCAAAAAAAATCTATCAAATGAAAGTGAAAATCATTTCTTCTCATGTAGTTTGACAAATTAATACCAATAGATCATTCAGAGAAGATGCCAAAGTAAAAATTCAAAATTTGCTGAAATGCACCAGGGGCCTAAAACTTGACCAATTTTAATAAAACTTGGCATGATTCAAGCTTAGTATATTATAAAACAGTTTACAAAGTTTCAAAGCCATATGATACCAAATAAAAAAAATGTGGCATTTTTTATATCTGAACTTTGGGTGCTGAATTGTGGCGTTGAATTAGAACAATTTCAACTATCAAATTTGAGCTTCTAAAAAACAAAACATACCAAAACTAACACTTTTTAATGTCTCTATGTATAAGTTAACATCTATTTAAAGCAACAGAAAGCATCCGTCATGTATCAGACTTATGAGAAATGGCCAAAATTTAATTTTATATGAGCCTGTGCCAAAAAATAGAGGTTTTCAAATAAAGTGAGGCCTTATATAAAATGTAATATGTTTCACTTACCACAATTTTCTGAAGTTGTTAAGGTATTAAAAAAACTTTAACATGTTATAAATGTACTTTTAATGGAAATATAAGTTTCAAATAGCATAACACATGTGGATAAAATGGTCTTTAGCATTGTCATGCTTAAAAAAACAGGTTGTCAATTTAGGCCGTTCCCCACATTTGCATATTAAAAAGCATATAAATGATATGGGAGATGGAGATATGCTTCTTTTTGCTTAAATCTGTGCTTAGATATGATAAAACATGGAGCCTGGATGTAACAAGACTGTCACTTTCAACTATATATGTAGACAGTATGGTCTGATGCAAAGTTTATTAACTTTACTGTTTAAAACCTGAATGAAATTTCAGCCTCAAAAGGTCAATATTTTAACCACTAGCTATCCAAAAGAAGAAAGTAAAGGTAATCTGTGAAACAGCAATGGTTAAGCAACCCGTAATAAGTGTTTTGTATATAGATTCAGTGCAATCTGTTTAGGAATACAACTTTTAAGTGCATAGAACTTCACATTTCACCTGCTGCGTATACTGACCGTTAGACTTAGACTATTAAAACAGCCCATTTTGCACTCTTTTTATGTTTTTATCTACTTTTTTTGTGTTCAGAGTTCACAAATAAGTTAAACAACTGAAATAAATACCACAAACACAAATAAATATCAGAAAAAAAACCTGTCAGAGACAACTTAAGCATTCTGTTTTTGAAAAAATATTGAAAAAAGTGAAAAAGCTACATTTTGGGCATTTAACCTGAAAAGTGACTTTTTCAAAAAAATTCTATCAAATGAAAGTGAAAATCATTTCTTCTCATGTAGTTTGACAAATTAATACCAATAGATCATTCAGAGAAGATGCCAAAGTAAAAATTCAAAATTTGCTGAAATGCACCAGGGGCCTAAAACTTGATTAATTCTAATAAAACTTGGCATGATTCAAGCTTAGTATATTATAAAACAGTTTACAAAGTTTCAAAGCCATATGATACCAAATAAAAAAAATGTGGCATTTTTAATATCTGAACTTTGGGTGCTGAATTGTGGCGTTGAATTAGAACAATTTCAACTATCAAATTTGAGCTTTTAAAAAACAAAAGATACCAAAACTAACACTTTTTAATGTCTATATGTATAAGTTAACATCTATTTAAAGCAACAGAAAGCATACTTCATGTATCAGACTTATGAAAAATGGCCAAAAGTTAATTTTATATGAGCCTGTGCCAAAATATAGAGGTTTTCAAATAAAGTGAGGCCTTATATAAAATGTAATATTTTTCACTTACCACAATTTTCTGAAGTTGTTAAGGTATCAAAAAAACTTTAACATGTTATAAATGTACTTTTAATGGAAATATAAGTTTCAAATAGCATAACACATGTGGATAAAATGGTCTTTAGCATTGTCATGCTGAAAAAAACAGGTTGTCAATTTAGGCCGTTCCCCACATTTGCATATTAAAAAGCATATAAATGATATGGGAGATGGAGATATGCTTCTTTTTGCTTAAATCTGTGCTTAGATATGATAAAACATGGAGCCTGGATGTAACAAGACTGTCACTTTCAACTATATATGTAGACAGTATGGTCTGATGCAAAGTTTATTAACTTTACTGTTTAAAACCTGAATGAAATTTCAGCCTCAAAGGTCAATATTTTAACCACTAGCTATCCAAAAGAAGAAAGTAAAGGTAATCTGTGAAACAGCAATGGTTAAGCAACCGGTAATAAGTGTTTTGTATATAGATTCAGTGCAATCTGTTTAGGAATACAACTTTTAAGTGCATAGAACTTCACATTTCACCTGCTGCGTATACTGACCGTTAGACTTAAGACTATTAAAACAGCCCATTTTGCACTCTTTTTATGTTTTTATCTACTTTTTTTTGTGTTCAGAGTTCACAAATAAGTTAAACAACTGAAATAAATACCACAAACACAAATAGATATCAGAAAAAACCTGTCAGAGACAACTTAAGCATGCTGTTTTTGAAAAAATATTGAAAAAAGTGAAAAAGCTACATTTTGGGCATTTAACCTGAAAATTGACTTTTTCAAAAAAATTCTATCAAATGAAAGTGAAAATCACTTCTTCTCATGTAGTTTGACAAATTAATACCAATAGATCATTCAGAGAAGATGCCAAAGTAAAAATTCAATAAAGGGCTGCGCTTTAGCGCATGATACGCCCGTTGCTCTTTTAACTTGTCTTTTATGCTTTAAATGAATTTATATGATCAACTAGAAATATATATACAAATCAAAAGGGATATTACATTAATATATTCACCAAAGTTTCATAAAATCCCCCTTTTTAAAGTATAAAAATTCATTACTTAAGAAAACTTAAAATCTAAAATTTATAAAAATGGAAAGGGAGCTTATGTCAATAGATATAAACAATTTATTAAAGTTGCATAAAATTTTGTGAAAGTGTTAGTTATTATCCCAAAATTGGAAAATCCCCCCTTTTTTAAGCATAAAAATTCATAACACGGAAATGTAAAATCTGAAATTTATAAAAATTGAAAGGGAGCTTACATCAATAGATATAAACAATTCACCAAAGTTTCATGGACATTGGTGAAAGGCTTTTTGAGTTATTGTCCGAAGTGTTGAAAATCCCCCTTTTTTTATGAATAAAGCCCCATAAATCCAAAACTTAAAATCTGAAATTTATAAAAATTGAAAGGGAGCTTACATCAATAGATATAAACAATTCACCAAAGTTTCATGGACATTGGTGAAAGCCTTTTTGAGTTATTGGCCGAAGTGTTGAAAATCCCCCTTTTTTTGTGAATAAAGCCCCATAAATCCAAAACTTAAAATCTGAAATTTATAAAAATTGAAAGGGAGCTTACATCAATAGATATAAACAATTCACCAAAGTTTCATGGACATTGGTGAAAGCCTTTTTGAGTTATTGTCCGAAGTGTTGAAAATCCCCCTTTTTTTTATGAATAAAGCCCCATAAATCCAAAACTTAAAATCTGAAATTTATAAAAATTGAAAGGGAGCTTACATCAATAGATATAAACAATTCACCAAAGTTTCATGGACATTGGTGAAAGCCTTTTTGAGTTATTGTCCGAAGTGTTGAAAATCCCCCTTTTTTTTATGAATAAAGCCCCATAAATCCAAAACTTAAAATCTGAAATTTATAAAAATTGAAAGGGAGCTTACATCAATAGATATAAACAATTCACCAAAGTTTCATGAACATTGGTGAAAGCCTTTTTGAGTTATTGTCCAAAGTGTTGAAAATCCCCCCTTTTTTATGAATAAAGCCCCATAAATCCAAAACTTAAAATCTGAAATTAAAAAAAAACGAAAGGGAGCTTACGTCAATAGATATAAACAATTCACTTAAGTTTCATGGAAATTGGTGAAAGCGTTTTTGCGTTATTGTCCGAAGTGTGGAAGACGGACGTACGGACGGACGGACGGACAGACGGACGGACGGACGGACGGACAGACGGACGGACAACGGTATACCATAATACGTCCCGTCTAAAAGACGACGGGCGTATAAAAATTGCTGAAATGCACCTCTTAGGCAACAGCCCGTACGAAAAACATGACACGTACTCCAGCTGGACAGTAGCCGTACTGCGAACCGTACTTATAATAATCATTTGGACTTTTCTTTGAATGTCTTATAATGGATAACCCGGCTGGACTTTCAGCGAAATTAGCCGTAAACCGGCTCGAAATATTTACATTAGCAGGAGTCCGGTTCAGAAAGTCCAGCTGGACTTTCATAAAAGTACGTCTGAAAAAATCCAGCCGGCATTTCTGGCAAAAAAATGGCCTCTATAAAGTTCAGCTGGACTTTACAAAGTCCGGCTGAACTTTGAGAAGTCCAGCTGAACTCATAAAAGTTCAGCTGGACTTCAAAATGTTCTGTTTGACCTTTAAAGATGATCTCAGCAGTGGCTGATCCACAAATTAGGGGGAGGGGGTTTCACCCCCGCAGAACCCTCCCTCTTGATTACTTCTGCTTAGTTTTTCTTTAGATGGTGGATTCTTCTGATTTGATATGCATCCCTTGTTATAATCTGAAAATAAAAAAAAAACAGATGGCATTATGCATATACGTACTGCTTATTTCTTTTTCTTTTTTCTACTGTCTTGCTGGCAAAATCAAGAATCGGGGAATTGTGAAGCTAAATGCTTACTCCTAAAAGTGTGTGGTTATAATTATCATGATTATATATTAAGACTAAATAAATTTAAAGTGCATAAAATAAAGTAAAGCTTTGAAAATCATTCAAACTGAAATATTTTCCATAATTAAGTATTTAATGTAGTTTTTTTAATTCTTTTTACTCTTCAAAAATAAAAATTAAGCTAATATATATTTATAATGTTGTAATCATTTCATTAATATGTTGAAGAAAAAAGAGCATATCAGATTGTACTTACCAGAATATGCAATCCAAAATACATGCAAACAGCAATCTTCCTAAATTGAAATTGATACCAGTCAGAAGGATCCATCTTCTCTAATATAATGTGAAAAGAACAAACATTTGCTTTACATCCAATGTAAATTTCTCATTTTGTTTAAGAAAGAAGACACATCTTCCTGTTTATTCCAAATTCAAATTGTGTTGTATTGCAATACATGAGGTTGTTTAAGGAGCTGTGAAAAAAATTCTTCTTATGACTTCTTGCATATGTCTTAATTTTGAATATGTGATATATTAAAAACAAGAAAATCAATTATTAATTTGTTCAATTAAGAAATGTTTAATAAAAGTGATAGTTATTGCAGATATATGTATTTAGAAATGTGTTATCCTTCAAATGGCCCCATGATCAACCTCTGTGTAGATGCTACTTCCTGTGACCTGTCCAGACTGAGGTTAATTGAAAACAGATGGCACTCTCTACAAGACTATAATACTGCTATTAAATCACTGTTATGGCTCAAGTTTCTAATTGATATTAATTTAAAGAATGATGATAATTATTTATTTTATGCATTCATCTAATTAAATATAAATATACTAGAAAATGTATAAATTTAACCTATTTATAGATTATATTGCTAGGGGTTTTATTTCATGAAAAAGTAAAAATGTTAAATAATTGTTGAAAACATATTAACTGGGATATAATTCAATCAGAATTCTATATTAAATTTCAATTTTCCATTTACAGTCTATTTTAAATATTTTATAATGGAATTGAAAATTTTAGGGGAAAAGATCACATCTGATAGTTTGATCTTAAAGTATAATTGTAAAAAAATATGATATCATTATTATAACTTGCAAATTTTCATTTATAACTCTTTTCCATTTTGAAAGAAATTGTTCCTTTCAAAGAACAGAATCCTAGTGACAAACTTTTTATTTCTGTAAGGGCAGACTTGGCTGATGAAAATATTCTAAGTCTTAATTCCTGCTCATAAATGACTGTAAAATTTTCTAAGACAAAAATCCTGCTGATCATTCTACAGAAAGAATAATTTCCCTCAAAAGTCCAGCCGTGTTTATTTTCTTGTCAGAATTACAAAAAGTGCGGTTGGACTTTTAAGAAAATACCGGCTGGCAAATAACCGAAGTATAAGAAAAAGTACGTGTACGGCTCAAGTCAGACTGGACTTTTCAAAGTCAGACTGGAATACGTCTCAAGTCCAGCTGAAGTCCAGTTGAACTCCTGTTGAAATTTTCGTACGGGCAGACCACAATTAATTCCTCTATCAGTTCTTTATAACCTTTTGCATCATTAAAAAAATTGCACCATGCACTTTTGTCCAATTTTTTGTGTGTGTAATGTATAGTCCTAGTCCAAATACTTAATACTTTCAAAATATTAACTTGAAAAAGATATATACATATTTAAAATTGACCGACTGGTTTGGCGTCTTTCTCTAACTATTGAAAATGATGATTTTTCTATAAAATGATACAATGGCTTAACTCATACGCCTTAACATGAGTTTTAAGAACTTTTAAATATACATTCTAAAAATGAAATAAATACTTTGAATCTATAAAGAAATAGATATTAAAATAAAAATCAATCTTAGTTTTCACCTACCTGAAAATAGTCAAATCTGATTTCTGAGAAATAGTCTTTATTTACCATGTTTACTGCGTTCAATTTGAAAAGTGACGCTTTCCAGTAAATAAAGACCATTCACAGATTTGGACAATTTTGCAGGTTCAACCAATCAGAATTCGTTTCTACTTATTAATCCATGGTAACACAAAAATTAAAATTACCACGTGTTAGGAGTATCCCCTATATCGCTCGGAGAAGCTTTACGTAAGAGCTTAATTGAAACTAATGTAGACATTCTGATAAACAAAGAATTTACATCTTTTTGAACAAAAGAGTGTAAGAGGATCTTATATAATAAAATCTGTCACTTTAATTTGACAAAGAGAAAAGTTAATTCTTAATTGAACACCTGTTTCTTATGTCCTTAAGAATTTCTAAATGTGACAAAGAATAAATAAAGTTAAGAATTCTTAATATAACAAAGAATAAATGAAGCGTCCATTTTTAACAAAACTTCAAAATGTTTTTCATTAAATGTAAAATTATTGCAATATAAAAATTCAAATATTACAATAAGGCTTTTCTTAATAAAAATTCAAATAAGAATTTTTAAGCAAAATTACACTGTGATAACTAGTAATAAAATAGCCTCGCAAGACGTCATAATTATTTGGACTAGGTTTTCACCACCATCAACATAATTTTTTTGCTAAAGATTGTCGCACTGTGGAAGAAACGAGTTTGGCACGTTGACAAAAATATAAGGGCGTTTTTCAATAAGGGCGTTCCTTTCAGACCTAAAAAAAATGGAAAATCAACTAGTCTAAAATTAACAAATTAAACAAAACTTACCTAAGTTGAAGTTTGAATGATGTTAATTTGGTAAGGTCCAATCTCCCAGAATAACATGAGTGAACAATCGATCACGTGACACAAATCAGACTTCAGAGGAAAAGTCAGGAAACTGAAATTCACATCCACTGGGAGGGCATAAACACAATCACGGGCGGGCATGTTATTCTGGGAGATTGGACCTTACCAAATTAACATCAAACTTCAACTAAGGTAAGTTTTGTTTAATTTGTTAATTTAATAAGTCCAATCTACCCAGAATCACATGAGTCTTTAGAGTTCATTTTCTGTACTTTTATCATATTTTGTTATAACAAATTGAACTCCAGTTCACAAAGTGTAAAGCATGGTAAAATTTTGAATTTCCACCGTTTTGATATATGTACAACTGTATCTTTCCAATAATATTTGTAAAATATATCCTTTATATACACATGATATTTACAACATTTATTTTCCATTTGAATTTAAGACTTCATTACCAAATGTACTGTCATTAGTAGTGGGTCGTTTGTAATGTTTTCTAAAAACACTATCTTTTCTCCATCCTGCTGTTCTTAGAATAGTATCTATAGGTATCTTACCACTCACATAAGAAGTACAAGCTCCTCTTGTGCTATGAGGCGAGAAAATAGTCATATCGATGCCTGCTAAAGCAAGAACTTTTTTAATCCAGCTAGCTATAGTACACTTTTTGACAGCTTTGTGCGGTTTTTGATGACTTACAAATAGTTGTGTTACATCATTTCTAAGTGCTGCTGTTCTTTCTAAATATTCATTTAAGGTATACACAACACATATTCTATAATCTGGTTTATATGCCTCAATAAACAATTCTGACAACTGATATCCTGGTCTTGTTTGTTTGAGCAAATCTCCATATCTAATTTTTACATATGTTTCTCCTAATTCAAGGTTCCGAATGTCAATAAGAAACAAACTTTGGATTTGTTGTCCTGTTGTCAAAGCCAACAACATTGCCAATTTTAATGTTAACTTCTTTAATGAAATATCTTTCACTGGTTTTAAACTTTTTAAGAACTTTAAAACAATTTCAATGTTCCAAGTGACATTATATTTTGGAAGAGAAGGTCTTTTGTTAAAGATTCCCTTTATAAACTGTTTTACTTGGACATGTTTTCCAATTTGAACATTAGTCATCAAATACACAAAACTTGACACAGCAGATTTAGCAGTATTTAAAGCACTGTAACCCAATCCATTTTCAAATAAATTGAAAAGAAACTTTAGAACAGTGTTTATAGATGGATTAAATTGATTAATCTTTTCTTCGTTACAAAAAAGCATCCACTTTTGGATATATGACCCATATTGTTTTTGTGTACTTTCTCTCCATGATCCAATGATGATATTGGCAGCGTCTTTTGAAAGGCCTCTTTCACACAATTTTTCCCTGAGACCATAAAAACTCCCAGCCTCATATTTTTAACTGATGATTTTGACTTGTTTTCGGATTTTGTAAGATATTTTGAACTTTTGGTAGAATGTAGGGTTGTTTGCATACTAATTTCAGCATCACAGGAAACCAAGGTTGTGTCGAAAATAACGGAGCTATCACCACTGCTGTTGCTCTTTCTAGACAAATTTTCTGAAATACTGCACTCAATACACTGAAAGGTGGAAAAATATATGCGTAATAATCACTCCAGTTCAAAGAGAAAGCATTAACTGCAAAAGCCTTAACATCTGGTACAAATGAAACATATTTATCTAACCTGTAATTATATTTTGAGGCAAAAAGGTCAATATCACAAGGTCCAAACTTGTCCATGATTTGAGCAAATATATTGTCTACTATCATCCATTCCATATCAGCATTAAGCTTTTGCCTGCTAAGTGCATCTGCTTTAATGTTTAACTTTCCTTTTATGAAGAAAACACTTAACCGAATTTTCCTATGCATACACCTAACCAAATTTGTTTAGCTAGTCTATTGAGTGATGTTTTTCTTTCGTCCATTTTATTCAAATATTTTATAGCTGTAGTGTTATCCCGAAATAATTGGACATGTTCTCCATGCGAATTTTCACAAAATTGTCTTAAGGCTAAAATGGCTGCCTTTAGCTCAAGATAATTTATATGTTTTTGTCTCTCCTCTTTCGACCAAATACCTGACATATCCAAATTATTTATAGCATCATGTGCACCATATCCTATCATACTACTATCCGACTCAATTTTTCTGTCTGGTGATTTGAATACAATAGATTTGAAACTATATGGTAAATTGAGAATCCACCAATTTATACAGTCTCTAGATTCCTTTGAAAGCTTCATTTTGCTTTCAAAATTTCCTTTATTTATTTTTAACTCAAAGTCTTTTTGTATTTCTAAGGTTTTGTAAAACAAGGGTGCATATAAAACACCATGTTCAGCTGCAACTAATTTCCCAATTAGCTTAGCAAACTCACGCACAGTAATAAATTCTTTTTCCAACATGTCAACACTTAAATTTACAATGTTCGCTACTTTCTTAGCGGTTAGTCTAACAGTCATATTAACTGAGTCTATTTCAAACCCTAAAAACTCAATTTTTGTAGTTGGTGTAACAACTGATTTCTTATCGTGTATAGTAAATCCTAAGCTATCAAATAACATCAAAGAGCTTTTTACATTATTACTGCATTCTTCATGTGAGTCACTGATGAGTAAAATATCATCTATATATGCACAATTTACATATCCTTCTTTCCTCAAAGAGGAGAGCACTGGTTTTAATAGTTTTGTGAACACTCTAGGAGCGGACGATAAACCGTTAGGCATAGCAGTAAACTGAAAAAAGTTTTCTTTCCATTTAAATCTTAAATATTTTCTGTCCTCAAGACTAATTTTTAGACTATAAAAAACATCTTTAATGTCCAGTCTAGAAAAGAGGCAGTTTTGTTTTACTAAATCTACAGCTGACTTGAAAGTTTCCATTTTAAAATGTTTATACTCCAAATGTTCATTTAAATTACTTAAATTGAGAATAAGTCTATGAGATCCATCAGGTTTAGGTCTTATAAAAATGTGAGATACAACTTCCCCAAACTGATGGTTAGTAAATTCAATGACACTTTTATTCAACAAATTTGATAGCAGGTCATCAATAATGAGTTGCTCAGTGTCATTAAATTTTATTTCTTTACGTGAACATTTATTACAAGGTTCAGTGTCAAATTCTAAGTGATAACCTTGAGACACAATGCTCAAGAGGTTAATGTCACTTGTAATGTTTTTCCATACTGGTAAACAGTTTGAAATTTTTCCTGCTACAAAATTGGCAGGTAAATTTTTAAGATGATGTAATTCATTAACCATAAAAGCACTTACATTATCTTTTGTGACTAGTGTTTCTTGTGGCCTAGATTTCCCTTGCCTTTCTTGTTTTTCTTTCACTCTCGGTTGATCTGGGCCCGTTTGGCTAAAAAGGAACTTTTAAAACCACTGCTATAACCACTGTTAAAACCATTGCTCTTATTATTGTCTCTGTTTGATTTCTCAGGCTCTCTTGTTTTGTCTTTTCCAAAACCTTTAGTATAGCCAATCTTTTTCACCAGTTTAACACTATCGTCAATTTCTTTCATTCTCTTTTCGAGGTCCTCCTGTTCCCCAAACAGATAATTTGAAGAGATTTTTTCCCCTTCATTGGAAAGAACATAGTACTTTTTGTCAAGTGCTGGAGTCAGTTATCTTTTCCGCTGACTAGACATGTCTCTGTGTGCATACAGTAACATATTTAAAGAATCAAGTGCCAATTCGAAATTTTCTTCAGATTCCTCTGTTGAGCTTTTCAAACTTTTGTCCATCAACAAAACCAGAGGAATCATCCCATTCACTAAATAACCTTGAGTTCTCTGAAAATTCCGATCAGAGTCTTTTAAACGTTTGTCAGTCTCTTTCGAAGTCCATAAAACTTTATTGACCTTAGGCACTTCCAAATAATCGCAATTCTCGGGTCTAACGTATTTTTTCTAATAGCTCTTGTACCTCTTTGCTTCTATGGTCTACCGTAGACTCGGATCCTTGGTTTACGATTTTCGCTATTTCCTCGTATACGGAAGGCCCCAATTTAGGCTTTTTGGAAAGAACACTTTCTACTCTTTTAATCTTTTGTAAACAAAAAGTGCAATCTTAAATACTCTTTAAAATTATATTATTTTCATAATTTGTGTACTGTTTCGTAGGGGACTTTTGTCCCCTACGAAACTGCTTCTAAACACACATATTTTTGCAATTTTAAATGTTTCCTATAGACATTCCAGTTTGTTTACGTTATATACTAGAAAAATCTCATTTTTTTCTGAATTGGAGAACCATTTTTTATTGATAAAGATTAGACAGTACTTCACATATGAAGGTACAACGAAGGTTACGTAGTGGACATTTTGATGCGTTTCGTAGTTGACAAAACCGTTTCGTAGTGCACAAAAAGTTTCGTAGTTGACATCAACCCTATTCTATGTTAATAAAAACATAATAAAAATTACATGAAACTAACCTTTGTTATTTGCTTTGCACGAATATAATTGAAAAAAGAGTAAAAAAAGACTGCATGGTAGTGGTAGTGTCCACTACGAAACGTTTTTCTCCCAAACTTGTTTCGTAGGGGACCGTTTCGCTGGGGACGTATTCACATGTTTTATTTTTTTCTCACAACCTCAATATTGCAATAGTAACAAGACTGACTGTATTCATCAAAGCGTTATTAAGCTGTACACTGATATTTTTTTCATAATTTTAAAACCAGTTACTGAAGGAGATTTGACCCGTTTCGTAGTGGACATTTACAAAAATACGGTATCACTCTGGTCCATTTGATGTGCTCAATTTTTCTTACCAACAGTTTAATTGCCGTTATAAAAGCATCACTTCTTTTGTAAGACCCTAATGTTTATATCTCTTGCAAACAAAAAATTACATTGATTTTATAAAACTGTTTATAAGCAAGTTTTAATGACTTCGTTTCGTAGTGGACATTGTGTTAGGGACACACCTTATAAAATAAAAAATCCTATGTTAAAAGCTGTTTATTAAAATATGTTGGCTCTAAACATACTTTTGAATTATTAAAGAACTTAATATATTAAGTAAAATTAATATTTATTTCTTCATTTTTTTACGATATTTGAGAGTATGAATGTTGAACAAGCGGTCTAGGGACATGCCATTTTGGTTGTTTTGGACCATTCAGGAATCAATATCTTATCAATCTGTACTGACTGCACAAAAAATTACTTGCAAAGATCAAACACATTTTTTAAAGTGGCTGGGACAAGAAATAAAATTGAGAATGGAAATGGGGAATGTGTCAAAGAGACAACAACCCGCCCAAATAAAAAAACAACAACAGAGGGTCACCAACAGGTCTTCAATGTAGCGAGAAATTCCCGCACCCGGAGGCGTCCTTCAGCTGGCCCCTAAACAAATATATACTAGTCCGGTGATAATGAACGCCATACCAATTTCCAAATTGTACACAAGAAACTAAAATTAAAATAATACAAGACTAACAAAGGCCAGAGGCTCCTGACTTGGGACAGGCGCAAAAATGCGGCGGGGTTAAACATGTTTGTGAGATCTCAACCCTCCCCCTATACCTCTAACCAATGTAGTAAAGTAAACGCATAACAATACGCACATTAAAATTCAGTTCAAGAGAAATCCGAGTCTGATGTCTTTTTTTACAAAAGAAGTGATGCTTTTTTATTGAAAAACGCCCATAATTGTATGTGCTGACAGGTTAGCATGTGTGCATACCAATATTTAAATTTTTCTAAGCCTTCTTTCTGAAGATTTAGTCCATTTCTTGGTAAAATACTGTCAGACCTTGAGTGTTGTTGTTTTACAAAAACGATCAAGTAATGTAGGGGAGAGAAACTAACTTAAAAGACCAAAATAAGCCACAACTTATGAGGTCTCATTGGGGGTTATGTTCACGGATCCCGCTTGGTTACTTATTTTTTTTTTTAGATTCCCGCATCCCGCTTACACTATGAAAATAAGCAATTCTGATATTTTTGTAATTTCCCGTGTCCCGTTAAACTTCCTTTCCCGTTTTCACGGCAAAATAATTTGACTTTCATGTGTCACGCTTATCCGCCTCGACAATCCCGCGTCCCGCTCAGACCCCCCCCCCCCCTTTTATAGGTACATAAATACAGTTAACTCTCGTTGTCTCGAACTCGGTTGACTCGAAATTTCGGATGAGTCGAAGTTTTCACGTGGTCCCGAACTTTATTCCATACAAAAGTATGTAATTCGACTCCTGATGAGTCGAAATTGTATGAGTCGAAATTTCGGTTGAGTCGAAGTAAATTTACGGTCCCTAGGTTAACAAAAGCATTCAAAATTCATTTTTTATCTCGAACTATTACATATAGGTCAGAACATGACCTCCGGGATTTAAATGGATTGAAGAGTTAATCTGACAATACACTTGTAATTAAATTTCCGGTCACTGACCACTGTATTGATTTATGACATGCTATTTCCATGAGTGTTTACCTAAGATTATCTTTTATAGAATTTTTATAAATAATTAGTGATACATTGTTAATGTTCATGAAAAAGTATTTAAATTGTTTACAGAACAATTAATTTGTGATTTACACTAATGAGCTTGGGTGTGTATAAAGTGAGGATTATGGCTTCCGTTGATGATCACCTAAAAACTACTCAAACGGCGTCTTTAATCTTGTTATATATTCTTTTGAAAAGAAAGACTGAGATAAAACAAAATGAATAGAAATCAAAATTTTCTTAAATCTCTTGTATCCGAGAATAAACAATTTTGTCAGCTATTAGCGACCTGAATTACGAAACTGTCGATTGGAAATTACTCTCTTGGAAAAGCCATAGGATTGAAACAATTGAATAAGTAAAAATAAAAGTCATTATAATAATAAAAGACTGTGACATACAAATACATCGATCTGATACTAGAATATCGATCCCCTTGCCATATTCACCCGGATTTATTTTAGGTTTACCAAGCTAAGCAAGAGTTATGTCCCTTAGATTGTCGAACTTCTGGTGTTCGTTTGAGTCGAACTACGTGTATCTCGAAATATTTCTCTGGTCCGGCTGACTTCGACATAACGAGAGTCGACTGTAGTTTACTATGCAGTCAGTAGCCAAATACACATGTATAATATACTTTTAGACGTCCTTAGACTCATTTCACAGAAAAATCGAAAATACTCATTGGTAATGAACATTTTAGATCACTTAATACCCCAGTCCCACTAGGCAACGATTGCACTACGATCTGTGAAAAAAATGCAAATTTTGATGATCGTGGTACGATCGCGTAGGTCGCAGTAAGGCCGTACCACGGTCGTGGTGAGGTCTTCAAGATCGTGAAAAGCGTGGTCAACTTTGAACATGTTCAAAACAATCGTGGTGCGGTCGTGGCGAAATTAGGTCGTAGTAGAAGCGTAGTGAGAGCGCACTGAGATCGTAGTAAGATCACAAAGGTCGCTGTACAATCGTAGCGAGATCGTTGTGAAAGCGTGGTTCTATTCGGAGAGATTGCGCTACGATCTCACAGCGACGTTATCACGAACTTACTACGACCATCACGTTCTCACCGCGACCCAACTACGCTTCCATTACAACTTTACCACGCTGTTCACGACCATAGTACGATTCTAGCACGCCTTTGCCGTCCTCATCACGCTCTTCTCACGACCTTACTACGTTCACACTACGACCATCATTTTTATTGTCATTTTCACATAAAATATATAAAAAAAACTCCCTAGATTTTGTTTGTCTGAATGGATTTATCCATTTGCTCTAACGGCTCAACCATGCTTCTCGTTTTTATATAGATTAGACCGTTGGTTTTTCCCGTTTAAATGGTTTAACATTAGTATTTTTTGGGGCCCTTTATAGCATGCTGTTCGGTGTGAGCCAAGGCTCCGTATTGAAGGCCGTACCTTCGCCTATAATGGTTTACTTTTATAGATTTTTACGTTGATGGAGAGTTGTCTCTTTGGCACTCATACCACATCTTCCTATATATATTGACATATCTGTGTCATCTCTGCTATCGTTCACTTAAATGTCGTCATTTGAGCTTTATGGACCAGCAATAGGTTGTAATCTAGGTTTGATTGGTCGTTCCGACATCTCTTGATGACAAGTATTATACTACTTATGTGTATAGTATCAGTTTAATTGAAGTCTGGAGCTGGCATGACAGTTAACTGCTAGTAGTCTGTTGTTATTTATGTATTATTGTCGTTTTGTTTATTTTCTTTAGTCACATCTTCTGACATCAGACTCGGACTTTTCTTGAACTGAATTTTAATGTGCGTATTGTTATACGTTTACTTTTCTTCATTGGCTAGAGGTATAGGGGGAGGACTGAGATCTCACAAACATGTTTAACCCCACTATTTTTGCGCCTGTCCCAAGTCATGAGCCTCTGGCCTTTGTTAATCTTGTACTATTTTTAAGTTTAGTTTCTTGTGTACTATTTGGAGTTTAGTATGGCGTTCATACTTTGCTCCCTCTGCCTCTACATCAACCCCTACCACCACGCCCACGTGTTCTAGTAGATTTTGGTGGCATGACTGTATTGTTTCCGAGCAATCTCCGTTTTAATCAGAAACAGAAGGAATGGAACTATATTGATATATAAACACGATATTGACGGTATTGCTGAGAACGTCACGTAGTAAGATCACGGTATGAACGTAGTATAATCTCGGTAAGAACGTGCTATAATCGCAGTAAGATCGTGTTGCAATCGGATAACTCGTGGTATGGTTGAAGTGAGAACGTGAAGAGCGTAGAATGATCTTTATATATAAGCGTAGTGAGGTCGCAGAATAAGCGCGGTGAGAACGTGGTTTAATCGTAGCGGGATAGAAGCGTAATAAGGACGTAGTAGCATCGTGAAAGCAACGAAAATTAACATTTTCATGCCGCTCATACCGCGACCTCACCACGATCTAAATTTATTTCAGATCGCGGTGAGCGTGGTGCGATCGTGGTCTAGTGGTACTGGGGCTTAACATTTAGATTTTATAACTTTAAACAGAGACATATATACACATATATATGTCTCTGCTTTAAAATTTACGACCATATAGATTTTTAAAAGATCATTTAATCGAAAGATGATAATTTGTCAATGAGCACCTATAACCAGGTATACTGCATTTTTTTTATTTTTTTTGCACGCGTCAAGAAACAGTTAAAAGTGCCGGGATCTTTTAATCTTTTCATAGATCTTTTAATTGTCTCATTACGAATCATTTAATTATTTACATCTCCTTATTTTTTTAACAAGAAATCTTTATTTAGATGCGGTATATTGATGAATGTGTATCATGCAGCATGGTTGTAAATAATTGTTAAATGCAGCACAAAAGATACATCATATATCACACTCAAGTCAATCCGCATGTAAAAAAAAATCCTACCAAATGACTAGTATTCTATAAAAAAAAATCAACTATAGCATACCAAAATATATAATTTGTAAAGACTTGCATGCAATTAGGCCTATAGCTCTATATTCCTATAGATCTCATAACCATACGAAAAAAAAAGCTGATTATGTGTGTGTAAGTTTTTCAGAAAATTTCAGAGAGACACTTCCTAATCAGGTGATATCAAAATACCAATTTACAAATACAGATCTTCTGCCTGTTGTATATTGCTTAATTTGATTGTATATTGCCAAACTCCCACATTTAACAAATTACATCGTAAATATACATGTTTGGTACGGATGGCAGAAATTCAAAATTGATCCTTCAAGAGACAAGTGAATGTTGGAGATACTCGATCATTCCCTATTGTTAAATACTAATTGATTAATGTCGGGTGCGCCTAAACAGTACTAAAAAAAAAATAGTGTACATGTATGTTCAAGAAGAAAACAAATTAACAAAATTAACAATAAATACGATAGGTAGGTCTTGTAATTGAGACCGCCCGTAATACGGTCGGAATATTTTCGACTGCCACTGAAAAGGAATGGACAGAAAATTAGCATTATACCAGGCTACTAATACAGCCGGGTTCCGTAGAAATACCGCAAAGGACCTCCTTAGTCCACTAAGAACAAAAAAGTGCAATAAGGACCTTGACATAACGACCTATAACTAACATACGTCCTTGCTTGACATCAGTAATAAAGTTATCTTTCATAGACGACAGTTATGATTTGTATTCTCTTTTTCACCAACTTGAAATTATACCACACTAAACCGTTAGTTTATTCAACAACCATCATTAATTAATCAATTAGTAACGATCAAGAGACAATTGTTTTTTGGATAAGGTTGATTGAACATGATGATTGGGAAATTATTCCGAATTTGCAATAAACCGTTGGTCACGTGCCGAGTGGCACGCGCAGATTAAAAAGTTATTAAACATCTTTTGATGGTGTCTTCTCATTTATCCAACTTTTTAAAATAAGGCTTTCTCATTTAGCCAACTTTTTATTTTTATTAATTATTGGGTTGTTTGTTTAGTAATAATATGGTGTCTTTATAAAATTTGACAGTAAATTTGTTCCTGTATGTTTTTATATTATCTAAAAAATATTATATAAAAAATAGGCGATAGTAAACTTGTTACATTTGATTTTTAAACAAAATTTAGTTTATATTAAATAATAAATAAATGTTTCATCAATTATACAGAAGAAACCCACAAATCAGATGCTTTTGATTTTGTTTATATATTTACATATATCTACTAAAACACACCCGCGAAATCGTTTAAATCTGCGAAAATAAAGTGTCTTTGCTTTTTACTATCAATTCTTTGTTCACTAATCAATCCACGGTGGTCATTGATATATTATATAGATCCTCTCTATTTAATATACTTAGTGACGGTCACCTGATGAATTTTTGTAAAAGATTTTATGACTGGGGAATTTCAGAAAAGGTATCAAAAGTTATAGGTACTTTGGGACAGGACCATTGTTTTTCTAGCCCTGCTCCTGCTTTTTTTTCCCCAAAAAGCACATTTTTTTCTATTAATTTCAAAAATGTAAGCGTTTATCTGTATATTATGAACATTCATTACTAAAAGTAAACTTACAATGTAGAGAGTCTTATAATAACAACACTTTAGGTACTGCTGCAGAAATTTTATTGACCTCTGGCCAAGGGAAGCTAGCGAAATGGTACGGAACTGTTTGTTATTTATAAATAAACTTGTAATTTTATATCCGGACGCCTTTATTTTCGTTTTTCTCCAAAAATAACACAAACGGAATAATCATATATATAAGAGAGGATGTGAATGCGACTATACATGGTACCTATAGAATGTTTAATAGTATTGATATATGTTGTTTGAATTTTGTTCTGTTCAGTCTTTGTGTAGTAAAACGTATTCAACTTATATTTTGTCCCATTTGGATCATTTGGTTAGAAAAACAGAAAAAAATACGAATGAAGAAGATCTATAACACAAAAAAACCTCCATCTCATTGACAAATCTCTTCATGAATAAAAGTGCAACTGATATTTTTCTATCCAGTTCACATTTTAATTAACGGTTAAAAAACTTAAAAATACTTTCAAATGATTAAAATTACATTAACTTAATGTCAGTTGCACATTTTAACATGCTATGCTAAATAATACTACAGAAAATTTAATCCGGGTATAATTTTCAGTCTTATTTTTCACCTGTCATTCAACCCAAACTCTAATCGAAAAACCCTTTGTTCTTGATTACCTTTGATCTCATCTATCCAACTTTTTTTTTACCTTTACAACCTAAAATTTTAAAAAGTTGGACAAATGAGAATGAACCCTTTTGATTGACACCAAACTTTATGAATGTGAGGTATTTACTCATATCCTCTTACATCCATGTTCTTTGGGGTCTTATAATAACATCGTTTTAATGTCCTTAGTGCAAAAACTTACTTCCTATTGTACTAAGAAGTCCTTTGCGGTATTTCTACACACGGCTAATACAGTCCACTCGAAGGGTTGTTGCAAGATCTTGCAAGGATCCCCATTCGTACGTGGCTGAGCACAGCCCAATGGACGTTCCACTATCCTTCTACTAAGGTTTCAATGCCGGTCAGAAGAAGACCTGTAACGACGTCACGCTATTTCTTAATATAGTTACTCTAGTTTGCTGACAAATTCGCTTCTTGTTCCATTAAATATATAGAAAATAGTTATCTAAAATATATTTCTTTCTTTCTTCAAAGATTAATACATCAATTAGTTAAAATGGCTATGTATATATTCTTTTATATGTTATTTCATCCGAAATTTTGAATTTTGTGCATTTTTTAATGCATTTTAAATTTTTATGTATATTATTTTTTAACTTCTCTGTAACCTTTGTACTTGCATGGTTTTATGAGAATTATCTATCTATCTATCTATCTATCTATCTATCTATCTATCTATCTATCTATCTATCTATCTATCTATCTATCTATCTATCTATCTATCTATCTATCTATCTATCTATCTATCTATCTATCTATCTATCTATCTATCTATCTATCTATCTATCTATCTATCTATCTATCTATCTATCTATCTATCTATCTATCTATCTATCTATCTATCTATCTATCTATCTATCTATCTATCTATCTATCTATCTATCTATCTATCTATCTATCTATCTATCTATCTATCTATCTATCTATCTATCTATCTATCTATCTATCTATCTATCTATCTATCTATCTATCTATCTATCTATCTATCTATCTATCTATCTATCTATCTATCTATCTATCTATCTATCTATCTATCTATCTATCTATCTATCTATCTATCTATCTATCTATCTATCTATCTATCTATCTATCTATCTATCTATCTATCTATCTATCTATCTATCTATCTATCTATCTATCTATCTATCTATCTATCTATCTATCTATCTATCTATCTATCTATCTATCTATCTATCTATCTATCTATCTATCTATCTATCTATCTATCTATCTATCTATCTATCTATCTATCTATCTATCTATCTATCTATCTATCTATCTATCTATCTATCTATCTATCTATCTATCTATCTATCTATCTATCTATCTATCTATCTATCTATCTATCTATCTATCTATCTATCTATCTATCTATCTATCTATCTATCTATCTATCTATCTATCTATCTATCTATCTATCTATCTATCTATCTATCTATCTATCTATCTATCTATCTATCTATCTATCTATCTATCTATCTATCTATCTATCTATCTATCTATCTATCTATCTATCTATCTATCTATCTATCTATCTATCTATCTATCTATCTATCTATCTATCTATCTATCTATCTATCTATCTATCTATCTATCTATCTATCTATCTATCTATCTATCTATCTATCTATCTATCTATCTATCTATCTATCTATCTATCTATCTATCTATCTATCTATCTATCTATCTATCTATCTATCTATCTATCTATCTATCTATCTATCTATCTATCTATCTATCTATCTATCTATCTATCTATCTATCTATCTATCTATCTATCTATCTATCTATCTATCTATCTATCTATCTATCTATCTATCTATCTATCTATCTATCTATCTATCTATCTATCTATCTATCTATCTATCTATCTATCTATCTATCTATCTATCTATCTATCTATCTATCTATCTATCTATCTATCTATCTATCTATCTATCTATCTATCTATCTATCTATCTATCTATCTATCTATCTATCTATCTATCTATCTATCTATCTATCTATCTATCTATCTATCTATCTATCTATCTATCTATCTATCTATCTATCTATCTATCTATCTATCTATCTATCTATCTATCTATCTATCTATCTATCTATCTATCTATCTATCTATCTATCTATCTATCTATCTATCTATCTATCTATCTATCTATCTATCTATCTATCTATCTATCTATCTATCTATCTATCTATCTATCTATCTATCTATCTATCTATCTATCTATCTATCTATCTATCTATCTATCTATCTATCTATCTATCTATCTATCTATCTATCTATCTATCTATCTATCTATCTATCTATCTATCTATCTATCTATCTATCTATCTATCTATCTATCTATCTATCTATCTATCTATCTATCTATCTATCTATCTATCTATCTATCTATCTATCTATCTATCTATCTATCTATCTATCTATCTATCTATCTATCTATCTATCTATCTATCTATCTATCTATCTATCTATCTATCTATCTATCTATCTATCTATCTATCTATCTATCTATCTATCTATCTATCTATCTATCTATCTGGCTTAATCGCTAGGCTAAAAAAGAATTACCTAAACTGATAAAAAGGTAATTAATGTGAATTTGTTTCTAACTTTTTCTTATATATTTGAACAATTATAAAAACATTATCCTTGTTTATTTGTCCACTTACTAAAAAGGTATGGCCAATTTCCGGTTTATTTGTTTCGTTATTTGGTTCCCATGTTCAAATAAATTGATGAATTTAATTTAAAATCCTTGTTAAGATAGAAAAGCAAGTTGATCTTCTCATCTGCACTATAGTCCCTTCTCTGTTTTGGGGTTGAAAAAAAATATCTATAAAAAATGCGGTTTTGAGCCTATTTCTTCATTTTAATTTGGTTAAGGGCATACGATACAGTTACAGGGGGAGGTAATGACGTTGCTAACGTAAAATGTTATTTTCGCGACGTCAAACTGTGACATATTGGGAAAAGATGCTTTTTTCGACTGATTTTTATCATTCAAACTGATTTAATTTGAAAACGAGTTCATGGACCCCTATTTTTCAAAACTGCAATTTGTTTCATTTTGCAGGGAGATTATGTGACCCAAATTTTATAAAACTGTAAATAGAGGATTTTTTTAAATTTTGATAAACATGCAGTAAAAAATGATGTTTTGTCCTCAATTCATGAACATTTGATAAATATGAGTTATTTCTGAATAAAAAATTGCATATATTTTTAGGATATTTATTAAATGCAGAAACTACCGATTATTTAACAAAAAACAATTTGTGTTTATCTTTTATAACAAAAATGTTCTGTCTTTCTTTCGAAAAAGAAATTACGGCCACAAATCTGAATTTTGAGCAAATAGTCAAGATTTCGACCTCATTTTACTCAAAAAGTAGCACATGAAGGTATATTTTTTATTACATATTTGATTTAATCAGGTAAAAAAAAGCCTATATGCAAATTTTCATGAACTTGTAAATACAGGATCAAAACTGTATCGTATGCCCTTAACAGAGACATATAATTCTGATATGTCTCTGACGTTAAGAAATAAGTGACACTAATATGGTATATTATTGTATAGCAATATAATATTTCCAACAGAAAGTAACCAAAAGTTAGCGTGCAATAAATTCTAATATTGCACTAGTGCAATAAATCTTCAAAATTCATGACGTCATCAATGACAAAATCTTAGTTTAAACCATTTTTCGCTTTCAATATTATATTGCTATACAATAAAAGGGTCATTGCATGAATATTGGGGAATATTGTCCCTCGTAGAACATATATTGCACTCGCAAGCTCGTTCAATATAAAATTCTACTCGGGACAATATTCCCCAATATTCATGCAATAACCCTATATTACTGTTCCAGACCATATGAGTATTTGGAACGTACGCGTACGGTCCGGACCGTATACGTATACTCGTAAGGTCCGACCATACGCGTACGGTCGGACCGTATGAGTATACGCGTACGGTCCAGCTGATGTTTTGGGATCATATTGGTTAAATTTAAACAAATATTTATCAAAATCATTATTTTTAGTTATACAAATTGATTTTATTACATGTATATGGATGAAATGAATAAGCGAACAATTGAAATTAAATATGTGTTTATTTTTATATCCGTGATTACTATTTTGGTACTCAAGGTGACACTGACTTCCACAAAGAACGTCAATTTTGTTTTACAGTAACATAATTTGTTCATGCACGTTGCTTTGCATTTTTTTTGTAAAGTTCCTTAATATTCTAAAACGATTGTCCTCCCACTCTAAGTTTATTTCCGATTACTTCAATTTTAATTATCATAATTAGCTTCAATATATGAATTACTGACATGCTAAATACAGATTAAATAAACGTGATTTTTTAAAATAGTTATAACATTATTTTGTTTTATTTCAATTACTATTGAACTTTTTACATTAATTTGAGATGTAAGCTATGTTGATCTGTAATATATATTTTTGTATCTGATAAACGTGACCAACTTCTTAATATTAGTCAGACGGTACGCGTACGGTCCGACCGTATGCATATTTTGAAAATATTCCGACCGTATGCGTATTTTGAAAATATACGCATACGGTCCAGACCGTACGCGTACGGTCCAAATACTCATACGGTCTGGAACATAACCAATACTAAGGACATACATTTGAGGCTGTTCAAAATTCTGTACATTATAGTATGAAATTCAAAACAGTGTAGCTGTGGCCATTGATTGACACATTAAAACCATTCATTGACTGGGACAATTTAGGTGAACGTTTGTATGTAACGACCAATGCTCACTATGTACTTTTTAAAGAAACTTAAACTATGGGGTCACCAAAGGTTCTCAAAACCTAAATAAAGTAATTCGAAAAATTAATCAGAAATAACACGATATTTTGATTTATATCAATTATATAAATCAAAACACAAAGTTTATTCCTGATTAATTTTTCGAATTATTTTATAATTAAAGGCGTTAAGAAACCTTTGGTGACCCCACAGTTTAAATGTCTATCGTAGGTACGTCATGAACAGTGGTTGTTACAGACAAACGTTCACGTAAATTGTCCCAGTCAATGGATGATTTTGATGGGTCAATCAATGGCCACAGCTACACTGTTTTGAATTTCATACTATAGGTACGTGTATCAGATCGGACAATTTTTTTTTTAATTGTATATATAAAAAGAATTACTATAAGCAAGGACTTGTAGATAGTAACTTCTTACTATACAAATCCTTGCTATAAGTTATCTAGTATGAATGTCCACTGGACCGACCGTGCAAGTGCTGTATAGCCAGTCAAGGTCCTTGAAAACTTCCATTTGTTGTTATCCACTGGAAATAATCTCTTTAAAACACGAATCCCCGTTTACTTGATGCCAGATTTATTTGTTAGTATTTTTAAAACTTTTTCTCATGATTTTATCATAATATCTTTTTTATGAAATTTTTAGTGTGGTTGAACATGAAATTGACACCATTGCTACAAAGAAAATTTGTGTAATGTCATCTGTTGCAATATATACTAAGTATTACACGTGGACGGGTGTGTCTAAACACTGCTAAGGAGTCCTTAGTGCACTAAGGACTGATAACATGCCACTAAGAACTAGGTGGAGAGCTGTTACATGCAATTTCTTTTCATATTACGGTAGAAATTGATATATAATGCATAAATTTCAAATTTTATAGAAAAATAATAATAAATTAAGGAGATATTCAACATTATTTAGACACGTGCCTGTTTTTCGTTGATATGCCGAAAATCCATGAACCGTTTGACACGTGTCAAATTACATATTAATTGATTACACGGGAATCATTTTGGTAAAGTTGGATACTGATAAATGAATTGTTGTTGAAATTTTATTAACAAAAAAATCTGAATGAAGAAGTATTTTCTCAAGTGTATATTTCTTGTAAATAATAAATTTGTCACCAGAGAAATATATCTTATGTCGGATTTTTATTTGATGTTCATATTAATAAGTGACTGAAATACAAATTTTTATAGATACATGTGTATTTAATTCACATTTATATATATATTTTTTAAAGTACGTGTTGAAGTTTGGATAACCGGCAGATGCTTGTTGCGTTTTCATTAAATTCATCTTGTTATTGGGCTGTGATAAGCCCGGTAGTACCGAAAAATTAATCTAATATTTCGTAGCGTTCTTTGTCTCTTGAACCAATTTTATTTTTCAGGTGGTCGGACACATTATCTATAATGTGTTTTGTACCCGTATCTCTATTCTGTTTATTTTTTCTTGCAAGCGTGCTTTAATGTGGTGAAGGCGACGACGGACATGCGTTTGAACAATAGACTGGTTTGGAGCTGGAACACTTTAGTTTGTTTCTTATGGTGCACTGTTCAAAATTTATTTTCATATATGAAGACATTTTAAGAAATGTATAACTGGACAAAACGAAACCAATAAGATAATGCATTTTTACTACATGCAACACACTAAGTTCATATATGACCCGTTTGAGTAATATATTTCGGGCCTTCAACAGTGAGTAAAGCGCATAGCACATAGTCATTATTTCATAAATTATTTCGTACGATATGTTAAGCAGACAATTTGTTAAAAACAATACAAATCGGATTTCCTTCTGACATACTTGCCACAGGCATTTGTCTCAGAAAAAAAATTCCTATATACCTTTTCTGAGACAAGTGCCTGTGATACGTGTTCTTCTTTAAGAAAAGTAGATTTAAAGAAATTATAGTTGAAAATATTTCTGTCGGCTTTTTCTTTTTTTCGCGTGATATATTTAGGTTTAAATATTCTGATTATATTGCATTACAAAAAATAATTATTTACACATCATGTGGTAAAGGCATATTTTCAAGGCATTCATACGAAGCATTCTCTTTCTCTGTCAGAATTATATCTTTAGCTCTAAATTTACACATACTGAAAAAAAAATTCGTGAATACTGTACTAAAAACTATGGAACATTTTTAAAACATTTGTCTCTTTTATATATTTGAAAATGAAACTTAATCTGACTTAAAATCGGGAAATGATTTTTTTTTAACTTCTTTTACTTTTAGAGGTATAATAAAATGTCGAAATATACAAACAAATAAGTACCGTATGAAGCCTTTGTAAACAAATATCAAGCTGGTTGAAAACTAGTGGTTTGGATAAACCCCAAGAACGACACATAATTTTCTCTCTCTCAATTCCATCGTATTGTTTTAGTGAAACCATTTGTATATATACACGCATCTTTGTCGAAATTAAAATAAAAACAAAACACTTATCAATATATATATTTATTTTGTCTTCATATCTCTTACATAACAAGCTGACCACACTCTTACTTATTAGTCATTTAGTAGGCGCACATCAAAGTCGTGCACCTGTGGCAAATAACTTTGTCGGGAAAGAAGTAAAACAAAAACAAAATTATTTGTTCTGTAATCATTTTTCATAAGAACAACACATTTAATTATAAATATTAAGCATACATTTTTTTAGATACAATTGTTTATTACCTAAAATAAAAATATTATGATTGTTTAATGGACAGGATGTTCCCCAGAAAATAAGTTATACACACCCCTAGGGTATACACACTACTGTCATATGGAATTTTTTCATATAGTACTGGTTGTAAATTGAGAACATATAAACTTATTAAACATACTTATAACACTGAGCAATATTTGCTACAGAAAATGCCACAGCGCCATCGTAGTGCTTTTTCAAAGTTTAGATGTGGTGTAGCACCATTAAAAATTGAAACTGGTCGATATGAAAGAAAAAATCTAGACGAAAGAGTCTGTTTTAACTGTAATATTTTAGAGGATGAAAAACATGTACTTTTAAATTGTCCCTTGTATGAAGATCTAAGACATGCACTTTTTATTGATATATTGTGTCATAATGATATGTTTTTAAACTTGTCTGATGAAGAAAAATTTATATATATGTTTAAAAATACCAATATTTGTAATATTGTTGCCAAAACCTGCAATAACATTTTAACAAGGAGAAACAGTATTTTATATCATTAACTACTGTATTTGTAGTATTTTATAAAACGAATAAGTATTATTTGTATTTAAATAGTCTCTCATAATTCTTTTAAGAATGGTACATACATGTATTTAATTGTTTTAACTATGTTTACTGTATAATTAATTTTATAATTGTATCTTGTTTTAATCATGTTGTATGTGGTGAGACTTTAATAAACTATTGAATCTGAATCTGGAAAATTACTGGGTCACCTGTAAGATGGTAATCAGCCATGCAACTAATCAGGTGACTGACCATGTCACTATATACAATTTAAAAAGTTTATCTTGAGATTAAACTGGGAAAAAAATTAAGAACTAAAGGATTATCTAAAAAATTATCTTATAGATATAGAAGTGCTTTTGCTAAATTTAGATGCGGAGTAGCTCCGTTGAGAATTGAAACAGGGCGGTATGAAAATAAAAATGTACACGAAAGAGTGTGTTTTATGTGTAATGATAACATAGAAGACGAAAAATATGTAATACTATCATGTCCTTTATATGCAGATTTGCGCTTTTGTTTATATAGCGAAGCTATGAAATATAATGTAGATGATTTTAATGATTTGTCTGATGATGATAAATTTGTTTATTTATTTAAAAACATTAATTGTTATGATATATGGTTGCCAAAACCTGCTTTGATATTTTAAGTAGAAGAAATACCTTTTTATATTCTTAAAATGAAATTATTTTAATAATCGTATGCATTTTAACTAGTTTTATATAGAAATTGTTTTATAGTCTCTCATAATTCTTAATAGAATGGTACTTGTAATTTATATTTGTGTATTGTCTGTTTTATAGTGTGTATATACTCTGTATGTACTGTATATTTATGTATTGCAAGTAGTGAGACTTTAATAAAATATTGAATCTGAATCTGAATCTGCATTAGCAACAACATTGCTTTAGCATAATACAAGGCATATATATATATATATGACAAATATGACAGAATACAGAGAACAATTAAATAAATTAAATAATGCACTATTATGAAGTGAAATAATTCAACCAAATCGTATTGTTTCCCAAACGATTATATACATATTTTTTTTTATCTATACCGGGAAAAAATTGAAAACTGTATAAATAATTTAAATTTATTTTATAGAAATCCTTGTAGGTCTCATGAAATGGAACTCACGCATGCCTAATTAAGATTTATAAATTTATTGAAAAATATAACACATATTTAGTTTTGATATTAAATTACAGTTACCTTTCCGCGCTATAATTTATTTAATATGACATGAATTAAACAATTTTTGTTGAGGGATTTAACGGTTTGTCCATACAACGTGTATGTTATTAGTATTTCACATGACTTATTGTTTTCGCCTTGAAGTGCTGCTCATTATTCAGAGTGTTTCAGACAAGATGATGAAAATAATAACGTGCAAGATACTTTTTTCGATCATCGTTAAGTGATAATTTTAATTCCCATTCCTCCATGCACTCTACCCCTGTTCAATTGTATATTTATAATTCCTCATGCTTTAATTTACCCCTTCTTTGTGATAACCGTTATGCCAACAGAAACCCGGGACTTGATTTACATGTAAAATCAGGGGCGGATCCAGCCACGATAAAGGGGGTTCAAACTACATGTCTCCATTAAATAAGGGGTGTAAATTGTCGCTGGGTTTCTGTTACCCCACCGTTTTCATATAATTTAGATTTCAAAAGTGTATAACTTTTCATATATTGTGTAGGTTAAACATGTTAAAATGTTATCTTTTCCCATATAGTTTGCGTTTTGTTTGGTGAGTAATGTAACAGTGCACAGGGGCGGATCCAGCCATTTAAAAAAGGGGTGTCCAAATAAATGTCCCCATTCAAATGCATCGATCGGCCAAAACAAAAGGGGGGTTCCAACCCCCAGAACCCCCTCCCCCTCCTTTGACCCGCCACAGAATATAAATATACAGTGGCGGATCCAGCCATTATAAAAAGGGGGGTTCCCAACACAGAGTAAAGGGGGTGGGGTGGGGTGGGGTGGGTCCAACTATATGCTCCCATTCAAATGCATTGATCGGCCAAAAAAAGGGGGGTTCCAACCCCCGGACCCCCCCCCTGGATCCGCGACTGATATAATTGTTATATGAAAGTCATTTACTAGTACTAGATCCGAGCACCTGTTTTCAGAGGCGGATTTAGGGGGGGGGGGGGGGGCAGGGGTTGCTTATATAAGGAATCACTGAAGCGTGACTGGAGCGGGCCCCCTCTTAGGTCAGTCAGTGGGCCCCAACTTATGAAAATTTCTGGATCCGCCACTGGTTTTGGGATATATATGTCTAATATAACTCCGGGAAAATGAATAATACACAAGTTGATAATTGTCTCTTCTCTGCTAATTAATGTGCATGCAATATTTACTCTGATTTACTTGTGATACAACCGACACTAATAATTACCTCAAAGTTAAAGGTGCTCCGTTTAGACTGGGAAAATCATATCGGATCCGACCAATTTATTGGTTCCATTCCCCCAAACTCACGGCTCCTTAGAAAAATGCATTGCAATGCGTCAAGATTATCTGGACTACTAAGTACTTCCATATAACTTCGAAAACAGACAATAATTTATTTCAATGGATGAGACTGGGCTGACGGATTTTTTAATGGATTGGTAATTTTTTTTTTTTATATTTTTTACACAAGTTTAAATGGCAAGATTCTTCACCTTTTTCACCCTACAAAACAAATGGTCCGAGTACACAGTTATCGTCCCTTGATTTTCGTTGTCGTCTACGAATATAGTCCCTACTGTGGACAGTGTGTTACTTGTCAATTTTTTTTATACCCCTTCCAAATTTATTTATTTATGTTTTATGCCTCAAGTAGCAAGAAGGGGGATAAAATTACACTGTAAAAAAATTTGATTCATGAATTATAATGTAAAGTAGTGATTTGGTCCAGTTGAAAAAGGTCAAAAATTAGCATTTCGGAAGCTGTCAAAAGATTTCAAGCCCCCTTCAAATAAAATTGTCCATATTTTGAGTTAGAGCTGATGAAGTTTTCTATAATTTTGATATCATTTGTCCAAAAAGTAGTACAACACATTGTAAAAATATTATGGAGAAAGCGCAGGTGGGATTTTTTTTTATTTCCATTTATTGTCTAAAAGAAATGCACTACGAAATAACTGTGTACTCGGACCTAAGAGGTGAAATCATGAAATATAGAATCTGTACTTGGGCAACTTCCCTGAATGATTTAATGGTGTCAATTTGTCAAAAAGAATAAAACTAAAGGATTTAAACTTTTATTTGATAGAAATCTGCAAAAATTTCCCATTTTGGCATTACATGGGGAAATTGAGCATTTCAAAGCTTTTTCAATTTTGATGCATAAGTGGCATTCTAACTTGCTATCTGACAGGTTTTCATGTTTTAATATTTGTGTTTCTATGCTTTAATCCAGTTGTATAACTCATTTGTGAACTCTGAATCTACAGAAAAGAAGATTATCTCAGATAATGTGTGCAAAATGTGCTGTATAAATGACCCTGGGGTAACTCCCTGTTTGGATCAAGTTAAATGTGAAGAGCTTGGTACATAAAAGTTGAAGTCCATATTGAAGATTTCACTAAATTTGTATAAAAAGCACTTTATAATGTCTTTTGTACCTGTCTCATTTCACATAATATCTCTCTTTTCTTCTGTAGGATAGCAAGTGGTTCAAATATAAGCCTGTTTGGGCTAAAATTGCATGAAAGTTTTTCACTAAAAATTGAAAAATCTTTGCATTTGACCATACTGTCTGCACAAAAAGTTGAACTAAAGAGTCCTTTTGTGCTCAGATTTATTGTATCATGTAACTTGAGTATAGAAATGATGAATAAGACACAAATTTTTATTTCCTATAGCTTTAGTTTGCATTTTTAAATGTAAATATGTGCTACAGCCTAAATTGACCCTAAACTATTTTCAGACTTACTTGGCCTAAGACCCTTTTAAACTAATACTAGAACACACCCGCGAAATCGCGGGCATTCAGAGCGTAGTTTAAAGTATCAGTATGTAAAGTGTTGTTGGAAGAATTTTGTTAAATACAGAATGACTGGAGAATTTCAGCAAAAGTATCATAAGTCATAGGTTATTGGGGACAGGAAAATGTTTTTTTTTACCCTCTACCTTTATTTCCAAAGTTCACAATTTTTGGTTTTCTATCAATTTCAATATGAACATACATTTAGTATGTTATGAACATTTATTTAAGTAAGGAGCCTGTAATTCAGTGGTTGTCGTTTGTTTATGTGTTACATATTTGTTTTTAGTTCATTTTTTGTACATAAATAAGGCCGCTAGTTTTCTCGTTTGCATTGTTTTACATTGTCATTTCGGGACCTTTTGAAGCTGAGTATGCGGTATGGGCTTTGCTCTTTGTTGAAGGCCGTACGGTAACCTATAATTGTTAATTTCTGTGTCATTTTGGTCCGTTGTGGAGAGTTGTCTCAACATGGTAATCATACCACATCTTCTTTTTTTTTGTAATCAATGAATTTTGTAAAAGATTTAATGACTGGAGAATTTCAGAAAAAGTATCAAAAGTTCACATGAATAATTTTAGCGCTTATCTGTATATTATGAACATTCATTACTATATAAATAAAGCGTATTTACTTTCAATTCTAAGTTTACTAATCGATCCATGGTGATCATTGATATAGTATACAGACCCTCTCTATTTAATAAATTCTGTGACTGCCGTGGATAGTAAACTTGAAAATGATAGCAGATAAAATTCTGAAAATGCACTTTATTCGTAGTATATGTATGTTCAAAGTTTACAGAAAAACGCAAACCGGAAGTCTAATCTGACTTAAAATTTCGTACAATGACGGGACAATACCCGGATGCCTTTTTTCTCGTTTTTCTCCTGAAATAACTCAATCTGAATAATTCGATTTAAAGGGCTCGACCATTAAATCGCGTTATCAGAGGAAGACCAGCAATAGTTCATTAGCAGGTCAAAGCAGACGCGCATGTCTAAATTTATTACACTACATACAAGTGTGGACACAAATGAGTGTGGATAGTATGTTTTGATGTTTGATAGTTACTTATGACAAAAGGGAGTTCTATGTTTTCCTATATGGTGTTATTAACGGCGTTGCACGATGACAACCAACCTGAGCATTAGGAGTATTGTTTATTCAATATTTAGTTTTTATGTTCAAGATGGGCATGGAAGAGACAGTAATTACATTAGTTACCAAATGATTATGATCGAATATGTTCCACATCTTTGATTTTTGATTCACTATGTAGCTAGGAGAGCAACACATAATAGGTTCATTTTTTCATGTGTTTTTTTCTAATTGGGAGATGATATAGAGATTTGATAACATGAGAAGCCTGTAGTTCAGTGGTTGTCGTTTGTTTGTGTGTTACATAGTCGCTTTTTGTATAATTTTTGGTACATAACTAAGGCCGTTGGTTTTCTCGTTTGAATTGTTTTATATTGTCATTTCTGGGCTTTTTATAGCTGATGATGGGGTATTGGCTTTGCTCATTGTTGATGGCCATAAGGTGACTTGTAGTTGTTAATTTCTGTGTCATTTTGGTCTCTTGTGGAGAATTGTCTCATTGGCAATCATACCACATCTTTTTTTATATGTATTTGCTTACTATTTGTATGGTTGTATTTATATTATTTTGTGGTGGATCATCAGTATCATTAGTAAAAAATTGTTTAAATGTTCCTCATATTAGAATACATTTATTGGTTTTTAGTAATGACAATGCCTGACATGATGTTTGGGGCTATATGATCTAGGAAGAGAACCTTTGTGCTGATTTTTTATCAATTCTTTGATAATATCCCCTCCAAATCTGGTCGAAGCAAAGAAAAATATTGACCAATATGACAATGATTTCACATAAAGAACCTTTGAGCATGCTTCAAAGACTCACAACTGCTCCAAAAGTAATATGATAGAATTTCAAGTATGTCAAGTGGATATTATCAACAGCTTAATTAGTCTTAATATGTTTAAATATTTAAAAAGTAATAGTATTCAAAAGGTTGTGCAAAATTATTCTCTTTTCATTTTTTTCTGTTATATGGATACTAATATAAGTGATACATGTACCAATACAGTATGTGTTGTGGTATGAAAGTGCAGTAATTAACATTTACTGTATCAATGTTAATTCACACAAATTAAGAAATTATCCAATAAACAAATGAATGAAAAATGTTCAACATGTACAATAAAATATAGTTTTAGAAATCAGGTTAAATTGAAGTTCACATGAATACGGATTTAATGAGGTCGACTTAATCACTTGCAAGTGAATACTTCATTATCAATATTATTTAACATAATTTGACAAAATTGAACCATTTTGGCTGCTAAAAGCGAATTATTATTTCACTCTTTCAGTTTTATAATTGATTAAACAAAAACGAATCATACTTTAGATTTTTATACATCTCTTAGCTAGTGCCCCTTTAAACATACCCTTACTGAAAAAATCAGCCTCCTGCAAACATTTGCTGCAAGTCTGCTGCGAACTTGCAGCGAACACAGAGTCCGTGAACCACGCTGCAAATACGCTGCAGGTCTGCTGCAAACAATTTACCATGCAAATGAGTGTTTGCTGCAGACCTGCTGCAAACATTTATATGCAAATGAGTGTTTGCTGCAGACCTGCTGCAAACATGTATATGCAAATTAGTGTTTGCCGCAGACCTGCTGCAAACATATTTATGCAAATTAATCTTTCTCCTGCGTGTTTGCTGCAGACCTGCTGCAAACATGTATATGCAAATGAGTGTTTGCTGCAGACCTGCTTAGAACCGAAATAGAATGCTTTTATCTCCCTATTACTTACATTGTACATAGAGGTGATACTTCTTTGACAAATCCTTGTACATGAGAGTTGTCTGTCAAATCTTTATTTCACAAAGAATGAATTGCATAACAATGAACTGAGCTCAAAGCAAAGTACTTTAATAATACACTTAGACAAAGAGCTAAATCCAGTGATACACTTTGTACTACAGGTCCTTCACGAACATCCATCGACCAAAACCATATCCCAATAACATGCCATACTACATGGTTGGATCAGAAGTCCTGAAAAAGACATGATTTTTTTTTATCATATTTTAAGTATATATGCACAGGTTAAAACTTTTTTGTGGTATAATCATTCAGTATCTAGCAACTATCAATTTGCTTCATGCACAAATTGATATAGGTTGAGTGCCCCTCTGTTGGAAATAAGAACACACCTCTACCTAATTTTAGTCAACTGATGAAAAAACATTCAAAACTATAAAATGTTATCTAAGACTTGTCAGTGTCTATTTACCATTGCCACTGAATCAGTGATATATCGTACACATAATTATAAACATGCAATACTAAAATTTTAAAGTACATATACAAATGTTCAAATGACAAAGCAATAATAGGCAACCATACAGCCTTCAAAAATGAGGGAAACTGTCCCAACATGAAAAGTATGCATTAATAAAATTGAGAAGAGTAATGGCCTGATTCATAATTCCACTAATAAACAGGTCGGGAACATCTACCCTTCAAATAAACCAGATGCTCCACAGGGCGCAGCTTGATACTACAGCAGCACTGAAAATCTAAATTAGTCACGATGACTATTCAGTTAGTCAAATATCAGCCGAAAGGTAGTCAAAAGCATATATGACTACCCATCAAGTCATTATGACTACCTGCATGGTCAATTGACTATGTTAGTGGTCACAGCACCACGTGGTGTAGAGTATCGGTTTTCACGCGCACTCTTTCGCGTTCCCTTTGTTCCAAAGATTGTGTAGATGTAAACAAACCAGAAGGCACGGAAACTGTTATTTTGTCATATAAACCAATTGTTTAAAGTAAGTATGATGTATATTTGTTTTAATTCTAACTTACAAAAATTGAATTTAAGAAAAAGGAGTGTATAAATGAAAGTAATATCGGCACATGTTGACGTAACGACAATAAAAAAGGGGGGATATGTATACGGGATATCAATTTTGATACACATACAACGTATTGTCGATTGAAAAGAGTATTTAGCGATATTTTTTTTTTCATCTGAGCAAAAACTGTTAAAAATAAACACTGCAATCGATATTCACAACAATGAATTAAAAACTCAAGGTGGCTGTCAAGATCCTGGTGCTAACATTTCAATGCTGTGATATAGGATGGGTGGCTGTCAAGATCCTGGTGTTTACATTACAATGGTGTGTTATAAGATGGGTGGCTGTCAAGATCCTGGTGCTTATATTACAATGTTGTGTTATAAGATGGGTGGCTGTCAAGATCCCGGTGCTTATATCACAATGTTGTGGTATAAGATGGGTGGCTGGCAAGATCCCGGTGCTTACATTACAATGTTGTGGTATGAGATGGGTGGCTGTCAAGATCCCGGTTCTTACATTACAATGTTGTGGTATAAAATGGGTGGCTGGCAAGATCCGGGTGCTTACATTGCAATGTTACAATGTTGTGATATAGGATGGGTGGCTGTCAAGATCCCGGTGCTTACATTACTAATTAATGGTATAAGATGAGTGATTAAATCACTAGATCAAAGATTTTAAAATTTGTTTTTTCTTTAAACTTTTAACATGACTGCTAATCTTGTTTATTGTTATATTTCAGCTTCTAAAATGATACAATTATATTTTTCAGCAAATACAGACATTGCTATTTGTATGAACACAGCTGAGAGATTTTTTTACCATAGAGAATACCACACCGACACATGCAGAGTTGTTACCGACAAAATATCTGAAATAAACACTTCAAATGACCAATGAGTTTATAATAAATTTATTTTCATTATTTGATTTTTGACTTTAATATATGTCACTGAGTAATGGTTACACATGGAAACTTAAGATATAGGAAGGTTTTGAACATTGAGCACTTTGTGGTCTTATACTATTGTCATTGTTATTGTATTGCTGCTGTGGTATTTTTAATGATATTATATTCCAGATGTATTTGTCAATCCCATGGAAGAGAAACAACAAAAAGTAGAATAACAAGAAATGAACCATAACAGAACGAAACGGAATGAAACACACACAAATTAAATGGTAGAACAAAAAACACAACACACATTAAAATAACAGTCTAACAATCGTGACTATTCACAGTAATCATGTTGACTAACCAACATGGTCACTTCCGACTATATCAATCAGTCATATGGACTACATTCAATTGTCAAACTGACAAATGTGCATAGTCAATTGAACAATCCAATTCGTCATAAGGAGTATGACATATAGTCATTTTGACTTCCTAACATAGTCATAATGACCACCCTCCTCAGTCAAATGTGACTAACCATCTAGTCAAACGACTAAGAGCATAGTCAAAATGATTAAAGTGCATTGTCATCTAGAGGACAGTCAAAATGACTAATTAAATTGGTCAAATTGGCTAATTTAGATTTTCAGTGAGAGGTCAAACCCTGAACAGTTGGGGCAAGTATGGACACAACATTAAAGCCTGATACAGCTCTGAATTTGGATTGTGATCATATAGTCAAAACAGAATAGGTTTCCGACACAGAATGAATGTGGTCTAAGAACTTAAAACATTTAATTTTAAATTGGACTTTTACCTATCGTGGTCCTTTATCCAAAATCTTAATACATGGTTTGAGGCACTTGTTGCAGAAAAAAATTCCTATATAGACTATGGGGTCGCCCATTGATATTCTGGGGGAGGGGGGGGGGGGGGGGGCAGGAGGATTTGTTTTTGACAGGTTATTTATTTTTGTAATCTAAGAGGACAAATTATTCATTTTCTGCACTATTGAAGCAAGATTTTTCATTTTCATTAAAGCAAGGGACTGATTATTCATTTTCACAACTGTATATATATGATATTATGATATTCAAAAACATACAATTTTTAAATGATTTGTTTATTATAAACAACATATTTGTGTTTCCTTTAAATTTTTATTTTGACATTTTTTTTTTGCATGCCGTTTCAAATGTGAATTAAACTAATTCAAATTAGGTGTGAACTCAGTATGATTCTCAGGTAGTTTCAAACTGAAAGATACTTTTAAGGGAAGGGAAAGAAACAGATAAAACCATGTGTGTTACAAACACTGTTTATTCAAGTCAGAATCCTGGATCTCAATAGTACTTTGATAATGTCAAATAAAAACATGAATATGATAGTTACATACAATACTACATGTATTTATTACGTATTAAATGACATTTATTTTAGTGATTGGTAATTAGGAAAAATCTGAAATTCAGGTGTAAATCGAGACAAACAATATCACTGAATGCAGTTTCTAGTCAAGTGACCAGCAAACATGGCAATCTACCTTTTGAATGAAAGGAGAACTCTTACATTGAAAATGAATGATGTAAATCTAGATTCTAATAATAGCCGAAGGGAGCTCACATTCACAACAGTTAAACATTGCTGAATTAGTGAACAAAGCATTTTTTTCATTAACTTGAAAATCCACCTATTAGAATGGATAAAACCCGAATTTTAAGACATAAGGTCCGAGACCACAATTATTTCGTAGTGCATTTCTTTAAGAACATAAATGAAAATTAAAAAAAATCCAACCTGCGCTTTCTCAAAAAAACTTTTACAGTGTGTTGTACTACTCTTGGGAAAAATTATATCAAAATTATAGAAAACTTCATCGGCTCAAACTCAAACTATGAACAATTTTATGTTCACTACTTTCCTTTATAATTCTGGACTCAATTTTTTTTAGTGTAATTTGACCCCCCCCCCCCCCCCTACTTGCAATTTAAGGCATTATACATGGAGAAATTTTGGAAGGGGTATAAAAATTAATGGCAAGTAACCCATTGTCAACACTTTGTTTGGTCTCGGACCTAATAAATTATAAAATTCCTGATAAAAAGCGGTGCTGAGCATGCATGCATGTAATGTGCTTGAAACATATTCAAAGAATAAAGTTTTATAACTTCCTAATGTCATATCCAAAATTTATCAAAACCTAAAGAGGAGTTATCTTACTGTGGATTCCTATATTTTTCGTGGATGTCAGTTCTCCTGGATTGTTGAAAACTTGCATATTTATCGATATTTGATTTTGTGGTTTTAACAATCCAGACGGACAAATAGCAATAAGGTGTTTAGGAAAACATGACCTAAAACCTCCTTCATATAAGACAAAAATACATGGGAACTCATACTGAATGGTCAAATGTGTTCAATACACCTTATCGCTAATCCCGGCTGACCCGGACGCTTGAACGTTTGACGCATACAACTGTAGCGGGGTTGCTTCCCCTCAGTACAGGTAGAACATATAAAGCCAGTCCTAATCAACTGAGCTAGAGAATCGATTCTTTGGCTCAGTGGGTTAACGCACTGACTGTCACGCAGACAACCTGGGTCCAATCCCGGTGGTGATGATATGAATTTGTAGAGTAGATACGTGCTCTTCGGTTGCATTTGACGCCCGACTAAAAAATCCACGATGGTTATCTGGAGTATAGCCAGGTTTTGTGTTGTTAAGAGTCATATATGAAGATATGATGACTCTTGTGGTGGGGGAATAGTGTAGCAGGATTGCTTCCCCTCAGTACAGGTAGAACATATAAAGCCAGTCTTAATCAACTGAGCTAGAGAATCGATTCTTTGGCTCAGTGGGTTAACGCACTGACTGTCACGCAGATGACCGAGGTTTGAATCCCGGTGGTGACGATATGAATTTGTAGAGTAGATACATGCTCTCCAGTTACACAACAATCACTTTTCCATTGTGGCGTCAGATATTTTGTTTTATGACGTCAAAATTTTACGGGAACCTGTGTGATATCCAGTAATGGCAGACAAATAGCAATAAGGTGTATATGAAAATTGCAGTTAACTTAAGATGGTAACATCACAAATCAGCCGTTACTGTAAATGGACTAAAAGTATGACTTTTGAGCAAATTTATAAAAAGGGAAATGACAGGGAAGGGGCCGGTCCTACTAAAAAGCGCCCGGGAGCGACCGGGAAAAGAAAAAGCGCCCGGGGAAAAGAAAAAGCGCCCGGAGAAGAAAATTAGCGCCCGGGAGAAAAAAATAATAATATTTTATAACAATATTTTTTTTCCGTAAAAAATAACTAATCATTGCTTGTTTTGTCCTTAATATAAATGGGGATAATTATGTACGATGCTACATCTAAAGTGTAGTGTTGTACTTTTACATTTTAGATTTCAAAATTGTATATTAAAGTAAGTAAATAGATATAAATAAGAGTACAGTATAAAGAAGAATGATGAAAGACATTGTCCTCGATCAAAATGTATATTTTGTTACTAAAAATAATCGGTACCTGAGGTCTAATATTTTCGCAACGGCATGGTGAACACTTTTTTATACAGATGCTGAGATAGATTTATTATATCTTTTTATAAAACTAAAACTGTTTCAATGGCTATGGTTATCAGGGTTTTAATGCTTAGACTTAAATTTAAACCAAACTTCTGCTTTTTACCCCCTTGTTTTAACTACGGTACATATCGTTTTTGAAAAAAAAACATGTCTTTTGATGTTTTACATGCTATAAATCTTCCGCATAAACTGTGATCCATTATTATCAGTCTTTCGAAATAGTATTCATATATTTTTGTTAAAATTGAAATATTCATACTTGTTTTTGTGCTTTATTACAAACGTATATATTATCTGAATTGGCAAATTACTTGTCTAAAATAAAAAAAAATCAATTTTCATAACTGAACAAAGGTGTCTCATGCCAATAAAATATAAATATATTTTCCCCGGGCGCTTTTTCTGTTCCCCGGGCGCTATATTTTCTTCTCCGGGCGCTTTTTCTTTTCCCCGGGCGCTTTTTCTTCACCCGGGCGCATTTTAGTAGGACCCGAAGGGACCAAATAGTGTTCAAGGGGAGCAAATGCCGTTTAATTTGGTATGGAGGTTTCAAAAATAGAGGGAGAATTAGAGGGAAAGTTGAGTCATCTTTTAAACTTCAGTTAAATAATGACTTATGAAGTTATGTAGACTTACCTTCTAATTCAAAAAAAAAAAAACACTTCTCAAACTATGTCTAATTCACTTTGACTACTGATATGCAAACCTAAAAACAAACAGAAAAATATATCATAAAATAGTGATTGAAAGATTCATAACACTTTGAAAGGATAATTCACACGTGTTACACGGGGAGCATGTTTGTTTACAAATAATAATGTCACGTGATCGCGCAGACCTCACATGTTGCATCGCCCTTACAATCCACTAAATTACATAACCCATTATCATGCAAACATGCAACGTGAATGTGATTGGTTATCAAATAATACAGAAATAATGCATGTACAGTTTATGAAGAAATTAGTTCATCAAATAGATGCGATTTTCACTTTTGACACGAACAGGTCGGGTTGACATTTCTGTCATCGGGGATAATAATTTGAGATAAATTGGATAAAACCATAGATGTAATTACATCTATGATAAAACTGACCGTCAAAAAGGTCTAGAGAAGCACATCAGTAGAACCTTAACATTAATAAGTAAAACTTACCAAAATTTCTCTAATTAATAAACTATATAACTGAAATTTCACAAAGATAACGGTAAATAATTTTGATGATGGTGATGATGGTGGTTAAATTGGCGCGAAATAATACTCTTACTCTTTTTGCTTTACGTAAAAAAAATGTATAGAATTGAATTTGACTAAAGTTGAGCATACAAAAACGTGAATATGCAAAAGCCTGGTAATATATTAATGATAAAGTGTGTATAAATTTCCGTAAACGAATTTACCCGTATACTTCACTAAGAATTACATTTGAGCGCAAGGAGATCTTTACCATCTTTATTTGTGAATCGGTTTATATAACCCCGGTTGAACTCAGGGTCGTATTAACGGATTTTTTTGCGTTGCTTTAACTCATTGAGGCCATCTATTTTTATTACGGGTTTCCACATCTTTAAATCGGAATTATAGAAAAAATGGAATGTTGTTAGCAGAATAAGAACACTGCAACATTTTCAGCAAAACATAAATAGGATGGAGGATCTGTGTATTCACATTATTTGTAAAACTCTCCTTATTCCTGTGAAGCGTGTGCTTACATCGAGGCTTTCTATGCTTATCATCGACGCCACAGTACTTCAACCAATCAGACAACGTTTATTTGGGGCATTCGACCTATTTGAACTCAGATTTTGGAATTTTTCAATCGAAATTGTAGAAAAATGGAATGTTGTTAGTACATATAAAATAGAAAAAGATGAATACTATTAGCTAAAGCAAGTTTGGATGGGGTTCTGTGTATTTACATTGTTTGTACAACTCTCCTTACTGATGCCATATTTTGGAATTTCCGTGACCTAAATGGTTCGCGAAAATTAATATTTTTATATATAGTATAGTAATAAATTAACTGCTCTTGCATTCTCATCACAAATATTGCAAACGCTATCTTCAAGGATTTATATTGATCTAAGGTCAGACTATTGATTTAATTTATTATACACATGATTACTTGATATTAATTTTAATACATTCAATCGATTTTATTTGTTTATGTTTATTATATGTCTATATAACGAATTATGATGTTTAATTTAATTTAATTTTAGTTTCATTCACATGATTGCTTTGTCTTTTATTGAGGCATCTAATGTTGATGCTATCCATGCTAATTGCATTTTGTTATGCAGATTATTTTGGCAACTTCCTATGAGGTATGTAATTTATATTTAATATTCGATGCACGCCGGGAGTCATCTAATATGGCTAGACAATACAATTATACATGGTACACCTAATTGCTATTTGATGTTGCAAATTATTTAATAAGAGAATTATACTTAACTAGGCTTCCGTTAAGAAATATTTGGTAAATGCTTTAAATTGACATTTGATTAATTGATTTATCATCAATTCTTTTCCGTCACAGATATCGCGTTGTTTATTTCATGTTTACTTTTATGTTTAGTTAAACATATATTTTAGGATTGGTAACATTTTTTTTATTTTACACTGTGTTTATTTATTGGAAGGTTAGTGATGCCTAGGGGGAAAACTGTCGCGAGGGGAAAAGGAGTTAAAAGAAGGAGAACAGCCCGTGTTACTGATAATGACAGGACAGCTGCACTGTCTCAAACAGAACATGATGTAGTGCCGCCACGGACGCAAATTACAACTGTTACATCTAATGCATCAGGACCATCTACCACATTTAATAGTTCAGTGGATTTACCGAATAATGAAGAGTCGTATTCACAAACCATCAA
This sequence comes from Mytilus galloprovincialis, assembly GCF_965363235.1. Taxonomy (NCBI): domain Eukaryota; kingdom Metazoa; phylum Mollusca; class Bivalvia; order Mytilida; family Mytilidae; genus Mytilus; species Mytilus galloprovincialis. The sequence goes on from NC_134839.1 coordinate 51,329,030, forward strand.
TGAACAAGGTACATTTCAAAATTTTGAATCTAATGTTAATTCTGTACATGAAATTGTCAGCATCAGCAATGATTTGGGTAATAATGTTTCTTGCAATATCAGACAAAAAATCTTAAATGGTGAATATATTGATCTGGGTTGTTTATTGTCGAACCCAGTACCTATTGATGATAATTCTAATACTTTAATAATTAAAGATGGTGTTCTACAATCTAAACCAAAAGCATCAACAGTCAAGATTAATAGTATTAGTCAGTGGACTGATGCATTTCTGATTTTCATTGATATTTACCTGTCAAGTCATTTGGGAGAGGCAAGAGGGCTTCTGAAATACATGAGTAACATACGACTGGGAGCTAGTAGGGTTCCCGGTTTAGGCTGGAAGAGGTATGACGAGCAATTACGTTTTAAAAAAAATAAGAATGCCGTCTTGTAACTGGGGAACAGTTGATTTAGAGCTTTGGTTACTCTTCATGTATGATGATAACACACAAACAAACCCTGTAACTAATGCGTATAAATGTTATGATTATAACAATGGATCCTGTACTAGGCCTAACTGTCATTATTCACATAGTTGTTTACGTTGTTCAGGTATTCACCCATCGGTAAACTGTACACGATATGGTGCTCAGACAAATTTTAATTTTAGGCGTGGTCCTAGATTCGCTGCTGGACAACCAAATAACAGTTCGCAACGAGGCTCGAGTGCTAATCCAAGGGCAGCTGTCAGATTCCAGCGACCCCCTTTCCACGGTTCATTCAATCGCTAATACGCCAATTAAATTTGATGTTCTTTGCAAGTTTCTGGAAAATTATAGTAATAAAACAGTTGCTTCAGAATTATATTTGGGATTTTTGGAAGGTTTTCGTCTAAATTATACTGGACCTAGGATGACTACTGATTGTAGAAATCTAGTTTCTGTTTTTGGCAATGAAGTTGAAGTTGCAAAAAAATTATTGAAAGAAATTAATTTGGGAAGAATAGCTGGTCCATTTAACAATATACCACTTTTTAATCTAAGATTGTCTCCGATTGGCTTATGTCCTAAAAAGGATGGTTCTTGGAGGCTTATACAGCATTTATCATACCCACACGGTTTAAGCGTAAATGATTATATTGATAAGGGCTTGTGTTCTGTGACTTATACGCCGTTTGACCATGCAATAGATATGGTGGGTAGCCAAGGAAAGTTCGCCCTAATTGGGAAAAAAGATATCAGCTCGGCATTTAGACTTTTACCAGTAAACCCGGATGATTTCGAGTTATTGGGTTTCAAATTTTTGGACTTTTACTTCGTGGACCGCTGTTTGCCTCAAGGTTGTAGTCTGTCTTGCGCAACGTTTGAGAAATTCTCAACATTTCTAGAATGTATCTTTAAGGACAAAACGGGATCGGAAAGTGTTATACACTACTTAGATGATTTTTTGTTTGCAGGCCCGGGGACTGATTCAACTTGCCTTAACCTGATGAGTGAATTTGATTGTTTATGTGATCGCTTAGGAGTTCCTTTGGCACACGACAAGACCGTCGGTCCAACTCATGTTCTTACTTTTTTGGGGCTTGAAATTAATACAATTGAAATGTCTGTAAAAATTCCCGAAGAGAAATTGCTGAAATTGAAAACAATAATTTCAAATTTGTTAGGCAAAAAAAGAACAACATTACGTGTTCTCCAGTCTTTTACGGGCATTTTGAATTTTTGTTCGAGAGTGATCCCTACGGGTAGGGCATTCAACAGACGTTTTTATGATGCAATGTCAGGAATATCAAATCCTCGGCACCATTTAAGGCTCACTGCGTCAATTAAGGAAGACATAAGGTTGTGGTCGTTATTTTTAGATTGTTTTAATGGCAAATTTTTTTTTTCCGATTCCGATTGGATATCAAATGTTGATATGGAGTTATTTACTGATAGTGCTGGAAGTGCGTTTGGTGGATGTGCTTCGTATTTACATCCTAATTGGGCTTTCTTTCCTTGGCCGTCATATTGGTTAGGTTGCGATATATTAAAGGACATTACATTTTTAGAGTTATTGCCTATTGTTTTAGCCTTTCATTTGTGGTATGCGATCTTTGCGAATAAGAAAATTATCTTACACGTTGACAATAAAGCACTTGTTCATACCTTGAATTCTAAAACGTCTAGATCAAGAAGGGTAATGCATATTCTTCGTCCTTTAGTCTTAAAAGCTATGGTTTATAATATTCAGTTCAAAGCAATGCATATTACATCAAACAAAAACTGTATTGCGGATACAATTTCTCGTCAACAGTGGCCACGGTTTCGTCGCATGTCACCAGAGGCGCTACAAGAACCAGAAAAGGCCCCACAGTCTTTTCTTCAAGTGATCTCAAATTTGAATCCAACAAGTTGTTAACGGCGTCAATCTCACCAAACACAAGTGACACTTATGAAACTGCTGTCAGGTCATTTGATCAATTTAGATCTTCACACGGACATGCTATAACTATTATTTGGCCACCCTCACTTAATGTTATCTGTAACTTTATAGCATATTTATCTGTGCGAGGTTATGCTCCGTCTACTGTCAAGTCTTATATTTTTGGTATAGCCTTTAAATGTAAAATGTTAAATATTACTGATAACACTTACAATTTTATAATTAAGAAAATGTTAATTGGAATGGAAAGGCTTGACAAACGAGTGGATTCAAGATTGCCAATTACACCACAGATTTTAGATAAATTGATTTCCCTATTACCATCTGTATGTCTCTCACAGTATGAGACCTTATTGTTTTCGGGGTTGTTTAGTTTGGCGTATTTTGGTTTTTTCAGGATAGGGAATTAGTAGTCAATAAATCACTGGCACATTCTCACACTTTGTCGTTAGATGATTTTAGTTTTTCAGACAATAACGTTTCTATCAACCTTAAATTTTCAAAAACTGATCAGTTAGGCAAAGGTAGTTTAATAATTATACCTTCAATTAATTCTCATGTATGTCCTGTTCATTTATTAAAGAAATATTTTATTGCCAGGCCCAAAACCATTGGTCCTGCATTCATACACTTCGGTGGAAACTATGTTACACGTTATCAGTTTAACGCTGTTTTAAAGAAAGCTCTGAATGTGGCGAATATTACATCGGATAATTTTCAAAGTCATAGTTTTAGGATCGGAGCTGCATCTCAGTCTTCGAAAATGGGGTTTTCTGATGATGAAATTCAGGATTTTGGTCGTTGGGAATCAAAAGCTTATAAAAGATATATCAGAATACCAACGCTAAAGTTAGCAAGTAAATTTAATATGTGTCATCATTTATTTGTTTGTATATATTGTACATAATTGATTTGAAATTTGAATACTCGCCTGATCGTCACTTTAAGACTTTCAGGTCAACAAAAGAGTGTTTGGTTGGTGGGTTCTTCAATCATCAAACATGCATTTGTACATGCTAGAAAGTCTGTCGATGGTGTAAATTTAGGTTTGGAACGAATAAAATCTACAATATGGTGGCAAGGAAAAAGTGGAATGAGGATTTGTGAGATAATACCCAAAGTCAAACATTTGCTTACACTTGAAGAACCCCCGCAAGTATTAGTATTTCACTGTGGTGGAAATGATATCGGACAAAAAGTGTCATGTGTATTAGGACACGATATTTTAAAAGTAATTGATTGCCTTCGGGTCTTACTACCAAAGTCAAAATTTGTTTGGTCTCAAATTTTACCCAGATTGAAATACAGGAATGAGATTGTACATAGATCTTTGAACAGAACTAGAGTTAGATTAAATAGTTTAGTAGCTACATATATCATCAAACATGGTGCTTATATTAGATATCCAGAAATATCTGAAGACAACCCAGATTTATTTTTAGACGGTGTTCATTTATCAGATATCGGAAATAATTAGTTTTTGTATAGGTTACAGCAAGGTTTATTTGACATTATAAAATTTTCACATACAATTTGTCCACAAAACGGCGAAGTCGGTCCATGGCTTCGGGAATCTGTTAGCTTGTAGTCACGGCGGTCAGATTCTTTAACATACAGGTTTTTTATTTTCAAATAAATCACCTTCATAGTACTGGTTGGCGGTAACAATTTTCGAAACATTCTGTTATGACAGAAAATTTCGAATTTGTTTAGTGGCGGACTTTATAGGCTGCACCAGTACCGATAAACTTGACTTATTATTATTTAATTTAGAACATTAATCCATTTCTTCATTTACACTTCAAACGTAGTTTTTCATGTTGATTTTGGACATCTGTTGCCAGGGTTCAATTCAGCACACTATTAATTCATAATTTCATTACATTTTAGTTTTATTTCAATTTTAATTATCTATTATATTTTGAAGATTTGATTTATAATTTTAATTTACGGTTACCCAAAGACCCTTTGTTCATGGGTTGGTAACCGACAGAAGCCGTGATCTTACTTCGCCAATAAATATATACTAGAACACACCCGCGAAATCGCGGGCATTCAGAGCGTAGTTTAAAGTATGTAAAGTGTTGTTTGAAGAATTTTGTGAAATATTGAATGACTGGAGAATTTCAGCAAAAGTATCATAAATCATAGGTTATTGGGGACAGGAAAATGTTTTTTTTTAATCCCTCCTCCTTTATTTCCAAAATTCCCAATTTGTGGATTTCTATCAATTTCAATATGAATATACATTTAGTATGTTATGAACATTTAAGTAAGGAGCCTGTAATTCAGTGGTTGTCGTTTGTATATGTGTTACATATTTGTTTTTCGTTCATTTTTTGTACATAAATAAGGCCGCTAGTTTTCTCGTTTGAATTGTCTTACATTGTCATTCCGGTGCCTTTTAAAGCTGAGTATGCGGTATGGTATTTTCTCGTTGTTGAAGGCCGTACGATGACCTATAGTTGTTAATTTCTGTGTCATTGTGTTCTCTTGTAAAGAGTTGTCAACATGGCAATCATACCAGATCTTCTTTTTTTTGTAATCAATGAATTTTGTAAAAGATTTAATGACTGGAGAATTTCAGAAAAGGTATCAAAAGTGCACATGAATAATTCTAGCGCTTATTTACTTTCAATTCTAAGTTTTCTAATCGATCCATGGTGGTCATTGATAAAGTATACAGACCCTCTCTATTTAATAAACTCTGTGACCACCGTGGATAGTAAACTTGAAAATGATAGCAGATAGAATTCTGAAAATACACTTTATTCGTAGTATATATGTTCAAAGTATACAGAAAACCGCAAACCGGAAGTATAATCTGACTTAAAATTTTGTCCAATGACGGGACAATATCCGGATGCCCTTTTTCTCGTTTTTCTCCCAAAATAACTCAATCTGAATAATCATATGAATGGAAGACAAATGCGACTATGCACTGTACCTATAGGACACAGAGGCGTGTTGATTAATTTATTGTGGAAAGAAGAGAAGCGACACCCAAAATGAGGTCTTCTCGTTTAATAGTATAGCCAAAAAATGAGAATCACCTAAAAAAATGCCATTTTTTAAAGCTTCTATACCTAGTCTATTGAAATAATAAAATTTAATGTCTTTCAAGAGGGGGCTATAATTGGCCCTTATTGTACCTTGTCCTTTCTACCGCATATGAAACAAGTTACACAGCGGGAGTCTAGCAAGAGGCAGGAATTATACTTACCCCGACTGGATTTTACCACCAGTTTTTGGACACGGTCCTTGTTTCTTATTTTTGTTTTTATTTTTATGGGCAAAGTGATGTCCTTTTATGTGTCTTATTTTCTTGTTTGCGATTGTGTTTCTGTCCCTCGATTTATCCCTTTTTAAGGACACTGCGGATTTGTCGTTCTTCTTTAAGTAATGTTTTGTTTCATTATGCATGATCATGTATGCAATCAATATTTTTGCCTCTTTTTTCAGTGATTTTGTCTTGTCAAAATAGTGAAGCCGTAAACGAACTTGTTGTCAAATGTGGAATATGCAGTAAGCAGTGTAGGGTAGAAGGGGACATAACTAATGCGGCAAAGTTGACTTATTTCAAGCGAAGTAAGACTTTTTAAGCCAATTAAATCAAGGTTTCGTTGATTGTTCATTTCAATTGATATACACTTTTATTCAGTTGTTTACATTTGATAATGCATGCAAGAAAACATAGATGTTCACTATTGGTAATGTTTATCTAAATTTCTGAGTATAATTACAGTGGAGATTACTTCTAACCTCTCAGTAGAACTGTCAGAATATTCTGTCATAGAACTGTTCTAACCTGTCCTAGAACAGTTCTAGCTAGAACAGTTTTACCCTAGAACTGTTCTAGGTAGAACTGTCAGGATCAGTTCTAGGTAGAACTGACTAAATCAGTTCTAGGTAGAATTGTCAGGATCAGTTCTAGGGTAGAACTGTCTAAAACTGTTCTAGGTAGAGTTGACCAAATCAGTTCTAACCGTAGAACTGTCAGCAGAACTGACTAAATCAGTCAGGGCTGTAGAACAGACGTTAAGCACGTTATTGCGTCAATGCCGTGAAATACGACAGAGCAATTTGATAAATAGCTCTTCTATGAAATCTAAATAGTTCAGCTTTATGAAATTTATATCCATTGATTAGGTAGGTATTACTGTTTCCAAAAATAAAAAAAAATATTCTTTAACTTTTCATTATAGTTTCAAATAATGATACAAATATTGCCAAAACGTCAAAAATATGCGTGTCAGACGTAACAAATTATTCGCAAAATAACATTTGCGGGAATTTTTGTGGTCTAAAAAAGAGTTTAAAATCTGCGAAAATTCGCATGAATGATAAACGTCATATATAATTTCACCCCATCCAAAAACTATTTGCTTTATCAATAAGAAAGTTATTAGTGTTATTTGTCTTCTAGAAATAGTAACAACGTATACTTTATGTACGGTATAGTATGGTACAGTATGCTATTAGCTTATTACAACAGACTAAGTAAACAGGTGATTTGTTCCGGAACTAGGCCAGCATCCCTTTCCTGAGCTGCTTCGAATATTTCTATAAATAAATATCTATGGCCATTACAGCATGTCGGATCAGCAAGAGTCAAGAGTAGATGAACAAAATCGGACAGACTGGTAATGACGATGAAGATGGAAGAAGGCCAAAGAGTAATGGGTGTAAATGATATATTTTTTGTTTTAGCTGCACTCGTAGACAGTCCTATACATGCTATAAATAATAAAATTAGAAAATGTGAGGCGTTCCAGAAAAAAATAAAATACGTACTAGCCTTATCAGACTGAGATGTTAGTCTGTTTCCCGGCCGTTATTGAAATTGTTGACAATATTTGTTAATTTTTGTATATTCCGAATAGTCCAGTCAATCTAAGATTTATCCTCAAACTAATTGCAACAGAAAATGTTTTAGTTATAATCTATAGCATTATGCCCTTTATATACACAGAAAAGAGTCCCATAAAATCTAACTTCACTTGAGGCAGGAACATGTTATATATACTAGATATAGTGTTCCCAGCTTGAGAAAAACTCAAAATCAGCATTTTTAATTTCCTATGGAAATTAACGTCATCAGAAGGGGAGATAACTCTTGCAAAAATAAGTCTTTTTTTGGTTGTTTTTCTTGAAATTTATGTAAAGTATGAAACTTAAATGGGGTTACAGGTTTGTATTTAACTAAATTATATAATCTTCTGCTCATGAAATGTACAAAACCTAAGTGTTATGGGTAGTTTTATTTTTTCCATGCATTTTTCATTTAAAAAATTGCAAATTTGAAGCTTTGTGACAATTTAGAAAAATTAATGTGAAAATTTGGTATTGTTTACATCTGTATTATATATTTTTTCAGCAACTTACTTATCTAAAGAAACTTTAAACCGCAAAAAAGAAGAATACATGCTTAATTATTTTGATTAAATTTGAGATTCTTTACCTTGACACGTTGAAAAATTCAAAAAAGGGTCAACCAATGAATTATGAAATTAAGTTTTTAGCTTGATAAAAGATATAAAACACCTTTAGAGTTGTTTGTTATATACTCTAAAGACAGCTAAAAAATCAAGAATCAATACATTCTGATGAATAGAAGCAGTTAAGTAATAACTTTCTATCAATTTTTATTCAAATTTCTGCCTTTTTTGCAAGAGTTATCTACTTTTTCAATGCAAATCTCCATAGGAATTTTAAATAGTGATTTTTTTAGTCTTCCTCAAGTTAGATTTTATGGGACTTATTTATGGCAATGTATAAAAATTAGAATGGAAATGGGGAATGTGTCTAAGAGACAACAACCCGACCATAGAACATACAACAGTAGAAGGTCACCAACAGGTCTTCAATGCAGCTAGAAATTCACGCACCCGGAGACATCTTTCAGCTGGCCCCTTAACAACATACTACTCTCCAAAGTGTACACAAAAAACTAAAATTAAAATATCATACAAGACTAACAAAGGCTAGAGGCTCCTGTCTTAGGACAGTTGCAAACATGTGGAGGGGTTAAGCATGTTTCTGAGATCTCAACCCTTCCCCTATACCTCTAGCCAATGAAGAAAAGTAAACGCATAACAATATGCACATTAAAAGTCCGAGTCTGATGTCAGAAGATGCATGTTACCAAAGAAAATAAATAAAATGACAATAATACATAAATAACAACAGACTACTAGCAGTTATTGAGTTAACTGACATGGCATATATAGTTGTTAACTTCTTTGTCATTTAGTCTGTGTTGGAGAATTGTCTCGTTTGTAATCATACCACAGCACATCTCCTAATTTTAAAGTGTCCAAATTCAGAACTTATAGTAGCATAAATCATGTCTGCTGTGAGAGGGCAAACAAGGCCATTTTCCATAAATTTGATACTTCCAAGAGACATAACACTTTTTAACATAAATGGGAAATGTATCCATGGGTCATCATGGGATGATGCTTGCATATCATATAAAGTTATAAACAAAAATAACTGAAGAACAGTGAAACGGACACTACCCAAATTAGTACCTGATCTGAGTTTTGTGGTAAGAAGTATTGTGTTTAAGTTTCAGAAAATTTGTTTAAGGCAAACTAAAGTAAGAGAATGGAAACAAAAAATTCAGCAATTTTTCCAAAGGAGCTTAAATCTAGAACGGTCAAGGTGACACCACCAAAATTCAAACCTGATATGTATTTCATGGTAATAAGCATTGTGTTAAAGTTTCAGAAAATTTCATTTTAGCATTTCTTCCATTTGTAAAGGAGCTTAACTCTAGAACAGGCAAGGTGACACCAGCAAAATTCAAAAATGATTATATTTTGTAATATTAAACATTGTGTACAAGTTTTATAGAATTTGGATGAGACAAACTCAAGTAAGAGAATTGAAATGAAAAAATCAGCCTTTTTTCCATTTTAAAGGGGCATAACTCTAGAACAGTTAAACTGAAATAACCAAAATTTAAACATGATATGTGTTTTTAAACTAGAGTATTAGGTATAAGTTTCATACTATTTGGTAAAGCCAAACTAATTTACAAGACAGAAACAAAATAATTAGCATTTTTTCCATTTTTTCCATTTTTAAACCAACATAACTCTTGAGGGATTAAACATTGTATTTGAAGGCTGCATTTCATGTGCCAGAAAATACAACAGCTCAATGACTATGGAGTAAGATGTCCACTCTACGATAATGTCATTCCATAATTAAAGACTGTTACATTTGGGATCCATTGATGAAACATGTAATCATGTTTAAAATTTAGTCTTTCATTTGAAAGATACAGCACTGAGGCGAAATGAATAAATTGAAATATGGACATAAGTATGGACATATGTGTACCTCCGGCAGCAAGAGGGTTAAAGTGATGCCAATAAAATTCAAACTGGATCTATGTTTTGTGGTAATTAGCATTGTGTATTAATTTCATTAAATTTGGATGAGGCTTAAGTTGGAGAATGGAAACCAACTATGGGACATAAGGACGGACTGATGTACAGACAGATATACAGTGTACATAAAACTTAATGCCTCTCCGCTACATCAGAGGCATAAAAAGTGGAACAGCCACCATTAGGCCAAACAAAAAAAATATTTGTCTGTTTACGGTTACCCGACCAAGTGCTGAACCTAAGCCATTTTATTTCCATCATAAAGTGAAAACTAAACTGAACTTGTGTTAAAAGTGAATATAATGTTGCCTGATACATCCTAATGTTCATAATCATGAATATGATAGCTGTTTAAAGAAATTTGCGAGTGGTGTGATGAAATAACCATTTTGCATACATTTTTTCAAATCAATGACAAAACAAATAATCCATTCATTAAAAATATGGGTAAACTCAGCAATGATCAACTATGCCCACGACAAGATGAAACCGCACACTCAAAATCATGTCACAAAAAATAAAATGAAAAAAATAAAATAAAATGAAAATACCGACCTACCTACCCTATTTTTTTTAAAGCATGTAACCTTAAACAGACATATATATATTTTGGGCCTTATAGAACTATTCTGACATATTGTTGTTTATATTACCTATAGTATAAGATTTATCTAATCTGGCAAGAATTGTACCTGTCATAGAGCTAACAAGGCAATTTTCCATAAATCTAATATTTCCAAGGGGCATAACTTTTGAAAAAAAGGTGATAGGCCACCATTATAAAACATGTTCAAGATGTTGATACTATCCTATAAAAATTTAAGTTTGGTAAAAACCTGCCAAGAATTGTAATTGTGAGAGCTCTAACGAGGCCATTTTCCATAAATTTAATATTTCCAAGAGGCATGACTCTTTGAGAAAAGATGATTGGACACCTTTATGGACCTTGTCCAAGATTTTGCAGATATTAACTTAAAGTATGATGAGTTTTATAAAATAATCACAGAAGAATTGTACGGCTGTAGTACAGGTCTGTTAGAGTGCTAGCAAGGCTATTTTCTATAAATTTAATATTTCCAAGGGGAATAACTCTTTAAAAAAGTTGATTGCCCACCATTTTAGAACTTGTCAGGGATATTGTTGATATTAACCTAGAGTATAAGTTATATCAAATGTGGTTACAATTTTACAGACCTGACTGTGAGAGCTCTAACAGGACCTCAGTCTCAGAACACGACCTGACGGGCGGACGCCTGGTATTTCCATGTCCCCCCCCCCCCCCCAAACGCGTAATGAGGGGTCTAGACCATGTAGACTAGACGGTAGTGCATTACACAATAATTCTTTACACGATTATGTGTCTTTCAACACCTTATTTGTTAAAATACAACCATGTCATTCCAGATATTTTTTGAAAAAATGTGTTTCTATATGAAATGTTGATGTAGATGTCTTGGTGACGAAAACTTTTGACCATGTTCTCCTTTATATTATCTATATAACAATTATAATAAATTGCAATCCTCAGAATAGGATAGCTTTACCATCAACAAATGTACGACTCTCTGCTTTATTTGGGTTCCAACCGCAGTATCAGTAATGTGGCCGCTTCATAAAACATGATGCTGTCAAGTTCCGAATGAGGACTTGAGTGCTTCCGAAAAAATATTAAGTCTGTTATAAAAAGCTAATAGCATACTGTACCATACTCTACCGTACATACAGTATACGTTGTTACTATTTCTAGAAGACAAATAACACTAATAACTTTCTTATTGATAAAGCAAATACTTATAGGATAGGGTGATAATTTATGAAGTCATTGCTGTTTTTTGTGTTAATGGAACGGTCAAAGCTGATTTTTTCAAAAATGAATAATCCTCGCCATGGTCAGGTTTTGGAAAATGGTAAGTTATCAAAAGTTACCGCTGTTTAACATATCAGAAGATATAAAATTTTGTTTTCATAAATTATTCCTACAAAAGTGCTTAGATAGGCCAATTAAAATCCGGAATTTTACAGCACTCGCACAACAAATAAAAACGCATTGGCTTCGGGAAAATGTCTTGCAAGATTGTCCAATGTCGAATTTCGACGCTTTTTACCAAAACACTGTCAGTTTCAACGTCATTATATTGAATATTAAATTTGTAGCATACAAAATAGTGCTTTTGCGTAATTGTGCATTCACCCCACATTACGATAACATACTTTTTGATAAGCTGTGAAGTCGAAATGACTTCGTTTTTTAACAAATCAAATGTCTTGCAAGTTTGTCCACTGAACAATTTTCTTACGTTTTGAACGTTTTCGATTCGGGACGCTAATACATATATGTGTTTTCAAATTATTTCTAAAAGTTTGTTCTTTGTTTTGGTGTTAAACACCGCTATACGTATAAGCGACATTTGTTGTATGCTATTGACCTGTCTTCATAGGTAGGAGAAGCCGGACATCAGGCGAGCTTTATTTAAAATATTTGCAATAACTGTCGATTAGGATCGGAGTCGAACAAATATCGCCACGAGCGTATCTTAAAATCGCCGCAGGCTTTTTATCACTTTATATGAACTCATTATGCCAATCACCCTCCTTGACCATCGAAATTAAAAGCAGTTCGTAATATCATATGATGTATGAACGATATTTCATTGTTTTTAAATAACAAATACGGTTCGATTTCATGTTTTCAGATCAGAGGACAAAACAAAATAACAAAATTACAAATTTTGAAAATAGATAGAATCATAGAAACCACGATAAGAACTGTAATATATAATAGTAGTTATAATCAAATAGAAAATGAATAATTATCTTAAATGAAAAGAAAAAAAAAATACGGTAATTTGCCAATAAATAGGTAAAATATTTCAGATGACTGGGGTTGTTCATTTAACCAAGATTCTAAAGTTGAGAAAGGGCTATATTCCTAGAGGATAATAGATCAACCGTTTATTTTCAAACTTGTAAAGCGTAGAACTGCGATTTGCTATTCATCTGCAATACGGTTTATTTGTGCTGAAATTGAAGGGGTCAGTAAAATGGTTGTACCTGAGGAGTTACACCTCGATATTATACAAAGCTTGTAAACATATCAGATGAATATAATTATTTTTCACGCAATCATTCTCTTTCTTGATTTAATTACTCCGTTGTAAACAATAAACTTTTTCATTAAAATCTTTTAACTTATTATCACACACACCCCTCCCACTCTCCCCCAAAAAACACAAAAAAAAACCAACAACATTAAAAAAAAAAAAAAGATAAAAGCACAAAACATAAAACCATGCTTCCTCCCTTCCCTCTTTTCTTAAATTTAAAAGGGTGACCAACGCATTATATAATATACTATTAATAGGCACTATTTTCTCAACTAAATACCTATGTTGTATTGTTTATTTTTGCTTGCGTAACTACCAGTAGGACATATTTCATACATATTCAAAACTTTCGATAAAAAATGATTACAAACAAAACGAACAAAGTATACTCGATTACCGACGTAAAACGTCAAATTTTGACGTTACCAATTGGGACGCAATATCGTGCGTAACGTCACAGTTCTAAATGACGTCACTGCAGAAAGGGCAATTTATAATTTAGAACAAAAAATCAGTTCCAATTACTTTACTATATAATAGCAGATGTTTCTATATTTTTTACGGATCAAAAGTTACATGTACGAAGTGGATAGGAGGTTATCCAACTCATCGGAGAAATATTTTTATAAGATTGCAAATGAAACATCATTGTTTACGTTTCTTCGTTCCCCGTTTTTAACAGTCTCTTCGTAAATATAACTCTGCATTTAATTTAAGTAAATTTAATCTTAATTTACCTTGTTTGCCTTGGATTTACATTCATGATTTAAGATTCTGTTTTGACAAATGTTCAAACGAAAATTGTACAGTGGATGTCTTATCTTATCTTATCTTATGAATTATGGGATATCATAGTAATGAACACAGTGTTGTTAAACGAGGCCCCTCATGGGGGGGGGGGGGGGGGGGGGGGGGGGTCCTAGTAATCACATAATCACCATTTTTTTGCCAATATAATCACATAATCATTAAATATTTGCTTATCTTTAGTAATCAAATAATCATAAACTAAAAATATAGTCCTAGGTAATCAAATAATCATGAAATATTTGGCTTAATAATCAAATAATCATTAAAAAAACGGCCAAGTAATCACATAATCAAAAACCCCATGAGGGCCCTCTTAAACGCAAGAAAACTATGTACATTTGCACTGAGGTCTCAGATTTGCATTATCTCGTTGCCAAACTTATCCATAACGATAATGAATAATATATGGGAGTCTGGAACGTCAGAAAAATATACTCGATCTGAACATGATTGAAATATTTGCCACTGGACGTAAGGCTACAAACAAAACCAATCATTTTCCTTCTTCAAATTATCACCCTGTATAACCCCGATACAGATGACACCGGACGTTGACGCGTTCGAATCGAACACATCGTATAACACTGAGTTCAGACAATAAGAAATTAATACTTTTAAAGAAAATCCAACATTTATTCTTCGGATATTTTGCTCCAATATATTCTTTGCCATAATACTCATTAGTTACTAAAAGGTTTTTCAAATATGTGGAATTTTTATATACAAACATCAAACAACGCACGACGATATCAATGATAAAACGTGCTTGGTATTTTTAAATATTCAAAACTTAATGTTTCTTGTACCTCAAAGTTTTTATAACATACATTTTTGAAAATTTCATAGTTAAAATTAACAAACTTATAAAGGTCGAATGTTTGTGTCGTGTCTAGAAACAAAAAAAAAATACACGTTTTAATGTGTCTTTATTTTCATGTTGTGTACGCTTCGTTGTCATTACATCTTTTTATACTGTACGCTTCGTTGACACAATATTGCGTTTGTCAATAAATTTTGCGTGTATGAAATAATGCTTTGATATGATTATAACCAATATGCATGTTTAAAAAATAAATAATTTACCACCATAACATGCAGACAGCAACCCATAAAAAATTGTCAATTTCCTCATGGAATGTACATGGCCTTGGGGATAAGATGAATGACCCAATGTTTCTGGATTTTTTAAATAAAGATATAAATATACTGTTAGAAACCTGGAAGGGGGGATCAGAAGATTTTAAAATTGAAGGCTATAACATTATCTCTAAAATACGCAAGAAAACAAAAAAAGCCAAAAGACATAGTGGTGGCATTATAGTCACGATTAAAAAACAATTTTACAAGGGGATTTCTTATCTTAAAGATGCTACGTCATCCCAGAATAGATCATGGTTAAAGCTTGATAAGTATATCTTTGGACTTAAACAAGATTTATATCTTTGTGCTGTTTATATTCCCCTTTTTTCATCAGCACACTATGATAGTGACTTTCTATTGAAGGACAAATTATTTTAATAGGGGATTTTAATTCTAGAACTGCAATTAAAGCAGACTACATAGAAAATGACTCAGATGAAATAAATAATTTTGATGGTATTGACCTTCTTCCAGAGAGCTATATAACTGATATTGAAATCAGAAGAGTAAACCAAGATAGCACTTTGAATACATTGGGGAATAAATTACTTGAATTATGTTCGTCCCCAAGACTACGTATACTCAATGGTCGTTTTTTGGGAGATTCCCTGGGATATTTTACTTATATGACTGTGTAATACTGGGTTCAGTACAGTTGATTATGCTATTGCAAGTGAGAGTCTCCTGTCTGAGGTAAAATACTTTAAAACAAATGACTTTACATATTTATCAGATCATGTTCAAATAAACTTATATATGAATTGTTCTATTATATCAGATACATGTATGAAGAAATGTTTAGATGAAAAGAGATGGCATTTGATAAAATCATACAAATGGACAGAATTGTCATCTTCAAAATTAATTGATGTTCTATCAACAGAAAATGTTAAAAAGGAAATTTTAGATTTAGAGATGCAACATTTTGATAGCAATAAACTAGGCGTTGATGGTGCAACTGAAAAACTTACCAAAATTAAACAAACTATTGCAGAAAATACATGTAAAGTCATATCTAAACCAACAAAAAAGAAAAAGAAAAAAATTAAACAAGTATGGTCAGATAATGTAGTATATGAAACAAAAAGACAAATAAACTTTTTAGGAAATAAAATCAAGAATAACTTAAATGACAAAAGTTTAAAACGTAAATATTTTGAATTATGTAAAAAACTAAAAAAAATGATTAAACAGAAAAAAATTGAATATCACCAAAAACTTTATAAATCACTTTCAGATAATTTTAAAAATAATCCAAAAGAATACTGGAATATTCTAAAGGCAATAAAAAGAAACCAAATATTGAAGAAGATATTCCTGAAATTTTAATGAATGAAAATAAAATCATAAAACATTTTCAGGATCAGGGTACACCAGGCTCATATGATAAATCCTTTGTAAATAAACTGGATCGTGAACTAAACATTCTAGAATATAATATTGATTTGAATATGGAAACTGATGCACCAATTACATTTGCTGAGGTAAAATTGGTCATTTCAAACCTTAAAGTAAACAAATCAGCAGGCCCAGATAGAATTGTGATTGAAATACTCAAACACTCACAACCTGTGATAATTAATTCTATTGTAAAAGTTTTTAATTTGATTTTAAAGACAGGTAATTATCCAGATTCTTTGAAATTATCTTTCATGATCCCTTTACATAAAAAAAGGTGACAACTTAGACCCTAATAATTATAGAGGAATTTCTCTTATAAGTAATCTACCAAAACTTTTTAATGCCATATTGAATAATAGACTAATCAAGATTGTTGACAAACAATTAAGTGATTGTCAGTTTGGTTTTAGAGAAAATGTTCAAATTTTAAAGTAAATTTGGATTTTATTAGATAAATACTTACCATCATAAATTCTGAGTGTAACCCCAATTGCGTCATAGGTCAGATGGAAAATCCCTACTAAAAATAAACGTACTCTCACTGGTCCGGACATATACCCCTGTTTGCCCATATTCTTCCATTCAATTTCCTCAAGACAGAAACATAAGGAAAGGGGATGAAGGGGAGGTGGGTGGGACCTATAATTTATGATGGTAAGTATTTATCTAATAAAATCCAAATTTACTTTAAAATTTGAATATTTTATAGCTATAAATACGTTACCATCATAAATTCTGAGTAACAGAATCTAACGTAAAGCTGAATCCCCTGTAACAGAAGAAACAGGAGGAAAGTTCAATCTTTGTGCTGAAACTATAGGTCCAAGAGAGTATAAACTCTCGGCAAAAGTAGCCATAGATTGGAGGTAGTGAGATATAAAAGAGTTCTCATTTCTCCAGAAACCTGCAGACAGTACCTCTTCTAAAGATGCACTGTTAAACAGAGCCCAGGATGTAGAGATACCCCTAACATCATGGGCTTTAACATTAAAACTATTTAAAAGTTCTGCCTTAGAAGAACCATAAGCTAAAGATATGCATTTGCATATCCAAGTAGAAATAGTTTTAACAGAAAGATCTGAGATTCCTTTTTTAATAGGAATAAAGAGTCTTGAGTTAGAAACAGAACGTAAACTACACGTTCTTTCCAGATAAATAGAAAGGATTCTTACTGGACATAAAAGTACAGAAATAGAATCGCTAGGGAGTGCAGGAATCACAACTGGTTCTGCACCCTTATCTGGAATCTGATTCTTTGCCAAAAAAGCAGGATCCGTTAAAAGAGTAACAGAAGATTTATCCCTGTTAAATCGAAGGCAAGCATCAGAAATAGAGAAGGCATGGATTTCACTCCTTCTCCGTCCAGAAGCCAAAGCTAAAAGAAAACAGCATTTATAGGAAAGAAACCTTAAATCTATTGTTTCTGCTGGTTCAAAAGGAGGAAGTTTTAAAAAGGATAAAACTAGTCCAAGGTCCCACTTAGGAACTAAAGTTTTTTGTCTTGGTCTTTCAAGACTAAAACTACGAACCAAAAGAGAAATATGCTCATTGATTCCAAAATCTGGGCCACCAGAAATATGAATAGTTCTTGAGATAGCTGATCTATATCCCTTAATAGTAGAGGGACATAATCCTTTGGATTCAAAAAGAAAAACTAGAAAGTCTGCTAATTGTTGTACAGTGACTTGGAAAGGATCAATTTCCCGCTCACTACACCAATCTGAGAAGATTGACCATTTTGCATCATAGACAATGCTAGTGGAGTCTCTGACAGACTTTGTGAGATGCTTGGTTGCTCCTTCAGAAAAACCTCTCTTTCTGAGGCTAACCCTGAGAGAAGCCAGGCGTGTAGATGAAGTTTTTCTGGATTTTGACAAAGAACCTTGCCCTTGATTTGAGACAGAAGGTCTGGTCTCAGAGGTAGAACTAGAGGACAAGCACATGAAAGGCGCAGAAGGTCTGGAAACCAAGACTGTTTTGGCCATGCTGGAGCAATAACTATGATCTTGCAATTTTCCCCTGCTATTTTCTGAAGTACTGGGGAGAGAAACCTGAAAGGAGGGAAGGCGTACCCGAACATTCCTTTCCAAGATAGGCTCATTGCGTCTACCGCAAAAGATTTTGGATCCGGAACCGGAGACACAAATGTTAGAAGTTTGTGATTGAGACTGGTCGCAAACAGATCTATCTGAGGTGACCCCCAATGAAGAGTCACAGCTTTGAAAACTACTTGAAGTAGTTCCCACTCCGTGTTTACTGGAGTAAGGGATCTGGATAGAGTGTCGGCTAGAATATTGAGGTGCCCCGCAATATGTCTCACCACTAGATGAACCTGGAGTTGAAAACACAGAAGGAGAATGTCTCTGGCTATCTGATAAAGAGAAGGTGAATGAGTTCCTCCCTGATTCTTGAGATAAGCTACAACTGTTGTGTTGTCCGTGGCCAGAATGACAGACTGATTCTTTAGAGACATTTGGAAATGATTCAGTGCAAACAGAACTGCTTTCATTTCCAATACATTGATATGCTCTTCCAAAAGATCTGGACTCCAGACTCCCGAGATTGTAAGCCCCTCCAGATATGCTCCCCAACCGAGGGTGGAGGCATCTGTGAATAATGTTAGACTGGGAACTTGAGGGAACAGACATAGGCCCCTCATTACATTTTCCCGTACTAACCACCATTGAAGGTGTGGAAATAAAGGCTGAGTGATTGGAATCAATGCTTCCCATTCCTGTGAAGCTGCAATCCATAACTTGTGCAGATAAAACTGAAGCGGACGAATGTGAAGTCGTCCCAATGGAATTACATCTGCCAGAGAGTTCAATAGACCCAGAAGTTGCAAGAATTGACGTGCTGTGACTGATTGAACCGTCAGGAATAAATGTATTTTCTGACATAGTTTTGTAAATTTCTCCTCTGGTGGGAGGACTAGGCCTACACTGGTTAGGAAATGTTCTCCCAGGAAAACAAAGTCTTGAGACGGAATTATCTCTGACTTTTTCCAAGAGATAAGGAAACCTAGGGACAGAAAACAATTGATGACCAAATCTGTCTGAACCCTCAATTTGATTGGGCAAAATTCCTTGAGAAGGGAATCGTCCAGGTAGGAATGAATCTGAATAGACAGGGAATGTAGGTGAGCTATAGCTGCCTGCATGATTTTGGTAAAAGCCAAAGGGGCTGTAGACAGGCCAAAAGGGAGAGCCTTGAACTGGAAAACTTTGTTGTTCCAAACGAAGCGAAGGTATTTCCTGTAAGTTTGGGAAATGGGAATGTGGAAATACGCGTCTGAAAGATCCAGAGAAGTAGTCCACATTCCTGGAAGGATTGAAGCCCTGATGGATCTGTTTGTTTCCATTTTGAAGTGGGGAACAATAAGAAGTTTGTTCAGAATAGATAGGTCTATGACCGGCCTCATTCCTCCAGTCTTCTTTGGAACCAGAAAAAGACGGGAATAAAATCCCGGAGACAGAGTTAAGATCGACACCTCCTCTATTGCAGCTTTTTGTAACATTGTGTCCACTTCTACTGATAGAAGTTGACACTTTACTGGGTCTTGAGTATGAGACAAACTTATTGGAACTGCAGACAGAGGAGGTGGGTTCTTGAACTGAAGTGTTAATCCCCCTCGAATTATTGACAGCACATAACAGTCTGAGGTAATTTTCTTCCACTGATTTAGGAAAAAACTTAACCTCCCCCCTACTGGTATTGATTTTTGAGGAACTTGTTGTAAATTTTCCCCTGGGGAAGCTGTCAATAACGTACGAGGGGGCAAGAACCTAGGTACTAGACCCAGGTTTCTTGGAACCCTTAAAACCACCAGAAGGCTTACCGGAGCTTTTTCCTGAGTTATTGGGTTTGTTCTGCGGTTTGCCGTAGTTATTCTTCCTTTTCTTAGCAGAAGAAGGAGGACCACCTGAAGCAGAAGTACTAGTAGAACTAGAAGTAGCATTAACCGACCTCTTGCCATTAGTAACTTGTACACTAACTTTGACTGGAGGAGGGTTTTTGCTGAGTTCCTCTTGAACCCGCTGTAAGGGTAAACCAAACATCTTGTCAGAGAGTGGAGATTTCAGTAAAGAATCTTTCAAAGGCTCAGCGATAGAAATGTTTTCAAGAAACTCTGCTCTTTTCGATAGGGTGCAATTAGCAATAGAACCCATTAAAAGCAACTGAGATGAACCTAAAGCTTTATCCAGTTGAAGTAAGAAGGGTCGTACTTCTGCTGGAACAACCGAATCTTCGCTGTTAAGCAAATGTCCGGTTGCAGCTAGAAAATGTTCGGCTGTGCCAAGAACTTGAGAAGCACTACGAAGGAGATTCTCAGTCTTTGACCAAACAGGTTGAGTGAGACGAAGACCATCTACTGGCTTTTTTCCCAATAAAGATGACACAGATTTGTCACAATTGGGAACAAGTCTACCCAGTGAAGAATCAAAGATATCAAAATCCTTGTACTTAACCTGATCAGAAAAGGATGACATTCCAAATCCTGAGATATTGTTATTAGCAACCTTTTCACTAGCAGAATTAGCGATACCTTCATTAATAAATTGTAAAGCAAAAGCCATATGGCCAGATTCAGGAAAAGAATTGTGAGAAGTCACAGTATCCTGAGAAATACCACAGGAAGCTTCAAAAGTTGAAGAAGGTTTCTTCGGCTTGGAAGGAGAGGCAAAAGGGATATGTGCTTCATCCCTCATCAAGGTATACACCTTATCCCTAAGATCCTTCAAGGAAGGAGGATTCTCAGTCTCCTTATTGGGAGGTTGTTGAGCTGACTTAGAAGAAGGCTCAGGGGCCGTCTTCGATACCTTGGGAGAAGAAGAACTTTCAACATCCTCATCAGTGAGGAAAGCCCTTTCATGACTCCCAGGGGAAACAGAAAGCTCGTCATCCTCCCTCTCATCACATTCTACAGACTTAGCTGGAGAAGGTTGATGAGAAGAAACTCTATTCTCCAGTAGAGTCATACGACTGGATAGAGTACTAAATTCAGCCTTGAAAGATTCACCAAAGTCCAAAAGTAACTTCTGTAAACCATCCAAAGGTGATGCATGATCAGAAACCTGAGTACCATGAGAAGAACTAGAAGCTTGAGAGTCAGGTACGGTGGTAGAGGGAGCTACTGCAGAAGTCAAAGATACTGCTACGGGTAGAGCATGAGCTAAAGGTGGTGCAGTAGCTACCCCAGAAGGGGGACCATAGAAATTGTCCCTATAAGGCCAAAAACCAGGTTGGTTTGGCATAAACCCACCATAAGGGTAAGACTGTGGCCAAGGTGGCTGAGACCATGAGGGTAAAGGTTGTGTGCCCGTGTTGGGAAGCATATACCCACAATAGGATAGTGGGGGTCTAGAACCTGGCAAGTTCAAGCCCATAGCTGTACCTGGGACAGAACTAATAGTACCCGCTGAATTAACAGGCCTAGATAAAGTATGAGTCACCGAAGTTGACGTAGGTACCCCCCCAAAATGCATGGCCGAACCTTGTGAAAGGGTCGGATAGGTAGCATTACCAGACACCGTTGTCGAAACTCCGGTCAATGTACTGGTAGTTTGGGGGGGACTTAAAGGTAGTGACCCATCTAAGAGATAGTCCGAACCAGGAATACTTACATACGGACTATTCAAATTAAAGTCCATAATAAATTTTACTTTAGTAAAAAAAAAACACAAATAATTTGTTTAGAAATTTAAACAAAACAAGGGAATATATTTCCAATAAAATACACAATATATATGAAAAGCAATTAAGCTATTCAAAACAAACTAAACACTTCTCTGTTGAATCTGTAAAACTTGACGTGCACGTGTGACCGATGTCGCAGATGGAAATTGAATGGAATAATATGGGCAAACAGGGGTATATGTCCGGACCAGTGAGAGTACGTTTATTTTTAGTAGGGATTTTCCATCTGACATATGACGCAATTGGGGTTACACTCAGAATTTATGATGGTAACGTATTTATAGCTATAAAATCACAAAACAGCTGATAGCATCTTTTTTATTAAAGTCCTTGATAAATAAATATTTACATAAAGAGAAAAAAAAAGATTTATGCCTGCTTCATAGATCTGAAAAAGGCTTTTGATTCAGTATGGAGAACTGCTTTACTTATTAATTATGTAAAATGGGAGTTGGCAGGTCTTTTTATAGAGTTTTAAAACAACAATACTTAAATACTAAATCATCTTTAAAATATAAAGATTATGTATCAAAATATTTTAATATTGCTAGAGGGGTTAAACAAGGAGACACACTAAGCTCCACTTTATTTAATGTCTTAATAAATGATATTGTAAAAAATTTTGAGGGAAATGATATTGTAAAAAATTTGAGGGAAATGATTCAAGTCCTCTTAAGCTTATAAATAGTAAGGTGGGATGCCTCCTTTTTGCAGATATCTTTTAATCCTGTCAGAATCAAAAGAGGGTCTTCAAAACAGTTTAAATAATGTTAAATTATATTGTAACAAATGGCAGCTCTCTTTGAATACAAACAAACTAAATCCATGATTTTTAGTCTGTCAAAACATAATAGTGAAACATCACATATTTACTATGAGAATAAAGCCATAGAGAGTGTAACAGAATATTCATTTTTGGGAATGTTGATAAAATGTAATGGAAATTTATCACAAAGTACTTTAGAGTTGACAAAAAAGGCAAAAAAAGTATTTTTTGCAATAAAATCCTATACTAAATCATTGAATAATCTACCTATAAAAGTAGCAAATAATCTTTTTGATTCTTTTTAAATCAATTATGACCTATAATTCTGAAGTAACATATTTGGATACATATATTTCTTTTCATCGAGCCAATAACAGAGCCTTATCTTCAGGAAAAGAAATTAATCAACTTGATTTTATAGACAAAACCCCCATTGAAAATATGCATCTTAAATTTTGTAAATCTACTATAGGAATAAGAAAAAATGCATCCAATTTAGGAGCAAGAGTTGAATTAGGGAGATTGCCTATCAAATGTTTTATTAAAACACAAACCCTTTTATATTTAGCTAGACTATATAATAATAATATTAATCCATTGATAAAGGAAGCTTTTTCTCTAGCACAGTCTCTAGATTTGACAGGAACTTACTCATAGATATAGGAAGATGTGGTGTGAGTGCCAATGAGACAACTCTCCATACAAATAACAATTTAAAAAGTAAACCATTATAGGTTAAAGTACGGCCTTCAACACGGAGCCTTAGCTCACACCGAACAACAAGCTATAAAGGGCCCCAAAATTACTAGTGTAAAACCATTCAAACGGGAAAACCAACGGTCTAATCTATATAAACAAAACGAGAAACGAGAAACACGTATATATTACATAAACAAACGACAACTACTGTACATCAGATTCCTGACTTAGGACAGGTGCAAACATTTGCAGCGGGATTAAACGTTTTAATGGATCCAAACCTTCTCCCTTTTTCTGAAACAATAGCATAACATCACAACAAAGAAAAACATACGATAAAATATCAATTGGCAGACTTAACTCAATCAAAAAACGTATGATTAAACAATGAACGAATAAATTTGATCTGCGATATCTGAATACAAATGCACAGTTAATTAAATATTAGAGACAAACATTCATGACCAAAAAGCTAACAAACAAATTCAAAAACAGGACATGACTGAGAAATATTTAACCAATCAATGTTCACTTTAGATAGTATACATATGCAAAAATTATTGTTAAAGAGACTAATGTTGACCTTAATATTCTTTCTACTTGTAAGGACATAAAAGATGTAAATAAAATAAAAAACGATATAAAGTTAAAAATGAAAAATAGATATGAAGATTTAATTCAAAATAAATTTCAAAACATTGATGATAAAAGTAAATTTTTTTTTATAAAAAAATTTAAAAAGATTACAAACTAGAACCTTATCTTAATACATCTAATTTTCAGATAAGGAGATTAATCACTAAATTTAGAATAAGTGATCACTCCCTTTTGATTGAAAAGGGGAGATATTTTAAAATCCCAAGAGATGAACGACTTTGCCATAAATGTAAAATACTAGAGGATGAGAAACATTTTTTACTCTATTGTGAGTATAATAAAACTCTAAGAAATGATTTTTTTCATCACATATGTACTGAAAATAATAACTTTAATAATTTAACTAAAGAAGAAAAAATTCAATATTTACTAAATCTATCATCGCCTTTACAAACAAATAAGTTAGGATCCTTCTTGAAAAAGTCATTAGAACTGAGGGCAGGGGACTCTTAACAACTTGTTTGTTGTTAAAAAAAAATTTGATGCTGTTGTTATTGTGTATGTTTAATATGTATGTTTATTGTGTTTATTGTGTTAACATATGTTGGTCACAAACTGTAAAGTTTATATGACAATAAAATATTTGATTTGATTTGAAAAATATCCGTTGTATTGTCGAAACACTCTTTGAGGTATTTTGTACTTGTAAAAAAAAATCCTTATTTATACGAAAGTTGAATTGGTAGAAATACATTAACTCCGACAGATGCAAATATGACTAAGCATACATATACACACGTCCGAATATCTAATTTGATAGCATTTTAGAAAATGTTTACCATACGACAGTCAATGTACGGTTAGGGGTGGGTTAGGTGCCCGCTAGCATGTTTAATCCCGCCATATTCTGTATGTGCATGTCTAAAGCCAGGAGCTTGTAATCAGTGGTTATATATATTTCTGTGTTCACTATTTTGTGCAAAAATTAGGCTGTTAGTTTTCTCTTATGAATTGTTTTACATTTGTCATTTCTGTGTGATTTTTTAGCTGACTATGCGGTATGGGCTTTGTTCATTATTGAAGGCCGTACGGGGACCTATAATAGTTGTTAGTTTTTGTGTCGTCTGGTCTCTTGCGAAGAGTTGTTTCAATATCACATCTTCTTTTTGATGTAGACGGCAATCAAAAACAATTAATGGATTATTGGCTTTTGGCCTGAATCTCAGAGGCGGGTCCAAGGGGGTTATATGATTACAATAGAGTTACATTAAAGCTAGAGAATATATGTATACAATGAACATGTAACTTATAGCCGTCAATAGTAATACAGTTTCTTTAATGTAAAAATATAAATATGAAGAGATACTTCTTAATATTAACTGAAATGCTTTCTTCGATTTTGTTTTTGTTGTTTGTTTAATTTTTAAGGTATTAAGATTAATATGCTTAGTTTCCTCGAACATTACGGTCTTTCTACTGTGATGCCAAAATCTACATGATTGGTAATTCTGGTACTTTAAGCACCTTAAAGTCTATACCCACCAATACGCATTTCATTCAAATTTTGACTTATTTCGGAGAAGACCAAAAGGACCATATTTATATTCCCCAGTTACCTGTGGCGTCATCGGTAAATTATGCAATTGAGCAAAGCATCAATCATCAACCTAGCTAACCTTAGACATTTGCTTTGTTTCTTCTATCATGTCTTAATAGTTATCAATAAAAAATTGAAACGTTTCACAGTTGATACTTTTAACAATTTCTGGACCCCTTTATTTGTTAAGGGCATACGATACAGTTACAGGGGAGGTAATGACGTTGCTAACGTAAAATGTTATTTTCGCGACGTCAAACTATGACATATCGGGTCCGAGACCACAATTGTCGTCCCTTGATACGAATATAGTCCCTAGTGTTGACAGTGGGTTATACTTGCCATTAATTTTGATACCCCTTCCAAATTTATTTCTCCATGTTTAATGCCTCCAATTGCAAGTAGGGGGGTGAAATTACACTGTAAAAAAATTTGGGTCCAGAATTTAAAAGGAAAGTAGTGATTTGGTGCAGGTGAAAAAGGTTGAAAATTAGCACTTCGGAAGCTGTCAAAAGATTTCAAGACGCCCTAAACATAAAATTGTCCATATTTTGAGTTTGAGCCGATGAAGTTTTCTATAATTTTGATGTAATTTGTCCCAAAAGTAGTACAACACACTGTAAAAGTTTCTTTGAGGAAGCGCAGGTGGGATTTTTTTTATTTTTATTTATGTTCTAAAAGAAATGCACGACGAAATAATTGTGGTCTCTGACCATCGAGAAAAGATGCATTTTTCGACTGATTTTTATCATTCAAACTGATTTGATTTGAAAACGAGTGCATGGACCCCTATCTTTTAAAATTACATTTTGTTTCATTTTGCAGGGAGATTATGTGGACCAAATTTTATAAAACTGTAAATAGTGCATTTTTTTTTATTTTGATAAATATACAGCAATTTTTAGGATACTTATAAATACAGAAATTACAAATTATTTAACAAAAACAGTTTGTGTTTATCTTCAGGATAAACACAAAGTAGCAACAGATACTACATGTACGGTCCGACCGTATGAGTATTTTGAAAAAGTACGCATACGGCCCAGACCGTACGCGTACGGTCCAAATACTCATACAGTCTGGAACATATTCAGTGACTAATACTTTAGATACTAGTACATGATTTACCTCTTAGTTTTAATTCGCTTTGAAATAACTATCAGTTACTACAATTACTGACTCCTTTGTCGATATTTTATGTATATGGTTTTTGTGCCTTGTAACGACATTTTGAGTTGAGCCAATTGCAACTATTTTTATAAGTTGTGTTGTTACACCAGTCTCCCAGGTTAAGGAGAGGGTTGGGGGCTCACATGTTTAATCCCGCCACATTTTTTTCGTGTCGGTCCTACGTCATGAGCCTGTATAACATAGGTTATATAGATCTGTCATATTTTTTTTCTTTGATAAATAATCCATAAGTTATAAATAAATAACCGTTAGTTTTCTCGTTTTTATTTTTTCACATTTTTTTTATATTGGTGTCTTTTATAGCCAACTATATGGTATAGGTTTTCCTCACTGTCAAATGTTGTACATTGGACTATTATAATTGCTTTATTCACCCACTTCATTTAAACTTTGGTGGAACGTTGTATCACTGGCCATTACACCACATCTAAAAAGCTTTATATGTAAAAAAACAAACCCACCCATAGATATTAAAGCAGTTGGAATGCTATCTAAGGCATTCGGCAAACTAAGTTCAACGAGCTCCTATGTCTGCTTTCGTCTATGCGAATTTGGACCAAAATCAGAATTTGGAAGAGCCTCAAATTGTAAAAAAGGAAGTCATTAATGTTTTAATGACTGTTCTATACTTTTTGAAACTTTATTTCCTCTGGAATATATTTATTAACTGTTCATTTCATCTGGAATTACGTTGAAAGTCCTAATTTTCAATAGAAACATTCCTATCAGATGTACGCTGGTTAAACACTGCAATTTTCGCTTTGGGTGACTGGTGATTTAAGTTCAACTACATTTGTATTTTGACTAATTTAACTGATGTTCAATTTATTTGTAAATTTGTTTTTAGCACGAAGGTTTAAATTTGGCGCGCTCCCGCTTGGTCTTGCAGACCCCAAATACCCAGCCTCGTTTAAGTTTGGACCATGCTTTCTCAGTAACTGCTCATGGCTGCACGCTTCTTTTTTGCTAGCTTTCTCAAAACGCGATGGCCGAGGGACACGATGCTGAAAAGTTAAGAGACATTATCGAGAGTTTGAGAGCCGGTAAACAGAAACAAATGGATTCTAACGAATCTGATGATGACTTCCAAGAATCATTCGAGGAACTTGACCAGGAAAACGGTGGAACGGCGAATCCGAAACTGGACACTGCAGATGATAATTCTGAAATGGAAACAAGTGAACTCGAAAAACAATTGAAAGAACTCCAAATTGAGAGTAAGAAGGCTCATTTACGCCAGCAAATAGAGAAGGAGAAAGAAAGTTTGCGAACAATACTCAGGTCTGCTTTGACACTCCCCGAGGGACTGCAACCATCATCCTTACAACAGCATTCTGCAACAGGTGAGCCTATAAACTTTTCGCAACCTAACAAGGAACAAAGTGCACTTCAAATCTTATCTTTCATATGGCCAGAACCTGTTGAACAATTCCAAACTTTACTCTCGGAGGCGAGGTCGAGTTCCGTGTCGGTAAAAAGAAAACTCTAGATAAGGTAACGATCGAAGAATGGGGGTACGCCAACATCAGAATTATGCAAGAATTGCTCAAGCAAAAGCGTCTTAGTAACATTCAGGGTTATCTTAACTATACGGCTGACATTTATCGTTTAGCGGCCAGGAATGTTTGGTATTCCGTGTTATTATATGATAAAGAGTATCGCCAAAAACAGGCCGATGAATTATTCGAATGGGGAATTTATCGCAAGGATTTACGCGATTTCCAGTTGGTGCCTAAACGTGACAACCCTACATTTCGAGCATTTTCTGAAGCGTCGGTTGGAGCATCTAAAGGTAGGGGAAGGAATTCTAGGCCAGGGATAGACGAGCGCCGCAAAGGTCCGTTTTTACCAGATGGGAGAGAAATTTGTCGAAATTTTAACTCCAATTCATGTTTTCGATCGGATTGCAGAATGATGCATAGCTGTGCGATTTGCTTCTCTAATGCGCATTCGGCGCTTAACGGTCATTCTCAACCTACAAATAAGCCAAAAAACTTAGAACAGCCTCAAAATCGGGAATAGTCGTGAATAGAAAGGCGACCTCTACGACTAATGGTTTGCATTTCGAGGCTCGGGGGTCGTCTTTTGCCTATAGACATAGAAGACCGTGAATATATTTTAGATGGAGTAAAAAATGGATTTCATTTGTGTATAAAATTTGGTCCGCATTATCCGGTTAATAGAGAAAACTATTCGTCCGCTTTCAGATACAGGTCAAAAGTTGAAAATCAAATTAAGAAAGAGATAGAATTAGGAAATTATATCGTAACAAAATCTATTCTGACAATTGTGAGCTCATTAGGGGCCGTACCGAAGCCAAATGGAGATATTCGTTTGATACACGACGCGAGTCAACCGATTGGAATTTCATTAAATTCGTATACTAGTGATACTAATTGTGCTTATATGGATATGCGTCACGCTTTAAAGCTCATCAAACCTAATAGTTTTCTTGCAAAAATCGATTTAAAAAGTGCTTATAGATCCGTGTGTTGCCATGTTTCAGATCACAATTTAACAGGTTTAAAGTGGACGTTCTTAGGTGATGATAGTCCTACATATATGTTTGATTCTAAGCTTCCTTTTGGGCACTCCCGGAGTCCAAAAATATTCCAAAAATTAAGCGAAGCAGTGTGTATAATAATGAAATGTAGATATAATATTACGTGTATTGCATATTTGGATGATTTTCTAGTTATTGAAGATACAATGTTTAATTGTAATAGAGGGTTACATTTATTGATTCGTACTTTACGAGAATTAGGATATAACATAAACTGGTCTAAGGTTGAAGGACCAGCACAACGCATTACTTTTTTAGGTATAATTATAGACACTCGTGAATTGACTCTTACTATGCCACCGGAGAAACAGTCTGACTTTTATAATTTATTATTGTCTTTTCAAAAGCGTAAACGTGCAAGTATTAAACAGATTCAATCTCTTTGTGGTAAACTAAATTGGGCCTGCCAAATGGTCAAGGGAGGAAGAACTTTTCTCAGACGTTTGATTAACTCTATTTCCAGCGCACAAAACCGCAATGACAAAGTTTTATTGAATTCTGAATTTAAAGCTGACATTTCTTGGTGGTTAAACTTTATGAGTGTATTTAATGGAACTGTTAAATTCATAGATTTCAAGCCTATCACTTCCTTACAAACTGACGCTTCTTCGTTAGGAGGCGGTGGCTATTATAACGGAGATTATTTTTATGTGAATTGGGCTATTGATTTTCCGGTTTTCCGAAAGGAACATATAAACATAAAAGAAACATTGGCTGTTGTTTTATCAGTGCTTCGTTGGGGCCACTTGTGGCAAAATAAAACTGTAATTGTGCTAACTGACAATATGACTACAAAATGTATTCTAAACAAGGGATCGACAAAAAACAATGTGTTAATGAGTTTATTAAGGGACTTGTTTTGGCTGTCCGCGAGGTATAACTTTGACATTAAAGGAAAATTTCTAAGTGGACGTTGCAACATTATAGCGGATGCTGCATCCAGGCTGCATGAGGAAGGCCAACTTTCAAGACTGTATGATATCTTAACAAGTTATAGTTATATTTCTTTTAGTGCAGACGAACTGTTGAGACACGTGTCTTATGAATTTTATATTTGTAGATGGTGCAAGCCGGCCATTAGACTTGGAGATAACTGTAGGACGCTTGAAAACCAAGGGGTGGGCTGAATCAACATCAAGAACGTATCGTACGCATTTGAAGACGTACGTTCAGTTTTGTGAAGAGTATGAGTTTAAAGCGGTGCCTTGTGAGGAAAAAATTAAAACAGTTGAGTTTTACGTGGCTTATTTAGTGGATAAAAAACACTTTGCTTATAGTTCCATACGTTCTTATATTAACATTATATCTATTTTGCATAAAATGCACAACTTGCAAGATCCTATTTCAAATTCGTGGAATATAATACACTTGTTAACTGGTGTTAAACGAGAATTAGGTACAAACCAATCTTGTAAAGCGCCAGTTACACCCGAACTTTTATTGAGTATGAAAAAAGTACTTGATATGTCAAACCATAATAACATTGTATTTTGGGCGGCTTGTCTGACGGGGTTTTTTGGTTTCTTACGACCCAATAATTTTCTAGTTAAAGGAACTTTTAACCCAGAGTTCAACTTGCGCAGAATAGATGTCTTGCCTTGCAGCTGGGGTATGCTCGTACGTCTTAAAGTCATCAAAACCCTTCAGTTTCGTTCCAAGCCAATAGAAGTAGTGCTACCTCATTTGTATAAACACCCACTGTGCCCAGTTGCAGCCATGTCTAAGGTGCTTGCCTTGGTAGGAGAACCATTGGATCCCCTTTTTCTGTTATCAGATACTTCATGTTTGACATACACAGTTTTCCTGAATGCCTTTCGTTTTACATTACAACAAATGAAGTTGGACCACCTTAGTTATGGAGGCCATTCTTTTCGCAGAGGCGCGGCGACATGGGGTAGCAACGTGGGCCTTACAGACGATGACATAAAATTGTTAGGTTATTGGTCAAGTGATTGTTTTTCTCGGTACATAGATTGTGATATGGATAAACGGCTGAAAGCCATCTCTACCTTCAGTACCCTTTTACCACGTTAATTTCCCCCTCTTTGGGTTTGGGACTTTATATTACTTCAATGCTTGTCATAAGATTGGGGGCATGTATGTAATTGGGGGGTTTTTAGCTTGGGGGTACCAAGCTATTAAATATTGCCATATTGTCTTATGTTTTTGTTTTTATACCAAGTAAGGTAAAGTTCAATTTATTTGTAAATTTGTTTTTAGCACGAAGGTTTAAATTTGGCGCGCTCCCGCTTGGTCTTGCAGACCCCAAATACCCAGCCTCGTTTAAGTTTGGACCATGCTTTCTCAGTAACTGCTCATGGCTGCACGCTTCTTTTTTGCTAGCTTTCCCACCCACCCTCCCAGTAGCATTACGAAGGGTGCTGTGTACATGCATAGCTAATTATTAACTGTATTTTGTAGCATATATTATGATTATGTTGTGTACTTTATATTACTTCAATGCTTGTCATAAGATTGGGGGCATGTATGTAATTGGGGGGTTTTTAGCTTGGGGGTACCAAGCTATTAAATATTGCCATATTGTCTTATGTTTTTGTTTTTATACCAAGTAAGGTAAAAAAACATTTACAATAAAATACAGAAAAAAGGGTCGCCGACATCATCTCGAATACCTTGAAAAGAAAGTGATTTGTTACGGTTTTTGTCAACGAACTGTACAGTGATTTTTTAAAAACGCACAACGAACGCGACACATTTAGTGGAACGAACAATACAGTAAGAGAAAACTTATTTACTATGATATTGGGTTTATTCTTAGTTCTAGGGAACATTTGAAGGCACGTAGTAATTCAAAGTATAGTTATTTGTTATTGCTTAAGGTATCAATACGCAAAGGTGTATGCACGAAAAGATATTCAGCATTGTTTATCTCATAAAACGTATGAAATTGCACCATGTCTGTGCGTTTTGCATCTAGCAGTTTTACCAAACGTTCTATGCAATATCTAAAACTAACAACAATTGTATAATTGAATAAATAAACTAGCATGCTCATTGACGTATTTATTTATACTCAAATAAGTTCTAGAGAGGCATTCGAAATTGTTGTCATCCTAAATATTGTCCTGATTATTGCTTCGAACGCGTCAACGTCCGGTTTCATTTGTATCGGGTTATACGGGGTGATTATATTAACAGTATAGTCAGTATATACCTTTCCAAGAAGAGAACTTCTCATACATGTACTTTTCATTTTATAATAAAGTATATGAATCAGTGATGTGAGTGTTGGATGATGCCGTTAAATAGTTTTGTTTAAAAAAAAAACCATCATGAACTACTGACTTAAAAAGTCACTTTTTGTGATGGTTCATTATTTAATAATTTAAGTTTGGATCTAACGTATGGAACGCCGTAACTGCCTTATGTGTACTTGTTTCTAGATACGCTTATACTTTTCAATATATGCACATAGTTTTTCTATATATGCACATACTTTTTCTATATATGCACATACTTTTTCTCTATATGCACATAGTTTACTTTATATGCACATAGTTTTTCTATATATGCACATAGTTTTACTCTATATGCACATAGTTTACTTTATATGCACATAGTTTACTTTATATGCACATAGTTTTTCTATATATGCACATAGTTTACTTTATATGCACATAGTTTTTCTATATATGCACATAGTTTACTTTATATGCACATAGTTTTTCTATATATGCACATACTTTTTCTATATATGCACATACTTTTTCTCTATACGAACATACTTTTTCTCTATATGCACATACTTTTTCTCTATACGAACATACTTTTTCTCTATATGCACATACTTTTTCTCTATATGCACATACTTTTTCTCTATATGCACATACTTTTTCTCCATCTGCACATAGATGACTCATAGTTTTCAAAAGATACGTTTTTGCCAGAAATTTAATATTTCTTTACCGACATCGACTAAACTATTATTCAATTAAAATGGCGGAAAACGGAGAGGAACAGATAAAAAACAGTCTAGAAGACTTAGGTCAAAATCACTTAATTCCCCAATTCCAAAAGGAAGGTATTGACTTGCAATGTTTTTTAAGCCTTAATGAATCACAAATTAACAAGTTAGGCGTTCATAAATTAGGTGACATCGCCAGAATAACGGAGAAAGTCCGGTTAGAATTGAAAAAATCGGAAGACGAGTCTCAGTTATCAACAACTAAACAGTCATCAATTGCCAGAAACATCCTGCAGCACAGGAATACTTTATTTGGTACGGGGAAGAGAGCATCACACAAAAGATCTCCCCATGTCTTACCAGAATTGGATATTGATGGTAAAAATATGCACTCGAGAAAAAGAAAAGTAAAGCAAGTGGAACTAATTCTAGATCTTGGACTGTAACAGTAGTTTGTTTGGCTGATAAGGAAGCAAAAACCGTTCCATCACCTACTGAAAGAGAGATCCTATTTAAAGCCGGATTAGGTCATCGAAAAATAAGATTCCAAACCGATGACACCGAAGCAATTGTTATGGAAAAAATTGTTTCTGATGAAACCATTGATAATGAAACAATAGGTTTTCCTCAACTGAAGCAATGTGGTGGGTTTGAATTGCTAATTTGTCGTCAGAATTCCAGAGAATTAAATCTGGTTGAATGTGAGTGGAATGTTCGAAATCTAAGATGTTATTTAGGACCTCAAGCTAAATTATACATTAGACCCATACAGAAGAATATCTCTGTAACAGCTATTAAAAAATGTTCTGATGCAGAAGCCAAAGTTAAATGTCATAACTGTTTATCTGAATATTCTGTCAGAGAATTGCGGGAACATTTAACAAAATGTAAAAGCTTTCTTAGTATAGATTGTATTGATGATTCTACCCACAGTAGTGATTCTGAAGATCTTAAAGATCCCCATTTGACTCGTACTAGTACATGTACTCAGGATTTGGAAAATATAAGTACACCTGTATGTAGTAAAGCTTCTGCATCTGAAGACATTGTTACTTGTATATATATTCAAAATCCGCCCGTTGACAAATCCTTTTCTGGTTCAACTACAACATCTAGTTCATTATATGTACACCTACCTGCTAGCACTCAGAGTCATGCAGAATATGTTGACATTTCAAATGCAGAAGACACAGCACAATACATAATTGAACCTCCAAATACTGTAACATGCACAGGTCCTGCAGATATATCCAATACAGATTTTGCAGAGGATAAAAGTGGAATTGACTACATAGTTACCAACGCAATAGAGGTAGTTTTTAATGAAAACATTGCAGATCCAGTAGAAATTCTAAGATTCATCCAGGGAAAAATAGTTACTGGAAGAAAACTTGATATTGATGTCAGCTGTCACAGTGGAGAGACATGTGAAGGAGAAACAAACTTCATAATGGTCAACCGTGAGAAGCTATTAGAAACTGCCATGGAACACAATATCACACACCTATACCCCCCTCCAAAAAAAAAAAAAATTGACCCCCAAAAAATTACCCTCATTTCAAGTAAAAGAGCCCTAAATTTTCATAAAAAAAGCAAAAAAACACCCAAAAACACCAAAATTTTCTTACTCCCAAAAAATTTTTTTTTTACTTTGGAAAAAAAACGTAATTAAAAACACCCAAAAACAACAAAAAAATTCCAAAAAAAAATAAATAAAAAAACCGGGATAACTGGCAGAGAAAGAATTCTGTGGGATTTAAGAGAAAAAAAATCAATTTTTACTTTAAAAAATGAAACAACCTACAGCTCCTAATTTATATCCAGAATTACCTATAGAAGATGGACAAAATTATAGACTACAAAAAATAACAGAAATAGAAAAAACATTAATAAATGAGAGAGATAAACGTAAATCACTATACACAAAATATAAACGCGGAGTTAATGTTACTGATGGTGTTGATACAAGTTTAATTTCGACATCTGTTGTTTTAGCTGGTATAGGAATAGCTTTTCCTATCTTACTTCCCATACAAATTGCAGCTGTTGTATGTGGAAGTTTAGGAGGTCTAGTTAAATTAATTAGAAAAAAGTTGACAACAAAATCAAAAAAACATTATGAAATTAAAACAATGGCAGAATGCAAGTTAAAAAGCATAAAAGATTTAATATCAAAATCTTTAACTGACGGACAGATATTGCAGAAGAATTTAAAAAATCAGTTTTGGATGAATTAGAAAAATACAACAAAATGAAAGAAAATATACGAACAAAACAAACACAAACAGTAATGAATGATAATGAAAGAAAAAAATTAATTGAAGATACAGAAGCTAGGGTAAAAAGTGAATTAAAAAAAAAAATGGAAAATATCTAATTTTTTTTAACAAAATTACAATAGTTAATCATGTTAATGACCCTCCTCCAAAATATGAATTAAATTCTCTTTAAAAAAATGGCTGAAGGAGGTTATGAGTTTGATAATCCTGAGTTTAAAAATAATGATTATGATGAAGAAGAAGAAGAAGAAACGTCTTTTCAAGATGATGAAGAGTTTCAAAATAATATAAATAAGGAATTTGAAAAATCAAGAGATTTATCAGAAAATGATGCTAAAATTCGTAAAAAAGAAACTACAAAAAAAATGATTAAACAATTTTATAAAAAAAATGGGGAAACTATACGTAATGAAGAGGGTTGTTTTGTTGGGGAAGAAAATGATGGAAAAATAATGTTATATGTAAA
Source organism: Mytilus galloprovincialis (assembly GCF_965363235.1). Classification (NCBI taxonomy): domain Eukaryota; kingdom Metazoa; phylum Mollusca; class Bivalvia; order Mytilida; family Mytilidae; genus Mytilus; species Mytilus galloprovincialis. The sequence continues at coordinate 51,365,071 of NC_134839.1, forward strand.
AGATGAAAAAGGTAATGATATTGCATTAACGTATTACCAAAAAGAAAAAAGAAAATTTTATAAATTTAGCACTCTTAAAAGTTATTACGGTGTTAATTTTGTTAGGGATGTTTTAGGTGTAGATGATTTTAAAATATCTGATAGAATAATAGAAGGTAGAGTAGGGTTTCAGAGAATGTTAAATGAACTCGATAATATAGAAATTCCATTACAAGAAATATCTACACAACAAGAAGGACAAGAATTATTAGAAATAGCAAGTAATGAAGAAACACATGTGAAAGAAATAGAAACTTCATTTATTGAACAAGGAACATCTTTCATAAATGAAGAAACACAAACATATATGACAAAAAGAGAGATGGATGGTATAATCAGTGCAATGACATCAGTAAAAGAAGAGATTGCAAATGAATTAACAAAACTGAATGAAACAAATAAAGACTTAGCAAAAGAAAATGCCAAATTAGAACAAGCTAAAGAAGACAATGATGAATTTCAAATAGATAGAATAAGTAGTCGAATAAGAGAGTTGGAATCTGAGAGAAGTTCAAGACTAGAAGTAATTAATATTAATAAAGAGAAACTACGTAGTCAAGTGAACAGATTTAAACAAACAATACATAAAATGTTAAACGAAGACAAAACATTAGGTGAAAGAATAAGAACATTATTCAGAGAACAAGGAATAACAATAGTTAGTGTTTTAACTGCTTTTGGAATGATTATTGGTGTTATTGTTGAGGCATTTACTGGTTCTCCTTCTCCTTCTCCTTCTCCTCCATCAAAAGGTGGTGGTGTACAAGATTGGATGAAAAAACAATTAAAAAATCTTGGAAAATTATTATCTTTTCTTGCAGGAAAATTAGCAGCTGCATTACCAGGTATTATAGGTTCTATTGTTTCTTGGTTATTGTCTGCAACAAAAGACGTAGTAAATTGGTTTGCAAACAACTTATGGGCATTGCTTATTTTAGTTGTTAGTTTATTGTTTACTGCTGCTAGAGATTATTTGAAAAAATAAAGTGCTGTAAATCCTATTACAATACTTATAAATATTATTGCTTGTTTATTATCTTCATGATCTTCATGTTCAATTTTTTTTATTGGATCTATTTTTGGTTCTTTAGGCTTTTCAGGTTTTATAGGTTCTTGTGGTTTTACAGGTTCTTTTGGTAATTAAAATCAACATGATCAAAATTTTTATTATTTAAATCATCATTAAACCCAAGTGTTTGATTTTCTGTTGCAATTATAATTTTATTATTATAACCAACAATAGTTCCAATTTGTAAAACCATATCACTGGGAGACATATATAAACCAAGTCCATAAGCATAATCAACTTTACTTCTTGCGTATTTTAAAACATTTTGATAATTTGATATCTGAGTGGGTAAATCAATAGGACTATTAATAACATCTTGTACATTTGCTAAGAATTGTTTTTGTGCATCAAATCCTGTTCCTACTTTTAAAATTTCTGTTTTTGTTTGAGATTGTGCACCCAACAAAGCCCATACGTAAATTTTAATACTTTCATTAATACGTTCAATACCTGCTCGTGTAAAACCTTCTGATTTATCTAAAATAAATGTTGTCCAAGCCATACTTATATCTTTTTCATGATAAATTGTATCACGAATATTAAAGAATGGACCATCCTTTTTATGATTTTGTCTATATTCACCACTTGGTTTATAATACATTTCAAAACTTCCTAATCCTTGACATGATGATTCTAGTTTTTGTCTCCAATTTGTATCTATTGAAACATTAAATTCTTTACATAATTTTTGATATACAGCTTTGTCATATGGGTTCTTGTAATAACAGAAAGAAGAATCTGTTGGTAAAGGTGATTTAAGTTCTTTTAAAATTCTGGCAATGCAATAATATAAATGAAACATATAAAAAGACTTTGTAAGATTTGAAGTATTTTGTATATGATCATTATAAGAAATCCCACATCCTGTACTTGCACACCAAACTGCAAAATTTAACTGACATTGCCACCAATCAAATGAAGAATGAATCCAGGCATTCCATGGTTCGTTAGTGTGTAATGATGGGTTTTGATAGTTTTGAAATAAATCAGGAAAAGCTGTTTTAAAGTTCTCTTTTTGATTTACAAATATTGTTTGATTTACAAGATTTGTTTTTAATTGATGATCTTTTTCAGAATATTTAATACCTGGATTATATGAAACATTAGGATTATATTTAAATTCTTTGGTATCATTTTTTTATATTAAAAATGTTTCATACTATTTCAAATATTGATAATACAATAAACTTAGAACAATACATAAATAACAGAAATGGAAATAAACGTATTGGTTTGAAATTTATAAGATACAGTATATGTTGGTATAATGTTTATCATGGGTTTATAAAGAAAACCGGAGAGACACAGCAAAGGATTATGAATGGTTATTATAGTTTTCAACAAATAGTGGATGAAGTTCAAAAAGAAAATATTGTATTATCCGTAAATGAAGCAAATGGTATCGCTTCATTAAACACTACTACTGAGTTAAGGATAAATAAGGGTTTGGGAAATATGTTAGGGTTTAATAATAAACGTAAATTCGAACCTAATGAATTACATTATGGAAACAAATTTGTGGATTTTGCTATCCATAAATCATTATATATCCATTTGGAACAAGTTAGCACTTCTCATAATTATCTTGATGGTAAGCCAAGTACATTATTGGCTGTTATTCCAGTTGAAAATAAAGAGTTTGGTGAAGTTATAACAGCGAGATTTGAGCATCCGGAATATAAGTGTTTAGTAAATGATGTTATAACAGAATTGAAATTAGAAATAAGAGATGAAAATAATAACAAGATAATTAATCATTTACCAATTAATTGTGTTTTAGAAGTTATATAATTTATTTAATAAAATGAGCATACTTGGTGTCAAAAAAAAACGTAGAAAAAGAAATATTAAATATGAAGAGTGAGCTTCAAACAATGGATACTAAGGATAAAAATTTACATCGGAGTGTCGCTGCCCTAACCATCAGAGTTTTAAATGTTGAAAATATAGTTAGTAATATTGAAAAAAAACCAGACAGAAAAATAATAAGTATAAATGCTGGAATTGATGGTCCAATACATGGAAATAAAAAATTTAATTTTGGTGATGGTGGTGGTTATTATGTAATGAACTTTCCAGGACAAATATTGGGTATTAGTTTAGTAAGTTTAAGAACAAACACAGATATTATAACCATTAAGATGATTGTTAATGATAAGTCAACTAGTTACAAAATGAGTTTGGATAATGGTGTCACACACGGTTTTAATAACTTTTATACACCTTTTGAAGTTAAGGCTGGAAATTTAATAAGTTTTATTAGTATGACTAATAATTATACATGTATCAATACTCTAGTATCAGTGGTAATTGAATTATTTTTATAACAAATTTAATCCTTAAAAATGTTGGCATACGGAAACAAATTAAATCCTTACAGAAAAATAAGAGAACCTCGTGGTGTGAAAGGTATTCGTCAAAGTGTATCAATAACAAATAATCCTTCAACTATTGATCAAAATCAACAGCTATTAGTAAGATTCCCCAATCTAAGCAATAATGATGTTATTGTTCCTGGAACAACCAGATTGGCATTTGAAATAGAACTCACATCTACAGACGACAATGCAACTATATATCAAAACATAGGAAGAACAATAGTTAAAAAAACAACAATTCGTATAAGTGGAAATGAAATTATGTCAATTGATGATAGTGATATTTATCATTGTTATGTTGATTTATGGAAATCTACATCTGAACGTTTAAATATGGAATACCAAGGTATTGGTGAAACAAACATGTTAAAACACAGAGTTGGCGCAGATGATAAATCATCAGACATAGGCGATGAAGCAATTGCAACTGCATATGGTGCAAGATTTTGTATCCCACTTGATTTTGAACTATTAGAAACTCATATGCCTTTTTATCAAGCAGGTCTTGGTGATAGACTTGAATATGAACTTACATTTAATAATTATAGCAATGTTATTAAATCAACAGATACATCTGCAAGTTATACAATCAAAAACATTTGTTTAGAATTTGATATGGTTACTGATGCAGAATTAGCAAGACAGATAAGACAACAAGTTGATGGTAAGATGGTTATTTTGTACGATAGAATACTAAGACATAGAAAAATAACCAAAAACAAATCTGATACATTGTGGAATATTAATTTAAATGTTCCAGCTAGAAGTATGAAAGGAATTCTAATGTTGTTCGAAGATCCTGAAAGAACAAGTACCGAAACTTATTATAATCCTAACATAACAAAAGTAGAAATGACAATAGAAGGTGTTCCAAATCAACTATACAGTCAAGGAATGAAAGCATATCAACAATGGGATGAAATAAATAAATTCTTTGCTTTAAATTCAAAAAGAAATAAAACAACAGAAGAAGTTTTAAAGGATTTAAATTTATCCTATACAACATTAGAAAAATATCTTACAACTAATTATGCATTATGGTTAGATTTACGTTCAACAGATGACAACTCATTACACGGTTCAGGTAGAAGAATTGAAAATGCTTCTGAAGGTATTACTATCCAAATAACTAAAACAGCAGGAGCAAATAAATTAATAAATGTTTATCTGTTTGTTATACAAGATGCACAAATTAATTTTGAAGATGGAAGATTTAAAGAAGTTAATTACTAGTAAGCGAGCGAAGCGAACGGTTCCCCTTAAAAAATGGAAACAAACGAGCGGAGCGAGATACACTCCGATTCCCTTTATGAATTACCAAAATATCCCCATTGTGCTATTATATGTGGACAAACAGGATGTGGAAAAACAGAGTTTGTTCTTGATTTATTAGAAGGAGAATATAGTGGAGTTTTCAAATATATAATTATTCTTTGTCCAACCATCCAATGGAACAAAGCATACAAAAATCGTGAATGGATTGATGATGTTAGAAAACCAAAAACAAAAAATCTAATAATTGTTAATCCTATTGTTGAAGTGAGAGAAGCGAACGGTTCCCTTTATGAAGAAGAGAAGCTACAAGAACTATTAAGAATGTTCTTTAAAAAATATGCTGGTCATTCAACATTATATATCATTGATGACTGCAGTGCAACAAAAGAACTAACAAAGAAAAAAGATATGCTGTCCGAGCTTGCATTTTCAGGAAGACATGCGGAACAATCAGTGTGGGTCATTTCACAGAGATACAACTCTGTTTTAAAAGATTTAAGAGAACAAACAAAATGGTTATGCATGTTCTACACAAAAGATAGAGATAGTTTTGATAATTGCCTAAGAGAAAATGATGTTATTCCTACTTTGGAAGAAAGACAAAGAATAAAGGAAGAACTTAAAAAAAAGAAACATCGTAAATTAATATTAAAGACAGATCAACCTACTGATTATTGGTTACTTAATTGATTGTTTTAGCAATTCTCAAGTAATGCTTAAGTAATGCTTAAGTAATGCTTAAGTAATTTAACCAAAATAAGCAATAAAAAAAGCAATGCTGTTGGAAATACTAACAATTGCAACAAACACTGCAGTCTTATCATTGGTTGGATATGTTGTATTTAATTTTTTTAAAGTTAAAAATAAATTATATCCGTTTTTTGAAACGTATAAAATGAATGCTGAAGAATTATTAAGCGAGCAAATTGTGGAAAACATAAATATTGATGATGAAGCGAGCGAAGTGAACGGTTCCCTTCAAGAAAAAAAACGCAAAAGATTATCAGCTGTTGTTGCTGGTGGGAGTAGTAAACAATATCTGGGTAAAGAATTACAACTGTCAGATATTGATAAAATGACAACAGAACAAATAAACAAACTATACTGTAAATATGAAGCAAGATTGGGAGCTAGTATGACCAAGACATTAGGAAACTCTTTTATAAATTTATATGGCATGGTTGTATCAAAGTATTTCAAAGTTGTTAATCCACCAATTTTGATACAAGACTTAGAGGAAGATCCTTTTATCAATAATGCTTTAACTAATACATGTTGTGAACTGTACTATAGATATGGAATGTATCTTGCTCCTTTTACTGCAATATTAACAACAGCAAGACATATCGAACCACTCGCTTCCTCGATTTCCAAAAAAAGATGAAAATAATGACATAAAAAATGATGAATGAAACTCCTGAACAAATAGAAAACAAAGAAGAAAAAAAAAGAAGTATTTAAAAAACCCAAACCAAAAGACCCAAAAAGAGTAGCTGCTGGTAAGAAAGGTGCAGAAGTAAGAATAAGAAATGCAGAATTGAGAAAAAAAGAAGTGGAAAAATTAAAAAAAGAAAATTCAAAAATCAAACAAATAACAAAAGATTCTGATACAGAAACAGATTATGAATCAAACGAACATATTCCTTCGGTTGAGATACACTCCAGTTCCCTAGTTGATTATAAATTTGTACTTTTTTCTATAAGTATTGTTGGATTGGGATTGTTTTTTTACAACCAAAGTAAGAAACCAGAAAGAATGATTAAAGAAATAACAAAACCAGAAAAACAAAAGAAAGAAATTGATCCTTTTGAATTTAATTAAATTTAGTACATTAAAATGACAACTCAAAAAGACGGAAAACAAATAGCAAATATGTTATATCATGCTGGAGTGGAAACATTGTTAACAGTTGGATATGCAGAAATAGGTAAAAAGGTATTAAGGAGGCCAGCACCAAAAGTGGATTTTAATATGAATGATGTTGTAATGTTATCCATTGATATATTACTTGCAATGGCAACAAAAGATATGTTGATTAAGCAAGGTATTATACCTGCTGATATTATGAAGTAATTTTTGTTTTTATAAAATGGCAAGTGCTTTAACAATGATGTTTGGTGGGGCAATAACAAATGCTTTTGCATTTTCAGGGAGTAATTATTTATTTTCACATATGGGTAGTAATGCAAATGAAGAGAAAATAAGACATGATAAAGCTATAGAAAAATTAGAAAAAGCACAATCAGAATGGAATAAAAAAAGAATACAAAGATTAGATTTTATAAATGAACAATTACAAAAGGAACAGCATGCGGTTCAGACTTTTGATGATGTTGACCAGGCAATGAAACTATACTATCGTGTCACGAATAAAAAATTAACTTCATTATCACCTAAACCTACATTAAGTGATTTTTATACTCCATCAGAAGACCAGAAAAATAGAGAGATTGCATTTGTTGTTGGTGGTATGGCATTAACTGGTTTTATTGTTTGGGTAATAAAATAAATTAAAATCCAAAAGGTTGAGTATCTATTCCATTATCTAAAATATATCTTTTGTCGTCGAATGGAGTCATACTTATTTTATTTACTTCATTAACAAACATTTTGTGTTTGCTAGAGTTCATTGTACACATTTTATTCATTTTGGTTTTATTATTGAACAAACAATCTTTATAATCATCAAATTTAATATCTTTATTTATTGTAGTTTTTCCAATTCCTTTTAATTTTTTTTCTTCACTTAAATCTGTTAATGTAAAAGAATATGCTTTCCTTTTTAAAACAAGAGTGCACATGCTGAAATGTCTCGCCTTCTATATTAATCATTGATATTATGTTGATAGTCCCAAGTATAAAGCTTTATTACAACTGTCTCATTAACTTAACATTAACCAAAATAACTAAACAAAGACCAATGAACCATGAAAATGAGGTCAAGGTCAGATGAACCATGCCAGGCAGACATGTACAGCTAACAATGCTTCTATACAACATATATAGTTGACCTATTACTTATAGTTTAAGAAAAATTGACCAAAACACAAAAAATTAACACTGTGCAATGAACCGTGAAAATGAGGTCATGGTCAAAAGAAACCTGCCCTACTGACATAAAGATCATAAAATATTTCCATACACCAAATATAGTTGACCTATGGCATATAGTATTAGATAAATAGACCAAAACTCAAAAACTTAACTTTGACCACTGAACCATGAAAATGAGGTCAAGGTCACATGACATCTGCCCGCTAGACATGTAAACCTTACAATCATTCCATACAACAAATATAGTAGACCTATTGCATATAGTATGAAAAAAACAGACCAAAACACAAAAATTTAACTATAACCACTGAACCATGAAAATGAGGTGAAGGTCACATGACATCTGCCCGCTAGACATGTACACCTTACAATCATTCCATACAACAAATACAGTAGACCTATTGCATATAGTATGAAAAAACAGACCAAAACACAAAAATTTAACTATAACCACTGAACCATGAAAATGAGGTCAAGGTCAGATGACACCTGCCAGTTGGACATGTACACCTTACAGTCCTTCCATACACCGAATATACAAGCCCTATTGCTTATAGTATCTGAGATACGGACTTGACCACCAAAACTTAACCTTGTTTACTGATCCATGAAATGAGGTCGAGGTCAAGTGAAAACTGTCTGACAGACATGAGGACCTTGCAAGGTACGCACATATAAAATATAGTTATCCTATTACTTATAATAAGAGAGAATTCAACATTACAAAAAATCTGAACTTTTTTTTCAAGTGGTCACTGAACCATGAAAATGAGGTCAAGGACATTGGACATGTGACTGACGGAAACTTCGTAACATGAGGCATCTATATACAAAGTATGAAGCATCCAGGTCTTCCACCTTCTAAAATATAAAGCTTTTAAGAAGTTAGCTAACACCGCCGCCGTAGCCGCCGCCGCCGCCGCCGGATCACTATCCCTATGTCGAGCTTTCTGCAACAAAAGTTGCAGGCTCGACAAAAACTATTTCATTCATAATTTTCCCATTAAGTTCATCTTTAAATTTACCAATTACTTTTTTATTTTTTTCTGAATATAAAGGGTGATCTTTTGGATAACCAGACGTATCTAGTTCATCTATTATTTCTTCCATGTCTTTATAAATATCTTTGGTTTTTACACTCAAAATCATACTATCAGTATCACTTGCAACTAATTCATTCTTTTCCCATAATTCATTAGCAACATCATAATAAAAGCTATACATTAATTGTTTTGAGTAATCCAATATAGCCTGTCCTAAATAAATAGGTTTATTAAATTTAACAGAAGTAACATTATTTTCAATTGCAACAAAGTTATCATTAAATATTATTGAGTCTTTAAAATTTGGTTTTTTTATATATTTTTTTACTTCTTCCCTGTCTGTAAATAATTTTATTTCACTTCTTCCTCTGATATTTTCTAATGTTTTGCCATAGAAACTATTGTTCATCAGTTTCCAAAGATCTTTTTCAAAATCTGATTTTGCTTTAGTTCTTTGTTCTGTATTGAAATTTATGTATTTTGCTAACCAATTTGATTCTTTAAATGAAATTGTTCTGTAAACTTTTGTTACTATCATTCCAAGTTTTATATATTTTTTTAAAATGCTATCGTGAATTATATATATTTTTTTATCTCTCAATGTTAAAAATAATTTTTCTTCATTACCTAATGGTTTGTCTCCCAATAGATTTAATTGGTAATCAGATAATTCTTCTTTTTTTATTTTCATCTTTTCTGGTGCTAAAGGATATTTATATGTTTTCTTTTTACATTTTTCTGTGTATTTTAAATCACATTCAATTAAACATCCTCTTCCTTTTGGAATTTCTTTATAATAATTTGGATCTTTTTCCCATTTAAAATCTTCTTCAGGAAGTTGTTGAGACATAGCCCATCCATATAAATTATTTGCATCTAGATACAACAAATAATTTTTTTCAAAAAATTTATTTAAGTTTTTTTCTTCCTTTAATCTTTTTAAACACTCTTTTTTTTTCATGTTCATCTATTATTCTATAATCTTTATCATAATTTGAAGTATATTTATTGTAAGCTTTTACATGTCTAGGACCTAATACTCCAGAAAATCCTCCTCTTATTCCTTTCTCAAACATTTGTAACATATCAACATCAGTCAACAATTCTAATTTTATTCCTGTATATTTTAATCCACATTGCCATGTTAAACCTGGAGCAGAATAACAATAACATGGGTCTATTTCATGATATTTTATAAAGAATTTTCTAAATTTTTCGAATGCATCGGCTAAGATAAGAACATCTGTTTTGAGATATAAATTATGATAGTCTAATAAAGTTTTACAATTATAATGTTCCCAGACTCTTTGTGCATGTTTATACTCTTCTTTTGTAATTGTTTCTTTTTTTAATTTAGAATAAAAATTTTCTATTTCAGGAAGTTTTTTATCTTCAAATTTTTTTATAGAATCTATGTATTCATATGGATAGAATCCTTTTTGTTTTAAAAGAGCTATATTACCTTTAAACTCTTTTTCTAAAATAGGAAACTCTTCCATTGATTTGGCAATATCTGATAAGCCTTTTAACATAAATCTATATGAATCTAGGAATCTTAATTTTTTATAATTTGATCCATAATCTATAGAAATATAATTTTCTGAGTTTTTAGAAAGAAGTTTTACTTTATTATATTCATCTTCATATTTCATTAATTCTTCAATTAAAAAGTGGAAATCATAATTCGATCCATTATGAAAGAACACGGGTATTAATTTTGTTGCTTTACCTTCTTTTGTGTTACACGATTGACACGCTGCTCCTCTATATTTACCTGAAAGATGATTATGTTCTCTTACTTTTTCGCTTTCTTTAAATTCTTCTCCACAAATATAACATCCGGTTGCTTCTTGAAATTCATCTTCTTCATGATTATTTAATATTGGTTTTTTCTTTTCGTTAAGGTAGATCTTATAAGTTATTTCTTTGTATATCTTCATTACTTTTTCCACATATTTTTCTACTGCATCATCACCAACATAAGAAAAGTATTGTGGTTTATATATTTCTGGATAATCAGAATGAACATACATACCATAACTATTTATTTCTTGTTTACTTATTGGTTTTATATAAGATTTATTAGGATCTGGAGTACATGATTGCATGGGTATATTATATGCTTCGAAATCACAATATATAACAAATGGTAATTTATTTTTAAAATGATGATTATTGAATTCAAGAATATTTTTTCCTGGTTTTGGCATTATGGTTTTACAATGTTCGTTATCATAACATATTTTTTTATGTTTTATTAGTGTTTCTTCTCTTTGAAATCCTTGCAAACAATTTCTACATATAAACGATTTATTTCTATTCTTATCACACATAAAACTATTTAAATCTTTAATTAAACAATAATGATTATTTTCGTTACTTTCAATGTATAAGAGATCAATTACGTTTTTACTTTCTACATTTGATATATAAACTGGATGTAAAGATTGTTTATTTGTTTGATCCTCTAAAGCAAATACATTTATACTTAGATTATTTTGTTTCTCTACTTTTGGGATATCTTTTATTGATACAGGATATTCAATTCCTTTCATGTTAATTTCATTTTCATATTCTTTATATTTTGTTACTCTTTGTTTGTCTTTATTGGCTGGAAATATACTTGTTAATATTGACCAAAGAAAACACTTATTATCCTTTTTATTTTGGATATTAATAATATTACTTGATTTAAATTGAAGGGGAATATAAGACGAAGCTCTTTGATATTCATATTTATATAGTTTTACTTTTACACTTTTGATACCATCGAAAACAAAACCAGATCCGCTTTCTTGAAATTTATCTACCCAAGCTTTAAATTTATCTAACAAATTATTGTAAAATGTAGATAAATTGTTTTGTGTTAGGACAACTTCAACAGGATGAGAGTAATGACTATCAAATGCCATAGGTGTTGTAAATTCACTTGTTATTATTATCTTTATTTTCAAAGGAAATTGATTAATAACTATTTTATCTTTTAATAAGTTTATGTATTTAGTTGCATTGATTTCTTCTATATCATCAATAGTAGTTTCAGTAATAAGATCTTTAAAGGATTTTTTAAATCCCATTTTGTAATATTAAAATTTAATTATATTATTTTCTTGAATATAAATTCCAATAAGTAGGATTTCTAAAAATAAATTCTTGATAAGATTGTTTATATTTTTCTTTGTTATTTTGATAATGATTTTGTTTTATAGGCTTTATACATTGTTTACATTCACATTTAACTCCCATCGGTTTGTCTTTTGCTTTGTGATATTCACTTAGTAACTTGTATTCATTACATTTGGAACAATGTTTTCTTTCATCCATTTTAAAAAAAAACATTTTAGTTACTTCAAAATGTCTAAAACAAATCTAACAAATAAATTAGCAGATGAACTACATCATAGAGTTGTAAAATCTTTTCCTAAAAGACGTGTTTATGTTCATTCAATAGATCAAACATGGGCAGTTGATTTAATAGATATGCAACCATATTCAAAACAAAATAAACACTATAAATATTTATTAGCAGTTATAGATGTTTTTAGTAAATATGGTTGGTTAATCCCTTTGAAAAATAAAACAGGAGTAACAGTCAGTGAAGCTTTTAAAACATTATTTAAAAAAAGAAAACCAATATATATTTGGTCAGATAAAGGATCCGAATTTTATAATCGACAAGTAAAAGAATTGTTAAAAGATAATAACATAAAGTTATATTCAACTGAGAATGAAGAAAAATCCAGTGTAGTGGAACGATGGATAGGAACAATGAAACAACATATGTATAAATACTTTACTGCTAATGAAACTTTTAAATATTATGATATATTAGATAAATTAGTTAAAAATTATAATAATACAGTACATTCTTCAATTAAAATGACACCTGTTAAAGCAAGTAAATCAAAAAATGAATTAACAGTGTATAAAAATTTATATCCAGAAAAGGAAGAGAAATTTAAAAAACCTAAATTTAAAGCAGGTACTAGAGTAAGAATAACAAAAAAGAAGGGTAAATTTGAAAAGGGTTATACTACTCGTTGGACTAAAGAAATATTTGTAATTGAAAAAGTTTTAAATACAATTCCTTTTACTTATAAAATAATTAATTTAAAAGGCGAAGAAATAAAAGGTGGTTTCTATGAACAAGAATTGGAAATGACAAATTTTTAAATCTTTCTTTACAAAATATACAAGTTAAACACTATAAAATATATTAATAATCTCAGATCAATGTTGTTCTTTCGCGCTCTAGCTGGAGCGCGGGGTTGAAAGGTCACTGAGAAGATTGTGTTTCAACCTGTATTATTGGTTGATTTTGAGTGCTCCAATACCGCCCACTTTGCTGATCCATATCTTTAGAAAGAATTAAACTATCAGCCGGCTCTGAATAATCCAACAGGTGTTGATGCACTGCTTGTGATTCACTAATTTCCTGTTCTAATTCCCGTGCAGTAGGACTACCTAACAATTCTTCTTCTTGAGAGGAAGAAATACTGGCCGACATGAAAAACCACAACACACTAAAAAGCACACACGTTTTCTCATCACTGATAACTTAAAACGAAAAGAACGCACCAGTCTTCTATATGTTTACATGTGATGACAACATTGTCTAGGCAACATGTAAACATACTCTTGACAACCATGTAAATATTTCCAATGATCGATTTAGTCTATTTAAAAGTCATGTCCTATTAAATAGCAAATGTAAAAAGCAATTTAAGTTGTAGTCGTATTGATCCGTTTTATTACTAGACTATATTGATAAAATTAATTAAAAATCAAGGTTGGGGCACACTGGGGAAATTATTTTTCTCTTAAATCCCACAGAATTCTTTCTCTGCCAGTTATCCCGGTTTTTTTATTTTATTTTTTTTTGGAATTTTTTTGTTGTTTTTGGGTGTTTTTAATAACGTTTTTTTTCCAAAGTAAAAAAAAAAAATTTTTGGGGAGTAAGAAAATGTTGGTGTTTTTGGGTGTTTTTTGCTCTTTTATGAAAATTTAGGGCTCTTTTACTTGAAATGAGGGTAATTTTTTGGGGGTCAAATTTTTTTTTTTGGGGGGGTGCGCTGGACTCGTTCAAGTACTATACTACTCATGGACGAAATAGCTCAGACAAAAGATAAAGATTTGAGAAAGATCCTAGAAGTTCAATTCTATCATGAGGTAAACAACTAGAACAAATTTTTTCCCCATGCAAATCCGGTTTGTTTTGGGGGGAGGGGTCTTCATGTCGCCCAAGACCTCAATTATTGGGCATGATTTTCGTTGTCCACAAATTTAGTTCCTCATTATAACTGTTTAGTGTTATATGCCCAAAATGAAAGGAAAGGGATGAATTAAATCATAGAAAAAAAAACATGTAATGAATTATATGAATCAGTCGGTTTGTGCTGGTGCAATTTTTTTAATATGTCAAAATTTTGAAATAAAAATGCACACAGTACTATTTGTGGTCTCGGGTAAACCAAATTACATGAAATTTTGAATATAGCAAGGGCAGGGGCCAGAAATTTGTTTTATTATAATGTCCAACATCCCCTGTGTCCTGTTTGCTCTCAAATGAAAAAAATAAAGGATTGTAATCAATTCAAAAGGGGAATCAGTTTTTGTAATATAAAGTGTTAAAAAAAAAAATGCACTAAAAATTTGCTTGATACACATACTGATTCTTGTATTTTTATAGACAGCAGAAGACTTTGGTGGGCCCAGGCGGGAGTTTTTTCGGATAGTGCTGGCAGAAATTAAAAGAAAGTACTTTCAAAATGGACTCCGAGACTATATGGCAACAGACTACAGAACAATTGGAAAAATTATGGGTAAATTATGCTTTATCAGGACTGCTACTCAGCCTTAGGGATATTAATATACTACAAATGCATGAAATGGGGGGGGGGGGGGAGGGTCTTAAAAGTAAAATTTTAAATGAAGTAAGATTTTGACGCGCTTTTTTGCATTAAATTCCTTGCCTTAAAGATTTTGTCTGCTTTGGTGTGACTTTTAACATTTTCTAGATTAATTAAGTCAAAGAGGGGTTAGGGAGCTACCATTTGATTTTTATGGGGGGGCTAGGATGAAATTTGAAAAAAATAGGCAGGACAGGAGTTTTGAGTAAAAAAAAAGGCAGGATGAGACACTTGCAAAAAAAAAAAAGTCAGGATGACAATTTATGTAAAAAAAGTCAGGATAAACTAAAAAAAAAAAAGCAGGACCGAATAGAGTGAAAAATAAAAAGGCAGGACAGAGATTACAACTAAAAAAAAATGCAGGACAAAATTTTTCATCCTAGCCCCCCCATAAAAATCAAATGGTAGCTCCCTTATATAGGGCGATGCCAGAAATAGTAAGATTCAGATGGGGTTTTACTGTTTTATTCATTGTTATTCTTAGAAAAAAATCCTGCCCTTTTTAATTGATTTAATGTAACTTCTACCGTTTCAGAGATATTAAGTACCAAAAAAGGGTCTAAATCAAAAATATGTATTTTTAATAGTGTTCAGATTCCCTTGACGACAAGCTGTGGTCATATCATGCTGCGTTGAGTGTAGATTTTTTTTCATTATAGTTTAGTTAAGTCAAAATGGCAGACATGGCTAATTTGAGTTAGGTTAGTGTTTCAGCCTCTTGGTTTTGTATACATTAGAAGTTTATATGTCAGTCAATTATATCAATTTCTTTCAAACAGCACTAAGCATACTGCAGAATGGATCCATACCAACATTCTTAGGTGAAGAGATTTTAAATGATATATTTGGTAAAGATGACCCTGAATCAATCTGCACCAAAAACTTGAGGATTGGTCTGGACTGTTTAGGACTTGTAAGGGTAAGCATACAAAAATACAAGAAGCATCATTGAATTTTAGCCAACAGAATGATGACATGGAAAACCATTGTAAAATATTGAATTCTTATGATCTGTGAGTCCAACAAGGGGATATAGTGTTTTGTGCGTGTCTAAGTCATTTTTAGCTCACCTGACCTAAAAGGTCATGTGAGCTTTTGCCATCACTTGGCGTCCGTTGTCCATCGTCCGTTGTCCAGCGTTAACTTTTCTTTAAAGATCATCTCCTCTAAAACCACTGGGCCAATTGGAACCAAACTTGGCATATATGTTCCTTAGGGTATCCCACACAAAATGACCGTTGGGATTATTGATTCATGAAAAAAATGGCCACCGTTACTAAAAATAGAACATATGGGTCAGATGGCAGTTTTTTGCAAATATGTCAAAAACCGTTTAGCAAATTTCTGTCAATGTTATAAATGTTCAGCATCATTAGACAGACCTATGTTGAAATTTTCAAAACGATTCCTCAACCGATGTAGAAGTTACGGCCCCTGAAACAGTTTTTTTTGGCATTTTTTGCATGTGCAACTTTGAAAATTCTTCTCAAGATCCATTGTACAGAATTCAATTTCAGTTAGCATATATGTTCCTTAGGGTATCCCACACAAAATAACCGTTGGGATTTTTGTTCCATGAAAAAACATGAACAACGTTACTATAAATAGAACTTAGGGGTCATCTGCAAGTTTATGCAAATAACTCATAAACCGTTGCCTTTAGCAAATTTCTTGCAGGGATAAAAATGTTCAGTATTATTAGACTGACATATTCCGAAATTTGTCAAAATGATTCGTTAACTGATGTAGGAGTTGTCGCCCCTGAAACAGATTTGTTCGGTCCTCTGTGTCCAATCACCTGGATTGTTAACTAAGATGGCCAACACAGCCAAACTTAGTTTCATTTAGTATCCTATGGGAAAATTCATTTAAAAATTTTCTTGCTTGAAACCAATTAGCCAGTTGGAACAAGACTAAGCAGTACTGGTCCTCATATGGTTCTCTATAGAAAAACCAGCTAAATTCACTGCTGCACTTACATTTTTTCGTCTCACTCAAGGTGAAAAGGTAAATCCAGGTGAGCGATACAGGCTCTTAAGAGCCTCCAGTTTTCTTCATACATGTAGTGCTAAAAGAACTCTTAGTCTTGTTTTAAAATATTTTCAGATTGGAACAGTATTGCCAGCTTTTCTCCACCTCCTAAGACCAAGCTCTGTACCACTGACACTGAAATCAGTCCTACTCATCCTTAAGCCATCATTTTCAGAGAAAGGATCTAACACTCGAATTCAAGAAGACCGTGCTTATTCAGCATTTGTTAGATATGTCAGATCTGTTGGAAGTAAGAAAATTTTAAGTTTGCATTCAAAAATTCGAGGGGGTCATTGGAGTACCCGGTTTATTTAAGGATAAGCAAAAAATATTTTACAGTTTATCCGTATAAATGAATTTGTAAAAGGGTTAATATTTTTTAATTGTTATCAATTTTAATAAATTAATAAAATAATAAAATATTAATTATTCAGCGTATTAATATTACTAGAAGTGAACAGTAACAGAAATGCATGCTCTAGGTGATCTTGTCTACAGACAACTCCTGATTTTATATAAACTGATCAAAAATAGTTCTGACAGTTTAGCGTGTCACTGTGATGAGTGGTAATGTGTTTGCCTCTTTTGTTAGCGTTGGACTTATGTCAATTACAAGACGTTTGCCTTCTGATTTTTAGCTCACACTTGGCGTCCGTTGTTGTCGTTAACTTTTCACATTTTCTTCTTCTCTTCTGAAACCACTGGGCCAAATGTTAACAAACATAGCATGAATGATCATTGGATGGACCTTAAAAAGGACTGTTTATTGTGCTGATTGGAAAAACAAGATGGCCACCAATCCGAACATAGTTTAACATTGGAACCTATGGGAAATTTATACAAAATTGTCAATAAAAAATTTAGGGTAGGCATATTTGGGGACAATAAATTAGGGTACATAGGGAAACAGTAAACACTCATCTATTTTTGTTTGGCCTTATGTGTATAAATAAAAATGTGAATAAAAATATAGTAGTAAATCAATGTACATGTATTTCAGGTGGAAGAAGACCAGGATTGACCCTGAGTAATTTAATGGAATTTGTAACAGGTGCATCAGAGGAGCCGGTGTTGGGATTTACACTACAACCTTCGATAGAATTTGTTGAAGTTGGAATTAGTTTCCTGCCTACAGCTAATACATGTTCCAATTCAATGATGCTACCAAGACCATCTTCAGAACTAGAAATTCCTGCAGATGACAAGCTGTTTGATCTCTATGACTATGCCTTTTTAAATACCTACTATGGGTTGGTGTAGTTCTCATTCGAGATGCTCTGTGTTAATTTCCTTTAATGTAATAGAAGATTACATGAACCTGCATTATTGAGGATCAATGTGTCTAAATGTTACCTATGGAATACATGAATCAAGCAGATGGACGATAGCTTCAAAGATTTTTGTCTCCTTTAGTTTCAATTGTGGCCAAACATTTTGTTACTCATTTTCTAGATAAAGTTATTATCTCTCATTATGAACAATAACCAATCAAACAATCTAACTATTAATTGTATGTAGTATTATTTGTTCTAGTCATTATTTTAGTCATATTTTTAGTCATCTTAAACAGTTCATCCAAGTTAATATGCAAGTAATTTGCCTCTTTGAAATACAGTATGGCCTCTGGAGTTCTCAGTATTATATATATATAATCTATATTGCATATGATTTACACCATGATGTTAAAACTTACTTTTAACTACAAACCTGTTTATATAAGGTGCTGATTGACGACTTGCTTTCTCTGATATACCATGTAGATAGTTTTTAGATTTTAGATATTGTTACTGTTAGTAGTATTTTAGACAATTGTTAGTATTACATGTATTATGGTTTATTGAGTTATTTAGACAAAGTTAAAGGATTAACTATTGCTATGGAAACAACAGCAATGTCACAGATCTTAATTATTTTAATCATTTATACCTTGATACTGTGACAAACCTCTGCAACAGTACTTTTTAAATAAGGTACTGGTAAGAATTGGGAACAATGTTTGGGTACTGTTGCAGTACTTTACAGTATTTTACACTTATACATTGTTCTCTAAGGAGCCTCTTCATATAGTTAAGATGTTGTTATTTGTGTTTAGATTTCACAGTTCATTTTATTTGGATATTAAATTATGTAACATTGTATGTATTGCCTGAGTAGTAAAATTATCATACAGTAGTCTCCATTTAATCACATACCTGTTATTTGCATATTCCTGATTATTATACCCACATTTTCTAAAGAAAGTTCGGGTATATTGTTTTCGTCTCCGTCTGTCTGTCCGTCTGACTGTCCGTCCGTCCCTTACACTTTCGTGTCCCTGGATCTCCTCCTTCATTTTAAGCCATAGTAAGATAATTCTTATTGCATATGATTGCCCATCATCTGCAGATGTGCAATAAGGTTTCAGAATTTCGATTTTGGTCGAGGAGTCCAAACAATAGGCCCAATTGGGTCTAAGTCCTATTTGAGGTATGTCCCTGGAACTCCTTCTGCATTTTGGGGTTTCAATTTTATTATAGAATGGTTGTATATAGTTCGCAGATGTGCAATAAGGTTTAGGATTTTTTATTTTGGTCCAGGGGCCAAAACAAGAGGCCCAAATGTGTCTAAGTCATATTTCAGGCATGCCTCATGTCCCTGGAACTACTTCTTCATTGTTGCATATGAGTGTCCATCATCTGTAGCTGTGCAATAAGTAATTAAAAATAGTAATATTTAAAACAATGTGGGGTGCGGGTATTGATGTCGTTCCGACAGCCCTGCTTCTACTTGCAATTAGTTTTAGCACCGTTGGGGCTTTGATTATAATTGCATATTCCTTTTAGTTGCACATTTTTAGCTCACCTGGCCAAAGGCCATGTGAGCTTTTGTCATCACTTGGCGTCCGTCGTCCGTCCGTCCGTAAACTTTTACATTCTAATCTTCTCCTCTGAAACCCCTGGGTCAATTGAACTGAAACTTGGTATGAAGCATCCATGGGAGGTCCTTTACAAAATTTGCATAAATCATCCAGGTCCGTTAAAAATAAAATGGCTGCCATGAGGATTTACATTTTTTGATTGGTTGAAATTTAAAACTTCTTCTCCTCTGTAGCAGTAGAGCCAAATGAACTGAAACTTGGTATGAACCATCCATGGGAGGTCCTATACCAAGCATACCAGGTGAGGTTACAGGCTCACCACTTGAGCCTCTTGTTCTATAACAAATTGGTTATGTGATTAAAAGGAATCCACTGTATACTACTTGACTTTGACCTCATAAAACATTGCAAGTGCCAAATATGTCTTATTTCCATATTTATTAAGTTCACAGAAGACTTAACCCGTACATGTATTATTATGCTAAGCTCAAAGTGTAAATGCTTTATGCATTACAATTTACATCTACTTGTTCATAAAATGCAATCTTTTTGAATGAAATTTCATGTCATTTTTATACCGCATCTTTGCAAATACAACAGCTTTTGAACACTTTGCAACACTAGTCCATCATTATATATAAAAGAACTGATAGGGGATAAAAAACACATGATATATCATCCCACCACAGAACAGCACAAGTACATGCACAAAACAACAGCCAAAGGTCACTGTAGTGGTCTTCAACAATGGCATCACCTACACTACCAAGTGAGTTCAAGCAGGCTCCTTACAAAAAGTGCAAGCAACTAGACATAAACAACCTGGAAGACACAGCGACAAAATGACCCCATGAAAACAAAACAACAAATAAAAAAAGACAGCCACTGAACACTGGATCCTGGCTTGGTACAGGCACATAAAGTATGTCAAGGTCACAAACTCTTGTAACTGGAGGTACCTTATACGGAATAATTTACTATTTATGTTGATGGGTACGTGGGGTAGCCCTGTGTGAGCATTGCATAAAATACCTCTAGTTTTACTTTTATAACTACTACATGTCAATATGTTCTGTAATCAGAACCTGGTTTGAGACGAGCTATGTAATGCTAGATTGCCTATATTTTGTGGTTGCTGGTGAATAATAGAGAAAAGTTTAGGTACTAAGTTATCTTAACTGTTGATAAAGGTGCAGAATCAATACAAAATCTTCCTAGTACCAAAAACAATATTATGTCTTTAATCATGCTAAAACAACAACAACAACAATGTTTTACTTTAAATCACATGTAATTTTAATGATTTTGTTAATGTTAATTATTTGCCGAAATGATCTCCAAAGACTTTAAATAGTCATCAATACCAAAGTTCTGGCCTGTTCGATTCAATTCATTATTTAGGATCTCCCTACATTGTTCATTTATAAGATTTAAGGGTTGAAATATTGGCCTTTCTCCATCTCTGGTAGCTTCATTGTTCTGTTCTCCAACTCCTAATTCTGGTAATTCCGTCTCATTCATTTGCATGCCAACTGGGTTCTGAACTTGCCCTGAGCCCCAAAGCTGCAGGGGAGTAGCCTTAACGGTCCTTATTCTGTGACAACCCCATGCTGTAGACCACACATTCAGTCTTCTGTTAACTTCATCCTTGAAATTATAGTGCAGCGCTGCCAAATGTAGATCATTTAAGGGGTCAAGGATATCATGATCCTCCATGTAGTAGAAAAGATTATAAAATTAGCACAAGACGCCTTCAAAAATGTCCCTCCAGAGTCTTTCGATCCGTTGATTATGTGTACTTGGACCTGTGATCATGCCGCTTTCACCTCGTTCCGTCAGCATAAAATCTGCTACAGAAACATTTTCCCGTCCCTTGTCAGATCTTACTTTTAATGGTATGCCATAATTATCAACACCGGTGAGGAAGCTTTCCAAAACAGTTTTAGAAGTGTTATTGTCATTACACGAAAGAAACATAATCATCCTACTAAACCCGTCAATGCCACCAATTATTACAAACCTCCATCGAATTAGTTTATGTGCCACAAATGGTTAGGGGCCATTACGTTATAAGTTCTCCGATGGAGACGACCAGCTTTGCTTGCTCGAACTCCAGACGAATCTATTTCATGAATGCAGTACCTTAGTCGCCATCGTTGTATTTTTAAACCCTTCGTTCTTAACAGTTGTCGAAGCATTTGCTCGCCACACATTGGGAAATCTTTAATGGTTTCCGAAACTACTCTTTCCAGATCACCATCGTCTATTTCTGAAAAGCCTTGTTTTGACAATCCAAACTGAGCCATTCGGCGATATATTGTGCGCTCTGATACTAATAAAAGTTTTGCAATATCGGATATTTGGAATCCACAATCTAACAAACTGTCTAAATAAATGTTAATTTATCAATATCAAATTTTGGTGCTCCAGAGTATCCTCCTATTTTCTGTGGTTTGGATTTTCCATATTTTACACATTCTGCCCGCAATCTCATCATGTCGGTTGCGTTTGGAATACCTAAAAACTGCAAATTTTGTTTTGAAAGCAGACTTATTATATCAGGAGTTATAGCTTCCCGTTCAAAACTTTCGTAAACTTATTGCAATCCCACTTTCCTTAAAACAGTCAGCATCAGTGGCTCTGCCATTTTATTTACCATTACGGTACCCAGGATTCCTTCAATCAGGAAATAGTAAAGTATATTGAATACAAGTATATCCTTGAAGAACTATCAAGAAAATAAGGGAAAAGTATACACACGGAGAACGATGTGTATACATAGTAAACTATGCGCATATATAGAAAAACTATGTGCATATAGAGAAAAACTATGTGCATATAAAGTAAACTATGTGCATATAGAGAACAAGTATGTGCGTATAGAGAAAAAGTATGTGCATATATAGTAAAACTATGTGCATATATAGAAAAACTATGTGCATATAAAGTAAACTATGTGCATATAGAGAAAAAGTATGTGCATATATAGAAAAACTATGTGCATATATTGAAAAGTATAGGCGTATCTAAAAACAAGTACACATAAGGCAGCTACGGCGTTCCATACTAACGGGTCTTCTGTCGTTATTGTGTTATCAGCGCCCATAGACATAAGTTAGTCATGTGACCGTAATGTCATCAACGTTTTTTCATGGTTTGGCAAGGTTTAAAATGGAATTTAGAATTAATTTATAAGAAATGACTTATCATTTTTTTCTGTCTATTTGAAATAACATAAAAAATGTGGTGCACACTATTAAAAAACCCGCTTCGCGCATTTTACATTAAAAAAAGTAAAATGATCAGTTTTGGCTGATGCAGTCATATATGGTCAGATTTGGTTGATGCTGTCAAATATGGTCAGTTTTGATTGATGCAGACACATATTTATGTTACATGAGTCAGTCTGAGGTATGAAAACTACTGATGTTTGTTTAATTTCCAATATTGCAGTTATTTGTATATATTACAGTAAAAAAAAATATAACTGAAGTACTGTGCAACTATATAGACTCACATAAAAGAGGCAAATATGGTCAGTTTTGGTTGATGCGATCAAAAGATTTTATTATACAACTCAGTCTGAAGTATTAAAACTACTGATATTTGTTTATGATTCAATACTTTGAATAAAAAGAGGATATACTGGCACTATAAATTCATGCGAACAAAATTGTGAGGTCATTGTTTTCCAATATTGCTGTAACTTGTATATTACAGTCCCTCTTGACCTAAAATTATAACTGAATTACTGTGCAGCTTTATAGATTTGCAGAAAGAAAGAGCAAATAAGGTCAGTTTAGATAGATGCTGTCAAAAGATTTTATTACACGACTCAGTCTGAAGTATGAAAACTACTGATATTTGTTTACGATTCAATACTTTGAATAAAAGGGACATGCTGGCACTATAAATTCATGCGAACAAAATTTTTAGGTCACTGTTTTCCAATATTGCTGTAACTTGTATATTACAGTCCCTCTTGACCTAAAATTATAATTGAATTGCTGTACAGCTATAAAGATTTGCAGAAAGAAAGAGAAATAACGGTCAGTTAAGATTGATGCGGTCAAAAGATTTTATTACACGACTCAGTCTGAAGTATGAAAACTACTGATATTTGTTTACGATTCAATACTTTGAATAAAAAGAGGATATGCTGGCACTATAAATTCATGCGAACAAATTTTTGAGGTTATTGTTTTCCAATATTGCTATAACTTGTATATATTACAGTCCCTCTTGACCTACAATTATAACTGAATTACTGTACAACTATATAGATTTGCAGAACGAAAGAGCAAATAAGGTCAGTTTAGATTGATGCGGTCAAAAGATTTTATTACACGACTCAGTCTGAAGTATGAAAACTACTGATATTTGTTTACGATTCAATACTTTGAATAAAAAGAGGACATGCTGGCACTATAAATTCATGCGTACAAAATTTTGAGGTCATTGTTTTCCAATATTGCTATAACTTGTATATATTACAGTCCCTCTTGACCTACAATTATAACTGAATTACTGTGCAGCTTTATAGATTTGCAGAAAGAAAGAGCAAATAAGGTCAGTTTAGATAGATGCGGTCAAAAGATTTTATTACACGACTCAGTCTGAAGTATGAAAACTACTGATATTTGTTTACGATTCAATACTTTGAATAAAAGGGACATGCTGGCACTATAAATTCATGCGAACAAAATTTTTAGGTCACTGTTTTCCAATATTGCTGTAACTTGTATATTACAGTCCCTCTTGACCTAAAATTATAATTGAATTGCTGTACAGCTATAAAGATTTGCAGAAAGAAAGAGAAATAACGGTCAGTTAAGATTGATGCGGTCAAAAGATTTTATTACACGACTCAGTCTGAAGTATGAAAACTACTGATATTTGTTTACGATTCAATACTTTGAATAAAAAGAGGATATGCTGGCACTATAAATTCATGCGAACAAATTTTTGAGGTTATTGTTTTCCAATATTGCTATAACTTGTATATATTACAGTCCCTCTTGACCTACAATTATAACTGAATTACTGTACAACTATATAGATTTGCAGAACGAAAGAGCAAATAAGGTCAGTTTAGATTGATGCGGTCAAAAGATTTCATTACACGACTCAGTCTGAAGTATGAAAACTACTGATATTTGTTTACGATTCAATACTTTGAATAAAAAGAGGACATGCTGGCACTATAAATTCATGCGTACAAAATTTTGAGGTCATTGTTTTCCAATATTGCTATAACTTGTATATATTACAGTCCCTCTTGACCTACAATTATAACTGAATTACTGTACAACTATATAGATTTGCAGAACGAAAGAGCAAATAAGGTCAGTTTAGATTGATGCGGTCAAAAGATTTTATTACACGACTCAGTCTGAAGTATGAAAACTACTGATATTTGTTTACGATTCAATACTTTGAATAAAAAGAGGACATGCTGGCACTATAAATTCATGCGTATAAAATTTTGAGGTCATTGTTTTCCAATATTGCTATAACTTGTATATATTACAGTCCCTCTTGACCTAAAATTATAACTGAATTACTGTACAGCACCCTTTTTATGGACGATCAATGCATTTGAATGAGGACAATTAATTTTAGTTAGACCCCCCCCCTTTTTTTAAACTGCTGGATCCGTCCCTATTGGTTTGAGCCGGAATAACGTATTACATCAAGGTCAGATAATTTTGACTCCTCGAATGACAAATGTAAAATAAATGAAATAATAATGCCCCCCCCCCCCCCCCCCCCCCCCCCCAATATTAACGGCTTAATTTATGTTAAAAAAATTAAAGAAAAACAAATAATTTATGTAACACATCAACAAAAGAAAATCACTGAATAACAGGCTCCTGACTTGGAACAGTCACATACATGCAGAATATGGCGGAGTTAAAACCGGCAAAATAGCAAAACTCTTTATAATATTAATCGCTATTTTGCCGAAGCCTTTATATTTAGACAAACAGTTCTTAAATTTTAACCAAATCAATTCTAGCCGTAGAATTTATAAATCAATTTTAGCTGTAGGATTTATAAAACAATTCTAGCCGTAGAATTTATAAATCAATTCTGGCCGTAGAATTTATAAATCAATTCTAGCCGTAGAATTTGAAATCAATTCTAACCGTAGAACTGTTCTAGAAGTAGAACTGTCTAAAACTGTTCTAGGGTAGAACTGTCAGGATCAGTTCTAGCTAGAACTGTCTAAATCAGTTCTAGGTAGAACTGACCAAATCAGTTCTAGCTAGAACAGTTCTAACCTAGAACTGACTAAAAGGTGTCAGGCTGACAGTTCTACATACTGTTCTAGAACATTTCTACATACTGTTCTAGAACAGTTCTCCTGACAGATTCTGACAGAATTTATGAGAGGTTAGAACTGATCTCCACTGTACTTAATTTAAGCTGTGTAAAGTTGAGATAAGTTATTTTCTGTGTTCGTTACAATGTTTTGGTCTCCCATTTTGCTCGGACATCGACCTTGATACTCAGGCAAAAAGATATATATATGAATTTTTCATATAAAGTTTCTTCAAATTCATGACGTGAACGTATCCGGAGATACAACAAAACACAATATTACATAGATTCAATCATTGGCTCAGTCGCTTAAGCACAGCTCCTACAAATATACATACATTCAACGACATTTTACTCAAGGACAGTACCACATATCATTTAAGAATATCCGAAAACAAGTAAACGTTAATGCATCTTATTTTCCTTGATAAAAATGGAATCTATAAGTTACTTCAAAATCAAATTCGTCTGATAGTATTTGTTGCCGATTTGGGAATTTATTTTTAAAAGTTTAATCAATGATAGGTTTTAAAAAAATCATCATTGACCACATTTCAATTTTAGTTTAATTAAAGTTTTTTAATTTATCGCTTAAATACAGAATTTATGTGAGATGGATTTTTGTGTAGATTTTCATGAAATAAAGCTAGATTTAATATATTCGTGTGTAAGATTTGACAATCTTATTGAGTCACACTGAAAAGGTTGATTGATGGTTGGTTGCTTAACGTCCAGTGGCAAATTTTTCATGCATGTTCAGGACGATACACACTGAATAGGAAATGATACTGTGACCTACATGTATCTATATTCTTCTTAGTGTCAGCTCTTAACTTTTTAAAATTTATGTATATATACCTTTTAATATATCAAATGATCAACTAATAAAAGAATAACATTCACGAAACTCTCAAAAGGGGCGGATGGGGAGGGTATATAATTTTATACTGATTATCTGTTAACAAAATGTATTGCTATTCAAAAGACAATCTTTCTGAATATTTTATTCGATTCAATTAAAATTGTTGAAAAATTAACCACTTTTTCGCGGTAGAAATGTCATTACAATTGGAAAAATCCTCGGGATGTCAGGATTGCCCAAAGAAAGACCTTCGGTCGGTCTTTCGTTTGATCAATCCTGACATCCCTCGGTGTGTTCTACGACAAGAAAAACCTCAAAATATGCATTATCTATAACAGATATGAAAATTTTATCCTCAGTACTGCCTCAGTTACTTAATTAAAGACAATAAAAACATTAAATTAGGGTAATAAATACCCCCCCCCCCCCAAAAAAAAAACAAAAAAAAAAACAGTGAGAAGTTCTCACTCTGATTCAAACAATTATTAATTAAATCATCTTTTATAAATTAGATGTGAGGACATTCATGGATAGTTTTAAACTCTTTCCTTACTTAGAAAAAGCACCTGGTTCCCTTAAGAGCACAAAATTTTAGGGGGAGGTTGCAGAGACTATATACTTGATATATTTACTCTTCTCCTGGATACTGATTTGTGAACATGTAAAAATAAGGGAGCTAATGCACTCATGTAACCTCAACAGCGAAAGTGACAAATGTATACTTTTTTCAATTTCTCATTGGTCCGGTAAGAGCCGATTTTGGCCTCAAATTTCAGGTTCATATAACGAAAGTTTTTGGACACTTTTAGAATGAAATTCAAAACAGTGTGGCTGTGGCCATTGAATGACACATTAAATTCATCCATTGACTGGGACAATTTAGGTAAACGTTTGTATGTAACGACTACTGCTCACAATTTACTTTTTAAAGACACTTAAACTATGGGGTCACCAAAGGTTCTCAACACCTTAATAAAGTAATTCGAAAAATTAATCAGAAATAACACGATGTTTTGATTTATATCAATTATATAAATCAAAACATAAAGGTTATTCCTGATTAATTTTTCGAATTATTTTATAATTAAAGGCGTTAAGAAACCTTTGGTGACCCCACAGTTTAAATGTCTATCGTAGGTACGTCGTGAACAGTGGTCGTTACAGACAAACGTTTACGTAAATTGTCCCAGTCAATGGATGAATTTAATGTGTCAATCAATGGCCACAGCCACACTATTTTGAATTTCATTCTAAACACTTTTAAAAGTGTCTATTCCAATTGATTCGATTAGTTTATGTGAAAGATTTTAACTGATTTAGTGATTAAAAACGCCCTGATTCAAGCTTTAATATGAAAAATCTATCAAATATGCCAAAAAACGTAATTTTTCAGATGGTTTTTGATTTTGTCAAAAACGAAAGCGGCCGCATCCGTGTTCATCCTCAACCTTTATTTATATTTTGTATCATCATCAAATACAACTTACATTTCAATATTATGAATGAACACGAATGCGGCCACTTTCATTTGAGACGTAAACCGTCTAAAAATTAACCAAAATGCTAAAATTTGGAGATTTCAGTAATTTAGCATGACTTAATATTGCTAGAACGCGATATTTGTGCATTGTATTGTCAAAAACAGCTCATATTTATGTAGCAGAAGCATTTTACTTTCCAAAATATAGCTTAAAGATTACATTTTTCAATTTTCTAAAACTGCTATATTTTGGGGCCGAAAAGGGGTCTTACTGAACCTACTCCTTTTCTGTTAGAAACTCACACGACTCTCTATCTAAACTAGTGTGACAGTAACACAAGACTGTTTTATCTTAATTTTGCATATTTTGTTTCTAGGTGTACAACTGTGCAAGTATTGAACATCAGCTTGAAATGCAATGTGACCTAAAAGACAGTATAATACTATGGACAGATGTAAGTAATGATAAAATAGTCAATGATATGGGAAATGTATGAAATTGTAAGAAAAAGTTGACGGGCATATTGTTTTACACCTGTTCCTCCGTCGGTCAGTTAATTAGATATAGGTCAAAGTACAGCCTTCAGCAATGATCATACTGCATAGTCATATATAAAAAAAAGGCCCTGAAATTACAATTGTAAAATAATTCCAAACTAATGACCTTAATATTAATATACAAATAAAATAACTAAAAACAAATATATGCAACACAGCAACAAACAACAACAACTGATTGTCCAGGTTCCTGACTTGGGACAGGCACAGAAGATAGCAGGGTTAAACATGTTAGTGGGATTCAAGCCCTCATATTTAAATCATATTTTAAATATTCTCAAGAAAATCTGAAATAACATCAACCATTGTCAACACTTTTAAATGTTGTACTTATCTTTATTTGATTTATGCTTATATAAAGAAGATGTAATATGATTGTCAATGAGACCACTCTCCACAAGAGACCAAATGACACAGAAATTAACAACTAAAGGTCACTGTACCGCCTTCAACAATGAGCAAAGCCCATACCGCATAGTCAGCTATAAAAGGCCCCAAAATGACAAATGTAAAACAAGAAAACAAGAAAACTAACGGCCTAATTTATGTACAAAAAATGAACAAAAAACAAATATGTAACACATCAACAAATGACAACCACTGCATTACAGGCTCCTGACTTGGAACAGACACATAAAAATAAAATTTGATACATTACATTGTACCTTAATATTTTAATTTCCATATTGGTATAAAATCTATTGTATGTTTTTTCTTTTTTTCTTTAAAAAGTTATATGCAAGCGGGGGCATATTAAATCAGTGTCCCATGGACCCATTCATCATTTATTTATTCAGAGAATTTTGAAACTAATAAATAAATAATGAACAATTTTTCATAATTTTTTTTAATTTTTTAGAAAAGTCGTCTCCTGAAACAAATGAGACAAATCTACCCAAATTTGGCCGCAATCATCATTAGGGTATGTATATATAGTTTAAAATGTGTTTGATGACCCTGCTAACCTACATGGCAGACATGGCTAAAAATAGAAAATAGGGGGAAAATGCAGTGTTTACTTATATCTCTGAAACTAAAGCAAAAGTATACCAGTTGCATTATTTCATGCATCAATTGTAAATGAGAATACAAGGTGAGCGATAAATGCCCCTTGGAGCCTCTACTTTCTATAGCCATTATTGTTATAGCTGGTCAGTGGTCATAAACCTATGAAAATAAGTCAATTATTTAACCTCAGAGCACTTACCCACAGATTCTTATTCTGTGTATTTGATGAATAATTTTTATTACAACTCATTAACAGCGCAAGATATGGAAATTCATTTTTCTTCTGTGGTTTTATAATATTAAGAAAGAACAAAATGAAAATGACATTTTGATAAACATGTTGTTGTCGTGGTTTTGTGCTCTATTGAACCAGCAGATTATTACTGTACTGCAATAAAAACAAAACATTAATGAATATCAGGGATTTACGGGAACTTGAAGTGTAATTGAAAACTTGTCCAAAACCTAAACTGCACTTTAACTTTACTTTGCCTCAACCATTAAGTGTTGTGAAATGTTTACAAAATGCTTGTTAACACCAAACACTGATCAAGTCACTTTCGTCATTCTCATATTATCACGAATATGTTACTTTTTTAAAAGGAAAAAGGATAATTTAGAGATATATTTACAACATGTACAAACAGGGACATCTGTGTCCCATGGACACATTCTTGTTTTATTTATTACATTACAAGATTTATCGTTTATATAAATATACAGTGTTAATTTCCATTGTTTAACCCAAGCGTACATTTTTGATAAATACATTGAATGAAAAACTACGGTTTTTTATTTGTGCATTGGGATTAAAAATTCGATATGTATCATTACTTTCTTTTGTTTACAACTCTGTCTTGTATTGTTCAGGTCGTACTATTTCAAATATTCAATTTCATGACTGTATCAAGTGTTTCCATAAGTTTACCATAGTACTATCATATGGTTGGGTTAAAAATTAGGCACTAGCTACGGTTACATGGAAATGTAACAATAATAAAAATATGTGGTAGGATAATCGTTGCAAAGAATCCTGCTCAAACTTTAGTGAAAGACGGGTTTAACTTTGCATTGTTGCAAGAGTATATATTCTTTGTTGAAGGCAATTGTAGTGACCTGCAATACAAGTACCATTCAATTGAGTTTAGTTATATGTCTTGTGTTTCTGTCTCAGCCCTAGGTTTTCTATATTTTGCATGTGTAGTGCATCATTACATAAGACATTGTTACGTGTACCATGATGAGCTTTCGTGCAAGACTGCTGTGTGTATTTTTTTACATGGAACATTTGATCAGACTTTGACTTTTTGACTCCTGACCTACATGTATGCACGTTGGGTGTGTCATCATGTTGCTGTGTGTTCCTCGGTTTATTTCCTTCACCTCAAAATATAATTTTCAATTGACCTTGCTTCTGAATATGTGGCATGTAGATGTATTGTCATAAGATGATGAGTCTATTGGCACGAGAAACTTCATGTGAGCTTGACCTTTGCCCTTAAGGTAAAACTTGTATTTTTTGTTTGAATTAAATGGAGAATTAACTGTGTGATTGGCACTCGTACCACATCTTCTTAGATATATAAGATATATAGATATATTGTTAGTTTTGTGTACCACGATGACCCTTTTCTCAAAATCCGCTTTGTGTGTTTTTTTGACCAGACTATGACTTTTTGACTCTTGACCTTTGCATATTGGATGTGTCTCTTGGTATGATTACCTTGACGTCAAGTCAGGAGTCTCTGGTTTTTGTTAGTCTTGTATGTTTTTAATTGTAAGTTTATTTTATGATTTGGAGTTTGAACTGGTACACATTTTGTTACATGTAAGGGCCATCTGAAGCCCGCCTCTGGGCGAGGGATTTTCTCGCTTTGTTGAAGATATAAAAAAAGATGTGGTATGATTGCCAATGAGACAACTATCCACAAAAGACCAAAATGACACAGACATTGACAACTATAGGTCACCGTACGACCTTCAAAAATGAGCAAAGCCCATACCGCATAGTCAGCTATGAGGACCCATTAGTGGCCTTTGACTGCTTTCTGCTCTTTTGACATGGTTACTTTCTCTTTTACACATTCCACATTTCCATTCTCAATTTTTAAGAATGTTTGGTTCAGATGAAACGAAATCCTTTAATTTCCGTGAATATCAAGTAAGAAAGTTTACTGATTCAGTAGCATCGTGTGCTGCCAGTTTTGTTAGATAATGCAAAATGTTTCAATCCATTTACCTTAGATTTCATTTCATGGACATGTAGGTCTGCTTTTACATCATAAAAATTCACACAGAAGGTATACGCATGTCAATAAACTGAACTCAATGCTAAGAACCTATAAAGTACACTTAGACAGAGAGCTCAATCTAGTGAAACACTTTGTTAAGTTGGTCACATTTAACTTGAAATATCACTGTCTGTTACCAAACTGCACCGAAATCCTGAAAAAAAAATGTGCAAGTTAAGTCTATTTAAAGAAGAATCTAATGGAAGTAAATAAGCTGATTATTGAAATAAATGTAGAATATGTCTATTAACCACAGATGCCCCTGCTTGTGAAAAAAAATGAGTAAACTTCCACATATAGATGCAGAATTCGAGTAACTTTGACCGTTTTGTGATCATAAGCATTGTGAATAAGTTTCAAAACATTTGGTTGAGGCAAATTAAAGTTAAAGAACGGAAACAATAGATTTAGCAGTTTTCCTAACTCAAGGCTCCGGGTTGATATGTGTATCATTGGTACTCGTACCACAACTTTTTACATCTAAAAACTAATGAACAGTGACGCCATCGGGACCCAATATCGAACTTATAGTGGGAGATATTATGGACATAATTGTGCAAATCGTGATACAAGCATGAAATTTGGTATAAAGGTTGACTAAAGGATACTTAAAAAAAATCCGCTGCTGGCCAGAAAAAAAATTCATTTTTTCAAAATGGCCACCACACATTTTGGAAATGGCGTCATTACAAATTGGCAATAATTCGTTAATCCTTTGAAAGGTGTGTTATATGTAAAATCCAATGTTAGATTTGATAAAAAAAAGTAAATGACAGTTTCTAAATTACGACTAGACCACACATTAATGAATTTAAAGTTGACTTCCGGTTTCAAAATGCCGGCAAAAAAGTGAAAAATTTCATTTTTTATACCTTTAAGTAACTTCACAAGGGATGTAAATCCTTGAAAGATGTGTTATAGGTATAATCCAATGTAAGTTATGATAAAACGTTAAAAGTAGTTCATAAGTACGACAAAACAACACATAAATGAAAAAAATAGTGACTTCCGGTTACATAATGGCGACAAATACGTAGAAAATATTTTTATAATTTCCATCGACTTAACAAGTGAGAACACTCTTTGTTAAGTTTAAATGCCTAGTTTGGTAAGAAAGACAGGTTGCTTATCTTATAGTTATCTGATAGTTGCCTATACAACAACCCGTACAAGGAAGGCCAGAACGGTAGCATCTACAGTTACTAACTCAGCTGGATTTTCGCCTCCGCATTTCAAAATTTCCTGACACGATGATGCAACGTCAGTCAAAGAAGTCCATTTTGGTTTCCTAATGTCATTGATTCTTTATTTCAACCAATCCCAATGTTTATGACTTGGTACATGAATACATGAATCAGGCTGAGCCCAAAGAACTCCTCCTTGATATACTTCTCTTTTGATGTGCTCTGGAAAAGAACCTCTTGTAGGCGGAATTCCATCACAATGCCGCTGCCTCCTGGCAAACAATTCACATCGTGCCTCGCTTCATACTTAAGCCCCCCCAAAAAACTTCAATTGTTAGCCAAGCTGACCTCTTCCCTTTCTCATGACAATTCGACTAAGTGCCACATCCACTGAATGCATGGACGAAAGTAAGAGCAGCTACACAAGGACCAAACGCATTTAATATGTTACGTACAGAAAACCATCAAAAGTCGTTATTCCTTCTATGACCTATCCACAATTTGTTCTACCCAATTTTCCGATTGCTGCAATTATTGATACTATTACATATGTGTCAGTACTACCTAAAATTACATTTCACCACACTTTTCATAATCATGCCGAACATGCACAAACATTCGTGTATCTGCTTCTTCATGATTACAAGGGGATAGATAGGAAGTATGTTTATTGAAATTGCAAAGAATATTTTCACCATGAGTAACATACATATTTGTATTAGTCTCTCAAGAAGCAATTTTGTCATCAAGAAACTTGAAAATGTTCGTGTCGTTGTCATCTTCACAGAGAAAACTACTACAAACCCTTGGTGTTCTACCAGAACCAACACCTTTCCATCTGCCACTAGAACCTTTAGTAAACATCAAATACAATGTCTACTTTTGAATATTTATCGATGCAAGATTTTATATAAGGGTGTATGACATCATTAGTATAATCATCAAATATTTTTCCCAACTTTGTGCTACCACACCAACGATAAATGCGTCCGAATTCGGATCAGCAAATCGCAGAATGTTTCAAGTAAACCCATTTGCAGCGATTTAATACCACTATTTCAAGTGACATCCTGAGATTAAGACGGAAGAGCAGTTCAGTTTTTATGGATAAAGAAATATTCCAAGTAAAACTGTCTACTGTGACAAGACATGAAAAGTCTAGAAAAGATATCGCAATCACTTTAAAGGATCTCTAGCTTTGTTTTTGACAAAGACGTTTTGCATTTACTTCAAACGATCTTCGTATTGTTTGAACCAATATCTTGGAGTTTATTTACATATCTTACCTGTTTCCGAATCAACAATTTCCTAAATGGAGTAGTTTGTTTTACAAATCTGACGACTCTTCTAGAAATGAATTTCCAGACTCGTTCATCGCTTTGCAAATCCTTTAAAGCTGTTTAAAGAAATCTTTTTGTGTTTTCGTAGAGTCTTCATTATGTCGTTCGCCTGTTGTAGAATGACCCAAATCACTAGATCTTTCAAATTCATATTCTAGTATACTGACTCCAGGTCCAGCTACCATCCATTTGTCTAAAAGTGATCTTTGGTTAATCCTATGGCACCAACATCGCCCTTCACAATTGCATTTTTCTGTTTTTGTGCCTGATCAATTGTGTAATAAGAAAGAAATTTGCTGGTCTTACGTACAGTGAAATTGTCATTTTCAAATTCCATCGCTACCTGTGGGTGATGTTCGGGAAAGGAAGTCATATCTCGGTAACGATCGAGCATAATTCACACGATCAAGACCTAAAACAATATGCTATCATGCTTTATATGGACTGTTTGTAAAGTACAAAGTCTCACTCATGAAATGAACATAATACCGAAATCAGAAAGAAGTTCTTAATTTATAATTGAACGCCAGGAATTAAATTGTGGTCGAGATGACTCTATTTCCTTACACCAGTCTTTTAAATCACTGAACGCCACATGAGTCATGACATAATTATATATTCTGAGTTTAGCTTTCATAAACTGAAATTAACAATTCAAGCGAACTACATGCGGTTGTCTGATGGGCCTGTCTAGTTTTAGATACATTTGAACATACATAAAACGAATCTGCCGTTCTTGGTGTTGCAATATTGGCTTCAGTAAGACAACATGTCCATCCCCTATCACGAAATATATCCCCAAGAGTTTTATAGCAAGTCATTTCAATGTGCAATTCGCCAAACATGACGAGACACTTATCTTTTCCGTACATATCAGGCCATTCCCACTGAATTTCAAAAAGTGGCTGATCTGCAGTACAAATTGATGTTTTTCCGGGATTAACTACATTTTCGCCTTAACCATCGAATACCTGAAAATTACCTGGTAGTGCATGCAAATCGCTCTCGATGTCTATAAATAGTTTGCACATGCGCAAAAGTGTTAAACACATGTGTATCATAACCTTGAAAAATGTTATTAAACCAATTCGTAATATTATTAGAAATCCAAAAACACTAAATATATGGTAAATAGTTCAAATGTTTTTGAAAGGATTCTGTTACATTTTAGCGCATGCGCAAATACTGGATATGTCAAATATTAATTTTTTAATAAATATGTGATGTTAGGAATGTATCCATCAAACCTGGTAATTGTTTTTTACTAAAAAGAAGTTCAACGAAAAGTTTTCTAGAAAAATCAGTGTTTTCAAACTTAAGAAAACAGCCATTTTAGAAATTGGCCGTGGCCATCTTGAAAAAAATCATTTTTTTTAATGGCCAGCAGTTAATTCTTAAAAAGTATATAATAATGATGCTTTGTGGTAATTTTCATGCTTGTATCATCATTTGCACAATTCCCTCGATTTTGCTTGCTAATATCTCTCACTATTAATAGATCTGTGTTATGGGGTAATTTGAATCGCGTATAAGGTTCCTAACATTTGATTGAGTCAGACTTATTTAAGAGAAAGGAAACGAAAGAGTCAGCACTTCTTATGTTTTTAAAGGAATATGATAACTCTTGAACGGTAAAAGTTACACTTAAAAATTTAAAATTTGATTTTGTGTTGAGGTGGGGATCCCGCTTACATGTTCAACCCCGCCTTATTCGGTATGTATGTGCCTGGTAAGTCAGGAGCCTGTAATTCAATGAATGTCGTTTTTTATTTGTTACATACTTGTTTTTCGTTCATTTTTTGTACATAGATTTGATCGTTTATTTTCTCGTTTGAATATTGTTTTATAATGTCATTTCAGTGCTTTTATTGCTGACTATATATACGGTATTGACTTTGCTCATTGTTGAAAGCTGTATATGACCTATAGTTGTTAGTGTTTGTGTCATCTGGTCTTTTGTGGAGAGTTCTCATTGGCACTCATGCCACATAAGGGGGAGGGTTGGGATCCCGCTAACATGTTTAACCCCGCCTTATTTTTATATGCACGTGCCTATTTTGTTTTTCGTTTATTTTTTGTACATAAATTAGACCGTTTGTTTTCTCGTTTGAATTGTTTAACATTGTCATGTCGGGGCCTTTAATAGCTGACTTTGCAGTATGAACCTTGCTCATTGTTGAAGACCATGTGGTGACCTAGGCTACATTGTATAATTGTTAATTTCTGTGTCATTTAGTCTCTTGTGGAGAGTTCTCATTGACACTCATGCACCAGCTTCTTTTATATAGTGTGTATAAGTTTTGTAGTATTTGGTAGAGGCAAACTAAAGTTAGGAGAGCGGAACCCGTTTTTATGGGACGTTCGGGACAGACGGACTAGTGTAACGCTTTATGCCCCTAAATCATGGCGCCAACACAGAAGTTCTGACTATTGTGCTGGTGATACACATCCCACTAGCACTGTCATTAACACATGTACATATAATTTTATTATAAAAATAATTAATCTTTATTTTGATTTCTTTATTTTTGACCGAATGATTATATGCATGCCCTTTACAATGACTGAATGAGTATCAAATTTGACAAATTTATTGTACATAATTATACATTTTATTATATTATATAACTTTTTTTTCCAACTAATTTAAAAAGCTTACCAACTTATTGATCATCACTTTCCTTTATATGTCTTTTAACATTCTGTTTTGAACAAAAAGATTTGTTACATATATAACATGTATTTCTTTCAAATCTGAAATTATTAAAAAGCCATTAAATAAAATTCAGTCGAATTTTAATAATAAACTAGAACACACCCGTGATATCGCGGGTCCGTGACTGAATTAAAGTTTATAACTATGCGCAAGCCTTATTTTAGTATTAGTATGCCTGTAATTATGACCAGTGTATATAGCATATTAATCCTGAATACACCGTTTGGTGGTGCGCCTGTCAGATGCGAAACGTACAGATAAGGTAATAGGTAACAGGTGATTATACTATTGGTATCGGTATCGGACTCGAACCGGAACTTCCTAATTATTGGCAATATTAATTACGTGGAAAACAAAAGGGCCTGGAGTGGTGTAATTTTCAATCTACACCTTTGTACTATATTAGTTGTATATAAAGTTGAATTCTTTGATTCGTCGTTTTTACGTGATGACGGCTGACAAATTGGACCTCGTAATTTTAGTATTATAGATGTGCAATCAAATATATATGCAAGTCGTCAACTGGTCAAGTGGCTAGATGCACATATCGTTAGCCATATAACAACATGTCCTAATTGGGTGGTTTTAAAACTTCTAGCAAAGGCGGATCCAGGGGGGAGGGAGGGGGTTGCCTTGCCCCTTTCGTGGGAAAATTTTGGTTGATTATATAGGAATCATTGAAGCATGACTGGAGCGGGCCTCCCTTAGGAAAAGTTCTGGATCCGCCACTGTCTAGACATATTTACGTAAATAAGGGGTGAGTAAAGGAAAAAAAACACAAAACGACTGAATTAAATAAAAGGATGTTCGATGTACTGTATACTTCGGTTTGTTTTGCTTTATTTTTATCTAGTTTCCTTATCAAAATAATTAAAATGAGAAGATAAATACCTTATAGCTTCCTTTACCGTCGATGCTAAAATGTTTAATGTTATAAAATAATTTTAGCGTCTTTGACCTACTTTACCTTTTTATTCGGAGACTTGCGGTTATCTTCTGTTATGTTCAACGGGAACATTAGAATAATCTAGAATAGAACCCAGATGGAACCAAGAAGTTGGGTTGCCTTAACCAAACAACCCGGATATTGAACCAGTTACCATGGTTTCGAACCAAAGAACCAAGGTTCAGAACCAGAAAACCCAGAC
The DNA here is from genome assembly GCF_965363235.1 of Mytilus galloprovincialis. Taxonomy (NCBI): domain Eukaryota; kingdom Metazoa; phylum Mollusca; class Bivalvia; order Mytilida; family Mytilidae; genus Mytilus; species Mytilus galloprovincialis. Next base: position 51,403,638 of record NC_134839.1, read on the forward strand.
GGAACCAAGGTTTAGAACCAGAGTGCCCGGATATAACCTAATTGCATTCGGAATTCTCATGACTTTTTATACCTTCAATGTATTTTCCAAATCATTTATTTATTTAGTATATTTATATATAATTTTAATGTATTAAAGTAATTATACTGCTTCCACCTTTCAATATTCTAATAAAGCTCTATCTCTTTAATGGATAAATAAATGATACTAGTCAAGAACTCAACAGATAATTCTTTTTCAGGTTCTCTGGTCGTAAGTACCTGTTGGCCACACACATGAAGATTCTCATTGATCCTGCTTTCAGCTAAATATCAGAAAAATTAAGAACAAAGGAAAATATGCTGAAACTGTACAGTCACCGGTAAGATTATTTCAGAAGTGAAATTATAATACAATTTATGTTACTGGTTAGTTCCTTTGATTTGTAATTTTAAACAACACACAGAGGCTTTGCATTATTGTTTTACAAGAGAGACACCAAAAGATGCCGTCAACACTGATCATTTTTATCAAAATACGCCCAGGACAAACCATGGATACACTTATCTTGAAATATGGTGCTTTCATACCAAAATTGCCTGGAAGTAAAAGAAATAAAGAACTATTCATGTCAGCAATCAGGGGATAAGATGAAAGAATGCAGAATAAGGTACTGTCATATTCAGTCTTAATAAGAGTCCTGCTGCTCTATATATATATGCTTTTTGTTACGCCCCGTCGTAGCGGATGGGGCATTAAGTTTTATCCTTGTATGTTTATACATACTATTAGATATAAGAAGATGTGGTATGACTCCCAATGAGACAACTCTCCATCCAAGTCACAATTTGTAAAAGAAAAACCAGTATAGGTCAAAGTGAAGTCTTCAACACAGAGCCTTGGATCACACCAAACAGTAAGCTGTTATTAATTTAAGGACCCAAAAAATTACTATTGTGGAACCAGCTGTCAAACGTGAAAACCAACGGTCTAATCTATATAAAAAAAAGAGAAAAGAGAAACACTTATAGTGCATGATTTTCTCACTGTGTTGAAGACCCATTGGTGGACTTCGGTTGTTGTCTGCACTTTGATCAGGTTGTTGACATATTCCCCCCCCCCCCCCCCTAATTCCATTCTCAATTTTATGAAGAAGTTATTGAACTTTTAACTTATTCTTTGAAAAAGCGACGGAGATATCATGTTCACATGGCGTATCTGTTTACTTGTTTTAGTTCACTGTAAACTTAAGTTTGCTTAACCAAATGTACTGAAACTTAAACACAATGCTTATTACAACAAAACACAGATCAAGTACTCATTTGGATACTGTGTGTCACTTTTACCATTCTTGATTTATGACCCTTTAATATGTTATATGCAAGCAAAAAAAATAATGAAAAAAAAAAGGTCACTCATGAGTTAAAAAAGATATTTCAATGGCATTTTTTTCATCAAAGGGAGATAATTTAGAGCTTTTTCAATGATATAAACATTTAAAAAGTCATCTGGGGCCAAAACAAATTGATTTGTTTGGTTGATTTTTGTACCATATCATATATTAATCCCTGATAGTGTAAGAAATAAAATTTGTAATGAAAAAAAAATTTAATTTTTTGCTGAATTTTTATACCCTCGAGTCTCCTTAAGATACAACTTTAGGTGACAGGAACGGTCTTGACTTGGAAAAGCCACATGCAGACTCAATATTGCTCCCTTTTTAAATCTCGATCAGTGTTTGTAAAAAGAAAAAAGTAGCATAAAAGAATGCAGGTTGCCAGGAACATTCAATTGGAGAAAGGGAAAAGAACACAACTCTACTCTAAATAATTTTGAAAACTTATTGGCTATACTATCTTTATTTATATAAAAATTTAGAAACATTATGTACATTATGATCATGTTGATGGTGTGAAACGTCACACAAGGCAATCAAAATGGTCAGGGGGAAAAGAAGTTTTATTATAAATGTCAAATGGTTATAGTCTCAACCTATCAACATAATCAAAATTGTTGATTTCACAGTTAATATTTACTGTTAGCATGTTCAGCAGAATAGAATGTTTTTGTTATATTTTATTAAATGTTAATTTACTTTGCTCTTATAGGCAGGAGTGAAAGAAAGAGAAAGCTAGGCATCAGTAAAGAAACAGATCAATCTATATTAATATGTAATAATTCGATCTGAATATAACAAACATTGCACATGCTATGAAGATTTATTCACATGTATACTATGATTTGTCGTTATATTTTATTGTATGCATTTGTAATATTAAAAGTACATGTATTTTACTTTAGAACAATATTTTAATTTTTATATTTTGCTGTGGAGAATATCAAAGAAATTTAGAAAAACATAATTAAAGATAGTTTCTTCCATGTTTTCGATTCTGTGACAAAAAAAATGGGCAAATTTGGAAAATTAAATTAGGCTACATTGTTGAATATTTTTGAGTTAGAGTGTTTTAGCTCACCTGACCTGAAAGGTCAAGTGAGCTTTTCTCATCACTTGGCGTCCGTCGTCTGTCGTCCCCCGTCCGTCGTCCGTCGTCTGTAAACTTTTACAAAAATCTTCTCCTCTGAAACTACTGGGCCAAATTTATCAAACTTGGCCACAATCTTCCTTGGGGTATCCAGTTTAAAATATGTGTCCGATGACCTGGGCATCCAACCAAAATGGCCGCCATGGCTAAAAATAGAACACAGGGGTAAAATGTATATTTTGGCTTATATCTTTGAAACCAAAGCATTTAGAGCAAATCTGACAAGGGGTAAAATTGTTGATCAGGTCAAGATCTATCTGCTCTGAAAAAATCAGACGAATCGGACAACATGTTGTTGGGTTGCTGCCCCTGAATTGGTTATTTTAAGGAAATTTTGCAGTTTTTGGTAATTATCTTGAATACTATTATAGATAGAGATAAACTGTAAACAGCAATAATGTTCAACAAAGTAAGACCTACAAATAAGTTAACATTACCAAAATTGTCAGTCAACCCCTTAAAGAGTTATTGCCCTTTATTATCAATTTTTAACAACTTTTCGTCATTTTTGTCGAGCCTGCAACTTTTGTTGCAGAAAGCTCGACATAGGGATAGTGATCCAGCGGCGGCGGCGGCGGCAGCGTTAGCTCACTTCTTAAAAGCTTGATATTTTAGAAGGTGGAAGACCTGGATGCTTCATACTTTGTATATAGATGCTTCATGTTACGAAGTTTCCGTCAGTCACATGTCCAATGTCCTTGACCTCATTTTCATGGTTCAGTGACCACTTGAAAAAAAAGTTCAAATTTTTTGTAATGTTGAATTCTCTCTTATTATAAACAATAGGATAACTATATTTGATATGTGCGTACCTTGCAAGGTCCTCGTGTCTGTCAGACAGTTTTCACTTGACCTCGACCTCATTTCATGGATCAGTGAACAAGGTTAAGTTTTGGTGGTCAAGTCCATATTTCAGATACTTTAAGCAATAGGGCTAGTATATTCGGTGTATGGAAGGACTGTAAGGTGTATATGTCCAACTGGCAGGTGTCATCAGACCTTGACCTCATTTTCATGGTTAAGTGGTTATAGTTAAATTTTGTGTTTTGGTCTGTTTTTCTCATACTATATGCAATAGGTCTACTATATTTGTTGTATGGAATGATTGTAAAGTGTACATGTCTAGCGGGCAGATGTCATGTGACCTTGACCTTATTTTCATGGTTCAGTGGTCAAAGTTAAGTTTTTGAGTTTTGGTCTTTTATCTAATACTATATGCCATAGGTCAACTATATTTGGTGTATGGAAATTTTTTATGATCTTTATGTCAGTCGCGCAGGTTTTATTTGACCGTGACCTCATTTTCACGGTTCATTGCACAGTGTTAAGTTTTCGTGTTTTGGTCTATTTTTCTTAAACTATAAGTAATGTGTCAACTATATATGTTGTATATAAGCATTGTTAGCTGTACATGTCTGCCGGGCATGGTTCATCTGACCTTGACCTCATTTTCAAGGTTCATTGGTCTCTGTTAAGTTATCTTGATTAATGTTAAGTTTATGTGACAGTTGTAATAAAGCTTAGCTTTATACTTAGGACTATCAACATAATATCAATGATTAGTATAGAAGGCGAGACATTTCAGCGTGTGCACTCTTGTGGTTATTATCGTGAATACTATTATAGATAGAGATAAACTGTAAACAGCAATACTGTTCAGCAAAGTAGGATCTACAAATAAGTTAACATAATCAAAATTGTTAGAGGACCCCTTAAGGAGTTATTACCCTTTATAGTCAATATTGAACAACTTTTCGTCATTTTTGTAACTTGTACAAAAAAAATCTTCTTTTCTAAAACTATGGGCCAAATTTAACCAAACTTAACGACAATCATTACTAGAATATCTATTTGAAACAGTGTCTAATGATCCCGCCTACAAACCAAGATGGCCGACATTAGTAAATACAGTAACAGGTGAGCGACACAGGCTCTTGAGAGCCTCTAGTTTCATTCCTATTTTAAAATTTCATTGGCATTTGAAGTAATGAGTTGAAACTAGTTTTTATCAATTATTTTGTTTTCAAGATGTACAACAGTAGAGTAGGTTAAGGTTTTGTGTACAATAGTTTACTATGATGTAATGGTCAAATAAACTTGAAACTTTGTACTTTCATGTGTTAATTATGAAGTCAGAGTTTTTTAAACAATTACAAATAAGTTACTGAACATGGAAATCTGATTGTGGGAGCAGACTGAGTATAATGTGTTATGGACACATATCTCAATCCCATAGAGCATCGCTCTTCTCACCAGCCTCTCAGTAATGTCATATTGACTTTGAAAATTTCCTTAGTTTACACTGAAATATTTGTGATAAGTCCAGCTTAAAAAGAACCAGTAAAAGCAGGTCAGGGATAATTTATATGCAGTTGAATAAGCTTTTGGACAGTACATGTGCTTAGGGATTTTAATAATCTTGAACCCTAAATCATGGTTTTATAACTTACAATCTTTTGCAGTTTATATGTTAAAGTTTATGCTTAGACCAGTTTAAAAATCGACCACTTATCAATAGGATTTAGAGGAGGCCTAGGCTCCTCTTTTTGTGGGACAAATTTGGTTGATATTATATTTAGATAATTACTGAAGCATGACAGAAGGGATGCAGTAGAGAGCAACCTTATTATTTCTAAGAAAATACTTTTTTTTTAAAGAAATGAAAAGTATGGTTATAAACAAAATACGTATTTTTTTCAGTTAGAAACATATTTTTTATGAACTAAAATTTTAACTAATGTTGGAAACAAATTTATGTAAAAAAAAATTTCAATGTATCAAAATTCTGTGTTGTAAAATCTGAATGATTTTGGTTTTTTTTCGGGATTTTTCCCAATATGTTTAAAAAATCAAAATGCATAATTTTTTCTTGTAGATTTTATTTCGGGATTTTTCCCGAAATGGTTAAAAAAAATCTATACATATGTAACAAGTGTGTGTCTGATATTAGATTTATATTTTCGGGATTTTTCCCGAAATGTGAAAAGAAATTATTAGTCATTAGTTTTAGCATATACATTTGATTTATCGGGATAAATCCCGAAATATTTGAAGACATCTGTGTTATACATGTTGTACTTACTTTATTTTTGTCGGGATATTTCCCGAAATGTGTTTCAGATCTGTATGTTAAAATGCTCTGCCAACATATATTGTTGTCACATACATCTTTACTACAAATATTTTGAAACTTTCATATATTTTGGGAAATTTCCCGAACAATAAATGTAAATTTGATCAATTATAAGTATAAAAACATGGAATGTTGTAAAAACTGTGTGTTTCTTTATGAAATCTTCATTCAATTTATGGTAAACATTGAAAAAGATTATAAAAAGGAATAAAATGGATTTTACTCTTTTAAAATAGATTCAGTTGTATGTTATTTAGTTTTTGTTCGTTTATTTTTAAGGGGTACATTGTGTATCAATCTGTATGTGTCGACACCAAGTCTTTTCAACCCCGTATCGTTGAAGGCAAATGCAACATTAGAGTCGATAAATTCATTAATTTTGAAAGCGATTTCCTAAGGTCCGAAAACAGATTTCCTTCACGGCCTTTTATTTTTTATTACAATCTATGTTCCTGATGAATTTCGCGGGGAATTTTCGCCGCTATTTATAGATTTGTTTTATGGTATGATGAAATGGTCTTTTGGTATGGTGAAACGGAATTATGATATGATGAAATTGTCTCATAGTGTAATCAAATTATCTAATGGTATGGGTCATTTTCAAAAAATGTCGAATTTTCAGTACACCCATGCTAAAATTTTTATTTCTAATGGAAATTTCAGTTGTAACGGTTTAAATGAAAGCTTGTCGGATTTGTGATTCAGAACATTAATAATAAACACACCTTACATCTATTTTGATAAGATTAAACTGCATTTAAGGCCGATTTTGGGGGTATTTGTGTGCGTACAATGTCAGAAAAACACATTTCAAATGATTTTTTCCCGATTTTCTGATCGCCTTGATATCTGCAAAAGGGACTTTTTAAGAACGTTAATTATAATTCTAACGAAAAATCGTAGCTTCTTTATCATTGTATGTAACAGATTATCTACAAACTAAATTCAATCAGCGTACAGGAGGTTCATGTCTATCCTGTTACCGCTACTTAAATCAGTCGTTAAATTATTCTCCCTATGAATATTGAATCAGTCAGTGTTGATTTCAAAAATGCAAAGTATTCTTTACATTTAAAACGCCTCGTTTCTTGAACGACAGTGTATAGAAAAGAAATTTCAAGACATTTAGTGAAAAAAATAGAGCGTACTTTTTTTCGTGTCTATGCTGTTACCAACCATTTTGATTAATTACACTAACAGTATGGTTGTAAAAAGTGTAATAACGTGTTGGAAACCAAATTCACAATAGAAAACCATAATCACTTCACCAAAGGGAGTAGTTATTTCACAACAGCAATCAAAAACGAAGAAATTTGTCTATCCTGTTATGTCAATCCTGTTACTATGGTTGCTATGGTTACAGTAACAGGATAGACAATTATAGACAAAAACGTCCTTAATTTTTTTATCTTAACATGTAGGTGGAAAACGAATGAAATATTTCATAGTTTGAACTCATCTTAAGGTTATAACGTCTTAATCTTCCCGATTAAGCATTTGCAGGTGCAATACTGATATCGGTAACAGGATAGACAAAAAGGTAACAGGATAGACTTTTATATAGTGATATATCAGAAACGTACGTTCCTGTTACCAACGAAATAAAGTAAATTAACTTAGGAGGGATTTACTTGATGTTGGGTTTATTTGAAAGGGTGAAAAAAGGCCGAAAAATATAAATTGCTATCTTAGACTTGCATTACTGGTGGTATTTTTTACAACCTTTGAAAACCAATTTTTTCAGCCATTTTTCAGTACAACCTAGAAAATTGGCAAATAATCTATTATTTTACAGAATGAATATATATAGAAGTTTATTCTCTTGAAAACCATCTAATTGATAACGTAAAACAAGCTTAACATTTTATCTAAACCTTTTCTTAATAACCCAAAATTTCTTTTGAAAATGGTAACAGGATAGACAAAATATTGTATCACCGATCAAAAAATGTTTCAAGATATTCTTGTATGACATTATTAAGATTGCATCTTTTAATATGTTGTTCTTAAAGTACTGTTTGTTTTGATTTGCTTATGTAGACATGGTAGAGGGTTGTTTGAATAAGTAACTTTTAATAAATTTTTCAATTTCAAAATTCGACATTTTTTGAAAATGACCCGTATATAGATGACACCTCATGATATAAGAATTGTTAGCTTGATATTAAAATCGTCTTTATAAGATAGTTATATGACATAAAATTATGACAAAATTGTTTGATGTTCTATCGAGATGATTGTATAGTTTACAAATGTATAATACTGTAACAACTGTAACAAATATAACATTTAATAATTTTTACAACCTGGAATTTACCATGCTGACAGAAGAAGTAAGTCAACTACTGATGGATATAAACTTTATTGGATGATGGCCTACAACAGAAGTATTATTGACTTTATGAACATTTATTTGAATTAGACATACTGTTATATTTGCAACTTTTTTAACTTTAGGCATTTTGTTTGGCAAGTGCCCCTTCCAGTTGTTTACCAAACTCGTTTTACTTGATAACATATTTTTCATAGATTGTAAGGTGTCTGGCACAAATATGCATATACCTGAAATTATATTTCAACCCATTATAAGTCCTGAAAGTGTCTCAGTAAGGAAATATTTAAGTTTTACTATCCATGCTATCGGTCCAAAGCATTTTTGTTGTTTCTCCGTGAAGTGCCATTTTACAGGTGATGTGACCGCAGTAGGAAATATTTTCGTCGTTGTCATGATATATCTAAAATCTCTTAAGTATTCTATAAGAGTAAGAAATAAGTCATTACATTAATAGTTTTATTAAGGCTTCAATATATAATTATATCTGTTAAAGATAAGTTTCTAGGGATTATTTTGTAACCAGTTTACCGCTGGAATTTAATATCAGTACTCCCGGCGTCTGCTAGTTCTACGCACGGCTAGAAATTGGAAACAAGTAGTAACGAAGTTTTAAGCTTCTTTTGCTTAATTTAATTAAAGGAAAAGTAAGGACTTTGGCCTATTTGTATAATAATTAAATAACAGGCATTTAACTGTTCATTTTACGTGAGATTTTTAAATGTGCAGGTTTTCCTGTCAACTATTTTATCGGACATTTTCCTGTCAGTCCTGACAGGGTTCTCATTGGCCCTCAGGGATCCCTGGCTAGATCCCTATTTTTCGATTGGCTTTCAGGGATCTCAAAAGTATATAAATAAGGTTCCACTCAGTGAAATTGCGGATAACTTGTTAACTCAAGCCTAACTAGTAGCTTAACAACCTAATAGTTTGAAAGTTTATCTTTACCAGACCTAGTCCAACAGAAAAGCCAAGCAGGTTAATATGCTTTAATTTTATATAAGATGAAGTATTTTTAAGGAAATGTAAATATAGCAGCAGTTATCCCCCATCACACTGAGTGACCTAAATGACCCGAAAACTGATTACTGATTAAGCGTCTGCATTTGTCCGTGTATATATATGAACATGTAATAATAAATATAATATACGTTCGAACTTATAGTTTATGGAGTAATATGAGTGCATTGCCCATTCGTCTTTAGAGGTAGAAAAAGGAGAAACCCCAAGATGCAGAATATTCCTGACGAGAGCCCCAAAACTTGTCAACAGACCCTTCCACAATTACTCGGCCTGTGGCGGCGGTTTGTTACAATATACTGATCAAAATTCAAAGTTCTTAATAACTTAAATTCAAATGGGATTAATACTGCTGTAGCAATTTGTCTGCATCAATTCAATTTCCTTTATTTTCTTGTTTTTTTCTGACCATTTATCATTAACGTGATTCTTGTATCGTTTTGGAGCATTACTATAAAAGAGGCCAAACTGGTTTATAATAGCATTCTAATATTGTCTTTAATTATAAGATATCAGTTTGTTGTATTGTCAAGCAAGTTTATTCTCACGATTCCATATTGCACGCTATGTTGTAGAAATTTAAAGCTAAGTTATCACTGGGATATAACAATTCCTCTCATTCTTAAAAAAATATAAATAATTTTTCACTTCATTTCTCCTTTCTCTCCCTACACTTTTGTTTGAAAAAAAAACACTTTAGTCTTAAACAGTTTTATCTATTTGATCCAAATTCAAATTTTTCCAAGAAAATTTGGATTTTTACAAGACTTTTTTCCAGGTATACAAGGCAGTTAGTCTGTTAAAATTTTTTTTTTTATAAGGGCAGATTTTTCTTTACTTTACTAAAATTTCCAAACCATTTTTCATAATGTTCGACTGACAAAACGGTATAAAATTGACTCAAAATCAAGACGTTAATCAACAGTGATGAGTTCTAATGGTTTAAATACGTATACCTACCAAAATTATTCCCAAAGCGCTTATAATTGGCAACATGCATTGGAGTACTTATACTTAATTTCAAGTGATAAAGTATCCTGACTTATACCCGTTATAATATCATCACCATTATTTAAAGACGTTACATTATCTGATAGCCCATTTGTTCGGGATATTAAACTTTTCAACAAAGGATTCCAAATGTGAAATCGAAGTTATCACTTAAAAGTGTTGCGGCCCCCACAGAGTTGGTTACCAACCCAGTTAGACACCAGCTGTAGCTCACGTCCGAATGCGATATTTTCTCGCTGTGTTGGTGACCCACTGATGACCTTGTGCTGTTTTCTGCTCTTTGGTCGGATTTTCCATTTGATACATTCCCCGTGTTCAATCCCAATTGTATTGTATGAGAAACAGGACTTGATTCAAATGTTTGGCAGGAACTGTATACACAACAGCCCCCCCCCCCCCCCCCCCCCCCCCCCCCCAACCAGTTCAACCACTTTATGAATTTTAAATTTGAATGTCCTCTATGCGTCTTTACTTTTCTGTACTAAGCCGGCGTTTACTTACGTGTACTATGTTTAATCTTATTTCATTTATGCAGACTCCTCCAAATAACTGTAAAACAAATTTACAGTTATTAATATTATAATTATGTACAGCACCAAAACGACAAACACTGTTGCTGATTGCGTTTGGCGACAACAGATGTTTCCAAGAACTTTCTTTCCAACTTAATTTTGTTACGTTGGTGTGATTGTCGCCGTCATCTTGTTTACATTAGTTACGAAAAGAAATTCGGTTAATGTCGTCTATCAAAAAAAAAACTAACGTCAAGATCAACTACCAGAAGTTCTCTCTATCAGTCGTGTCAACGTATTCCCTAATATGCAAATCATAAAAAAAAATTTTTTATATCTTTCTTTGTTCAGCTCTGATGAAATTCTGTTATTTTGCCATTGATCATTTTCTTACATATAGTTTCATTCAGGTAAACACAATAAAATGTCTGCTTTATATAAGTTGGCTAGTACATGTTATTCAACGATTTAAAGTACTTTAACATGTCGAATAACAAAAGACATTGTCATGATAATATTAGAGCGTGTAGTTTGGTGTTATTTACATTAAGGATTTAATATGAATAGTCTATCACGATTACTAAGGTGAGATACCTAGAAGAAATATTTTACACATAAATCCCCTTTGTTAATTACTTGGAAAAACGTTTCTGATTCAATTTTAAATCAGGGGTGCCTTTAGGAAATGCACTTATGTATTAAATTTTTAAGCACAAAGTTTTCAAGACAACATAATTATAATTTATTAATTGTAATACACAACGAAGCAAATTTATTTAACTGTTTAAAACTTGGTCAAGTTTGTTAATACGCAATTTCTTTATAAAAAAGAATGAATTTAGATTAATATTACGTATATATTACGTATATATAATACACAAAGCCTTGAAATTGCCTCTGAAACTAAAGAAGACACTATTTTACGAATCTACCTAGCTAGTTGAATAGATTGATTTTTAATCGTCTGTCCGAAAGAGAACAAATGTATTGGAATGCTTTGATTTTGATGTGATTTATGTTTGTGTATTAACGCCACTTTTGAGCACCGGTTTAAGGCTATTTCGTGGCGGTCAGTTTTTGTTGTTGGAAAGCTGGAGTGGCCGAAAAAACTTCGACCTTCGATAGGAAAACTGACAATCCTTGTATATTAAGATTGGAGTCGATTTCACCCGCTCAAAGGGGGTTCGAACTCACAACATCAGTGTTGACTGGCTTGTGATTACAGCAGTTACTACTTAGAACACTCGGCCACCGAGGCATCTGTATTGAAAGGACATCATATTGTTAAAAAGTGGTAAAATTTTGAAAAATGGTAAGTTAAGGTTATAAATGGTTCAAACTTTAAAGAAATAAAGACTTCAATACAATTAAAAGAAAATTTGCATCAACAGTATGATTTTGTATCAACGTCTAAAAATATACGGAACTTTGTTGCCTTAGAAACCCTTTGTCATGTTTCACCTTAGTAATAATATAAGTAAAAAATGAAACAATGAAACCACAAAAAGTATCGCATGATGTATTGTATGACAAATTATAATTCAGTAGACATTCTCTGTAAAGACATATTAAGGTAGATTCCTTGTATACCGCCATCTTGAATTGTACAATTTAAGTGAATGATGTAGTTATTTGCTTTAATCTTCAAATATTGAGACAAATTTGCAATTTATGTATAAGACTGCTAATTTGTGTTAAGAAAAATATTTGATTCTTTGCATTATCCTAAATGTTTAAACAAAACCATTGTTGCGGCGCCAGGGTGACTACCGATTATCTATACACAATGGCTATTAGCTGACATATGTTGACATAGTGTCATAAAACCCCTGGTAGTTAAACACGGTTACTACACCACCTACCATGGGGAGTGACCTGAAAAACACTCGTATTACCAATGCTCCAGTTATTAGTGCCCCACCTGTTGGAAAGTGTAGGCCTCCCCTCTATAAGATGAAGTGGAGGAGGTCCCAGAGTCACCAGATGATTGAAAATATAAAATTTTTATAATCTCTATTAATTGCAATACTCATATAAGAAGACCCTATATCAATACTAAACGAATAACAATGAGACGAAGAACAAAGATCAAGAGTTGTTGACGTATTTTCTAAACTATGTTAAAGATTTATCTAGAGTTGTCTCTCTTTGTCTGTTGTTAATCGTAATTCACAAATACCAAAATTAAAATACTACAGACTTTCTGTATATTATACTCATTTGTGTAGAGGTTCCATCCTCTGTATTTCATTTACAACTTATACAAAAACAATCCTTTGAATTAAACATACATTTTATTACACCAACTTGTATTTACATTTTCATGACTAGAATATACATTTTTACTTTGTGGCATTACTTTGGCTACAGAGTATTCTATAATATTTTGTTGAGGCACTGGTCAGAGTGACTACCGATTACCTATATACAATGGCAATCAGCTGACCTATGTTGACATAGTGTCATAAAACCCCTAGTAGTTAAACACGGTTACACCACCACCTACCATGGTGAGTGACCGGGGAAAACACTCGTATTACCAATGCTCCAGTTATTAGTGCCCCACCTGTTGGCAGGTGTAGGCCTCCCCTCTATTAGATGATGTGGAGGAGGTCTTAGAGTCACCCATCTGTAGACCCCACCGTTACCACTAACCACATTTTCCAAACCTGCAAATTTTAGAACTTGTCAGGCCCAGAGCAAGGGCCGAGTGAAATAATCCCCCAATCACTACCAGTCTCCCTGGACCGCCACATAGGAACCCAAGTCAGCTACCAAATCTGACATGGGTTCTCACCTCCACAAAATTTTCATTATTGAATCTTAGGAAAAGTTAATTATGTTGTGCGTAGGAAAGACTCAACCCCCCACAACCTTGTATATTATTCAAGAACACCTGACTTCCAGTTTGTGACAAATAAGTTCCATTTGTTCTGTATAAAGACACTTCACTTGCCCTAATGTTCTCATGTAATATAGCCTATTTTCTGTAACAAAGTTTTTGGCCACTAAATTCACTTTATTTCTGTTCTGTTCTATTATTGCACCCGCATTCAAGGGTGCAAAATGCCAGTATCGCACTGTAGCATTGCAGACCATATTATAATAACCTTTTTAAATAAAGCCTAATAACGTAGGGTAGACCATTTTTACATTTTCAATTAAACCATTCCCTGTCAATTCTAAATCTGTCAAATCATTAGCTCCACAGAGAATAATAATAAAATGCGAAGATGGTAAAAAACAAATATTCTTTTTGCATCCAGTAGGGAGTCCAAATCTTAAAGAGACTATAGAGACAACAACAAGTGGAAACAAGGAGCTATCGTTCATAAACTCGGAACAGTAACTTATCAAGTCCAATTTGGAGATTTTGTATGGAAGAGACATATTGATCAGATTCGTGAATTCGTACCGCAGGAAAATAAAAACATACCAAACATACTTGAAATTACCATATCTGATATTGACACTGAATTCATAACAATACCAACATGTAATTCAATTGCGATACCGAGAACTCTGAAAATAACAATGAATCCGAAAAAACTAAAATATTCGAAAATAAAACAGTTGAAATGCTAATATTGATACTATCGTTATGCATCGCACAGAAATAGTAAGAAAGGCACCAGAGAGACATTGAAAACATATGACTGTAAATATTTGTGGTTAAGTTAGTGTAGTGATATAACTGTAGGTTTAGGATTTCATAATTGAACATTAAATATATAGACAGTAAAACTTGTAGCTATTTAGTTCAATTGCTAGAGATTAATCTTGTTTATCTTGATCTTCTAAATTAAAAGGGGGAGGATTGTTATGTTTACATTATACGTTATCACTTTTATAGTTGAATTGTCTGATAATTAATACTGACAGTTAGGAATTTATAATCATGAGATTCATGAGATTAGCGGATGTTGTGTATTTGTTCTATAACCCTATGATTGCACTGATACATTGTTTTGTACTATGGGAGATGTGATGTGTAATAGCCAATATTCACCGTGTATATTTCCCCAAGATAAATTTGGATTCTTCTCTATTTTTAGCCTAAATTGCTCGTCATAGGTGGCCCAGTTTTCTGACCTCGTTGCCGCTAGTCTGATATCGCGCATATATTTTAACAATTCCCGTGCCCGTGTGCTGTATTTCTCAATGTAGACACTCATAACAACCATGGATGCTGAAGTCCATTTATATATGGCCATGCCGAATATGGCAATGAGCTACAGACTGCAACACCCACGCACCCACACAAATATTTGATTGAATTAAATCAGATTATTGAAAATATAAAAATTTTATAATCTCTATTATTCATATTTGCAGTTTGGATTATTGATTGAGTGTTATAATATCAATCGTATATTTGTAGATGCAGCTTCACAGTAGTAAAAAAGAGAACCAACAGTAATGTGGTTTAAATTTTTGACGTTGGTAAGTCACAAAATTTGATAATGATTTTCTTAAAGATCGACTGAAAAAAATTTCATTTATTTTTGTTTTGCTTTTGCCTGTATATATGTACAAATGATTTACTAACTGATCCATCTGAATTGTCTAGGATAAACAAACATAAAAGACAAAATCAATACACAAAAAAAACAACGGTGGATTTACAAAGTATGTTCCTCCCTCCCAGGAAAACATAATGGCATCGCATTGCCAGTTTGTCTTCAATTTACAAGTGAATGTCCTTCGTATCTTTCGTCTCTCTTTCTGCATTTGAAAAATATCCTCAAATATTGAATAATCTTTAGACTCGTCATAGATACCAGGATTGACATGCGGGTATGCGCCAGACGCGCTTTTCGTCTACAAAAGACTCATCAGTCAGCTCGAATGAAAAACTACAAACTAGCTACATTTCTTAAATATTGTCATCTTGAACAATGTTGCCATTTTTTTTTATCTGTAAAACTGACGTGTTACATGTATATGAAACTTTTCCTTTTTAGCACAAATAGATTGAAAAAAATTAACTTCTTGCTAAAGATTGAAAATAAGGCTTTTAACTATGAAATATTGTCATCTTGAATGCGTTTGGCATTGATCTATTTGTAATACTGACGTGCAATATATGATACTTTTATTGAAGAACATCCTCTGATCTACTAGAGTTATATATAATGGTTTCATAATCAAGAGATGACTATTTTTTTAATATATTCAATCTTCGCTAGCCAAGAGTTCAGGTCTGGCCTGCTACTTTCTTACCCATGGAAGATATAGCTAGAATTTGTGTTTTCAGAGTTACTCAATCTAGCGATATATAGAAGTCACGCACACCCCGACTAATATTCTGACCAATAACAACCTTGGGACTCCTCAGCTAGGAGGTGTCCACTGTGTACATATTTTGTGAAGCAGGAGGAACCGTAAAATACGTTGACATTCTAATATTTAATCGAGGATCATACACAAAATCTTTACTTACTGTCTAGTTATTGATTTAGAACTTTAAAAGTGTCACACAAACCATTTCTATGTTTAACGGGTAAGAACTGGTTATATTCTCTTCAGGAGCTTGTTTATTTACATTTTCTATATTTACATGTGATCATCTTAAAGGTGATCAGACACAAAAATCAACGAATGTGTTTGTAGATAGATGTTTTTGTGTTCTGTTAAATTGTTCCTTTTCAAATTGTTATACGATGATGACTGATGTACCATTATTCTGATTATTTTATTTATTGTGTCTGTTTAGTTAAAGCATCAAATTGAATGTAAATATAACGGAATTTGATGATACTGTCATCAAAGTGAGAGGGTTAGCGCTATAAAACCAGGTTTAATCCACCATTTTTCACATTTGAAAATGCCTGTACTAAGTCAGGAATATGACAGTTCTGGTCCTTTCGTTTTTGATGCGTTTTGTGATTTGATTTTGCCAGGTGATTACAGACTTTCCGATTTGATTTTCTATGGGTTCAGTATTTTTGTGATTTTACTGTTTATCATCATGATGATCAGTTATGAAACAGTGGGCGTTCACATCCTTCTCTGTAAATCGTAAATGGTATAAAAATAACATTCTCGTAAGAATTCAATCGCTGGATATTGAGTTTGTTGATTACAGAAATCAATTGTTAACGCACGTGATATCTTTTCTTCTCTGTTTTTTTGGTTCACAATTTGTTAATTTTTAATAGCTAACTTTACGTCATGAGAGATTGTGCTTCTTTATATTTATCGTTCGATTACAATTTGAAAATTAAACGGAGAAAGCCAACATTCCTTTTTCAAACGCAAAATACAAGCATTCAAGGTACATATTATATCAATGTAGTGATACATAAAAGATAATAGGTACCATGCATAATCATGCTTTATTATAGGTACATATATGTGCGGCATTTCCACTGAAATGCCCTGAACCAGCGCAATGGGCACTTCGTGCAAATGGTCATTGTTCGGATCCATCAAAGTATTTTTGTCTACAGAATGACCTCATTAATGGATATTCTGAAAACTGTACACGGTCTGACTTTCAACAACCAGGTAAAAAACTAAAGAGATCAAAGATTTAATTCGTTACCGTTAAATTATCATTTCGGTTCAGATAGAACGCAAAATGGACAAAGGCATTGATACGAATTTTGTACATGAATTAAATGTATACTTACTTCATTTGTTTTCACACAAAACTTTGTATACGTTTTCTTTTTAAAAAAAAACCAGAACTCATATAAACGTATAAGAAAGCTTTTTAATATTAAACATATTGAGTCGTCAACTAACGCAAGGGAAATACCTGGAGATAATTAAATTGTATCTAAATCTTTCTTGCACCAAGTGGCCTTAACTCATTTACGATGCGTCGTTAAGGATCAAAGTTAATGTGTGCAAGGAACCTCGCCGTTGGTGAAAAAGGTACATATTACAGTATTTGTGGTCCAAAATGTTGAGTAAACCTAAAGAGGAAATATTTAAAAGACTAATCGAATCATGTCACTAGTTTACTAACATTGTAGGTAGCACAGCTTAAACCTCTATGAATCATTCAACTTTTTAAAACAAAACATATAACAATTGAAATTATATAAATTTTGCTCGAATAAAAAAAAAAGGAAAAAGATGATCAGTATTTAAGTTCAAAGATCTCAAAAATTATTTCCTTTCGTATTTGCTATAGGTCGTATATAAGTCATTATCTAAACAGGAAAATACAACAAACAATTTTTACAAAATGTAAATATTAAGGTAATCAAATATATGAATTAAAATATATAAAAAGTAAAAACACAAAAATACTGAACTCCGAGGAAAATTCAAAAAGGAAAATCAAAAATCAAAAGGCAAAATCAAAAGTTCAAATACATCAAACGAATGGATGACAACTGTTATATTCCTGACTTGGTACAGGCATTTTCTAATGTAGAAAATGGTGGATTGAACCTGGTTTTATAGCAACAAATATCAGCTGTTACTCATATACGGACCTTTATATGAAGAGAATTGAATGAGTATACAAAAAAGAGAACTTAAAGCAAAACAGTTATTTTATTTAGAATATAAGTTTCAGGTTTTACGAAAAGTAACCGTTATAGTTATTAAAATCAATATTCATATAATTATGTGCTTTATAGAATACCACTATCTCTATAAAATTTGCGCAGTAGATCAACTTAAATAATAAAAAAATATAACAAAAGAAAAAGAATATTTCATTCGTAATTAACAGAAATCTCTATTTAAAATGCATAAAACAGATACGCATGTTAACTTTTGATTCAGGTAATGGAATGGGAAAGAAAAGTATAAAACACATAATGGTATTCATTACAGGTAGAAAAGCAGTTCTTCGTGGAGAAATCGATACAGAAATATGTTCTGTAGAAAGATATCAACCATTTCCTATCAGGTTTTATACAAATGCTACAACAAATTGCATATTTTTGAAATCATTCTGCAATGCAGAGGGTCAAGTTGTATATGACTATGGAAATAGGAATACTGATAGAACATGCAGATGTGACTACAGAAGAGGCTATACATTTTTGGTAAAACAGAAGAACCCTTGTTTTTGTAAACCATTACAAGAAGATTGTTCCTGCTACCTCTCAACGTGCTCAAATACTACTCATGGACTTTCACCAGGTAAGATGATATTTCCACGTCTTTTATGAGCGACATAATTATCATTTATTAGACCTTTTGTTATTTTCATTTGAATCGGTGGTCCTACAGACACATGCAAAAACAAGAAATTCAAGGAAAATAGATTGTGTAATAATCACATACAGATATATTGATGATGTTCGTTCCATTAACAATCCACACGTTCCATATTGTTTCTCATTTATATATCCTCTTGAACTTAAGATTAAAGAAAATAGACACAGATTCCTCTGCATAATATCTAAAAATACACCTCGAATTTGACAACAGCGGTTCCAAACCCTCGGACAAACGAGAAGATTTGTATTTTGAAGTTATAATCTTTCCTCAGCTTAAGGAGGCTCGAGGGTATAAAAATTTCAGAAAAATATTAAACATTTGTTTTTCATTACAAATTTTATTTATTACCTTTTGTAGTTGTTACTTTATCATATGGTACAAAAAACATTCAAAACGATTAATTCGTGTTGGCCCCGGATGACTTTTAAAATGTAAACATCATTGAAAAAGTTCCAAATTATCTCCCTTTGGTGGAAAATGCCATTTTTGGGCTTTAAAATTGAAATATCTCTTTTAACTCATCGGTGACCTATATTTTTTAATATAATTTCGATATATGCTGTACTTAAACTAAATTATTGTAAAATTTGAGCGATTTCTGTAATAAATTTCTTTTTTTATTTCGATATTACCTTTGTTTCGCCTATTAATTCATCAGAAAAAAAACACACTTTTACAAAGATGTATGCTTCTTTCGAAGGCAGATTGTGAGCACAAATGAACGGTGACCCCATTTTTTATTTTATTTTTCTATTAACTATAAAATAAAGTTCATTTATAGACAAATATAGAGAAATCCTATATAAATGATTTAGACCCGCGAACCCCCTTAACAGCAATATATCAATTTCACTTGCGTATGGGGTATACGTTTTTTATTTCTTACACTATTAAAAATCTTGCAGATGCTACTCTGGCTTTGTATAACGTCATAGGTGTCTGATCAGTTTATGAGCCAGGGTTTAGTCAAAGAACTCTCGTTTTTTTTTCTCATCGGAAGTTCATCGGAATACAAAATAGATACATTTTCAGTGTCTACTTCACAAATGATGGAAGATGGTCTTGAGTCATAGATTCTAAGTGTTGAGTTACATAATTTATTTTACTGTAGTTTCCCAATTAGTATATCTTTATTATTTCTATTGGTCGTATGGCTTTTGACGTGATAAGATATTTAATCATCCCGCCTATATATTTTTTTTCTTTGTTTCTTTGTGCATTCTTAGTACAGGTGGTTCCTGATAAGTTATGTATTTATACCTGATGGTGTGCATATCGAAATTGACGTATATTACGCATGTTTGGGACAATTTACGTATGAGTCAAGGGCTTTTTACACAACATATAGTGTACATAAAACTACATCTGATTGCACAATGTTTTCCACTGTAAAGATTAAGCTCATATGTATAAGTTAATGTTAAGATCTAAAAAGTTTTATCGCAATTTTCCAATAAAGGCAAGTAGTTTGAAGTTCTAATTCAGGTCAGTAAGACAAAATTGAAGAAAATACAAATAATGCCCTAACAGATTAACGTCTAATAGATACGTAGGATGTTATTCTTAGGTTTTGATTTTTTTTTTATTTTCTAATTCAATGGTACCCAAAAATAAAATTTAAATGAGATTGCTTTCTAATGAATTTACATTTAAAAAAATGATTTGAGTAAATAATTTGGGTTGATCATCATTTGCTGTATATTTTAAGATGACGGAATAATATCATACCGCTGTATCACCATGTTATATAGTATAAATATACTCCTTTAACAATGTTTTATTGTAGAGGAGTAGTCAGCACTTCGGTGTTGACATGAATATTAATCATATGGTCATTTTTATTATAAATTTCCTGTTTACAAAACTTTGAATTTTTCGAAAAAGTAAGGATTTTCTAATCCCAGAAATAGATTTCCTTAGCCGTATTTGGAACAGTTTTTAGTAATGTCGGATCCTCAATGCTCTTCAACTTTGTATTGGTTTGGCTTTATTACTATTTTTTCATCTGAGCGGCACTGATGATTATTATGTAGCCGAAACACGCGTCTGGCGTATTAAATTGGAATCCTGGTACCTTGGATAACTATTTACACCACTGGGTCGATGCCATTGCTGGTGTACGTTTCATTCCTGAGGGTATCACCAACCCAGTGGTCAGGACTTCGGTGTTGACATGAATATCAACTATATGGTCATTTTATTTTTATAAATTTCCTGTTTGAATTTTTCGAAAAACTAATGATTTTCAGGAATAGATTACCTTAGGCGTATTTGAAACAACTTCTAGAGAGTTTGGGTCCTCAAGGTTCTTCAACTTTGCATTGGTTTGACTTTATAACTAATTTGGTCTGAGTGTCACTGATGAGTCTTATGAAGACGAAACGCAAGTCTGGCGTATTAAATTAGAATCCTTGTACCTTTGATAACTATTAAGCAAACTCAACCGAATCATAGCAAAATGTTAACTATACTCTCATATAGTGTATTGTTTTTCCTCTATGTCGATCCATATTTTATAAATTTGTAGCCTACATATTACCACAGTTGCTTATGGTATCTCTTTAAAAGTTGACCATGTTATTATAATCGAACCAAAATAATCGTTTTTTTTTGTGCATACGTGTCTACACAGGTTTTTGCAATACAACTTATATTTCCTTTCTCATTTTCAAGATTAAAGTGAGCAAGATAATACTAGATGCATTTGAACATTGGCCAGTTATGCATGGTTTATTCAGTGTTTGCAGATTAAAAGCTTAACATAAATCTTAATCAAAGTTGTTATGTCCCAGTCACTATTTGATATATTTAAACATTTGTTATGTAAATAGCAATCAGAATATGACTGTACCAGGTCAAGAATATTGCAGTTTTTTTCCCACGTTTGGTGATAATGTTTAATTTTATCTGTTTGTGCTTACTTTGAGTTCGATATTTTTGTTAAACTCTTTGAATAGTCAAGTAAGAGGAAATATCATATAGAAAATATTTTAAGTAATGTTTTTTAAGAGTCAATTGTTTAGTTGTATGATTACCATTTAAATGTATACACACTGTTTGATTTATTCAAGTATTTAGAGAGTTTATCTTGTATTTAGTTTGATTCTTGTATTTAGATTTATTCGTGAATTTTAGATTTAATCTTGTATTTTAGATTTATTCCTGCATTTAGGAAATTTACTCTTTTATTTTAAATTTTATCTAATGTATAAGATGTATAGATATTTGAAAACTGTATATGATGCATGGTTTTCTACACATTAGACTGTATAATCATGCTAACATTATTCATTATTAATTTTGATATTTTTGTTATGTATCATGTGTGGCCAAATTGAAATTCATGCACTGACAACAATTACTAGATAAAAATAATGAGCAGGGGTATGATTGCAAATGAGGCAAGTATCAATCAATGACCAAGTTTACGATAGGACAGATGTAGAAAAGGGACAAAAAAAGATAAATAATAACTTACTTTTAGTACCGACTGTAACTGGACGTAATGTGCAAATTTTTAAAATAAGTACAATTTCTTTGTAATAAGTACTTTCCGTTTTGATTGTAGATTACCTATGCATTAATAAAACAGACATAAATGCAGTCTCACAATGCCGAACAATAACGTATAAAAAGTAAGTCTTGATATGACGTTCTATTTTAGAGTAATTGTACTCTTCATATTTATGTCGCTCAAAATTTTAATACTGTTAGATATTATCTAAGCAGATATATTCATATCATTCTGAAGTTGCCCGAATAATGTTTTGTACTATGATTATAACGAAAATGTTTACCAAGACTACATCATATACTATATTTTTTTTACAATAACGTGAAGTTTTCTTTTATAACCCTTTTACATGAAGTTACATATTTGGGCTTTGTGCATTGGTCTAGTTAAAGTTAACTTCAAATTTTGCCTTAATTTGTGTTCCTTAATATCTCAATAACCTTTGTTTAATCATCTTTTGTATAGTTATTTTATAAATTTACTGTTTGCAAAAGTATAAATTATTCTAAATAATAGGGATGTTCTGGTAACTAACAGAAAATCCTGGCCGTTTTTGGCACAAATTTTTTGATCTTTTGGTTCTCGATGCTGTTCGACGTTGTGCTTGTTTCGGCTTTCAAACTTTTGTATCTGGGCGTCACTAGTAGATCTTGTGTGGACAAAATGCACTTCTGGCGTATTAAAATTTTGAACTTGTTGCCTTTTGTTGGCTGTTGTTCGTGTGTTTCTTTGTCAATTGTGTTCTCAAATTTATTTATATTGTAGTCCTGTGGTGTTAAGTTGTCATTTTAATGTTATATTTCACATGGCTATAAAAGAGGGAGGTTTGGCATGCCACAAAACCAGGTTCAACCCACCATTTTTTCCTTTAAAAATGTCCTGTACCAAGTCAGGAATATGGCCATTGTTATATTATAGTTCGTTTCTGTGTGTGTTACATTTTAACGTTCCGTCGTTTGTTTTCTCTTATTATTTAGTGTAAATTCACATTGCGATAACACGTGTCACGGTACTCGTCTATCCCAAATTCATGGATTTGGTTTTGTTGTTATATTTGTTATTCTCGTGGGATTTTGTCTGATGCTTGGTCCGTTTCTGTGTGTGTTACATTGTAGTGTTGTGTCGCTGTTCTCCTCTTATATTTAATGCGTTTCACTCAGTTTTAGTTTGTTACCCCGATTTTGTTTTTTGTTCATGGATTTGAACAGCGGTATACTGCTGTTTCCTTTATTAATCACAATACAGTTGACTTGAGCGCTAAATGTTTGATCATTCTAGAAAGGCTGTTGATTGCAAAGCACTAGTAAATGAATGATAGCTACAACAGTTATTTTGAATCCGAAAATAATTTGAAAAATCTGAAATGACTATTATAATTTATTGAAGATCTTTTAATTACTTTTCAGATCTACATGGCCGTTTCTGTTCAAAATTGTTTTACTAATAAAGCCTTTTATGTTTTTGCCTTTTTTTGTATTATTTTATCTGTAAGCAATCTTGAATGGAGTTAATCACGAAATGCCGTCCAGTTTCTTGTAAAGATAACTTCTTTATTTAATGAATTGACGGATGCTGCATATTACCTATGCTTTATTTGTTTATTCTTATCCGATTTACGAAATTTAAACATTGTCCAAGTATATATATATATATGTCACCTAAATTTATATGTATAGACACCAAGCAACAGTTAAGTCTCATGACTGACAATAAACTGATCATAATTAACAGGATCTGATTTGTTTAAAAGTTCATTTTTCCATAAACTGTTAAATGATTATATTTGAAAGTTTTGTCCTTTATTGACAATTCAAAAATAGAGTTTTTTTTTTAAATTCTCAACTCTTGATATTTTTTTACGAGATTAGATTATTATACGTTGTTCTTGGCTTTGAACTAACTTTCGGCATATGCGAGTACTCTCAGATCTGTACTTAGTGTCTTTTGAGTTTTGATAGTTGTCGTTGTACTTTGTATGAATCTTTTTACTGATGTTATTGTTTGTTCTCATGTTGTGGCCGTTTCACCTCTGTCTAAGGTTAGAGAGCAGCCTTGTGCTCCCACAGCTTTCAATAACCCCGCCACATTATACTAGTGCATGTCCCGAGTCAGTAGTTGTCGTTTCTTCTATTAACCTTTATTTATTCTATTAGACACAAATTAAGCCATTATTATTTTTGTTTGAATTGTTTTACATTTGTCATTCCTGAAACTATTTTTTATCATACTCACCCAGTTTTGTCAAATTTAATAAAACTATGAACCTCCACTTTTTGAATTTACCTAGCGTGGAGTTATCCTCGGGTTTGGTTGGGTTCGCCTGTTTAGTTTTCATGTTAAGTTCTTTTTTGTTTGCCATGGTGTTGGCAGTCTATTTTTCGACTAATGAGTTTGAATGTGCTTTCTCTTATATTGATACATGCACAACGTACTAGCTCATTGCTTCCAAGTGAGGTGTAGAAAACGATAGGCAATTCACGACGTTTAATGCACAATAATTATTGTTTCTGAATCTACTCTCAAATCGATTCCTTGACGTAAATTATTTCTATTTAAACGACTGTGTAGCTAATGTTTATTCAATCAATTGAATAAAGATTATTTCACACTTTGCATTTTTTTTATAGTTATAATAATTGTATCATCGAGGTTCAAATCTAAATTTCGGCATCCGATAAGTTAACAAAACTTAAATGTGACTTTAAATTTAATACATTTTGTCATTCCTCATATTTTTACTCATAGCGTTAGACATTTATATAATAAAAAGATAGCAACAAAATACAAACTTCACCTTCGTATTGATAATACATTTCTCAACTCCTATGGTATTATAAAGCTTGCAGCTTCAACTCAGAAATTATAAAACGTTACCAGTGTCTTAGCGGAAAAAAACAGGGGTTATGTCCTTTAAAAAAGTCATAGGGAACAAGTTTCTTAAAATTTCAATGTTATCGAAATTATTGAGGCTATGCATGCATATATACTAAACTAAGCCCTGCATGCACGTTTTATCTTAATATTTATTACCGATCTATGAAGAATTATCAACAAATAATATTTCATTTAGCGGTTGTTAATCGCAAGTTGATTAACTTTCTAGTTAGTGACCAAAGTTTACAGGATCGTGACATTGATAAACAATAAAAACAGAGCATACGGAAAGCGTGACAGATAAGTGAATTGCAAGGCCATGGCATTTGTTTTCATATTTTCAATGCTTACCCATTTGTTAATTAAAATATTCCTTGACAGTTGTTAAATGCTTTTCCTGTATCCATGAGCACGTGTGTTTACAAGCGATCATCACGACCCTTCGAACTTGCGCTTTGTTGTGACCGAAGTTATCACGAGAGGTATCGTAGTTAACGTCATTGCATACGGGAATACATCTTTGAAATAGCGTCTAAGAAGTTAATAATTTAATATCGGTACAACCATGACGATTTTGATAGTATATATGATTTTCTTGGAAAATAAGTTCACGTTCACCTTAAGGGTAGAACTTAGCCGTTCAAGTAAATGTAACATGTTCATCTTTCTTTTAAACAGAGGTAATAAGACATTTTTGATGAATATTTCGTATCAACTTCACATATAATACGTGAAAGTCTTGAAGAATAGATTCTAGGTACTGATATTGTTAAACATCTTTTAATGACCAAACCAAAACGTGTTGAAGTATTCTTTGATTTGTCTTCGTATATTTTTAACCTCAACTGTTAAGACCATTTATTGTAACATCCTTTTAGCCTGACTCGGTTTCATACACCTGCCCTTTCTATTATTGTGATAAAATGCATGGCAATTATTTCTGTCATGTTTATTATTCTTGTAAATGTGCTTTGATAGTGTCTATATGCTATTTTGTTTTCGTTATGGACATAGTTGTTTGTATTTATAGTTGTTAAGATTATAACACAATGTTGAATGCTGTATCTCAATTATTGACACATTTACCTATTATTTGTGTTTGTTTTGTTTTTATTCTGTAGTTAGTCACCACTTAGGTGTTAACATGTATATCTATTATATAGTCATTTTTATAAATTTACTGTTTGCAAAAGTATGAAATATTCTAAATACTGAGGATTTTCTTATCCCTGGCACAGCTTTTAGGAATTTTTGGTCCTGAATGCTCTTCAACTTTGTACTTGTTTTGGCTTTCAAATTTTTATATCTGGGCGTCACTGATGGGTCTTATGTAGACGAAACGCACGTCTGTCATGTTGAATTATAAGCCTGGTACCTATTATTTGTGTGTTTCTCTGTCCTGTATGTTTCCCCGTTTATTTGTATTGTAGTCCTGACATGTAATGTTGTCATTTTAATGTTATATTAAACATTGCCATAAAAAGGGGAGGTTTGACTAGCCACAAAACCAGGTTCAACCCACCATTTTTTCTTTAAATGTCTTGTACCAAGTCAGAAAAATGACCATTTTTGTCGAGCCTTCAACTTTTGTTGCAGAAAGCTCGACATAGGGATAGTGATCCGGCGGCGGCGGCGGCTACGGCGGCGGTGTTAGCTCACTTCTTAAAAGCTTTATATTTCAGAAGGTGGAAGACCTGGATGCTTCATACTTTGTATATAGATGCTTCATGTTACGAAGTTTCCGTCAGTCACATGTCCAATGTCCTTGACCTCATTTTCATGGTTCAGTGACCACTTGAAAAAAAAGTTAAAATTTTTTGTAATGTTGAATTCTCTCTTATAAGTAATAGGATAACTATATTTGGTATGTGCGTACCTTGCAAGGTCCTAATGTCTGTCAGACAGTTTTCACTTGACCTCGACCTCATTTCATGGATCAGTGATCAAGGTTAAGTTTTGGTGGTCAAGTCCATATCTCAGATACTATAAGCAATAGGGCTAGTATATTCGGTGTATGGAAGGACTGTAAGGTGTACATGTCCAACTGGCAGGTGTCATCTGACCTTGACCTCATTTTCATGGTTCAGTGGTTATAGTTAAATTTTGGTGTTTTGGTCTGTTTTTCTCATACTATATGCAATAGGTATACTATATTTGTTGTATGAAATGATGGTAAGGTGTACATGTCTAGCGGGCAGATGTCATGTGACCTTGACCTCATTTTCATGGTTCAGCGGTCAAAGTTAATTTTTTGAGTTTTGGTCTTTTTATCTAATACTGTATGCCATAGGTCAACTATATTTGGTGTATGGAAATATTTTATGATCTTTATGTCAGTCGCGCAGGTTTTATTTGACCGTGATCTCATTTTCACGGTTCATTGCACAGTGTTAAGTTTTTGTGTTTTGGTCTATTTTTCTTAAACTATAAGTAATGGGTCAACTATATATGTTGTATAGAAGCATTGTTAGCTGTACATGTCTGCCTGGCATGGTTCATCTGACCTTGACCTCATTTTCAAGGTTCATTGGTCTTTGTTTAGCTATCTTGGTTAATGTTAAGTTTATGAGACAGTTGTAATAAAACTAAGCTTTATACTTAGGACTATCAACATACTATCAATGATTAGTATAGAAGGCGAGACATTTCAGCGTGTGCACTCTTGTTATATTATAGTTCGTTTCTGTGTGTGTTTCATCTTAGTGTTGTGTTTCTGTTGTGTCGTTGTTCTCCTCTTATATTTGATTTGTTTTCCTCAGTTTAAGTTTGTAACCCGGATTATTTATTTTTTCCATCGATTTATGAATTTCGAACAGCGTTATACTACTGTTGCCTTTATTGATCACATATTGGTGTCCATATACTATAATTTTATTCGATTGTCATACAAATGAGAGGTTTACCTATCTATAAATTAAACCGGCTTTCATTCACCGTTTGCTACATAAGGAAATTCCTGTACCATGTAAGGAACAGTTGTTTTTCCATTCGTTTGATGTGTTTGAGTTTTTGATTATGCCAAGTCATACAGGAGTTTCCGATTTGAATTTTTATTGGAGTTCGGTATTTGTTTTCTCTTATTTTTACAGCTACAATCGTATAAAGGTTGTGTTCAACGAACCAGAAAATGAAATACAATTTTGGATTTTGCTCAAACCTGAACCATATGATATACAATTGAATCCTTTCATTCACAGATTTTATCCGATTTCATCTCGTTGTTACAGTTTTATTGCTCTTTATTTAAGAACTTTATGTGTTATGTCGGAACAATTGTTATTGTTTGATAATTATACTATATTTTCATAATTACATTGTATCAAAGTTTATAAAATCCATGTATGGAATTAGATATCCCTAATGTTGAACATTATATAGCATAAGTTAAAAAAAAATAACTCAAGAAGAAAATCCTCAAAAACGAAACAAGGAATTAGAAAAAAACAAGCCATAATACATACGCACATTTACAAAATAAAAATATATATAAAGGAAGTCTTTTCAAACAACTGATATCTCTAAGACAGATCCATCCAGTGGATCACAAGTGAGGGTGATATCCGGCTGAAAAACACATATTTATTGAATTTCATAATTACTCTAAATATCACCATGATAGCAATGCAAAATCTGCCATTTTTTCTGTCTAACTTACAATGTAAATAGCATTTCTATTTCTGACATGTTGCAGTGACAATAATAGTAAACCAACTGAATTCTCTGGACATCCTTCCGAACCAGACTATAATCCCTTTCTAGGTAAATACATGCATTGTGTTAAAAGGTAAATATTTTAATAATAAACAAATAAGAAGATGTATGATTACTTATGAGTCAACTATCAACTAGAAACGATACAAATTGTGTAGATGTAAGCAACTATGGACCATGATTTCTATAAAATACATATCAATTAGTACACACCAAAAAGGTTTACTGTGAAAACGTCATAAATATTCTGAGAAAAACAAGACATCTTTCAATGCCAAAGAATGTATTTATATCTATATAGGAAAATATATATTTAGCTACCTTTTAATCTATTTATAAGAAAATTAAAGTAGTACCAATCAACACGATAGTTGAGGATCTCATTACAGTGATAAATTTATAACCAGTTACAATCAATTTTTTTAAAAGAGCCATAAATTAACATGGATTTATTTAAATTTACGAGCTCTAAGAAAGACATCATCATAAAAATAAGGACCGAAATGATTACCTATTTGTAAAAATGTTTAATATGACAGCTCTACCTTCAGATTCTACAAACATTTGTATCTATGACAAAAATAACTAAAAGCTTGAAATGATTTGCTGTTACAAAATCCCAGACTTCATAATTGACTAGTGATACATATATAACATTCATTGAAACTATAACGTCACTACACACACAGGCACAGCGACAAAGTTTAGAAAAAAAAACACTGTCAGATGGGACTAAAAGAACATGATCTTCCAAAAAAAAAAAAAAAAAAAAAAAAACACTAGGGCGAATAATCATCCATTTTGTCGTGAAATATAATATCCAATTCAACGTATAAAAACTGAAATATCAAAAAATAGAAAAGTTTAGTTATTACTGTTAACACTAGATCTGTTCGAAGTACACTAATTTTTCTCGTGTATATCATATCGGTATATTATTATTAAATGCAAACATGTCATCAAACGAATGATTTAAGTTCATGAATTTTTTAATTGAATTAGAATATGTTCATGGATTCAATTAGTTTGAAGTTATTCAAAGTAATATATGTATATATTCACTTTCCTTTATTTATTCGAACTCTATGTGGAAACATGGAATATTTGAAAACGTGGAAAAACACAAAATAAAAACAAACAATAAACATTGATCAATATGTAATCAAAAGGTTTACTCAAAGAAAGAGTTACTAAGCAAACATCCTCATAACCGAACTCAATTCGAAATCATATTTGTGGTGTACATTTCTACTTTTGATATATTTATATTTATCAATTATGTAACTCGACTTTGGGAGTTTTGATTAATAAAAGATTAACGTATATGTGATCGGTATTTTCTGAAAACATCAAGTAATCTTTTACTTTATTGTTCAGGAAAAAACATAAATATAACAAAGAGGGTATATGTTTTCTCTATTCTTCGATAAAAAGGTATTTATACAAACAAACATGACTGACGATATTCAGTAAAAACTCTCAATTATGATTCAAAAAGTAATTTTAGTATTTTTCTTTTTAAATGTTTTTTTTTTAGTAATTTGGAAGAAACGTTATCCAATAGTGGAACTTTTTGTTTTTGGTAAGTAACATTAGCATGTCAATTATCGTAACAAATTAAAAGAGCCGTGGTGTAGTGGTTATCATATCGGAATACCAACACAAAGGTTCCTGTTCGATCCCAAAAACATTTCAGGGACTGGATGTTTGGTTCTCCTTTGACATCATTTGCAAGTATGGTATTGAGAAACGATGATAGTTTGTCGGAAGGGGTCGATAAATAGCTGACCTGTTTTAAGATGGGACCATATCTTTTGCATGTAAAAAAACCCTTGTAGATTTCGATAAGGCTAATGCCGCTACAAGGCAGCAATCTCACCCTATGGAAAGGGATTTATATAAGTTGCAATAACTTGTTTTCCAATCCACTATTAATGAATATGTTTAAAATAAAAAAAAATAAAACTAACGGATAAGTATGAAAGAACTATTCTGAGAACCCTCTAATTTGAAATGGTAAAGTATACAACCACAAAACTCCTAAAATAGTACATCAATTTAAATGTTAAAATTTAGATATTAAAAATTAGATAAGAACAAACTTTTTTAAGGTTTTTGGCAAAGGATATATAACTACAAGATTTATTCAAAAACATGTTTTGAGTGTACCTTTCTTTTTTGTAAACGTTGAGATAATTAATAATAGGTTATCGTACGGCCCTTAACATAGACAAAGCACCATAAAATATAGATATAAAAAGAACAAAGTAAGGTACACGCTGTCTTGTGATAATCTTCGTATATTGCCCTACA
The DNA here is from genome assembly GCF_965363235.1 of Mytilus galloprovincialis. Lineage (NCBI taxonomy): Eukaryota > Metazoa > Mollusca > Bivalvia > Mytilida > Mytilidae > Mytilus > Mytilus galloprovincialis. The sequence continues at coordinate 51,434,773 of NC_134839.1, forward strand.
TAAGGCCAGTTGACCTGTTAGCCTGTCTGCTTGTGGAAATTTCCACTGGTTGACATCTATACATGCATGACGTAATCAAAGGCTTTATTAATCAAGAGAAATTCAAATAAAATATATATATTATACAAACTTAACAGTAATGACAGATTTAAAAAAAAAATGTTTTTCGTCCAGGAAACCCTTAAAATATAAATAAGAAAAAAAATTTAAGACGGAATAAAACAAAGTGAAATGCTCCCGATCACATTAAACCAAGGGTCAATAAAAATATGTTCTAACACTATCATATCTGTTCTTCTTCTAAAAATGAAGTCATTCTTTTTTTATAAACAATAGTTACGGAACAGTTGTTGAAAACTTGTGGACAAAGTGTAGTACGATTTATGTTTACGGCAGTTTCAGTAAAATCGTTAAACAGTTCATTTAGATTAACAATGATTAACACCTTGCAATGATTCATTAAATAACTGTGTGCTGTTTCCTTGTTGGGTTGTACTTAAATGTTTTGGCTTAAACGTATTGCATGGCAAAGGTCCACGAAATGGCAACGGCGGCGCTTTGTATTCCTTAGCAGATGTATAGAGGGGGCAAGGGGGGTCCCAATAACAGCAAAACAGCAAATTGATTTGGCTTATAACAGATAACAAGGAATTAAAATGGATAAAAACAGATAACAGTAAAGGAAATATTAAAATTAGTCGGGTCCTTGACAAATCCAGTATTTCTTATTACGGGTATAATCCTTTGAAATGAATTCCATTTTCTATGAACATGGTTTTTAGAGTTTTAGAGAAATATTTGGTATATTCTTGTCCGTCCGTTGTCAACATGTCGGACATTAACTAAAACACTCTTTAACCAATTTACATAAGACTTTGAAAAGTGTTTATATCTATTGACGCCAGCTCCCTATCGTTTTTTTTTATAAATTTTAGATTTTATGTTTCTGAGTAATGGGGTTTTATACAATAAAAATGGTGGGGTTTTATTCTTCAGTTTTCTAATAATATCTCAAAAATCCTTTCACAAATTTGCAAGGAATTTTTGGTGAATTGTTTATATCTATTGAAATGAGCTCCCTTTCATTTTTTATAAATGTTGAATTTTACGTTTCCGAGTTTAGGGGTTTTATTAATTAAAAAGGGGGGTTTTCTAGTTTTGGGACATAAACACAAAACCGTTGTCAGCCGATCTTAAGAAACTTTTCTGAATTGTTTATATCTATTGTTATAAGCGCCCTTTCGATTTTATGTAATTCAGTTGAGGGGTTTATTCATTAAAAAAGATTGTATTTTCCAGTTTTCGGACAATAACTCAAAAATGTTTTCAGCAGTTCTCATGAAACTTTGATGTATTGTTTATATACATGATATATATTGACTGAAGCTCCCTTTCGACTTTGATAAATATCTGATATGACATTGAGAAGTTATCGAATATTTCAAAAAGGCGACGGGCGTATCATGCGCTCATGGCGTAGCTGTTTATTTGTTATAGAATACTTTTTTCAGCATTTATTGTTGTACAGTTATGGAAACTCACACATGCTTGTAATGTAAATAGTCTGTAATTAAATTGAGAATGGAAATGAGGAATATGTCAAAGAGACAAAAATGATATCTAGTAAGAATTCAAGGGCAGTTATGGTATCAAAGTAGGTCCAATTGACATAGTTCTTGCGTTTGTTGCTACTAAAAAATGACCTAAAAGAGTTTGAATATTTATATTCGCATTCTGACTTTTTTAAATGTCCATTTAATGAGGTGTGTGAATTTTTCTGAATAAGACTATGAGGCAAAGTTGTATATAGGGTAGAAAAATCAAAAGCACCAATTATATTTAAAGCATGCAATTAAGCAAGTACCTCGAACCTATTTTGACACTTAAAAAGTAATTTATTCCACTATTTCCAAAGGCCTTATTTGAACATTTTTTATCAGGTTTTTGATTGTACCAAGTCTACTAGTTAGTAGAATACATAGTAGCTAAATAGGGGAACAATGGCTTGAAGACGAAATAAATCTTTGTTTGTAATGAGTTATGTGCAGCGTCGGAACCCAGTACAATGTATTTGGTTCTGTATTTGGTTCTGCTTTAAAAAGAGCTGAGTCTATGTACCATATTGTACAAAAGGTTAACTGGTTGTAAGGACCTATTCCTTAATTGAGATCCTTGCTAGATATTCCTTTTTGTCATATTAAGACTTGTTCTTATTTAATATGTTCGTACGGGAAGCAAGGAACATTACTCCTCATACAAAGAAATAAGATAATCCTAAATAAATGTTCCAAAAAAAAAAATGGAATTAATTACAAAGGATAATCATAAGATATACTGGAATTGTCCCGGACCTCACTTCTGTGATGGGTATAATTATGTTAATGGAATCCTTCTCCAAATACGGGACCAACATATTAGTAGTGGTAGACTCCAATATCCAATGATCATCAATTTCTACCGATTTTGGCTGTCAAAAAAATGCTAACATTCCAATTTTCAATAACAGTTAACAGCAAAAACATTATCACAATAACAGATAACAAAAAAACTAAAAGCCCAAAAACAGCTAACAATGAATAAGACAATAACAGCTAACAGCAAATATATTTTCAGAATAACAGATAACAAAGAATTAAAATGCTCCATAACAGCATAACAGCTAAACCCCTTGACCCCCCGTGTATACAGAGTCTTTTGTCCAACGTTATAAGTAACGGAACTACGTTCTTCGCTCATAAGTGTGGTGATGGCTGTTGTAATATTCGGTAGAGGAAGAAATGTAGAAAAAGGACCAATTGCTAAAGTTTTAGAAGACACTTTACAACTTGGGCTTGGTAAAGCACAAATATTTGATGATGTTTCACCAGCAAGGCTAATGCTTTATAAGGTTCAGTGATGCTTTCTGTTAACGTCTGTCCCATACGTATCTTATCATCATTATCAACCCGCTGATACAAAGAAAGGGATGCTACTGACTTATGTCCAGTTACGGCCATGATCTGTGCATTGCAATATGAGTTTTTAGCTAGAACAGTAGCCCCGGTAGCACGGATTGAATGATTAGTGTAAATTTCAGACAAGTTGCACTTCTTGCTCAGGTATGACATGAAATTGTCAAGCGTTTTTTTCTCCGACAGGAATGTTATAATACCATGAAGGGTCGGTCTTCTTCCAAAAACTGATCTTTTGGTCTCTGCCATAGTTTGTCACACTCTGGATTTAATTTATTTACATACTTTTCAAAGGAGGACACGGGGCAATATTCAGACCCCGGAATTTTCTGGCATTATCCCTGAAGTTTTTTTCTTTTTCACTGCTGCAATGATTTTTTTGTCAAATCATCTAAAGTTTTAACAACATATTTAATCCCCGTTTCGAATCTTTTTTTTACAGAAAACATGGATTTTGTCATTTGTGGCATATTTTCCATTCCCCGTCGACAAAAATACAGGCGAATATCAAACTGAACTTTATTTTTGAAGTCAAAATGGAGTATTTGGTGATAAATATATTGAGATATACATTTTTCTTCTGTCAGCTTCGTCAATAAACGGATAATGCCCGACGTCTCCTAATCCCATGCGTTTAAGTTCTGCCATTGCCGCTTTAAAATTTTCTCTGGAAGCGCTAAAACTTTCATCATTCAGTCACAATGTCAATTTTGTTATTGTACGGTGGAGCCTTTACATATCTATTCAATTAGTATCTCAAGCATTGCAATGAATGTGTTTTATAACGATTTCCACTAGCTTTACGCACATCCATATAAAAATGACCCAACACTTCATCTAGTTTTAAGATGTCATACTGTTCAAATCCAGGATCCATTTCCTTTACTTTTAAATACTCCCTGAAAATAGTGGCTGCTGCTATATTCTGCTTTATTGTTTTGTCAGCACTCATTTTCAAACGTTTTTGTTCAATTTCTTCATCACTAGTATCAACAAATCGTCTTTTACCAGACTCCATCTTTAGTTGGCATAAAAACACATGAACTATGCACTACATGGAAAATCAATAGATCATCAGGTTACACGATACACATTAAGAGTGAGGTCAGTGGGCGGAGTTAACATGTTAATATTGCGTAGTGAAATCTCGGACACTTGTGTATTAAACGTTTCTTTAATTATATACCTAATACGGTTAGCATAACCGCACAAAAATGTTATCATGCTTTGACCCAACTAGCATGATTATTTAGACGTAAAATAATCGACGTAGTCGAAAATTGTTGAACGGTTCGGGCTTTCGCCGTCACCGTTCAACAATTTTCGACACCGTCTAAATAACCATGTTAGTTGGGTCAAAGCATGATAACTTATAATATATTTATTCACTTTTGCTATATATATACACTGGCAGTCAGCAGAGTTTAAGAACATATGTTGTTCGACCTGCTAGTCAAATGCGTTTTGTTAAAATATACTTTTTCACTTTTTTGGTGTTTTTTTTGGAAAATGTTGTTTGTGCTATATTTAGACCCCTCTAGTAAGAAATCTGTTTTGCATGCACACGTATAAAAATTGCGGTTTTTATCCTACGTAATAATAGGTTTGAACGTTGTTTTCGATTTAAACTTGTTTATATTTTTCCGTTTGGGCTTGTATTATATTTTCCTTTCGGTTTATATGATCCGTTCATCCTATTTTGACTCTTTAAAATTCAAGAGTCTATCCTGAACAGAGGTAAATTATATGGCCATCCAAATACCGTTTCGATCTCTAACATCACTGAAAAGACATTAATTGTCGAAATCTGGATATGGTGTATAAAAAATGTTTGCACCTCATGTTTGTGGTATACCATCTTTTCCACAAGTTTATTGTTTTCTGTTTGGTATTAAGGTAGATACATGGTATACCGCCATCTTGGATTGTACAATCACAGTAAAAAATCGGTCTAGTTATTTGCCTAAATCTGCAAATTTGGAGACAGATTTGCAATTTAAAGGTTAGACTGTTTAATAATATAAAGAAAACTTGGTAATTTTTTGTATCATTCAAAATATTTTAACAAATATCATTTGTTTTTGTTTTTAGAATCATTTTTTTCAAATGGGCCATTTAAGGGAAGAAAACTCTTTTAGTAAAAAAAATATACTGGACTGATAGGGATTTTTTTCTTTTTACTTGTACCAAGAAAACAAGTTCGGTAACACCATTTTTTCTTTTTATTTTCGTAAAATATATTACAAAAACTATCTTTTCACAATTTATTTCAAAATTCTATCTCATAGATTTTTTTTATGCACACAAATGTGTTTTTCCATGAACAATCTAACCAAATTTAGGCAATTTTTAACGACATATAGCTTGAAATATAGCACGGTGACCCATAATTTTTATTATATTTTTTAAAAGAGCATAGTAAAATCTTCATTTTGGCTAAGTATAAGAAAATTCTGTCTCAAAAAATATTTACTTATGATCTACCTTAAATTAATATTAAGATCCATTTTGTACTTGTGATCAATTTATTTGACAATCGCCAATGGCAGTCAGCAGGGTTTAAGAACATCTGTGACACGACCTGTTAGTCAAATGCGTTTTGTTGAAATATACTTTTTCATTATTTTGGTCTTTTGGAAAATGTTGTTGGTGCTGTATTTAGATCCCTCTACCTAGAAATTTGTTTTACATGCACACTTGTAAAAATTGCGGTTTTTATCCAACGCAATCATAGGTTTGAACGTTGCTTTCAATTTAGACTTGTATATATATAATCATTTGATTATTTATGTTCAAATTTAAAGAAAAAAACACATACAATGTAAGTACCAATAAAACAATATAAAAAGATTTTACTTCAGCGCTTAATTGATGACAATTGAGGATTATTTTATTGGAAGGAAATTTTTTAGTTTTTTTTTAATTTGTTTTTATTGTTGGTTTGATATCTTTTTAGAACTGTTAAGGACAAAACCTTTTAGCAATATCTGTGAAATTGTTATATATTAAATACAAAATTCGTATCGCTCCTTAAAGCAAAACTATACGGTACACTAAGGGTTTTTTTCTTTTCCCTGTGTGCTATAAGTTCTGTCAGTAACTATCGCAGGGGAGGATTGACGTCTTGAAACATGTTATACCCGACACATTGTTCTTGTTCCTGTTCCGAGTAAGGCGTTTTTGTTTTATGGTTGATTTCGGTTCATTTATGATATATTTGTTTGTCTTAATTTATTTTGTAATATACTAGACCATTGGTTTTCTCAATTGAACTGTTTTATAGTTTTCCTGTCAGGGCCTTTAAAAGCCGACTACACGGTATGGGGTTTTCCAATTATTGAAGGTCGTCTGCTTGCATCCACCTGATCTGAACTTTGGTTTTACATGTAGTTGTATCATTGGTTATCATACCTAATCTTCTTATGTTTATACGTATAACCAGTATACACGTGACCGTAAGTGATTGAGAAACGGCATTACTTGTATGGTGTCGTTAGCGACAGTTTTAATAGTTGAATATTTTGTTTATTATAGTTTTTCGTGGGGTTCGTGTTGCTCAGTCTTTAGTTTTCTATGTTGTGTTTTGTGTTTGTTTTTTTCTTTTTTTTCCATGTCGTTGTCAGATTATTATGAGTATGAATGTTCCATTGGTATCTTTCGCCTCTCTTTTTAAAGAAAATGGTTATCTTGAATTGAATTTTAAATGTGCGTATTGTTATGCATTTACTTTTCTACATTGGCTAGAGGTATAGGGGGAGGGTTGAGATCTCATAAACATGTTTAACCCCGCCGCATTTTTGCGCCTGTCCGAAGTCAGGAGCCTTTGGCCTTTGTTAGTCTTGTATTTTTTTAATTTTAGTTTCTTGTGTACAATTCGAAAATTAGTATGGCGTTCATTATCACTGAACTAGTATATATTTGTTTAGGGCCAGCTGAAGGACGCCTCCGGGTGCGGGAATGTCTCGCTACATTGAAGACCTGTTGGTGACCTTTTGCTGTTGTTTTTTCTATGGTCGGGTTGTTGTTTCTTTGACACATTCCCCATTTCCATTCTCAATTTTATTACAGACTTAATGTATCTTCTTATGTTCAAACCTTACCCTCTTAAACTCGATAAATATATTAAAACAACAAACGCGAAAGAAGATACAATGACAAGCAGTACATAAAACGCAATACTCTTAAACGATGTTAAAGATACTGAAAATATAAAAACAATGAAATCTTGCAAGGTGTTATACCAGAAAGATTATATAAAATTATGCGTTGTGTTATTCATTAGTTTCAATTAAATGCGGATGAAGTAAATGATTGAACTAGAGTCAGGAATCAGATATTTCTAAAGATCTGCAGATGTGGATGTTTAATTTCATTCCACTATTGCAACTTGCAACTTTTACTTTCAAATAGGAATATTGTCACTGAATAAATTATATGGTATCTGTTTTATTCAGGTTGTACAATTGTGGTTATACTGGTTTTATCTATTATACAATTATTGGGATACCGTTTTAGAGGTAAGTAAGCATAAGTCCATCGTTTAGAGATAAATGCTATGATAATTTCTATACAGCATAAAAAAGATCGCGAAACTTCTCATTCCAAGGTTATTGGTCCCCAGTGACTTAGCCTAGAACACCACGGGTCTAGGTAATTTGTTCAGTAGTTGAAGCTATCTTTATCTTTTTAGAAACCGGGGGTTATGCTTCTTCAGGATAGTCAAATCGCTTCGGTCAAAGTAGCATCTTGATGACACAAAATTTGTTTCCCTGTTAATAATATATTTACCGTACTTTTAGGTTTCTGAGACTCCCAAAACATGTATTTTAGTCACAGGTCAAGGTCAACATACAAAAGCTTTAAAACCTTTAAATAAGACCAAAACACATTATTCGCTGTTGAAGATCTATGTGTCTTAGATCTTTGGTTTATAGCTAAGCTTATTTTATCTTTTGGGAAACTTTAATGACGGTGATGCCACTTACGACTAGATAAAAAAAAATAATCTTACTTTGAAAAGGAAAGAACTAAATAATCAGAGGTAATACAGTAAGTTCGTTCCTTTTTGGAAAAGGAAAGACATTAATAATCTGTTTAAAATTGTCAACATTATATACTGAAAACTGTTGACCAATTTACTAATTAACTTATACTATCCGAATTAATATGAAATGTGAACTCTCATAGAAATGTCGACAACAATTATCTTTCTAAAGTAAACTTTTTTTTCTGATATATTAAGTAAAATAAACTGTTAAAATCAATTTCAAATGTACATGCATATCACGTTGCGACTTGGATTGATCATTGGCCTTCATACATTGTACCATATCTTTTAATATATATAAAGTTAAAACTTGATATTGTGATTATATCCCAAGCAAAATATTAATTATAACGTGTACACTAGTTCAATGGCTGTGTTGAATACTTTGAAATAGCTTAACAAACTATCAAAGCCTTTTTAATTCTCTAAGTTTTCATACAAATTAACACAGAAGATGCAATTGTTCGTAAAACTTTGATATCCATTGTTCAAATGGAAAATAAGTAAACCTCAACGATACAACATTTATTCAAACGCCTCTGTTTCCTGCATCATCCGACTTTTAACTTTTAATGTATCCGTTTTACTGAAAGAATACTCTTGATTTGTTTTGGATTTCCTTTCACTGTGGAAAGCTGAAATATATCTTATCATATATAGGGGCTGCCAGTGCAGAATCTGATACATACATTGCGAAAAAGAGATTAAAATAATTTGCCAATTAAATTTGGCATTTGGAAAGGAATGAAAAAAGATAGGCGAATAACCTAATTAAAGAAAGTTCATGCGGTACTTTTAAAATGAAATTATAGATTTTGTTTAACCTATAAATTCATCTTAAAAAAATAGTTAAACTACTATTGTATCGCATCAAAAGAAGTCGTCGATCACTTCTCATTTCATAAATATACAAAATCCTGTCGATATTGCAAAGATATACTGGGGATGAAAAAGGATCCCATGCAGAAAACATTTTGACATCTGCATATATTTATAAGTTTTTTTGATATTGATTTTTGTTAAGCCCAGCAACAGTGGTAATACAAAACCGTTTTCAAAATCTCGTCCATGCTAGGAATAATCTCAATCGTGTTTGACTAATTCTGATTTGCATTTAAATAAACATGAAATTTAAAACATGTCATTCATATTGAACTAAGTTTTATAAGTTATTATATATGTTACCTTTAGAGTTTATGCGATTCCCTCACATTGTATTTGTAAGTTTACTTTTATTTTTAATTTATGTATTAAAATCACACTATTAAACTACTAATGTTTCGCTTCAACAGTTAAGGTCGGTCATAATTACATCTCGTTATAAATAAAGAAAATCCGATCAAATATTGCAATGATGTACCGTGGATAAAAACGAGGCATTCTAAATTGTGACGAACAGACGGTTTTTAAAGCAGAATTGATAAAGTCTTTTAGTTAGTTTGTTCAAGCATATAACATAGATATGAGGTCTTAGCTGAGTCTCTCTTTAAATCATTTACATCATGTTTCAGTATCTTTTACAGGTTTGGTCATCTTGTATGCAATTCAATAGTATGTTTAGCATTTAAAGCAGAGTTTTAAAGGAACTCGAAAAACTACCGCTTTTTTTCTATCATACGTACTAATCTCAGTTTATCATTTCAAGTTGAATGTTATGGTTTTAACACAACATACAAAATTGCAAAATGTAATCGAAATATATTATGTTTCAGCTATGTTTACAGCGGTGACTAACAAAACAAACTTTGTCGAAGGGGAAAAGTTACAACTGAAATTTTCAGTGTATTCAAAATATACGAGTGTAGTATGGTATAAACATGATAAAGATAATCATGAAATCGAGTTGAAAGATAATATATCAAATGAGGGTAATCATCACATCATGACAATTGAATATGCTGATTTGAATGATTCTGGTCAATACGCTATTGTTGCTGGAAAAGTACGAAAAGATTTCACAGTAACCGTTCAAGGTAATATATAAAGAAAAAGATTTATTCATCATGTACTAAATATCCAACTTCTGTGGTTGCTTATCTTGCTTTTGTTATTTGAAAAATGTTAATATCGCGTTACGTCCTCTAGAAATATTCCCATGGGTGAACACTTTTCAAGAAGTGCCCATGGAAATATCCAAAGAGCATAACGTCCGGATTAAAGAAGACGAACAATAGAAAATAATTCTCTATTCCTGAAAAATAATGGAGAGTTTGAACAAAAGATTTACGTCACAGGTGTATTTTAAATGTGTTAAATCAAATGGTAGAGCTTTGACCCAGAAGGCATTTCTTCCCGTTGTAACTAGTAAGATTTTATTTACTATTGTATGATTTACAACAAGATTCATGTCAGAAGCCTGTAATTGAGTGTTTGTCGTTTGTTGCTGTGTAATAGATTTGTTTTTCATTCTTTAGTTTGTACATAAAGTAGGCCGTTTATAGTTTTCTCGTTTTGATTATTTTATAATAGTTATCGCGTGGCCTTCTATATTTGATTATTCGGTCTGGGCTTCGGTCAAGATGGAAGGTTGTTCGGTGACCCTTTGTTGTCAATTTGTTTGTCAATTGGTCTCTTATGAAGAGTTGTCTCATTGACAATCATACCACTTCTTTATTTATTTTATGGTATTTTACCGCATTTTTGTTATCAGTTGTTCTTGTCTTTGAACTAGCTGTCAGCTACTACGAGTATTTTCAGATCTGTACTTAGGTTCTTTTTTGTGAGGACAGATGGATGGGTTAATACGACAAAAGAAACGATTTTTCATTATCTAATGTTAAGTATCCTCTTTAGACATCGGTGTTCCTTTAGCTCGATCATATGGTGATGTCATACATTTTAACGAACGTAATCAATGCATCACTGGTAACTTATTAAGTCAGTGATTTCGTAACAATAAATTCCTTAAAACATTTAGTACATTTTTTCATAGATACAAAGATTTGTTTACTACATTTGACTGTTAACGTGTTAAAAACGCTATTTCACATGCTAAAGTTTACGGTACTAAAAGCGCGGAAATTACCATGTTAACCGTGTAAACTAATTGAACCATTAAACAAACTTATTAGTAAAGCTTTTGCATAACTGAAGTATTTGGATACATATACGTATAGAAGTATTCATATACGTGTGATACAGTTAAAATGTATCGATTGTTCGTAAAACTTTGATATCCATTGTTCAAATGGAAAATAAGTAAACCTCAATGGTACAACATTTATTCAAACGCCTCTGTTTCCTGCATCATCCGACTTTTAACTTTTAATGTATCAGTTTTACTGAAAGAATACTCTTGATTTGTTTTGGATTTCCTTTCACTGTGGAAAGCTGAAATATATCTTATCATATATAGGGGCTGCCAGTGCAGAATCTGATACATACATTGCGAAAAAGAGATTAAAATAATTTGCCAATTAAATTTGGCATTTGGAATGGATGAAAAAAGATAGGCGAATAACCTAACTAAAGAAAGTTCATGCGGTACTTTTAAAATGAAATTATAGATTTTGTTTGTCCTATAAATTCGTCTTAAAAACATAGTTAAACTACTATTGTATCGCATCAAAAGAAGTCGTCGATCACTTCTCATTTCATAAATATACAAAATCCTGTCGATATTGCAAAGATATACTGGGGATGAAAAAGGATCCCATGCAGAAAACATTTTGACATCTGCATATATTTATAAGTTCTTTTGATATTGATTTTTGTTAAGCCCAGAAACAGTGGTATTACAAAACCGTTTTCAAAATCTCGTCCATGCTAGGAATAATCTCAATCGTGTTTGACTAATTCTGATTTGCATTTAAATAAACATGAAATTTAAAAGATGTCATTCATATTGAACTAAGTTTTATAAGTTATTATATATGTTACCTTTAGAGTTTATGCGATTCCCTCACATTGTATTTGTAAGTTTACTTTTATTTTTAATTTATGTATTAAAATCACACTATTAAACTACTAATGTTTCGCTTCAACAGTTAAGGTCGGTCATAATTACATCTCGTTATAAATAAAGAAAATCCGATCAAATATTGCAATGATGTACCGTGGATGAAAACGAGGCATTCTAAATTGTGACGAACAGACGGTTTTTAAAGCAGAATTGATAAAGTTTGTTAGTTAGTTTGTTCAAGCATATAACATAGATGTGAGGTCTTAGCTGAGTCTCTCTTTAAATCATTTACATCATGTTTCAGTATCTTTTACAGGTTTGGTCATCTTGTATGCAATTCAATAGTATGTTTAGCATTTAAAGCAGAGTTTTAAAGGAACTCGAAAAACTACCGCTTTTTTTCTATCATACGTACTAATCTCAGTTTATCATTTCAAGTTGAATGTTATGGTTTTAACACAACATACAAAATTGCAAAATGTAATCGAAATATATTATGTTTCAGCTATGTTTACAGCGGTGCCTAACAAAACAAACTTTGTCGAAGGGGAAAAGTTACAACTGAAATTTTCAGTGTATTCAAAATATACGAGTGTAGTATGGTATAAACATGATAAAGATAATCATGAAATCGAGTTGAAAGATAATATATCAAATGAGGGTAATCATCACATCATGACAATTGAATATGCTGATTTGAATGATTCTGGTCAATACGCTATTGTTGCTGGAAAAGTACGAAAAGATTTCACAGTAACCGTTCAAGGTAATATATAAAGAAAAAGATTTATTCATCATGTACTAAATATCCAACTTCTGTGGTTGCTTATCTTGCTTTTGTTATTTGAAAAATGTTAATATCGCGTTACGTCCTCTAGAAATATTCCCATGGGTGAACACTTTTCAAGAAGTGCCCATGGACATATCCAAAGAGCATAACGTCCGGATTAAAGAAGACGAACAATAGAAAATAATTCTCTATTCCTGAAAAATAATGGAGAGTTTGAACAAAAGATTTACGTCACAGGTGTATTTTAAATGTGTTAAATCAAATGGTAGAGTTTTGACCCAGAAGGCATTACTTCCCGTTGTAACTAGTAAGATTTTATTTACTATTGTATGATTTACAACAAGATTCATGTCAGAAGCCTGTAATTGAGTGTTTGTCGTTTGTTGCTGTGTAATAGATTTGTTTTTCATTCTTTAGTTTGTACATAAAGTAGGCCGTTTATAGTTTTCTCGTTTTGATTATTTTATAATAGTTATTGCGTGGCCTTCTATATTTGATTATTCGGTCTGGGCTTCGGTCAAGATTGAAGGTTGTTCGGTGACCCTTTGTTGTCAATTTGTTTGTCAATTGGTCTCTTATGAAGAGTTGTCTCATTGACAATCATACCACTTCTTTATTTATTTTATGGTATTTTACCGCATTTTTGTTATCAGTTGTTCTTGTCTTTGAACTAGCTGTCAGTTACTACAAGTATTTTCAGATCTGTACTTAGGTTCTTTTTTGTGAGGACAGATGGATGGGTTAATACGACAAAAGAAACGATTTTTCATTATCTAATGTTAAGTATCCTCTTTAGACATCAGTGTTCCTTTAGCTCGATCATATGGTGATGTCATACATTTTAACGAACGTAATCAATGCATCACTGGTAAATTATTAAGTCAGTGATTTCGTAACAATAAATTCCTTAAAACATTTAGTACATTTTTTCATAGATACAAAGATTTGTTTACTACATTTGACTGTTAACGTGTTAAAAACGCTATTTCACATGCTAAAGTTTACGGTACTAAAAGCGCGGAAATTACCATGTTAACCGTGTAAACTAATTGAACCATTAAACAAACTTATTAGTAAAGCTTTTGCATAACTGAAGTATTTGGATACATATACGTATAGAAGTATTCATATACGTGTGATACAGTTAAAATGTATCGATTGTTCGTAAAACTTTGATATCCATTGTTCAAATGGAAAATAAGTAAACCTCAACGGTACAACATTTATTCAAACGCCTCTGTTTCCTGCATCATCCGACTTTAAACTTTTAATGTATCCGTTTTACTGAAAGAATACTCTTGATTTGTTTTGGATTTCCTTTCACTGTGGAAAGCTGAAATATATCTTATCATATATAGGGGCTGCCAGTGCAGAATCTGATACATACATTGCGAAAAAGAGATTAAAATAATTTGCCAATTAAATTTGGCATTTGGAATGGATGAAAAAAAAAAGATAGGCGAATAACCTAACTAAAGAAAGTTCATGCGGTACTTTTAGTATGAAATTATAGATTTTGTTTGTCCTATAAATTCACCTTAAAAAAATAGTTAAACTACTATTGTATTGCATTAAAAGAAGTCGTCGATCACTTCTCATTTCATAAATATACAAAATCCTGTCGATATTGCAAAGATATACTGGGGATGAAAAAGGATCCCATGCAGAAAACATTTTGACATCTGCATATATTTATAAGTTCTTTTGATATTGATTTTTGTTAAGCCCAGCAACAGTGGTATTACAAAACTGTTTTCAAAATCTCGTCCATGCTAGGAATAATCTCAATCGTGTTTGACTAATTCTGATTTGCATTTAAATAAACATGAAATTTAAAAGATGTCATTCATATTGAACTAAGTTTTATAAGTTATTATATATGTTACCTTTAGAGTTTATGCGATTCCCTCACATTGTATTTGTAAGTTTACTTTTATTTTTAATTTATGTATTAAAATCACACTATTAAACTACTAATGTTTCGCTTCAACAGTTAAGGTCGGTCATAATTACATCTCGTTATAAATAAAGAAAATCCGATCAAATATTGCAATGATGTACCGTGGATGAAAACGAGGCATTCTAAATTGTGACGAACAGACGGTTTTTAAAGCAGAATTGATAAAGTCTTTTAGTTAGTTTGTTCAAGCATATAACATAGATGTGAGGTCTTAGCTGAGTCTCTCTTTAAATCATTTACATCATGTTTCAGTATCTTTTACAGGTTTGGTCATCTTGTATGCAATTCAATCAGGGCCGTAACTAGCCCCTTTTAATACTCAGGCAAAATATATTCGCCGAGCGTAGCGAGGCGAAAAAAATTTGGCGAGGGGTCTGGGAGCTCTGAGAAAAATAACGCAAAATCGTACATTCTGAGCGTTTCCCGGACTCTTTCTTACATAGAAACGCAAATCATTTTTAGCTATTTTTTCCACAATATTCTGGTCTCAAAGCAAAAACATAGATTCGTTGTTATTTAATACTTTAAAGTTTTAGGGAAATTCAAAACATTAAAAGACCGATATGTAGGATAAACCAAAAATCGTATTTCTCATAATCATAAATACCGGATCTGTCTGTCGGTTCTTGTCTTGTATTGTGCTGACTTGAGATTTTTTATGACTAGATTTAAATATAGTGACAGTCATTAGTGCGGTAATATACGTTAAATACTAGTACTGCTCAAGTCGACACTAGGAACCATATTGACCTTGTTTTACGGTATTTATGATTCGTTCTTTATTGAAGACCCTCCAGCAATTATCAAGATGAAGAACAGGAATAAAAACTTTGACCATTGATCATTTGTATTTTTTCTATACATTGACATTGTGTGCGATAAGCTCTCATGCACGTATACTTCATATTTCTTTATTTTCTGTTAAAGGGTTTGAACACGACTTAATGCAAATTTAACCCTTGAATGTAAAAGGTCGTATGGCAATACATTGATGTTTTTTCAACAAATGATTTTATACCGGGAAATTGGTGGTCTTACTTTAATTTAAACCATGTCAGCTCTCTAGTTTTATCCACAGGCGCTTGGATATATGATACAGTTATTTTTTTTTAATTTTGTTGTTGATTAAGATATTCAATTTTCTATATTTCTAATACATATCTATCACTTCTGTGCATATCTCACCTACAGAAAATACCTAATTTTTCAATCCATACTAAGAAAAATTGGGTATGGTTTTATATACAAGAAAGAAAATTTCGTATTCTTTGATATCAAGTTCAATTCTTCATGCAGAGACGACCACTTTTTCTGTGTCCAGTAGCATCGTATATTCTTAAAATATTTTGTCGCATAATGGCTGGACATCGGTGGACATGCAACATTACACAGTGTGACACGTTTACAAATGAAAATAAACACTCAGACTAGTCATTAAGTAGGACAATAAATGAAAAAAAGACAAACCCGGGACACAGAAGTACAAACAGTAGACCATCAACTCTGAAAACCAAAAGTAAAATAGAAACATGGATTACGAAAAATATGCAGGGGCGATATCAGAGAGTGAAGAGAACTTGCTTCTTGCAAGATATTTTCAGTGAAAACAATTTGATATGAAGACAATCATATGAAGACAATCTTTTGTTTTAGTTTTTTGTTGTTTTTTTTTGAAATTTGAAACATGAGGCATTTGCCTCCTTTGCCTCAATGTAGTTACGGCCCTGTCAATAGTATGTTTAGCATTTAAAGCAGAGTTTTAAAGGAACTCGAAAAACTACCGCTTTTTTTCTATCATACGTACTAATCTCAGTTTATCATTTCAAGTTGAATGTTATGGTTTTAACACAACATACAAAATTGCAAAATGTAATCGAAATATATTATGTTTCAGCTATGTTTACAGCGGTGCCTAACAAAACAAACTTTGTCGAAGGGGAAAAGTTACAACTGAAATTTTCAGTGTATTCAAAATATACGAGTGTAGTATGGTATAAACATGATAAAGATAATCATGAAATCGAGTTGAAAGATAATATATCAAATGAGGGTAATCATCACATCATGACAATTGAATATGCTGATTTGAATGATTCTGGTCAATACGCTATTGTTGCTGGAAAAGTACGAAAAGATTTCACAGTAACCGTTCAAGGTAATATATAAAGAAAAAGATTTATTCATCATGTACTAAATATCCAACTTCTGTGGTTGCTTATCTTGCTTTTGTTATTTGAAAAATGTTAATATCGCGTTACGTCCTCTAGAAATATTCCCATGGGTGAACACTTTTCAAGAAGTGCCCATGGAAATATCCAAAGAGCATAACGTCCGGATTAAAGAAGACGAACAATAGAAAATAATTCTCTATTCCTGAAAAATAATGGAGAGTTTGAACAAAAGATTTACGTCACAGGTGTATTTTAAATGTGTTAAATCAAATGGTAGAGTTTTGACCCAGAAGGCATTACTTCCCGTTGTAACTAGTAAGATTTTATTTACTATTGTATGATTTACAACAAGATTCATGTCAGAAGCCTGTAATTGAGTGTTTGTCGTTTGTTGCTGTGTAATAGATTTGTTTTTCATTCTTTAGTTTGTACATAAAGTAGGCCGTTTATAGTTTTCTCGTTTTGATTATTTTATAATAGTTATTGCGTGGCCTTCTATATTTGATTATTCGGTCTGGGCTTCGGTCAAGATTGAAGGTTGTTCGGTGACCCTTTGTTGTCAATTTGTTTGTCAATTGGTCTCTTATGAAGAGTTGTCTCATTGACAATCATACCACTTCTTTATTTATTTTATGGTATTTTACCGCATTTTTGTTATCAGTTGTTCTTGTCTTTGAACTAGCTGTCAGTTACTACGAGTATTTTCAGATCTGTACTTAGGTTCTTTTTTGTGAGGACAGATGGATGGGTTAATACGACAAAAGAAACGATTTTTCATTATCTAATGTTAAGTATCCTCTTTAGACATCGGTGTTCCTTTAGCTCGATCATATGGTGATGTCATACATTTTAACGAACGTAATCAATGCATCACTGGTAAATTATTAAGTCAGTGATTTCGTAACAATAAATTCCTTAAAACATTTAGTACATTTTTTCATAGATACAAAGATTTGTTTACTAAATTTGACTGTTAACGTGTTAAAAACGCCATTTCACATGCTAAAGTTTACGGTACTAAAAGCGCGGAAATTACCATGTTAACCGTGTAAACTAATTGAACCATTAAACAAACTTATTAGTAGAGCTTTTGCATAACTGAAGTATTTGGATACATATACGTATAGAAGTATTCATATACGTGTGATACAGTTAAAATGTATCGATTGTTCGTAAAACTTTGATATCCATTGTTCAAATGGAAAATAAGTAAACCTCAACGGTACAACATTTATTCAAACGCCTCTGTTTCCTGCATCATCCGACTTTTAACTTTTTATGTATCCGTTTTACTGAAAGAATACTCTTGATTTGTTTTGGATTTCCTTTCACTGTGGAAAGCTGAAATATATCTTATCATATATAGGGGCTGCCAGTGCAGAATCTGATACATACATTGCGAAAAAGAGATTAAAATAATTTGCCAATTAAATTTGGCATTTGGAATGGATGAAAAAAGATAGGCGAATAACCTAACTAAAGAAAGTTCATGCGGTACTTTTAAAATGAAATTATAGATTTTGTTTGTCCTATAAATTCATCTTAAAAAAAATAGTTAAACTACTATTGTATCGCATCAAAAGAAGTCGTCGATCACTTCTCATTTCATAAATATACAAAATCCTGTCGATATTGCAAAGATATACTGGGGATGAAAAAGGATCCCATGCAGAAAACATTTTGACATCTGCATATATTTATAAGTTCTTTTGATATTGATTTTTGTTAAGCCCAGCAACAGTGGTATTACAAAACCGTTTTCAAAATCTCGTCCATGCTAGGAATAATCTCAATCGTGTTTGACTTATTCTGATTTGCATTTAAATAAACATGAAATTTAAAACATGTCATTCATATTGAACTAAGTTTTATAAGTTATTATATATGTTACCTTTAGAGTTTATGCGATTCCCTCACATTGTATTTGTAAGTTTACTTTTATTTTTAATTTATGTATTAAAATCACACTATTAAACTACTAATGTTTCGCTTCAACAGTTAAGGTCGGTCATAATTACATCTCGTTATATATAAAGAAAATCCGATCAAATATTGCAATGATGTACCGTGGATGAAAACGAGGCATTCTAAATTGTGACGAACAGACGGTTTTTAAAGCAGAATTGATAAAGTCTTTTAGTTAGTTTGTTCAAGCATATAACATAGATGTGAGGTCTTAGCTGAGTCTCTCTTTAAATCAATTACATCATGTTTCAGTATCTTTTACAGGTTTTGTCATCTTGTATGCAATTCAATAGTATGTTTAGCATTTAAAGCAGAGTTTTAAAGGAACTCGAAAAACTACCGCTTTTTTTTCTATCATACGTACTAATCTCAGTTTATCATTTCAAGTTGAATGTTATGGTTTTATTACAACATACAAAATTGCAAAATGTAATCGAAATATATTATGTTTCAGCTATGTTTACAGCGGTGCCTAACAAAACAAACTTTGTCGAAGGGGAAAAGTTACAACTGAAATTTTCAGTGTATTCAAAAAATACGAGTGTAGTATGGTATAAACATGATAAAGATAATCATGAAATCGAGGTGAAAGATAATATATCAAATGAGGGTAATCATCACATCATGACAATTGAATATGCTTATTTGAATGATTCTGGTCAATACGCTGTTGTTGCTGGAAAAGTACGAAAAGATTTCACAGTAACCGTTCAAGGTAATATATAAAGAAAAAGATTTATTCATCATGTACTAAATATCCAACTTCTGTGGTTGCTTATCTTGCTTTTGTTATTTGAAAAATGTTAATATCGCGTTACGTCCTCTAGAAATATTCCCATGGGTGAACACTTTTCAAGAAGTGCCCATGGAAATATCCAAAGAGCATAACGTCCGGATTAGAGAAGACGAACAATAGAAAATAATTCTCTATTCCTGAAAAATAATGGAGAGTTTGAACAAAAGATTTACGTCACAGGTGTATTTTAAATGTGTTAAATCAAATGGTAGAGTTTTGACCCAGAAGGCATTACTTCCCGTTGTAACTAGTAAGATTTTATTTACTATTGTATGATTTACAACAAGATTCATGTCAGAAGCCTGTAATTGAGTGTTTGTCGTTTGTTGCTGTGTAATAGATTTGTTTTTCATTCTTTAGTTTGTACATAAAGTAGGCCGTTTATAGTTTTCTCGTTTTGATTATTTTATAATAGTTATTGCGTGGCCTTCTATATTTGATTATTCGGTCTGGGCTTCGGTCAAGATTGAAGGTTGTTCGGTGACCCTTTGTTGTCAATTTGTTTGTCAATTGGTCTCTTATGAAGAGTTGTCTCATTGACAATCATACCACTTCTTTATTTATTTTATGGTATTTTACCGCATTTTTGTTATCAGTTGTTCTTGTCTTTGAACTAGCTGTCAGTTACTACGAGTATTTTCAGATCTGTACTTAGGTTCTTTTTTGTGAGGACAGATGGATGGGTTAATACGACAAAAGAAACGATTTTTCATTATCTAATGTTAAGTATCCTCTTTAGACATCAGTGTTCCTTTAGCTCGATCATATGGTGATGTCATACATTTTAACGAACGTAATCAATGCATCACTGGTAAATTATTAAGTCAGTGATTTCGTAACAATAAATTCCTTAAAACATTTAGTACATTTTTTCATAGATACAAAGATTTGTTTACTACATTTGACTGTTAACGTGTTAAAAACGCTATTTCACATGCTAAAGTTTACGGTACTAAAAGCGCGGAAATTACCATGTTAACCGTGTAAACTAATTGAACCATTAAACAAACTTATTAGTAGAGCTTTTGCATAACTGAAGTATTTGGATACATATACGTATAGAAGTATTCATATACGTTTGATACAGTTAAAATGAGTAAGTCTTTTTCTGAACCGATGACTCAATAACATATTGATTAAATGAAAATATATATTGTCATGAGTACTATGTTTTTATTGTATGCTTTATTTATAAACAAAACATTGAGATACTGAAAAGGGATATTTAAAGATATAAATCAGAAAAAATGTAGCTCCGAGATTCGAGTGCACCTTACTTCTTTCGAGTGCTCTGTAACTGAAAAATGACTCAAAACATGTGTAGATAAAAACATCTTCCGTTTTCCTTATGTATTATTACATTAAGAATGATTTGGAGAACAATGTCATTTAAGGAGCAACCATCTAACTTAAAAAAGGTGATATGGTTTTTTTGTTTGAGTAACAGTATTTTTCGCGATCAATTTTATTCAGTTGTTCAACGCTGGTAATACAATTTTTTTTCAACAATTAACATCTGGATTCAGAATATTTTTTTTTTCATTAAATTTTGGATCAGAATATATTTTTCATTAAAAAATCATAACCCCCCCCCCCCCCCCTCCTTTGAAGTACAATAAGTACAATGGTCGTTCCCTTTTGTATTTTCATAAAAAGAAATCCTGTCGAAATGAATCGGATTGTTATATTTGGCTATTTATAATTCATGTAGGCATGCAAGTTTGAGCATTTTAATTGTGCAGTGCTCTACGATTCTACGATACATCTTTATGTTCGTTAAACAATGTGTGTCAGTGAGTATGTCGTTTTCGTAGTACTTATCCATAAATGATTACTTTACTTTGACGGATTTCAGAAAAAAAATTAAAATAGTTTTAATAACTAAATACAAATTTCACAAAACTGCTTTTTTTGGTAGGTTATATCGTTTTGGATCTTGACGATTCATGCATAAATTTACATGAGTTTCCACATAAACGTAAGAGATTGTTCTGTAAAAGCATCGACTTGCATCTCTGCCCGGTAAAAGTATTTTGAAAAAAAACCATAAAATTGCTAACAATCTAATCATGTTAAGAAAGTAAAGTACACCTTTTCTATTCAAGCTTGTTTGTGTCGCCTATTTTGTCTACTAAATGTTAATACAGTAGCAAAGTGTATATCATTTCGCTTCAAATCTCATTAATTATTTATTTTGAAAGCTATATGTATATATAAACATTTAAATTTCATATAACTAGAAAACAAAATATATGTGTCAAATATCTTTGTAATGCGTCATCATAACAGGGTAAGCATGTTTGAATATGAAAATAACATATTGCTTGTATTTATTTAAATTTGACCAATTATTAGAACAAAATGGTTGCATACTAATTATCTTTTTCATATATATGCTCTTTAAAATAAAAGTAGGATCCCTATTTTTTTAACAAGAAAGCTTTTACTTTTGGATTTTTAAATTACATACCTTTCAAATACATATCTATTCAATTCATTGATAATGTTTGTTTGTCCTAAACATGAAATATTTGGCACAACATTAGACAAACAGTAATCAATGATGATATATAGACACCTCTGTACATAGTGGGATTTACTGAATTTTAAAGATTTATAGGCCCAAGACCACAATTAATGACCCCGCTTTTCGTTGTCCACGAATAAAGTTCCTTTTAATTAGAGTGTATTTTTGCTTAATTTTTTTTCGTTCCCTTCCTCACTCATTTCTTCAATTTTTTGGGCTGGAAATGAAAGAAGAGAGGTGCAACGTATACTTACCCCGCGCATTAAAAGCGAATAAGGAATGAATAATTAACAGGGTATTATCCGAGCGCTGGAACGGATATATACGCGCTTATAGGGATATTTCGTCTATAAGAACACATTATTACCACCAGAGATATGAACACAATTGAAAATCCTTTTCTAAAAGGTGCAACGTACAACAAACGTATTTTACATATGCGCTTATAGAGTTTTATCACCTCTAAAAACCCAAATCTACAACCAGAGACAACAAAACAATTGAAAATCATGTTTTAAAAGGTGCAACGTATGATACACGTATTATAAGCGAATTATAAGCGAGTGATGGAACGAATTAAACAAGGTAATAGAATGCTCCGAAACGATGTACACCCTGCTAACATGGTTAACCCCACCACATTATGTTAGTATGTGCCTGTCCCTAGACAAGAGCCTGCAATTAAGTAGTTATCGTTTGTTTTTGTGTTACATATTTGTTTTCCGTTTATTTCTTTGTATATGAAATACGGCCGTTAGTTTTGTTGTTTGAATTGTTTGAAATTGTCATATCTGGGCCTTTTATAGGTGACTACACGGTTTGGGCTATGCTCATTGTTGAAGACCGTACATTGACCTATAGTTGATAGTTTCTGTGTCATTTTGGTCTATTGTGGGTTGTTGTCTCATTGGCAATCATAGCACATCTTTTTTTTTTATGCAAGCGCTAACACGGTGATTTCATCCCTTCGAACCAAGATCCATCTTCAAACATACGGACATAAAGCAGTTAAAAGGTAGAACGTATAAAAATCAAATAAGGAACAAATGAGTATCGAACATAAAGTAAAAGGATCGGTTGAGCACAAACACATATAAATAGGTCATAAAAAGATCATTTTACCTCAACAAATTTAGAACTATTACCAGATATAAGAGTATAAACAATTAAAAAGGGGGAAGGATATTAAAAATCGAATAAGTAACGAATAGGTAACGATAGGGAATAGGGAATAAGTAACGAATAGGTAACGAATAGGTAACGAATAGGGAATAGGGAATAGGTAACGAATAGGTAACGAATAGGGAATAGGGAATAGGTAACGAATAGGTAACGAATATGGAATAGGGAATAGGTAACGAATAGGGAATAGGGAATAGGTAACGAATAGGTAACGAATAGGTAATAGGGAATAGGTAACGAATAGGTAACGAATAGGGAATAGGGAATAGGTAACGAATAGGTAACGAATAGGGAATAGGGAATAGGTAACGAATAGGTAACGAATAGGGAATAGGGAATAGGTAACGAATAGGGAATAGGAAATAGGTAACCAACTTGACGTCCATTTATCTATCCCATTACTAAAATATTTAAAAAAAAAATATACAGAAACATCACATCTTTTTTTTCAATGTGATGCAAATATATTTAGAAATAAAATACGCATTTACCACAATTAGTACTATTCACAAGGTGGAATGCTGTAAAATCATTTCAATTATCATTGATTGAGTTGTAAAATACTTAAAAAAATAAAATCAAACATCTATCTATACCATCAAAAACGAACAAAGTTTAGCCATGAGGGCACCTCAATTTCTTTAAATGTTTGCATGTTCGCAGGTTAACAAAAAACCAACGATATAGACTGAAAACTAATATTAGTAGGATATCCAGTGAACGAGAACAAAAGAATATTCACTCTTCTTATGATAGAGATAATGAACAGTAAAACCATGCCGCTGACAAAAAATCAAAGTTATTTCCAAACAATAATTGTTCATTTAAAGAAAATTGTTTGTTCACGTGTGTTGTAAAAATATACATGCATATACACAAAATTTTATGATCAGTATTTATCGAGATAATTTATTAGAGGCTTGAGAAACTGACATTTTAAAACTGCCTATCTTTGTTTCATATTGATAATAATTATCAAAGGTATCAGGATTATAATTTAGTACGCCAGACGCGCGTTTCGTCTACATTAGACTCATCAGTGTCGCTCATATCCAAACATTTATAAAGCCAAACAAGTACAAAGTTGAAGAGCATTGAGGATCCAAAATTCCAAAAAGTGACAAATACAGCTAAGGTAATCTATGCCTGAGATAAGAAAATCCTCAGTTTTTCGAATAATTCAAAATTTTGTTAACAGGACATTTATTCAAATGACCACATTATTGATATTTATGTCAACACCGAAATGTTGACTTCTGATAAACAAATATTGAAATCACATACAAAATCAAGAGATCTAAGGTCACCAATTTCAGAATGTTCCACAAAGTCCTTAGCATGTTAAAAAAAAATAACTTATTCAATCACATCTAAGTTATCAAGCACACTTGTTTGCTCTTGTCGCATGTACATTTAATAGAGTAATATTGTCATTTCGTCAGTATAGACATTTAAAGGTTAGTCTCAGCAGTCAACATTGTGCTATAATCCTAATCACAAAAAAGACTGCAAAATGAGGATGAGGATTTATTAATCACAACTTTTGGTTTCCTATCACAAAGATAACTCTGAAACAAGTTAGGTAAATTACCATGTATTCCGTACGCTTCCATTTTATGCAAGAGCCTACCGGTAGATAAAAGTCACGCCCATTCCGACATCATCATTTCTGACATTTCAATTGCAGCACTTGAAATCTCTTCAATATGTAAGTGAAGAAATGAATGCGTCTAGTGTTTACAAATTTCGTGAAGCAAAAACTGAAAATACATTTTGACACTCCAACATTTGCGCGAAAAACATACCCAGGAGCTTCAATAAGTTAATTGAGAACTTAAAATTGTCACAAATTATCGTTCTACGTTTTGGGGGTAAATACTTGTACAAACATCCGGTGCCAATTGTGCGTATACATTTTTCACATTAACACGTGGTCATCTTAAATGTGCTTTTTGATTGGATGCAGCCAGTTACAACTTCGACCAATAGGAATCATTACTTTGTGTCTTTAACATTCTATCTCAATCCGACATGGATGGAGAGGAGGGGATGGATCGTAACCTTTGGGTAGCAAAGATGGTTTTGGTAGGGTATGATCACTTGTGCGCATACGCCTTTTATTCGTGCTCGAACTAGGAGAGGACATCAATGTATGTTGTGAAACAATTCAGTGTCAATTTAGTAAATTGAATATGGATGACTCGGAACTGTTTATGGTTTGTGTATTCGCTTGCGTAGTGCTTGCATTATATAATGTTTAAAGTTAACACTGTAACTCCACGAGTTATTTTTAAAGTCCTCCATTTGCATAATTATTCTGCTTTTTCTGTGAATATAGAAAACCGGCCTGTATTCTATAAATTAACTGTTTACAAAACTTTGAATTTTTGAAATACTAAGGCTTTTCTACCTCAGGAATAGATTACATTAGCTGTAAAATCTTTAATAGGAATTTTTGGTTATCAGTGCTCTTCAACTATGCAGTCAGGATTCTACTTCGTCAAAATTATCTCCGCATTACGCTAGTTAATTTTCACAATCGTAGAAATGGAAGCCATTGTAGGGATGACTTGCTGCCAATTTTGCTCTTGAAAACCGATAAATTTATCTGCATAGCACCATTACAATCAGTTGTATTTTAACAGACACATGTATCTCTACTAGCTAATGAGCATCAGTGAATGATCGTGTCTGCATTGATTCAACTTAGAATTATTGTCTTATCGGTTGTCAGGTGGAATTTTTGAAAATTCATATATATTTAAATGACTTGAAGACTATAAACCTTTAGTTATCACACACAAAATATTATTAATTTTCGAAGATGTTCATTTTCATCATCGAACTTGAAAGACTGTCGTCAAGTACTTTAGTAAAAAAACATAGCTATTCGAACACACCTACTCTGTTTTTATGATTCATTAGATAGGTATTTCACCTATTGGCCCATATATTTCATCTTTTAGTACCGATATTTTTTAGGTTATAAAGTCAACCTGTAGCTTTGATATATTAAAATGATAGAATCAGAAGCGAGATGATGTATCAAATATTCTTGCTTTGTACGTTTTCAAGACAAAATATTCAACTCAAACACGCCATAACATAAAAAGGTGCACTCGATTTTCTCTTTTCGATACATTTGTTACCCATTTTTTAGAATTTTTTCTTGAGTCACATAATGGAAGGGCAGACACGAAAATTACTGAACTTATAGATTAATATAGTCTCCGCCCTTGGTATTTGTTTCAAACAAATCGGAGGTTATGCATTTTCTACATCCAACTTCCTAGATACCCATGTCGTCGACTTGGTATCGAATTGTTCTGCTTAAGGTTCATCATAAGGAATTGATAAATATGGCCGTGTTTACACCTCCAAAATTACTATGAGTACAGACAAACTGGTACATCCAGGAAAGTTTTAAGGCATGGCAGGAACTAGATATATAAAAGTTATATGAAGTCTACGTTTCAGAAAATTAAAAACTTACCTGGATTTTGATGTTCATTTTTTCCAGTCTGCAGAAGATAGCAAAATAAACAAACACGCGAGTTTCATTTGATACGGTCCACTCAGTTACACAGTTTAAACCTGTTAAATCACCTATTGTTTACAGGTGTCTATTGTCCGTCTATTGTCCATTTAAATCAATACTACTCACAACATTGATTATATGAGGGGAGCTTCTCAATCGTTTTCACTACTTAGTTAATTTTTGCACCTTCTGCAGGAACGAAAAAAAATGGATAGCAAAATCTAGAAAAGTTTATAATTTTCTGAAACACAAAATGCATTTAAAATTTATATATCTAGTTCCTGCCATCCCTTAAAACTGTTGCAGGTGTATAGGTTAGTCTGTACTCAGAGTAAAATTTAGGGTGTAAATACGGCCATTTTAGCCAAAAGGTTATGATGAACCTTAACTATGTAATAGATAAATTGGAACCGTATGCAAATGGCGTTTTTAAGGTTCATCATAACAAACGGACAAATATGGCTATATTTACATGCCAAAAACTACTCTGAGTACAGACTTACCTGTGAAGTTGGAAAAGTTTTAATGCATGGCATCCACTAGATATATTAAAGTTAAATACATTTTGTTTTTCAGAAAGATAAAATCTCTTTTGGATTTTGATGGGCATTTTTTTTCCTTCATGCATAAGGTGTGAAAATTAACTAAGTTGTGGTACAACTTTGAGATGCTCCCTCGGGTAAAAAAACCTGTTTGTATTGTTTTGATTGTCCTTAATTGACATGGACAATAGGTATCTTTACAACCACAGGTGAGTTAAAGAGTTTATCTGAGTCAGTGAGTGGACAGTATCAAAGTAATTCGGGTGTTTGTTTATTTTGACACCTTCTGCAGAAAGGAAAAAAATGCCCATCAAAAACCAAGAGAGATTTTATCTTTCTTAAACACAAAATGCATTTATAGTACGGCGGTTTGGGTGTTGCTAAACGGCGGAAACGGAATGCGGAACGGAAACGGGAACGGAAACGGAAACGGAAAGAAACGGGTTTTTGGTGGAATATCAGGGGGGCTATGATGAGAACTGGCGAAATCAATAGAGAGTGATATAACAAAAGCACACAACAAATATGTCGAAAATATGACAGCAGATAATACAGAAAGTAGCACCTGTTTTGGAAATACATAACTTGCAGCTTTGAAAAAAATACATTCACTACAAACAGCCCTTGCAGAAAATGACCTTTAAAGAGCAGAAGCACTGAATGAACAATTAGCATCTATCACTTGGAAACCTTTTCAAAACTAAAAATCAGAGTAACTATAACTTATAAATTTCAACATGATAGTTCAATTCATTTTTGTCTCATCTTCATGCCAAGTCATTTTTTTTTAGTTCTTACCGGGTCAAAGTAATAATTATTTTTTTAATATTCCTGCCCCTTACCGTGAAAATCAAATAGTTTTTTTAGCTCCCCTTATGATGTTTTTCTGAAGAAAAAAATCCCACCAGATCTACCGTACTACGCAATCATAATCGTCATTGTTTGAAGTTTTGAACTTTACAGTAAATCAATTTATTTTGTCATCAACAATTCTTAAAATCTTTTGATGAAGATTATTGCAACAGATATGAGACTTGATTGACGTATTGATCAATGTTAACAGTTAATTCGTTTGAAGTCAGGTCAGTGTAGCGTGAAGCATTTAAAAACGAAGTGGCGTTTCTTGTTGGGATCACATTGTATCTACTCGTCAAGCAAAATCCTGTTGGAAGAAGAATTTGCCAAGTTTCTACAGAGGTACATGTATGCTTAAATGTGTAAATATAAATGAAATAGAGTGAGGGCATATAAACATACAATAGTACATATTATTATTATTCCTTTTCCTTTATAATTTTCTCTTTTCGTAGTGCGTGTTAAGATAAGATTTAGATAAGATAAGACTTTATTGGTTTCAAATTCCAATTTGTTTATTAATCATGGAACCAGACCGAACATCCTTACCTTGGTCTATTTAGGTCACAGAGAGATAAATACTAAGCGCGGATAAAATTTTCAATTGAAACAGGAAAATGTGATGCACAAAGAAATACAATACTCATTTGCATACTTGGAAACAAACAAACAAGAATTCGACGACATAAACTTCATTGCAGAACCAGGACTTTGTCAGTGTGTTCGATACGCAATGATTATAAATTTTACGGGTT
Source organism: Mytilus galloprovincialis (assembly GCF_965363235.1). Taxonomy (NCBI): domain Eukaryota; kingdom Metazoa; phylum Mollusca; class Bivalvia; order Mytilida; family Mytilidae; genus Mytilus; species Mytilus galloprovincialis. The sequence continues at coordinate 51,463,753 of NC_134839.1, forward strand.
TCATTTCTTAATTTTTCAGTGCGTCAAACTTATCTGGAATACTGCCAAATTTGTGGAAAATATCCAAAAAAAAAGTTATCTCTAAAACAAAGTAGTTATGGAGTAATAATTTTTTCATTTTTTCCTAATCAAGTCAGTCTTTTTAGTCAAAATTCCAGGTTACGAAAAAGTTTAATTCAAGAAAATGTATGGCTTTTCTGGGGTGTACATCCTTAATGAGCTGATGGGTTAAGCCTTTTTCAACTGATTTTTATAGTTCGGTCTTATGTTATTATGATCTGTTATGTTACACTACTGTCCAAGATTAGGGGGTTGTTGGGATCCCGCCTACATGTTTAACCACGACACATTTTGTATGTATGTGCCTGTCCCAGGTCAGGAGCCTGTACTAGTATTTCAATGAATGCCGTTTGTCAATGTGTTACACATTTGTTTTTCGTTCAAATTTTGCCGTTAGTTTTCTCGTTTGAATTGTTTTACATTTGTCATTTCGGGTCCTTTTCATTGCTGACGTTGAGGTAAAGGCTTCGCTCATTGTTGAAGGTTAACCTACAGTTGTTAATTTCTGTGTCATTTAGTCGTTTGTCGAGAGTTGTTTAAATAAAACCCCATCTTTCTGTTATATTCAAATCAACAGCATGATCCGGGGTCAATGGGAGGTGGTTAAGGATGGGTGGGATGAAGGACATACGTAACAATGTAATACAACACCACAAGCCGCTTTCTTAATGCCATTTTTGACGAAAAAAATCATTTTTTGTTGCCATGGAAACCAAACTACATGATACAATGACGTCAAAATCGCTTGAAATGGATGGTAAATGCTTTATGCTGCATGTATAGGTGTCAGCACTCATGACTGGTTAACTTTTAAGTGCCGACCGTCAGCATTTTCTTTCATGTGTAAATCACTTAAAGAGGCATGGAACACAGTAAGAGCCAATACTGACATTTCCCTCATTTAAAATCAGAATCAAATAGGAATTTGTTTTAAACATGTTTTCTCTTTTCTTACCATTAACTACAATTGTTGTTTTGTTACTTCGGTAACAAGTAATGGTCAGTTTTTTTATCGACCATTTAGTCGGTGCAGTATAAAATATATTATTTAGTCTTCCTCTAGTTATATAAGGTTGGCGAAAAAAGAACTGAATTATGTATGTAGAAACTCTAATATACATTTTATTTAAGGAGATACCAGGAAACCGTGGAAACATCTTCATCATTCGGGTCTGGGGATGAAAGAGAGAGAGGGCTTATTTGTGCAGATTCAGATTTAATTCTGATTTCGACAGATTCGGAGGGGAAAAAGCATGAAACTGAAAATTTAAGCAACCGTTCATACATTGATTCTGATTCCTCTTCTTTACCGTCATTGGATATTATTACTGATCCTATTAATGTTTGTACCATGGAAAAAAGTAACAGTGATGATGATTCTGTCGAAAAAAATCCCCAACCAGTGATCAATATATCTAGCAGCAGTGATCTCAGCAATGATAGCAGCGATTCATTAACAATCAGGTAAACTTAAAAAAAAATATGCAGAATATAGTTTACATTTAAAAACAGCACGACATCAACCTAACAAGTCGACATTTATATTATTGCTAAAATATTGACGTGAATCCTATCTATTGAAAATGCATCGCAAATTATCTAAAAATTCCAAACTCTCGAGGGCCATCTCCTTTCGAGCCCTTCTCTATGGGAAGAAGTATAATCTAGGTCAAATCTGTTAAATCGAGAGCTCGAACAGAAACTGCAGGCTAGGTCGCATATGAAAAAATTAAGAAAATTTTGTAAAAATTAAAAAAAAAAAAAAGGAAACGTATTTATGTTGGAACTAGAATCGAAAACAAAATTTCGAGCTTTTGGCTACCCCTTTTTATCTAGGTAAAACAGTAACAATCTTTAAAACAAAACATACATTTTTCCACTAGCAATTTCATAAATACTGTATTTTAAGAACAAAGATCCAAATTTGACAGCTACCCATGTACAATCTGCGAACACGCGATATTTTTGGCACATTCTTGCCCGATGTTATATTGGCTTAGGCCAGACCTCCATTAGCTGAATCCAATAGTGTTATTGGGTAGACGCACATGAACAAAATCACTGAATAAAATAGGCTCAACTTCGAAATAAGTTTGCGATACCATCAACATATTACTGAAAGTTAAAAAAGAAAATATGATATGTTTGCTATTGAGACCATCCTCCACCAGCGACAAAATAACATATAACATATATAGGATAGTGTTTGACCTTTAACAACGAGCAAAATCCTTACCGCATAATAATCTATAAAAGACCCTGAAATAACGAATGTAAAGCAAACGAAACCAAATAACAACTCCTTGAAAAACAAATATGACATTCAAAACAAACGACAACCACTAAATACATGATTCTGACTTGGGACAGTTTTATAACAGTATAACATAAAGAAAACTAACAAAAATAAATATCTGTTGGAAATGAGCTTAACCCGTCATACGAAGACCAATTAGACATTTATAAAGATGCATTTTATTGAGGATACCAAGAGCATTCAAAATGTCATACGGTAGTTCATTCTTTAGCTTTGGTTTTGTGCAGTGATTTAGCTATATAAAGTTAAACTTATGTAGGTTTTTATGCTTCATCATGACTTATATAGTTATTGCACGTTTTAGGGAAAAGGAAGACATGGAGCAATTTTCTAAACAGTTAACCATTGTGTACAAGAATTTAAAGCTAATTCATCGCAGAACAGGTGAATGTCCCACGTTTTTGGGACCAGTGCTTATTCATCAAACCAAAACGGAAAGAGCCTTTGATTTCTTTGCCTCTTCAATTGTGTCCCTCCGAAACACTTTAGCTGACACACTCTTAATAGGAACAGATGATGAATGTTCGATTTTTAACAGCTTTAGTAGGTACATGCCAATTTCCAAAAATATGCAGTGCCAGCGTCATGTACGATTAAATCTTCAGAGAAAGTTGCATACATTAGGGATAAATAATCCATATACAAACCAGTTCGTTAAAGATATTTTTAATAAAAACGTTGGACTAGCAGATTGTTTAACTGACACTGACTTCGAAAATAAATTGTTAGAATTGAAGCCAATTTGGAACTTGAAAGAATGTGAATCGAGAAAAACGACGGAGCCAGCGTTTTATACATGGTTTTTGAAGTATAAAAAAAACCTAGTGCAAAACTGCTTATTACTTCCATTAAGAATTAGTTGTGGTTTCGGTTTTTCGCATTACACAACAAATGCGAACGAAAGTTTGAATAACAGATTAAAACAAAAGACGGATTACCAAGAAAACGAAGTTACCGTATTCTGCACCAAAATGCGAGAACTTGCTGACGAGCAGAAAAAGGACACAGAGAAGGCAATTATTGGTATGGGACCCTATCAGATCAGTACCGAGTACATAGAACACGTGCAGCCAAGTCATGCTTGGTTTAAACTTTCCGAGTCGTCCCGCAGCAAGCATATAACAGCCTTCCTAAAGGTTCCACTTAAACCGTCGCAATTTAGGTCATCAATACGGATTTCCGTTGGTGAACAGCCTGGAACTTCAGGAACATCTCTTGACCCACAACCACATCATAAAAGTTTATCTATTTCACTAGAAGATACTCATCTTGATCCCACATTTCATGAGCCGATTTGGAAAAAAGCAGAGTCGCTTGTTAATTCTGGTTTGGTAAATAAAGCGCCTGGTGTCCAAAACGGGTTTATGGTTGCTAGTACCTCTGGAAAAGATCCACATTGTGTACGTCTTTTAGAAAGCGGGAAGGGCACTTGCAATTGTGAAAATTTCAAACTTTTAAGCATATGCTCACATGTATTGGCGGCCTCTGAATGTGGAAGAAAGCTGCAAAAACTTCTTCGAAAAACTCAGTCGGATCCTAATCTTCAAGAGTTATCAAAGGTCAATATGCCAAAACACCCACAAAGAAAACCGAATCAAAAACCCAGGTCAAATAAAAGAAAACCTACTAGAGACTTTGGTTCAAAGCATAGCACAGTGAAACAAGCATCCATGGAAGACGATAATGATAACGATGAATATTACTTAAAATACTTGATTGGTACTCAGATTCGTTCATGCTATGGTTGTGGGCAGCCAATTAGATTGCCTCCACATGTTCCACCGCCACCGTATGACATTGTTATTTGCCAACAGGAGTACAGAACCTTTAACATGGACGGACAGCTAAAACTCACCATGCAGCCACAGAACTTGCATTATCACTGCAGAATCCAGTGTATATTAAAAAAACACGATGACTTTAACAAAAAAGTGAGATCTCCAAAGTCAGTCACACCAAATCTAACATCGTTACATCGTTCGTATCTTGGTGCAAACTTTATTATGGATTACAGGTTTTGAGTTCGTTATTTTATGACTTCAGGGGTGTTATGTTTTTTTTTGTTCAGTAAAGAATCGGAGTCTTTAATACGTTATTATTTTGTATTGTATTCCCGTCTTGCCCGATATCATATATGGTGATCCAGGCAAAGAGTACTGCTCTTCCGACATTAATAACACCAAAGTAAATATGTATTGTAATTCGAAGATAAATGCATTTTATATACAATTTCTATGTCTAGTTACCAGGTTTCATATCTGTGGTTATCCATACTTGATTGCCTCATCGGGTTTATTTTACGTTTTCTTTCCATTATACAAGAACAGTTAACAGAAAAAAAAGGAGACTGGAGAGTTGTCTCATTGACAATCATACCATTTTACAATACCATTGAATTAATTCTTCAAACACAAAAATAAATTGATATGACAGACATATGAGACTATATCCTACCACCAAAGCTAATTAAAAGCTTTACAAAAACATTTAAACAAACAGAAATAACCCGATCAACACATATAATACTTAAGGACACGGCAGTAGATATTTGTGTGTTGTTTGGTTGCTGTCTATTTGACGTTTATCCCACATCTTTTTAATCATTTAATTGTTGTTTAGAAAATCCCAAAAATCAAACAGGCTTAAAACATACAGTAGACTTAATATCTCCTTTATTTATTTATTTCATTCAATTGTTATTTTAGTTTAAGCTAACCTAGCTCAAAGGGCCAAGTGAGCTTTTCTCAACACTTGGCGTCCGTCGTCGTTAACTTTTACATAAAAAAATCTTCTCCTCTGAAACTACTGGGCCAAATTTAACCAACTTGGCCACAATCATCAATTGGGTATCTAGTTTTAAAAATGTGTCCAATAACCCGGCCAACCAACCAAGATGGCCGCCATGGCTAGAAATAAAACAGAGGGGTTAAATGTAATGTAGATTTTGGCTTACATCTCCGAAACCAAACCATTTAGAGCGAATCTGACAAGAAATAAAATTGTTTATCAGGTCAAGATCTATCTGCCCTGAAATTTTTAGATGAATCGGAAAACCCGTTGTTGGGTCGCTGTCCCTGAATTGGTAATTTTGAGGAAATTTTGCCGTTTTTCATTATTGCCGTTTTTCATTATTATCTTGAATATTATTATAGATAGAGATAAACTGTGAACAGCAATAATGTTCAACAAAGTAAGATCTACAAAAAATTCAACATGACCTACATGTTCAATTCACCCCTTAAGGAGTTGTTGCCCTTTATAGTCAATTTTTAACAATTTTTCGTAAATTTTTGGAATCTTTAACTAAATAATCTTCTCCTGAAACTATTAAAACAAATTTTACCAAACTTGTCCACAATCATCATTAGGGTTTCTAGTTGAAAAAAATGTGCCCGATGACCCTGCCTGCGAACCAATATGGCCAACATGGCTAAAATAGTACATGCAGTTTTTGGCTCATATCTCAGAAACCAAAGCCTGGAGAACAAATTTGACGGGAATGAATTTGTTTATTAGGTCAAGGTCAATCTGCCCTGAAATTTTCAGTTGCAACCCGTTGTTTGTAAGTCAGCATGATCAAAATGGTCAATTGACCCCTTAAGGAATTATTGCCCTTTATAGTCATTTTTTAACAATTTTCATAAATTTTGTAAATTTTTACAAAATATTTTAACTACTGGACCAAGTTCATTATAGATAGAGATAATTGTAAGCAGCAAGAATATTAAGTAAAGTCAGATATACAATCACATCACCATCACCAAAACACAATTTGTTCATGAATCCATCTGTGTCCTTCGTTTATGATATGCACATAGACCAAGATGAACAACACGGGCTCTTTAGAGCCTCTATTATTTTCTCAAACTTGTTCCTTGTCCAAAAAACATTTCTTTCCGTTTCCGTTTTCCGTTTCCGTTTCCGTTCCGCATTCCGTTTCCGCCGTTTAGCAACACCCCGGCGGTTTTGTGAAAAATTGTGCACATCCTGCTACAAGCATGAAATTTGGCATAGACCTTCCTCAACTATTACTCTTTTATTTCAGATAGGGAGGCATTTGAAAAAAATGTCTCACTTCCTGAAAAATCCAAATGGCGGACGTCATACTTCAATCAGCCCAATATCGAAGGCTAGTGTGTAAAAATGTGTTATTATCATGCTACTATCATAGTATTTGGTAGAAACCTTTGTTTTTTTACTACTTTTGGACAAATGAAATAGATTAGATGTCTTCAGAAACCCTACTTCCGGTTAAAGCCAACATGGCGGACATTGTACTCAAATAAGCTTATTTTTTAGGGAGGGTAATTGAAATGTGTTTTAACGTATTGCTTCTATCATTACATTGTGCAGGAACCTTTCTTTGGTGCTTCTAATGGATACAATGTATAAGTCATATGTCTTAAAACCCTTACTTCCGGTAATATCCAAAATGGCGGACATAGAAATATCAATTTATTATTCAAGTTTTCAACTTTTTTTAAAATGTAAAGAAAATGATTTTTTTTTATGCTGGTCATTAAACTTTTGGCTGTAAGTTATCCCCAAAACTACTTATTCTATCATGTTGTAAATGTTTAAATATAAAGTTGACACTTCCGGTAAAAACATGACGTAAATTTCAAAGATGAGTCCTCAATCCATTTCTTCGATGTAGAGTTTTGGATAGATTGATTAAAACAAAATAAAATCATTATAGTACCAAACATATTTAAAATTACTACTATTTTCGGCCAAAAATAACGATCACCACGACATGTAAACATCGAAGTGCAAGGGAGACCCCATTTTCCACATTAAAAATGACTGCAGCATCCTTTCTTACATCCACAATGTACAAGCTTCTGACCAAATGATGAGGCCTCAAAAAGAGTTTTTTAAAAGTTATCCTCTTTGTCCCTTCGCAATCCATTAGTGCCTGGACTGGGTAGCATAAGAGCCAATCCCAAGCTCGTCTCACTTAACACCTGCATTAGTATATTGCACGTTTTACATGCTTGAAAAGACTAGACCAAGTTGTGGGAATAGCCTCACTTATAATTAGCCTTCCCTTTTGTGCAAAAAATGATTTTCTTGCTTCGTTAATCATGTTAGCTCCATCTGATAAGTTTATGCGATCTTACAGTAAAACCCCGGTGATTTAGGCTGATCAATCATCATTCTGTATGTTAAGTCACATCTTCAAATACCATCAATGTCTCCCACGCAGTCTTTTTTCCTTTTCAAGAGGGAACCGTATCACAACCGGTAAAGGTATGGGTCAGAAATAAGTGTGTGTGATCACTCATTGCCCAGTGCATTTGAAAGTCCATTGATAGATATTAATCTAAAGATTTTTCCCAAACACAATCCATAGTTCGTCTGCCTCTATCTCACGGAATAGCGAAATAGTATTGACAGCATCATCAGTGACTGTTAATCATGACTCGTTTAAGTTCGTGTTTTACTGCATCAGACACATGCACCATGATTTTAGTGTCTGTTTCTTTATGTGAACATGGTGCTACAATTGAAATACATCAAGTGGCGGATAAGATAGAATATCCTGAGCATTTGTTGCTACAAATACCATACTCACCAAAGACTTCGTCCACTCTTGTTACAGTTTCAAGGTATTTTATTAAGGTAAGGACATAATACCCAATCATCATTCTCGTTAGGAAACACCTTGAAACTGTTACAACAGTGAATGTAGTGTCGGATGCGAACATAGACAATACTGGTAGTTTGAAAGCTGCTAAAAGAAGCAAGAGCAACATTTAGGGTAAAGGGAATACACAGACGAATTCAGGGTTAAAACATCCTTAAAATTGGCAAAGTTTTCTGAGATATGACGACAATAACAAAGAACTTTTAAGTTTTCATTCACAGAAGCTTGCTCAATACAATTTTGAGTACAAGGTAGTTGTAGCAACAAATGCTCAGGATGTTCAATACTATCCACCACTTGATGATGTTTCAAGTTTAGCACCATGTTTACACGAAGAGACTAACACTAGAATCAAGATCGATGTGTCTGATGCAGTGAAACACAGACTTAACTGAGTCATGACTCGAACAGTCGATACTGATGTCATTGCTGTTTCGCTATTCCGTGACATAGGGGCAGACAAACTTTGATTTGCATTTGGAAGGGGAAAAAGCTTAAGATATATATCTATCCATGACCTTTCAAATGCACTAGGCATTAAAAGATAACACGTTTGCTGGAAACGGAACTGCGTTGGTGACATTAATGGTGTTTGAAGATGTGACTTTAGCATTTAAAATGATGATTGACCAGCCAACACCACCATATGGATTTGATAAATCTAATGTCATTGAAAACGATACGTGGTTTTTTTTGTAAGATCGAAAGAAACTGATCAGATTGGGTTAACAAAGCAAGAAAACATGTGTTTTTGGAATTTATGGATGTGAGGACCAATACCACAGTCTTTGTAAATGTGGGAAATCAGCTCTCCGATTGTGAATTGCGGCCTAACGAGTATGCTGATTGGTCATTATGTCCTTACCTTAATAAAATACCTTAAAACTGTAATACGAGTGGATGAAGTCTTAGATGCGTATGGTAGTTATAGCAACAAATGGTCGGGACATTCTATCTTATTCACCACGTGATGTATTTAAAGTTTAGCACCAAGTTCACATTTAGAGGCAGACACTAGAATCATGGTGCATGTGTCTGATGCAGTGAAACACGAACTTAAACGAGTCATGTTTCGAACAGTCGTTAATGATGATGCTGTCACTACTGTTTCGCTATTCCGTGACATAGGGGTAGACGAACTATGGATTGTGTTTGGGAGGGCAAAAGACTTTGGATTAATATCTATCAATGGCCTTTCAAATGCACTAGGCAATGAGTGATCTGACACACTTATTGTTATCCATGCCTTTGCCTGTTGTGATATGGTTCTCTCTTGGCTTGAAAAGAAAAAAAATATATGTGGGAGACATTGATTTCATTTGAAGATGTGACATAAAGAATGATGATTGATCAGACTAAATCACCGGGGTTTTACTGTAAGATCGCATAACTTAACAGATGGGTATAACATGGTTAACAAACCAAGAAAATAACTATTTGCGCAAAAGGGAAGGCTTTTGGAGGCTATTCCCTCAACTTAGTCTAGTCTTTTCCAGCATGTAAATCATGCAATATACTTAGGTAGGTGTTTACGGAGACGAGATTGGGATTGGCTCTTATACTACCCACTCCAGGCGGGGACAAAGAGGATAACTTTTAAAAAACTCTTTTTAATGCCTCATCATTTTGTCAGAAGCTTGTACATTGTGGATGTAAGAAAGGATGCCGCGGTCATTTTTAATGTGGAAAATCGGATCTCCCGTGCACTGAGATGTGTGCATGTCGTGGTGATCGTTATTTTTGGCCGAAAATTGTAGTAATTTTAAATATGTTTTAGTACTATTATTTTATAGTGATTGAATTTTGTTTTAACCAATCTATCCAAAACTCTACATCGAAGAAATGGATTGAGGACTTATCTTTAAAAATTAACGTCATATCTTTACCGGAAGTGACTCCTTTATATTTAAACATTTACAACATGATAGAATTAGTGGTTTTGGGGATAACTGAAAGCCAAAAGTTTAATGACCAGCACAAAAAAAAAATCATTTTCTTTACATTTAAAAAAAAAGTTGAATATTTGAATAATATTTCTATGTCCGCCATTTTTTATATTACCGGAAGTAAGGGTTTTTAAGACATATGTCTTATACATTATAACCATCAGAAGCACCAAAGAAAGGTTCCTGCACAATGTAATGACAGAAGTTATACGTTAAAACACATTTCAATTACGCTCCCTAAAAAATAAGCTTATTTAAGTACAATGTCCGCCATGTTTGATTTTAACCGGAAGTAGGGTTTTTGAAGACACCTAATCTATAAAATATACCACAAGTAGTACATAACAAAGGTTTGTACCAAATATTATGCTAGTAGCATGATAATAACACCTTTTCAAATACTAGCCTTCGATATTAGGTAGATTCAAGTATGACGTCCGCCATTTTGGATTTTTCCGAAAGTGAGACATTTTTTTCAAATGCCTCCCTATCTGAAATAAAAGAGTAATAGTTGAGGAAGGTCTATGCCAAATTTCATGCTTGTAGCAGGATGTGCACAATTCGTTTGAAATATGCTTGTAGCCGCCGGACTATTAACTTTTATATATCTAGTGGATGCTAGGCCTTAAAACTTTCCAAACAGCACAGGTAAGTCTGTACACAGAGTAGTTTTTGAGGTGAAAATACGGCCATATTTGTCCATTTGTTATGATGAACCTTAAAATAGAACACTTCGTAATTGAGAAGAAAATTGTAATTTTTGTTTCTATTAACTTTTATTTTTTTTGTTACTATAGTAAACATTACAGTAAGCATTTATCCCCATCTCTAACAAAGAGCTTCGATTCTGTTGTTCTATTTCAACCGGGTTTCCGCCTGTATGTACCTTTAGGTAGTTCCGTCATACCACCATCTTGAACTGTACAATAACAGTAAATAATCGGTCTAGTTCTTTGCCCAAATCTGCAAACTTGGAGACAAATTTGCAATTTATTGGTTACACTGTTTAATTAGATGAAGAAAACTTAGTTATTCGAAAATGTTTTAACAAATACCAAATATTTGTGCTTTTAGAATTAATTTTTCAAATAAGCCATGTAAGGGGAGATGACTCTTTTAGTACAAAATGTATACTGGACATATAGGGAAATTTTCATTAACTTGTAGCAAGAAAACAAGTTCGGTGACACCCTATTTTTTTAGAATATATATTAAAAAAAACCTATCTACTCGTATTCTATTTCAAAATTCTGTCACATAGATTACTCTTTATGCACAAAAATGTGTTTTTTCATGACCAAGCTACGCAAATTTTGGCAATTTTGAACGACTCGTACCTTGTAAAATACCGCGGTGACCCATACTTTTTATCATATTTTTTAAAAGCAAAATAAAATCTTCATTTTAACAAAGTATAAGGGAATTCTGTCATTTTTGTTCTATACCTCTGAACTACCTTAATTAGCCTTTTTAACATTTTTTTATTCGAGCGTCACTGATTAGTCTTTTGCAGACGAAACGCGCGTCTGGTGCAAATATAAAATATCAATCCTGGTATCTATGATGAGTTTATTTCAGTACATATTAAGAATAGAACACACTATTGTAAGTATAATTTAAGTTTTTTGTATTTCAAGTGTGTATTTTTTTTAAGCCCCGGTCACAAAAAAAGCACATTCAGGTGTTACGGCTTACTTTTTGGTTATCGACAAAACAAAAATACCCCAAAAATAGTATTCAAGAAGAGTCTATGAGTTTAAATGACTACGAAGAGTAAATATAAGCACTTCTAATCAATTCAAATAATTACAAATCTGCATATTTTAATAATTTATTTTGAATTCAGGTCTTAAAGTAAACACAAGTCATTTGTTTTTTTGACTGTCCATGACAGTAAAATACTAAATCCTTGGGATGTGCTTTAAAGTTGAATTTGGTCTCTTATGCATGATTTTTTTTATTATTTTTTTTTCTTCTTATTTTAACTAGACATAATAAGTTGTCAGTAACTGCGGGTACTCTTAAATCGTACTTTCTTGTTAATTTTACCTGTTGATACTATTTGTAATGCTTTTTTGTTATTTAATATTTATTTATTCAGGTTTATATCTGGACTTTATAACAGCTTTGATAAGTGTTTGGTACTACTTTAAATTTTCACTTCTTCGTACTATGAACATCAAAATTATTTATTTTGTAAAATTAAAAATATTTCCTTTCTCCTATTAAACTGTATACATATATAAGCCTAGGTGGTCAAGTGGTCTAGCTCGTCGGATACACTGTAGGCGATTTGGTGCCACAATATCTCAGTAGCATGAGTTCGAATCCCGACGAGGGAAGAACAAAACATTTGAGAAAGCAAATTTATAGATCTAACAAGCTTGGCTGAGCTTTAAAGTCATTTTAATTTTTTAATGATTGCATAAATCTTTTTTAAAAGAGTTAAAAAAAATATAATGGTACTTTTTGTCTCTATTGTTTGTTTATTTTTTAAATTAAGTTTTACCATTTTAATAGCATGAAATTCATTCGTTCAGTGTGTGGTCACTATGTGTAAATATGTCTTTTGATTGAGTTAAGCCATTTCAATTGATATTTTATAGTGTGTCTTTCTATGTGGTGATGTTACACTATTGTTTCAGATAACGTTGAAGGATTGGTACCATTAAAACGTTTAAACTCACTGCAATTGTTTGCACCTGTCCTAATTAGGTAATATGATGTGCAGTAGTTGTCATTTGTTGATGTGGTTCATAAATGTTTCCCGTTTCGTGTCTTTTATATAGATTAGACCGTTAATGTTCCCGTTTGAATGGTTTTACACTTGTAATATACGGGGCCCTTTATAGCTTGCTGTTCGGTATGAGACAAAGCTCCGTGTTGAAGACCGTATTTTGACCTTTAATGGTTTACTTTTATAAGTTGTGACTTGGATGGATAGGTGTCTCATTGAAACTCATACCACATCTTCTTACATTGTATATCTATATGAATACTGTAAATTGTGAATTTATGCTAAGTCATCATAGTGAAGGCCCAGGATTTTCTCAATCTTCTTAAAATTTTCATAAAACTTTGTCTTTGAGTTAATTTTATTTAATCTCTTAGATAAACCAGATTTTTTATTATTCTATATGTTCTCTTTTTTCACCCTTTTTAGGTTGCAATTCTGTAAATATAGAAAATGTATTTAAGGCTAAAACTGTGCCACTTTTACTAGGAAGACACTGGCAGTTTCGTGAAAAATCATATCCCAGAACGGAAAGTTGATATGCATTACTATTTTATTGAAGGTCATAATATAGGGCAGTGCGGCATATTTTTCAACATTTGTATGCCCTAAGCTTCTAAGATTTTAAAATTATACTAAAATTCTATACTACGCCTACCTCCCATGTTGGACTTTCTAAGAAATAAATTTTAGGCGTTAGTATGTTTTTCTATACTGGTAACATTCCCACGTTGCGTCTTTATAAAATGAAACACAGAGATCATATCTGTGAACCAGGACGTTAACAAATTCACTATGAATATTATATATCTCTCCAAAAGAATCGTGGCTTATGAAGCAGCTGTATTTACAAAGTGCAACCTGTATACTTTTTTTTGATTTTTGTTTCTCTATTATTTTTTGTCGAAGACAGTAATTTAAGCCTGAAAATGGTAGTTGTACTCAGCTGTACTAATTATTTTTAACCATACTTAATAAGTTTGATATTTACCCGAATATACGTCCACCGTAACTATCCATTACTGTACTATTTTGTAAAAGATCTAAATACTTTCATTAATACACAGCTATACAAATTATATATCATTGTTCAAAATAGTTCAATCAGAAGTACCCATACTTATAAACTTTGCACATAAAATTTTCTAACCGTTTATATTGTATTGTCGGTAGACGTTTAACTTGTTTTTGTCAAATTTAAAGTCACTCGAATATGAAAGATTTGCTCTTTATCGTCTGTTTTGTGTATTGAAGTTAATATACGAAGTGTAATAGTGGTACAGTATGACATAAATGCATAATCAAATATTTGCAACACGAAAATTGTTAGGGCTTGATTCAAATAGATATATACTGTACAAAAAGAGATTTTGGTTTACATACTTTGAAAGAGAACGTGTGTACCTTCTTATATTTTTGGATAGTCTAGACATGATGAGGCTAGACTATCACTGTTATGTCTAGGTTTCAGACTCACATTTTAAAATGCATATGCTGCAAAAATAGACAGGAGTTGGATTGCAGAAGTACAGAAGACAAAATTAGTTGCTGCCATCCTTTCATGGCCCTTCCAAATCTAGCAACGGAAATTCCAAAGCAAAACTTTCAGTTTAGTTGGTTCTGCCTCTGGTAAGTTTGTTAATTTTCTTTTTGTTAGAAAAAGCAATTTGACACCATAAAAAGACCTACTGTAGAAACATCACATCAACTCATAAATATAGGAAGGAGAGCATTGACCATTTGTCTTTGGGGGAAAAAAAGGGGGGATATTTACATAATTTTCTTGAAGCAAACACTGATTTAATTTTCATTGACATACATTTATAATGATTTAAAATTCTTCTGAAACTAAAAGATTTATGTGTTTGCCTTTTAAATTGTGATAGAAAAACTTTTTTCTCTCTCTCAAGAAATCTATAATAATCATGATAAAATACATATTCTATACAAAGCCCTCCAGTATCAGGTCTGTTCGCCGTGAGTTTGTTTGCCAAATTGTCAATACAGTCCTTTGACTCAGGCTTTCTCCTAATTCAAAAATAATGGTTGCTTCAAATCCCTGTTTTTAAATATAACACATTGAAATAGAAAGCATTCAGTAGATAGATATAGGAAGATTAGGTATGAGTGCCAATGAGACAACTATCCATCCAAATAACAATTTATAAAAGTAAACCATTTTACATTTGTAGGTCAATGTACACCCTTAAACACAAAGCCTTAGCTCACACGGAACAACAAGCTATATACATGCTAAAGGAACCTTAAATTACTAGTGTAAAGCCCTTCGAACGGGAAAATCAATGGTCTCATCTATATAAAAGAAAGGAGAAACGAGAAACACGTATAAATTACATAAACATACAAAAACTACTGTACATTTAGGCCAACTAAAAAGTATGTGTGTTAACCGCACTTCCCTTACCTACCATTATTTTTATCCTTACCCTAAAGATTTTTGTGACAGGTTTTGATTAAGCACTGTTAAAGTCACAATATAGCTCCCAAAGAGTTGTAAATTTCCTGTCTTTATTCACTCCTTTACCAGTACTACATGTACATTGTACAATGCAACTAGATTGATACAATATATGGTTCTCAAACTCAAAAACATGCTTTACAGAGTATGAGCTTTTTTTTTCTCTCTAAAAATTGGTTACTGTAAGACTTTTTCTTTACATTTCCTTAGTGCAGGTCATGTATCACAGTTATAAACATGGAAGGCGAACTTGTACATGTATTTACTTCTATCGGTGTATAAAATAGAATCTGAATAGAACATAGTTATAAATGTATTCCAAATTAAAGGACTGACAAGGGGCAACATGAGATTATAACATTACAGATTACTCATAAAACAAATTCAAAATAACAATACCATGAATACTTTAAAAATGAATTACTTGATGATGTGATTGATATCATAGCATTTTAATATGACATTTACACAAATGAAATTATCATATCTACAAAACTTTTTTTTTCAATGAGTCAATGCATTATGTTAAGCCAACTCAATTTACAATGTACATGTAGATGTAACTCACTGTACTGATCATGCAAATGCACAAATATACAATATTTTATTTCTTATCAACAGGTTATAAATGTTGAAGATGGAAAAGCACAAAAATAATGTTAAAATGAAAGCAGATATGATAGGAGATCATATGTAGATATGATAGGAGATCATATAGGTAATATATGATATAATTGATAAAAAAAAATGATTCAAACAATTCATAACAAGAGACTGTTAAATAAACAGCAAATAAGACCTGTTTTGTGGCATTATTTGTGAAATATAATCATGTATAGAAATTGGAAATTGACCAGTTACATTTATTATTGTAAAAACTTGATAAATAATCAATAAATTAGATTAACCCTTCAATTTTAAAAGTTGAATCTGGTAAACAAAAAGTAAAAATAACACACAGAACACTCAAATTATTATTTTATGATCAATGAAGGGCCATATCAGTACAATTTACACAACAACATTTTCATTACTCATCATTGGAATTGTTCTCTTTATAAGAATTAAACCTAGAAAAAAATATGTGTTCTTGTCTGCTTGACATATCCTCATTTATAGTATACATGCATTTATTGAAGACTACAATTGTATTTTTCTTTTTTGAAAAAGCACTCTTAGCATTATTACAGCTATTTTCCTAATGCGTGTAGAGTCAAACTTTGGTAGGTTTGCTTGCTCTGTTTGTATAAATATTAATTCAAGCTTTGTAATTTAAGTTGATATCTTCAAACAAAAAATATAGGCATAGTTGAACCTTTATGGAGTACTTTTAAATTTGATTAGACGTTATGCCAATTGCAATTGTACAATATACAAACAAACCATGCAAGCTAATCAAAGTCTTAGATTTACATGCCGTAGGAAATTAGCTGTAAAATTAATTATATATTTGTTTTCAATGCTTATTGTTTTACCAATTTCAAATGTTTTTGAATGTTCTTAAATTGGTCCATCGCCATAATAGGCTCTATTGTCCGGAACTGTTAACTCTGATTTAGCTCGCTCTCTCTCTCTTCGCTCTCCATTGTAAACTAAACATCATTGTATACATGTGTTAGTCTAAAGCTGTATTAAACAAGTAACATTCAATTGCAGTTAAGTAATGACTTAATGCCCTGGTGTAGTTTCATCTTAACTGGCGTGGTGGCTGCGTGATTCGAATTTACGCCTACAAGAAAGGTTTATTATTCATCATATTGTTGAGACGAACATCGGGACTGACTAAAACCTGTCTAGGTCATCCGTAAATAAATATTTACCGTGAAACTTAAACTGCATTATAAATAAGCAAAAGCATTTAACACAATGGCTAATACTCACAGAGCACCTAAACAGTGGTGTCTTACTAAAATTGAAACTGTAAACTCATTTGAAAACTGGAGACAAAACATAATATACACGTTATCATTAGACCCACATTTTGCACCATTCTTAGGAGACAACGTACAATGGCAAAAGAAAACTAGGTTTGGTCCCAACCGTGGCTTTTTGAATGATGGTGAAGATGTAGCCGAAGCAAATAGGCGTACACGTGAACAAAAAGTCAGCATGTTAGAATTAATGCTTGGTCAAATAGCCAATTATTGCCGAGTTATATCTAGAAACACAATAGTAAAAAATTCTACTTCTATTGAAAATATATGGCAAACCATCCGTTTACATTATGGATTCCAATCAACGGGTGCTCATTTTATAGACTTTGCAGCAATACATTTTGAACCGAACGAACGTCCAGAAGACCTTTATCAACGAATAATGGCTTTTGTTGAAGACAACCTGCTCCGTCGCGATACCCAAATAACGCATCACGGGGGCGCAATCGAGGAAGATGAAGAAATGACACCGTCACTTGAAAACTTTGTCGTTCTAACATGGTTAAGACTAATACATACAGACCTACCGAAACTGGTCAAACAAAGATATGGAACAGAATTGAGATCGCGAACATTGTCGTCAATAAAACCGGAAGTTTCGCAAGCGCTTGACTCATTACTTGAGGAACTCCGTAATTCTGAGGATGCAAAAGTTATGCGAGCAGCTACTTCTAACTTTCCTGCAAAATCCAAGTTTGTTCATGAAGAAAAACTCAAATTATCTTATCCACGCTCTATTAAAAGTTGTCCGTTGTGTAAAGCAACAGGCAGACCCGACCGCCACTTCCTCAGCAAGTGCTCTTTCTTACCGAACAGCGACCGAAAATACATGGTTAAAGCCCGACAAATTGCCGGAATATTAGATAATTCAGATGACGAATTGTCAGACGTAGAAGTCGACAATGTTTCTAAACCTATGCATTCAGTAAACCGAGTCCAAGTCCGCCAGTCTCCGTATCTTGACGTGTTCCATACACATTATAACACGCGTTTAACTATTGATAGTGGTGCGACCGGCAATATGTTACGTGCTTCCGCAGCTAAACGAATGGGTATTGAAATAAAGTCTAGCTCACAATCTGCACATCAGGCCGATGGATCTTCACCCCTCAAAGTCATTGGGGAAGTGCACACTAATTTCACACGTGATGGACGTGAACTACATTTTGAGGGTTTAGTCGTCGAAACTTTGGATGTAGACATCTTGGCTGGTATTCCTTTTATGGAAAAAAATGACATTTCTATCCGTCCCGCTAAACGTCAAGTAATACTGGGTAACAATACCGTTTATACTTATGGCTCCGTTCAAAACACGTCCGAACATCATACAGTCCGTCGGGCACACGTTTTACGTGCTCCGGCTCAATTTACAACTATTTGGCCTGGTGATTTTCTTGAAATGCAAATTACCATCTGATATTTGCTCAACTGATGATACATTCGCCATTGAACCAAGATTAGAGTCGCATGTTTCATCAATGCATGCTGGAAAGGATTCAAACGTGTGGCCCCCGCCAAATTTGATTACAAGCGTTGCCGGCAGAATTCGTATTCCAAATTTGACACATGAACCCCCTAGTTTAAGACGCAACGAACACTTTTGTCAAATACGATCAACATATGTTCCAGAGTGTATAAGTGATGCCGTCGAATCAACTGAGAACATTGATAAAATAAATCACCCAAGATTGACAAATCATTCAGAATCAGTAAAAATTGACCCAGATAATTTGTTATCTCAAGAGTTAAAAGTAAAATTCAGGGATACGAACAGTCTCCGGGACAAGTTTGCAATTCCGCTGAGTGCAAAAGTTGTCACCTTAATTTTTGGAGTTAAGTCAAAATGAAGTTGATAACTTGGTTGGTATTGGTTCCCTGATATTGGTCCTAAAATTTTTTGGCTCTAGCACCACTGTTGAAAAAGTTATGCCCCTTTTTTCAACAATTTCCTCAGAGGAAAAGTACTTTTCCTCAAGGGAAATCAAATTTCCCTACAGGAAAAAGATTTTTTCCTCAAGGGAAATTGTTTTTTCCTCAAGGGAAAAAGATTTCCCTTAAGGAATTTGCTGCATAAATATTTCCTTTGAGGAAATTCTATTTCCTTTGAGGAAATTCTATTTCCTTTGAGGAAATTCTTTTTCCTTTGAGGAAATTCTTTTTCCTTTGAGGAAATTCTTTTTCCTTTGAGGAAATTTGCGGCTTCAAATTTTCCTTTGAGGAAATTCTATTTCCTTTGAGGATATTTGCGGCTTCAAATTTTCCTTTGAGGAAATACTTTTTCCTGTGAGGAAATTTGTAGCTTCAAATTTTCCTTGCAGGAAATACTTTTTCCTGTGAGGAAATTTTTGACAAACACTTTTCCTTGAGGGAAAATTCAAGACAACAAATTTCCTCTAAGGAAATCATTGTTCTTCAAATTTCCTCTAAGGAAATTTCTGAACACCAAATTTCCCTTAAGGAAATGTTTTTTCCCTTATTTTTACTAGTTAAACATTTCTTCACCATGTTCACTATACCATGTATACAAACAGTATGAATATAATTTTACAAGACTGATTAATTGATACAAATGATATAAATTTAAAACTTTAATAAATGTTTGACTCAACATTTTAATGACATTGAAAATTAATACAGCCTGTTTGTTTAGGTCTAGGTATGACTGGTATTGTTCTTACTTTTTATATAACTTTAACTTTGATCTATAAAAAAAAATTGTAGCAAAGGATTTTGTTTTCTTTGTAATTGTTTCAATCCAATACATAAATAAGCAACCAATTTGAATGTCATACCATTTGTGGTGTTCTAAAGAATTTGTTTATATTTGCAGATTAAATAATAATAATTAAAAACACTTTAAAGTCTTTTCCTGTTATTTTAAATTAAAATTTTCTTCTGTTTCAGCTTGTGTACAGTTATTCAATCCACTACGTAAGAATTCAGTGAATACATTATTCCATTCACTAAACATTTTCCTTCAATTCTAAGAGAAAACATTTTTGCAAATTGTTCTTCAAAGATCTTCTTCCATATACTTGATATGAGGGAGCGATGTAAATGAGTGGATAAAACTGGTGTTCCTTTTTTCAACAACAAAATAGTATTTTTTCTGCATTTCTCCTTTCTTTTGACTAATATATATAATATGTTGTTGCTTTTATACAGTAGTGTTTTTGTGTACATCTATGATAGAACTCCATTTTGTTTATGGCCATTATCATGTGATTATGATGAAATTTCCTATTTCTTTTTTGCAGGAAAGCACGCAATCCAGTTCAAATTAATCCAATTGCGCACTATTTAGATAAATTTCAACTTTAAGTTTCCTCTTCAGTAATGTCCTATTCATCATGAAAACCAAGATGTCTGATCACCTATAAATACACAAAATAAACAAATAAAATGTTATAAATGGAGAGAGAAATAGCAATAAAAGTTTATTTTGTCATGTTTATTTACATTTTAAATATATTTCCTTTCCTACTTGTGAATGCTTTTGTCTATAGTTCTTATATTAGTTGATTTTGTGCATTTATCAATCTAGCTAGCTTTCAAGTTGAGGCAGTTTGTTCTTTATATAATATATATATGTTGAGCTGTTAAACCACTGTCTAAATTCAGGGTAGGGTTGAGTGTTCATAAACCTGTTTTTTATTACATGCATTAGTTTTTATGGATTTTTATTTTAAGCTGTCAGTTACTGTGAGTACTTAACTTTGTGTCTTTTCAATTAAGGGAAATGTATAAATTTCTTGCTTACTGCATGTACTGTAAACCAACTAATTTTCGCGGGCGATTTATTTTCACAAGCAATTTATTTTCGCATTTAGAAATGTAATGTGCATATAAATTGTCGGGACTGTTTTTCATATATATCTTGCCTTATTTATTTATTAAAACACATTAAGTAAACTTGAAAATCACAAAAAAATAAATAGCTGTGATGTAGACTAGAACGTATAAAACGCAAAATAAAAGTATTCACGAAAAATTAGTTGGTTTAATTACAGTAGTCCAGTCTGTGTTTGCAGGAAATTTACATCATTGGTTGTCTGGTGGAGAGTTGTCTTATTGGCAATCATGCCACATCTTATTTTTATATAACCTTGCCGTATTCCAATTGTGCCTGTCCAAAGTTCAGAGCCTGTAGTTTTTGTCAGTTTAGTCTGACACTAAAATTTAGTGGTTGTTGTTGTTGTTTCATACTGGTCATATTTATTTTTTGTAATTTATTTTGTTATAAACTAGGTATTACTGATTAGTTTTACAGTTTTGTTTCAAATTTTCATCTGATGGTCTTTTAAAGCTGCCTACTTTGACTATAGGGTACGGATTTTCTCATTATTGAAGGTCGTCACAGGCCTACAATTGCTTTCTCAAAGCCATGATCAATAGTTTTCATATTTAATAAACCACATCTTTTTAATTTTTATAGTAATCATGATAATCATCTTTCAAGTTAACTTTTATAAAAATAAAAGTGGCCTTACCATTTAGGTTTACTTGGCTTCTGCAAATTTTAAATTGCCTATCATTTCTGCTGTTTATAATTTCTCTGTATCTTCTATAGTTCTTGACCTATACATAAAAAAGTAAAAGTTATTATTGAATGACATCTTGCATCAATATTTTTTTTGCTGTTTAATGTACATGATGTATAGCTTGTTGCCCTTTTAGTTGGTCTTTATGCTTTAAATGAATTTTAATGATCAACTAGAAAACTATGAACACTGCGCAAATAAGACCCCCCCCCCCTCCAAAAAAAAAAGGACATGCACACACAGTGGTATTCATTGACATAAAACATGAAGATAATTTGGCTCCATTTAGAGATATCTCAAGTGACTATAAGTTTAAGGCTGTGATTTTTTAACAAATACATTTCTAAAATCTTCCAAAGTTTGAAAACGGACAGACTTTAAATAACTTTCCAACAACTAAAGTTCCTTAACTCTGCATCTTATACAAAGATATACATGATAAATAGTGGATGATACTCCAGCTTGCATATTCTTCAAAGTTTTAAAGGAACATAACTGAAGAACGGTAAAAGTTTTACTATCAAAATTTGAAATTGATCTGATTTTGTGGTAAAAAGTATTGTTTTAAAGTTTAATAAAATTTGATTGAGGTAAACTTAGATTAGAGGCTGGAAACGAAAAATTTATCATTTTTCCATTTTTAAAGAACATAACTCTAGAATAGTAAAAGAGACACTACCAAAATTCAAACTTAATCTGTATTTTGTGGTGATAAGCATTGTGTATAAGTTTCATAACATTTGGTTGAGACAAACTAAAGTTTAAAGAACGGGAAACAAAAAAATCAGCATTTTTTCCCCATTTGTAAAGGGGCATAACTTAGTACAGTAACACTGACATCACCAAAATTCAAACTTGATCTTGAGTATTGTGATAACAAGCTTTTGTAAAATTTTAATTAAATTTGGTTGAGGCAAACTAAAGTACTGTAAGAGAACAAAAAACATTTTTGGGACAGACAGACAGACAATCAAGTGTTAAACTTAATGCCCCCTCCACTACGGGTCTTGAAAATGAAATGGGAGTTTATGTCAAGATATAAAAACAATTCACCAAAGTTTCATAAAAATTGGTGAAAGCATTCTTGAGAATATCCACATGATCCAAATCCCAATAGTACAATGAC
Organism: Mytilus galloprovincialis; assembly: GCF_965363235.1. Classification (NCBI taxonomy): domain Eukaryota; kingdom Metazoa; phylum Mollusca; class Bivalvia; order Mytilida; family Mytilidae; genus Mytilus; species Mytilus galloprovincialis. The sequence goes on from NC_134839.1 coordinate 51,486,540, forward strand.
ATAAATCAGAATTTTTTAAAATTGAAAGGAAAATTATCATGATTATGTTACAAAAATAATTCACCAAGTTTCATGAAAATTGCTCAAAGCATTATTAATAGTATACTGTAAAAATCCCCCCCTTTTATGAATAAAATCCCTAACTTTAAATTGCATACAGGGTAATTCAAAAATCTTTAAAAATAAAAAGGAACTTAATTATATCAACAGATAATTCACCAAAGTATTATGAAAATTTTATGGATAATGTATTCTAATTCCAAGACTATCTAACATGTCTAAGACATGGTTTGTTTGAATTTAAAAAGTTGGAATAAAGTACCTACTAGAATTCAGGAGAATTAGAGCAAATCAGGCTATCTTCTAGATTATCAGACAATTGACTGTAGAAAAGGAATTTTCTTTTTCTTATTTAGCTATTTGTTATCTCTGTCCTTAATATCTACTGAACTAAGCAAATTTTTTCACATTTTTTTTATCTTTTCTCTCTTGTTATCTAACAATAACAAAAAAAAAACAAAGAGAAACTGACAATGCCAAGGCAAAACATAAGATGCAGAAAAGAAAAACAAAACAAAACACTAAGCAACACCAACATCACCAAAAAACTAGTGTTGAATTCATGTACTCAGTCAGTCAGTGAGAGTTGGCAGGTCCTGACCCACTATATTTATGCTTAAAAACCTAAAAATCATAGAGTACTAAATATATTTTGTAAATACTTGATTAAAATGTTGTCATAAATAGCATAGACACATCTTAGTTTTGAGAACCACATGTGTTAATTGTGCGAGTATAATCATGATAATCATGATTGACTTTTGGAGGCTATATCTTGAAATTTTCTGAAAATATTGCATGCATTTATTAATATGACCAATTTTAAGAAATGCAAAAAGATGTGAGATGATTTATATAATTGTAATTTCAGGAATTTACAGTAAAGGCTTTTAACACCACTGCATTTTGCACTTTTCCCCAAGTGAGGAGCCAGAAGTTACGGCCTTTGTATGATTTTTATTTTAGTTTCTTTTTTTTTATATTGAGGAGTTTAGTATGACGTCCATTATCACTCAACTAGTATACATTTTTGTTTAATGGCAAGCTAAAGTATGCCTCATAGGCACAAATCCAGGAGGGTCCGAGGGTTGGAACCCTTTTTTTTTTTGGACGATCAATGCATTTGAATGGGGACATGTAGTTGGACCCCCCCCCCCCATTTGTCCTGGGTAAAGAACCCATGATATCCTTTAAATGGCTGGATCCACCCCATCCTCAGGTTGTGGGATTTTCTCGTTGCATTGAAGACCCATTGGTGACCTTTGGCTGTTATCTGCTCTTTTGACAGGTTGTTATCTCTTTGACACATTCCCCATTTCCATTTTTAATTTTATTTTCAGTTCTATAATATTAATAAATGTTAGACTTCTTGTTGATTTGGTTTAACATTTCGGCTTCGTCGGAGGAAAGCGTCCCAGAAAATAGCCTTGCAAGACGTCATAATTATTTGGACTAGGTTTTCACCACCATCAACATTGTAAAGATTGTCGCACTGTGGAAGAAACAAGTTTTGCGCGTTAACAAAAATATAATTGTCTGTGCTGACAGGTTAGTATGTGTGCATACCAATATTTAAATTGTCTAAGCCTTGTTTTTGAATATTTTGTCCATTTCTTGGTAAAATACTGTCAGACCTGGAGTGCTGTTGTTTTACAAAAAACGATCAAGTAATGCAGGGGAAAGAAACTAACTTAAAAGACCAAAATAAGCCACAACTAATGGGGGTCTGTCTGGGGGTTCTGTTCACGGATCCCGCTTAGTTACTATTTTATTTTTTTTTAGATTCCCGCATCCCACTTACACTATGTAAGTAAGCAATTCTGATATTTTTGTAATTTCCCGTGTCCCGCTAAACTTCATTTCCCGTTCTCACGGCACAATAATTTCTTGTGTCGCGCTTACAAAAAATATATGCCATTACATACAATTATGCTTTGAATCTTTGTAATTTTATTCATTTAACCTTGATTTGATATTTTGTCATACATAATATATATTTATTTATGTAATGTAATATCATGTTAATGCGGGGGAAGACATCATTTTACTTGTATTGATTTTCCTGATTTAATAAAAACTTGAAACAAAAAATCCGCCTCGACAATCCCGCGTCCCGCTCAAACCCCCCTAATAGATGAATAGTTTACTATGCAGTCAGTAGCCAAATACACATGTATATATACTTTTAGACGACCTTAGCCTGACTCATTTCACAGAAAACTCGAAAATACTCATTTATATTAATGAACATTTTAGATTACTTAACATTTAGATTCTATAACTTTAAAATTTACGACCATATAGAATTAAGATCATGTAATCGAAAGATGATTATTTGTCAATGAGCACCTGTATAAACCCGGTACTGCATTTTTTGTTTTTTTTTTTTGGCACGCGTCGAGAAACAGTTAAATGTGCCGCCGATCTGTAGAGCTTTGAAGAGCTTAAAAAGATAGTGCTATTTTCTTTTCTTTTAATATGAAGCCCCACCCTCCTCTTGCTTATCTGATAAATTTACAATCATGCACTCTGTAGAAAGAAAGTAAGAAAGTCACAATTCTTATATCAGGTATTTTAAATTCTGGTCGATAGTTGTCTCATTACGAATCATTTAATTATTTACATCTCCTTATTTTTTTTTAACAAGAAAGCTTTATTTATATGCGGTATAGTGATGGATGTGTAAACATGCAGCATGGTTGTAAATAATTGTTAAATGCAGCACAAAAGATGCATAATATATCACACTCAAGTCAATCCGCATGTAAAAAAAAAACCCAAAAAAAAACCCACTATCAAATGACTAGTATTTTATAAAAAAAAAAAAAACTATAACATACCAAAATATATAATTTGTAAAGACTTGCATGCAATTAGGCCTATAGCTCTATATTCCTATAGATCTCATAACCTTACGATTAAAAGGCAGATTATGTGTGTGTAAATTTATCAGAAAATAACAGAGAGACACGTCCTAATCAGGTGATATCAAAATACCAATTTACAAATTCAGATCTTCTGCCTGTTGTATATTGCTTACTTTGATTCATTGTATATTTGCCAAACTCCAACATTTAACAAATTACATCGTAAATATACATGTTTGGTGCGGATGGAAGAAATTCAATATTTATCCTTCAAGAGAAAAGAGAATGTTGGAGATATTCATTCCCTATTGTAAAATACTGATTAATGTCGGGTGCGCCTAAACAGTGGTAAAAACAATTAATGCATGTTCAGGAAGAAAACAAATTAACAAAATTAACAATAAATACGATGGGTAGGTCTTGTAATTGAGACCGCCCGTAATTACGGTCGTAATATTTTCGACTGCCACTGAAAAAAGGAGGGACAGAAAATTGGCCTTATACCAGGCTACTAATACAGGGGTCCGTAGAAATACCACAAAGGACCCCCTTAGTGCACTAAGAACCTTACAAGTGCACTAAGGACCTTACAAGTGCAGTAAGGACCTTGACACAAGGACCTATAACTAATATACGTCCTTGCTAGACATCAGTAATAAAGTTATCTTTCATAGAATACAGTTATTATTTATATTCTCTTTTTCACCAACTTAAAATTATACCACGCTAAACCGTTAGTTTATTCAACAACAACCATTAATTAATCAATTAGTAACGATCAAGAGACAATTGATTTTTGGATAAGGTTGATTGAACATGATGATTGGGAAATTCCGAATTTGCAATAAGCCGTTGGTCACGTGCCGAGTGGCACGCGCTGATTAAAAAGTCATTTAACTAAATATAAAATAAATAAATAAGCTTTATTTACAGTCGGCAAGGCATGCAAACATAGACAAACATAAGCTCTAATGAGCTTTTAACCGACATATGAGACATTTTTAACAATACAACATTTATAACAATACAACACACAATATAATCATAGACATATATACATCTCTGATATAGTACACATGCAATAAATTTCACAGCACACAAATGAAGCACTAAAAGCAGAATATAAGCATAACTTCAAAATTACAACATCTATTGACACCAAACTTTATAAATGTGAGGTAAACCGTATTTACTCATATCCTCTTACATCCATGTTATTTGGGGTCTTATAACATCGTTTTTATGTCCTTAGTGCAAAAACTTACTTCCTAGTGCACAAAGAAGTCCTTTGCGGTATTTATACACATCGCTAATACAGTCCACTCGAAGGGTTCATGCAAGGATCCCCATTCGGATGTGGCTGAGCACAGCCCAATGGACGTTCCACTATCCTTCTCATAAGGTTTTATTGCCGGTCAGAAGAAGACCTGTAACGACGCTATTTCTAAATATAGTTACTCTAGCTTGCTGACAAATTGGTTTCTTGTTCCATTCAATATAAAGGAAATAGTTATCTAAAATATATTTCGTTTTTTCTTCAAATATAAATAAAACAATTAGTTAAATTGTTTAGGTACATATATGGCTGCATCGCTAGGCTAATGAAGAATTACCTAAACTGATAAAAAGGTAATGAATGTGAATTTGTTAAGAACTTTTTCTTAAATATTTGAACAATTATAAAAACATTATCCTTGCCTATATATATTTGTCAAGTTACTAAAAAGGTATGGCCAATTTCCGGTTTATTTGTTTCGTTATTTGGTTCCCATGTTAAAATAAATTGATGAATGTAATTATAAATCCTTGCTAATATAGTAAAGCAAGTTAATCTTCTCATCTGGACTTTTATCTGTATATACCGGACCCTTCTCTATTTTGGGATTGAAAAAAAATATCTTTAAAAAATGCGGTTTTGAGCCTATTTCTTCATTTTAATTTGTTAACACGTTAAGCAATCAGTGACACTAATATAGTATATTACCAATAATAAGGCCATATATTTGAAGCTGTTCAAAATTCTGTATATTATAGGTACGTGTATCAGATCGGACATTTTTTTTAAATTGTCGTATATATAAAAAGAATTACTATAAGTTATCTAGTATGAAATAATATGTCCACTGGACCGACCGTGCAAGTACTGTATAGCCAGTCAAGGTCGTTAAAAACTTCCATTTGTTGTTGTCCACTGGAAATAAGCTCTTTAAAATTTACTCAATGCCAAATTTATTTGTTAGTATTTTTTAATCTTTTTCTTATGATTTTATCATAATATCTTTTTTGTGATTTTTTTTGTGTGGTTAGACATGAAATTGACACCGATGCTACAAAGAAAATTTGTTTAATGTCATCTGTTGCAATATATAATAAGTATTACACGTGGACAGGATGTTCCCCGGGAAAATAAGTTATACACACCCCGAGGATACACGCTACTGTCATATGAAAATTACTGGGTCACCTGTAAGATGGTAATCAGCCATGCAACTAATCAATTGATTGACCATGTCACTACACTTTAAAAAGTTTATCGTGAGATCGAAATATTCATTTTAATTAAAAATTTAAGAACTAAAGGATTTATCATTATTATGAAGTGAAATAATTCAACCAAATCGTATTATTTCCCAAAAAGATTATATATATATACATATGTTTTATTAATATACCGTGAAAAAATTGAAAACTGTATTTATAATTTAAATTTATTTTACAGAAATCCTTTTAGGTCTCATGAAATGGAGCTCACAGAGGCGGATTTAGGAGGAGGAAAGGGGGCCCGGGCCCCCCTTTTTGGGAAAAAAAGATTGCTTATATATATGGAATCATTGACGCGTGACTGGAGCGGGCCCCCGGCTCTTAGGTCAGTCAGTGGGCCCCCACTTATAAAAATTTCTGGATCCGCCACTGACTCACGCATGCCTAATTAAGATTTATAAATTTATTTAAAAATATAACAAATATTTAGTTTTGATATTAAATTAAAGTTCACCTTTCCGCACTATAATTTAATTGATATGACATGCATTAAACAATTCTTGTTGAGGGATTTAAGGGTTTGTCCATACAACGTGTATGTTATTAGTACTTGTTTTCGCCGTGAAGACCATTATACAGAGTGTTTTAGACATGAAGATGAGAATATCGTGCAAGATACTTTTTTTGATCATCGTGAAGTGACAATTTTAATTCCCATTCCTCCATGCACTCGACCCCTGTTCAATTGTATATTTATAATTCCTCGTGCTTTTAATTACCCCTCTTCGTGATTACCGTTATGCCAACAGAAACCCGGGACTTGATGTTCATGTAAAATCAGGGGCGGCATGATCCAGCCACGATAAAGGGGGTTCCAACTATATATATATACATGTCTCCATTTAATAAGGGGTGTCGTTATCGCTGGGTTTATGTTACCCCACCCTTTTCATAGATTTAGATTTCAAAAGTGTATAGATTCTACCTTTTCATATATTGTGTAGGTTAAAATATTATCTTTTCCCATATTGTTTGCGTTTTGTTTGGTGTGTAACTTGATGTAACAGTGCAATACCTAAGTGTCAAAAGAGAGTTTTCCCCGACCTATTCACATATTTTTAAGCCTGAAAAGGTGACCTATTCCAACGGCACGTCCTCAGTATCACCTTGTATCTGAGCTTGTATAGGAACTTGAGAGGATTCCCGAGATTATCATTAAATGCAATGATTGCTCACAAAAAGGGGAACCAAACCCCCAGATTCCATCCCCCAGATTCCATCCCCTTCGACCCGCCACAGAATATTTATATAAATATAATTGTTATTTAAAAGTCACATACTAGTACTAGATCCGAGCACCTGTTTTGGGATATATATATACATAAAAATTAAGCTAATTTAACGTAAATAACTGCGAGAAAATGAATAATACACAAGTTGATAATTGTCTCTTCTCTGCTAATTAATGTGCATGCAATATTCACTCTGATTTACTTGTGAAACCACCGACAATAATAAAATTTACCTCAAAGTTCAACGGTGCTCCGTTACTGGGAAGATCATATCGGATCCGATCAATTTATTGGTTCCATTCCCCCAAATTATAAGTCAACACTTGTCCTTAGAAAAAATGCCTTGCAATGCGTCATAATTATCTGGACTACTAACTACTTCCATAATGATATAACATGTATAACTTCGAAAACAGACAATAATTTATTATACTGGAGGAGATTGGGCTGACGGATTTTTTAATGGATTGGTAATTTTTATTTACAGCACAAGTTTACAAAGCAAGATTATTCCCTTTTTTCACCCTACAAATCAAATGGTTGCCTCCTTACACCTACACTACCTAAAACATATTCATATGAACATTTGGTATCATTCATTTTGTGTGAAAACTCTGAGTGTAAGATTGACAGGGGTGGATCCAGAACTTTTCATTTTTTTTGGGGTGGGGGGATATGCTTGCTCCAGTCATGTTTCAGTGATTCCCTATATAATCAACAAAATTTTTCACACGACAGGGGGGGGGGGGGGGGGGGAGGCTTTCCCCTTAATTAGAAATCTATATTTTCAGGCATAGGCTCATATAAATTTGCCTTTTGAAGAACTGAATTAAATATGATACGGCTAATGAGTTTGCAGCTGCTTTACATTAAAATACATCATGTACATACATGTGACATACACAATTATATATAGAGCCATTTAAAAAGCTATTTTTTGCAATACTTAAATAATGTAGGATCAAATCTTGATACATGTAGTTGAAATTGTTAGCTTTGAACATTAAAAAATGAACACCCTTTAGTTTAAAGTTACATATAAGAATGACCATATAGTCTTTAATATATATGCTATTGCCATGAAACTAGGTCATTGTAGGTAAACTGTCATCTATTCCCTTAAATCTTAGTTCACGCCAAGTTCGATTAAAATTAGTCGAGTATTATATATAAAATGTATTCTCTATTTAATAGGTCTCTAGTTTGGATAGCGTATAACTTGCAAATTAAAATCATACTCCTTCCAAATTTATTTCTTTAAATATTATGGATGAAATAGCAAGTAATTAAGGGATGAAATTAAATTGGATGAAATGTGGCAATTTTTTTAAGGTAAAGTAGTAATTTGGTAAAGTTTGAAAAGGCAAGATATTAGTATGTCTGAAGTTGTGAAACTTAATTATAGACCCTTTAAAAATAAAATTATCCTTATTTTGAGTTATAGCTTATAGATTTTTCTATAATGTTGATCAGGGGCAGATCCAGCCATTTTAACAGGGTGGGGTCCCAACCCAGAGTAAAGGGGGGGAGGGGGGTTCCAACTGTATGCTCCCATTCAAATGCATTGCTCGGCAAAAGAAAAGGGGTGGTTCCAACCCCTGGACCCCCCTTGGATCTGCCAATGTTGATATGGTTCTGTCCCAAAAGTAGTACACTGCACTGTAAAAGTCTTTTTTTGGATAGAACCAGTGCAATTTTACCTCACTGTTCTAGTGGAACAGTAAGATTTTGCCATCACTTGGTGTCTGTCATTGTTCGTCGTCGTCTGTCTGGTGTTCTCCTCTAAAACTTCTGAACCAAGTTTTTATTTTGCTTTCTGTTTCTTCAAAAAACATTGTGATCATGGCTAAATAAAAACATAGGAGTAAAGGTAGTTTTGGCTTTTATCTCAAAACCCAAATTAAAGCATTTAGAGCAAATCTGACATGGAGTTAATTGTTCATTATAGGTGAAGTTCTATCAACAATAAATTTTCAGACAAATGTAACAACCCATTGTTGGGTTGCTGCCACTAGATTGGTAATTTTAAGGAAACATTGCAGTTTTTATACAACTGCAAAAAGTTTTTTGCGATCATATATTGGTATCATGTAGTCGTCGTCCAAAGACATTTCGTTTTCGCATAATTACTTTAGTATAAGTTAATAGAAATCTATGAAATTCATACACAAGGTTTGTGACCACAAAAAGGAAGGTTGGGATTTATTTTGGGAGTTTTTGTCCAGAGTTTAGGAATTAGGGGCCAAAGGGTCAAAAATTAAACTTTGTTTGATTTTATAGAAAATTGAATTATTGGGGTTCTTTGATATGCCAAATCTAACTGTATGACTGTGTATTTAGATTCTTAATGTTTTTGGTCCTGTTTAAATTGGTCTACCTTAAGGTCCAAAAGGTTCAAAATTAAACTTATTTAGATTTTAACAATATTTAAATTCTTGGTGTTCTTTAATTTACTAAATCTGAATATTTACTTAGATTTTTTGTTATGGGCCCAGTTTTCAAGTTGGTCCAAAATTTTACTTTATTTGATTTCAACAAAAATTGAATATATGGGGTTCTTTGATAGTCTGAATCTAACCATTCATTTATATTTTTGATATTTTGGCCCGTTATCAAATTGTTCCACATTGAGGTCTAAAGGGTCCAAAATTGAACTTTATTTGATTTCATCAAAAAATGAATTATTGGGGTTCTTTGATCATGTTGATATGCTGCATCTAACCATGTATTAAGATTTTGAATATTGGACCATATTAGAGGTTAATTGTCAATTTAATTTTTTTAAGTACTTGGACCACATTCATTCTGTGTCAGAAACCTATGCTGTGTCAACTATTGAATCACAATCTAAATTTAAAATTCAGAGCTGTACCAACATGTCGCACATGATCAAGCTTGAATGTTGTGTCCATACTTACCCCAACTGTTCAGGGTTCAACCTGTACGGTCGTATCAAGCTTAGCCATGCATAGCATTTTTATTGGTTATTATCTTGAATCTTATTTCTGATAAAGATATACCATGTATACTGTAAACAGCAAATATAATTAGCAAAGTAAGGTCTACAAATATGATATTAATACAACCAAAATTGTCAATTGACCCCATAAGGAGTTATTGCCTTTTAAAGACAATTTTTCACAATTTGTTCATCTAGTTTGCTTAATACTCTAAAGAATCTTCTCCTTTGACATTGCGTAATCTATTACAGCCAAACTTGGACTGAATGAGTTTCAGAGTAACTAGTATAAAGTTTGTATTTTATTTCCTTTCACGTCAAGAAACATAGTCACTTTATCATGTTTATAGTAAAATGGCTAAAATAGAACATAGGGGTAAAATGATCACAAATGGAAGATTGATGCAAAAAATGTCTGGTGAGCACTTCAGGCTCTTGAGAGCCTCTTGTTTAATTGCTTCTGTAAGTAATATATATTACATGTAATTTGAAATTTTGACGAGTGAGACACATACAGATTATACTGTAAACAATATTTCAGAGTTTAACGTAGTCAAACGAACAAATCATAGAAGAATAGTTGAATCATGTCTTTGTTGTCCAATGAAAAGTTAGTACGAACACGAAGAAAAAGTATGTGAATGTTTGTTTTTAAACTATTGACCACGGTGAAAGTCTTTGAAAGTGATGACTGGCAAAAAGTCTGTGAAATGAAATAGCACAAATATTCCATTCTTTTTAAATATTATTGTATATAAAGAAAAACACATACTGATGTTTAATAATAGTTTTTAACCTTTTTATGTTTTAAGGACAAGAAATAGAGAAAAATAATGAAAAATATAAACAGTTACAAAAGAAATGAGCGGCAAAACAAGAAAAACAGAATACAACAAGGCCTAGATGGTAAGACCACTTCTATATATATATACTGCACATGTAAATTCAGAAATTATTGCTTGCATTTATTATTGTGATTTTTCACGAATGGACAACTTATTGTGATTACAAATAAAGATCTATATATATATCATGTATATATATTTTTTTGTTATCAAAATATGAGTTATTTTTGCGATACTCACCCAGTCACATTATTCGCATTACTAAAAACCTCTCGATTATTTCTGAATTACAGTAATAAAAGTAATTGCCTTTGAATGATGACTCATATAAAAATAAGAAGATGTGGTATGGTAAATGAGTGACCAAATATCCACCAGAGTTCAATGAAGTGGATGCAAGAAATTAAAGGCCAATGATGAGCTGGCCTTCAATAATGAGAAAACACTTCCAAATATAGGTCAGCCAATAAAGATCCCAACATGAAAAGATTTAAACAATCCAATTTAGTTCATCATGTTCAAAGTCAATAACAATCAACCTTACCATAATATAGGACAGTGGTTCAAATAACACAACATATGAACATTCTATAACAACTATTGCAAGCGGCTCAACTTTAAATATCACTGCAAGGCACTAAAATGCTAAACAACGTATATTAAATCTTGGACACAAAGCACTGAAATAAGAGAACTCATAAGTAAGAATATCAAATGAAAGTTTCTCAAAATTTTCATTAAAACATGATAAAATAAGCTTATTTATATTGCTGTTTTTTTCTCCATTTATAACATTTTTTTTAATTTTGTGTATTTATAGGTCAGATATTGGTTTTTATGATCATCAACAGGTCCTGCAGGTCTATACTGAAGAGGAATCTTAATTGTTAATACTTTTCTACATAATTGGATTAATTAATGTGATTTTCTGGAAAAAGAAAAAGAAAAAATTCTACAAAATTGCTATAAACAAAATGGATTACTATCAAAGATGCACAAGAACTCAATTGTGTAAAATGTAACAACCTACATATTCACTGATGGATTATGGAGAAATTAAGAAAAAAATAGTATCTTTGTCATGTTTGTTGTCGAAATAAACACCTGCTTTATCTATTCATGTACATGGCTCCATCATATCAAATATACAGAGAAGATGTTTGAAGAACAAGTTGCCAAAATTTATTCAACCAATTGAAGGAAGATGTCTTGTGGATGAAATTATTTATGCACTGAACTGTTATGTAGGGGGTCGATTAATTGTACACAGCAGCTGAAACAAAAGACAAGTTAATTTAACATGGAAAGTGTTTATTTTATTTAATATGCAAATATGAGCATAATATTGATAACATCACAAATGGTATGATATTCATAGTGTTTTGCTTATTACTGTATTGTCTTAAACATGTTAAACAGTAAGCCTTTTGTTTTTGTATGTTTAATACTCACCATGAAAATTTGTATTAAAGTTTTAATTATCTTTTGTATCAATAATTCAGTCTAGGAAAAATTATATTTATACTGTTTGTACTGTTATGAAATTTCCATAGAGGAAAAATAGCGGAAAACATTTCCTTAAGGGAAATTTGATGTTCAGAAATTTCCTTAGAGGAAATTTGAAGAACAATGATTTCCTTAGAGGAAATTTGTTGTCTTGAATTTTCCCTAAAGGAAAAGTGTTTGTCAAAATTTCCTCACAGGAAAAAGTATTTCCTCCAAGGAAAATTTGAAGCTGCAAATTTCCTCAAAGGAAAATTTGAAGCCGCAAATTTCCTCAAAGGAAATAGAATTTCCTCAAAGGAAATAGAATTTCCTCAAAGGAAAATTTGAAGACGCAAATTTCCTCAAAGGAAAAAGAATTTCCTCAAAGGAAATAGAATTTCCTCAAAGGAAATAGAATTTCCTCTAAGGAAATAGAATTTCCTCAAAGGAAATATTTATGCAGCAAATTCCCTAAGGGAAATCTTTTTCCCTTGAGGAAAAAACAATTTCCCTTGAGGAAAAATCTTTTTCCTGTAGGGAAATTTGATTTCCCTTGAGGAAAAGTACTTTTCCTCTGAGGAAATTGTTGAAAAAAGGGGCATAACTTTTTCAACAGTGGTGCTAGAGCCAAAAAATTTTAGGACAAATCTCAGGGAACCAATACCAACAAAGTTATCAACTTCATTTTGACTTAACTCCAAAAATTAAGGTGACAACTTTTGCACTCAGCGGAATTGCAAACTTGTCCCGGAGACTGTTTACGGTCAAAAACTTTGATGATGTTTTCGACCCATATTTCAAGGGATACAATGGTGCCGCCGGTCCATTTCAAGCTAGAGTGAACATGGGACCAGTCCAACCACCGCAACGCAAAGGCCGTGTGCCGCAATATTCCCGTAATCAACTAGTAGAACTTCAACAAAAATTTGATGAACTTGAAGCAATTGGTGTTTTCAAACGCCCAGAAGATATTGGCGTATCTGTAGAATATGTTAACCCGTCATTTTTAGTTAAGAAACCAAATGGCAGTTTCCGTTTAGTTACCGCATTTGCAGACGTAGGCCGATATAGCAAACCCCAACCGTCACTCATGCCAGATGTTGATTCAACCTTACGTCAAATAGCACAGTGGAAATACATAATAGCAACAGACCTTACTAAATCGTTCTACCAAATTCCACTTTCGAGTGATTCAATGAAATACTGTGGTGTAGTAACCCCCTTTAAAGGTGTGCGTGTGTATGTGCGCTCTGCAATGGGCATGCCAGGCTCAGAAACAGCACTTGAGGAGCTAATGTGTCGTGTTTTAGGTGATCTGGTAGAAGAAGGTGTTGTTGCTAAAATAGCTGATGATCTTTATTGCGGTGGAAATACCCAACTCGAATTACTACAAAACTGGACAAGGGTTCTACAGGCTCTGCAAAAGAACAGTCTAAATTTGTCTGCTACTAAAACGATTATCGCACCCAAAACTACAACTATTCTTGGATGGATTTGGCAATTAGGAACTATCAAAGCCAACCCGCATCGTATTTCTACATTATCAGTTTGTCCACAACCAGACAAAGTATGTGGTTTACGGTCTTTTATTGGAGCGTATAAAGTACTCGCACGAGTAATACCAGATTGCGCTTCATTACTAGGTAAACTTGATGATATGGTAGCCGGTCGAGAATCTAAAGAAACTATAAAATGGTCAGACGAACTTACTGATATATTCTCACAGGCACAGAAAGCTCTTTCAACAAATCGTTCAATATTTTTACCTCAACCAAATGATCAACTATGGATCGTTACCGATGGTTCTGTGAAAAAAACATGGCTTAGGCGCTACCCTTTACATAACACGTGATGATAAAATACATGTTTCCGGATTTTTTAGTGCAAAACTGCGAAAACGCCAATTAACGTGGATGCCTTGTGAAATCGAAGCACTGTCTATTGCCTCAGCTATTAAGCACTTTAGTCCGTATATCATACAATCAAAACATAACACGTGCATATTGACCGATAGTAAACCCTGTGTTCAGGCATTCGAGAAGCTGTGTAGGGGAGAATTTTCAGCAAGCCCACGTGTTTCGACATTTCTTTCAACAGCCTGTAGATATCAAGTAACAGTAAGACATGTAGCAGGAGCTGCTATACTTCCGTCCGATTTTGCAAGTCGCAATGCATCAGACTGTGAGGATTCAGCCTGTCAAATCTGTACATTTGTGCAATTTACTGAAAATTCAGTTGTTAGACATATCTCAACAAAAGACATTCTTGAAGGGATTCAAAAACTTCCGTTTACAAGCAGGAACGCCTGGATATCAATCCAAACAGAATGCTCGGACTTACGGCGTACACATGCTCACTTGCGCCAAGGGACCCGACCGTCAAAAAAACTTACTAATGTAAAGAACATAAAACGCTATCTGAACAATGCGTGTATTGCTAAAGACGGTTTACTCGTTGTCAAGAGAAACGAGCCTATGGCTCCAACACGTGAATGTATTGTTGTTCCTCGTCAGGTTTTAGACGGACTACTTACATCGTTACACATTAAACTCGACCATCCTTCAACCTATCAACTTAAATCTGTCGTACACCGTTACTTCTTCGCACTTGATATGGATAAAGCAATTGAAACTGTCAGTAATGGATGTCATCAATGTGCCGCTCTTCAAAAAATTCCTCACAAGTTAAATGTACAATCTACAGGTGACCCACCAGAGACAATAGGGTCTGCATTTGCTGCAGATGTGATGAAGCGTGAACGACAGCTTATCCTAGTTGTGCGTGAATATGTTACGTCATACACAGCCGCTCGCTTGATCACAGACGAGCGCCAAGAAACTTTACGTGAGTCTTTATTGTGTCTTTGTGTTGAACTATGTCCACTCGATGGACCATTTGCCGTTGTTCGTACCGACCCTGCACCAGGATTCCAAGCCCTGGTCAACGATGAACTTTTGCGCCGACATAGAATTACCATAGAAGTTGGTCTTTTCAAAAACAAAAACAATAACCCTGTAGCCGACAAGGCAATTCAAGAGTTAGAAGACGAAATTTTGCGACAAGACCCGAATACACGATGTATATCACCCCTGTCACTCACTCTGGCTATTGCCCGTTTAAATTCTCGCATTCGTAACCGTGGGTTATCCGCAAGAGAAATGTGGACTCAACGTGATCAATTCTCAAACAACCAAATACCTTTGACAGATCAGAATCTTATTCAGCGTCAACATGAGTTACGAAAGTCGAACCACAGTTACAGCGAAATTTCTGAAGCTCCCTCTGGAGCCCTACCCGAAACTCCGCATTTAGAAGTTGGTGATCTAGTTTACTTATATAACGACCGAAACAAAACTTGTGCTCGTGACCGATACCTAGTTGTTTCTACAGACAATTCTTGGTGCAACATAAGAAAATTTGTTGGTTCTCAGTTACGCAATACATCATACCGTGTAAAAAGGAGTGATTGTTATAAAGTCCCGTCACTATTAAACACTTTACGCCAACAGGATACTTATAGTCACGACAATTCTACATCTTCAGACGAGGACGATAATACAGTGAAAACACAAAGCCCGCCTAAACCTCCTGACATTCCGAATGTAATATCCATTCCTCATTCACAGGAGTTAGAACCGGAACTTTTCGAAAACGAACCAAGTGACTTAAGCTTACCAATAGGCGAAAATGAATTACAACACGACCCTGATGATCAAGTAAACACCGATGTAATTCGACGATCCACACGGAAACGCCATCCTCCTAAATTTCTTCAAGACAATTATTTTCTATCTCAGTGAGAGACAAATCATTGTGTACTAATATAACTAGTGTGGACCATAAGCACAAAAACAATTTGCGTTGGAATAGCAAATTTGAACTATTATTTGTTTGATTATTATTATGTATAAGTGGGGCAGAATAATCCCCGAAAACACTTGAGGGCAGTCTACCCTATGAAAGTGTGTTTTTTTTTCAACAATTAATATGTTTGTTCTTGTAACATTTATGCAGAGTCTTAAAAGTAACTTTAATTTAGTATATGAGGAAAGAAAAGAAAAACTGGTAACGCCATAATAGGCTCTATTGTCCGGAACTGTTAACTATGTTTTAGCTCGCTCTCTCTCTTCGCTCTCCATTGTAAACTAAACATCATTGTATACATGTGTTAGTCTAAAGCTGTATTAAACAAGTAACATTCAATTGCAGTTAAGTAATGACTTAATGCCCTGGTGTAGTTTCATCTTAACTGGCGCATAACAGCTATACGGTCATAAGGGTCCAAAGTTAAACTTGATTTCATAAAACAATTGAATAATTGGTGTTCTTTGATATTATGCAAAATTAAATGGTGTATTGTAGTCATATTTTTTTTAATTTGGGGCCTGTCTTAAAAGCTTTAAATTGGACCACATCAAGGTATAAGGGATCCAGAATTAAACTTAGTTTGATTTCTTTTTCAAAAGTACTTTTTTTGAAAACTTCTTATATGTTTAGATTTTTAATATTTGTTTTCAAATTGAAAACAAAGATCACAGGGGCAAAAAAAACTTTGTTAGTTTATTAAAATATTATTGAAGGGTTTTTTTCTATGCTAAATGTTATCATGCATTTAGCATGTTTAGATTTATGATTTGGACTCAGTTTTCAAGTTAATTAAAATTGGGGTCCAAACTTAAACTTTGTTTAAATTCATTAAAAATGGGACTTTAGATTTTGGAAGTCCAATTTCAAAATCATCAGTTCTTTTACCACATGTATTCTGTGTCAGAAACCTACATGTATGATGTGTCAAATAATTCATCAAAATCCAAATTCAGAACTATTATGTGGATCAAGTTTGAATGTAGTGTCTATACTACCCCCCCCCCCCCCCCCCCAACCCCACCCCCCCCCACACACACACCAACCTGATGAATGTGCAATCTCTGCATTCGTAATAGAATGTACCCTTGAGCTGTTTTATTCTCATTGTTGAAGGTTGTACAGGGGCCTTACATTCATTGCATTTGAACTTTTGTGGCTATTTGTCTTATTTGCAATCAATTCTCATCTCCCTATTTTTGTATTTTCATAATGTCATAAATACAAGATGAAATCTGCAAAATTAACTTCATTAAAATTAAGTTTGCTGCCGCTTGGAATAAGAAAAAAATCAAATTTAGGTCCATTTTTAGATAGTATACTTTATTTCTTATTCTATGTACTGAAATGTCATAGTTGTGATAATCCAAACACATTTTACACTAAGACCAAGTTAATAATTAATTTCTTTTTAGGAAATTTCAATCATTTAATGGATAATAATTGTTTTCTTATTATTTTTTACAGACATTTGGTGATCCAAAAATAACTGGAGTTCATGAAAGAAGACTGATTGCTGAGACACATTTTTGTTGATAAACATGTTTATGATGAAGAAAAACTTGATAATATTACAAATACTTGAATAAGCACTGATCTGTCTTTGATTTTTCCTGTTGGTGTTAAAAAATTGCAAGCTCAAATAAAAAAAATTGAAATGGAACTCATGGAAATGCTTTGAAAAAAAAACAAAAAAAAACGGCAATGTGAATCTCGCCTAAGTCTTGAAAACGACCAAGTCAACACACAGTTGCAACACAAATGAGAAGAGAGAGATATTTGCATAGAGTGTTCTCGCTGTCTCACAATCAGAATGGCTTTCTCATCAGTGAAGAAGAAATCTAAAATTACTTCTGTATTAAAAGGTCATCAGTATTGAAGACAATCAAGAAGATTACGAATGTACTTGGCCATTTGATAAACATTATAATATTTTCATATGTCAAAAATTGTTACTTAGATTGACTAACTAGTTTTATTGATTGAATTATTAGTAAATTACCTTTCCTAGTTCATGTAGTTACATGTATGTAAATTTTTATCAGATAGTATGGAAACAATTTAATACTTCCCTAAATTCCATACCTAATGCAACAATTTTCTTGTGCTGCTATGTCAATTCGAATTAACTTTTATGTATGTTTATAATAATCTTATTCGTGCATGTAAGCACCATTTAGTGTTATTGTATCATCTTCATTGATTGCTAAATATAATACTAATGCTATAAAAAAAATAACATTTATGATCATTTAAACAAATTGAGATATTTGAAAATTTTATCAATGCTAAAAGAGAATTTATAAATTTAGACATTTTTCGAGGAGAATTTTAGAAAGTACTACAACAAAAGCAAACCAATAGTATATGCTCAAATGCACTATTAACTCTCTCACCAGATAACCAAAAAGAGATATGTTTTATTAGATTGATGAAGCGTATGATAGTTTATATTAATATGTATGTGCAATTTTAAGGTTTTTAATAAAACAGCATTTTATTGGATTATCTCCCTTTGTACAATAGAAATTCAGATTTTATCCACACCGTCTCAGGTACTCATGATCAAAGTGGCTTATATGGTAACCAGCATGCAAGTAAAAGATTGTAACATGTCTTAATTTTGTTTAACTGTTAGACACAACTTCTGAATGTCAGTACTTAAGATTTTTCAATATGATGAACTTGACATTAAATTTCATATCATTTTTGAGTAACCAGAATAAAACTTTAGTAATTAGCAAGCTGCAATAACCAAAAATAACCAAAAATGGGATTACTAGGAAGAAATGAATGGATTTTACTCTTTAAAGTAATAGGGACAAGAAAAAAGAAATTTGGAATTATAAAAAAAATACCCCAAACAAATTTGTCTTTGGCAACCCCCCCCCCCCCCCCCCCCCCCCCCTTTTTTTCAAGCCTGATGCTTACTATTGTTTGTGACACAAAAATCGATTTCACTTTTAATTTTCTATTTGAATTACCTATATTGCATAATACACTTTGTTTAATTCAAGTATTTATTTTTGAATGCTTGGTTTCATTAAAATAAGAGACTTTCCTCAATTTATTGCGAAAATACAAAAAAAAGGGGGGGAGGCTATCTAAATGATCAATAAAATCTATAAAATTAATTTGCAACCAAAATCCCTTTAAAATATTTTGAACCAGAGAAAATGCAAAGCATTTCTGAAATTTAGGGTAAATTAAAGCGACTTTTGGGCTGTAGTGTCTGTTTTAGTGTGATATGATGAAAAGGCAATATTTTTTATCATCTATGTGTTTTGCCACACCCTTATTTTTTATTTATATCATTATGTTTAATAAAATTATGTGATTTATACTTCATACACATCCTATATATGCTATTAAATTATTTAAACACTCAGAAGTATTATAGTATTTATTTCTCTTTGAGAAATCTATGAAATCTATGCATTTCAGTAAATGCATCTATAAATAAACTAGAAAATACCCTAAATCCCTATCGTTGCCATGGTTACCAGCAGTGTAAGGGCTTCAAACTTGCATGACTTTCATATTAGGTCAACCTGAACATGTGAGCAAAGTTTCATCAAAATCAAACAACTTTGCATGAAGCACCATCTGCATGGTTTTCTCATAGATGATTGTCCATTTTAAGCATATATAAGAAAAATTAATTTCTGTAAAACAATTTAAAACATGCACTTAGACGGAGAAATAAATTGTTATATAACATATAATGTGTCGCTCAATATTGAACTTTGCAGATGTCTTATAATTTTAATAAATATATTGATATACAAAAAGATCAAAGGCAAAACCGCCACAGCCTAAGAACTTAAGTATGCACTGGGCTTCTACAGATTACAATATATATACTGAATATCATCAACCTGAAATAATTCTATCTACAGAAATGCCAGATGCTGTAAAACAAATGTCTGATCGTGAAAGAAACATGTTTCTAAAGGCATATAAAACAGACACAGCTGTTAGGTATTATATTAGAATTATGATTGTTGGAGAAAGTGGAGTTGGTAAAACATGTTTACTACGAAGACTGATGAAGGAACACATACACGATGTGAAAAGCACTGATGGACTTAACATTGAAGTAAAAAAATGCAAGATCAACATACATACACAGAAATGGATTTTCACCACTGGTAATGTTGAATTCGTTAAACATGTTGAAAGCATTTAAATAACATATACTTATTGATGTAAAATATTTTTAGATAACATGAGAAAAATAGATTTTCATCTTACTGAATTGAGGCAATTCTGAATTCGTAATTTAATGCAAAGCATTCTTCCATGTAACAAAATGACACAATGACAATGTACGTAACAAACTGTTTATTAGTATTCTTAGCATATGTAATATCTGTTCAGTTATTATCTTTGCTTACATTTTCTTCTACGGAAAGGAAATCTTGGTAAGCTATCTACTTCCGGGTTTTTTTCAAGTTATTAATGTAAATAAAATAAACAAACTGCGATACGAACATTTCTTCTGATAAAAGTCTATAAAACATTAAATTAAATGCATTTACTTGTAATCTACGGTAATGTTTGGTGATTACAGAACTGTAGAACTAACAGTAGTGAGGACATATATCTATGCATCGCAATTTAGATAAAGGCGATAGTAGTTTTCTAATATTCAACCTCGTTAACGGTTCAGAAACAAACATACAAACAAACAAGGCTACTTACGAACAATAAAGGAATCGCCTGCGCTCCAAAAGGAACCAGACTGGATACGTCTTTTAATGGTACCTAACAGGCATGATTAACCTGCCATACGAACCCACATCCTTTCCCAATCGAAAATACGACACACGGTAAATTACATATCAGACGACTTTACTAGTAACTAAATATCTAAAACCACAAAAAACATGTAATTCTCTGATGCATGATTGTTATGCCCAATTTATGGGCATTATATTTTCTAGTCTGTGCATCCGTTCGTCTGTTCGTCCATTTCTACCGTACGTTTGATCGTCTGTTCGTTCGTTCGTCCGTCTGTCTGTACCGCTTCAGGTTGAAGTTTTTGGTCAAGGTAGTTTTTGATGAAGTTTAAGTTCAA
This sequence comes from Mytilus galloprovincialis, assembly GCF_965363235.1. Classification (NCBI taxonomy): domain Eukaryota; kingdom Metazoa; phylum Mollusca; class Bivalvia; order Mytilida; family Mytilidae; genus Mytilus; species Mytilus galloprovincialis. The sequence goes on from NC_134839.1 coordinate 51,507,473, forward strand.
TCAACTTGAAACTTAGTACACATGTTCCCTATGATATGATATTTTTTTTACCCCAATGCACTGAACAAAGAAAATGATAGTGCGATAGGGCATCCGTGTACTATGGACACATTCTTGTTTATTAGGTCTTTTCACTTTTTTGTGTATTTGTTCTGATTATTAGTTTTTTCCACTTTTCTGTGGAAAGACCTATTGGTTTTCTTCTGATTATTATCATTTTGTTCTTCTTCCGCCACGGTGCTTTGTTGTTTCACATGATGTCGCTTAGATTTTTGCATATGATATCGAATAGTTAATGTGCTTTTGAAACTATCCCTGTTTTTTTGTCAATTTTGAGAATTCAATTTGCCGAATAATTCGTACAATATAGAATTATAGTTTTCCAACCACTCGCTCAACATTGGAATGGAAGTGACGACGCCCCTAAACGCACAAATGACGTTCACTAAAACCAGAGTTTTTGACGGAAATGCATCGAACTCGAAAGTTGTCTATTGTAACTGCTAAACCATAAGTGAAAGAGACCCTAGGATTTGAGGTCCTTGGTCCAAAAAAATAATTAAAATAGGGTCAAGGTCAAAGGCATTTCTAAATTTGTTTTTTGGCTTATTATTACCTCTTTTCAAACACAATATAAGATATTGACAACATATTTTTACTAAATTGTTAGTTGCAACATGTCGTAACACATACATATCAGTTTAAAGGGTACACTAACAGTAAATTAGAGTTTTCTCCCCTCTTGTATTTATAATTATGCGTATGGTCATATTACTCATTAACTAAATATAATTAAGATCTAGTGCCTTTTGATTTGAGGTCTTTGGTTTTTGACCCTAAAATTGAGCTCAAGGTCATAGGTTAATGTGACGTTCTAGATTTTGACCTTTGCTTTTACTTAATATGTATGCGCGATAAAGCTACGGGACTACTCGTATTAAGTTGCAAGCCAAAAAACCTTTAAAAAGAAACCAGAATTGACCCCGTGTAAACCGGAAGTAGCTATTTTTTTGTTATTTCTGAATGTAAAAGTATATAAGACCATATATTTTTGGAATCAGTGTCTAGTAAACTATCAAATGAAAACGGAATTGACATTGTTCAAACCGGAAGTAACCAAGTATCTCCCTTATTTAAAATTTGTAAAGAAACAATATATTTTTTGAATCAGCTCAAAGCTCATATCAAAATACATGATTTTTTGGTGGAAAGTGTTTCAATTGTTCTCTGAACAATTGGTTTTTAATTAGGTCTTTGCACTTTTCTGTGGAAAGACCTATTGTTTTATATTCTTCTGATTATTTTTTTTTCTTCAGCCTTATTTCACAATATGTCGCTTAGATATTTGGTATATAATATTGAACAGTTTACGCGCCTATGAAATTTACCGTGCTTAACCGAATACCTTTCTTTATAGGAGTTGTCTACCCAAACACTGTTTTTCTTGTGTTCACTTCTCCTTCGCAACCGTAAAAGATTACGACAAAATTATTTTATAAAATTGCTCGTTATATCTTTCGAATGATTTGTTGTATTTTGCCTAAAGCGATATGAACACTCCATATGAGAGTTATTTCCCCTTATGCATTTGATATAAGTGATATGCATTTCTATCTTGTAAACCATAAGTGATAGAGACCTAGGATCCTTTGATTTGAGGTCCTTGGTCCAACAAAATGGAAATAAGGTCAAGGTCA